>NC_090440.1:1219821602-1221214878 GCF_031143425.1 Pleurodeles waltl
ACTAAGGACTGGGAGACGCTCCACTTATACTTAACTGAAAATATCAATGACGTCACCAGAAGACTCGTCTTATCGTTTCGCTCTACCAAAAATCAAGGGTCCAAATCGGAGCGATAGCCAGGGCAGCAGTCCTTCATAGCCGTCGGGAAGCGGGGAACCTCGCAACAAAGACTTTCGGACCACGTCGACATGCAGAGGTCGATGAAGTGGCAGCCTTCCTCCAGAATTTTCACACGAAGCTCTCCCCGGACCTCAGGCTTGGACCGGTACCGCTGGTATCGCCCCACGTTTGGGCGCCAACTGAGGTACTGGGTTTTTCAGAACCGGTACTGATCCGGTAACCCAGCGGTGCCAGGGTACACCCAAAGACCTCAGGTATTTTCCTGATTCAGACTACAGAAACTCAGAGTCTTCTAGGTGAAGTCAAAGATCGAATTTATTGGCTGCAACCAATTGACAAGTGTCCTAGAAGTACAACAGCACAATTTGTATGTTCTCAGGAGACTGTGTTTCAATGCAAAGTCAGGTTTCCTTATATACAGTTTTTTAAGCTTCAGGCAAACATTCTTGACATTTTGGTTGGTCATTCACATGTTTTCACTACAAAGGAAAAAACAGTGTCATGATGAAACCTCATATTTCATGTCATCCAACCCATAATAAATTACCCGGCAAGGCCTAGTATTTTACATCAGATAAGTGTGGACCCCCAATAAAAACGGGCACCTCCCCCTCGTAAAGTAAGAGGAAGAAAAGAGCAGGTGCAGGTGTGAGCAAGATTAGGTAGGGTGTGTGAGCGATAATAAGGGTTTTATGGCATGGTGTGCCTTGATGCTATCTGATTCGGCCACTGGGAGAGGGACTGACCAAACAGGTTTGGCCTGAGGCAATGGTTCCAGCTTGCCCAGGTCAGAGAAAAGTCAATCAAGGTGTACGTGTCCTTGGAATCAAATCTGACTGTATTATAAGCCTATGTGAGGGCAACTTTTAAAATGGCTGCCGTGTATAAAATGGGAGCCACGAGTGCAGGACGAAAATGGCGATTTCGAGGTGAAAACGCTGCTGGAATTGAGCGAAAATGCTCATGCTTAGTGTACTAGTCATTATCGGTCTTTTGATACTAAAATCGTACTGCTGTGGCAAAGTAAATTACATGGGTCCAGAATTTTTAGAACCACATAGTGACCAATTTTACCAATTTACATTGGCTTACTGGAACACCCTTATAATTCCCTAGTATATGGTACTGAGATACCCAGGGTATTGGGGTTCCAGGAGATCCCTATGGGCTGCAGCATTTCTTTTGCCACCCATAGGGAGCTCTGACAATTCTTACACAGGTCTGCCACTGCAGCCTGAGTGAAATAACGTCCACGTTATTTCACAGCCATTTTACACTGCACTTAAGTAACTTATAAGTCACCTATATGTCTAACCTTTACCTGGTAAAGGTTAGGTGCAAAGTTTCTTAGTGTGAGGGCACCCTGGCACTAGCCAAGGTGCCCCCACATTGTTCAGAGCCAATTCCCTGAACTTTGTGAGTGCGGGGACACCATTACACGCGTGCACTACATATAGGTCACTACCTATATGTAGCTTCACAATGGTAACTCCGAATATGGCCATGTAACATGTCTATGATCATGGAATTGCCCCCTCTATGCCATCCTGGCATAGTTGGCACAATCCCATGATCCCAGTGGTCTGTAGCACAGACCCTGGTACTGCCAAACTGCCCTTCCTGGGGTTTCACTGCAGCTGCTGCTGCTGCCAACCCCTCAGACAGGCATCTGCCCTCCTGGGGTCCAGCCAGGCCTGGCCCAGGATGGCAGAACAAAGAACTTCCTCTGAGAGAGGGTGTGACACCCTCTCCCTTTGGAAAATGGTGTGAAGGCAGGGGAGGAGTAGCCTCCCCCAGCCTCTGGAAATGCTTTGTTGGGCACAGATGTGCCCAATTCTGCATAAGCCAGTCTACACCGGTTCAGGGGACCCCTTAGCCCTGCTCTGGCATGAAACTGGACAAAGGAAAGGGGAGTGACCACTCCCCTGACCTGCACCTCCCCTGGGAGGTGTCCAGAGCTCCTCCAGTGTGCTCCAGACCTCTGCCATCTTGGAAACAGAGGTGCTGCTGGCACACTGGACTGCTCTGAGTGGCCAGTGCCACCAGGTGACGTCAGAGACTCCTTCTGATAGGCTCCTTCAGGTGTTGCTAGCCTATCCTCTCTCCTAGGTAGCCAAACCCTCTTTTCTGGCTATTTAGGGTCTCTGTCTCTGGGGAAACTTTAGATAACGAATGCAAGAGCTCATCCGAGTTCCTCTGCATCTCTCTCTTCACCTTCTGCCAAGGAATCGACTGCTGACCGAGCTGGAAGCCTGCAAACCTGCAACATAGTAGCAAAGACGACTACTGCAACTCTGTAACGCTGATCCTGCCGCCTTCTCGACTGTTTTCCTGCTTGTGCATGCTGTGGGGTTAGTCTGCCTCCTCTCTGCACCAGAAGCTCCGAAGAAATCTCCCGTGGGTCGACGGAATCTTCCCCCTGCAACCGCAGGCACCAAAAAGCTGCATTACCGGTCCCTTGGGTCTCCTCTCAGCACGACGAGCGAGGTCCCTCGAATCCAGCGACTCTGTCCAAGTGACCCCCACAGTCCAGTGACTCTTCAGTCCAAGTTTGGTGGAGGTAAGTCCTTGCCTCACCTCGCTGGGCTGCATTGCTGGGAACCGCGACTTTTGCAGCTACTCCGGCCCCTGTGCACTTCCGGCGGAAATCCTTTGTGCACAGCCAAGCCTGGGTCCACGGCACTCTAACCTGCATTGCACGACTTTCTAAGTTGGTCTCCGGCGACGTGGGACTCCTTTGTGCGACTTCGGGTGAGCACCGTTTCACGCATCCTCGTAGTGCCTGTTTCTGGCACTTCTCCGGGTGCTACCTGCTGCTGAGAGGGCTCCTTGTCTTGCTCGACGTCCCCTCTCTCTCCTGGTCCAATTTACGACCTCCTGGTCCCTCCTGGGCCACAGCAGCGTCCAAAAACGCTAACCGCACGATTTGCAGCTAGCAAGGCTTGTTGGCATTCTTTCGGCGGGAAAACACTTCTGCACGACTCTCCACGGCGAGAGGGATCCGTCCACCAAAGGGGAAGTCTCTAGCCCTTTTCGTTCCTGCAGAAACCTCAGCTTCTTCTGTCCAGTAGAAGCTTCTTTGCATCCACAGCTGGCATTTCCTGGGCATATGCCCATCTCCGACTTGCTTGTGACTTTTGGACTTGGTCCCCTTGTTCCACAGGTACCCTAGATTGGAAATCCACAGTTGTTGCATTGTTGGTTTGTGTCTTTCCTGCATTATTCCTCTAACACGACTTCTTTGTCCTTAGGGGAACTTTGGTGCACTTTGCACTCACTTTTCAGGGTCTTGGGGAGGGTTATTTTTCTAACTCTCACTATTTTCTAATAGTCCCAGCGACCCTCTACAAGGTCACATAGGTTTGGGGTCCATTCGTGGTTCGCATTCCACTTTTGGAGTATATGGTTTGTGTTGCCCCTATCCCTATGTGTCCCCATTGCATCCTATTGTAACTATACATTGTTTGCACTGTTTTCTAAGACTATACTGCATATTTTTGCTATTGTGTATATATATCTTGTGTATATTTCCTATCCTCTCAGGGTACACTCTAAGATACTTTGGCATATTGTCATAAAAATAAAGTACCTTTATTTTTAGTATAACTGTGTATTGTGTTTTCTTATGGTATTGTGCAAGTGACACTTGTGGTACTGTAGTAGCTTCACACGTCTCCTAGTTCAGCCTAAGCTGCTCTGCTAAGCTACCATTATCTATCAGCCTAAGCTGCTAGACACCCTATACACTAATAAGGGATAACTGGGCCTGGTGCAAGGTGCAAGTACCCCTTGGTACTCACTACAAGCCAGTCCAGCCTCCTACACATCCTTCCTGGACTGTCTGCATTTTCTGGAATCCAAATAAATCTTTCATTGGAGCAATATGAATGGTTTTCCAGTTCCTCTTGTTTTTCCTTTAGATTATTATCCTCTTTTTCATAGTGATCAAAACATTTCTGCTGTGTGCCTTGTTGGTTCTCTAATTGAAATATTCTCCTTTTGGCCTAATTAAGTCTTTCTGTCAAGAGTGCAAGCTTGTTTTCTCTGCCTGACAACTGATTTTGCAAAAGTAAAAGATTTTGGTCCAGAAAGGTGTTTAATTCCCTGATTTCCTTTAAGACTGACCCGAAAATGGTGGAGGGCATGGCCGGCATCCTATGCGGTGAGACGCTGTAGGAGGCAGGCCTGGCTTATAGTGGGTACCTTGTGGTACTTACACCCTGTGCCAGGTCCACTTATCCCTTATTAGTAGAATAGAGGTGTTTATAGCAGCTTCGGCTGATAGAAGGTAGCTATGGCAAAGCAGCTTAGGCTGAACTAGGAGACATGCAAAGCTCCTACTATACGACTTATATCATATAGCACAATATCATAAGAAAATACAATACACAGTTACTAAAAATAAAGGTACTTTATTTTTATGACAATATGCCACAAGTATCTCAGTGAGTACCCTCAGTAAGAAGGTAAGTAATATACACAAGTTATATGTACACAAACCCAAAACAGGTAAGTAATAGTAAGAAAAGTAATGCAAACAGTGTAGGATTACAATATGATGCAATAGGTGAACGTAGGTCTAGGGGCAACACAAACCATTTACTCCAAAAGTGGAATGCGAATCACGAATGGACCCCAGACCTATGGGAGCTAGTAGAGGGTCGCTGGGACTGTAAGAAAACAGTCAGGGTGTCCAAGATACCCCACCCCAAGACCCTGAAAAGTAGGAGTAAAGTTCCCCTACTACCCCAAAAGGACACAATAGTCGTGATAGGGGGATTCTGCAAGAACCACAAACACCAGCAAAGCACTGAAGACAGATTCCTGGACCTGAGGACCTGCAAGGCAAGGGGACCAAGTCCAAGAGTCGTGATAGTGTCCTGGGGGGCAGGAGCCCAGGAAACCCCAGATGAAGGTGCAAAAGGGCTGCCTCTGGGTGGAAGAAGCCGAAGATTCTGCAACAACGAAAAGGGCTAGGAACTTTTCCTTTGGATGGAAGATGTCCCACGGTGTGCTGGATGTTGCAGAGGTGTTTGCACACACAAATACCGCAAACCAGCCTTGCTAGCTGCAAGGGTTGCTGTAGAGGTTTTAGGGTGCTGCTGGGGACCAGAAAGGACCAGGATGTCGCCCCTTGGAGGAGGAGACAGAGGGGGCGCTCAGCAACTCAGAGAGCCCCCACAGAAGCAGGCAGCACCGCAGAAGTACCAGAGCAGGCACTTAGAAGGTTGGTGTAACCAGAGTCACAAATGGAGGGTCCCACGACGAGAGTCCATCTCAGAGGGTTGAGCACTGCAGGACGGAGTGCTGGGGACCCAGGCTAGGCTCTGCCCAAAGGAATCCTTGGAGAAGTGCACAGAAGCCGGAGCAGCTGCAAATCACTCAGTACACAGGTTTGCAGTCTAGCGTGGGGAGGCAAGGACTGACCTCCACCAAACTTGGACTGAAGGATCACTGGACTGTGGGGGTCACTTGGATCTAGCTCCAGTGTACCAGGGACCACGCTCGTCAGGATGAGAGGGGACCCAGAGGACCGGTGATGCAGTCTTTTGGTGCCTGCGTTAGCAGGGGGAAGATTCCGTCGACCCACAGGAGATTTCTTCTTGCCTTCCAGTGCAGGGTGAAGGCAGACAGCCCCCAGAGCATGCACCACCAGGAAACAGTCGAAAGCCGGCAGGATGAGGCGCTACAATGTTGCTGGTAGTCGTCTTGTTACTTTGTTGCAGTTTTGCAGGCGTCCTGGAGCAGTTAGCGGTCGATCCTTGGCAGAAGTGAAAGAGGGAAGTGCAGAGGAACTCTGGTGAGCTCTTGCATTCGTTACCTGAAGAATACCCTAAATAGCCAGAAAAGGAGGTTTGGCTACCAAGAAAGGAGGTTTGGCTACCAAGAGAGGTATAAACCTATCAGAGGGGGTCTCTGACGTCACCTGCTGGCACTGGCCACTCGGAGCAGTCCAGTGTGCCCCCAACACCTCTGAATCCAAGATGGCAGAGGTCTGGGACACACTGAAGGAGCTCTGGGCACCTCCCCTGGGAGGGAGTGGTCAATCCCCTTTCCTTTGTCAGTTTTGCACCAGAGCAGGGCTGGGGAAATCCCTGAACTGGTGTAGACTGCTTGGATGGGCACAGATGGGGCCCATCTCTGCATAAGCAATTTCCAGAGGCTGGGGGAGGCTACTCCTCCCCAGCCCTTCACACCTATTTCCAAAGGGAGAGGGTGTAACACCCTCTCTCAGAGGAAATCCTTTGTTCTTCCTTCCTAGGCCGGGGCTGCCCAGACCCCAGGAGGGCAGAATCCTGTCTGAGGGGTTGGCAGCAGCTGCAGTGGAAACCCCAGAAAGGCAGTTTGGCAGTACCCGGGTTCTGTGCTAGAGACCCGGGGGATCATGGAATTGTCCCCCCCAATACCAGAATGGTATTGGGGTGACAATTCCATGATCTTAGACATGTTACATGGCCATGTTCGGAGTTACCATTGTGACGCTACATAGGTAGTGACCTATGTATAGTGTACGCGTGTGATGGTGTCCAAGCACTCACAAGGTTTGGGATATTTGCCCTCAACAATGTGGGGGTAACTTGGCTAGTGGCAGGGTGCCCACACACTAAGTAACTTGGCACCCAACCTTCACCAAGTGAGGGTTAGGCATATAGGTGACTTATAAGTTACTTATGTGCAGTGAAAAATGGCTATGAAATAACGTGGACGTTATTTCACTCAGGCTGAAGTGGCAGGCCTGTGTAAGAATTGTATGAGCTCCCTATGGGTGGCAAAAGAAATGCTGCAGCCGATAGGGATCTCCTGGAACCCCAATACCCTGGGTACCTAAGTAGCACATACAAGGGAATTATATGGGTGTACCAGTGTGCCAATGTGAATTGGTCAATTTAGTCACTAGCCTGCAGTGACAAATTTAGAAAGCAGAGAGAGCATAAAAACTGAGGTTCTGGTTAGCAGAGCCTCAGTGATACAGTTAGGCACCACACAGGGAACACATATAGGCCACAAACGTATGAGCACTGGGGTCCTGGCTAGCAGGATCCCAGTGACACATATCAAACACACTGACAAGATAGGGTTTTCACTATTAGCACTGGGGCCTGGCTAGCAGTATCCCAGTGAGACAGTAAAAACACCCTGACATATACTCACAAACAGGCCAAAAGTGGGAGTAACAAGCATAGAAAGAGGCTACCTTCCTACAGAAGCGACTTGGTTGGCTCCAGCCTGGCTATTGCCCATCCACAGCCATCCTAAAAGCCCTTTAGCCACAACGACATCCAGGTGACCCTTGTTATCTCCCCCAAAATGGTGGGTGCAACTAATAGCTGTCCGGAGGACGAGGTCTGCTCAGTTGCGCAGATCCAATATAGCGGCCCTCAGTGCAGCGGACTGCCTGGTGTGATGGAGACTCAGTCACAGAAGCAGAGGCAGTGAGTGAACAGTGGCTGGCTCACCCCTACACAGGCAGCACCCCAGATCCTCAGCTAGTCCTCTAGGGGAAGTGGGGAGGAACCTGTGGCGAGGCACTGAGCTCCAGCAAGGAGGCAGAGGTGAGGCGAGGGGTGGCTGGCACGCTGCCAACAGGGCAGTGAGGAAGAAGACCTAGAGAGGCCTGATAGCCTACATGTCACCCGAAACGGCGGCTCTTCCTCCGCACAAGCAAGATGCAGCCGGACATCGAGGTTGCCCTGCTTCACGGGGGCTACAGCACACAAGGGCAGCCAGTGCTCAGTGCAACAAACAGCAGTTGCAGCAGGAATTAGGCTCCCTAGAAAGTGGACAGCAGGAGGTTATGGAGGCACGGCTCCAGAGGATACTGTGCCACAAGGGGGCCAGCAAATTGTGCTCCTCTGTGCTGGCCATGGGCATAGTTGCCCCCTCCGGAGGACTGTGAAGAACTCCATGGTCTGCCTCAGAGAACTGGAAATGAACCAGCGGACCTAGGGGCTTGACGGAGGAGAGAACAACCTCCTCTAGATGTGCAGTACTCCAGGCGTGGAGCAGATTGCTTGTAGTGGCGCGACGGTGAGGAGTGCGGCATCCCACGGTGCGGTGGGAGATAAGATACAGCAGGGCCTACAAGGCAAGACAATTGACCGGACCTGGCGCCCCCACCCGTGCATGCTGTAGCCCCATTGGAGATACTGCTTGCACTAGCACAGGAGTGCCAATCCATCCTAAGGGGGCTGTAGCACAGTACACATGAGCAGCGGTTATTAAGGTGTGGGGTGGTGCACAGATAGGGAGGGCTGCGAGCAGAGATTATTAAGGTGTGGGGTGGTACACAGACAGGGAGGGCTGCGGACTAGGAGCAGAGCGGGACAGAGCACCCTATACAATATTACCCCCCCATTACCCAACCGGAGGCGAGGGGCATTGGCCCACTTGCTATACCTGAGGATCAGCGCCTCTCGCACAGGACAGCATTACAATTGGGCATCGCCACAAAGTGGGGACTTCTGCTAATAAGCAGGTAGTAGAACGTGGGGGGGGCGCTGGCCATGGAGGGGCCCACCACTACCCATTTGTGAACTAGCAGCTATTCTACCCCAGTGATGGGGAAAGTGGCAAGAAAATTAGATCTAAATGTAGACACCCCAGCGCAAGGGGGAGCCACGCAGGAAAACACTGATGATGCAGCTGAGTCAGGCTGGCCTATGGCCCACCCTTCAAGATAACCTTCAAGCCATAACAACCACCAGAAACTAAGATAGATACGTTGGGAGCAGACCTTGGCATATTAAAAGATGATCATAGACGATATGCTGAGAGCCACAGTAGAGCGCACCCTAACGGCGCTCCAACCAGGCTCCCTGCAGCCCGAGACAGACTAACATTAATGGAGGCCTAAGTACGGACCCTAGAGCTCCGAGCGGAGAGTAGTAAAAACAGATCGCAGAGGAACAATATCCGTATAGTGTGCTTTCTGGAGTGCGTGAAGGGGAGAAATACTCTGACCTTTCTGGAGAGATGGCTATGAGAGGAGGTAGACCCAAATGGCCTTTCCTCCTTTTATGCCCTGGAGCAAGCCCACGGGGTCCTGGCCCGTGAGCTACCCCGGGGAGCCCCACCACGCCCTGTAGTGGCGAGGGTTCTGCGTTACCTGAACCTCAATCATATACTAGCCTGTGCTAGGGCTAAGGGAGACATCGGTCTGGACAACCATGAAATAATGATTTTTCCGGACTGCACCGAGGACATACAGAAACAACGAGTAACGTTCCTAGATGCTAAGAAACACCTGTATCGGATGCAGCTGCAATATGCCATATTATTCCCAGCAAGGCTTCGGGTGGTGGCTGCGGGTAGTGACTCTGGAAGGTGTGCTCTTCTTTCACACCCCCTGGGAAATATGGTATTGGTTGGATAAGCAGGGCCGAGCTGGCCCCAGCCAGGAACCTCCTTGGTGGAATAATCTGCAAGAGCAACAAAGAAAGCGATGGAGGCGCGCCCTCAGAGGCCGAACTCCCTCAGATGCGGAAGCCCACAGAGACTAGTGACTAGCAGTGGCAGCTGTTGCAGCCGTGAGCATGGGAGGGGAGAGCACACCTATATCGAGGAGGGCCTGGACTCTGACCTCTCCTGCGCAGACAGTGCCTTCGAGGATTCAGACGAGACGTTGCCTGTGATTACATTGCATACAGCAGACAACATATTCTAAGGGAGCACATTGAGATGTGTTATTGGGCCAACTGTCCTGCAACAATAAGAGGGCACAGAGCTACCTCTATCACTACCTATTTTACTTCTTAGGTGGGACACACCTATTACCACCATCAAGGCTATGGGACTGGTGCTCCATAGGAGGTGGAGGGGCAGGCATACTATACAACATGTTCAGCATATGCAAGAGGGGTGTGTGAGAAAGTAGCCTCTTTCTAGCCTTGTTACCCCCACTTTTGGCCTGTTTGTGAGTATATGTCAGGGTGTTTTCACTGTCTCACTGGGATCCTGTTAGCCAGGGCCCAGTGCTCATAGTGAAAACCCTATGTTATCAGTATGTTTGTTATGTGTCACTGGGACCCTGCTAGCCAGGACCCCGTGCTCATAAGTTTGTGACCTATTTGTATGTGTTCCCTGTGTGATGACTAACTGTCTCACTGAGGCTCTGCTAACCAGAACCTCAGTGGTTATGCGCTCTCTGCTTTCCAAATTGTCACTAACAGGCTAGTGACCAATTTCACCGATTCACATTGGCATACTGGAACACCCTTATAATTCCCTAGTATATGGTACTGAGGTACTCAGGGTATTGGGGTTCCAGGAGATCCCTATGGGCTGCAGCATTTATTTTGCCACCCATAGGGAGATCTGACTATTCTTGCACAGGCCTGCCACTGCAGCCTGAGTGAAATAACGTCCACGTTATTTCACAGCCATTTATCACTGCACTTAAGTAACTTATAAGTCACCTATATGTCTAACCTTCACCTGGTGAAGGTTGGGTGCTAAGTTACTTAGTGTGTGGGCACCCTGGCACTAGCCAAGTTACCCCCACATTGTTCAGGGCAAATTCCCCGGACTTTGTGAGTGCGGGGACACCATTTTACGCGTGCACTATACATAGGTCACTACCTATGTATAGCGTCACAATGGTAACTCCGAACATGGCCATGTAACATGTCTAAGATCATGGAATTGTCACCCCAATGCCATTCTGCCATTGGGGAGACAATTCAATGATCCCTCGGGTCTCTAGCACAGAACCCGGGTACTGCCAAACTGCCTTTCCGGGGTCTCCACTGCAGCTGCTGCTGCTGCCAACCCCTCAGACAGGTTTCTGCCCTCCTGGGGTCCAGGCAGCCCTGGCCAAGGAAGGCAGAACAAAGGATTTCCTCTGAGAGAGGGTGTAACACCCTCTCCCTTTGGAAATAGGTGTGAAGGCTGGGGAGGAGTAGCCTCCCCCAGCCTCTGGAAATGCTTTGATGGGCACAGATGCTGCCCATCTCTGTATAAGCCAGTCTACACCGGTTTAGGGATCCCCCAGCCCTGCTCTGGCGCAAAACTGGACAAAGGAAAGGGGAGTGACCACTCCCCTGACCTGCACCTCCCATGGGAGGTGCCCAGAGCGCCTCCAGTGTGCCCCAGACCTCTGCCATCTTGGAAACAGAGGTGTTGCTGGCACACTGGACTGCTGAGTGGCCAGTGCCATCAGGTGACGTCAGAGACTCCTTCTGATAGGCTCTTACCTTTCTTACTAGCCTATCCTCCTTCCTAGGTAGCCAAACCTCCTTTTCTGGCTATTTAGGGTCTCTGCTTTGGGGAATTCTTCAGATACCGAATGCAAGAGCACACCAGAGTTCGTCTGCATCTCCCTCTTCACCTTCTGCCAAAGGATCGACGGCCGACTGCTCAGGACGCCTGCAAAACCGCAACAAAGTAGCAAAGACGACTACTGCAACCTTGTATCGCTTCATCCTGCCGGCTTTCTCAACTGTTTCCTGGTCGTGCATGCTCTGGGGGTAGCCTGCCTCCTTTCTGCACCAGGAGCTCTGAAGAAATCTCCTGTGGGTCGACGGAATCTTCCCCCTGCAACTGCAGGCAACAAAAGACTGCATCACTGGTCCTCTGGGTCCCCTCTCAGCACGACGAGCGTGGTCCCTGGAACTCAGCAACTCTGTCGAAGTGACTCCCACAGTCCAGTGACTCTTCAGTCCAAGTTTGGTGGAGGTAAGTCCTTGCCTCCCCACGCTAGACTGCATTGCTGGGTACCGCGTGATTTGCAGCTGCTCCGGCTCCTGTGCACTCTTCCAGGATTTCCTTCGTGCACAGCCAAGCCTGGTTCCCCGACACTCTAACCTGCAGTGCACAACCTTTCTGAGTTGTCCTCCGGCGTCGTGGGACTCCCTTTTGTGACTTCGGGTGGACTCCGTTTCACTTTTCTTCTAAGTGCCTGATCTGGTACTTCTGCGGTTGCTGTCTGCTTCTGTGAGGGCTCCCTGACTTGCTGGGCGCCTCATCTGTCTCCTCATCCAAGTGGCGACATCCTGGTCCCTCCTGGGCCACAGCAGCATCCAAAAACCCTGACCGCGACCCTTGCAGCTAGCAAGGCTTGTTTGCGGTCTTTCTACGTGGGAACACCTCTGCAAGCTTCTTCACGACGTGGTTCATCCATCCTCCAAAGGGGAAGTTCCTAGTCCTCTTCGTTCTTGCAAAATACCAAGCTTCTTCCATCCGGTGGCAGCTTCCTTGCACCCTCAGCTGGCATTTCCTGGGCTCCTGCCCACTCTCGACACTGTCGCGACTCTTGGACTTGGTCCCCTTATCTTCCAGGTACTCCGGTCCGGAAATCCACTGTTGTTGCATTGCTGGTGTTGGTTTTCCTTGCAGAATCCCCCTATCACGACTTCTGTGCTCTCTGGGGGTTGTAGGTGGACTTTACACCTACCTTACAGGGTCTTGAGGTGTGCTATTTTTCTAACCCTCACTGTTTCCTTACAGTCCCAGCGACCCTCTACAAGCTCACATAGGTTTGGGGTCCATTTGTGGTTCGCATTCCACTTTTGGAGTATATGGTTTGTGTTGCCCCTATACCTATGTGCTCGTATTACAATCTATTGTAACTTTACACTGCTTGCATTACTTCCTTTTGCTATTACTGCATATTTTTGGTATTGTGTACATATATCTTGTGTACTCACTGAGATACTTTTGGCATATTGTCATAAAAATAAAGTACCTTTTATTTTTAGTATATATGTGTATTGTGTTTTTTTATGATATTGTGCGTATGACACCAGTGGTATAGAAGGAGCTTTGCATGTCTCCTAGTTCAGCCTAAGCTGCTCTGCTATAGTTACCTTCGATCAGCCTAAGCTGCTAGAAACACTTCTTCTACACTAATAAGGGATAACTGGACCTGGCACAAGGTGTAAGTACCTCTGGTACCCACTACAAGCCAGGCCAGCCTCTTACAGGGTGTTAATTTGTAAATGGGCGGGGTCCCCTTTTAGCACACCGACCACAAATAGATTTGTCCAGACGCTACGTGATTGTCACTGGGCGCCTAGATGGCCGTGACATTGCACTAGGGAGCATATATGGCCCCAGGCAGTGATGCCCCCTCCCTTGCTATTCACCATTGCCATGGAGCCCCTTGCGAGTTCTGCCCACATGGGAACAATATACCTTAAGACGAGGGACCGCACACATTACATAGCACTATATGCTGCTCCTGTCGATGACCAAGATAACATGAGAAATGCCTGTGTGCTTCTAGAATGCTTTGGCTTTCTCTCTGGACTCTGTGTCAATTGGCGTAAGACCTGTTTGTTTCTTACGCGTACGTGCAGGTATCCACCAGAGGAATTGGGAGCTCTGCAATGGGAGCCTAGATCCCTTCACTACCTGGGGATCCATGTGCATCATGAGTCAGCAGACCTGCTTGAAGGAAATGTGGGGAGACCTATCAGGACACTACGAGGCAATGTTGCCTCCTGGTGCATGCTGCTGCCTTCTGCGGCGGGCAGGGTGGCATTGCTGAAGATGGTAGCGCTGCCCCAGCTATTGTATTACTTCACAACGTTACTGGTCTGTATACCCCAGTCGTACTTGCGAGATCTAGATCAGCTTGTCACAGGTTTCCTTTGAGGCACAGGACTCAGGAGAGTGGTGTTAACCACCCTACAGCGACCAATGACCGCTGGGCGGGTTGGCGGTTCCCGTCTTTGAGGCCTATTACTTGGCATCCTTGGCTCACTCAGTGGGTGGCCTGCAGCCGAGCAAGGAGAACCCCTTCCCCCCCACTGCCCCTGAAACCACTGCATTAGCTAGGGTCCTCCTTAGACTCCTGAACACCAGAGCCCATGACTGCCGAGTTCCAAGTCATGCAGCAATGCTGGGTGATAAGTCTCCGGAACGTGCATATTTGCTCCCCATACTCCTCGGACATTCCACTGAGGTTTCTAGAGGTGCTATCCCATGAGGTGGATTGGGGTAGACTGGCAACTTGGCGAGAGGCAGGAGTGATAACATTGGGGGCACTCTTCGAAGAAGGGATTCTTTCTTTCGAATAGCGCTGCCTTCGATATGATCTTCCCAGGGTGCATTTCCTTCTGCATGGGGCACTTACATTAGCTATCAGTAAGTCCTGGAAATCTGGGCTCACAGAGCCACGACAGGCAGCATGCTTTCAGTATGTGCTGACTGCATCGGGGGCTTACAAAATGGTTACTTGCCTCTATAGGAGAATGGGGGAAGTCCTCACAGTCCAGCTGACAGCACTGAAGGCTAAATGGGAGGTGGATTTGGGGGTGAATATTGCAGACCGAGATTGGGAGAGTGTACTTTACAACATGGTGAAGGCCACTAGGAATGCCAGATTTAAACGCATTAATTTCTATGAGTTGCATAGAGCGTACCTCAATCAGGGGAAGATAAACAAGTTTTATAGGACCGCAGAGGCGACATGCCCCATATGCGGAGAAATAGGCATGGAGTTTCACCATATGCTCTGGGATTGCCCAGAGTTATGCACTTTTTGGGGTGGCGTAGCCAGAACCTTGACCACAGTCATTGAAAGGGACATCCCTACACAGCACAGCACTGCCTGCTCGGCTGGTTCCCTCATACACCCAAGAACAAAGTCATAAGTCTATTTCAAGACCTGGCCTTGGTGATGGGAAAGCTGGAAATTGCCCGCAACTGGAAGAATCCACGGGCCCTACAATGACAACCTGGAAAACGTACTGAACCCATGGAGCTGGGTATTATGTCTTTATTGTCTGCGTGTAACTACAAACTCAATATTCTAAACCTGCATTCACTTCACCATTTTCTTACACGTACGTCACTGTTTTAAGTAGTCCATCAGGAGCCAAAAGGGTTCTGTCAATAATAACTCACATGGCACTACATCTCCCCATCTGCTAAATATAAAAATTTCATTTTTTACAAATATATATACATACAATCATAGTTCTTCAATGAGCCTTTGTGGCACTCTGATTATTCATCCCGATCATGTCTTCAGAAACTGTAAACCAGCAATGGAAGTGTCTGTGATCTGCAGTGGTGATGCAAGAGCAACAGCAGTCAGGGGGTTTTCAATTGTCTTTTGAGAAACATTCTCCATGCTGACATCACTATCTGATGTGTGGTGAGCTACATGTCGGAAATACAAGGAATCTCTCATAATGGACTTCCCAGGATGTTGAGCAGTCACCATGTGTCCTTTGCTGGTCACAGCATGGAATGGCTCAGCATCAAAGGGAGCATCAGACTTCCGTTTTCTTGACTGAATGACAAACATTTGATCTCCTCTTGAAAACAATGTCTTTTGCATGGCGTCGCTTGTCTGCATAGGCCTTCATTTTCCCTTTATAATCCAGTCTTCCTCAGTACTTGATCTTCTGTTGGATCATTGAGAACTTGGTCATCATGGCTCTCCTGAACATCAAAGTTGCAGGGCTATCACCTGTGGTTGAGTGAGGGGTCGAACGGTAAGCTCGCAGGGTAGAACTTAAGGCAGTTTTAAGGTGAACTTTTCCAATACAGCATGTTGATCATCTTTGTTCAGTTTACCCATGAAACGTTCAGCAAGGTCATTGGCCTGTGGCCAAAGAGATGTGCTTTTCTGATGCTTCATATTAAGATGACTGACAATGTCTCTGAATTCTCGACTGTTGAAAGGTGGGTCATTGTCAGATTTTAAGATCACAGGAACACCCCATGTTGCAAAGATGCCATCTAATCTCACAATGACTTTCTTGAGTGGTGGATGAGAGATCTTCTATCAATGGAAAACTGGAGTACTCATCAAGAATCACTATCAGGTGATATCTATTGTCAAGAGGGCTGGAAAAGTCAACAGCAGTTTTTTTTTGCATACATGGTTTGGCAACTCTGACATGCTTAAGGTGTCTTGAGTGGTTTTCGATGACAGACAGTTGTATAGATGACAGGCCTTCAACTCTTTTTCACCTCTCAGTAGAATGAGGAAACCAGACTCTGTCTCAGAGAGCTTGTTTTGTGGCATCAATTCCATGATGTCCTTCATGGTCCACTTAATTTTTGGTGCAGTCTCTTCAGAATAACAATTCACGCCCCCCCCTCAGACTAATGCCTTTGTGGGTTATGAACACTTTATCTTTAACATTTTGGTATTCCCTGTCACTGGCAAGGGGTTGAGTGTGCTGGTTCCAAGACTGTTGTGTAATGTCTTTTGGTTTTAACATGTCACTATCTTGACTCGTGTAAGTGACAGTTTGCTCCAACAATATAGTAGCTGGTGTGTTTGATTTCATAATAAAATGTATGTAGGCTTCAGACATCTTGGAAAGAGTGCCATGACACTGTATAGGCACTCTGGAGAAGTATTCGGCAAGGTTTTCATCTTTCCCTGGACGGTGCACTATTATGTAGTTGTATTTTTGTAATCATAGACCCCATCGTTCAATGTGAGGAGGCATCTTGGCCTTTTGAGGTCCCGAAGAGGGTCAACAATGCTTGATTACCTGTCACAAGTGTAAAAGGCTTCCGTATAAGAACACATGGAAATGTTCACAAGCCCACACCACTGCTAAACTTTCTTTCTCAGGTTGCGAATAAGCATGTTCAGTTTGGGACAAGCTTTTGCTTCCATATGCTACAATATGCCTTGGAGCAAATGGGTGTCTGCTGTGCTGTGCAAGGATTGCACCTAATTCACCTGAGCTAGTTAGTATCAACAACAATTTCTGTATGAAGCTTTGGATTAAAATATGCTATTTCACTAGCGTTCTCAACAGCTTGTTTGATTCTCTTAAAGCTTTGCTCGCATTCATGTGACCAATGAAATGAAACATTCTTATTTGTCAAGACTCTCAATGGATCACTAGCGCTTGCAAAGTCTCGTATGTATCTGGAACAGTACCTGGCCATGCCTAGAAATGAATGTAACATGGAAACATCTTGTGGGGGACTGGCAGTTGATAATGCTTGCAGTTTAGCTGGATCAGGTGTCATACCACCATCCGAAAATACATTGTTCAAGAACTTTAGCTTTGTCTTATGGAATTCAAATTTCTCAGCATTCAAAGTTAAATCTGCATCAACAAGTAAACAACATGCTTGAGAGCTGTATTGTGCTCCTTCTGTGTAGCTCCGCAAACGAATATGTCATCAATATGGGTGAAAGCATTCATGACAGGCTTTATGATATGTCAAATGACATCTTGTAAAAGCTCTGCAACTGATAGCACACAAAACTTGGGGCCCGCCCTCAAGTTTGACTGAAAAAACGTTCGGTGCCATGATGGTCTGCCCACCGTATTTAGGTGCTCGCGGTCCAATAGACTTTAAACCACCCGAGTCCCGCTGACTGCGTCAAGCATTCCCATCCACCGCAATTACGCCATTGGAAAGTGTGGCTGACGACGAGACTTCAGCCACACTTATTGTCGAGCAGATTTGGATGTGCTATCCTGCCAAGCAAAAAGTGTCAGTCCGAACTCCACTTCTGACTTGGCAAATGGGGGGAGGGTGGGGTAAGAGAGTGTAAATCCACCTTTTCTCCTGATTCTACTTCAGTTTCTTGCTGCACACAACTGGACTGGACCCTCCGTCGCTTCTGCCATTGGACCACAGGGAAAACACGACCCCTCCGTTGCTGAACATGAAGGTAGGCAACGCTCATTGGCTGTGTACATTGGGGGGGTCACTGCACATGAGCTAGGGACCACTGTAGACATATATGTGTCACAGTATTTTTTTTAATTACTGTGACATGCATATGTCGGGGACACGTGTGGGTCAGACATGGATTGGGGGGACACTGGTACGCAACACATATCATCACACACAACTGTCATTATGGTGCCAGTATTCATTGAAGTTAATGCTGACACAACAGTGACTGTACTTTAATGCTTGTCAACTGTGCCAATGTGTGCACATTGCAAGGGGACTTGTACCTGTCATGTTGTGCATGCAGTTGTGTGTGAGTCGGTACATGTATATCTGTGTGCAATTGGCTGGGTGAGGTGGAGGGAGATGTAGTGGGTGATGTGGTTGTGTTAGTATGTGTGCCACTTGTAGATGGCATGGATGTTGTTGTGTATGTTGTATTGCGTTGTTGCATGTAATATTCAGGTGCATGTTTGTTGTGTGGCAGTCCTTGTTGTGATGTGTGTAGTTGTGCTTGTGTGTGCATATGTTTGTGTAGATGAGTTTGTAGTTGCTGTGGTTGTGTCCTGTGTGGGTGAAGTGTCACTAGTGTGTGTATGTTGTGTGATGGATGTATGTCAATAT
The DNA here is from genome assembly GCF_031143425.1 of Pleurodeles waltl. NCBI lineage: Eukaryota > Metazoa > Chordata > Amphibia > Caudata > Salamandridae > Pleurodeles > Pleurodeles waltl. Next base: position 1,219,839,955 of record NC_090440.1, read on the forward strand.
ATGTTTGCAGCATGTATGTGTTGTGTTGGAAAGGCAATGGATATTGGTGTGTTGCATTGTGTGTGATGCAGGGGGACACAAATTTGATGGTAGAGTGTATGTGTGTGACTTACCTGTATTCCACGGCCACTGGCATTGTCTGATGTCCATTAGGTCGAGTGCTGTTCTCCTTCTGTCAGCAAACTGTCAGGAGGACACTGCCTATACTACTGTAACATCTAAATATGGTGGGTGGGTCTGATGGCTAAGAACAGCGCTTCATCGTGGGGTATGAATACGGCAGGGGGAACACTGTCAACTTGACGGTCTCATTGGTCCTTTGTCAATGCGGCTTGGCGGTAGCATAGTCAAGATCTAAATCAGGCCCTTAGTCTTTTATATCAAAATAGGCCAATATTTGTAGAAAAGGGTTTTTATGTACCTGCAATTCTCCTGAAGTTCCAACTGATAATATCCTTTATTTAAATCAAGGTGATAGACCTTCCCACCATTCAATTGTGTTATGTCAGCAATGTGCCGACCTGGATATTCAGTTGCCTTGTTCAGCTGACGCATATGCACACAGATGCATTCAGCTCCTTTACTGTCCTTTTTGGGTACTACCACTATGGGAGAAACCCATGGCATTGGACCAGTAGAACGCTCAGTGATACGTTTAAGTAATGATTAGAGTTCCTTTTCAACAGCTTCTTGTAAATGAAATGCAATTCATCTGTGAGCAACAGAACGGACGTCCTCATTGATATCCAGTTGTACTTTCATAGTCATAAGTTTTCCTAACCCATGAAATGATTAAGGGAACTGACTTACTGTTTCATGGTGAGCATTCATGTTGTAGTTCACTGAGATAGGTCCAATATCAATAGATGTGCTGAAATGGAGTAAACAGGCACTTGATGCCATACCTTGAAGCACATGAATGGGTGCTTGCACTTTTGTCTTCTTGCATTTCGTCGTTGCTATGAATAAACCTTGACTTTTCAAAAGGGTCGATGCAGCCTGTGTGTGTGTGTGTTTGTGTGTGTATATATATATATATATATATATATATATATATATATATATATATAATATTACTTTTTGGTGGCGTTATTCATGGCAATGGAGATAGTTCATGATATTTCTCCTTGTGAATAATGTTTATTGACACATCACTATCAATAATGAAAGGTATTTAACAACTGTTTGCTTTCGGTGTAATCTTAGGACAATGTTTGAATGAATTTGGTGCTTTTTTCATATCAAATTTTCTTTGACTGGTGTTTTTCTTCACATGCAGCCAGTTCAACATGCGCACATTTTTCTGAGGTAAACATTGACCTTGCACACCCATTCTCTTCACTTTCACGTGGTATTGATACTGAAGAACTTTTTGATGATAATCTAGATGACCATCAACTTCGTTTATCGATTTTCTCAACTGGTGTTGGCGCTTGGCCTTGTGGGCATGTGTCAAAAGTTCCTTCTGGAACATTTGGGAGGGTATTTTGTCTTCTCACCATGACACACTCACTTTTTCTTTCGCAAACCGTTATAAAATGGTTCTCTTTCCTACAGCCTTTGCATATCTGTCCAATGGTGGGGCATTTACCTTCGTGTGGAAACGAAAATCCACACCTGAAATACTTCTTTTTCCGTGGAGACATCACCTTGTGTCCTTCAGCCGTGTGCTTCTGCTTGCTTTTCATGTTCATGACTGACTCACTTTGGGCACCTCCGGCCTCCATGTCAGCAGCTTGCTGATCAGCATGCACTTCAGCTCTGGCAGCCATGAGAACTCTCTCCAGACTAATGTGGTCATTACAACATTGGTGATAAAAGCCGCTTACCGCCGTGCAGAAGACTGCCAACACGAGGCCGCAGAATTCACCACAGCTATTACGACCCACATCCCGAAATCCGACAAAATTCAGACACCCACACAAGTCCGCCACACCAAAGGTCAGTGATAAATTGGCGAAAGCAAAACCTCCATCGTCACGCCAACAGAAATACGCCCATGCTATCACGACCCACGAATCCACGCGGCGGTCTTTCAACCGCGGTATTCCATTGGCGGTGCACACCGCCGCGCTCAAAATACACACACTCTTACAAAACACAGCCACATTGGACAATTCTAAATACACACACCTGATACACATACACACACCACTCCCACACACCCAATACAATATAAAACACACACCCACATCACCCGCAAACCCCTACGACCAAAATTTCAGAAAGAAGGCCAGAGAGACACCACCATCCACAAACTAGCAGCCACAGGCACTCAACACCATTACCCACACTACTTCCACGCACAAAACACCACACACCACTACATATCACCACACTTATCACCACATACAGCACCCCACACATCACCTACACCATCCCATGGCACGGCAAAGACACCCCAGGTTCTCGGAGGAGGAGCTCAGGGTCATGGTGGAGGAAATCGTCCGGGTAGAGCCACAGCTATTCGGATCACAGGTGCAGCACACCTCCATAGCTAGGAAGATGGAGCTATGGCGAAGAATAGTCTACAGGGTCAACGCAGTGGGACAGCACCCAAGAAATCGGGACGACATCAGGTAGAGGTGGAACGACCTACGGGGAAGGTGCGTTCCGTGGTCTCAAGACACAACATTGCGGTACAGCGGACTGGCGGCGGACCCCCACCTCCTCCCCCACAACTAACAACATGGGAGGAGCAGGTCTTGACTATTCTGCATCCTGAGGGCCTCACAGGAGTCGGTGGAGGAATGTGTACATATATCTTGTGTATATTTGGCATCCTCATACTGAGGGTACTCACTGAGATACTTTTGGCATATTGTCATAAAAATAAAGTACCTTTATTTTTAGTATATCTGTGTATTGTCTTTTCTTATGATATTGTGCATATGACACCAGTGGTATAGTAGGAGCTTTGCATGTCTCCTAGTTCAGCCTAAGCTGCTCTGCTATAGCTACCTTCTATCAACTGCAAGAAACCCCTCTTCTACACTAATAAGGGATAACTGGGCCTGGTACAGAGTGTAAGTACCCCTTGGTACCCACTACAAGCCAGGCCAGCCTCCTACAATTGGACCCTATGGGTCCCAGGAGCCAATGATGATGTACGCCGGCGGTGATGGTACGCACCGCCGCGGACGTGACCGCCATTTTCTATCTGTTCAATCACTCGATACCTGATCTTCGACAGGAGAGGACCTACACTGCAAGTGCTGCTGTGACCTTGGTCTGGAAGAGACAATGGCTCATGTGTCTGGGGAAAGGACCCCTGCCTTCACTGCAGAGGAGTTGGAGAAGCTCGTGGACGGGGTCCTCCCCAGTACACGCTACTCTACGGTCCTCCAGACCAACAGGTAAGTACACAGGGAGCACGTTGTATGGGCTATGGCTGTGTGGAGAGGGCTGGTTGTAAGAATGAAGGGGGCACAGTTCTGCGTGCTTGAAGGACTGTGAATGCATGTGCCACATGGCAAGGGTAGGGATGTGGGCCACTCACTTCGGCGCAGTTGGTAATTACTTCTCTTCTTCCCCTGTACATGTCATGTAGGTCGGCGCCCACCAGAAGAAGGATATTTGGCGTGCCATCGCCAAGGACGTCTGGACCCTGGGGGTCCACCACAGACGGAGCACCCACTGATGGAAAAGATGGGAGGACATTCGCCGCTGGAGCAAGAAGATGGCGGAGGCTCAGCTGGGGATGGCCTCCCACCGTGGAAGGGTCGAACCATGACCCCCCTGATGTTCCCGATCCTGGCGGTGGCCTACCTGGAGTTGGATGGGTGCTTGAGGGCATCACAGCAGACACAAGGGATTGAGTACAACATCATTCAGCGGACTTTGCACGCAGTGAAGGTGTCTGGGTGGGGGAGGAGGGCTGTGGGCTTCCCTAGGCCAGGGCGAGTTCCGTAGGCTAGGCCCCTCCGTAATGCAGGCCATGTGAAACCGCACCCCACCTTTGTAGAGTGCCAAGTACAGGTATACATGCCCCTGTGTCATCTATGTGTGCAGATGTCGACCATAGCCATGTAGGAAATATCCCAGGAATTGCATCTGTAGAGCCCAACAGCGCGACGTAGTGCAGGGGACTGCTGTGTCTGTATTGTCTGCCAACGGTAGTAGTAAGCCATGCACTCAACCTGTCTTTCTTCTGTCGTCGTCCCCCCTTTTTGTGGTCTCCCTGTTCTTGTGTGCATCAGCATCATCAGGCGGAGGTACAGTGGCACCGGAGCATAAGGGAGCTGCATCCCACATGGCCATGGAGGGCCACACCACGGACTCGGAATACACCAGTGGGACGGAGGGCAAGGGGAGCAACACAGCGGTCACAGGATCAGCAACCAGCGACACAGACTCGTCCTCAGATGGGAGCTCCCTTGTGGTGGCGGCAAAATCTGTGCCCCCCACTTCTACAGGTACAGCCGCCATCCCCCCCCTACAAGCACCGCCCTCCCAGAAGCCCCTCAGCCTTCGCCCCGTGCCCACTCACCCAGGAGGGTGGGCATGACCTTCGCTCCAGGCACCTCAGGCCCTGCCCCTGTCACCTCTGCTGCCCTCAGTGAGGAGGCCATTGGCCTCCTCAGGTCCCTCACTGTTGGGCAGTCTACCATCCATTTTGAATGCCATCCAGGGTGTAGAAAGGGAATTGCAACACACAAATGCATTCCTGGAGGGTATTCATTCTGGTCAGGCTGCCCTTCATCGAACCCTGCAAACTCTGGCCTCAGCACTGATGGCAGCCATTGTCCCTGTCAACTTCCTCCACCCAGACCCAATCCCCTGTACCCCAGCCTATTCCAGGCACACCATCAGACCAGCCTGCACACACCTCACCACACAAGGGAAGCTCAGGCAAACATAAGCACCACACATCCCACGGGCACTCACGCAAGCATCACACACATACAAACACACCAACATCCACTGCCTCCACTGTGTCCCCCTCCTCGTCGTCTCCCTCCTCCCTCCCAGTCTCGTCTACACTCTCACCTGCATGCACTACCCATACAGCCACTACGTCCTGCACCAGCACACCCACCAGCACACCCCGCTCACGTGCACTCACCACTCCCATTTCCACGTCCCCTGTGTCCTCTCCCAGTGTGTCTGTGACGCCCCCTCCAAAGATACACAAACGCAGGCACACACCCACCCAACAGCCATCCACCTCACGACAGCCTCCAGCCCATGCACCTTCACCCAAAGTCACCTAACGTACACCTCCTACAACCAATACCTCTTCCTCCACTCCCAAATCCTCTCCAGCTACCCGTCCCAGTGTTCCTAAGAAACTTTTCCTGGCCAACCTTGACCTCTTTCCCACCACCCCCCCTCCAACTCATAGGTCCCGGACTAGAACCTCAGCTAAAAAATCACCGGGACCAGTGGTGCCTGTTACAGGTATGTGGAGTGCACCAGCCACCAGGCCAGCCAGTGTGGCACGGAGCCACAGCACAGCCAGTCCCCCCCCCCTGTGAAGCACCAGAAGTTGTACAGTGCCCGGCGGGAGAGGGGGAAGACTCCAGCCAGCAAAGCCGCTCACAAAGGTCCTTGGGGGTAGTGTCAACTCAGCTGTGACTCTTCCCAAGGTGGGGAAGGGGCAGAAGAAATCTCCAAAGTTTGGGAGGAGCAGCACGACGGAGAAGACCGCCATCATCCCCGCTGCCCAGGAGGACACCGCCAGAGTCACTGGCCAGGAGGCCAGCCCAATCGTCACTGGCCAGGAGGCCACCGCCAGCCCCAGAGTCACTGCCCAGGAGGCCAGCCCCAGAGTCACTGGCCAGGAGGCCACCGCCAGCCCCAGAGTCACTGGCCAGGAGGCCACCGCCAGCCCCAGAGTCACTGGCCAGGAGGCCACCGCCAGCCCCAAAGTCACTGGCCAGGAGGCCACCGCCAGCCACAGCCCAGCTGACCGATGAAGGACCGCCAGCCACAGGCCTGCTGGGCAATGAAGGACCGCCTTGACAAGCACCGCTGAACAGGCCAGGGACTGCTGAACAAGGCAAAGACCGCCATGGCAAGCACCGCTGAACAGGTCAGAAACTGCCAACTCAAGCACCGCTTAACAGGGCAAAGACCGCCATGGAATGCAGCGTTAAACAGGGCAAGCACCGCTGAACAGGCCAGGGACCGCTGAACAAGGCAAAGACCGCCAACTCAAGCCCCGCTGAACAGGGCAAAGAACGCCATGGAATGCACCGCTGAACAGGGCAAGCACCGCTAAACAGGCCAGGGACCGCTGAGCAAGGCAAAGACCGTCATGGCAAGCACCTCTGAACAGGGCAAGCACTGCTGAACAGGTCAGAAACTGCCAACTCAAGCACCGCCGAACAGGGCAAAGACTGCCATGGCAAGCACCGCTAGCCCATTAGCGGCAGGGGCAGTGACGCAACTGGGACCGTCACGGGGTGAGTGCTGCACTCTGGGCACCAGTCCCCCTCCTGAAACAGTGGAGACATGCATCCACTCCATCTGTCCTGTACAGGATGAAGCACTCTGGGCACCAGTCCCCCTCCAGACATGCATTCACTTGAGAGACTGTGGCTTTGCACTCCCCAGGATGGTACAGTGGGCAAACCACCCATTGTATAGACTTGATAGACTGTGGCTTTGCACTCCCCAGGATATGGCAGTGGGCAACCCACCCACTGTAGGGACTTGAGAGACTGTGGCTTTGCACTCCCCAGGATATGGCAGTGGGCAAACCCACCCACTGTAGAGACTTGAGAGACTGTGGCTTTGAACTCCCCAGGATGGTACAGTGGGCAACCCATCCACTGTAGAGACTTGTGAGTCTGTGGCTTTGCACTCCCCAGGATACATCAATGGGCATGGAGCCCCCTCGTGGATCTGGCATGATGCACTCATCCGGCTGAGTTGCCCCCTCTTCCCTTCCCCCCGAGGTGCCTGTTGTATTTCTATCTGATGCCCCTGCAGTGTTCTCTCCATTTTGATCAGGTATCTAGTGTGGGCCTCGCCCATGCACTTTGGGCCCAGTGGTCCACGGACAATGAATGGTGCATTACCTGCACTACTAATCGTGGTGTATATTTTGTTTAATGTGTATATATATATATCTGTATATATTTGGTTACGCTATTTTGATATATTACAATGGTTCAACTCATTTCCTTTTGTCTTTGCATTCTTCTGGGGGGGTTGGGGGTTGTTACTGTAATGTTTGGATATGCATTGGTGTGTGTGTTGTAGTGGGTGAGGGTCGGGTGGGGGTTGAGATGTTGGTTGTGTGTGTCCCTGTGTTTTTCCCTCCCCCTCCCCTATGTCGTAGGTGCAGTACTCACCGTGGTCTTCGCCGCCGGCGTTGTTGATCCTCGTATAGGAGCAGGAAGACTATCGCTGGCAGAATATGGAGTTCCGGCTCCATGGTGTCGTAGTTCCTCGTGGAGTGTGTAGAGGTGAGCATTTTCCCTTTGAAATGGCTGTTTCCGCCATGTTTTTATCCGCGGTGAAACCGCCCCGGAAAAGGTGGTGGATTGGTAGGTTGTGATACTGTGGGCGGTACATTGTCCTCCGCCTGTCTGTTGGCGGTGACCGCCGCGCTGTTTGTCTGTACCGCCACGGCGTTTGGAGTGTTAAAGTGGATGTCTTTGTTGGCGGTTTCCGCCACAGTCATAATTCAAATTTTTTTACCGCCGGCCTGTTGCCGGTTTTACCGCCGCATTAACACGGACCGCCAGGGTTGTAATGACCCCCTAAGTGTTTCGTCGTCTGAATGAATCTGACAGGCATCCATCAGTAACTATGAGACATTTTGCTTTATCATGAATAAATTAATTGAACTTAGTATTTGATGAGCTTATCCAGTCTCTCAACATATGTCTATGGTTTCACCAACTCTGTCGTTCGTGACTAAAAATGTACCTTTCATAATCTACATTCTGCAATGGATTGAATTTGAGATTTAAAGCTTCTTTAATTTTATAGAATGTAAATTTGTCAGCTCACCACATTTTCTTAATGCCTTCTTTCGCACCCTCACCTGCAAAATTAAGGTATATGATAACCTTCTTGCTATCTGTTTCTTCTAGCGCTTCAATAAAATCATCAAATGTCTCTATCCAAGCAGTCCATCTATTGCCAATATTCTGCTTTTTGTTGGTATTGAATGATGGTGGTGGTTTCAGAAAGGCAGGGGGATTATAAACATTTGTGGAACTCAATGATGTAGAAAATATCGTTCCCCCCCACACTGCTTGGTGGTCTTTGTGAAATTGCCAGTTGTTGCGTCTTCCCCCTGGGTACCCACCAATGACTATGCCACACACATAGCTGGGTATTATACGTCTTTATCTGCATGTGACCGCAGACTCAATATTCTAAACCTGCATTCACTTCACATTCTCGAACACTTACATCACAGTTTTACTGAGTCCATCAGGAGCTAAAAGAGTTCTATCATTAATAAATGATGCACAAAATGTAATGGGAGGTAGTGTTGCATTTTATGCTTTATTTTCACCATGAGCTTAAAGGTTTGAGTAAACAAAATAATGAAAGAATTGAATTTGTAAATTGAGCCATTATTTCCGGGATGTGGATTTAAAAGGTACCCAAGGTAATTTGGGCTGATTTGGAAGCAGCCTATGTAGTTTGGAGACACAGACACTTTTGCACTATAATATCCAACCCAGCAGCCTTTGGACAACCCAATCCACTTATAAACAATTTATACTCTGGTACAGTTGCCACAACCAACTTCAAATCAGTTTTAAATGCTCATCAAGATGGATATCCTTAAGGTCAATTACCAATGTACTAACAATAAATGAAGCCCATAGGCTAGTAAATGGGTGTGTATGCAACAAAAGTTGAATCAAAACTTTAGTAAAAGACATGACCATAGTTGACTGTCTACAGCATAACCCCTCTCACTACTTTAATGGAATGTTTTGGGATTAGCCACACTTTCCAGAGATTAGATCTCTTGTTCTTTCTTGGTTTATAATAATCTAAGCTGCACTCTGTCCTGGGCCTTTTAGCAAAAGAATGCTATTTGAACTACATGTCAAAAACTTCACGTTCTCCGGCCTCCTGATTTATAGACCTCCTGGCCCTTTGAAACAGTTTAGGGTCTCCCTAGTAGAGTGTACCTCGTCACTTGTGCTCCAGTTATCTAATTTCAATATCATCGGAGACTTGAATTTGCATCTTGATCAACCCAATTATAAGTAAAGTTGAGAACGCATTAATAACCTGGCTACTTTGCAGCTAGTTCAGCTGGTAAAATGCACCACACATGGAGCCAGCCAACATGGCTAACCTAAAAACAGTTGTGTCTATCCCAGTGACCTGGTCAGACCATCACATTGTACCTATCCCTTTAGATTTACCAACACTAAGACTAATATCATTACTAACTATGCAACGAAAAGGCACTGGTATAAGCTGGATCCATCTGCCTTCTCAGACTTCATCCAAAGAAGTGTTCCTCTACTAGCGCCCAACATCTAACAGGCAGAGGAGGCCACCAAAGCGTAGTTAACCTCTGCCGTGGATCACGGATGGGGGTCAGGTTGAGTTGTGAGTGATTGGGGGATAAGAACTCCATGGTGTCTTACGGGGCTCGGATGTACCCATGGTTGTGAACTACTGACCTACAGTTTGAAGCCCTTGCTTGTGGGTGTGTGCACACTGAGCAGTGTACCGGTTGGTTGTGCTGCAAATGTGTTGTGCTCATTTGTTATTATACGTAGTTATGGCAACAGGCTTGCTCTCAACAAATAACTAATAAAAAGAATTTTTAAAAATGAACATAAATATGCAGGTCATGATATTCTAGAAAATATGGCGATTTTTATGATTAGCTTTGACTCCCAATATTTAACCAAAGTGGGTAATTCCATCCCTGAGCAAACTTGGATTCTTCATATTGAGATGCCATAGTTGGACAACTCTTGGTGAGAATCTCCTTAATTCTCATCCCATGCTGTAGCTGCCCTTGACCTCATCCTAACTAGATTTTAGTATTGTTAAATCATCAAATCCTGACAGAGCTCCTGGTCCTGACAGCCTTCCTGATATTCTATTTAAGCCCAATATTTACTTTTGGGCTTTCACTCTTACCACCCTTTATTGCAGTGATTTCAAACTCCAGATTGTTCTGCCTCTCTGGCCAGGATGAATACTACACCTAGTATATAAACAAGCATTGGCAATGCCAATAGGCCTGCCTTTAAAGGAATGTGAACAATAGAATAATATTGGTTACATTTAAAAGGTCAGGTTACAGTTGAACTGTCAAGCCAGACTTAAACATCCATATACATTAATGACTGCCCAAATCCCATCTCTGGTTAATCTGAAGGCCTGAGAGCGCCCCAAAAGTATCAAGGTGGCCCAACATGAGGATGAGGGAATGTCTAGGAGCTGAGAGATAAAAAATGGTGGTGTCAGCATTATGCGATACTAGGTGATTAATGAGCTTCACCCTGATCCCTCATCTAGACATATCCTGTCAGTTCCGAATGGCGAACAGCTTCAGGGCAACAGCGAAAAGGAGCGGCGATGATGGACAACCTTGGCGTGTGCCCCTGCCAAGCAGGCAAGGAAGTATATCTTACCCACTCGCATGCTAGGCTTGGGAACAGTGTACAGTTCTTCCACACACCCCACCACTCCACTTCATGCAAGACATGAATTAACCACTATAAGTTCACAGTAGTGTTAGAACCAGGATTGAACCCACATTGCTTCTCATGTGTCAGATGTAAACTCACCAGTCGCAACCCTTGCAAAGCACTTTTGTATCCGTATTAATCATCATGAGCGGTCCATGGGACGATGGATCTGAGCTATCAGAACCAGCCTTCAGCATTATAGAAATGCAACCTTCCCACATGGACAGGGGAGTATACCTGAGTCTCAGGCCTCCAAATAGACCTCCAGTAAGCGTTGAGTAGGAATATGGGAGAAAACTTTGTAGAATTCTGCAAGGATGCCATTGCTGCCTGGAGCTTTCTCCCTGGATAATTGCTGAAGTGCCTTCCTGATCTCTTCCAAGATAAGATCCATCTGAAGGTCATGGACAGCGGTCTCTCCCAGCCGTGGTAGCAGCAAAAGGGCAACAAATGCAGCTATGGACTCTGGTTCAGGAGAGTGTGAACTAGAATGCACCTGCTCCAGGTCGGATTTGAGGACATTCACTACATATCCCTGCAGGAAGACTTCCTAGCCCTAGGAGTATTTAAGATGGAGTATGTGGGAGAAGTGAGTTTCTCACCAGAGGATCCAAGCTAATAACCATAGAGAGTGGTCTTCCTCCATATGAATAAGTTGGCAATAGGATTTGAGGGAGTATTTCTCCAACCTGTACCTCACATCTGCAACTTGCCACTAAACCACTAACTCCTCCCCACCACGTCATCTGGAGGAAACTGCTGCATACTCACCAATTCATCCTCCCTACAAGTGAGTTCAGCCTGCAGAGTGCGCCTGACCCCACTAGTGGTGCCAACACAACACCCTCGGATCACAGCCTTTATTGCCTCCCACTCAGAGGACCGACGATGTATTAAGGACTAGTTAATCTCAAAGAAATCCGCCAGTGTGTCCACCATTGTCTCTGCCCTCTACATCTTGCAGGATCTCAAGGGTTTGGGGGAGCCTCCAGGTCAAAAGTGACCAAGTACTCTTCCCCCATCCAATCTCACAACAGCTATCAGTGTGATTGGATAAGTAGCAAGACAAATTTGCCACTGTGAGGACCACCCCCTCTTTCCAACGACTCAGACTGTGAAATATGATCCAGTCTACCATAGGTATTATGTGTCGGGTAATCACAGGTAAATTAGTTGAGGTGGGATGATTAGGCCTCCATATGTCGCAGAGGCCCAAGTGAGCAATGACCACCTGGAGTGAGGAAGTCATCTTAGCCTTGGTATTATGGCGTATGGTGTCGAGGGTGCCTATCAAGATCACAATGTAGGATGCAGTTAGTCACCAGTGCATAGGACTCGACAGTCAAACAGCAGTGAAAGGACATCCTGTACTCAGATAAAAATACCCTTCATCATTGTTGGACCCATAAGTATTAACAATGATGATGACCACACCATCAAGTCTGCTTCAGCAGGTAACGACTCTCAATATCCACCTCCATGTACGAAAGGGCAAAGGGAACCCCAGTGCTATCCACATAAGGGCACCCCTTTGAGAAAGTCAAGTAATTGGCATAGTAGACTTGCCCCCTCCATTTTGTGGCCAACTTGGTAGCATCCACTTCTGAGAGATGTCTCCTGTAAGCAGGCTGTTTAGGCAGTGTGTACCTTAAGAAAGGAGAGACCCCTAAAGCATTTCTTATGAAAGACCAACCTCCTTCCAGGAGATGAGCTTACATGTTCTGGCCTTACTCAGCGCTGCTTAAGGCGTATATGGAGATCAAGGCACCCCTCCCCACAATGAGATGGCAGGTCAACAATACAAAACTCACAACCAGTAACCCCCCCAGATGAGTAGAACTAAACAGCATCATACAACTCCAAAAGAATCGATGTGTCAGGACGTACACCATCACAACCCTATCCCCTCCCCCCCCCCCCCCCCCCCAAAGACAACAGTGGGTATCCACTCAACATATGGAAGACACACACTCTCCCACTAATACATTATACACAAAACTCTATGCATGCACAAGGATGCAAGTAAAACCCTGTAATGAATACATCCACTGCAGAGCATCCCCCCACCCCCACAGGAAGCACCCAGAACCTCAAGAGGTGTCGGGAAATAGGCAGAACTTCAATGTCCAGTACTAAGAGCAGGAATAGAACCTAGCATATTCTCCCCCTAGTAGTAAAAAGGGCAGACACTCTCAGACATCCAGGCAACAGCAGTAATTAAAAACCACCCTCCCTGCGGGGGTGAGTAGACCAGAACAATCACCCCCCCATGCAGGCAGTAACATTGCAAACATCCTTTAAAGAAACACAGTGCCAGCGTCAATGTTACTGCATTGGGAAGGAGTATATGAGGCCACTCCATCAGGGGAGATCCCTCTATCAGCGTCTCAGAGACCATTAAAGGCTCATTGGTGGCAGAGTCCTTGGTGCCATCATCTTGGATCACAATGTGCCTGGTGCCCCCCCCCCGCTGCCGCTGATCACCCGCCCCTTGATGTGGGGCCCACCATGGGTGTGGAAGGGGCCTGTATCATTGCAGGGGTGCACAGTGAGCTTATCCGACATGTCTAACCCTGACCAGACTTCCTCAGGGTGCTCAAAGAAGTGCAACTTCCCTGCCACAATGACACGGAGCTTAGCTAGGTAGAGGAGCATATACATAAGTTCAATGCCATGTGACCTCTTCACCTCCAGGAAAGATTTACGCTGCTCCTCAACTTTCTGGGTATAGTCAGGATAAATTGCAATATTGTGATTTTTCAAATTGCACAATGGATGCCTCTCCGGCAGCTCTCAAGAGCGTGTCTGTATCCCAGAAATTTGGGATTTTAACGATGAAGGACCTCTTAGGTGCGCCCGGGTGAGGAACAGGTGCCAGCCACCTGTGCGCCCTTTCTATAACAAAGATGTCAGACAAGTCTCTAGGGCGCAAGGTGTGCCTCACAGAGTTTGCCATGAATCACACTGACGACTTACCCTCCACCCCCTGAGGGAAGCCCAACAGGTGCACATTCCATCCGGCCTTCAGCATCCTGAACCCAATTTTCCAAGGCATTAGAGACCATTGTCAATTGGCAGACTTGGTGCTTCTCCGTTTGCAGGGATGTGATATTGGTTTGCACATTCTCCACCTTATCTGACACTCTGCAAAAAATGGCTCACAGGAGGTTCACATCAATGAAAAGCACTGCAATTTAGTCCTCAGGTGCTGCCCTAGAACCCTTTATAGACTGCAAAAGGGCGGCACACAAAGGCTGTTATGGAAAGACACCTATGAATAGAAACAAACAAGTTAATTCACAAACAATTTGCTGTGGACGTCTCTCCAGCATCTGCAACAGAGAAAAATTCTGAGACTTTTTGGCATATCATTGCCCTTAACTCCGGTCTGAAAAATGGTTTGTCAGCAAGTGAGAACACTGGAAATCTGGTATGGCCATATTAAGGAACTTTACAAACCAAACAAGCTCAACAGTTTTCTCAAGGTGTTGCCTCCAACACAAACTCGTCCCTCCCCATCTTATAAACAGATCTCAGGATATTTTCGAAGAGCTATACCTTGTGCAGCAATTGGACCAGACGAAGTTCCAATCCTGGTGCTAAAAAAACAATCCTTAATTATGGGCTAGTTTACTGGCACCCCTATTTGAATTTTATTTTTCGTAGGGTCATCTGTCAAAATCTTGGAGAGGGACCATTATTATTCCCCTGCATAAGAAAGGAGGTAGACACATCCCCGGAAATTACCACCAAATTTTGCTACTTGATGCAGTGGGGAAAATCTTTGCCATGAGCATATTAGCCATTTAGAGTCTTGGGCACTAAAGGCAAACATTATTCCCTTAGAACAATCTGGCTTCAGAGCAAATTGAGTAAATAGGACAACTTAGCATTTCTGAAGTTTTTATCCGACAAATATGTTGCAAGAAGTAGGTAATTTTTATATGGAGCTTTTATTGACTTTTCTGCTGCTCTTGATTCAGTAGACAAACAGACTTTATGGCTGAAACTGGCGGCTCTCTGTATTCCTAGAGATTTACTTTGTGTGTTACTGTGTCTTCTACATGGTGCAAATGTGATGGTTGGTGTCAATGACCTTTCATCTCCTATCACTATTTTAAACAGGTTAAAACAGGGTGGTGTGTTAACTTCACTTTACCTTTCAGATTTTCCTTCCAATCTTTGGGAAGGGAGACCATTTCCCTAAAAGCGGTTTCCAAACACCTGCACATATTTTTATATGCAGATGATAACATTTTATTTGAGTAGACACCTAGGAGTCTCGAAACAAGCTTGAGGGTATTACAAAGCTATGCACAGAAGCACTTTTTTAAAAAGATTAATTTAACAGGGACAAACATCTTGGTTTTTAGGGGGAAATACAGAGCCCAACCATATTCCTAGTATCTGAGGAAATAAAACTTGGCTGTAGTAGATAAATACTCCTATTTAGGTAACACTTTTAATAGTAATTTAAACGACTAATTGCACTTTAAAAAATGTACGCAATAAAGCACATGTTCAAACTAGTTCCCTGCAGCGATTTTATTGTTCCATGGGGAGAAGACACTTTGATCATTTAATTCAAATGTATACAATCAAAATACTCCCTATATTATTTAGGATTTGGAACATACTCCAATAGGACTCTGTTCATCTTTAAACATTTGAAGGACATTTTGTACAGCTACTTTAACTAGAGCTGGCTATAGTCGGGGCTTTTGTCCAGGCTCTAGCTAATGCAATTCTCTGAGGATACAAACTTCTTCAATCTGTTAACTGCTTTTTTAGGTCTCTTCTTAAGGAAAAAGTAATGGAATGCTTCTTAGTTTATTCTGCCTTTCATATAAATTTCAACAATGCAGTGGAGTATTTTAAATGTAACATGGGACTGCTCAGCAGTTGGTTGCCTGGTGAACTTAGTCTTTTTCTTAGATCCCGGTCTTTGTCACGACGCCATTCACTGGACAGTAGGCATTGTAGCTCTTTGAAATCTTACAAATTCGTTGTGTACTGACATCTCCTGCGATTTGGTACAGCTGTATATTTTCTTCAGAATCCCGCATAATGTTAGATGGTTTATTATGTCCCTTCATTTAGACAATCTTCCTTTAAATAATGTAACAGCGAGATGAAGTGATAATTCAAAAAAACAGATGATCTTCTTGCATGTTGGGGTGTCAGTGTTCACCACTGGTTATTTGTACTCTGTTTGTCCAGTACACTCATTTCTACCTTGTTATCCAAGAATGTTACTCATCTGTTTCCTAGCTCATTCCCCTCAGAGCTGCTCCACCAACACTCTGAGAAAAAACTGCCAATACCAGTAAGCAGTGCATCCTTTTCGTCCTGACACTCTAAAATACGCAATCTATATTCTTGAAACAAACTGGAATGCTCTGCTTTCAACTCCACTTAAAAAAAATTAAATTTCCCGTAGGGCTTGCAACAGCCACGTCCAGATGCCATTGTACCCGCGCAAGAACATCTGAAACATGGATAAATTATTGCAGCACATTAATACTGATCTTCGGGGTATGGATGCCTGCCATTGCCATTGCCACTGTCATTAGTCCAGTGTTTGCACTCTGATTGCTGCTGTCATTTATGTGCTCTCTCTGCCACAAATCTCCTTCAGCAGAGAAGACACCCTTCTGTCTGAAAACTGTTGGTTAACTTTAGTCTATCTTGATCAAATCTTTCAGTGGATGAAAGAAAACACCCACCTTTTAAATGGAGGCAAAACAGAAATCCTATCTTGAGAAAGGCGCAGCCTTGTGTACACTCCTAAATGGTCCAGGACTGTCACAGCTCCTGAGAAACCTAGGATTCTTTTTGGATTCAACCTAGGATTCAAAACCCACCTTTCCCCCACAAATCAGTGCTCTTGTCAAGGTTCTCAACTTTCAACTGACACTCATATGGAAAATTCTTCCATTTATTAAGAGAGACCACAGAACATAACAAAGAGTAGATGTGAACCCTGGTGATGGCACACCTGGCCTTCTGTGAATTGAGCTACACTAGCCTCCGAACAAACTGATCACTAAAGTATGAAGGTTGCAGAACCAGGAAGCCGACAGATCATACTAAGTCAGCACTGAAGGCTCTTCAATGACTCTCGGCATAATGCATAATCTATTGACCTATCTCCAAAACCTAGCTCCACATTATATGGCAACTATGACTTTAAAGACCGTCCATGATCTAGGCAATAGCAGACCCAAAACTCTAAGTCTTATCCACCCACAGCTTCACTTTTCTCTCTTCAATCTACCTTCAATTCAGATAATTATTTTGTAAGTTTTTATTCAGATGAGCTTTCGAATACATTTCTACTTCTTCAAAGAGAATAACTCAGAAATGCAGTTTCTATGACTAATTCCCACAATCGGCAGAACTCTAACACCATTGTTGCTTATCAGCAATTTAATTTGTTATGGCTTTATTAATCCAGCATGCTGAAGAGACTAAGATGACCTGTGGCACTATGTAAGCCTTCTAAATAAATAGTATACTGCTGATAATATTTTTGATGCACTGAGAAGAGATAGACTGGTGCGTTTTTCTCTTACCCCATCCACATTCTCCGATTTCACGTGCCTCATATGCATTTAGGTATATCACAGAATGCTCTTTACAGTGTTCAACTTGTTGTCATGGCCAGGGCAGGTGATAAATCACTGTGAGCTCTTTCTTTCTCTTGATGCTGCTTCCTGTGGGAAAATAATTATATCTACCAAAGGGGGCTACGTAAACGGCCCACCTTTCTGACGCCTGTCACTTTTTTGTAGTCTGGTACTCAGTCCAGCCCTTCTGCCTCTCTTTTGTCCCTGATAAAGTGTCTGAAAGACTTCTTAAAATCCTTCCACAATTTTTTTGTTGCCCTGTGTAGGAAAGTACCATCTTAACCCTGGCATGTTACCCCCATTTTTACTTTATGTATGTTTGTTTTTGTCTATGTGTCACTGGGATCCTGCTAGCCAGGACCCCAGCGCTCATAAAGTATGTCCTGTATGTGTTCCCTGTGTGGTGCCTAACTGTATCACTGAGGCTCTGCTAACCAGAACCTCCGTGTTTATGCTCTCTCTGCTTTTAAAATTGTCACTTCAGGCTATTGACTAATTTTCCAATTCTTATTGGCACATTGGAACACCCTTAAGATCCCTATGGGCTGCAGCATTTATTTTGCCACCCATAGGGAGATCAGACAATTCTTACACAGGACTGCCACTGCAGCCTGAATGAAATAACGTCCATGTTATTTCACAGCCATTTTTCACTGCACTTAAGTAACTTATAAGTCACCTATATGTCTAACCCTCACTTGGTGAAGGTTAGGTGTAAAGTTACTTAGTGTGTGGGCACCCTGGCACTAGCCAAGGCACCCCCACATTGTTCAAGGCAAATTCTCCGGACTTTGTGAGTGCAGGGACACCATTACACACGTGCACTACATATAGGTCAATACCTACTGTATATGTAGCATCACCATGGTAACTCCGAACATGGCCATGTAACATGTCTAGGAGCATGGAATTGTCACCCCAATACCATTCTGGTATTGGGGGGACAATTCCATGCATCCCCGGGTCTCCAGCACAGGGCCCGGGTACTGCCAAACTAACTTTCTGGGGTCTCCACTACAGCTGCTGCTGCTGCCAACCCCTCAGACAGGTTTCTGCCCCCTGGGGCCTGGGCAGCCTGGTCCCAGGAAGGCAGATAAAAGGATTTCCTCTGAGAGAGGGTGTTACACCCTCTCCCTTTGGAAATAGGTGTGAAGGGCTGGGGAGGAGTAGCCTCCCCCAGCCTCTGGAAATGCTTTGATGGGCACAGATGGTGCCCTCTCTGCCTAAGCCAGTCTACACCGGTTCAGGGATCCCCCCAGCCCTGCTCTGGCACGAAACTGGACAAAGGAAAGGGAAGTGACCACTCCCCTGACCAGCACCTCCCAGGGGAGGTGCCCAGAGCTCCTCCTGTGTGTCCCAGACCTCTGCCATCTTGAATGCAGAGGTGTGAGGGCACAATGGACAGCTCTGAGTGGCCAGTGCCAGCAGGTGACATCAGAGACCCCTCCCAATAGGTGCTTACCTTTCTCAGTAGCCAATCCTCCTCTGTGGGCTATTTAGGGTCTCTCGTGTGGGTATCTCAGCAGATACTGAATGCAAGAGCTCACCAGATTTCTTCTGCACTTCCCGCTTCGACTTCTGCCAAGGATCGACCACTGATTGCTCCAGGACGCCTGCATAACCGCAACAAAGTAGCAAGAACACTACCAGCAACATTGTAGCGCCTCATCCTAGTGGCTTTCTTGACTGTTTCCTGGTGGTGCATGCTCTGAAGGCTGTCTACCTTCACCCTGCACTGGAAGCCAAGAAGAAATCTCCTGTGGGTCGATGGAATCTTCCCCCTGCTAACGCAGGCACCAAACCTCTGCATCACCAGTCCTCTGGGTCCCCCTCATCCTGACGAGCATGGTCCCTGGAACACAGGAGCTGGGTCCAAGTGTCTTCGACAGTCCAATGGCCCTTCTGTCCAAATTTGGTGGAGGTAAGTCCTTGCCTCCCCACACCAGACAGTAATCTTGTGTATTGCGTGAACTGCAGCTGCTCCGGCTTCTGTGCACTTTTGCAAGACTTTCTTCGTGCACAGCCTAGCCCAGGTCCCCAGCACTCCGTCCTGCATTACCCAACTCGCTGAGTTGGACTCAGATGTCATGGGATCCTCCTTTGTGACTCTGAGTCGACCGCTGTCCTCAGATATTCTAAGTGCCTGTTCCGGTACTTTTGCAGGTGCTGCCTGCTTCTGCGGGGGTTCTCTGTGTTGCTGAGCGCCCCCTCTGTCTCCTCCTCCAAGGGGTGACCTCCTGGTCCTTCCTGGGCCCCAGCAGCACCCAAAATCCTCAACCACGACTCTTGCAGCTAGCAACGCTTGTTTGCGGTCTTTCTGTGTGGAAATAACTCTGCATCCTCCAGCACACTGTGGGACATCTTCTGACCAAAGGAGAAGTTTCTGGCACCTTCCGTTGTTGCAGAATCTTGGGCTTCCTCCACCCAGAGGCAGCCCTTTTGCACCTTCATCCGGGGTTTAGTGGGCTCCTGCCCCACCTGGACACTTGCATGACTCTTGGACTTGGTCCCCTTCCTTTACAGGTCCTCAGGTCCAGGAATCCGTCTTCAGTGTTTTGCAGTCAGTTGTTGTCCTTACAGAATCCCCTATCTTGACTTTACTGTCTTTCTGGGGTAGTACGGTAACTTTACTCCTACTTTTCAGGGTCTTATGGTTGGGTATCTTGGACACCCTTAGTGTTTTCTAACAGTCCCAGCGACCCTCTACACACTACACTAGGCCTGGGGTCCATTTGTGGTTCGCATTCCACTTTTGGAGTATATGGTTTGTTGCCCATAGGCCTATTCCTCTCTATTGCATTCTATTGTGTTCTACATTGTTTGCACTACTTTTCTAACTGTTACCTGATTTTGGTTTGTGTGCATATAATGTGTGTATATTACCTCCTAAGGGAGTATATCCTCTGAGATAATGTTGGCATATTGTCACTAAAATAAAGTACCTTTATTTTTAGTAACTCTGTGTATTGTGTTTTCTTGTGATATAGTGCTATATGATATAAGTGGTATAGTAGGAGCTTTGCATGTCTCCTAGTACAGCCTAAGCTGCTCTGCTATAGCTACCTATATCAGCCTAAGCTGCTAGAACACCTCTATTCTACCAATAAGGGATAACTGGACCTGGCACAAGGTGTAAGTACCTCTGGTACCCACTATAAGCCAGGCCAGCCTCCTACACCCTGCCTTTGGGTTTGCCTCCACTCCCCTGGCTCTGTTCCCTCGTCTGTCTTCCCCATTCCATTTTGAGTATTTCTATTTGTTTTTGAAATTGTATCGCAGCCATACCATCATGAGGTCCTACTCCAGCCTAGGCCTTACTCTGAAATCCCATCATTCTCTGACTGGCGCATCCTGGAAAAAGATATGCATATTGCTGGGTGGCCAATGACAATTTAGAACACTGGAGCTGGCCTTGTGTGCACCAACCATTGTAGCCACAGACTTCAGTCAGTCAGCACACCCAGGAGTCCTTACCTTTTCAGGATCTAAGTACCTTTTACTAACCAAGATTTGCCTATCCACTGAAATTTCTTTGTGCTTTCCTTATCTCCAGACCTATCATTATGCAATTGACCATGGTTATGGACCAGTTAGAGTTTCACGCAATAATAACTGGTGAATGAAATGATTGCAGAGTTCCCCATCTCAACGTTTGTGTGTACCATTGTGCACTTGCTCTCTTTCATCCTCTTCCTCTCATTCCATGCACTGAACTCCTCTGTGACTGCTGTTTGAATTTATCTACTTACTCTCTAACCTATATTTGTACTTTCTGATCTGCATAAGAGGTACCAAATGTGCTTGGTTAACCACACATAGAATACCTTTTGCACCTTAGCTATTTTCTGCTCAATTCACTCCTCCTCATTATTTCCAATTTTTCAGTTTCTGAACAATATTTTTATTCCATCTCAGCATGTTGAGACATCCACATCTCCACGTCTTATAGCATCTTGTAGCTCTTGTATGACTTCCTTTCAGCTTAATCTACTATGCAACTTTGTGTCCATCTTCAGTTTCTTTCATACGTACTTGTCCCAAGTGTCCCACTGTATTTTTTAGTATTGTTCCACACTTATGGCCTTCCACTGTCGTGTGACCACACCCAGCCCACCTCCTGGCCAATCCCACTCCCTCTCGTGCCCTTCTTCATACCTCAATACTCACTCTGTGGTTGAGCCTCTAACTCCCATGGCTTTATCGTTTGTGAAACATACCTTTTGTCTCTGTATAACCTGCTGCAACCTCTGTGTTTGGGTGGAAAGTACTTCTCTGTGCCACTACTCGCGTGGTCGGGCATCTGTGTACCCCACATATTTTCAGTCTCTTCATCTACATTTCACTTTTTTTAAGCAGGATTGTGCCATCTAAAGATGCTCATCGACCTCTGCTGTTTATCCACATCTGGGCAAGTTTCTACAGGGCCTCTCTTACCGCCTTCCCTTTCTTGCTTTCAAACTCTTACTTTTCACTTCCAGAGCTACTACTGCCGAGATCACTAAAGATAACTGCCCCCCTGTACACAAATCTACTGCTTTTCCTTGCCGCTTGTTTTTTTAGGTCTCACCTAGGCATCGCATGCGCTGTCTCTTCAAGACAGGCTATTTCTAGAATATGGACCATAAGTACCACCCATCTTTTTAATTGGGTTATTTTATTGTTTTTCCTAAATGCTTGCTTTTGATTAGTGCAAATGCTTACTACTCCCTCTTTTTGCACTTTTGTAACCTCCCAGGAGCACTGCCCCTGTTAAATGTGGTCTTACTCTTTTTTTTAGTTTAAGTGTCTTTGTGCGCACTGCTTTTTTTAGTTTGCCTCGACTTATGTATCTGCATAACGTCTGCTTCATGGACGGTGCACTTCATGTTTCCGATGGCATTTGCATTGTAGAACACTTTAGTTTTATGAGCACGGCGCCCGCTTCAGGGACGCCACGCTTCATGTTTTCCATTTTTTTTGCTGCCAGTTCCTCATGTGAAGTCTGTTGTCCTTAGGGAAGCATTGCTACGCTGATGTCAGTGGCCCGGGCATGGCATGGGGTGCTGCAGGAGTGTCAAAACAGCTTGTGAGTACCTCTCCATCCTTTCGCCCCCGCCACCTGCAATGAGCTGGCTAACAGCGTGTGCTGTTCTGTCCACAGGATCCACACTGTGTACACCCAGGCCGACTTCTTGGTCTACGGGGCAACATTCTGCACAACTTTAACATCCTCATGCAGCTGCACATGTGCGAGATTAAGGACAGGACACGCGGGAGTCTCTGGTCTGTGGGGTTTTCATTTTTTTACTGCATGTCACATTGGCTAACAAGCTGCTCCGTCAAAAGCCCATTCGCTTAAATAATCCAAAAAGGGAACATTGTACTGACATGCTGTAAAGGTTGAAAGTTAAATTACATTGTCGATCCTTCCGTGGCTGCCTAAAGCTCAGTATTTGAAGCTTCTCCCACCCTCTCCCTCCGCCTCCTTCGATATGGCTGGTCTGTGGCAGGCACTGTTCGCAGTATCATCATACCCTGCTCCCTATTCAGGAGGCTTGATTTTTGTGCACGTACTTTCTGACAGTTTGTTTTCTTGTGTAGCCTGTAGAAACACTTTTATTTGTCAGCACTGAGGCCCTCATTTGTGTCATTTTTTTACGCAAAAGTGGCGCAAACTTACAAAATACAATTATGGCCCATATTTATACTTTTTGACGCAAAACTGCGCTAACGCAGTTTTGCGTCAAAAAAATTTGCGCCGTCTAACGCCATTTGGATGCGCCGTGCGGGCGTCAAATTTATACTTTGACGTACGGCGGCGCAACCAACAGGTGGGCGTCAGGATATTGTGACGCACACAGCGGCGTCAAGTCGTAAGGAAAAACCACGTAAAGGCGACGCACATCACCGTGGGCCGATTTACGACAGCGCAATCGTGAAAGCGCTGGTTTTTCTCACGCAATTGCGTCAAATTCTAGCGCGAAAACTGCAGTGTTACCAGAGAGCCAACATGGATCCCAGTGGACACAACAGAGCCCAGGATGATGACAGCAGACCAGGAACCAGCCAAGAGGTCCCACAAACAAACCAGGATAACCAAAAAAAGAAAAGAAAGTGTCGCTTCAGTGAAGAGGAGCAGGAAATCCTGGTGAGAGAGGTGACGGAACACCAGCACCAACTTTTCATAACATCCAAATTGCCACTCAGTAGGAGAGAGGCCATATGGAAGCAAATAGTGGACAAGATCAACAGTGTGGCTGAAGAACGCCGCACAGTCACTGAGTGTAAGAAACGCTGGCATGACTGTAAACGCAGGACCAAAGAGAAAATGGCCAGGAACAGGAAGGCAGCAATGCAGACTGGAGGTGGGAGTCCAGCACAACAGGAGGCCCTGGACCACATGGAGGAGATGGTTGCAGCCGCCATCCCCGAGGAGATCGTCACAGGGATTCAAGGGCAGGACAGTGCAGACTACCAAGACACAATGCACATGCAGGGTAAGTCGCATGGGGAATTATAATGCACTAATGTTAACTGCAACCAGGGGGGGAATACCTACTACACAATGCATGTAAGTCAGCATATACATAGAGTGGCATGGGTAAAGGAGCACAGTAGGGGGGCATGCCTAGCACACACTGAAGCTGGGGCACCACCAAACACAGCAACAAGTACAGCCCCATGGGGACATCCTGTAAGTACAACAATAGAGCCAAGGGAAAGCAGCGACAGGTAGGAAGGCCACTACAGCAAACTCACATCCAGGCACTTGTTTTGTAAAATCTATCCTACAGCAACTAGGTCCCTATCAGTAACCCAGTAGGCAAAGCAACAACTGCAATGTAACTGCCACAACACCTTACAATAACGCCTCTCATCTCTGTGCAGCTACAGTACCAAATGGCAGCAAACTCCCCATGGAATATACATACACAAATTAGGGGGTGACATTGACATCCGCAACAAGTCAGTGTAAAAATACAAACGCACCAGTACACTCAAATGCCCAATGTCCATACCTGACACATACATAAGCCAAAGTAAACAGCAATAGGACCCACACAGCACCAACCACACACACATGCTGCATACGTCAGGGTCCCTCACATGCCTGGATAACAAGGCTACATCACTAATGTCATACTGCTCAGACAACACCTGAGGAGGAGACATAGGCAACTGGTCACTCCAACACACCTGCAAAGTCTGACAAACAAATCAGACCTTCATACGATAAACAGGCTTATACAATCAAACACACATGACCCACCTTCATCTTCAAACATCAACAATGTTTACATCCACACCACATCCAAACATGAACATGCATAGGAAATGGCACGGAACATGTACACTGCATGCAATGTGAATCAAAAGTGAATGGGGCAGGTCCTGAGAGGCAAGTGTGTTGGCAGGGCACTCACAACACCCACAGTCAGTCAATGTGTATTCTGGCAAGTGTAATGTATACTTTGCGCATTAGCCTCAGGCTGTAGGCCTTTCTGCACCTTACCCTGAATGTACTCTTACGCATATGCTCACATCTAAGAGCCTCTGAGCACTTTGCACTACATGCTTCTCATTGGCCTTCCTATCAGGAAATATACCAAATAGCCAGTCTTAGGGTGTTGTTAATAAGTCCAATCACACTGTTTTGCCTACATCTGCACTGGAGTGTGCCAGAACAGATACACTCTGTGCCCCAGTCAAGGATACAGTCTGGTACTTTGCGGATAGATGGGGTAGGGGTTCTGATTTGCCATTCCTGCGTAGGGAAACTATCTCATCACCATGACTTATGACTTATAAAATCACTTCCTTGTCCCAAGACACACAAGAGGGAGTCTCCAAACAGAGAAACACCAGACGCTGCCTGCCTTGCTGCAGATGCAAAACCAGATCACAGGCCATTGCTCAGATATGACGGATGAAGTCTCCCCAGTGATTCAGACAGGCAGGCTAGAAGCTTAACATGCTGTGCTATAAATAGAACAAGCAGAGGGAGAGTACAAACTGTTAGGCACCATGATAGCTTTCGACCAATGTCTTACTCTCCTGCTGACTATTTCAAGTCTACCATGTTGAAGTATTTGGGTTATTGTGGCTCACACCTAAATATAGACAAGTCAGTTGTTCAAAGAGATCATCATATGAAACAAATACTGTCTTTGACTTTTGTGTATGAGTTCATACTGGAAAAGAGTGAAGATGTTGGGATCTGAGTGACCACAACTTCCCTGAAAAGTTCCAAAGATGTCATGCGCTCGGATGTATAATCATTCCTTTGCTGTGGGAGACATGAGCCAATGCTAGTTAGCTAGAGCAAAATGAAAGAATCAGGGTGACAGAGTCAATTAAAAGTGGGTCAGACTCAGTCCATCACACCATTAGCTATCCTGCTGCCTCGTAAGCAAGTCAGCTCAGGTCGGATAATGAGAACACACCCTCGAAAATGTCTCTACATAAGAATAGTTAATCACGGAGGGACTAGTAGGACACAAAGATGCCTATTCACAAAATGTTACAAAGCAACACCTAGCGGCAATTAGGCAGACAAGTCTGGTAGCTCCACATCACACATGTGACACACAGGTGGGCCATAGGCCTACAACAATGCCCATATGAAGGACAGCAGATACCCAGAAAAAAACAGACACCAAAGATAAGGCATCCAAACGCCTGTAACTGTTTGCAAACTTGTTACAACACAGACACACTAATTGTACCCTGTTTCATTGCAGAGGAACATGGATCTCCTGCCGATATGCCTGACCCTGATTTCCCTGATGACATCGATGACGACCCCATCAACCTCTCCCCACAAACCCTCAACATGGTCTTAGGAAGCCTCCAAACCCCACCTTCAGTCCCAAGGAGGAGCCCAGAAGAAGCAGCCACCCCAGTAGACCCACCTGCCACCCCAAATGTAATACCTGCCAGCTCCAACACAGCTGAGGACTCCGACGACACTGGAACCAGCTTTGAAAGAACCGTCGTTGGGGTCCAGCGGGAGCTGGCCAAGGAGGTGCGGGTGGGGATGCAAACTATGGCAGCCAGCCTTGAGAGGGTGCGTTCGTGCATGATCCCTCCTGCTGATCAGACAGCTGTGATGCAAGCACTAACATCGCACATGCAGGAACTTGTAGAAACTCAAAAGCAAATCGCCACAGCTGTCATCCAGTTGACGGAACAACTAAGAATGCAAGCCAGTCAACGGGTGCACGAATGCAACATCGAACCCCTCAGGGCTGACCTGGCTGCCTACCATCGGGATGTGGCTGCCATTCTGAGAAACCAGCAGGCCCTCCTTGCTGCAGTATTGCCCTTCCTAAGTCCACAGGGACTAGCCCCCGGGATGTCTGCCTCCATGTCTTCTAACACTGAGGTGTGTGTTGCCCCTTCACAACCAACAACAACAAGGACAGAGGAGGCAACACACACATCAGAAGAAGAAGACGTGGAACAGATAACCTTCACACGGAGGAGTACCCGGAAGCCCTAGTCCCTGCACCATGGCCTACTCTGACCAAGGTCCTGCGTTTAGTCAAAGCCCAGTTTCTGAACACCTACACTCAATGACTGTTTGGCAATCCACTGTTTGACTTGTCCACATTGCCAGTGAATGTCTCTCTCCTACAATTTGGTAATCCTGTCCCTCTGCACTGACACCTTCTATAGGCTCACCAAGAAATGATGCCCCAGAACGGACTCTGCCAAAATGTTGAATGGACAATTTGCACTACAACACCTGTAAATAAATCGCACTTGCTCACCTATTGTGTCTCTGTGTCATTTCACACTTCAACTGTGCAGTACCTAACTCCAAAGTGGCTGTGTGGCAACCCTGTTGAATCTCTATACTACTGTCCTGATGTCATATATTCAGATCCATCTGTGCATTGGCCAGGATTGCATCATAGCCCTACCATACTGAGGGAAATAACTGAGGAAGGAACTAAGCACACACAATCATGCTGTGTTGGTCAGAATGATGCACCATCTATCGCTATTCCAGAGAGCAAATGGTGTCTGGGAAATGTAGGCTCCATGCAAGACTTAAATAAGAATGGATGCCGCTTAATGTAATGAATCGTGTACAAATCACACTGCATTAACTTCCCTTACAGAGTAGGCTTCCATGAAGGAAATTCATGCTGCTTCAGTACACACATGATGTAGCTCAGCAATGAAAGCAGCAATACATGAGTGTGAACAACTCCTCATCTACAAAGATCTCCCTGAGCTTCACACTGCTGTCCGACCTAACAATTAACCCACATTCACATGTAATGAAGCACTCTTTGTGAAGTTGGACACATATCATAACAAAAGCTTGGTGTACAATGCACACTACCAATGGGGAGTCTCCCAATTTGAGGATACTTAACAAGTGAGCACACGGGTAGATGGGATGTTAAACATCCATTCCCAGGGGATGCTGAGCATAGGACACAAATGTCACACTAAATCATTCTGCAACATGGATGTCAAGGCCATGATAAAGTAGCACCTAACGCATCAAGTAAAGGGTTAACAAAATATTTATTTATATCTAGTACTACAAGAGGCAACTAAGGGAAAGGTACACCTACACTAATCTAACCTGACTACTAATAACCCACAACTGTCCCTATCTAACCTAAGCTAAACTTACTCTACACATGTAACGAAACGATCTAAACATCAACCCCCCACCCACCATTATGAGACAGGACACATGCAGGACAAAACATACTAACCTACACACATACTACACTATCCTAAACAAGCAGATAATTTTTTTTTTTTTTTTTGTTTTACATTTTTTTTGTTTTTTTGTTTTATTAAACAGGAATCCCAACATTGCCCCCCACCCACCCACCCACACACAAATATTTGAGAAAAATAACAAGGACCCCCCACCCTCTTCCCTAACACTAACTAAGCTACATACCTATCCTAATCCTAATACTAATCCCCAAAGCCCAACTAACAGGAGAAAAAAAGGAAAGAGGTGAGAGGGGAGGGATAAAAGTTTAAGAGGGCAAACGAACTAGACGTTTGCACTCCTTAGTGTGCGCCTGATGTCGCGGACCCGGGTCTTTACATAGTTCATGTCATCAGTCAGGTTGTCCACCTTCCTCAAAAGTTTGTCCACTTTCTGGGACAATGCCTGGAAGGCTGCAGGGTCCACGGGAGGGTCTGTGGGGAGGGTTTGTGTGCCAGCAGAGGTCGAGCTAGTGGCAGCTGTTGGTGGGACATGTGACTGTCCTGCTGCCAGCACACGGCTGGGTCCAGGTCGTGCTGCATGCGGCGGGTCCATGGCAGCCGAAGTAGATGGGACCACTGGGCCAGACCTGGTGGCTGTGTCGTTGGTGGCTGTAGGTGGCACACTTGTTGGAGGCTGTGGTGTGGCCCACCACGCCCCGGAGGCCCTTTCAGAGTGATACCTGCGGCCCATCCGCCGATACCCAGACTGCACCTGCAGGATGTGCCTGTAACGGATGGCACGCCGCTCAAAATGGATGCGATCGGCCGCCCTCATGTTAGCAGCTGTGAAGAGAAAAGGCAGATATTTACCTTTGGCTTTGCATTGGGTGGGATAGCACAATGGGTTATTTGTACATTACTAGAAATGTATAGGTTGCAGCAATTGTCACAACATAGTTCACAGAAGGGCTCAGAGGAAGTACATGTGAAGCATGCATACATAAGGGCATATCACACCTAGAATATCCAGGTCTCTACATGATGGATGACATCACCCTACACTACTCATCCTAATCATCCCTACGGTTTTGTACATCATGGCTGCACCTCTTCCGCATACTTACTTCACTACATATGTCACTATATGTGATAACTATCACACTCCTCACTCTAAGCCATCTGGAATTGGTTGTGTGCTAAGATTGAACCAATGGGCTATAACCCAATGTCTACACTAGGGACCAGATGTAGGAAGATGGGAAATGGGACGAACAATCTGCAATGCAGAATGGGGTATCTGACACCGTCTGTGAGTTGCTATGGGGTTGCTAAGAGCCACCTCATTTACATCAATGATGTGGGTTGCAAGTTGCTCCACCTTTGCAACTATGGGCACTCACGGGGATGGAGGCCTGCTGGGAACAGCAGACCTCCATGTCCGTGACCGCTTGGAAATAACGCAGAACATGTTCCCCAAGTGTAGGCCGTTTACCTCAACGGGAAATGAGCAGCACTTACAAATAAATTACGACAATTTCAATATTGAATAATTTAAGGCACTTAGGCCCGTATTTATATTTGTTGTTGCGCCGCATTTGCGTCACTTGTTGACGCAAAAGCCGCGCAAAATTGCAAATTCCAATTGTAATTTGTAAGTTTGCGCCGTTTTGGCGTCAAAAAGCTGGGCAAATGTCGTGCAAAAAAATTATAAATACGGGCCGCAGTGGTCCCAAGGACCACTGCCTGTTTTGTACAGGATTATTTTGGTACACTCGGAAAGGTGATGGGTTACAATGGGGACCCCTTACTGCTAGCAAGTGGGTTACCATCCACTTAAAGTGGATGATAACTGCGACTCACTTAGCAACCACAAACTCCATTGCAAATGGACTTGCATACCACTGTCAGTTGCAAATAGGACTGGAAAAAGCCTTCATATTTAGGATTAGGAATAAAATCTCCCATATATTTTCATGATCACCTAATACATTTCGGAATAGGAAACAGATGTTTGCAACTCTCACACAATAATTATGAGTTTATCAACTTGTACACAGTTTGGCACATCTGGCCCTAGGTTCTGACTCACGACACAAAAGGTGTCAAGTAAGTGTGAGATACTGGTTGCTACAGTCCAAGGTAGCCTGTTTCACATTAACATCCCAGTCGTTGAGGGTGGTGTGGGAAGAACAACCACCAATCCCATGTGAAATGCACACCCAGGAGTGTATTGAACGTTCACCAAGTATGTGCCTTCACACACAAGACCTATGAATGGCTAGCAACACGTTGGACTTAGGCAAACATTGTGACATCCATGGACCACACATGTCACAATGATATGACTTTTGCCAACATGACATACTATCAGTGAGGCATGTTTTACTACACACACAGAGGAGGTGGAACACCCATTCTCATGATTTAACAGAACACATAGGCCATTGCACTCAAGTCACACACACTCCTAGTTCAGCTTGTGTAAGTACATGCCCCCGGAAGATCCAACCTACAGTGTGCACAGTCCATCCTCAACTAGGAAGATGCACTTTTCATCACAGCCATGTGCCTAAGCTATATGGGAGAATGTCAGTCTGATATGCAGACTCAGTTCATGTCAAGTCCCCGACCAAGTCTTACTTTGACCAGTGTATTCTAAGTAACTCATCCCATTCCCCATTGCGGCCCAACTGTAATGTCCTACAGCCCCTCAATCTCAGAGATGGCTAGGTGTTGCTTAACAGAAACCTAAGTCCAATTTGATATCACACTAACACGACAATGGCAATGAACGGCCAGCGCATCACATCATGATTTCTCTTGAACACACAGTAGTCCATTTTGCGTCATTGGCAAATAAATATATCAAATAGCACTCAGGCAACACTCACTGTAGGTATCGGGGTCGTCGAAGTGTGCCACCTCTCCCACGGTGTAAGGCTCTGGTCCACCTGTAAAGCATGACAGGAAGAATGTACTCAGACTGGGTGGACTGACAAAATAATTCTGTTACAATGACACTGTGAGAATATGACATGGTAATGATACACTTTCACACATGCTCATACTGCATGGATGAGTTTGTATTCAACATTAACATTGGATGATTCTCCTGCTACAGTTAAACACCCTACTACACACATGCAGTGGCCAGGACAGTCAGGTGTCGTCCAAGTTTACTCACAATAATTATGCCCCGCCAATATTGTTATCCAAACATCTCAGCATGGGCATTCCAGAGAGACATCCAGACACTTGTTCCATGAGGACTGCATGACCACTCACAGTCAAACAGCCTATGTGGACATGTTCAACACACAGCAACCACACACACATGTGACATATCTGTGGAAAACATATCTGACTTCATGTGACGTGTATAAAACACACATGTATATCATCATCATGGGATTCAAATCAGATTTCGAGCGATGGGGTCTACATATGTAGGTATGTTGTTTCGACATGACTTACTCATTGCCCATTATGACATGTAGAGTACAAATAGAGGCATTAACGTGTTGCTTGTCTGACACAAATGCTACACTACATTACATACAGCTACAGCCATCTGGTATGTGTAGAACAACTGAGCCATCTGACTGCTAGCATAGGTCTTCATACACATTGTGCAACACGTACACATTAGGGCACATATGTAAACATTAGTAAGGCAGCATTTGCATCATTGCATCACGCAGAGATGGGCAACACCTGCCAAATACAGATATATGTATTAAGTTTCTGCTGTTTGAGGGAGAAAAAGTGTAGCCAATTTGGGGATATCAATATATATTGACAAGGGCCTAGGTTTCCCTAGCATTACACATAGGCAGCTCCTTATCTAGCAGATTGGGTAACATTCATCACATGTTCACACACAGATTACTATCATGTCCATGTAATTGATTGCTACTCACCAACAGGGCCACCAATCCTGACTCCCAGGTGGTCCAGCAGGTCCTGTTCCCTCGTGATCAGATCGGCCCAGCGGTGTTTCAACTGATGGACATTCCGCATGGTCCCATGGACCCGGACCATGTGATGGCGCACCTTCTCCCAGCGAATTTTCCGGGCCTCCGTGTGATACCCCTGTATCACACGGCCCCCAGCCTCCAGCATCAGCGGGAGGAAATGGCACACTAGCCAGATAAATCCCCCCAATTCATCTTCGCCCATCCTGGACAGGCGAGGCCTCCCTGACATTATGACTGATGACTAACAGAAAAAATAAAGTAGGAAATGGGGAAAGGTAGAGGTGTGAAGTTAAGAAAAGGAGAAAATAGCCCAACTAACCCCAATAACTACCCTAGCCACAACAGACTCCCACAGACAATACAAACAAATACAGGAATGGACAAAACTAGACTTAACAGACTGAGACAATGATACACAACAATATTAGACTGAACAAAGTACAAAAGACAAGCTACACAGGACAACAAAGCAGTAATTCACAGGACAACACTCTTCACTGAACCACACAGTCTAGAAAAATCTGAGACTGAAAAGTGAAAGTGAAAGTCAACTTCCAATACAGATTTGGCAAACAGGATATCCTATTACATCACTTCCTGCATAAAATGGCCGCCGTTTTTTAATCGCGGTTTGCGTCGTATTTTCACGCATACATAATTTCGCGTCATTTTTTATGACGCATAATATTGCACATGCTGCTGAGTGTAAAAATATGATATGAATATTAATAGTTATTTACTGTACGAGATGTCCAAAAATATGTGCATGTTGCGTCATTTTTTCCGACGCATACATGATGGGCGTCATATTTTATCCACCTACAGGAGTGCTAATGCTGCTGAGTGAAAAAATATGATATGAATATTAATATTTATTTACTGTACGAGATGTCCGAAAATATGTGCATGTTGCGTCATTTTTTCCGACGCATACATGATGGGCGTCATATTTTATCCACCTACAGGAGTGCTAATGCTGCTGAGTGAAAAAATATGATATGAATATTAATATTCATTTACTGTACGAGATGTCCGAAAATATGTGCATGTTGCGTCATTTTTTCCGACGCATACATGATGGGCGTCATATTTTATCCACCTACAGGAGTGCTAATGCTGCTGAGTGAAAAAATATGATATGAATATTGTGAGAAGGTAGCCTCTTTCTAGCCTTGTTACCCCCACTTTTGGCCTGTTTGTGAGTGTATGTCAGGGTGTTTGTCACTGTTTTCACTGTCTCACTGGGATCCTGATAGCCAGGCCTCAGTGCTTATAGTGAAAACACCATGTTTTCAGTATGGTTGTTATGTGTCACTGGGATCCTGCTAGTCAGGACCCCAGTGCTCATAGGTTTGTGGCCTATATGTATGTGTCACTGGGACCCTGTCACACAGGGCCCCAGTGCTCATAGGTGTGCATGTATATGTTCCCTGTGTGGTGCCTAACTGTCTCACTGAGGCTCTGCTAACCAGAACCTCAGTGGTTATGCTCTCTCATTACTTTTAAATTGTCACTAACAGGCTAGTGACCATTTTTACCAATTTACATTGGCTTACTGGAACACCCTTATAATTCCCTAGTATATGGTACTGAGGTACCCAGGGTATTGGGGTTCCAGGAGATCCCTATGGGCTGCAGCATTTCTTTTGCCACCCATAGGGAGCTCTGACAATTCTTACACAGGCCTGCCACTGCAGCCTGAGTGAAATAACGTCCACGTTATTTCACAGCCATTTTACACTGCACTTAAGTAACTTATAAGTCACCTATATGTCTAACCTTTACCTGGTAAAGGTTAGGTGCAAAGTTACTTAGTGTGAGGGCACCCTGGCACTAGCCAAGGTGCCCCCACATTGTTCAGAGCCAATTCACTGAACTTTGTGAGTGCGGGGACACCATTACACGCGTGCACTACATATAGGTCACTACCTATATGTAGC
This sequence comes from Pleurodeles waltl, assembly GCF_031143425.1. Lineage (NCBI taxonomy): Eukaryota > Metazoa > Chordata > Amphibia > Caudata > Salamandridae > Pleurodeles > Pleurodeles waltl. The sequence goes on from NC_090440.1 coordinate 1,219,873,806, forward strand.
TTCACCATGGTAACTCCGAATATGGCCATGTAACATGTCTATGATCATGGAATTGCCCCCTCTATACCATCCTGGCATAGTTGGCACAATCCCATGATCCCTGTGGTCTGTAGCACAGACCCTGGTACTGCCAAACTGCCCTTCCTGGGGTTTCACTGCAGCTGCTGCTGCTGCCAACCCCTCAGACAGGCAGCTGCCCTCCTGGGGTCCAGCCAGGCCTGGCCCAGGATGGCAGAACAAAGAACTTCCTCTGAGAGAGGGTGTGATACCCTCTCCCTTTGGAAAATGGTGTGAAGGCAGGGGAGGAGTAGCCTCCCCCAGCCTCTGGAAATGCTTTGTTGGGCACAGATGTGCCCAATTCTGCATAAGCCAGTCTACACCGGTTCAGGGACCCCTTAGCCCCTGCTCTGGCGCGAAACTGGACAAAGGAAAGGGGAGTGACCACTCCCCTGACCTGCACCTCCCCTGGGAGGTGTCCAGAGCTCCTCCAGTGTGCTCCAGACCTCTGCCATCTTGGAAACAGAGGTGCTGCTGGCACACTGGACTCCCCTGAGTGGCCAGTGCCACCAGGTGACGTCAGAGACTCCTTGTGATAGGCTCCTTCAGGTGTTAGTAGCCTTTCCTCTCTCCTAGGTAGCCAAACCCTATTTTCTGGCTATTTAGGGTCTCTGTCTCTGGGGAAACTTTAGATAACGAATGCATGAGCTCAGCCGAGTTCCTCTGCATCTCCCTCTTCACCTTCTGATAAGGAATCGACCGCTGACCGCGCTGGAAGCCTGCAAACCTGCAACATAGTAGCAAAGACGACTACTGCAACTCTGTAACGCTGATCCTGCCGCCTTCTCGACTGTTTTCCTGCTTGTGCATGCTGTGGGGGTAGTCTGCCTCCTCTCTGCACCAGAAGCTCCGAAGAAATCTCCCGTGGGTCGACGGAATCTTCCCCCTGCAACCGCAGGCACCAAAAAGCTGCATCTCCGGTCCCTTGGGTCTCCTCTCAGCACGACGAGCGAGGTCCCTCGAATCCAGCGACACCGTCCAAGTGACCCCCACAGTCCAGTGACTCTTCAGCCCAAGTTTGGTGGAGGTAAGTCCTTGCCTCACCTCGCTGGGCTGCATTGCTGGGAACCGCGACTTTGCAAGCTTCTCCGGCCCCTGTGCACTTCCGGCGGAAATCCTGTGTGCACAGCCAAGCCTGGGTCCACGGCACTCTAACCTGCATTGCACGACTTTCTAAGTTGGTCTCCGGCGACGTGGGACTCCTTTGTGCAACTTCGGCGAGCACCGTTTCACGCATCCTCGTAGTGCCTGTTTCTGGCACTTCTCCGGGTGCTACCTGCTTCAGTGAGGGCTCTTTGTCTTGCTCGACGTCCCCTCTCTCTGCAGGTCCAATTTGCGACCTCCTGGTCCCTCCTGGGCCCCAGCAGCGTCCAAAAACGCCAAACGCACGATTTGCGTGTAGCAAGGCTTGTTGGCGTCCATCCGGCGGGAAAACACTTCTGCACGACTCTCCAAGGCGTGGGGGATCCATCCTCCAAAGGGGAAGTCTCTAGCCCTTGTCGTTCCTGCAGTATTCACAGTTCTTCAGCCTAGTAAGAGCTTCTTTGCACCAACCGCTGGCATTTCTTGGGCATCTGCCCATCTCCGAGCTGCTTGTGACTTTTGGACTTGGTCCCCTTGCTCCACAGGTACCTTCAGACAGGAATCCATCGTTGTTGCATTGCTGATTTGTGTTTTCCTTGCATTCTCCCTCTAACACGACTATTTTGTCCTTAGGGGAACTTTGGTGCACTTTGCACTCACTTTTCAGGGTCTTGGGGAGGGTTATTTTTCTAACTCTCACTATTTTCTAATAGTCCCAGCGACCCTCTACAAGGTCACATAGGTTTGGGGTCCATTCGTGGTTCGCATTCCACTTCTGGAGTATATGGTTTGTGTTGCCCCTATTCCTATGTTTCCCCATTGCATCCTATTGTAACTATACATTGTTTGCACTGTTTTCTAAGACGATACTGCATATTTTTGCTATTGTGTATATATATCTTGTGTATATTTCCTATCCTCTCACTGAGGGTACACTCTAAGATACTTTGGCATATTGTCATAAAAATAAAGTACCTTTATTTTTAGTATAACTGTGTATTGTGTTTTCTTATGATATTGTGCATATGACACTAAGTGGTACTGTAGTAGCTTCACACGTCTCCTAGTTCAGCCTAAGCTGCTCTGCTAAGCTACCATTATCTATCAGCCTAAGCTGCTAGACACCCTATACACTAATAAGGGATAACTGGGCCTGGTGCAAGGTGCAAGTACCCCTTGGTACTCACTACAAGCCAGTCCAGCCTCCTACAAATATTAATATTCATTTACTGTACGAGATGTACGAAAATATGTGCATGTTGCGTCATTTTTTCCGACGCATACATGATGGGCGTCATATTTTTGAAACGTACAGGAATGCACATGCTGCTGAGTCAAATCTGAAATATGATGTAACTTATATTTTGCTGTCTAAATCTGTGAAATTTTTGTATACATTCAGATTTGACTCTGCATTCTGTGCACTCATGTACGTGACCAAAATATGACACCCATGCTGTATGCGTAGAATTATGATCAAATCTTTTTGTTACGTCTTCATGTTTTTAACTTGGGGAAGGTGATTTGTCAGGGTCAAACGGGGCAATGTGATACACATTTGTGTTTGGATATGCCACATGTCCATTGTTGTATGTATGGCAGGCATTCACACAGTAATGGTGTGGATACGTTACATAATGTCTTTTCCATATTTGTCAACATATTTGTGGCAATTGCTGATGGCTGTTTGGAAATGATGGATGGGATACCATGATGTATTCCTTCTCCAAATTTAGTCCACACTTATGATGGTGATGCTTTTATCTGGAGTCCTAACAGGGAGTGCAATGGTCACTTACAGTTATTATGGGGCTAACCATGTCCTAGCCTCATTTTGTGTTTGTGCTTTGTGTTCTACTCTTGACATGTAGGCCACACATGTCACTTATGCATGTGTTTGGCTCACAAGTACAGGATTTGTGTATGTTTGTGGGACCGTAGAAGTGGACTTAGGCCCCCAGCACCCTAGGATTTGACCATCCTGATTAGTTACAGTATCCATGGCTTGGCTTAATATTTTATGGGAAACCTGCAGCAGCAGGCTAATGTAAGGCCATATGGTATGTATGACTGTTGACCATTCATTCATCTCATTAGCCCATTAGAAGTTTGCAGTAATGATGATTTTGAGCTGACATGCCTACCATTTCCCAATGACTATGTTTGGAAGACTCTGAGCGTTCCTGATGTTCTGGGGAATATTCTTTAGTGGGTGTCTGTGTCCCTTTCTGCATTAACTGGTTAAGTGGCATGTCACATTCTTCCTGCTAGGTTCAAACTGGGACCCGACTGTGATGGTCTACTTTCAATAATTTGGTTGATTGTATGACATATGTGTACATGTGTGTTGGTATGTGGATCCACTATCACCTGTCTGGGTGTATGTTGTCACTGTGACATCCAGGTCTCCTCCTGAGTTAGTGGCAGCTAATGTTGTCCCAATTGTGTTTTGCTCATATCACCCACTGGAGAGAAGCCATTGATGACATGGTGACGTACACATGGATGGTCCCACCCTGTCTCTGACCACATGTGATGTGACTTTCACATGATCTACTTTTTTTGTCTGGGTGCAAGACTGTCTCAGGTGTTTTGATGTAGCATGTGGATTTGCCACATTTGTACTCATGTGGGCCTCTGTGTATGGCAATGTATCATGTCACATCCTACCCTCTGTGCATACAATTGAAATGTTCTTTTTTGTTGTGATGATTGTTATGGCATTGTTGGTCAAGGAGACCACATTCTTCGTCAGCATTTTATAAGTAAAGGTGCTCAGTAATGCATGGACCAAAGCATGATGTGGTGTTTGATATCTGTGTTTATTTACAATAGTGTAATACAGGTGATTATTATACATTAAGCAAAAAAATTATTTACAAGCTGCTGGCGCCTACGCTGTCCTGCTGCCGTGTTGGGTTGTCCCCCCTCCTGTTGCGGCCCAGCATCCTCCTCTTCGTCATCCTCAGGCATGCCTGGGTCCAGTTCAAGGAGGGGAATGTTCCTCTGGACACATATATTGTGCAATATGGCACAAGTGAGGATGATTTTGCACACCATCTCTGGGGAATAGAGTAGGCTCCCGCCAGTGATGTCAAGGCAGCGGAACCTAGACTTTAGGATCCCAAAGGTCCTCTCCACAATGCTGCGGGTCCTCTTGTGGGCGTCATTGTATGCCCGCTCTGCAGCAGTGATTGGGTTCCCGAATGGTGTCATCACCCAAGGCTGGATGCCATACCCCTGATCAGCTGAAAGAGAAAGAGAATGGATTGAATTAGATGTAGGAGGCAGTGTTGTACGGATCTTTGATGGCTGTAGTTGTCTTGTGTTGTCTGTGACTCTTTTGTGTACTAATGTTCCAACCTATGGTTGTTATTGAAAACTTTGCTTTGATATATTTTCCCTTGGCTGAGCAAGTGTTTGTTGGCTAACCGTTTGTCAGAAGAACTGTTTCTGTTGTTGCAGTAGAGTGTTCCCTCCCTAGCATTGTGACTAGTGATACAGTTGTCTGTGTGTCCTCACTGGGGGTGTGATGTTAGTTCCATGCCGAGTTAAAACGTGAAAGTGTATTTGACACCTTCATGTGTATGAGCCCAGGCCATCCCATACCTTTTGACTTATGCATTGTATTAGTGTACAGGTTATTTTGAGACTTCCAATCTGTAAAGTGACATTTGGCCAACCACACTCATTGATGTCTTCACATTAGGCTGTGGATTAAATTCCAATGTGTGACAGGTTAAATGTTGACTTCTGACACATGGCTAGTGATGTGAGTACCTCAGTGTGTTCCTGGCTAGGTGTTGCTATTGTGGTGTATGTGTTGTTTGTCCTAGAGGGTTTGTGTGCGGTGTGTGTATGGGTTTGTTTTTTGTCCTTACCAACAAGTAGTCCATTGCCATAGCGTCCATCCTGGAAGTGTTGGTTGATGGTGGAGTGACGGAAGATGAATGCGTCATGTACACTCCCAGGATATTTGGCCACGATGTTGGTGATCAGTCCTTGGTGATCGACTATGGCCTGCACGTTGATTGAATGTGTGTGCTTCCTGTTGCGGTAGAGGTGTTCTGAATCAGCAGGTGGCACAAGGCGTACGTGTGTGCAGTCGATTGCACCAAGGACGTGCGGGAAGCCACTGATGGCGTAGAACCCCTGTTTAATTTCCTGCTGCTTCTGCAGTGTGTTAGGGAAGCAGATATGGCGGGGTGTCAGGCGAATGATGGCATCCAGGACTTTAGGCAGGAATGCAGAGAATGATGGTTGGGATATTCCACCAACCAGGGCACCAGTTGTCTGAAAGGAGCCACTTGCCAGCAGGTGTAGTACGGCAAGCAGCTTTGTTTCAGTTGGGATAGTGCGGGGTGTCACTAAAGTGGGGGCCAACTGTTGTTCGATATTTGCCAGCAGCTGCTGAATGGCCTGCCAGTTCAACCGGTACCTCTGGATGATGTCCCGTTCCCTGAGGCCATGCAGGGTTGTTCTTGGGCGGAATATCCTGTCCTGCCTTCTGCGCTGTCTTTGGGGTCCCTGCTGTTGTTGTTGTAGCTGCTGTTGTTGCTGCAGGGCTCTGCGTCTACGTGCACGTTGAAGAAAAAGCACCTCCATAGCTCCCTGTTGCTGCTCTGCTGCTCTGTTGTTTGTTCTGTGTGTTCTGCTTAAGTACAGGTGTGTTTGCCCCATTTTAACGCCTGCCCTGACCCAGGCGTTAAAATTTAACGCTATTCGTGCTTTGCGTCATTTTTTTGCGCCGCCTACGGCCCGGGAGACATTTTTGCCCGGAAGCATAAATACGACGCACCGCTGTATGCGTGGGTTTTTGGACGGGAACGCCTACCCTGCATGTCATTAACGCAGGGCGGGGTGCCGCTTCCAAAAACTCACGCACATAGCGCCATTCCCCTTGTGCGCCGCATCGGGCGTCAGGGTATAAATATGGGGCATCGTTTGCGCTGAATGTGCGTCAAAATTTTTGACGCACATTCGGCGCAACCGGAGTATAAATATGGCCCTATATTTTGTATGTTTGCGCCGCTTTCGCGTCAAAAAGCGGCGCTAAAAAAGTATAAATATGGGCCTGAATGACTCACTTTAAAGAGGAGCGCTCACTAGCACAGTCAGTTTTTACACTGCTTTTGTTGCCAGTGCATCCCTTGTCACATGTGAGTTAAGGCAGACGAAGATTTAAGTTTGGCCCCTTTAAATAGTTTAGATGCTGGTGATGTGACTCTACTAGCTGACAATAGCCACCTGGTGTATACTCGATTCACGAACATGATAGTTATTGCGGCCTACACTCAGCTGCCCTCCGCACATCTCATGAGCATCACAGTTACAACAGTAATAGCTGTGTCTGGGTTCCACCATCTGGCCGCAACACAGACCGAGTCTTGTGTAGGGCTCCTGTTTACCTCCGTCGAGCCTCCACGATTGCGTGTCTCTTATTAGCACATTGCTCATCAAGGACTGAAACTGCTGCTGGGGAAGAACATGCACACCTGTCAATTTTTTTTTAAAGAGAGGATACTTTAGCAGCTGCAACTTTGGTGGCCAGGGTGGCCTTTAGGAAACACTGTGAAAATGTCCCAACTGAGGTGCGTGAGCTAGTGATGTGCGTTTCACAGGGTTATGTCTTATTTGAGAGGGTTTATTATTTTATTATGCTGTTGGCCGTTGGCTTGGGGGACTCCAACTCAGGTAGTGTCTGTCCTGATTTCCCTGTGTTATGTTATGTCGTCTACCTAATACCTACAAGCCAGTTCTTCCAACTGGGGAGATATTGTATTGGGGGAGTTAGTGTATCAGGAATGTTGTGGCAAATGGTGCTTATTGAAACACTGTGGACTGCTAACTTTAGGTAGCTCTTGGTATAGCTTAAAATGCATATTGGTGGGGGCCGATAGGTAGTTAAATATATGTGACCCCCCTTTACTTACGAAAGTGTCCTGCTGATGTGTGGTGGCACCATTCTTCTTGCAAGGACTTCTGATGTCGTTGGGTCTCTTTCTGAGAGGCATCTAAAATGGATTGCCAACCGAGGTCCAAGCTAGTGACAGTTGGATTAAGCTAAAAAGATGTTATATCTTCTACAGAATGCTTGTTTCGAACTCCAGCAGGCTGCTTTAGTAGTTTTGTGATTCAGCTGGTGATCTGAGAGGTCGGATTTAGTGTCTGCTCTCTCCTTTCAAGTAGTTCGTATAAGTACCACAGCGAAATGGCCGTTAAAACCGAAATTTACATTGTAGTTACTGAAGATTATTTGGGTGTGAAACAACTTTAGTTACACTGAATGCTTTTGCTGCCAGCCCGACCCTTGTCATGTGTGACTTTGTACAGCCAGGCCTGCTTTTTCTCCCCCCCCCCAGTGCTGAGCCCTTTTTTGGGCTATTTGGGGTAGTTCGTGCTTAGGCCTTCATAACTTTTTGTTCACATAAGCCACTCACACCAAATTTGCGTCCTTTTTTCCAACATCCTAGGGATTCTAATGGTACCCAGAGTTTGTGGTTTGCCCTGGAGGAGACCAAGAAATTAGCCAAAATACAGTGACAATTTCTTTTTTTTTAAAAAAAAATGGGAATAAGGGCTGCCGAATAAGGCGTGTGTTTTTTTTTCCCTGAAAATGATATCAACAAAGGGTTTCTGGTGCTAAAATCACCATCTTCCCACCTTTCAGGAACGTGCAGAGTTGAATCAGAAAACCACATTTTCAGCACAATTTTGGCATTTTACTGGGACATACCCCATTTTTTATATTTTTGGTGCTTTCAGCCTCCTTCCAGTTAGTGACAGGAGTGGGTGTGAAACCAATGCTGGATCCTGGATAGCTAAACATTTCTGGAAAGTAGACAGAATTCTGAATTCAGCAAGGGGTCATTTGTGTAGATACTACAAGGTTTTCCTACAGAAAATAACAGCTGAAAAAAAAAAATGAAAGTGAGCTGAAAAATGCAGCAATTTTTCTCCACGTTATACTCTAACTTTTTCCTGCAATGTCAGATTTTTTAAAGCAATATACCGTTACGTGTGCTGGACGCTTCCGGTTGCTAGGATATATAGGACTTGTAGGTTCATCAAGATCCCTAGGTACCCAGAGCCAATAAATGAGGTGCACCTTGCAATGGGTTTACATTCTACACCTGGTATACAGCAATTCATTTGCTGAAATATAAAGAGTGAAAAATAGGTATCAAAAAAACCTTTGTATTTCCAAAATGGGCATAAGATAAGGTGTTGAGAAGCAGTGGTTATTTGCACATCTCTGAATTCCGGGGTGCCCATACTAGCATGTGAATTACAGGCCATTTCACAAATAGATGTCTTTTTTTTACACACTGTCTTAAATTTGGAAGTAAAAAATGTAGAGAAAGACAAGGGGCAATAACACTTGTTTTGCTATTCTGTGTTCCCCCAAGTCTCCCGATAAAAATGGTACCTCACTTGCGTGGGTAGGAATCCAAGATTGGGTGACATGTGGGGCTCTGACCAGGTTCTGTTACCCAGAATCCTTTGCAAACCTCAAAATTTGGCTAAAAAAACACATTTTCCTGACATTTCGGTGACAGAAAGTTCTGGAATCTGAGGTAGGCCACAAATTTCCTTCCACCCAGCGTTCCCCCAAGTCTCCCGATAAAATTGATACCTCACTTGTGTGGGTAGGCCTAGCGCCCGCGACAGGAAATACCCCAAAACACAACATGGACACATCCCATTTTTTGTCAGAAAACAGAGGTGTTTTTTGCAAAGTGCCTACCTGTAGATTTTGGCCTCTAGCTCAGCCAGCACCCAGGGAAACCTACCAAACCTGTGCATTTTTTAAAAACTCGAGACCTGGGGGAATCCAAGATGGGGTGACTTGTGGGGCTCTGACCAGGTTCTGTTACCCAGAATCCTTTGCAAACCTCAAAATGTGGCTTAGAAAACACATTCTCCTGACATTTCGGTGACAGAAAGTTCTGGAATCTGAGAGGAGCCACAAATTTCCTCCCACCCAGCGATTCCCCAAGTCTCCCGATAAAAATTATACCTCACTTGTGTGGGTAGGCCTGGTGCCCGGAACAGGAATAGATCACACAACGGTCAATGTTGGTCCTTACATGAGGCAGCTGTTGACCCTGGGGTAATCCTTTCCTGACCCAGGCACTAGGTGTAGGCACTCAAGTGGGGTAGTGTTTTTATCAGGAGAGGTGAGGAATCACTGGGTGGTAGGAATTTTGTGGATCCCAGCATATTCCTGTAGTTTGTGTGACAGAAATGCGAGAAAAATAGAGTTTTTATTCAACATTTCATCTTTGCAGGGTATTCTGGGTAAGAAAACTTTGGGGAATCCACACAAGTCACACCTCTGTGGACTCCCCCGAATGTCTAGTTTCCAGAAATGTTTGGGTTTAGTGTGTTTCTCTAAATGGCCGCCGAACCCAGGACCAAAAACACAGGTGCCTGCCTTACAAAAACAGTTTGTTCTGTGATAGATAATTTTGATGTCTCCACAATACGATTTGGGCGGTGGAATTTGGGGCTGAACTAAATTGGGGAGCTCCCAAGAGAGCACTCTCTCTCTCTGCTTGCCGCCGCATTCACCTGCTCTCTGGGTTGGGCTAACCCACTATTACTCCGTTGCACAGTGTGTGCTTGCGAAGAGACAGCAGACCTCATAATTTACTGGAAGAGGAGTTATCGAATGGGACTACCCAGACTGAAAAATCACTCCCAGAGTCTGCACCTTTGTCCTATCCCTCAGATGCTGCCTCAGTATCTGATGTCTCAGTCTCTGATCCTATGTCAGAGCTGTCCTCTATAACCCGAGTGACGGCAGCCATCATCCATAAAGATGCCATCTCTGCTATTGGCTAAACTGTTGCTCTAAAACACTAGCCGACGTAGAGTCTCAAAATCGATGGTGTGTGTGAGAAACGTGCAACAGTAGAGGCCACCTTACCTGCGCTTCTTCCCTCAATCAGCACGTTCTTTCAAGACACTCAAAAAAACACCTTGTCACATGCCATTCGTCACAGTCTTTAGCACTTTTTGTGCCCAGTCCAACAATCATTATTGGTGCTCCCACTCCCTCCTCCTCGGATTCCCTCATTACCACCCTGCAAAAGTGCCCTTCATCTCTCCATAGCTGCCCTCCATGCCGCCCTCCACCCTGCACATACATTTCATTTGTATTACAGCGCAGGTAATGGCTGACTTTACTAATGTACTCAGCTATTTACTTAAAATACGGATTTGCTCTTTGCAGTAGGCATATAAACCTTCTGTGCTTCTTTATGGCACTAAAACTGCCACTAGACAAAAGTCTGACCCATTTGTAGCAGAAACATAATCACAATACTTACTTGACTTTTTTTATTGCTGCCTAAAAGCTACAGTTGAAATGCGTCAGTTGAAGTATGTGCATTGCTTTGAAGACGCAAGCTGCAACTGCAAGACAACTGGTGGCAAATATATATCTATCACTTTTATATGTGGGTCTGGTTTTCCTGGGGGCCGATTGCAGCCCCCAGGGAAACCACACATGTATTGACAAGTGATTTTATATATATATATATATATATATATATCTATAGATAAATCTATCTATATATATATTTATATCTAGATCTATATTTTTTTAGTAGTTGTATGGTTTCCTTGGAGGCCAAAATGGCCCCCAGGGAAACCCTAGAACTAAAAAAAATATTGCCCCCACAGGGGGTCGCCCTGCCCACGGCCGACCCCCCCCAAGTGAAATCCCTGGTCTCTAGTGGTATCGGGGGCCAGGAAACACTTTCAGGAAGGCCTCGTAAGAAAAGGAAGAGTCTCCCCTTTCTTACGAGGCCTTACCGAACGTGGGGAAGGCCGTTTGGGGCCGTTTTCCCCATTGGAGCAGAAAGCGGCCGATCAACAAAGTGACGTCAGCGCGCCTCGCGGCGAGCTGACTTCACAAAGGGGCGGGTGGGGGGCGGGGGGAGACACGGAATAGCTTCCGTGTCTCCCGTGGTATAAAAAAAAAAAAATTATAATCCTCGGGTGCGATGCAGGATTTATTAACCCCCTCCCTGGTGTCGGCCACTGGTCGTGACCCGCACCAGGGAGGTAGTGCGGGCGTTGGCCAGTGGCCGACGCCCCACCCAAAGGGTTAAGTCGAGAGGGTGATGCATTCTGGGACTAGTATTTTCGAACTCAATATTGTATTCATTTGTAAAAAAAAAAATATATATATATAATCCAGTCATGCAAAGCGCTGTTGACTAAAAGCCGTGACTAAGGGAAGGGGTCACATTTACCTTGTTGCCCACAGTCATGTGTGTGTAAAAGGCTTCTGTAATTTACCATCCTACATAATTCCACTACACAAATATTCTCCACACCATACATTTCCACAATTACAATACATCCCACATAACTCCACCCAACACCACATACATCCACTACACTCCAAACCAAAACACATAGGTAAAAGACATTGTCATTTACATTGCCAATACCTCTAACTCTCGCAAATGCGAGTCCCATTGCATTGCAAATGCCTGTCCTCGTTTGAAAACTTTCTACTGCTGCTTATTCTCCTTATTTATATACTTGAGCTAGCTCCTACTCTACCTTTTAGAATAGCCCTTCCTGCTCTGGCAGTTGACACCGTTTGCTTCCCCAAAAGTATAGTGCTGACCAGACTTCACGACTTCTTCACCACCTCTTTCCACTTACCTTTTCTTCCTCGTCGGTGCCTTCAAATGTCATTGTCCTACTTTCTTTTTTTGTGTCGCCTCCCTGTATTTCATCCCCCCTCATTTTATCCTTCGGAGACATGGCTCATTGTCTTTCTTTCCCTTTTCACACCCTCTAAGACCTTTCTGCTCTCCTTCTCTCATTTCTTTGATCAGGTTTCCATACTGTTTTTCCCTTTACCATCTTTTCATTTCCCCGCTCGGACTACCATTAGGCTTCAGCAGCTTTGCCTTTAACCCCTGCCCCCACACTTCTAGACCGTGAACCTCGTTGAACTCCTCCTTTCCTGCACCTCTCTTCTGGGTACTCTGTTTTTTTTTTTTTTTTTTTAGTTCCTCCTTTTCCCCTTCTTGCTCTGTGTTTTTGTCCTCTGTTCTTTTCTCACTTCTAACCTCAACCCCTGCAATCGTCCCCATTCTATAGTGTGCCGAGCAGGAAACAGTGACCTCTAGAATCACAATCATGTCTCTCAGCACACATTCATGCCTCTCAGCACACTGGACATTCACCGTTTGTATCTTGGATCCTGATTGTGTTGATAGCGTGACCTGTAAACTGAATCCAGATTGCTTCCTCAGTCGTTGTTTTATGGATGTGTAGTATGTAGTCTGCGGATTGTGTGCAGTTTTGCAAGTAGACTGTTTAGAAGCCTTTTTTAGCTCCTTTAGATTCCTATAAATATATTTTTATTGCAATATGGGCTACAATAAAGAAAACAATCATGAACTGAACTAAACAGGTCAACAAAATCAAAGATGACATCCTCATTTCTTTCTTCCCTTGTCACTAAAATTGTATTCCACTAAGAGTCCACAATCCTTCTCCATAAAGAAGAGTCCAGTGGGTAGTTGATATAGGGTGCTAGAATTCATGGAATCTCCGAGATCTAGTCTCAAGAAACCTTCTGTGGGAGCCGCTAATGTCTGTTATTGAATTCCCTGCTACACAAGGCATTTCCATGATATCCAGCAAGTTTCGGTGACCACGTTTCTCCTCTGCGAAGTGCGTAGAACAGTTAAGATTGAACTGCTCAATGTGGTTCCATCCATATGCTTAATGCCAATCCATCTGATTGGCTCAATGGAGATGTTTGATATAAAAGTATTTAATTTGGTCTTTCCATAGAGAATGGTAACCTCTCCAGAATACCTTCCTCCAGGTACTACCTCAATCTGGGAGTCTAGGCAAAATCCCATACCTCTCACATCCGTCCAAGGTCCTGCAGTCATCTGTAGTGCTCTGTATTACCTGACTTGGACTTCAAGGGGCCCAAGCTGAATGTTCCCCTTTTCTTGTTCCAAGGAAGCCCTAGATTGTGTGCCTCTTATTTTGCTATCACATGTCTTTGCTTCTCGGGGGTTTTACATAGTGTAATCCTTCCACCTTCAGTAAGTTCACCTCTTTGGACGGCACCCTGTCTGCACACTCCAGGCACCATTCAACCTCACTGAATTCTACTTCTCATCTTTTGTCATGTCCTGTGCCTGCCAACCACATGTTTTCCAAACTTTCCACTTCTTGTCTGTGATGTACAATGATCCCTGGTCCTCCTGTGATGCTGCCTTCTGTAGCATAGCCAGTGTTCTTATGTGTTGCAGATTAGTCTCTTAAACTCCCTTTGTTAGCACATCTGGGTTAAGGACTTATTCGCTACTTTTTTCATTTTCAGCAGACTTTTTCAGTAGTTTCCCTTGTAGTCCAGTCTCTCAGGGTTTAGGATTCCTCCAGTATCTTCTGTACACAACTGCCATCCTCATTCCTCTCCAGTGACACCTGATACCAGACTTGCAGCTTCTCAGCATTCTGCACAAATGCTACAATTGAAGCACAGTCTTCCTTCCTAGGCCAAGTTCTCAGCTTATGTGGTCAGGGATCGTGCGGAGGATGTTGAGCTTTTAGGGGAAGTGATGAAAGTCAAGTGAGGTAGTTGAATGTTTAGACCCCTATTACAAGTTGTGAGGAGTTCTGTTTTGGAGATTCCAGGCTGCAGATTTCCCACTACCCACCAGAATCGCCACCTAGAATATCTGCAATTACGAGTTGGACACCCTGGACTGGGGAAAAATAAGGCGGATTCAGAACTACTAGGGGGTAGTTCTACTCGTAATTCATTCTTCCGGTGGGGGGGGGGGGGGGGGGGCGGACTGTTAATGTAGACTTTGATCACTCGCTCAGAGGGGGTGGTAAATATCTGCAAAGACACCTTTTTGGGGTGGGAAAGGAATGTGGCGGGGAGGAAATGGAAGAATGATGCCTAGCAGAAGGGAGCATTACGTTCTTTTCCCCACCCATGCTTTGGAAGAAGGTTGGGTTGGGCCTGAGTATGGGACTTGGCTGTAGCCCTTTCCAAGATTTTAACTGCTGTTTTTTCCGGCCTATACAATTTGGATCTGAAGTTCCTGCACTTACAAATTCCAGGTGTGGGGCATCAGCCCAGTTATAATTGTGTAGAGCAGAATTCCACAATGGATTTATACTCCACACAAGTTCTAATTGGGACCTTAAGGGCAGGTTCTTGCCCTCTGAGCATGTTATGTTAATGTCATAGCCTTCCATAAGAGCATGTTTCTGTCCCTGAATGTTTTTTTTTTTTTTCTTACTTTGGTTACTTGTGTATTTCAGGATAAAATAAGATTCTTGTGTCTTCATCAAAAAATCTGGCTTTGAGCCCTGAAAAAAACATTCTGTGTGAGCTGCCTTAATGGTCCTGCAGTCTGTTTCTGAAATATTAGCCAGTTAATCCCAAAGACGATGTGTATTTTCCTTGTCCATATTCTGTTACCTCCCCCCTCTCAAAATGTCTCTCCTTTCTCTGGTTTGGTGCCTTCATCAGCTGTTGTACAGTTCTTGGAGACAGTTTAGACATTGGCATGTGTGCTAAATACATGTTCGATAACATGTGTGGCTTTGGATACACATTCTCTCCACCCTCCTTCCATCTAGTGTTGGGTCTGGATCTGTGCAAGTTATTTTTCTTTGAAGAAGTCTCTCAAGTCACAAGGTAAAGTGACTTCTCCGCTCTGTGATAATGCTCATGGACTTTGACTCCATTATTAGATAATTGTTTGGTGCTCCAGTTCAAGACCAGTTCCAGTTTCAGGCTTCATTCTGTACATTTACACCTCTATTCCCGTTGGTATTTGTTAGAAATGGGGTCTTTGGTTGACAGTCAGGCTACCCCCTGTTCAATCAAGGACCCTCACTCTAGTCAGGGTGAAAGAGAATCCCCCTCAGCTAACCCCTGCTTACCCCCTTGGTAACTTGGCAGAGCAGTAGGCTTAACTTCAGAGTGCTAGGTGTAAAGTATTTGTACCAACACACACAGTAACTTAATGAAAACACTACAAAATGACACAGTACCAGTTTAGAAAAATAGGAAATATTTATCTAAAAAGAAAAACAAGAACAAAACGACAAAAATCCGACATAGACAAGTCAAGTTATGAAATTTTAAAGATTAAACTCAAAGATAGCGCTTGGAAACACAAAATGCTTCGATGAGGTGTTAACACGGCGTTGTGACGGAGTCGTTCCCAACAATCCGACACAGCAGCGCCGGAAATGGAGTCGCGTAGACCCCAAGTACAGTACCTCTGGTGAAGAGTGAAAACAAGTCAATGCGCGAAGTCGGGGATTGTGGCGTCTGTGCAAAACGTTGAATCTGCGCACTTCGAGCGACATCAGTCATGTCGTGGTGCGGCGACTTCCACAGAGTTGCGGACTTCAGTGGGGCTGCAGTGGCGTCGGGCCTGGGAAGGTCGTCACGTTCCAGCAAAGATCACTGAGTCGGTTGCAGGCGGCGTCACCAGATTCAGCATCTGCGTCGGTCCGAAGTCGATTTCCTTGGATTTCCACCAGCTTTCCTGTCAAGGGCCCAGGGACTGGATAGGCCACCACTTGTCAGAGCAGGAGTCTCTCCAAAGACTCCAGGTGCTGGCAGAGAGAAGTATTTGCTGTCCCTGAGACTGCAAACAACAGGAGGCAAGCTCTAAATCAAGCCCTAGGAGATTTCTTCACAAGATGGAAGGCACACAAAGTCCAGTCTTTGCCCTCTTACTCTGGCAGAAGCAGCAACTGCAGGATAGCTCCACAAAGCACAGTCACAGGCAGGGCAGCACTTCTCAGCTCTTCAGCTTTTCTCCAGGCAGAGGTTCCTCTTGATGTCCAGAAGTGGTCTAAAGTCTGTGGTTTTAGGTACCCTTCTTATACCCAATTTCTCCTGTGCAGTAGGCCTACTTTAAAGTAAAGTCTCTTTTGAATGTGAAATCCTGCCTTTCCCAGGCCAGGCCCCAGACACTCACCAGGTGGTCGGAGGCTGCATTGTGAGAGGACAGGCCCTTTCAGATGTAAGTGACCACTCCGCCCCTCCCTCCTAGCACAGATGGCTCATCAGGAAATGCAGACTACACCCCAGCTCCCTTTGTGTCACTGTCTAGTGTGAGGTGCAACCAGCCCAACTGTCAAACTGACCCAGACAGGGAATCCACAAACAGGCAGAGTCACAGAAATGGTATAAGCAAGAAAATGCTCACTTTCTAAAAGTGGCACTTTCAAACACACAATCTTAAAATCAACTTTATTAAAAGATGTATTTTTAAATTGTGAACCAAGGGACCCCAAACTCCACATGTCCATCTGCTTCCAAAGGGAATCTACACTTCAATCAGATTTAAAGGTAGCCCCCATGTTAACCAATGAGAGGGGCAGGCCTTCCAACAGTGAAAAAACGAATTTAGCAATAGTTCACTATCAGGACATATAAAACACATTAGTATATGTCCTACCTTAACCATACACTGCACCCTGCCCTTGGGGCTACCTAGGGCCTACCTCAGGGGTGCCTTACATGTAAGAAAAGGGAAGGTTTAGGCCTGGCAAGTGGGTACACTTACCAAGTCGAATTTACAGTTAAAACTGCACACACAGACACTGCAGTGGCAGGTCTGAGACATGATTACAGAGCTACTTATGTGGGTGGCACAACCAGTGCTGCAGGCCCACTAGTAGCATTTGATTTACAGGCCCTGGCACCTCTAGTGCACCTTACTAGGGACTTACTAGTACATCAAATATGCCAATCATGGATAAACCAATCAACCATACAATTTACACAGAGCATATGCACTTTAGCACGGGTTAGCAGTGGTAAAGTGCTCAGAGTTCAAAAGCCAACAGCAACAGTTCAGAAAAAATAGGAGGCAGGAGGCAAAAAGATTGGGGATGACCCTATATAAGCAAAAAAGTCCAACAGTATTGTTTTTGATCGTGGTTTCTATGCTGCCCTTTGATTCAACGTGCCTCATTCATGGCCTTCGAGCCTTGCCTGTCCAGGCCTTCTTTTCTCATCTTGTTGGTTTCCAACTAGATGAGTTGGTAATGAAACGGACTCCATTTCAATTTTGTCCTAGCTGCCAC
The DNA here is from genome assembly GCF_031143425.1 of Pleurodeles waltl. Classification (NCBI taxonomy): domain Eukaryota; kingdom Metazoa; phylum Chordata; class Amphibia; order Caudata; family Salamandridae; genus Pleurodeles; species Pleurodeles waltl. Next base: position 1,219,891,068 of record NC_090440.1, read on the forward strand.
GCTAAGTATCCCCACACCGACCTACGCCAGGTTTGTAACCTGTGCCTGTCTCCCGACCACGAAAAGGAGAGTTGTGAGGGCTGTTGACCGTTCCGATTAAAGGAAGCGCTGCAGTATAACAAAGCGCATCAGAAGGAAAGGCAGCATAAGGACCTCGAGGAAACCTCCGACAACTTCAGACTCCATGAAACCGAACAGGAGGAAGAACTACACAAGGCCTCAGCAGCAGAAGAGGAGGCACTTTCCCTGAGAGGGGATTGGCTACCTACCCAGTTCGGCACATATCAGGAGGGGTCTTGGACGTCACCTCCTGGCACAGGCCACTCAGATGTCTCCAGAGAGTCTCCACACCTTGGAATCCAAGATGGCTAACACCAGGGGCAAACTGAAGGAGCTCTGGGCACCACCCCTGGGGTGGTAATGGACAGGGGAGTGGTCCCTCCCCTTTCCTTTGTCCAGTTTCGTGCCAGAGCGGGGGTCCCTGAACCGGTGTAGACTGGCTTATGCAAGGAGGGTGCTATTTGTGCCCTTCAAAGCATTTCCAGAGGCTTTGGGAGCAGCTAACCTGGTGCCACCCCCTCCACCTCCAAACAGTGATTCACTTCCTATTCCCCGACCATTTAACATCTGTTGGGGACGTCCACAACAATTTTTCCCAGCTTGGAAAAACATAAGAACAGATCACTGAGTGTTGGACATTATCCAACATGGTTATTGCCTAGAGTTCATAAAAACACCTCCAAACAAGCCACCACAAAAATGCAAACTGTCTTTAGAGCATCTAGATTTGTTAAAGCCGGAAGAACAGGCTCTACTTCACAAATGAGCTATAGAGTCTGTTTCTCTTCAACAATAAGGGGCAGGAGCCTACTTCCTATACTTCCTCATCCCCAAAAACTATGGGTCTCTTCGACCTATTCTAAATCTCAGACCTCTCAATCATTGCTTCCTTTCGGAACACTTTAATATGGTAACCCTACAGGATGTGATACCTTTATTAAAGCAAGGAGCCTTTGTCTGCACTGGACCTAAAAGACGCTTACTTTCTCATTCCAATACACCCAGCTCACTGCAAATAGCTCAGGTTTGTTATACAAGGAAAATATCTTCAGTTCAAAGTGCTTCCATTCAGAGTCACTACCACACCTCGTGTATTCACCGAGTGTTTGGCGTTAGTTGCAGCATATCTACGCAGAGTACTTTTGTCTTCCCATACCTTGATGGCTGCCTTACCAAAGCCAATAGGGTCACATTATGCCAGCAAAACACCCAAGCCACTCTTCTCCTTCTTCACTAATAGGGTTCACAATAAATCTACAGAAGTCACACCTGCAACCCTCACAGGTTCAGCCATATTTGGGCGCTATCCTCAACACACAGCTAAGACTAGTTTACCCAAATTAAGTCAGAATTCAGAATATCTCAACATTGATAAAGCAGATATGTTCCAATCAGCTTATTAGTGTCAGAACAGTACATCGACTTTTCGGAATGATGGCATCTTGCATTGCAATAGTACCATATTCACGACCACGCATGGGTCCACTGCAGAAATCTCTGGCAACCCAATGATCTTAATCTCAGGGCCAGTTACAAGATCTAGTGTTGGTCAACAGCCGCACTCATCACTCTCTGCAGTGGTGGTACATACAAAACCTATGAAAGGGATGCCTGATTCTCGACCCTGTTGTCCCAGATAATTCTCACAGCAGACTCAGCCTTCACAGGATGGGATGCTCATCTCTAGGACCTCACAATACAGGGGCTTTGGGATTCCAAACATCAGGCCCTACACATTAACTACTTGAAGCTTCAAGCCATTCATCTAGCACTGAAGGCATTTCTAGTTCACTTGATGGGCAGTATCGTATTAGTCCAGGCGGACAACACAACAGCTATGTTTTATCTGCAGAAACAGAGAGGCACACACACTCTCCAACTATCACGCCTATCTCAGTAAATTTGGCGCTGGGCAGTACGTCACCACATTCACTTGTTAGCGGAACACCTCTCCGGCGTGAACAACACTCTTCCTGACCTTGTCAGCAGGATGAGGCAACAAGTCCACAAGTGGGAACTCCGCCCGCGAGTCCTCCTCCCATACTTCCACAGTTGAGGGTTTACACAGATAGACCTGTTTGCAACTGCAGACAGCACAGAATGCCCAGACTGCGCCTCCAGGCTTCCACACCCGCTATCCAAATGCAATGCTTTATGGATGAACTGGTCAGGGATATTTAATAACGCTTTTCCATCTCTCCCTCTTCTTTCTTTTGTGGTTCAGAAGCTCAGGCAAATGTCTCTCACCCTCATTCTAATAGCTCCCACTTGGGCTCAACATCCATGGTTCACTACACTACTCAAACTTCTGTAGTGCCTCACAAGAAGCTTTCCCTCAACCTGGATCTTCTCATTCAGAACCATAGAGAGGAACTCAACCTTGCAATTTGGCTCCTTAGGTCCTAGAGTTTGGCTACCTCAATCTTCCTACAGAAAGTATAATCATTCTCAAAAAACCCTGTAAACCCACAACTAGAGCATGTTATGCTTCTAAATGGAAAAGATTTGTTTTCTACTGTCATAGTAATCATATTGATGATTCATGCAACTGATTAAACATTGTCTGCTATTTATTTGATTTGCAGACCTGGGGCCTAGCGTACACTTTTATACGCTTACATCTAGCTGCAGCTGCTGCCTACTTGTAAAACAGACATTTATCACTTTTCAAAATACCAGTTCGACCTACGGTTCTCTCTGCAATGGCTTGGAATCTTAACATTGTACTTACCAAACTTAAGGGTCCAGCATTTGAAGGGTTGTATAACTACCCTCTCCAGTTTATATCTTAGAAAGTTGTCACTCAGACATGTGAGTGAACTCCAGACATTAACCCAGGAAGAACCTTTCTTCCAGATACACAAAGACAAGGTAGTCCTTAAAACTAACACAACATTTCTACCAAAAGCAGTTTTCTCTTTCCACCTAAACCAGTCAGTGTAATTACCAGTTTACTTTCTGCAATCTGATTAATTTGCGGAAAGAGCCCTTTATTCATTGGATGTAAAAAGAGCTGTAATGTACTATAATGATAGAACTAAAGAGTTTTGTAAAACTAAACAACTCGTAGTAGCCTTTTCATCCCCTCACACAAGGAAACCTGTATCTAAATCATGCATTTCAAGATGGACAGTTTAATGCATTCAAACATATTACGCGAAAGCTAAAAGAACTTTGCCCATGCCTCCTAGAGCACACTCTACTCGTAAAATAGGACCATCTATGGCTTTCTTTGGCAATATACCGATGGATGACATCTGCAAACCAGCTACATGCTCAACTTCACAAACCTTCGCTAAACATTACTGTGTGGATGTATGACCACACAAACAAGTAAATGTAGGACAGGCGGTGCTATGTACACTTTGTCAAACTACTGCAAAACTTACAGGTTAGCCACCACTTTCTGGAGGACACTGCTGTATAATCTATGCAGAGCATGTGTATCTACAGCCACATGTCATCGAACGGATTCTGTAACCCTGTAGGCATTTGTAAGTGACATGTAGTACTGTAGATCCACATGTGCCCATCCATCTTCCCTGAACACCTGTGGCCGTTGCAAAATCATACATACTCACATATGCAAGAACATCTCTTTACCTTCACTCTCATACACCATTCTAACCTGACTGTGGGAAAACAATTTTAACAACGGAGTCGATGCCCATGTGCATTATCTCTGAGAGCAGGAGTCAAATTTACCTCCTGATTCAAGAGACTTTTTCGAAGAAAAACAACTTGCACACATCCAGACCAACACTAGAAGACAGAAGTATGATGAGCATGTGAATCTACACCACTACATGCCAACAACAGAGGCTTTCAGGGTAAGTAACATAATTAACATAATCCTTTCTGCTTTCCAACCATCATTACACACTGAGACCCTCGCAATATGCAGGGTGTGATTACTACATTGTAGAGTGTAACCTTTTTTGTTACACCAGTGAATGTAGTTATCCGTCTTCCCTGGGGTGCTTAATCTGTGCCTTAGACCTCAGTATTGAGAGTAGTGCAACACGTGTCGTCAAAGATAAATCCGCATCACCACACTTGCAGGGTATCTTGGGTGCTTTTTAAACGAGGTGTTATATATTTATTTTTTTACGTTTCCCTTTATGCAGAACTGATATGTGTTCCCGATCGAAGTCCACAATAAAGCTGAAAACGGAGTGGATAGCTCGAATGAATGCCTTAAGTAACCATACATTTGTTACATCGAGTCTTAACAGGAAATACGACTTTGCTGGTCATGAGTTTGAGACCCAGTAGAAGTCTGTTTACGTTCGGAATAATCTCACCCACCTGGAGAGATTCCAAGCAGTAGACTTGCAAAGTCTACTGCTTGGAATTGAAACAATTGAAACCACTTTACATCTAGCTGTATCTATAATGAGGGGAAAGCGTGCCAACCCCTTATCTCTGTTTGCGATATGGAACTGATTTGCACGGGAACACCTGAGCGACAAACAATATTTTACAACTTGCTCCTCATTAGCTAGTGACTGCAGCGCTCAGTCAGGTTAAATATGCACGTAAAGTAGTTATTGATGCAATTGGCTAAAATTCTCAACATACATTTGAAATACTAATGAGCAGATCATTGGGTGTCATACGCTATCTGTGGTATCCTGAAATGAGATAAGGTGCTTGCTGACAGGCAACTACAATAAAAATACTTGATCGTCAGCAGTCTCTTCACCTAGAAAAGTATTAATCAGACAGAAAGTAGAAACGTGTCGCCTTATTTATTAATTATTCTTCATAGTACTATTGTTAAAACTCTGCCCTAATTTGATTCTCCAATGTAAGTATAACCGCAGTTTCTGTTGGTACTGATTAAACGTTAATGTGTGTTGCCACCTGCAGGCAACCTGTGGAAGGCCCTTCTAACCGTTGCTGCACTGTTCATTCCACCTCGTTTTTATCCATTCAGGCTCCTTAATGTCCCAGCGGCCGCCTTATTTTGTATCTTTCATCAGGTCCATTGTCCTTTCTCTGCTCCTGGGATCGGATTGCCGCAGCCACTTTAAAATGTTAAGGAACATTGCAGTGGATAGGTAGTGCTCAATGTGATGATGGGATACACTGTGCACGAAGAATGATTGAGTTCACTTATAGAACATTTGGTTGATTATCAACTCAATGGACACTTGGACATCTGCAGGGAGTAGCCAAAACCCTTTGGTTTCCTATAAAGGGTGGTCTCCATTACCTTAACATTTTGTTTATACGAACTTACCCCTCAGGCTACCAACGTGACTTGTGAGCTCAGTTCTGCCAGCCAGTTACCTGCTGGCTGCAACAATACCCGGAATTATGCTCGTCCATATGGGCTTCTTTGCGTTAGTACCCCACGACCCCAATCAGCTCTGTTCTCTTTTAGCTGCTTGTCCCGGTTTCGCTCACAGCCACAGCTACTCCTTTCTTACTCGCAAATGGATATTTTCAGCTTCAATCACAAATGTGTTCTAGCAAATCCTTCTGGGGGTGTATAATTTATGGGATTTTCTCGTTTTATAACGACTGAAAGAACTAATTTTATGGGAATTGTTTCCCGCAAATCTGTCACCACTCTTCGATCTTGTGGTTCTGTAGAGGAGGGCGAGCCAGACAATTCATGGGAATGGCCAAGTCCGAGCTAAGCCAGGGGTCCGGCTTGGTTCTAAGACGCCAAAACGAGCCGAGGCAACAAAAAACAGTATGTGAAACATGACACTGTTTTTTGTAACTCGCATTATGTTCTGCTGAAAATACCGAATTATTAAGAGTAGAAACAAAAAATCACCACTCCCAGCCTAAAAACTGAGCAACATAAGTGTTAACAACACTGTAAGAAGTCAGGATAGCAGAAGACTAAAAAATTAACTAGAAAGAATTCACAAAAAAGCAGACAGCCGGCCTCTGTGCGTGCATTACATAGAACAACATTGTTCCCACCCTGTTATTCCTGCCCTGTGCTTTCCCTGTTCAGTTAGCTGTTCCTCTGTTAGGTTCGTTCTTTATCACAACGCACATTCACACTGGAGCTGTTTCATATTCTAGCCAAGAGGCAGTCACTGAATTTCCACACAGTGTGACAGACAGCCCATTCGGGACCCCGTTCATTTTTTCGTTCAGAACGCTAGCTTCTTGAATCGCTCTCCCCTTTGCTCGCTCTCCTGTACCAAACCCACCACCCGATGTACCCGGCCTATCTCGACTCGGGTCAGAAATAGGAAAGAACCCAAATGTGTATTGTCCTTAGAAACCAGCTTAGCCTGTTTTAAGTATGTGCATATAAATATATACATGTGTATATATATGTGTGTTTTGTGTGTGTGTGTGTGTGTGTATATATGTGTATATATATATATATATATATATATATATATATATATATATTTTAAACAAAAGCGTCCTCTCTGTGAAAGCGCACTCCCACCAGGTTAATTTAGGAAAATCGAAATTCAGCAACTCACAGCGAATTCCTTTCAGTCTTTTCAAAATTCAGGCCTATATCGAAAAAACATCTCTGGACACGTGTTTCGGGGTTGATCCCCTCATCAGCAGAGAAACTAAAAAATATATCACCCTCGTAGGTGCAGCCATTGCTGGATGTGTTCCAGACTCTCATTCCTTTTAAAGACCACATACCTGGCTCGTTCAGCAAATTCAATTGCAAGCACCTGATTAATATATTCAAGTACCAGCCCAAGTGCACGCTGGCCACGGTAGTCCTGCGCATTTGTAGTTGCACCCAAAGTGGGTTGCTGGAGCCAGACAAAATCATGAAAAGAATACAATTCCTTAGTAGGCGAATTCGACGTGAATTTTCAAATTAGCTGCATATATTCCAACCTGCTGCTCGAAGTGTGACAATCCATTTTAGTCACACCGACCTGCTCAGAACACAGTGGTGCTGCTTTCCCGGCTGGACCAGCCGGTGATTTATTTTAAACAAAAGCGTCCTCTCTGTGAAAGCGCACTCCCACCAGGTTAATTTAGGAAAATCGAAATTCAGCAACTCACAGCGAATTCCTTTCAGTCTTTTCAAAATTCAGGCCTATATCGAAAAAACATCTCTGGACACGTGTTTCGGGGTTGATCCCCTCATCAGCAGAGAAACTAAAAAATATATCACCCTCGTAGGTGCAGCCATTGCTGGATGTGTTCCAGACTCTCATTCCTTTTAAAGACCACATACCTGGCTCGTTCAGCAAATTCAATTGCAAGCACCTGATTAATATATTCAAGTACCAGCCCAAGTGCACGCTGGCCACGGTAGTCCTGCGCATTTGTAGTTGCACCCAAAGTGGGTTGCTGGAGCCAGACAAAATCATGAAAAGAATACAATTCCTTAGTAGGCGAATTCGACGTGAATTTTCAAATTAGCTGCATATATTCCAACCTGCTGCTCGAAGTGTGACAATCCATTTTAGTCACACCGACCTGCTCAGAACACAGTGGTGCTGCTTTCCCGGCTGGACCAGCCGGTGATTTATTTTAAACAAAAGCGTCCTCTCTGTGAAAGCACACTCCCACCAGGTTAATTTAGGAAAATCGAAATTCAGCAACTCACAGCGAATTCCTTTCAGTCTTTTCAAAATTTCCCGGCTGGTTGGAATATATGCAGCTAATTTGAAAATTCACGTCGAATTCGCCTACTAAGGAATTGTATTCTTTTCATGATTTTGTCTGGCTCCAGCAACCCACTTTGGGTGCAACTACAAATGCGCAGGACTACCGTAACCAGCATGCACTTGGGCTGGTACTTGAATATATTAATCAGGTGCTTGCAATTGAATTTGCTGAACGAGCCAGGTATGTGGTCTTTAAAAGGAATGAGAGTCTGGAACACATCCAGCAATGGCTGCACCTACGAGGGTGATATATTTTTTAGTTTCTCTGCTGATGAGGGGATCAACCCCGAAACACGTGTCCAGAGATGTTTTTTCGATATAGGCCTGAATTTTGAAAAGACTGAAAGGAATTCGCTGAGAGTTGCTGAATTTCGATTTTCCTAAATTAACCTGGTGGGAGTGCGCTTTCACAGAGAGGACACTTTTGTTTAAAATAAATCACCGGCTGGTCCAGCCGGGAAAGCAGCACCACTGTGTTCTGAGCAGGTCGGTGTGACTAAAATGGATTGTCACACTTCGAGCAGCAGGTTGGAATATATGCAGCTAATTTGAAAATTCACGTCGAATTCGCCTACTAAGGAATTGTATTCTTTTCATGATTTTGTCTGGCTCCAGCAACCCACTTTGGGTGCAACTACAAATGCGCAGGACTACCGTAACCAGCATGCACTTGGGCTGGTACTTGAATATATTAATCAGGTGCTTGCAATTGAATTTACTGAACGAGCCAGGTATGTGGTCTTTAAAAGGAATGAGAGTCTGGAACACATCCAGCAATGGCTGCACCTACGAGGGTGATATATTTTTTAGTTTCTCTGCTGATGAGGGGATCAACCCCGAAACACGTGTCCAGAGATGTTTTTTCGATATAGGCCTGAATTTTGAAAAGACTGAAAGGAATTCGCTGTGAGTTGCTGAATTTCGATTTTCCTAAATTAACCTGGTGGGAGTGCGCTTTCACAGAGAGGACGCTTTTGTTTAAAATAAATCACCGGCTGGTCCAGCCGGGAAAGCAGCACCACTGTGTTCTGAGCAGGTCGGTGTGACTAAAATGGATTGTCACACTTGGAGTAGCAGGATGGAATATATGCAGCTAATTTGAAAATTCACGTCGAATTCGCCTACTAAGGAATTGTATTCTTTTCATGATTTTGTCTGGCTCCAGCAACCCACTTTGGGTGCAACTACAAATGCGCAGGACTACCGTAACCAGCATGCACTTGGGCTGGTAATTGAATATATTAATCAGGTGCTTGCAATTGAATTTGCTGAACGAGCCAGGTATGTGGTCTTTAAAAGGAATGAGAGTCTGGAACACATCCAGCAATGGCTGCACCTACGAGGGTGATATATTTTTTAGTTTCTCTGCTGATGAGGGGATCAACCCCGAAACACGTGTCCAGAGATGTTTTTTCGATATAGGCCTGAATTTTGAAAAGACTGAAAGGAATTCGCTGTGAGTTGCTGAATTTCGATTTTCCCAAATTAACCTGGTGGGAGTGCGCTTTCACAGAGAGGACGCTTTTGTTTAAAAAAAAAAAAAATATATATATATATATATATATATATAACTACCTTTCTATGACCCTATTCCTAGTCAGCCTCAATCAATGAAGGTAACAAACCTGCCTTTTTCACAAGATTGAAGAACATTTTCTGACTGTCACTCTGAAAATAAATGTGTGCCATGCTTTTGAAAATAAAAACTGCCTTGTGTGTGCTTTATTTTTTAAATAAAAACGTGCCGGTGCTGAAAGTCCTCCTCTGAAACACGCAGCTACTGCAATTAAATGTGAGCGTACAAAATAATAAAGCAGAGTAATCCTAAAGCCATCTCGGGCCTCTCTAATCCATTTGCAGCCACTCCCCGGCCCTTCAGCTCACTCTTGCAGCTTTCTGCTTTCTGCCTTTGTGCCCCTTTCAGTCTTTCACTTCCTCCGTCTTTCTCATGTGTCTTGCTCTCAGTAAATGCCTGATACAGAAAAATATGGGTCGGCCTCCAAAAACCAAGTGCAGGTGTCCCCCACCGGAAACCACCATCTCAAATTAAGCACTGCCTGCTGGCATGTTACGTTCGGCTGAAAATACCGATCATGCTGTAGAAGACTAGCCAAGCTAATCCCTTTCATCGGTCCCCTAATATCGTTTTCCCTTCCACTCCTGCCCGCTCATGGCCTCTCAACTTCTATGTTAGCACGATATTTACAACCAGTGTGGCGGCTGTTTAGCATTGCTAAAAATTAGTGTCGTGGAGTGTCAGAGTCAAGTGGGTGAGTAGGGTGTTGTAGATTCGATTTGTTGTAATGTTGTAAAGTGGAGTAGAGTGTCGTAGAGTTCAGTGGCAGAGTGACGTGGAGTGGGGTGGAATAGGGTGAAGTGGGATGGAGTGGATTGGGGTTGAGTGGGGTGGATTGAGTGGAGTAGGGTGGATTGATATGGATTGGATTAGAGTGGGGTGGATTGAAATGGGATGAGGTGGATGGGATTGTGGTGTATTTGAGTGGGGTGGTTTAGATTGGATTGGGGTGAGTGGTTTGAATTGGAGTGATATGGCTGGGGTGGATTGGAATGAAATAGGATCAATTGGAGTGCAGTGGGTTGGATTCACTGGATTGGGGTGGGTGGATTAGAGTGGGGTGGAGTGGATTGTAGTGGGCTGGATGGAACAGGAGTGGGCTGGATGGATTGAAGTGGCGTAGGCTGGATGGATGGAGTGTGGTGGATTGGAATAGAGTGGATGGATTGAAGTAGAGTGTGGTGAATTGTATTGGGTGGTGTAGTTTGGATTGGAGTGGGGTGGATTGAAATGAGGCCAGATGTGTTGGATTGGATTGAGGTGCATTGGAGTGCGGTGGACTGGATTGGTGTGGGGTGGACTGAACTGGGGTAAAATGGGATGGCTGGAGTTGGGTGGATTGGAGTAGAGTTGATTGGAGTGCAGTTGATTGGATTGGACTGAACTGTGATGGGGTAGGCCAGATTAGGGTCGAGTGGGGTGGATTGGATTGAAATTGGGTGGACTGGAGGGGGTAGACTGGGTGGATTGTATTGGGGTGGATTGCATTGAGGTGAGGTGGATTTGATTGGCAAGTGGTGGACTGGAATGGGGTGGATCGGATTGGGGTGGTGTAGAGTGGATTGAAGTGAGGTGGATTGTATTAACTGGTGTGAACTAGATTGAAAGGGCTTGATTTGGGGTGGGGTGAATTGGATTGAGTGTGATGGATTGGGGAAGATTGGATAGGGGTGGGGTGGATTGAATTAGGGTGGGGTCGATTGAATTAGGGTGGGGTAAATAGGATTAGAGTGAAGTGGATTGGGGTTGATTGTGGTGGATTGGACTGGAGTGGGGTATATTGCATTGGAGCTGGATTGGAGTGGGGTGGATTGGATTAGATTGGCATAGGTGGATTGTTGTGGGGTAGATTGATTTGAGAGGGGTGGACTGCATTGAAGTGGTGTAGATTATGGTAGTTTGTAGTGGGGTGGGTTGGGCTAAGTAGGATGGATTAATATGGATTGAATTGGAGTGGGATGGACTCAGTGGATGTAGGTGGATTGGAGGGATTCGATTGAGGTGGATTGGATTGTAGTTGGGTTGGTTGGAGTGGCGCAGATAAACTGGAGTAGGGTGGGTTGGATTGGGGTGGGATGGACTGGAGTGGGGTAGACTGGGGTGGGGTGGATTGGACTGGAGTATGGTAGGGATGGTTGGATTGGACTGGATTGGGGTGGATTAGCTTGGGGTGAAGTGCATTGGATTAAAGTGGGGTAGATTGGACTGGGCTGGATTGGGGTGGATTGGAGTGGTGTGGTCTGGATTGGTGTGGGTTAGACTGGGTTGTAGTGTGGTGGATTGTGGTGCACTGGAGTGGGGTGAATTGGGTTTGAGTGGGGTGAATTGGATTGTATTGGGGTGAGGTGGATTGGAGTGTGACAGATTGTTTTGGATTGGAGTGGGTTTCTTGGGATTGGAGTGGGGCAGGGTGGAGTGGTGCAGGTTGGAGTGGTGCAGGTTGGAGTGGGGTATGCTCTTTGAATTCTATTGGTACAGATTAGAGGGGGCAGACTGGAATGGATTTGAGTGGGGCAAATTGTTTTGGATTTGAGTGGGGTACTTTGGAGTGGGGAAATTGTTTTAGATGGAATGGGGCAGATTGGAGTGGGACAGATTGCTTTGGATTGGACAGACTGGAGTGGGGCAGATTGGATTTGAGTGGGGTGGATTGTATTAGGATGGATTAGAGTGGGATCGATTGGGTTGGTATGGGGTGGATTGGATGGGAGTGGGGTGAATTGGGATGGAGTGGGGTGGATTGGATTGGGGTGAGGTGGATTGGAGTGGGCATATTGTTTCGAAGTGGAGTGGGGCAGACTGGAGTGGGGTGGATTAAAATGGGGCAGATTCTTTTGGATTGGAATGGGGCAGATTGGAGGGGGCGGTTTCGAGTGGGACAGGTTGTTTTGGATTAGAGTGGGGCAGATAGGAGTGGGATATGTGTAGGAGGCTGGTCTGGTTTGTAGTGGGTACTTACACATTATACCAGGTCCAGTTATCCTTTATTAGTGAAATGTAGGCAGTGTTCTAGCAGCTTAAGCTGTCTAGGGGTAGCTGCAGCAGAGCAGCCAAGGCTGAACTAGGAGACATGCAAAGCTTGTGCAATACCACTTTAGTTACACAGTACTTATACACAAAAAAAGACAATACTGAGTGTTATCAAAAATAAAGATATTTTTATTTTAGTGACACAAGGCCAAAAATATCTTAGAGACTATACTCTTTCTGGAGGTAAGTATTATACACAATATATACACTAGTAACCAAAATCAGGTAAGTAAACAGTCATAGAATAGTGCAAACAGTAAAAAAAATACAATAGATTGCAGTGGGCCTAGGGGCAACACATCATATACTAAAATAGTTGAATGCAAATGTCGAACTCCCCCCTAGGCAAGTGTAGTGTGCAGAGGGGCGCTTTGAGTGTAAGAAAACACCAAAGATAAGTAAAGTAGGAGTAAAGTACAGCAAGTTTCCTCAGAACACACTACAAGTCGTAATGAAGAATTATGCAAGAACCAAACAAGACTGCAAGCAACAAACAATGGATTCTTGGAACTGAAGACCTGTGGAGAGAGGAGTCCAAGTCCAGAAGTTGATGAAGAGACCAGGAAGAACAGGAGTCCCTGCCAACCTGGAAGAAGGTGCAAAAGTGGATTCTCAGGTTAGAAGAAAAGTACAGAAATGCACTGAATAAGATAGCTGCGGGTTCCTACTTGGTGCAAGAGATGTCCCATGTCGAGTTGTTGGATGCAGGCTGTTTGTGTTTCTGGATTACGCCAACAAGCCTTGGTTCAAGCAAGTATTCAGTTTGTGTCAAAGAGAAGCTGCCTGTACCCAGGAGGGTCCTGGGGGTCTCAATTCAGACTGATGAGACAGAGGGGTCTCTCAGCACTCCAGAGAACCCTCAAAAGACCAGGCAGCACAGAACATGGGGACAAAGAAGATGCAAAGTGCGGTCGTCGCAGCACTACACTACATGCTGTGGGACTACACTGGAGGGTCCCACACCTCCGGAGAACAACTCAGGGAGCTGAGCGTCGTAGGATGGAGTGCTGGGAACCTGGGATATGCTGTGCATGAAGAACTTTTGGAAGAAGTTCACAGAAACCCAAGGAGCTGCAGAAGACTGGGTTCCCTCACACACAGTAACTTTGCACCTAGCCTTCAGTAAATGAAGGTTAAACATATAGGTGACTTATAAGTTACCTGGTGCAGTGAAAATGGCTGTGAAATAGTGTGTGCACTATTTCACTCAGGCTGCAGTGGCATTCCTAAAGGACTGTTTGTATGAGCTCCTTATGGGTGACAAAAGAAATGCTGCAGCCCATAAGGATCTCCTGGAGCCCAAATGCCCTGGGTAATTAGGTACCATATACTAGGGACTTATAAGGGGGGCCCAGTATGCCAATCCGAATTGGAATATCGCATCACTAAACTATAGTGACACATTTGGTACACAGAGGGAGCATAAGCACTGGAGTTCTGGTTAGCAGGACGCCAGTGACCCAGTCAAGCATACTGACAACACACAGGCCACAAACTGTGAGCACTGGGGTCCTGGCTAGCAGGATCCCAGTGAGACAGTAAAAGCACACTGACAAACAGGCCAAAATGGGGGTAAACGTGGTAGGAAGAGGCTACTTTCTTACAACAGATTATTTTGGATTCAAGTGGGGCAGATTGGGGTGAGGTGGATTGGAGCAGGTCAGATTGTTTTGGATTGGAGCAGGTCAGATTGTTTTGGATTGGAGCAGGTCAGATTGTTTTGGATTGGAGCAGGTCAGATTGTTTTGGATTGGAGCAGGGCAGATTGTTTTGGATTGGAGCAGGGCAGATTGTTTTGGATTGGAGTGGGGCAGACTGTTTTTGGATTTGGGAAGATTGGAGTGAGGCAGATTGTTTGTTTTGTATTGGAGTGGGGTTAATGGGAATTACATATTGTTTTGGATTGGAATGGGGCAGATTATTTTGGGATTGGAGTAGGGCAGATTATTTTAAATTGGAGTGGGGCAGATTGTTTTGGAGTGGTGCATCTTATTTTGGATTAGAGTGGGGTGAACTTTAGTGTGATAGATTAGATTGGAGTGGGTTGGGAGGATTGGAGAGGGGTGGTTTTCACTGGATTGGGGTAAATGGTTTGGATTGGCATGGGATTGGTGTGGGGTAAAGTGGGGTGGATTGTAGTGGGGCAGATTGGAGTGGGGTGGATTAAAGTGTACTGCATTTCAGAAATTAAACATAATAAAGAAACAACATTGCATTGCAATATATCAAGCAAGATAATCTTTTGAGAAAAGTGGCCACAATCAAAAACAAAATAAAACATGCAAAGTGAGGAAAGACGACTTGACAAAATAAAAGAAAGTTAGATATAAAAAAGAAAACTTAGAAATTTTGTTTGTCCTGGTGGGCACGTTTTTGCCAGTCACAAGCCTTCTGTTTGCCGAGCACTAGGAAAAAAAAAAAAAGAATAAAATAGTACTTCGATCTCATCAGGAGCAGCGGACGGGCACCGATTTAGTGCTTGGTCCCTGCATCACAGAGAGGAATGGAAATGATGCCAGGCCTGAAGCGGACTAATTAAGAGAGTGTGAAGAAGAGTGCCAGGCAAGCCAGCAAATGGTGAACGACAGGCGGGCTCCAAGCCCTTGACTGTACACAAAGTCTTGCAAGCAAGACACAAGCCCTAGCACATGCACATGCAGGCTTGACCCTAAACACAAGTGCGCCACTCTAGGACCTCACTGAAAGCTCCCTGCTTCTCCCCCCATGTGGCGCTTTTAGCAAAGTTTGCATCCCTAACTGCCCTTCCTCCCCTATGTGTTCTCCCTGCTGTCAGAGAGCCCTTTGGCTTTATGTTGGCATTTTTTAGAGTTTTAACATCATGCTGATGTCTACAGCCCGTGGAAAGCAACCATGTGTTGAAAGTCCATAAAACACCAACACATATGCAAGAGGGCCAGTGGTAGCCATAGGCAGTGTGGGCAGCTGCTCTGGGCCCCAAACTCAGCCCTCCAAATTGGGCCCCACACCACTGTGACACAGCCAGGCTACGACAGCACAGGAACAACAGTCCTTTTTTGCCTCCTGCCTTTCCAATTGAAAGAAAGGTGTCTCTTCCAATTAGACACACAGGAGGAGGCCTCCTCTCATAGGTCTCACTGTTATGGTGGAGTGAGGCTCGGGGGGGGCTCCTCTGGCCCCAGGTGGAGGGAGACACCGTCTGAAGGTTTGTACTGCAAGTAGACCATTAGACCTCCTGCTCCACTGCTCACACAGAGGCACGGTAGGATGCCTATTGCAGTTTAGCCTCCCTCAGTATTAATCCTATTGGGTAATAAGTGGCTTGTAGGTGGCTGTGAAGGAGGGGCTGCAACCAAAGAGGGGTCTGCACAAAGCAGCATCATGAGGAGGGGCATCTATTGAGATGCCAGCATCCCTGAATGTTTCATGATATATGCAAATTAAGGGGCCTCTCAAATTCCCTTTCTGTTCGGGGCCCCAAACATGTTTGAACTGCCCACATAGACTTTTGGTATCTCTGCCCAATAGACAATAAGTCTGTTTCAACTGAATGTTGACTTTCACAGTCTCTGGCAGCTGTGCCCTCTAAAAGGGAGTTGTCGGGCTTGGCTCTGTTTGGGCTCATGGGTTCAATAGTAAACCAAGTTGAGCCAGAGTTGGGCATCTGGTAAAGCCAGGCTCAAGCTTTCAAGTCCTCGACCACCTCTATAGTATGTCTGAATTATTGCTGTATATCAAGACTGCTTGACTTGGCATTGTTGCCTAGACTTTTCCATTTTATACTCATTCAACTGGTAATGACTGCATTATCTGCTCTCCACATCCCCTTTTGTGGGTTATATAATTCCTTGTTTTATGGGGGGGATTTTTGGGCATTCGTTTGAGAATTGTTAATGGTGTAAGGATTGCAAGACATAGAGAATCTGCTGTGAGGTTGTTTACTTTTTTAAAAATCTATTTAGGCAACTTACCGCTTTACTATATTTAAATTATAAATTAGCATTTGATATGCTAAAGTAGGATTTGCCGCAAACTCTTTCAATTAATCTTAATTACACTGAATCCCATTAGTCTTTCTCCCTGAACTACACAGGACACGTTCAAGCTGCCACACTAAAGTATACGTATAGTTTGTGGAATATATATTTACTGAAAAAAACAGTTATGGTTACCTGTAGGGTGCAAGTTAGTTACTCGAAAGAATTCTAACCAAAACTGCTGAATTAATTTCTATGGTTTTATACGAGTAAATTCAGAACCGAACTATAACGTCCCTGTAACCTTTTTTTTTTTTCCAGCGAATTTCTCTGTTTTTTTAACGTGAAGTAATTTTAATTGCTATACTACCAGGCCTTGCAGCCAAACCCTTATAACCACCCAACCCCGTGCCATGCACGGCCTTTGGCCGTGCTCAGCACAGGTTGGCCACAGGGTCTGTCTCTCTCAGTGGATCTGAGAGTGGGTGCGCAAGTGTCTGAGCGGGTCTGAAAGTGGGTGTGTGAGTCTGAGTGGGTCCAAGTGGGTGCATGAGTGTCTGGGTGCATGTATGAGTAAATGAATTATTGTAGTAATGAATGTTTTTTTTTCTCCAATTTTTTTCACATTTGCATATATTTTGCGAATAATTTCACAAATATCATGCATGGTTATGCAAAATTATTTTAAATCCATAATTAGAACCTAAAACACACCTATATCACAGCCTTGGGGTCAGAGTACCTTCACCCTGGCCCCTATGCCACATTCAATTACAAGTTTCACCCCTAGGGACCGTGTCCGTAAGATAAAATGGTGGTCCAAACTGTCTAGTTACGTTGCGGTCAGCCAATTACAGCGCTTCTTTTTGTATGTGCATTCATGAAAATCATGAATTTCCACAAAATAATCACGCAGTTGCTGTGGCCAAAGATAGCCAAATTTGAATTTCCCTAAAATTCTCAAACTACAGAACAGATTTACACCAAATAAGTGAAAGCACAGACTGCATACCGAAAGCTATTTTTCTTCCAAATTTGATGTAATTCCATCCAGCGTTTCGGGCTGTAGTTGTGCCTAAAGGTCCTAAGGTCCTATGGCCCCCACTTAATGGATCACCCTGAAACTTTCTATGTGCACTATGAATCACTGGGGCACTTTTTTGAGAACAGTTTGTGAAGAGTTGCCAAAGATATAGATAGGCAAGTGAAAGAAAGCTCTTCTACTGAAACATGGGCCTAACTATAACTAGCTAGTGGCGACGGCCACTAGGCTTTATATATATTTATGTATGTGTTTGTGTATGTGTGTGTATATATGTGTATATATATATATGTGTATATATATATATATATATTCACTGAAAATAGAATTTAAAAAACCTTGGAAATTAATTCACTAAAAACTCAAAGGTTACAGGGACATTATAGTAAAACCATAGAAATTCAGCAGAGTTTGAGTTAACTCAAACTATAGCTTGTGCCCAAGATGACTATAACTTGCGCCCCTTCCATGCACAGCTTCCTCATCAATAATTTTATTGCAAATGTTGCAGTGGTATTATCAGTGATGTCATGACTAATGTAAGATGTGGGGTAGTTAGCAGTGCATGGCGAAGGCGTGAGTTAGTTATTTTAGGGTCTGAGTTATAGTTTCTTGAGATAACTATAGCTATAACTGCTGAATTCCTACGGTTTTGTGTGTGTAAAATCTGAACCTTACTATAACGTCCGTGTAACATTTATTTTTCTTCAACTCCAAAACTACTGCACAGATTTACACCAGATTACAAAAAGAGATCTTTCCGGACCAATATCTTGTTTTATGCCTAATTTGGTGTAATTCCATTGAGTGGTTTGGGCTGTAGTTGTGCCTACAAATCACTATTGGAAATTGCATGGGAAAGACGCGTTTTGGGCATAGGGGAAATAATTGAAAAAGACAGGGGAAAGGTGTCTACACTTGTGCCACCCCTTCTACCTCCAAAGAGTGATTCACTTCCTATTTCCCCCGACCATTTAACACCTGTTGGGGATGTCCACAACAATTTTTCCCATCTTGGAAATGAGTGTTGAACATTATCCAACATGGTTATTGCCTGGAGTTCATCAAAACCCCTCCACACATACCTCCACAAAAATACAAACTGTCTATAGAGCATCTAGATTTGTTAAGGCAGGAAGGTCAGGCTCTACTTCACAAATGAGCTATAGAGCCTGTTTCTCTTCAACAATAAGGGGCGGGAGTCTACACCCTATACTTCCTCATCCCCAAAAAAGAATGGTTTCTTCGACCTATTCTAGTTCTCAGACCTCTCAATCACTGCGTCCTTTCGGAACACTTTCATATTGTAACCCTACAGGATGTGATTCCCTCTGTTGCAGCAAGGAGACTTTATGGCTGCACTAGACCTAAAAGACGCTTACTTTCACATTCCAATTCACCCAGCTCACTGCAAATATCTCAGGTTTGTTATACAAGGAAAATATCTCCAGTTCAAAGTGCTTCCATTCGGAGTCACTACCACAAATTGTGTATTCCCCAAGTGTCTGGCGTTAGTTGCAGCACATCTAAGCAGAGTACTCATGTCTTTCCATACCTTGATGACTGCCTTACCAAAGCCAGTAGGGTCACATTATGCCAGCAACACACTGTAGGAAAGTACCATCTTGCCTGCCATGTTACCCCCATTTTTACTTATATGTATGTTTGTTTTTGCCTGGGCCACTGGTATCCTGCTAGCCAGGACCCCAGTGCTCATAAAGTGTGCCCTGTATGTGTTCCCTGTGTGGTGCCTAACTGTATCACTGAGGCTCTGCTAACCAGGACCTTAGTGTTTATGCTCGCTCTGCTTTAAAAATTGGCACTGCAGGCTAGTGACTAATTTTACCAATTCCCATTGGCACACTGGAACACCCTTATAATTCCCTAGTATATGTTACCTAGGTACCCAGGGTATTGGGGTCCCAGGGGATCCCTATGGGCTGCAGCATTTCTTCTGCCACCCATAGGGAGCTCAGACAATTCATACACAGGACTGCCACTGCAGCCTGAGTGAAATAACGCCCACATTATTTCACAGCCATTTTACACTGCACTTAAGTAACTTATAAGCCACCCATATGTCTAACCCTCACTTAGCGAAGGTTAGGTGCAAAGTTACTTAGTGTGAGGGCACCCTGGCACTAGCCAAGGTGCCCCCACATTGTTCAGGGCAAATTCCCCAGACTTTGTGAGTGCGGGGACACCATTACACGCGAGAACTACATATAGGTCAATACCTATATGTAGCGTCACCATGGTAACTCCGAACATGGCCATGTAACATGTCTAGGATCATGAAATTGTCACCCCAATACCATTCTGGTATTGGGGGACAATTCCATGCATCCCCGGGGCTCCAGCACAGAGCCCGGGTACTGCCAAACTAACTCTCTGGGGTTTTCTCTGCAGCCACTGCTGCTTCCAACCCTCAGACAGGTTTCTGCCCCCCCCCCCCCCCCGGGGCCTGGGCAGCCCAGTCCCAGGAAGGCAGAACAAAGGATTTCCTCTGAGAGAGAGTGTTACACCCTCTCCCTTTGGAAATAGGTGTTAAGGGCCTGAGAGGAGTAGCCCCTCCTGGCCTCTGGAAATGCTTTGAAGGGCACAGATGGTGCCCTCCTTGCATAAGCCAGTCTACACCGGTTCAGGGATCCCGCCAGCCCTGCTCTGGCGCGAAACTGGACAAATGAAAGGAGAGTGAACACTCCCCTGACCAGCACCCCCCAAGGGGAGGTGCCCAGAGCTCCTCCAGTGTGTCCCAGACCTCTGCCATTTTGAATGCAGAGGTGTGAGGGCACAATGGAGACCACTGAGTGGCTAGTGCCAGCAGGTGACATCAGAGACCCCTCCTGATAGGTGCTTACTTTTATCTGTAGCCAACCCTCCTCTGAGGGCTATTTAGGGACTCTCCTGTGGGTTTCTCACCAGATAACGAATGCAAGAGCTTACCAGAGTTCCTCTGCACTTTTCTCTTCAACTTCTGCCAAGGATCGACCGCGGACTGCTCCAGAACGCCTGCAAAACTGCAACAAAGTAGCTAGATGACTACCAGCAACATTGTAGCGCCTCATCCTGCCGGTTTTCTCGACTGTTTGCTGGTGGTGCATGCTCTGAGGGCTGTCTACCTTCACCCTGCAGTGGAAGCCAAGAAGAAATCTCCTGTTGGTCGACAGAATCTTCCCCCTGCCAATGCAGGCACCAAACTTCTGCATCACCGGTCCTCTGGGTCCCCTTTCATCTTGACGAGCATGGTCCCTGGAACACAGGAGCTGGATCCAAGTGTCCCGGACAGTCCAGTGGCCCTTCTGTCCAAATTTAGTGAAGGTAAGTCCTTGCCTCCCCACACCAGACAGTAATCCTTTGTACTGCGTGAACTGCAGCTGCTAGGGCTTCTGTGCACTTTTGCAAGACTTCCTTTGTGCACAGCACAGCCCAGGTCCCCAGCACTCTGTCCTGCATTGCCCATCTCGCTGAGTTGACCTCCGACTTCATGGGACTCCATTTTGTTGTGCTGAGACGACCGTCATGCTCAGATCTTCTGAGCGCCTGTTCAGGTGCTTCAGAGGGTTCTGCCTGCTTCTGCGTGGGCTCTGTGCTGCTGAGCACCCCCTCTGTCTCCTCCTCCAAGGGGCGACCTCCTGGTCCTTCCTCGGCCCTGGCAGCACCCAAAATCCTCAACCACGACTCTTGCAGCTAGCAAGGCTTGTTTGTGGTCTTTCTCAGTGGAAACAACTCTGCATCCTCCAGCAAGCAGTGGGACATCTTCTGACCAAAGGAGAAGTTCCTGGCACCTTCCTTTGTTACAGATTCTTTGGCTTCTTCCACCCAGAGGCAGCCCTTTTGCACCTTCATCCGGGATTTAGTGGGCTCCTGCCTCCCGTGGACACTTGCGTGACTCTTTGACTTAGTCCCCTTCCTTTGCAGGTCCTCAGGTCCAGGAATCTGTCTTCCGTGCTTTGCAGTCAGTTGTTGTCTTTGCAGAATCCCCTATCTCGACTTTACTGTCTTTCTGGGGTAGTAGGGTAACTTTACTCATACTTTTCAGGGTCTTGGGGTGGGGTATCTTGGACACCTTTAGTGTTTTCTTACACTCCCAGACCCTCTACACACTACCCTAGGCCTGGGGTCCATTCATGGTTTGCATTCCACTTATGGAGTATATGGTTTGTGTTGCCCCTAGGCCTATTTTCTCCTATTCCATTCTATTGTGCCCTACAGTGTTTGCACTACTTTTCTAAGTGTTTTACTGACCTGATTTTGGTTTGTGTGTATATTTTGTGTATATTACTTACCTTCTAAGGGAGTATATCCTCTGACATACTTTTGGCATATTGTCACTAAAATAAAGTACCTTTTATTTTTAGTAACTCTGAGTATTGTGTTTTCTTATGATATTGTGCTATATGATATAAGTGGTATGGTAGGAGCTTTGCATGTCTCCTAGTTCAGCCTAAACTGCTCTGCTATAGCTGCCTCTATCAGCCTAAGCTGCTAGAACACTTCTAATCAACTAATAAGGGATAACTGGACCTGGCACAAGGTGTAAGTACCACTAGGTACCCACTATAAGCCAGGCCAGCCTCCTTCACTAATAGGGTTCACAATAAATCTACAGAAGTCACACCTGCAACCCTCACAGGTTCAGCCATATTTGGGCTCTATCCTCAACACACAGTTAAGACTAGTTTACCCAAATTCAGTCAGAATTCAGAATAGCTCAACATTGATAAAACAGATATGTTCCAATCAGCTTATAAGTGTCAGAACAGTACAGTGACTTTTAGGAATAATGGCATCATGCATTGCAATAGTACCATATGCAAGATTACGCATGCGTCCACTACAGAAATGTCTGGCAAGCCAATGGTCTTAGTCTCAGGGTCAGTTACAAGATCTAATTTTGATAAACAGCTGCACTCATCACTCTCTGCAGTGGTGATACATACAAAACCTATGAAAGGGATGCCTGTTTCTCGACCCTGTTGTCCCAAATAATTCTCACAGCGGGCGCAGCCTTCACAGGATGGGGTGCTCATCTCTAGGACCTCACAATACAGGGGCTTTGGGACTCCAAACATCTAGCCCTACACATTAACTACTTGAAGCATCAAGCCATTCATCTAGCATTGAAGGCATTTCTAGTTCACTTGATGAGCAAGATTATATTAGTCCAGACGGGCAACACAACAGCTATGTTTTATCTACAGAAACAGACAGGCTCTCAACTATCACGCCTATCTCAATAAATTTGGCGCTGGGCAGTACGTCACCACATTCACTTGTTAGTGGAACACATCTCAGGCATGAACAACACTCTTGCTGCCCTCCTCAGCAGGATGCAGCTACAAGTCCACAAGTGGCAACTCCACCCACGAGTCCTCCCATACTTCCACAGTTGGGGGTTTGCACAGATAGACCTGTTCGCAACCGCAGACAGCGCAAAATGCCCAGGCTTCGTCTCCAGGCTCCCACACCCACTACCTAACCACAATGCTGTACGGATGAACTGGTCAGGGATATTTGCCTAGGCTTTTCCATCTCTACCTCTTCTTCCTTTTGTGGTTCGGAAGCTCAGGCAAATGTCTCTCACCCTCATTCTAATAGCTCCCACTTGGGCTCAACATCCATGGTTCACGACACTACTCATACTTTCTGTAGTGCCTCACAAGAAGCTTTCCCTCAACCTGGATCTTCTCATTTAGAACTATAGAGAAATCAGGCACCCAAATCCAAAGGAACTCAACCTTGCGTTTGGCTCCTGAGGTCCTAGAGTTTGGCTACCTTAATCTTCCAACAGAAAGTATGACAATTCTAAAAAAATAATAAAAAAAACTGTAAACCCACAACTAGAGCATGTAATGCTTCTATATGGAAAATATTTGTTTTCTGCTGTAATAGTTATCGTAATGATGATTCATGCAACTGTTCAAAACATTGTCTGCTATTTACTTGATTTGCAGACCTCGGGCCTAGCATACACTTTTATACACATGCATCTAGCTGCAGTTGCCGCCTACTTGTAAAACAGACAACATTTATAACTTTTCAAAATACCAGTTTGACCTAGAGTTCTCTCTGCAACAGCTTGGAATCTCAACATTGTACTTACCAAAATTATGGGTCAACCCTTTGAACAGTTGCATAACTACCCTCTCCAGTTTCTATCTTAGAAGGTTGTGTCACTCAGACATGTGAGTGAACTCCAGACATTAACCCAGGAAGAACCTTTCTTCCAGATACACAAAGACAAAGCAGTCCTTATAACTAACCCAACATTTCTACTAAAAGCAGTTTCCTCTTTCCACCTAAACCAGTCAGTGGAATTACCAGTTTACTTTCTGCAACCTGATTCATTTGCAGAAAGAGCCCTTTATACATTGGGTGGTAAAAGAGCTTTAATGTATTATATTGATAGAACTATAGAGTTTTGTAAAACAAAACAACTCGTATTAGCCTTTTTACCCCCTCAACAGGGAAACCCGTATCTAAATCAAGCATTTCAAGATGGTTAGTTTAATGCATTCAAACATGTTACGCCAAAGCTAAAAGAAGTTTGCCCATGCCTCCTAGAGCACACTCCACTCATAAAATAGGAGCATCTATGGCTTTCTTGTGCAATATACTGATAGTTGACATCTGCAAACCAGCTACATGCTCAACCCCATACACCTTCGCTAAACATTACTGTGTGGATGTATTAGCCCACCAACAAGTAAATGTAGGACAGGCAGTGCTATGTACACTTTGTTCAACTACTGCAACACCCACAATTTAGCCACCACTTTCTGGAGGACACTGCTGTATAATCTACACAGAGCATGTGTATCTACAACCACACTTCATCAAATGGATTCTGTTGTCCTGTAAGCATCTGTAAGTGAAATGTAGGGCTGTAGATTCACATGTGCCTGCCCATCCTCCCTGAACACCAGTGGCCCTTGCAGAATCTTATACCCTCACATATGCATGAACATCTCTTTACCATCACTCTCATACACCATTCTAACCTGACTGTGGGAAAACAATCTTAACAACGGAGTCGATGTCCATGTGCATTATCACTGAGAGCAGGAGTCAAATTTACCTCATGATTCGAGAGACTTTTTTTTAAACAAAAACAACTTGCACACATCCGGAACAACACGAGATGACAGAAGTATGATGAGCATGTGGATCTACAGCACTACATGCCAACAACAGAGGCTTACAGGGTAAGTAACATAATCCTTTCTGATTTCCAACCAGCATTACACACTGACCCTCGCAATATGCAGGGTGGGATTACTACATTGTAGAGTATAACCTTTTTTGTCACACCAGTGAATGTATTTATCCTTCTGCCTTGGATAAATCCCCATCACCTTATCACACTCGCAGGGTATCTTGGGTGCTTTTTAAACGAGGCATTATGTATTTCTTGTTTACGTTTCCCTTTATGCAGAACTGATATGTGTTCCCGATCGAAGTCCACAATAAAGCTGAAAACGGAGTGGATAGCTCGAATGAATGCCTTAAGTAACCATACATTTGTTACATCGAGTCTTAACAGGAAATACGACTTTGCTGGTCATGAGTTTGAGACCCAGTAGAAGTCTGTTTACGTTCGGAATAATCTCACCCACCTGGAGAGATTCCAAGCAGTAGACTTGCAAAGTCTACTGCTTGGAATTGAAACAATTGAAACCACTTTACATCTAGCTGTATCTATAATGAGGGGAAAGCGTGCCAACCCCTTATCTCTGTTTGCGATATGGAACTGATTTGCACGGGAACACCTGAGCGACAAACAATATTTTACAACTTGCTCCTCATTAGCTAGTGACTGCAGCGCTCAGTCAGGTTAAATATGCACGTAAAGTAGTTATTGATGCAATTGGCTAAAATTCTCAACATACATTTGAAATACTAATGAGCAGATCATTGGGTGTCATACGCTATCTGTGGTATCCTGAAATGAGATAAGGTGCTTGCTGACAGGCAACTACAATGAAAATACTTGATCGTCAGCAGTCTCTTCACCTAGAAAAGTATTAATCAGGCAGAAAGTAGAAACGTATCGCCTTATTTATTAATAATTATTCTTCATAGTACTATTGTTAAAACTCTGCCCTAATTTGATTCTCCAATGTAAGTATAACCGCAGTTTCTGTTGGTACTGATTAAACGTTAATGTGTGTTGCCACCTGCAGGCAACCTGTGGAAGGCCCTTCTAACCGTTGCTGCACTGTTCATTCCACCTCGTTTTTATCCATTCAGGCTCCTTAATGTCCCAGCGGCCGCCTTATTTTGTATCTTTCATCAGGTCCATTGTCCTTTCTCTGCTCCTGGGATCGGATTGCCGCAGCCACTTTAAAATGTTAAGGAAAATTGCAGTGGATAGGTAGTGCTCAATGTGATGATGGGATACACTGTGCACGAAGAATGATTGAGTTCACTTATAGAACATTTGGTTGATTATCAACTCAATGGACACTTGGACATCTGCAGGGAGTAGCCAAAACCCTTTGGTTTCCTATAAAGGGTGGTCTCCATTACCTTAACATTTTGTTTATACGAACTTACCCCTCAGGCTACCAACGTGACTTGTGAGCTCAGTTCTGCCAGCCAGTTACCTGCTGGCTGCAACAATACCCGGAATTATGCTCGTCCATATGGGCTTCTTTGCGTTAGTACCCCACGACCCCAATCAGCTCTGTTCTCTTTTAGCTGCTTGTCCCGGTTTCGCTCACAGCCACAGCTACTCCTTTCTTACTCGCAAATGGATATTTTCAGCTTCAATCACAAATGTGTTCTAGCAAATGCTTCTGGGGGTGGGTAGAATTTATGGGATTTTCTCGTGTTATAACAACTGAAAGAACTAATCTTATGGGAATTGTTTCCGCAATTCTGTCACCACTCTTCGATCTTGTGGTTCTGTAGAGGAGGGCGAGCCAGACAATTCATGGGAATGGCCAAGTCCGAGCTAAGCCAGGGGTCCGGCTTGGTTCTAAGACGCCAAAACGAGCCGAGGCAACAAAAAACAGTATGTGAACCATGACACTGTTTTTTGTAACTCGCATTATGTTCTGCAGAAAATACCGAATTATACAGAGTAGAAACAAAAAATCACTACTCCCAGCCTAAAAACTGAGCAACATAAGTGTTAACAACACTGTAAGAAGTCAGGATAGCAGAAGACAAAAACATTAACTAGAAAGAATTCACAAAAAAGCAGACAGCCGGCCTCTGTGCGTGCATTATATAGAACAACATTGTTCCCACCCTGTTATTCCTGCCCTGTGCTTTCCCTGTTCAGTTAGCTGTTCCTCTGTTAGGTTCGTTCTTTATCACAACGCACATTCACACTGGAGCTGTTTCATATTCTAGCCAAGAGGCAGTCACTGAATTTCCACACAGTGTGACAGACAGCCCATTCGGGACCCCGTTCATTTTTTCGTTCAGAACGCTAGCTTCTTGAATCGCTCTCCCCTTTGCTCGCTCTCCTGTACCAAACCCACCACCCGATGTACCCGGCCTATCTCGACTCGGGTCAGAAATAGGAAAGAACCCAAGTGTCTTGTCCTTAGAAGCCAGCTTAGCCTGTTTTAAGTAGATACTGATGTCTGGTTAGCCAAATATATGATGCATAACATGCACCCAGAGTTCAGATCAGAGAAAATACATTACACCTTTTTGAGCACCATGCCATAGTAGCTAGAAACTGTATTAATTTCGGGAAGGCTAGTCACAGATTCGTGGAAAGAATTAATCAATAGGCTTGTGCATCTTGTCAATAGCCAGAAAACTGTCACTGCTTGGAAAACGGAGTGATGCAAATACTTCCCACTGCGCGGCATTAAGGCACTTAAGAGTCTGTACAGAAGGCATGACAGTAAAGCGATTGATTGAATTTTAGTTGACAAAACTTGTACCATTGCAGTGTACGAGGTAAGGAAGAGTGGGCAGGCAATACCTTTAACGTGGCGGGGAGTCTCATGTTTCCTTGTAGACCATTTTTGAAATGCGAAGGTAAAAATTCTCTTTTCACACTATCACGAGGCAAAATTAAAGCCTCATTACAAGACCGCAGTGCTGGTATGTGCATATCAATATATACATGTGTGTATATATATATGTGTGTGTGTGTATATATACATGTATGTGTGTGTATATATATATATATTTATTAATAATAGTTCTGTGATCCTGTTCAACCTCAATTCCATGAAGGTAACAAACCTGCGTTTTTCGTAAGAAGAATATTTTCTGACTGTCACTCTGAAAATGAATGTGTGCCTTGCTTTTGTAAATAAAAAACTGTCTTGCTGTGCTTCATTTTTAAATAAAAACGTGCCGGTGCTCAAAATTCTCCTCTGAAACACGCAGCTACTGCAATTAAATGTGTGAGCACAGAATACTAAAGCAGCGAAATCCTAAAGCCATCTTGGGCCTCTTTAATCCATTTGCAGCCACTCCTCGCTCCTTCAGCTCACTCTTGCCGCTTTCTGCTTTCTGCCTTTGTGCCCCTTTCAGTCTTTCACTTCCTCCGTCTTACTCATGTGTCTTGCTCTCAGTAAATGCCTGATACAGAAAAATAAGGGTCGGCCTCAAAAAAATAAGTGCAGGTGCAATCATTTGTTGGGATGTTGTAAAGTGGTGTAGAGTTGAGTAGAGTTCAGTGGCAGAGAGTGTCGTGGGGTAGAATATGGTGAAGTGGGATGGAGTGGATTGAAGTAGGGTGGATTGAAGTAGAGTGGGGTGGATTGGATTAGGGTTGAGTGGGGTGGATTGAGTGGAGTAGGGTGGATTGATATGAGGTGGAATGGATTTGAGTGAGGTGGACTGAAATGAGATGATGTGGATGGGATTGGGGTGTATTCGAGTAGGATGGTTTAGATTGGATTGGGGTGAGTGGTTTGGATTGGAGTGATATGGGTGGGGTGGATTGGAGTGGGATAGATTGGAGTGCAGTGGATTTGATTCACTGGATTGGGGTGGGGTGGATTGGACTGGAGTGGGGTAGATTAGAGTGGAGCGGATTGTAGTGGGTGGATCGAATGGGAGTGGGCTGGATGGATTGGAGTGGGGCGGGCTGGATGAATGAAGTGTGGTGGATTGGATAGAGTGGATGGATTGGAGTAGAGTGGTGAATTGTAGTGAGTGATGCAGATTGAAATAGATTGGAGTGGGGTGGATTGAAATGAAGTCAGATGTTTTGGATTGGAGTGGGGTGGATTGAACTGGGGTCCGATGCAGTGGACTGGAGTGGGGTGGATTGGAGTAGAGTTGACTGGAGTGTGGTGGATTGGAGTGCAGTAGACTGGCTGGATTGGAGTGCGGTGGACTGAACTGTGATGGGGTAGGCTAGATTAGGGTATAGATGTGTGGATTTGACTGGAATTGGATGGACTGGAGGGGGTGGACTGGACTGGCTAGGGTGGATTGGATTGAGGTGGATTGCATTAAGGTAAGGTGGATTTGATTGGCAAAGGATGGACTGCAGTGGGGTGTATCTGATTGGGGTGGTGTAGAGTGGATTGAAGTGAGGTGGATTGGATAAAGTGGGGTGAACTAGATTGAGAGTGCTGGATTTAGGGTGGGGTGAATTGGACTGAGTGGTGGATTGGATTGGATAGGGGTAGGATTGCATTAGGGTGGATTGGATAGGATTAGAGTGAGGTGGGTTGGGGTGGATTGTGGTGGATTAGACTCATGTGCGGTAGATTGGTTTGGGGCTGGATTGGATTGGTGTGGGGAGGATTGATTGGAGAGGGGTGGACAAGATTGAAGTGGGGTAGATTAAGGTGGTTTGGAGTAGGGTGGGGTAGGCTGAGTAGGGTGGATTAATGTGGATAGTATTGGAGTGGGATGACTCGGGTGGGTGTAGGTGGATTGGCATAATTAGAGAGGTGGATTGGATTGAAGTAGAGTGGGTTGATTGGAGTGGGGTCGATGAACTGGAGTGGGGAGGGTTGGATTGAGTTGGATTGGGGTGGGGTGGATTGGACTGGCGTAGGGTAGCGATGGTTGCATTGGGGTTGATTGAATTGGGGTGAAATATATTGGTTTAAGTGGGTAGATTGGATTGGGCTGGATTGGAGTGGTGTGGACTGGATTGGTATGGGTTGGACTGGATTGTAGTGTGGTGTATTGTGGTGGACTGGAGTGGGGTGGAATGAGTTTGATTAGATTGGGGTGAGGTGAGGTGGATTGGAGTGTGACAGATTGTTTTGGATTGGAGTGGGTGGCTTGCGCTTGGAGTGGGGCTGGGTGGAGTGGTGCAGGTTGGAGTGGGGCATGCTGTTTTGAATTCTATTGGTACATATTAGCGGGGCAAACTGATGGATTTCAGTGGAGCAGGTTGTTTTGGATTGGAGTGGGGCAAATTGTTTTGGATTGGAGTGGGGCAGAATGGAGTGGGGTAGATGGGAGTGGGCATATTGTTTTCGATTGGAACGGGCAGATTTTTTTGGGGATTGGAGTAGGGCAGATACTTTTTATTTGGGGTGCGGCAGCTTGTTTTGGAGTGGTTCAATTTATTTAGGATTAGAGTGGGGTGAGTATTAGTGTGATCGATTAGTTTGGAGTGGGTTGGGAGGATTGGTGAGGGGTGGTTTTCACTGGATTGAGGGTAAATTGTTTTGATTGGAATAGGGTGGATTGGTGTGGGGTAAAGTGGAGTGGATTGTAGTGGGGTGGATTGGCGTGTACTGCACGATTATGTGTTAAAGCATAATTTCAGAAATTAAACATAATAAAGAAACAACATTGTGTTGCAATATTTCGAGCAAGATAATCTTTTGAGAAAAGTGTGTATTCTTAAGGGAGAAATGGCGCACCAAGTATTTAAATTATTTTAGTTCAACACCTAAATCCACAACGGTGCACTACAGTGGGGAATACACCCTCAACCCCTACATTGATTGGACTAGTCAAATCAATTAAACCTACAACAATACTGAGGCACTCATTGATCTAATATCAATTAACAGCAATACTTACAGCAGTTTCTTCAATATTAAATTCTGTACAATAGTTCATCATTAGTAAAATCAAAGAAAGGCGATGACAATAACATTTCAAACCTCTAAATCCTAACATAAGATTTTTTCTGTCTGAGTTTCTTTTCACGTACCCCCTCACAGCAAAAATCTTTAGAACCAAAATAAATATAATGTTCCAATATTTTTATTACAACTAATTTGTGTCAAATCTCCTCATGAGTTTCCGTGTCTTTCCACACTCCTCAGCAATAAAATTGTAAGTCCATTTCTTACACCTAATAAACCAGAGAATAGTTCCACATTGGCTTCCAAGTCCATTATTATTGATTATTAATTAATCGTCCATCATTCTCATAGATTAATCATTAATAAATTGTCCATCCTTCTCATAACGACCTCACAGACAACACATGTTTCGTCACTTGACTTCTTCAGGGCTGAGATTTAGTTGCTTCATAACACATAAACCTCCTAAATATCAAAGCCATAGAAATTACAATAATCAACATAGGCCAATAAATCATGTTAAAGTCCATTGAATCTAAAACAAGAGGATTGGAAGAAAGAACCCACTTCATTAACCATTACCCAGATAGCTGTTCTCAACTAAAAGTGATAAACTGTTAGTATAAAGAAGCACCCATTGTGAGTCCAATCCAAACAAAATCATGTGCCACCAATAATACCAAAGACATATTAACCAATATCAGAGTAGCAAACACAGCCATGCATGTGTTAGTATGTGAAAAAGATGACCAGTTTACTGCCACGCTACGTATTCGACCCAATGTGACAGCCTGCCACCATAAATCCAAGTAATAATGACCTCAGATAGACAATGTATCTTATACCTGTAGTTATTATGTCAGTTGAAAGGACCACCAGTAACTCAATGCCAAAGAGTTTTACCCCGGAAAAAAACGCTCCAATCGTTGCTGTCCACTAAAAGTTACAACAAACACAGTATGATCGATTTTAAATAAAGTCAGAAGTGTCAAGACGGAGTCAACCGTATACTGTACTCAAGTCTCCAGACTCCGTTAAACAGGCTCAATATCCTTTCACAGGTTTACAGTAAATTACCTCCAAATAAACATATTGCGGCTCCACATAGACGCCTACTTCAAGATTCCCGATCTCCCAATTCTTCAACGGATTCGAGTACGCTGAAAGCGCTGCACCCAGTAATGATATTGCTTCAGTTGATAGTGTCAAATCTGATAGATTAACTATATTAATAGCTGAATCTGTTGTAAGCCTCACATTCTTTTGACCCTGGACCTGGTTATCATACCCACTTTCTCTGTTGAATCTTCCCCTTCTCCTACCCCTTCTGGTCCTCCTGTAATAAACTTTCTTCTGCTCTGATCCCCATGAATTTGTTTAATCCTTAAGAGTTCCTGTAAAAAAACACTCCTACTATCAGACTTTACCTGTAATGATGTACCATCTTCCCCCTATGTCTCACTTTCACTCGATGCCGGTACACTTAATGAAGTAGACCCTGACGATATTGAAGTTTGAGACCCCCGTCTTGATGGGTTAAGATTTACCAAGTGATCATATTTTCTAGCTAAAGTAAATACTCTGCCTGTTTGGTAATCTCTCTCAACCCGCTTAAGTTTCCTAGTTTTTCTCTGCATGATCTCATCCTTATATTTCAATAATACTTCCTCCAAAATTCTATAGTTTTTTTCAGTGGCCTCCGGAAGGTTTAATTCCTTTATTTCACCCTCCAAAGTGGCAATTTCCTTCTGAAGTGAGGCAACCTTCCTTTCCAAATTAGTGATCAAAATTTACATCAGTCTAAGAGAACTAGACATCAGTTCCCTGTCCCATAAATTAAGTAAATCAGTATCAAGATCATCATAAGTGGGAAAAATCTGAGACCTCAATCCCCTTGGAATTCGATTACATTTTATATATTGTTTCAGTGTGGCACCATCCCACCACTTTGATAATTCGTTCTTTTCCAACCTCTCTAACCTCATAAATGTTATCTTTAAACCCTCATTACGTGGACGGTTTGTGTTAATCAACGTTATAGTACTGCCTTTCTCCAAATTGCCGAAAAGTTCCTCTGTCAACCTAGTCCTATCTATCGCTGTTTCATGCCACTTGTGCAGCCCTCCCTTATAGTAAACTAATAAATATTGCCAGAAAAGGGTGTATTCTTAAGAGAGAAATGGCGCACCAAGTATTTAAATTATATTAGTTCAACACCTAAATCCACAACGATGCACTACAGTAGGGGCGACATATGTAGATCAAAGATAGATCTGTTCAAATTTATTAGACGATTGAAATTGAAGAAATATTTTAAATTGAATCCTACAGGACCAAAAATCACAGATAATTTAGCACAAAGTTTGGAGATGAACACACCTTCTATTAAAGATGTATTTGACACTGCCACATTATCTATTTCTGAACATGAAGAAGTCCCCATTATTTTTTCTCAGATCTTGGAAGACTTGGATATTACATTTAACACTGGTGTAAGGAGTGGCCTCAAAAGCAAATCGAAATGGGTTCCCAAGTCGTTTGATAACAGATATTTGGACATTTTCTTTGATTTAGTGTGCAGGGATATGGATTTACATGAATCTAGAAACAGATTTCACAGAAATACTACAAATTTAAGTCGGGGGGAACTACGTGCACTTAAAGATCTTAAGCAAAATGATCATGTTATGATAAGGCAAGCTGATAAGGGTGGGAATGTGGTTATCATGAATAGGATTGATTATGAACTAGAGATACGGTTACAATTGGATGACAGTCAATGCTATGAAAAGATGGGGTCTAACCCGATATTTAGGTTGTGTGATATCATTAATAAGAAATTGGAGATGTGGTATCAATTGGATCTATTGAGTAGGGATGAGTTTCTGTACCTCAAGGTGGTAAGACCAAGGTTCCCGTGCTTCTACACTTTACCCAAAATTCACAAAGAATTACCCTTCCCACCGGGCAGACCTATAGTTTTAGGTATTGGGGGTCCCACGGAAAAACTATCTGAATATGTTGATGCACTTTTTAAACCTATTGTACAAAACCTGGCATCATATATTAAGGATTCAATGCATATTCTTAGTATTCTTAATGATGTGGAATGGGAAGAGAATATGTTACTGGTTACCCTAGATGTGGTATCTCTATATACATGTATACAACATAATGTGGGTCTGGAAGCAATAGAGTGTTTATTAAATAAGAAATCTGCAAGTTTATTGCAACATACGAGAATGTTATTAGACATGATCTCCTTGATTCTTAACAAGAACTTCTTCCTTTTTAAACAGAACTGATTTAGACAGAAGCAGGGGGTGGCCGTGGGCTCCAAGTTTTCCCCTTCTTACGCAGATCTATTTATGGGTCTGTTTGAGGAGAGGTGGGTCTGGGGCCCGGGTGCAGCTCCATGGCAGACGTTTATTTTATATTGGGGACGCTACATAGACGACTGTATAATGATCTGGAAAGGTAGTGTCAATCAGCTGATGGAATTTTTTGAATATCTGAATTCCAACAATATGAATGTTAAATTTACATGTCATTATAGTGAGAAACTGATAGAATTTCTGGATGTGGAGCTATTTATAGAGAATGGTCGAATACAGAGCAAACTGTTTCATAGTCTACTGCTTGCAACTCTGTGCTGCATGCAGGAAGTGCACATCCTAAACACCAAACTGAGTCAATTCCTTATGGTGAGATGATTAGGGCACGAAGTAACTGTAGTAAAGATGTGGAATTTGAAGAATGTATTGAGGAAATGGGTAAACGTTTTGAAACGAGAGGTTATCGGCAACATATTATTAAAAAGGCACAGGAAAGAGTAAGACGTGTACCGAGGTACATGACACTTAAGTCTAGATACAATTCTACCAATAAGCAGGAGGAGAATGGGGAAACGTTGAGATTAATCATGGATTTCACAGACAATGCTTGAGTATTGAAGAAATATGTTACCAAACATTGGCACGTTTTATATCAGGATGAAGTATTGAGGGAATTTGTGACAAAGAAGCCAACATTTACTTTCTGTAAGGGGAGATCATTGAAAGATATTCTTAGTCCTAGCTTCCCAAAGACTATCCCTAATATTGACTGGATATCAGCCCAGAGAATAGGTTTCTTTAAATGTGGAGACTGTGGACTCTGTAAATGGGCCTGCCACGGGAGAAAATAATTTTCTAATAAATTGGGTGAGACATTTACCATCAGATCTAGCATAAACTGTAACACATCTTATGTGGTGTATATATAGTAATTTGCAAATGTGATCGGTTTTACGTAGGAAGTACAATTCGACCTCTTAAATTGAGAATTGGGGAACATGCAAGAGCCTTGGTACAACAGGATGTTAGATATCCATTGGTGGCACATATGATGAGTTGTGAGTATCAAAAACCAAAAAGCAGCTTTGAGTTTTTCGGTTCTGAAAATGTACCGAAAGATCCAAGAGGGGGGAATAGGGAATTGACATTACGGAGGAAGGAAGTAATGTGGATAATGCACCTTAGAGCTGTGGAAGAAGGGTTGAATACGGATCGGGAATTGGAGTATTTCCTGGGGGCATAGGCCCAGGAACAATAAGGAAGTCAAGTATGAGTTAATACTACTAGAAAAATAAATTCTACTTTTTGAAGGAATTTATGTGGAATATATATAGCCATTTCAATGTTGGAAAATGTCAATTATTTGTGAATTTATTATTGTACGTATGTATTCAAAAAGTGCCCACTATTTTGCTTTAGATGCAACATAAGGTGGGTTAGGTGTGAGTATTTGTAATATATACAAATTATGTCGAAGATAACTGTATATTTTTTATAAAATCTATGTTAAATAGGATGGTAATAACCCTAAGTGGGGTATTTTGTTCAATTAACAGTGGGATTTGCAGGTAGACAAAGACTGTTTAGATTGTATATGCAAGTGTGGTGCTCTTTATCTATATTTGATATTGTTTACATTAGCTGGCTTCTTTGACTATCAAATTTGGGCACCTTTGGGTACTTTCCGGTCTTCCCTCTCACTCGGATCCGTATGTGTATATTTACTTTGGGTGGATATGTTGAAGTTTAATGTCACTTATGATGACACCTTTACTGACACACTTAAAATTTATATGGCTCTTATGATGGGTGTTCACCTCAAGAGTATTGAAATATGTGGTAGTTTTAATGGTCTGTATTATGTGGGGGATTGTGTAATTGGTACGGGTATTCCCAATAGATTTATTTAGTCCTTTTTCTATTTTGATTGAGGACGAGTCCGAGGAGTACTCTTTCGGTTGCTTTACCTCAACGGTTTAAATGACAGGCACACGGGCGCGGCGCTTTCAGCGTACTCAGGTCTGTTGAAGCATTGTGAGATCGGGAATCTTGAAGTAGGCGTCTATGTGGAGCCGCAATATGTTTATTTGGAGGTAATTTACTGTAAACCTGTGAAAGGATATTGAGCCTGTTTAACGGAGTCTGGAGACTTGAGTACAGTATACGGTTGACTCCGTCTTGACGCTTCTGAATTTATTTAAAATCGATCAAACTGTTTGTTTTAACTTTTAGTGGACAGCAACGACTGGAGCGTTTTTTTCCGGGGTAAAAATCTTTGGCATTGAGTTACTGGTGGTCCTTTCAACGGACATAATAACTACAGGTGTAATATACATTGTCTATCTGAGGTCATTATTACTTGGATTTAGGGTGGCAGGCTGTCACATTGGTTTCTATACGTAGCGTGGCAGTAAACTGGTCATCTTTTTCACATACTAACACATGCATGGCTGTGTTTGCTACTCTGATATTGGTTAATATGTCTTTGGTATTATTGGTGGCACATGATTTTGTTTGGATTGGACTCACAATGGGTGCTTCTTTATACTAACAGTTTATCACTTCTAGTTAATAACAGCTATCAGGGTAACTGTTAATGAAATGGGGTCCTTTCTTCCAATTCTCTCTTGTTTTAGATTCAATGGACGTTAACCTGATTTATTGGCCTATGTTGATTATTATTTCTTTGGCTTTGATATTTAGGAGGTTTATATGTTATGAAGCGACTAAATCTCAGCCCTGAAGAAGTCAAGTGACGAAACATGTGTTGGCTGTGAGGTCGTTATGAGAAGGATGGACAATTCATTAATGATTAATCTATGAGAAAGATGGACGATTAATTAATAATCAATAATAATGGACTAGGAAGCCAATGTGGAACTATTCTCTGGTTTATTAGGTGTAGGAAATGGACTTACAATTTGATTGCTGAGGAGTGTGGAAAGACACAAACTCATGAGGAGATTTGACACAAATTAGTTGTAATAAAAATATTGGAACATTATATTTATTTTGGTTCTAAAGATTTTTGCTGTGAGGGGGTACATGAAAAGAAACTCAGACACAAAATCTTATGTTAGGATTTCGAGGTTTGAAATGTTATTGTCATCGCCTTTCTTTGATTTTACTAATGATGAACTATTGTACAGAATTTAATATTGAAGAAACTGCTGTATGTATTGCTTATAATTGATATTAGATCAACGAGTGCCTCAGTATTGTTGTAGTTTTGAGAAAAGTGGCCACAATCAAAAACAAAATAAAACATGGAAAATGAGAAAAGACGACTTGACAAAATAAAAGAAAATTGGATATAAAAAAGAAAACTTTGAAAACTTGTTTGTCCTGTTGGCCATGTTTTTGCCAGTCACAAGCCTTCTGTTTGAAGGGCCCTAGAAAAAAAAAAAGAACAAAATAGTTCTTCGATCACTTCGGAAGCTGCGGACGGGCACTGATTAAGTGCATCACAGAGAGGAACCAAAATGATGCCAGGCCTGAAGTGGACTAATTAAGAGAGTGTAAAGAAGAGTGCCAGACGTGCCAACAAATAGTGAATGACAGGCGGGCTCCAAGCCCTTTACTGTACACAACAAGTCTTGCAAGCAAGACACATGCAGGCTTGATCCTAAAAACAAAAGCGCCACTGCAGGACGTCACTGAAAGCTCCCCGCTTCTTCCCCCATGTGCCGCTTTTAGAAAAGTTTCCATCCCTAACTGCCCTTCCTTCCCCATGTGTTCTCCCTGCTGTCGGAGAGTCTTTCGGCTTTGTGTTGGCATTTTTTATTTATTTTTACACCATGCTGATGTCTGGAGCCTGCGGAAAGCAACCATGTGTTTAAAGTCTATGAAACACCAACACTTACACAAAAGTGCCAGTGCTAGACATAGGCAGTGCGGGCAGCTGCTCAGGGCCCGCTCTCAGCCCCCTAAATTGGGCCCCACACCAGTGCGACACAGCCAGGCTACGACAGCACAGGCACACCAGTCCTTTTGTGCCTCCTGCCTTTCCAGTTGAAAGAATGGTGTCTCTTTCCAATTGGACACCCAGGAGGAGGCATCCTCTCCCAGGTCTCACTGATATGGTGGAGCGAGGCGAGGCCCACGGGAGGGGGGCCTTCCTCTGGCCCCAGACGGAAGGAGGGCCTTCCTGCCCCACTGCTCACACAGAGGCACTGCAGGATGCCTGTTGCATTTTAACCCCCCTGTATTAATCCTATTGGGTAATAAGTGGCTTGTAGATGGCTGCGAAGGAGTGGCTGCAGCCCAGGAGGGTTCTGCACAAAGCAGCTTCATCCATTGAGATGCTAGCATCCCTGAATGTGTCATGTTGTAAGCAAATTAGAGGGCCTCTCAAATTCCCTTTCTGTCCGGTGCCCCAAACATCCTCGAACCGCCCACATAGACATTTGGCATCTCCGACCAATAGACAATAAGTCTATTTTTAACTGAATGTTGACTTTCACAGTCTCTGGCAGCTGGCCCCTGTAAAAGGGATTTGTCAGGCTTGGCTGTAGTTGGGCTTATGGGTCCAGTAGGAAGCCAAACTGAGCCAGAGTCTGGCATCTGGTAAAGCCAGGCTCAAGCTTTCAAGTCCTCGACCACCTCAAGTATATCTGAAATATTGCTCTATATCATGACTGCTTGACTTAGCATTGTTGCCAAGGCTGTTCCATTTTATACTCATTTAACTGGTAATGGTTGCAATATCTGGTCTTCATGTCCCCTTTTGTGGGTTACATAATTCCATGTTTTATGGGGGTGTTTTTTGGGCATCCTTTTGAGAATTTTTGATAGTGTAAAGATTGCAAGACATTGAGAATCCACTGTGAGGTTGTTTACTTTTTAAAAAAAAATCTATTTAGGCAAATTATTGCTTTATTACATTTAAATTATAAATTCACATTTGATTTGCTAAAGTAGGATTTGCCACAAACTCTTTCAATTAATCTTAATTACACTGAATCCCATTTGTCTTTCTCCCTGAACTGCACAGGACATGTTCAAGCTTCCACACTAAAGTATATGTATATTTTGTGGAGTGTGTGTGTGTGTGTATGTATGTGTATATATATATATATATATATATATATATATATATATGTATGTACTTTCACTGAATAAAACAAAGGAAACAGGGGCATTATAGTTAGGTTCTGAATTTACTCATACAAAACTATAGTAATTCAGCAGTTATAGTTAGAGTTCTTCAAGTAACTATAACTCGCACCCTATAGATAATTATAACTCGCACCTTTGCCATGCCCAATATTCTTATCAATAATTTTATTGGATATGTTGCAGTGATAATATCAAAGATGCCATACATGATCTCATCAAAGATAAATGTGTAATTAGCTGCGTATGGCAAAATCGTGAGTTACAGTTACCTATAGGGTGCGAGTTAGTTACTCGAAAGAACTCGAACTATAACTGCTGAATTTCTGTGATTTTGTACAAGTAAATTCAGAACCTAACTCTAACATCCCTGTAACTTTTTTGTGTTTTTTTTTCAGCAGAATTCTTTTTTTTTTTTTTTACGTGAAGTAATATAATTACTATACAGCCAGGCCTTGCAGCCAATCCCTCATAACCACACAACCCCATGTCATGCATGGCCTTTCGCTGTGAGCGGGTTCTGAAAGTGGGTTTGTGTGTCTGAGTGGGTGCGTAAGTGTCTGGGTGCTTGTATGAGTGAATGAAATATTGTAGGAATGAGTTTTTTTTAATTTTATTTTTTTTAACATTTGCAAATATTTTGCGAATAATTCGTGAAAATTCATCAATTTTCACTAATATCATGCACGATAATGCAAAATTATTTTAAATCCATAATTTGACCCTAAAACACACCTATATCACACTCCTGGGGTCAGATTACCTTCACCCTGACCCCTATGCCACACTCATTAACAATTTTCACCCCTGGTAACCGTGTCTGTGAGATAAAATGGTAGTCCCAACTTTCTAGTCAGGTTGCGGTCAGCCAATTACAGCACTTCTTTTTTGCATGTGCATTAATGAAAATTCACAAATTTCCGTGAAGTAGTCGTGAAGTTGCTGTGGCCAGAGATATCCAAATTTGAATATCCCTAAATTTCTCAAAAACTACTGACATGATTTACACCAAATTTGGTGCAATTCCATCCAGCGGTTCGGGCTATAGTTGTGCCTAAAGGTCCTAAGGGAATTAATATGGGAAACACAGCTTTTTTTTAACCCCCCCCCCCCTTTTTCTCAACCCCCACTTAATGGATCACCCTGAAACTTTCTGTGCACATCTTGAATCACTGGGGCACTATTTTGAGAACAGTTGGTGAAGATTTGTCAAACTGTGCCAAAGATATAGATAGGCAAGTGAAAGATAGCTCATTATTGAAAACATGGTCCTATCTAAAACTACCTAGTGGCGACTGCCACTAGGTAATATATATATATAATATATATTTTTTTTTTCACTGAAAATAGAATTTAGAAAACCTTGGAAATTCAATAACAAACCAAAGGTTACAGGGGCAATATAGTTTGGTTAAGATGTTACACACATAAAACCATCGAAATTCAGCAGTTTGAGTTCTAGACATCTCAAACTATAACTTGTGCCTAAGATAACTATAAATTGCGCCCCTTCCATGCACAGCTTCCTCATCATTAATTAATTTATTTCAAACTTTGCAGTAATGTCCTGACTGATGTAAAATGTGGGGTAAATAGCAGTGCATGGCGAAGGCGTCAGTTATAGTTATTTTAGGGTGCAAGTTATAGTTTCCTGAGGTAACCATAGCTTTAACTGCTGAATATCTGTGGTTTTGTATGTGTAAAATCTGAACCTAACTGTAACGTCCGTGTAACATTTAGATATACTAAATCTTTTTTCTTCAACTCCAAAACTACTGCACAGATTTTCATAAGATTACAAAAGGAGACCTTTCTGGACCAATATCTTGTTTTATGCCTAATTTGGTGTACTTCCACTGAGTGGTTTGGGCTGTAGTGTGCCTACAAATCACTATTGGAAATTGGATGGGAAAGACGCGTTTTGGGCCCTCCCCCTCGTGTTCATGCCCCCAGCTTGACTAATCATCCCAAAGCTTTCCACACAGCAGATGATGTGACTGGAAAGCTATTTTGTCAAGATTTGTCAAATAGCGCCAAATTTATTAGCAAAACAAAAACGCTTTTCCTGTGGAAACTAGGTTATTACTACCTACTGGTGACCGTTGTGTGAGTGGCTCTTTGAGTGGTTTAGAGGCTGTGTCAGTATCTGTATGGGTGAGTTAGTGGGTGTGTCAGTGACTGTGTGCATGCATGAGTGAGTGGGTCAGTGAATGTATGGGTGAGTGTGTACTTGTATCAGTAACTGTATAGGTGTAGGAGGCTGGACTGGCTTGTAGTGAGTACCAAGGGGTACTTGCACCTTGCACCAGGCCAAGTTATCCCTTATTAGTGTATAGGGTGTCTAGCAGCTTAGGCTGATAGATAATGGTAGCTTAGCAGAGCAGCTTAGGCTGAACTAGGAGACGTGTGAAGCTACTACAGTACCACTTAGTGTCATATGCACAATATCATAAGAAAACACAATACACAGTTATACTAAAAATAAAGGTACTTTATTTTTATGACAATATGCCAAAGTATCTTAGAGTGTACCCTCAGTGAGAGGATAGGAAATATACACAAGATATATATACACAATAGCAAAAATATGCAGTATAGTCTTAGAAAACAGTGCAAACAATGTATAGTTACAATAGGATGCAATGGGGAAACATAGGGATAGGGGCAACACAAACCATATACTCCAAAAGTGGAATGCGAACCACGAATGGACCCCAAACCTATGTGACCTTGTAGAGGGTCGCTGGGACTATTAGAAAATAGTGAGAGTTAGAAAAATAACCCTCCCCAAGACCCTGAAAAGTGAGTGCAAAGTGCACTAAAGTTCCCCTAAGGACAAAGTAGTTGTGTT
This sequence comes from Pleurodeles waltl, assembly GCF_031143425.1. Classification (NCBI taxonomy): domain Eukaryota; kingdom Metazoa; phylum Chordata; class Amphibia; order Caudata; family Salamandridae; genus Pleurodeles; species Pleurodeles waltl. The sequence continues at coordinate 1,219,932,644 of NC_090440.1, forward strand.
AGAGGAATAATGCAGGAAAGACACAAACCAGCAATGCAACAACTGTGGATTTCCAATCTAGGGTACCTGTGGAACAAGGGGACCAAGTCCAAAAGTCACAAGCAAGTCGGAGATGGGCAGATGCCCAGGAAATGCCAGCTGCGGGTGCAAAGAAGCTTCGACTGGACAGAAGAAGCTGAGGTTTCTGCAGGAACGAAAAGGGCTAGAGACTTCCCCTTTGGTGGACGGATCCCTCTCGCCGCGGAGAGTCGTGCAGAAGTGTTTTCCCACCGAAAGAACGCCAACAAGCCTTGCTAGCTGCAAATCGTGCGTTTGGCGTTTTTGGACGCTGCTGGGGCCCAGGAGGGACCAGGAGGTCGCAAATTGGACCTGAAGAGAGAGGGGACGTCGAGCAAGACAAAGAGCCCTCACTGAAGCAGGTAGCACCCGGAGAAGTGCCAGAAACAGGCACTATGAGGATGCGTGAAACGGTGCTCGCCGAAGTTGCACAAAGGGGTCCCACGTCGCCGGAGACCAACTTAGAAAGTCGTGCAATGCAGGTTAGAGTGCCGTGGACCCAGGCTTGGCTGTGCACAAAGGATTTCCGCCGGAAGTGCACAGGGGCCGGAGTAGCTGCAAAGTCGCGGTTCCCAGCAATGCAGCCCAGCGAGGTGAGGCAAGGACTTACCTCCACCAAACTTGGACTGAAGAGTCACTGGACTGTGGGGGTCACTTGGACAGAGTCGCTGGATTCGAGGGACCTCGCTCGTCGTGCTGAGAGGAGACCCAAGGGACCGGTAATGCAGCTTTTTGGTGCCTGCGGTTGCAGGGGGAAGATTCCGTCGACCCACGGGAGATTTCTTCGGAGCTTCTGGTGCAGAGAGGAGGCAGGCTACCCCCACAGCATGCACAAGCAGGAAAACAGTCGAGAAGGCGGCAGGATCAGCGTTACAGAGTTGCAGTAGTCGTCTTTGCTACTATGTTGCAGGTTTGCAGGCTTCCAGCGCGGTCAGCAGTCGATTCCTTATCAGAAGGTGAAGAGAGAGATGCAGAGGAACTCGGCTGAGCTCATGCATTCGTTATCTGAAGTTTCCCCAGAGACAGAGACCCTAAATAGCCAGAAAAGAGGGTTTGGCTACCTAGGAGAGAGGATAGGCTACTAACACCTGAAGGAGCCTATCAGCAGGAGTCTCTGACGTCACCTGGTGGCACTGGCCACTCAGAGCAGTCCAGTGTGCCAGCAGCACCTCTGTTTCCAAGATGGCAGAGGTCTGGAGCACACTGGAGGAGCTCTGGACACCTCCCAGGGGAGTTGCAGGTCAGGGGAGTGGTCACTCCCCTTTCCTTTGTCCAGTTTCGCGCCAGAGCAGGGGCTAAGGGGTCCCTGAACCGGTGTAGACTGGCTTATGCAGAATTGGGCACATCTGTGCCCAAGAAAGCATTTCCAGAGGCTGGGGGAGGCTACTCCTCCCCTGCCTTCACACCATTTTCCAAAGGGAGAGGGTGTCACACCCTCTCTCAGAAGAAGTTCTTTGTTCTGCCATCCTGGGCCAGGCCTGGCTGGACCCCAGGAGGGCAGATGCCTGTCTGAGGGGTTGGCAGCAGCAGCAGCTGCAGTGAAACCCCAGGAAGGGCAGTTTGGCAGTACCAGGGTCTGTGCTACAGACCACTGGGATCATGGGATTGTGCCAACTATGCCAGGATGGCATAGAGGGGGCAATTCCATGATCATAGACATGTTACATGGCCATATTCGGGGTTACCATTGTGAAGCTACATATAGGTAGTGACCTATATGTAGTGCACGCGTGTAATGGTGTCCCCGCACTCACAAAGTTCAGGGAATTGGCTCTGAACAATGTGGGGGCACCTTGGCTAGTGCCAGGGTGCCCTCACACTAAGTAACTTTGCACCTAACCTTTACCAGGTAAAGGTTAGACATATAGTTGACTTATAAGTTACTTAAGTGCAGTGTAAAATGGCTGTGAAATAACGTGGACGTTATTTCACTCAGGCTGCAGTGGCAGGCCTGTGTAAGGATTGTCAGAGCTCCCTATGGGTGGCAAAAGAAATGCTGCAGCCCATAGGGATCTCCTGGAACCCCAATACCCTGGGTACCTCAGTACCATATACTAGGGAATTATAAGGGTGTTCCAGTAAGCCAATGTAAATTGGTAAAAATGGTCACTAGCCTGTTAGTGACAATTTGGAAAGAAATGAGAGAGCATAACCACTGAGGTTCTGATTAGCAGAGCCTCAGTGAGACAGTTAGTCACTACACAGGTAATACATTCAGGCACACTTATGAGCACTGGGGCCCTGGGTTACCAGGGTCCCAGTGACACATACAACTAAAACAACATATATACAGTGAAAAATGGGGGTAACATGCCAGGCAAGATGGTACTTTCCTACACAACCCCCCCCACCCCCCCAAACGAAGGACAATAAGACTAGCCATGACCTGATGAGTCTTCATTGTCTAAGTGGAAATATCTGGAGAGTCCATCTGCATTGGAATGGCTACTCCCAGGTCTATGTTCCACTGTATAGTCCATTCCCTGTAGGGATATGGACCACCTCAACAATTTAGGATTTTCACCTTTCATTTGTTTTAGCCAAAGTAGAGGTTTGTGGTCTGTCTGAACAATGAAGTGAGTGCCAAACAGGTATGGCCTCAACTTCTTCAGAGCCCAGACCACAGCAAAGGCCTCCCTCTCAATGGCAGACCAACGCTTTTCTCTAGGGGTCAACCTCCTACTAATAAAAGCAACAGGTTGATCCTGGCCCTCAGAATTAAGTTGTGATAGGACTGCCCCTACTCCTAATTCAGATGCATCAGTTTGGACATAGAATTTTTTAGAGTAACAAGGGCTTTTCAGGACAGGTGCAGAGCACATGGCCTGCTTCAGCTCCTCAAAAGCTTTCTGACAGTTTGCTGTCCATAATACCTTTTTAGGCATTTTCTTGGATGTGAGGTCATTAAGAGGGGCTGCAATGGAGCCATAGTTCTTAATGAACCTCCTGTAATACCCAGTGAGGCCTAGGAAGGCTCTCACCTGAGTCTGAGTGGTAGGGGGAACCCAATCAATAATAGTTTGGATTTTCCCCTGAAGTGGTGCAATCTGTTCCCCACCAACAAGGTGTCCCAGATAAACCACCTTATCCTGCCCTATCTGGCACTTTGAAGCCTTGATAGTGAGGCCTGCCTTTTGCAGGGCCTCCAAAACTTTCCATAGGTGGACTAGGTGATCATCCCAGCTGGAGCTAAAGACCGCTATATCGTCCAAATATGCTGCACTGAAAGCTTCCAGCCCTTGCAGGACTGTGTTCACCAACCTTTGAAAAGTGGCAGGTGCATTTTTCAAACCAAAAGGCATTACAGTAAACTGGTAATGTCCTCCAATGGTAGAAAATGCAGTCTTAGGTTTAGCATCTTCTGATAACCTGATCTGCCAATACCCTGCAGTCAAATCAAAAGTGCTTAGATACTTGGCAGATGCCAGTGTATCTATAAGCTCATCTGCCCTGGGTATAGGGTGAGCATCAGTTTTGGTTACCAAGTTGAGACCTCTATAGTCTACACAAAAACGCATTTCCTTCTTTCCATCTTTAGAATTGGGTTTTGGTACCAGTACCACAGGAGAAGCCCATGGACTGTCAGAGTGCTCAACCACTCCTAGTTCTAACATTTTCTGAACTTCTTGCTTTATGCAGTCCCTGACATGGTCAGGCTGCCTATAGATCTTACTTTTGACAAGTAAACTGTCTCCAGTATCTATAGTGTGCTCACACCAAGAAGTGGTACCTGGCACAGTAGAGAAGAGTTCAGAGAATTGATCTAGGAGATTTATGCAATTATCTTTCTGCTCAGCAGTAAGACAATCAGCCAAAACTACACCTTCCACAAGAGCATCTTGTTCTGTGGAAGAGAAGAGATCAGGTAGAGGATCACTGTCTTCTTCCTGTCCCTCATCAGTTGCCATGAGCAGGGTGAGATCAGCCCTGTCATAGTAGGGTTTCAGGCGGTTGACATGGAGCACCCTAAGGGGACTCCTGGCAGTGCCTAAGTCAACTAAATAGGTGACTTCTCCCTTCTTTTCAACAATTGTGTGGGGACCACTCCATTTATCTTGGAGTGCTCTTGGGGCCACAGGCTCCAAGACCCACACTTTCTGCCCTGGTTGGTACTGAACCAAAACAGCCTTCTGATCATGCCATTGCTTCTGGAGCTCTTGGCTGGCCTGAAGGTTTTTACTGGCCTTTTTCATGTACTCAGCCATCCTTGATCTGAGGCCAAGTACATAATCCACAATATCCTGCTTAGGAGCTTTTAAAGGTTGTTCCCAACCCTCCTTTACAAGTGTGAGTGGACCCCTAACAGGGTGTTCAAAAAGAAGTTCAAAGGGGCTGAAGCCCACTCCTTCCTGGGGTACCTCCCTGTAGGCAAAAAGGAGGCATGGTAGAAGGATATCCCATCTCCTGCGGAGTTTTTCAGGGAGACCCATAATCATGCCTTTGAGAGTTTTATTAAATCTCTCCACCAGTCCATTTGTTTGTGGATGATAGGGTGTTGTGAACTTGTACGTTACACCACACTCCTTCCACATGGCCTTTAAGTATGCAGACATGAAATTGCTTCCTCTGTCTGATACTACTTCCTTTGGGAAGCCCACCCTGGAAAATATTCCCAGGAGGGCCTTTGCCACTGCAGGAGCTGTAGTGGTCCTTAAAGGAATTGCTTCAGGATATCTTGTGGCATGGTCCACTACCACCAAGATAAACCTATTGCCTGAAGCAGTAGGAGGGTCAAGGGGGCCAACTATGTCAACCCCTACCCTTTCAAAGGGAACCCCAACCACAGGCAGTGGGATAAGGGGTGCCTTTGGGGTGCCACCTGTCTTGCCACTGGCTTGACAGGTTTCACAGGACTTACAAAATTCCTTTGTGTCCTCAGACATCCTAGGCCAATGAAACAGGGGAACAAGCCTGTCCCAAGTTTTCATTTGTCCTAGATGCCCAGCTAAGGGAATGTCATGTGCCAGTGTTAGGAGGAACTTTCTGTACTCCTGAGGAATCACTAATCTCCTGGCAGCTCCAGGTTTAGGATCCCTATGCTCAGTGTACAAGAGGTTGTCCTCCCAGTAAACTCTGTGAGAGTCACTGACATCCCCATTAGCCTGTTTGACAGCTTGCTGTCTGAGACCCTCTAATGTGGGACAGGTTTGCTGTGCCACACTCAGCTCCTCTCTGGCAGGCCCCCCTTCACCCAAAAGCTCAGCAGTGTCTGCTTCCAGCTCCTCTGGTGTAGGTTCTGCACAGGGAGGGAATTCTTCTTCCTCAGAAGTAGAATCCACTGTAGAGGGAGGGATAGTAGGAAGTGGTTTGCTTCTACTAGCCCTAGCTTTAGGGAGCACTTGGTCCATTGTTCCAGGATCCAAGCTTCCCTGTCCTTTTTGCTTTTTGGCCTGAGCCCTTGTCAAAGCAAAAATATGCCCTGGGATGCCCAGCATTGCTGCATGGGCCTCCAACTCCACATCTGACCAAGCTGATGTCTCCAAATCATTCCCTAATAGACAGTCTACAGGTAAATCTGAAGCTACCACAACTTTCTTTGGACCAGTTACCCCCCCCCCAGTTGAGATTTACAACAGCCATGGGGTGGCTTTGTGTTATGTTGTGGGCATCGGTTACTTGGTACTGGTGTCCAAGTATGTGTTGTTCAGGGTGCACCAGTTTCTCAATCACCATTGTGACACTGGCACCTGTGTCCCTGTAGGCCTGGACCTCAACACCATTTATTAGGGTTAGTTGCTTGTACTTCTCCAAGTTATGGGGGCAAGCAACCAAAGTGGCAAAATCAATAGCCCCTTCAGAGACTAAAGTAGCCTCTGTGGTCTCCCTAATCAGACCAACCCCAACTAAGTTACCAAAAGTGAGCCCAGCTACTCCCTTGGATTGGCTATTAGTAGGTTTGCTCCCACCACCACTGCTATTAGTAGGGACACTAGGTGTAGCAGTAGGGGTTGTAGTGGTAGGAGCAGTGGTGCCTTTCTTTGGACAACTGGGATCTGTTGTCCAATGGCCTTTTATTTTACATAAATAGCACCATGGTTTCTTTTCCTTGTTCTGATTAAAAGAGGATTTGGGCCCACCACCCCCACCAGAGTGTTTTTGTGGGCCTGATGAAGACTCATTTTTAGATTTGTCCCCACCCTTGTCAGAAGACTTACCATCCTTCTTTTTGTTGCCATCTTTGTCACCCCCTGTATGAACTTTTCTGTTCACTCTTGTTCTGACCCATTTGTCTCCCTTCTTTCCCAATTCTTGGGGAGAGGTCAGATCAGAGTCCACCAAGTACTGGTGCAACAAATCAGACACACAATTATTAAGAATATGCTCTCTCAGGATCAAGTTATACAGGCTGTCATAATCAGTAACTTTACTGCCATGTAACCACCCCTCCAAGGCCTTCACTGAATGGTCAATGAAATCAACCCAGTCTTGTGAAGACTCCTTTCTGGTCTCTCTGAACTTTATCCTGTACTGTTCAGTGGTTAAGCCATAACCATCCAGGAGTGCATTCTTAAGAACTTGGAAATTATTAGCATCATTTTCTTTCACAGTAAGGAGCCTATCCCTACCTTTTCCACTAAATGATAGCCATAGGATAGCAGCCCACTGCCTTTGAGGGACATCCTGTACAACACAGGCCCTCTCAAGTGCAGAAAACCACTTGTTAATGTCATCCCCCTCCTTATAAGGGGGAACTATCTTGTGCAGATTCCCGGAATCATGCTCTTTTGCAGGATGACTATGGGGAATACTGCTGCTGCCACCATGGGTATCTAAACCCAACTTCTGTCTTTCCTTCTCTAATTCAAAAGACTGTCTATCCAAATCCAGCTGTTGCTTTTTAAGCTTCAGTCTGGTTTGTTCCACCCTCAACTTGTTGAGTTCCCTTTCTAACAATCTGTCATCAGGGTTGGTGGGAGGGACATTTCTAGAAACAGAGCTATGATGGGAATGAACAGAAGGAGACCTGTCCCTTACAGAAGCCACCCTAACAGCTTGGTTTACAGAAACATTACTACCAGTATGGTGAGAATAAATGCTTTTGCTATGATGTGAGACAACACTATTTATATGGCGTGGCTCATCATCATTACCATCTATGCTAGATTGTCTAGTAATGGGCAGGCTAGGAAGTTTCTTTCCTGAATCTTTTCTTGGGGGAGTCCCTGAATCAGATTGAGAACTATTAGGTACTTTTTCAACAGATGAGGCACCTATGGCCTTATCCTGTTCTCTAAGCATGTTAAGTAACAGTTCCAAGGAAGGATTCTTCCCTACACTCAAACCTCTCTCTATACAGAGACTCCTTGCTCTTTTCCAGCTAAGGTTGTCATATGCAAGTTTGGACAGATCAACATTTTGGCCTGTGCCAGACATTTTTAGAGAGAGTTAAAGTGATAGAAAAAGAGAAAAAAGTTTTCAGAACTTTTTGGAAAGACAGAAAAAAACTTTTAAAACTTTTAAGGACTTTTTGAAAGTTTAGAAGTACTTTTCAGCACTTAGAAAAGAGTGAAAAGAGGAAATGCAAAACTTTTTGGCTATGTATATATACACTGACCTTGTTTTGTATATTTTTCTCCTATGAAAAGTACAATGACAAGAGTGGTAAGTAGTCTCAAGCACTTATCCCACCACTGCACAACCAGTGTAGGAGGCTGGACTGGCTTGTAGTGAGTACCAAGGGGTACTTGCACCTTGCACCAGGCCCAGTTATCCCTTATTAGTGTATAGGGTGTCTAGCAGCTTAGGCTGATAGATAATGGTAGCTTAGCAGAGCAGCTTAGGCTGAACTAGGAGACGTGTGAAGCTACTACAGTACCACTTAGTGTCATATGCACAATATCATAAGAAAACACAATACACAGTTATACTAAAAATAAAGGTACTTTATTTTTATGACAATATGCCAAAGTATCTTAGAATGTACCCTCAGTGAGAGGATAGGAAATATACACAAGATATATATACACAATAGCAAAAATATGCAGTATAGTCTTAGAAAACAGTGCAAACAATGTATAGTTACAATAGGATGCAATGGGGAAACATAGGGATAGGGGCAACACAAACCATATACTCCAAAAGTGGAATGCGAACCACGAATGGACCCCAAACCTATGTGACCTTGTAGAGGGTCGCTGGGACTATTAGAAAATAGTGAGAGTTAGAAAAATAACCCTCCCCAAGACCCTGAAAAATGAGTGCAAAGTGCACTAAAGTTCCCCTAAGGACAAAGTAGTCGTGTTAGAGGAATAATGCAGGAAAGACACAAACCAGCAATGCAACAACTGTGGATTTCCAATCTAGGGTACCTGTGGAACAAGGGGACCAAGTCCAAAAGTCACAAGCAAGTCGGAGATGGGCAGATGCCCAGGAAATGCCAGCTGCGGGTGCAAAGAAGCTTCGACTGGACAGAAGAAGCTGAGGTTTCTGCAGGAACGAAAAGGGCTAGAGACTTCCCCTTTGGTGGAAGGATCCCTCTCGCCGTGGAGAGTCGTGCAGAAGTGTTTTCCCGCCGAAAGAACGCCAACAAGCCTTGCTAGCTGCAAATCGTGCGTTTGGCGTTTTTGGACGCTGCTGGGGCCCAGGAGGGACCAGGAGGTCGCAAATTGGACCTGAAGAGAGAGGGGACGTCGAGCAAGACAAAGAGCCCTCAATGAAGCAGGTAGCACCCGGAGAAGTGCCAGAAACAGGCACTACGAGGATGCGTGAAACGGTGCTCGCCGAAGTTGCACAAAGGAGTCCCACGTCGCCGGAGACCAACTTAGAAAGTCATGCAATGCAGGTTAGAGTGCCGTGGACCCAGACTTGGCTGTGCACAAAGGATTTCCGCCGGAAGTGCACAGGGGCCGGAGTAGCTGCAAAGTCGCGGTTCCCAGCAATGCAGCCCAGCGAGGTGAGGCAAGGACTTACCTCCACCAAACTTGGACTGAAGAGTCACTGGACTGTGGGGGTCACTTGGACAGAGTCGCTGGATTCGAGGGACCTCGCTCGTCGTGCTGAGAGAAGACCCAAGGGACCGGTAATGCAGCTTTTTGGTGCCTGCGGTTGCAGGGGGAAGATTCCGTCGACCCACGGGAGATTTCTTCGGAGCTTCTGGTGCAGAGAGGAGGCAGGCTACCCCCACAGCATGCACAAGCAGGAAAACAGTCGAGAAGGCGGCAGGATCAGCGTTACAGAGTTGCAGTAGTCGTCTTTGCTACTATGTTGCAGGTTTGCAGGCTTCCAGCGCGGTCAGCAGTCGATTCCTTATCAGAAGGTGAAGAGAGAGATGCAGAGGAACTCGGCTGAGCTCATGCATTCGTTATCTGAAGTTTCCCCAGAGACAGAGACCCTAAATAGCCAGAAAAGAGGGTTTGGCTACCTAGGAGAGAGGATAGGCTACTAACACCTGAAGGAGCCTATCAGCAGGAGTCTCTGACGTCACCTGGTGGCACTGGCCACTCAGAGCAGTCCAGTGTGCCAGCAGCACCTCTGTTTCCAAGATGGCAGAGGTCTGGAGCACACTGGAGGAACTCTGGACACCTCCCAGGGGAGGTGCAGGTCAGGGGAGTGGTCACTCCCCTTTCCTTTGTCCAGTTTCGCGCCAGAGCAGGGGCTAAGGGGTCCCTGAACCGGTGTAGACTAGCTTATGCAGAATTGGGCACATCTGTGCCCAAGAAAGCATTTCCAGAGGCTGGGGGAGGCTACTCCTCCCCTGCCTTCACACCATTTTCCAAAGGGAGAGGGTGTCACACCCTCTCTCAGAAAAAGTTCTTTGTTCTGCCATCCTGGGCCAGGCCTGGCTGGACCCCAGGAGGGCAGATGCCTGTCTGAGGGGTTGGCAGCAGCAGCAGCTGCAGTGAAACCCCAGGAAGGGCAGTTTGGCAGTACCAGGGTCTGTGCTACAGACCACTGGGATCATGGAATTGTGCCAACTATGCCAGGATGGCATAGAGGGGGCAATTCCATGATCATAGACATGTTACATGGCCATATTCGGGGTTACCATTGTGAAGCTACATATAGGTAGTGACCTATATGTAGTGCACGCGTGTAATGGTGTCCCCGCACTCACAAAGTTCAGGGAATTGGCTCTGAACAATGTGGGGGCACCTTGGCTAGTGCCAGGGTGCCCTCACACTAAGTAACTTTGCACCTAACCTTTACCAGGTAAAGGTTAGACATATAGGTGACTTATAAGTTACTTAAGTGCAGTGTAAAATGGCTGTGAAATAACATGGACGTTATTTCACTCAGGCTGCAGTGGCAGGCCTGTGTAAGGATTGTCAGAGCTCCCAATGGGTGGCAAAAGAAATGCTGCAGCCCATAAGGATCTCCTGGAACCCCAATACCCTGGGTACCTCAGTACCATATACTAGGGAATTATAAGGGTGTTCCAGTAAGCCAATGTAAATTGGTAAAAATGGTCACTAGCCTGTTAGTGACAATTTGGAAAGAAATGAGAGAGCATAACCACTGAGGTTCTGATTAGCAGAGCCTCAGTGAGACAGTTAGTCACTACACAGGTAATACATTCAGGCACACTTATGAGCACTGGGGCCCTGGGTTACCAGGGTCCCAGTGACACATACAACTAAAACAACATATATACAGTGAAAAATGGGGGTAACATGCCAGGCAAGATGGTACTTTCCTACAATAGGAGAGTGAGTTTATGTGTTAGTAGCTCTATGACTAAATGAGTGGGTGTGTGAGTAACTGGTTGTGTTATTTTATTGTACTTGTGTGTACAGGTAGTTGTATGGGTGAATAACTAATTGTCTGGGTGGCGCTATGTATGACTGTATTGCTGAGTAAGTGGGTGTATGAGTGTGCGAGTGACACTCAGTGGCTGTATTTGAGAATAAGTGAAAATTGTATTAGCTGTGTACGTGGCTGTGTAGCTGTCTGAATGGCTTTATGGGTGTATAAGTGGGTGTGTGAGTAATTGCATGGTAAAACAAGTGGTTGTGTGACTGGCTATATGAGTAACCGAATGGGCGTGTGAGTGTATTTTACAATGAGTGAGTGATTTTCTGTGTAGTTTGGGTGTGTGAATGGGTATGTGAGTAGTTATGTGAGTGGGTGTATGGGAGGTTTGTATGGGTATGTGAGTGGGGTGCGATTCTTTAGGTGGATAATGTCATTGGTGATTTCACTGACCATGTCATGAATGATGTAATAAGTGAGGTCATAAACAGTGCATTGCAGGGGGCGTAAGTTATAGTTAGGCCTGGTAAATAGAACAGCTGAATTTCTATGGTTTTGTACCTAACTACAACATACCTATAAACTTTGTTTTTTTTCATACAATAAAAAAATCTTCAAAATTCAATTTCCTAACTATAATGTCCCTTTTAACCTTTGTTTTCTTTCATTGGATTTGTATGTTTTTTTTTAAACGCAGTGAGAGGTTGTCCACCAGGCCTGACCTATGACCAGGCCCTCTTTCCACCCACCTAAATTATTTGTATTTCACACTACAAGGAAAAAAAGAATGAGAAGGTAGTTTTAAAATGTGGCAAAAAAAGGAGAAAGTACCAAAAAGTAGGGGAAAGCAACGTGAAGGAACTAAAAAAAAATGGCAAAAAGGAAGCAGAAAGCAGTATTAATGAGGGAAAACCAAAGATATGATATAGTAAATAGAGGAGAAAAGCTAATAAGAGCAATAGGAATAAGGGAAACATTTGAAATGGGTCAAGAAAATAAGTTGGATAAAACAATAAGAAAGTATTGATAATTGAAAAATATATATATATATATATATAATAATAATAATGGAGTAAATATACTTACTTTTTTATTTTTGAGTATCTGTGGATCCTCTGCAGGGCTGTATAATGTGAATGGGCCGTACTCTATGGGTTTTGTTCTGATCATGTGTTTGGAATGGTTTCGTAGATCAGAATCTGCATCTTGCAAATTATTTTTTTAAAAGTTATTTTCAGTGTATACAAGCCTCTATTTTTAATATTGGTATCAAGGTGCACCTATATGTAAGTATATATAAGTTACCGTATTTTTGTTTTACTTTTAAATATGTGAATTTGAGTTACCAGGATCCGCGGATCCATGAAGAGAACCGTGGATCCACCCATGCCGCAAATAAACTTTCCCATTTCATTGGCTGCATTTGGACCCCACTACAGTTATAGTACACCCTAAAGTAGTCATTTCTGGTTTGAACTCTCTGGAGAAGGATGTGAGATCCAGTGCACCTCTAGTATTGGCTGTTTGTGAGCTGTTTATTTTGAAAATTAGCCAGTGCTTTATCAGTGGAGGGACATCAGGAAGATCCCACCATGGAGGAAGAGGAGAAAACACCCCCTCCAAAGAAGGAGAGTGAAGTGTGGAAATACTGAAGTATAGCTACAGGGGAAATGGAGATCAGCGCAAAGTTTGTCACCTGGAATATCTGTGGCAAAAAAAACTATCTCGTGGAACATCAAAGAAGTATTTACATGGAACGAGTTCCATGTGGAAACACCTCAAGAACAGATATGAGCGGTTGTACACTAGGATGATGCAAGAGAGGGCAGCTGGAGAATGTCCTTCAGCATCCACAGCTTCTGAAGGACAACCAAAGCCATCTACAATTACAATACCAACTGTATGGTGAGAATTGGGAGCAACATTAACTCACTGTGCTACTTGTCATGTGCTCATCTGTGGAAAGGTGTCCTCTATCACAGATTTTTTTGCTGCTGTCCGCAACCACCTTTGCTAGTCTTTTTTATTTTTTTATTTTTATAATTTTCAAAACATGTTACCATTTTTAAACAGTGAAGCATGTTGCTTCTTTCGTACCTTGTTGTGTTCATCTGTTTTAGAGCCATTGTTTTTCCAAAAGAAGGAAACACCCAAAAACAAATACTAGAAAAAAACCTTCAGGAAAAAAAGCTTCTTGTTAGAACCATTGTATTCACTCAAACAAGAGCAGTGTCTGTGTGTTTTGTCAGGATATGTGATAGTCTTCTACAATGTGTCTATCTATATGTGTGTATGCTTTAGTATGTCATCATCCATGATCTCATGCCTCAGTTTGCCAGTTTATGCATCAATGTGTCCCTCAGTGTGTAAGTGTGTGCATGAGTGTGTCCCTGGGTGTGTTAGTGTATGTATCCATGGATGTCTGGGTGTGTCAACGAATACATTAGTCTGTTCCTGGGTGTGTGAGTGTATGCATCAGTGTGTGCCTGGGTGTCTCAGTGTATGCATCAGTGTTTGCCAGAGTGTGTCAGTGTATGCATCAATGTTTACCTGTGTGTTTCAGTGTGTCTCTGGGTGTGTCAGTGCATCAATTAGTGTGTACCTGGGTGTGTTAGCATTTGCATTCATGGGTTCCTAGGTGTGTTAGTGTATGTATCAGTTAATGCCTCAGCGTGTGCCTGAGGTGTCAGTGTATGCATGAATATGTGCCTGGGTGTGCTAGTGTATGCATCAGTGATGAGTCTATGGAGGGTGAGGGGCATCCGCCAGCCCTGGTGTTGGGGAGAGCCAATGTAGTTATTACATTTGAGGACGTTTTTCCAGAGTATTCAGGCCCTTTCTTGTAATAAAGCCCTAGGCCCGGGTGGTATACCTCCTGACCTATTCCGAGATAATATTGATGTGTGGGGTCTTACTTTGGTTCTAAATGCTGCGGTCATGGAAGGCACCCCACTCTCGTGGTCCTCGGCTATTATTGTGACAAATTTAAGAAAGGAGATAGGAACAACCCACAGTGCTTTTATCCAATATCACTTTTAGACGTTGTGGTTAAAGTTTTATGGAGAATATTGTTAAATAGGCTCGTGCTGAGGGCAGGTGAAAATAACATACTCACTGGAACCAGTATGGCTTTTAACCAGGCAGATCAACTGTTGATCAGTGTCTTAATTTATATTTAATTATAACTAAGTATGCTGTTGCCCAGCTTGGCTTGCTTCATCCAGCATTCATGGACCTTACGTCTGCATTTGATAGGGTAAACCGCAGCAAGCTTTGGGACATAATCCTTCAGATGGGGGTGGACCTGCAAATTGTTCTTGTATTTTCGAACCTCCATGCTAGTACTTCGGCTGCGGTGAGGTATTCCTGGCAGCATCACAGATGTCTTTGGCACTAGTAGGGGTGTATGTCGGGGTTGCATTCTAGCACCTTTGATATTCACTCTTCATATTAATGGCCTGGAATACGCTCTTATATCGCCGAAGGCTGATTGTCCCAGGGTAGGTTCACAATCGTTGTCAGTCTTACTGTATGGCGACTATGCAGTGCTTATGGCCCGCACGGCAGTAGGACTGTAGTCTTTGTTGGACCATTTTGCCTCCTACATGGACAGTTTGGGCTTGGTGTCAACTTTTCCAAATTGTATATATTGGTAGTGGGCCCTCAATCAACATGCTCACAAACGTTTTGGGTGGGGATCATATTCTGGCCAAGGTCCCAGCCTTCCCTTATCTGCAGATATTATTTGATGCCATTGAGCTGGAATTCCTTGGTGAAGGGCAAGACTAATGATTTGGTGAAGACCACATGGGTGGTAGCCAGTTTTGCACACAGGTGAAGTTCATGGCAACCAGCCATTTTAATTAAGCTTTTCCAGTCAAAGTGAACCTCTAAAGTGTTATATGGCAGTGAAGTATGGGGCTACAGATAGTTGGATAAAATCCAAACTGCAGAAAATGTTTTTAAGGCGAATTCTCAGGGTACCACATAGTGCCCCAGTATTTTTGGTACATGAGGAGTTAAGTCTCAGGTATATTAGTGACCTGATAGCTCTCAGGCCCTTGATGTGATGAGTCAAGATATGGACTGGGAATAATCTTCAGCTTAATAGGCTGATTTTGTTGGACTGTATCACTGGATCATATGCACAAAATCCCTTGGCTAGCATATGTGAAGGTAGAGCCTGGGAAACCTATGGTGCAGAGCTATTTTATGTTAAAAACCGTTCAGGGCATGGAGCCATACCCATCTTTGCTATCAAATGCTAGGGATAGGTTTGTGGTGGCTCGTTTTAGATTTGATATGCTGCATTATCTATTAGCCTTTCCTAGTGGCTGGTCTAGCCAAGCCTCCTTAGGGCCCTATGTCTGTGACAGTGTCTCCACAGGATACCCTTCACTTTGTATTACTGTGTAAATATTTAAGTGTTCCCAGGAGGCGCTTTCTTATACCTGTTTTAAAAGTTCTTGATTTTGTTCAAGCTCACCCTGTGCTAATGTACCTCCAGCTTTTGCCAGATGTGCACGTCTTGTCTGCTGTTTTAAGTTCTTTGCGAGCTGTGAGAAGATGAAAGTGCTCTGGGTTGGATTAATTTTGTTGTTGTTGTCCCAGCATTTTAAATGTCATATGGTATATGACTTTTTCATATTGCTGTTACTTAAATAATGTGATATGAGGATGCATTTAATCACTTTTTGTGCTTTTATGATAGTATTCACAATCAAATTAAGATTTGTTGGTGTATGCATTATGGTGTCCCTGGGTGTGTTAGTGCATGCACTAGTGTGTGCCTGGGTGCATCAGTGTATGTCTTAGTGTAGGTCACAGTGTGTTGCTGGGTGTGTCAGCGTATGTGTCAGTGTGTACCTGGCTGGTCTATTGTATGTATGAGTGTGTGCTTGGTTGTGTTAGTGAATGTATCAGTGTGTCCATAGGTGTGTCAGTGTATGCATCAGTGTCTGCCAGGATGTCAGTGTGTATGTATCAGTGTGTGTCTTGGTATGTTAGTGCATGCATCAGTGTGTGCCTGGGTGTGTCACTGTATGTATATGCACCTAGGTGTGTTAGTCTATGCATAAGTGAGTGTCTGGGTGTGTTAGTGTATGCATGAGAGTGTGCCTGGGTCTGCTATTGAATGTATTAGTGCATGCCTGGGTGCATTCATGTAAGCCTCAGTGTGCGGCTGGGTGTGTCAGTGTATGGATAAGTGTGTGCATGGTTGTTTTACTGTGTTTGAGAGTGTGCCTGGGTGTGTTATTGTATGTATTAGCATGTGCCTGGGAGTCTTAGTGTATGCATCAGTGTGGCCATGGGTGTGTCAGTGTATGTATCAGTGTGTGCCTGGGTGTGTCAGTGTATGCATCAATGTGTACCTGGGTTTGTCAGTAAATCTATTAGGGTGTGTCTGAGTGTTAGTGCATGCATCAGTGTGTGCCTGGGGTGTGTCAGTGTATGTATCAGTGTGTGCCTGGGCGTGTTAGTGTATGAATCACTGCCTACATGTGTAAGTGTATGTATCAGTGTGTGCCTAAGTGTGTTAGTGTATGTATTAGTATGTGCACAGGTGTTTTAGTGTATGCATCAGTGTCTGCCTGTCTTTCTTAGAGTGTGTATCAGTGTGTGCCTGGGTGTATATGTTACTGTGTGCCTTGGTGTCAGTGTATGCATTAGTGTGTGCCTGGGTATATAGGCTTATGCATGAGTGTTTCTTACATGTCAATGTATGCATATGTGTTCACCTGGCTGTGTTTTCATTAGTGTGGATTAGTGCATCACTATAATCAGCTATGTCTACTTAGGTATATTTATGGATGGTCTATGAATGGAGAAAGATGTAATTAGTTACCTACGTTATCGCAATAAATAGGTCCTTTAATCTGTGTAAAAAGAGAGAAAAGATAAATAAAAGTTAGTTTTATATTATAAATAAATGTCTATTACATTTTCACAACCTGTAATAAAAAAGCTATTGTTAATAATAAAACACAAGCAATTTATATAATTGTATATCAATTGTTATTTAAGCATCTCATTCCCCCCCCCCCCCTTTTACTGTTCTCAGCTTCCATACTTTTACACCATAAATGAAGTGTTGTATAGATACTCATCACTAAACAGTGGAGGGGGGGGGGGGGAACAATCATATAGATAGTAAAAAAAATAAAAATACCCATAAGTTCGTAGTACATTGTTTTAAACTAACATTACTATGCGTCACACTCACTATAAATAATTACTGTTTTACCTAAACGTATTAATTAGTGTCATAGATATGAGCTTCATAGAAGTTGTTTTCTATATTAAGAGTGTTATAATACAATTAATATGTATAAACAATAGCAGTAGATGAAAAACCTTATAAAGACATCACCCTTGGTAGGCGGCATGATATCGTAGAATCTGGTAATCCATTAAAGAGGAGTAGAGTAGGCCAGTGTTCTCATTCTTTTTATAATTTTGCAGCTGTTCTTGAATCGTGTTTGATTGTGACGTTCTTCTTATGATATTTTGTCCACTCAGTTTAACACTTTAAAAATAAATACAATATTCAAAAATATGTTTAAATTGAATAAGTTTAGCAGTGTTCCATTATCAATAAAATAGTTATTTGTCCTAGTTTGTAGTTTGCGATGTGTGTTTCCAATTTAGTGCTATCTCTGTTGTTTTGTTTCAAGAATAAGTATATGTCAAGATTTGGAATCCCTTATGAAGACATCACCCTTTGTAGGCCATATGATGTCTTAACATATTGTATTAGAAGTCCCAGAAGTGTACCATTCAATTTTCCAGTGGTAATCACCTTAGAACTTTGGTTCAAGAAAGAAAAAGTAAGAATTTGGTAGTTTATAAGGTAGTCTCTGCTTGAATTTAAGATTGTTGCAATTACACTCTATACATCCAGCTGTATTTTTTAAGTAGATGGTGTAATGTCCTGATGTAATGCTTAGTCCTTCATGAAAAATAATGGCTATACAGCTATATGTTTTACCAGAAATAGAGATTTGTCGGGTTTTAAAATGTGTAAGTTGTGTTTGCAATTTAGTTCCATCTGCAGTGCATTGCTGTAGCTTTAGGATGATATACTTGCCAGTTCTTCTTATATTCAGATTTGATAGAGGATCTGAGTTACATTTTACGCAGGTGTTATTCTGTGATGCATCTTTAAACAATTTCTAAAAACTGACCATTTTACAGTCTGGTAGAGCTAAGTAGATAAATCATTATGAATCTATTTGTGTTTCTGTAGCAAAAAAACAATTTTCATAGTCATGCCGGCCTGAGTAAGTAAGTCCAAATAGGTAATTAATAGGTACGATCTCCTCTTCTTTAAAGATACCAAAAGTACCATCAAGAATTTGTGTTCATCTTCTTGAGTGTTTTGTGTGAAGTGTACAGATGTAGTGCACAGATCTGCAAGATCTCTAATACAGGATGCATAATGTGTTTTTGTGTTATCACTACACAAGCATTGTAACAAGATAGAGTGCAGAGCACAATCTTTTACTTTTTTTCTCTTCAATTGCTTGAACCAGATGAGGTAAAGGGAATAGATCATTGAGAGCTACATTGGCATAGCATTTGACTACAGAAGGATTTGACAACTGGTAACCAACCATTTCACCTGTGCCTCCAAATCTTCTTTCTTGTCTTTCTTGCACTTTTTCTCAGGAATATCAATGCTCTTCTTTGAAGCCTTTCATTTCGCAAAGATTCTAGGCTTTTCGTAAACTGGATACTGTTCCAAATGAGCAGCATACAGGCTTCTCAAACGATTATACTCTTTTACACAATTTGAATTAGCATTTACTTTGCTGTCATCTAACTCTGAGAATACAAAAAAGACAAAGTTCTAACATTTGACAATGCTACATATGATATACCTTCCTTGAAAACAGTACTACCAATGTTAATGAATGCTGCATCTGCCCTTAAACCATGAGATTTGTGAACTGTTACAGCATATGCAAGAGACACAGGGAACGGTTTCCTTCGGACATACAAATCTTTTACAAGCAAGAAATATGCAACAGGCCTTGCTATCTGTTTTGCACCTTCAAGTTGAACAAACAAGTTGAACAAACAACATCCTTTCTGTTTGGATACAAAATGAAATAAATTATTTTAAACATGGCTCCATTAACTAATCCTTCCTCAATGTTTAAATTACACTGCAAGATGACCCTACAGTTTGTACAAACATTTTTTTTTTAAATTTCTTTATTGGTTTTATGCATATTACATATACCATTAAATGGTGACTTACGATGTGAGTTTAGTGGGTCGCAGATTATATAGCATTTCACAGCTGAGAGGGTGGTGGGAGGGGAACGCTAGATCTATGCACCTGTGTTTCTGTTTGTCTGGCTTTGATCTGGGACATCTTCCCAACAAGCAAGACTCTGGTGTTGCATGTAGTGTGTGGTCAATTAGTTCGCTCATCAGGGAGGTTATATCATGCCAGGTTCTCTGTATAGGTGTGCACATCCACACCACATGGTAGAAGTTGGCATCAGGTTCTCCACAGCATTGTCAGTCATAGGTAGTGTGAGGGAACATACAATGAAGGCGATGTGGAGATAAGTAAGTTTGGTGTAAATAATTAAATTGAGTGAAGCGAAATCTAGAGTTTTGCGACATATCCTTTGTCATTTGAATTGCTGTGGACCATGCAGTTTGTGTTAAAAGTGCTTGGAGGACCCTGTCCCAGCGTGCCTGGGCTTCCTCCTGCAGTGAGTCAGTACTCCCCAGCAGTGAGCCGTATTGCCGGGACACAGTGTGTTTGGGATCTGTGTTAGACAGTATAGTGTGGAGTATATCCGATGTCGGGGGTTCAGTATCTCTGCACTGCCAGATATTCTGTATGTGCTGTTTCAGCGCACTATAGGTCGAGAAATGCCCTGGGCCCATGTTATAAGTTTGAGTTAGCTCCGAGTATGTCAGAAGGCGACCCTCACTAAATAGGTAGCTTATGGTACGTATCCCCAGGGCCAACCACGGCTCCAGCGTATGTTGTGCGTGCAATTTCTTAATACCTGGTATATCAGGCAGTTGGATCATGGGCGAGTATGGGAGAGTATGAGCTTTCCTGCGAACATAGTTATTCCAGCAAGTACGTGCCAAAGACATTAGGCTATTTCCATGTATAGGAGTTGTGTGGTCTAATAGCTATGCAAGGATATTAGTTCTGCCGAGCGCAGATCGTACCATCTGTTATTCTGTGCACAAGGGACTCATAAGCCATTGGAGAGGCCACTGCAACTGTGCTGCTGCATAATATAGTTAATACCGAGGCCTCCCTTCATTAGGGGTTGATATGTCACAGTCAGTGCCACTCGGCGGCAGCCGTTGCCCCATATCAAATTAAGCATCAACCCATTTAGAGTGTGAAAGGAAGAGCGAGGCACGGTCAGTGGTAATGCAGCAAAGATATATAGCAATCGTGGAAGAATTAACATTTTAGCAATGGCCACACAATCCGAAGGCGACAGTGGCAGCGACCTTCCAGAAAGGCAACGATCACCTAATCGCACGGAACACCCGGCCTAAGTTACCTTCTAATAAGTCATCTTTGGTATGATAGATTTGAATGCCAAGTTATTTAAAAGTGGGGGGGCTCCAGTGAAGCCCCCCGGGCGGGATGTCAAGTCACAAGTGTTCTGGAGGTGGAGCAAAGGGGAATATGCATGATTTAGACCAATTAACATGTAGTCCAGATAGATTTCCAAAATGTTCTAATAAATTTAGTAGCTCCGGTAAAGCTGATCCCCGTCACGTAGATATATCAACGTGTCATCAGGGTAGAGAGAGAATACATGCTGTTTGTCACCCTCGGGTATCCCCATAGTAACGCGATCGGAGTTGGGCCACTAGTGGCTCCATGGCTAGCGCAAATAAAAGGGGTGATAATGGACATCCTGGTTTCGTGCCACGACCTATAGGGAAACTTCGGGAGATAGTTTGACCCGTTTTAACACGGGCTACGGAGTTGTCACTCGCCTCTGCCTGGTGGGACTCCAAGTCCCAGGCACCTCTTCGCTCCCACACACCTGGGGAACTTCACGCAGGCGCTATTAAGCGCACCGCGCATCGCTGCTGGGTGGGACGTACTCAGGCCAAGGGCGGGCCCGTCTGTTCCCGTTGGAGGCTGGGCTGGGCCCCAAGGTACGGCACTGGCCCCCTCCTGTCTTGTAATCGTTTAATTATTACTTT
Organism: Pleurodeles waltl; assembly: GCF_031143425.1. Classification (NCBI taxonomy): domain Eukaryota; kingdom Metazoa; phylum Chordata; class Amphibia; order Caudata; family Salamandridae; genus Pleurodeles; species Pleurodeles waltl. The sequence goes on from NC_090440.1 coordinate 1,219,953,599, forward strand.
GTGTGCTGAACATCCTTTTCTCAAATAGTCAAGCTGTTAGGTCAGTCTAGGATGGCGACAAGGTTCCCTCCTAGTGGATGAGGTTGGACAAGTTATATTACCTTCCTCCCCAAAAAGGATAAAGTGTGCTGGGCAATTCCTATTACCTTTGACTTTGTGAGCTGTCTGCTGTCATCACCTAGGAATGGGGAAACCCAAAGCTATGGATGTCCCAACCCGCCAGAATGGTACTAAGAAATCCAAAAAACAATCTAAAACTAGTAAAGGAACCAACCCCCTGGATGAAATTGATCTGTTGTTAAAAGAGGTCGATGACCTTTTGAATTACAATTCTCACAAGCCCATAAAGTGCGAAACCCCAGGGGTGGGTAAGATACCAGAAATGTTTGCAAAGAAGAAGTCATCAACCATCCATTCTCCACTTTTAAATCCGTCAAGTGAGGCTTCCTTTGCCCCTATTGGCAAATCCATGCATAAGACAGCAGCAATTTCTTGTAGCATCTACGATGCTTTACCCAGTCATCTAGGTCTTCCTCTTACGGGTACCATGGCTAACCCCCCCACCCCCATCCCCCCCACTTAGCCCAGAGATCGTAGTAATCCCTAACATCCCGTGTACAAACCGATTTGGGCTATTGGTGGGAGAGGGAGGTTCGCCTGTTTGTGTACCACGTGACCAGCACAGAGTTGCCACTGAGAATAACGTCCAGCGAAATAGTGATTTCACTTTTGATGGTGTGCAAATCCCCTGTGTGAATGGTAATTTAGACCTTGTATTACATAAGGTAGACAAAGTAAAGACCCTGGTTGTGTCCTTAATGGGGCTGTTGAGAGAGAACTTGGTGCCGAAATATGTTTGTAGTTGCCAAACACCCAAAGAAAAGGAGGGAACTGGTGCTGGATCAACAGCAGTGACCAAGTTTGGATTACAATCAGTTGTTTCTCCCCCTAAGGTTGCTATGAATCCCCTTCCGCGTGAATCACCCCTCTGATTCTTGCCAAAAGCAACCAGGAAGAAGCTGCTAGTCTGCGCCAGAAGCATACTGGAGCTCCCAATATAAGGGTTGCACGGGGGGTGTTCATATTGCGACACGCTTCTGTCCCATGGAAGGTAGATCTGAGGGGATAGTCACATCCCGAGGTTCTGGTGGAGCGGCTGGCCCTCATGGGATCCCCAGAGGAGTAGGTTTGTCTCTGACTGATATACCACGACAGGCACGACACTCGGCCCAATCTAGTAAAGATTGCACTATTTTTATGATTAATGTTCCCAAACTGCCAAATGGCCTTCGAGGACCACGAGTCTCTGACGAATAAGGTAATTCACTGGCTAAGATTTAGAGGCCATTGTCTTTCGGTCATCTGATCGGATATTCTAGAGGTAGGCAGACATGATCTACCAGGGTTAAATTATGATTACATTTCTGTTTCTTTTATTAAAAAAAAGACATGGTGGATCAACTTATGGAACTTGTAATCCGTACCAACGATCTATGGGTCAAGAGAAGGATTGGTATTAATTTATCTATAAAACCACCGTCTACTTGCATAGGAGAGAATTGTAGTGAGCCAGCCCCGGTTTTGGGATGTGAACCTCTTGTGGATCATAACTCATCCCACTCCCTGGATGCCATTGATTGACTAAACAGTAATCAGGAAGCGTGGTCTGGGGACATTATTGGGGTCAATTGTATGGAAGAGGGATCGAGCCCCGCTCACAGCTACGATACAATTAATCCTGAGCTTCTGATTTTAACATGGAATGTAGCTGGTCTCGGCAAGAAGTTAGGGGACTCGGAGTGTGCCACTTTCATTAATTATTTCCACATTTGCCTGTTTCAGGAAACCTGGGCTGTTGGGCAAATTCACATTGATGGGTTTGTCTCGTATAATATTCCCACCCAGTTATCAGAGAAGGGCCGAGGCCGTGCTAAAGGGGGACTGCTAATGCTCATTAATAAGAATTTGCAATGCGAGCATCTTTTGTTAAAAACAGATTCAGTGGATCTAATGGGAGCACAATTCACTTTTCATCGGGAACTTAAAATCATTGTTATCAATGCATATGCTAGATCTGTTTCAAGGGGTACTGAGTCCCAAATCTTGATACAACTGTCGGAATTTCTTGACTCCTTATGCCCCCCATTCTATCTAATAATAGCAGGCGATTTAAACTGTACCTTTGAACCCTCCAACTTGGTTACTGGATTAACAGATGAGGAAGATGAAATGTGGGGAACCCCGCAGCTAACAGATAATCATCAATGTTCCCATTCTTGCGTAGCCCTCCAGTTGGCTTCGCTATGCTTGAGGAATGGGCTGCAGGCTTGCAACTGACGCACACCATCTGATTTAAATATGGCACCTACCTTCAAACGTGGGATGTCTTCAAGTGTAATTGACTATTTTCTACTTGACATTAGATCGTGCCCACTATTGAAGGATATGAAGGTGGAATTTAGATGTACAAGTGATCATAACCCCTTGTTACTATCCATGGATGGGGATGTCTTTAGGAGAACTCTCAACCTACAACACACAGTGGTTCCCTCCCCATTGTTGAACAACAACCACACTAGGGTTTCTTGGCCAAAGGTTCTATCTAGCTCCTGTGCGATTAGTGGGATTTACAAATTGTTTACGGATAAGCTGGCAATCTATGAGGATTGCGAAGTTGATAACATCCCCATTCTGGATATCCATCAAGAAATGTTGAAGGGACTGCAGAGGTTCTTCTATAAAAAAAAATCTTGTGTCCAATTAGGTGTTGATTTTACCAATGGCAATAAAGGGTGGTTTGATGAGGGCTGTAGTAGGGCCAAATCTGAACTAAAAGCTGCCATTAAGACAGGTTGCCTAGTAGAGATTCAACCAGCTATGCGATCATATAAGAAGGCTCAAATGGTAGCTAAAAAATCATGGGAAGATGCATTATGGCACGGCCTGATCCTTGCTACAGATAACAAAAATGATGTGATGTTTTGGGACTTATTGTCCAGAGGGCAAGGAGGAAGCAGGAGGCCTATCAGGAATCACATTCAACCTGAGACTTGGGTAGATCACTTTACTCAACTTTATGCTACCCCCTACAACTCCTTGGCTGGTCATTTTCCAGCATACGACTCATTAACTCCATGGTTGGCTAGCTGGGGAGATTGGTATGAACCACTTGTTTTCTCTATAGAGGAAACTAAAGCTGCAATAAATTCCTTAAAAGCAGGGAAAGCACCAGGGCCAGACAAGATACCAGGCGATCTTTATAAATCAGAAATTTCTATCTGGTCTTGGTACATTAACTTGATTTAAAATAGAATTGCCGCTGGCGGTGCAATTCCTAGCACTTGGAAGGGAGCAGAAATAATTCCCACTTTTTAAAAGGGCAATGCAAATTCCCCTGCCAATTACAGACCCATCAGCTTGATTGATAATTTGCAGGAAATCTTTGCTAAACAATTACTAGAGAGGTTAACTACTTGGGTTCAAGACCACCAGGCCCTTTCTAATGCTACAAGCAGGCTTTCGATCTAAAACCAGCACGATTGACCAGGTTTTTAGATTGACACTTCTATATTGGAAATACTTGGCTCTTGCTAAACAACCCTTATATGTTTTTTTCGTGAACCTTAGAGCTGCCTTCGATCTGGTCTCTAGAGAAAAGTTGTGGGAAGCACTATTTCAGATGGGTGTTCCCATTAATTTGTTTTTTCTTCGTCAGCGGCTACATGTTAATACGTATGCGCAAGTGAGGTGGGGTGCCCAGGGAGAACTGACAGACAAAATCCCTTTACGGAGGGGAGTCCGTCAGGGCTGTGTCTTGGCCCCCATACTATTCACCTTATTTATTAACAAAGTGGTTCAAATTCTATCCTCCTGTTCCAATGAATCTCCCACCTTGAATGAGCAGAAGTTCCCAATATTATTGTTTGCTGATGAGTCACTTCTTATCTCTAAGACCCCCATGGGCCTCCAAATCCTTGTGGACAGATTTAAGTCTTTTTGTGATGACCATGGTTTGGAATTCAATGGCAATAAAACAAAATTGATGGTGTTCACTTCCGGCTCCGGTTGGAAATGCACCACCAATTTGGATGGGGCCTCATTAAGTAGAGTTAAGACTATAGACTATCTGGGAGTGCGTTTATCAAACAACCTGCACTGGGAGGATCAAATCAATAAAAGCTTGGGCTTCTTCAGCACAGAGCTGACGATATCCTGCGCTTTTATAAGAATTCCTTATTCAAAGTTGTATCACCAGCCATTAAAATCTATTTGGCAAAGGCGCAGGGTGCCGCCGCTTATGGTGCTGAAATATGGAGGATTCTCCAATAGCAACTGATTAACAGTAGGAGAAAATAACTTTGCTAGGGCTCTACTAGCATACCCCCATAGTACCCCCTTGATCCCTATGTTTTTGGACCTAGGCTTTAAACGTATAGCTAACCTGATAGCTTTAAGACCCTTGCTATACTGGGTAAGGATTTGGACTGTCCCTGAGCTTATTGTATGTAGAGATTCAGCACTCGATCTACTAAGGAGGCAGAAAGCGGCCACTATTCCATGGGTCAAGCACGTTTCCAATTGGTTCTGTATTCTTGGATTATGAAGGTTTTGGGATGAGCCACACAAGCTGGAGAGATCTGATAAAACTCTTTTGAAGATAGCTTATTGGTCCTATGTAAAAAATAACCTGGTCCATTGTATATCCTATGGCCGGCTGACCAACACATTTATCGATCTTAAGTGGTATCCTCAATATGAACCATATCTTGATCTGATTCCCGACTTGCTGGGGAAGGGTCTCTATGCACGCTTCCATTGTGGAAGCCTCCCACTGTTATCCTTTACCAAAAGCTGGGGCACCACTCAATCTATTGATCTTTGTCCAGCTTGTCTTGGCTGTTCCGAAACTATTGAACATTTATGTTTTTTTGCCCTGTATATACTATTCCAAGCTCAAAATGGTTACGTGCAATGTGTCGAGATTTGGGCTTGAACCAGTGTTCTTCAGCTTTTGAGGATCTTAAAGAGTGATACTTCTAAATCTGTTAATCTCGCGGTTAGCAAATTCCTTGTGACCGTGTGGCGTATACGACATCGATCATTGAATTAAATCTTTTAGCTCTGCCATCAACTACCAATTGAAGATATGAATATAGGGATGTACCTTTTCTGTTATTTTTTAATGATTGTATATATATATATATACTAAGTTATTAAGCTAGTTGCTTTTATCTTGTTTTTAATTCTGTTATGCATGTATTTTATGCTTTGATGGCCTTTTAGACCGAATAAAGCTTTGCTATTGAGTGATTGATAATATGTTCATCCATTTGAGTAATTCTTCCCTAAAGCCCATCCTGTGCAGCGCTTCTTTTAGGAAGGGCCAACCTAGTGTATCAAAGTTTTTTTTCAATATCCAGTGATACAGCAAGTCTATCATAGTCACCCCTATGTGTATCCATCATTAATCTGAAAAGTCTTCTCAAATTTAAAAACGTATTCCTTCCTGGTATAAAACCAGATTGATCTTCATGAACCAGGTGTGTCATTAGCGGGAGCATTCTATTTGCAAGGACCTTACCTAATATTTTGCAATCTAGGTTTCGCAGCGAAAGAGGTCGGTAAGATCTCATGTCTAGGGCATCTCGGCCTGGCTTAGGCAAAACTACAATCAAGGCCTTGCACTGTGAGTCTCTAAGACATCCCTGTTGCTGTGCTTCACATAGCACCTCCAGGTAGGGTGATAGCAGTTGCTTTGCAAACATTGCATAATATTCTACTGGTAGTCTGTCCAGACCTGGGGTCTTGTTGCTCGCTAACTGTTGCAGGGCTGTGTTGATCTCTTCAGTTGTTATATGTGTATCTAGTTCTACGCACTGTGTTGGCATGAGGCATGCAAGAGTGATCGACCCAAAAAAGTTCCCTAGTTGCCTCTTTGGGGGGGGGGGGTCTGGCTTTGCTGCATAAAGTGTGCTATAGTAGTGTTGAAAAGCATAATTTATAGCGATTTGAGTGTTAACTACTGTTCCATCTTCTAGTCATATCGCTCCAATGGGTGTCTTATGTTGTTCGGTAGTAGTCAACCACGCCAGTAGTCGACCAGATCGTTCACCCTCTGCATGTGTTTTGGCATTATAATGCCAATAATCGTAAATACGCAGTCACTTATCTAGTTCTTGGTGGTGTAAACGAGATTTACGAATAGAATCCAAAGCCTGTGGCAGAGAGACAATGTCCTCTCATCACCACTTTCTGTGCATCCCATTCCGCAGCACACGTCGTGGCCGACCCACTGTTCACAGCAAAATAATCTGAGATAAATGTGAGCAGCTGCTTGCGAAAAGGCTGATCTGTCAGCAAGTCGGTGCGCAAGCACCAGGTTGGCACCGAAGTGCGTGGTAAGCCCCAACACATGCTAGCCCTCAGTGGGCAATGATCAGACAATGTCTTGGCCAAGTAGTCTGTCCTTAAGGCCCTGGAAATCAGCCCTGTAGAACTGAACCGTAGATCTATGAGAGTGTGTAGTGCGTGGACTGGGGGTAGAAAGAGTATTCTCTATCCTGTGGATGTAATGAGCACCAAATATCTTAAAGACCACGCTCCGACATCCAGTAGCGCAATTCACCCACCAATGTGCGGCTGGGAGGACCCACGTGTGGCTGTCGAGATCTGTCCATAGCTACATCTGCTACACAGTTAGTCACTACCCCATATACAGCTAGCAGTTGGATCCCGAAAAAGTGCGGGTGTGATTGAGCGCAGAAAATCCCCTTGTTTTGAGTTAGGAGCGTATATTCCGACTACAGACAGTGAGTAAACAGCGAGCCCTCCCTCTGTACATATCTACCATCTTTTCCTACTGCTGTGTGATCTACCATAAAGGGGTCCTCTGGGACCACCCAAATCAGCACCCCTCTTGCAAAAGCTGATGTGGATGTACCATAAACCTTACTGCGCCATTTGGTTTTAATGTTAAGGAGGTCTTTGTCTGTGAAATGCGTTTCTTGCAGGATCGTTTTAAGTACGCATGCACCCGGTTATGCTTGCCAGGATTAGCCATACCCCTCATGTAACTGTTAAGGCTATGTGTCGGCATGAGTACGTGAGATCTTTAAATGCTCCTGGGGCACAAACCCAGTTGATCCATTATTGCATTGCCCCTCCTGCCCAACTACTCAACATCAGCGACGAAATTCCTACAGAACATGAGATACAACTAGTAACTGAATGCCCAACAGGGCCAAATATGTCCAACACCCATTGAGCACAACAGGTGTCATCTTGGGCAACGTTGTTCATATGTTCCATACAGAAATCCACTTAAGGGTTGGGGGCAGTGGCTGAGGTCAAGCATCTCGTTCTTGTCAGCCCCCATCAATGTCAATAGATTCTGAAACCACTCTTCCCCGTTGTTGTCTGCAGGTGGGATTTATATTTAAATTGCCAAGTGCTGCATGTAAGTCTCGGCATAAGAGTTAGAGGAAAGCAGGGTCGCTTTAACCTCTTAGCTGCTGGGCCTTTTCCCCCCCCAGTGCTGAGCCCTTTTTTGGCTATTTGGGGTAGTTCGCGCTTAGGCCTTCATAACTTTTTGTCCACATAAGCTATCCACGCCAAATTTGCGTCCTTTTTTTCCAACATCCTAGGGATTCTAATGGTACCCAGAGTTTGTGGTTTCCCCTGGAGGAGACCAAGAAAATAGCCAAAATACAGTGAAAATTTCGTTTTTTCCAAAAAAATGGGAAAAAAGGGCTGGCGAAGAAGGCTTGTGGTTTTTTCCCTGAAAATGCCATCAACAAAGGGTTTCTGGTGCTGAAATCACTATCTTCCCACCTTTCAGGAACGGGCAGACTTGAATCAGAAAACCACATTTTCCAGCACAAATTTGGCATTTTACTGGGACATAACCCATTTTTACTATTTTTGGTGCTTTCAACCTCCTTCCAGTTAGTGACAGGAATGGGTGTGAAACCAATGCTGGATCCCGGAAAGCTAAACATTTCTGAAAAATAGACAAAATTCTGAATTCAGCAAGGGGTCATTTGTGTAGATCCTACAAGGTTTTCCTACAGAAAATAACAGCTGAAATAAAAAAATATTGAAATTGAGCTGAAAACAGCAGCCATTTTTCTTTGTTTTACTCTGTAACTTTTTCCTGCGATGTCAGATTTCTGAAAGCAATATACCGTTTTGTCTGCTGGACTCTTCTGGTTGCGGGGACATAAAGGGCTTGTAGGTTCATCAAGAACCCTAGGTACCCAGAGCCAATAAATGAGCTGCACCCTGCAGTTGGTTTTCATTCTATACTGGGTATACAGCAATTTATTTGCTGAAATATGAAGAGTGAAAAAGAGGTATCAAGAAAACCTTTGCATTTCCAAAATGGGATCAAGATAAGGTTTTGAGGAGCAGTGGTTATTTGCACATCTCTGAATTCCGAGGTGCCCATACTAGCATGTCAATTTCAGGGCATTTCTCAAATAGACGTCTTTTTTACACACTCTCTTATATTTGGAAGGAAAAAATGTAGAGAAAGATAAGGGGCAATAACACTTTTTTTGCTATTCTATGTTCCCCCAAGTCTCCTGATAAAAATTATACCTCACTTGTGTGGGTAGACCTAGTGCCCGCGACAGGAAATGCCCCAAAACACAACATGGACACATCCCATTTTTTGATAGAAAACACAGCTGTTTTTTCCAAAGTGCCTACCTGTAGATTTTGGCCTCTAGCTCAGCCGGCACATAGTGAAACGTACCAAACCTGTGCATTTTTGAAAACTAGAGACCTAGGGGAATCCAAGATGGGGTGACCAGGTTCTGTTACCCAGAATCCTGTGCAAACCTCAAAAAGTGGCTAAAAAAACAAGTTTTCCTCACATTTCGGTGACAGAAAGTTCTGGAATCTGAGAGGAGCCACAAATTTCCTTCCACCCAGCGTTCCCCCAAGTCTCCCGATAAAAATGATACCTCACTTGTGCGGGTAGGCCTAGCGCCCGCGACAGGAAATGCCCCAAAACACAACGTGGACACATCACATTTTTTCATAGAAAACAGTGCCTACCTGTGGATTTTGGCCTCTAGCTCAGCCGGCACCTGGGGAAACCTAGCAAACCAGCACATTTTTGAAAACTAGAAACCCAGGGGAATCCAAGATGAGGTGACTTGTGGGGCTCTGACCAGGTTCTGTTACCCAGAATCCTTTGCAAACCTCAAAATGTGGCTAAAATAACACGTTTTCCTCACATTTCGGTGACAGAAAGTTCTGGAATCTGAGAGGAGCCACAAATTTCCTTCCACCCAGCGTTTCCCCAAGTCTCCCGATAAATATGATACCTCACTTGTGTGGTTAGGCCTGGTGCCCGCGACAGGAATAGATCACACAACGGTCAATGTTGGTCCTTACGTGAGGCAGCTGTTGACCCTGGGGTGATCCATTCCTGACACAGGCACTAGGTGTAGGCACTCAAGTGGGGTAGTGTTTTTATCAGGACAGGTGAGGAGTCACTGGGTGGTAGGAATGTTGTGGATCCCAGCATATTCCTGTAGTTTGTGTGACAGAAATGCGAGAAAAATTGAGGTTTTTTTCAACATTTCAGCTTTGCAGGGTATTCTGGGTAAGAAAACTTTGGGGAATCCACACAAGTCACACCTCTGTGGACTCCCCGAATGTCTAGTTTCCAGAAATGTTTGGGTTTAGTGTGTTTCTCTATATGGCCGCCGAATCCAGGACCAAAAACACAGGTGCCTGCCTTACAAAACCAGTTTGTTTTGCCATAGATAATTTTGATGTCTCCACAATATGATTTGAGTGGTGGAATTTGGGGCTGAACTAAATTGGGGAGCTCCCAAGAGAGCACTCTCTCTCTCTCTCTCTCTCTGCTTGCCGCTGCATTCACCTGCTCTCTGGGTTGGCCTAACCCACTATTACCCAGTTGCACGAACAGCTTGCGAAGGGACAGCAGGACTGTCCTCATCACCTCCCTCATAATGTACTGGAAGAGGAGTTATCGAATGGGACTCCTCCGACTGAAAAATCACCCCCAGAGTCTGCGCCATTGTCCTATCCCTCAGATGCTGTCTCAGTATCTGATGTCTCAGTCTCTGATCCTATGTCAGAGCGGTCCTCTATAACCCGAGTGCAGGGAGCAGTCATCCATCAAGATGCCATCTCTGCTATTGGCTAAACTGTTTCTCTAAAACACTAGCCTACGTAGACAGTCACAAAATCGATGGTGTGTGTGAGATACGTGCAACAGTAGAGGCCACCTTACCTGCGCTTCTTCCCTCAATCAGCACGTACTTTCAAGACACTCAAAAAACACCTTGTCACATACCATTCGTCACAGTCTTTAGCACCTCCTGCGCCCAGTCCAACAATCATTATTGGTGCTCCCACTCCCTCCTCCTCGGATTCCCTCATTACCACCCAGCAAAAGTGCCCTTCATCTCTCCATAGCCGCCCTCCACCCCGCACATACATTTCATTGGTATTATAGCGCAGGTAATGGCTGACTTTACTAATGTACTCAGCTATTTACATAAAATACAGATTTGCTCTTTGCAGTAGGCATATAAACCTTCTGCGCTTCTTTATGGCACTAAAACTGCCACTAGACAAGTCTGACCCTTTTCCCCCCAGGGAAACCACACACATATTGACAAAAGGGATATATATATGACAGCCAACCACCTGAAACTCAACTCAAGCAAAACCGAAATAATCCTCTTTGGCCCACACAAAAACACCTGGGACCCCTCATGGTGGCCCACCACGCTAGGCCCTGCACCCACTCCTGCCAACCACGCACGCAACCTCGGCATCATCCTAGACGCCTCCCTCTCGATGACCCAACAAATCAACGCTCTCACCTCCTCATGCTTCAACACACTCCGTATACTGAAAAACATTCAAATGGATCCCCACAGAGACCAGAAAAACTGTCACTCACGCACTCATCAGCAGCAGGCTTGATTACGGAAACGCCCTCTACGCCGGCACCCCTCTAAAACTCAAGCGCAAACTACACGCATCCAGAACTCAGCAGCACGACTCATCCTCGACCTCCCCCGACACGAACACATCTCTCCACACCTCAAATCCCTCCACTGGCTCCCCATTGACAAAAGGATCACCTTCAAGATCCTCATCCTCGCACACAAATCACTCCACAACACAGGCCCTGCCTACCTCAACGAGAGTCACCTTCCACACCCCCACACGAAACGTCCGCTCAGCTGACCTCTCTCGCGCCTCTGTCCCCCACATCAAACACACCACCACTGGGGGTAGATCCTTCTCCCACCTTGCACCCAAAACCTGGAACGCCCTCACAAACCACCTTCGCAAGAACCAAAACCTACTTCTTTTCAGGAAGGGCCTCAAAACCTGGCTTTTCGAACAATGAACCTCCCAGCCCCTTTCCCTCCCCCGTACCCCCCCCCCAGCGCCTTGAGACCCTGGGTGAGTAGAGCGCTTTATAAATCTCTTTGATTGATATATATAGATCTACCTCTATATATATATATATATATATATATATATATCTATCTACATAGATATATCTATAGATATATCCATGTATATAGATATATCTATAGATATATCCATGTACATAGATATATCTATAGATATATCCATGTACATAGATATATATATAGATCTATATATAGATCTTTTTTTTTTTTTTTTTTGTTGTATGGTTTCCCTGGGGGCCAAACCCTACAACATCTAAAAAAAAATATTGCCCCCACAGGGGGTCACCCTGCCCATGGGCGACCCCCTGTCATTTTATTGTATTTTTTATTTTATTTTTTTATTTTTGGGAAGAAGAAAAAAATTTCCCCTGGGGGGACACCTACCTTTAAAAAAAAAAAATATATATGCCCCGGGGGGGGGGGGGGGGGGGCGTTTTCCGAGGGGGACGCCCCCCCCAAAGTGAAATCCCTGGCATCTAGTGGTGTTTCCTGGCCCCCGATCGCAGCACAGCTGCGATCGGGGCCAGGAAAACCGTTTCAGAAGGCCTCGTAAGAAAGGGGAGAGTCTCCCCTTTCTTACGTGGCCTTTTGAAAGTGTTTCCTGGTCCCCCGATCGCAGCTGTGCTGCGATCGGGGGGCCAGGAAACCTGAAAGTGTTTCCTGGCCCCTGATCGCAGCACAGCTGCGACCGGGGGCCAGGAAACACTTTCAGGAATGCCTCGTAAGAAAGGGGAGAGTCTCCCCTTTCTTACAAGGCCTTCCCGAATGTGGTGAAGGCCGTTTTCCCCATCGAAGCATGAAGCTGCCGCAAGGCGGCTTCCTGCTTCGATGGAGAAAACAACTTTGTAACGTCAGCGGACGTCACAAAGGGGCGGGTGGGGGGCCGGGAGGGGAGACACGGAAGCTTCTGTGTCTCCCGGGAAAAGTAAAAAAAATAAATAATAATAAATCCTCGGGTGCAAGGCACCCGAGGATTTATTAACACCCTCCCTGGTGTCGGCCACTGGTCGTGACCCGCACCAGGGAGGTAGTGCGGGCGTCGGCCAGTGGCCGTCGCCCACATTTAAGGGGTTAAGCAACGCCTGCTCTTGGCCCATGGCCGCCTTTGCTCAGGAGGGACGTAATTTGCTGCTGGTTCCCCTCTTTCCACAGGGTGAGGGAGTCAGATATGAGTCATCCTGAGGATCTTCGCCATGCGGCACAGCCAGGCCCTTAGCATCTGCCCATGTCCGAGCATCCTCTGGAGTCGGGAAAATGTGTCTTCCCCTCATCCACTAGGCGGAGGCGCGCCGGGTAAAGCAAAGAGTATGCAATGCCGTGCTCACAAAGAAGTTACTTGATTTTCATGTAAGAAGTCCTTTTAAGTTGCACCTCCTTAGGGTAGTCCGGGTATGCCGTGATAGCAGAGTTTTCATACTTCCAAGGGCCATGTGTATGGAAACGTTGAGGTATGAGGTCACGGTCTCGGAATTTGAGGAGGCGAGCTATCAGAGGGCGTGGTGGAGCTCGGGGCTTGGGTGGTTTCCCTGGGATTCTATGTGTGCGTTCTATTGAGAAGAAAGGTGGTACATCACTGCTCAGAACAGTGTTCCTCAGCTATTGTTCTATGAATAGTTCAGCTTTGGATAATTCCACCCTCTCTGGAAATCCCAAAAAGCAAATGTTGTTCCTGCGAGAGTGTCCCTCTGCGTCTTCAGCCCTGCGCTGCAAGAGCAAAACCTCTCCCTGGAATTGCGACACCTTGCTATGAGTGTTTATAACACCTGGCCATACCTCAGCTAGTGAGGTCTCATTAGCAGACACTCTGTCGGCCAACTTGCGGTGTTACACACGAAGCAGATTGACCTCCTGTGTTACGGTGCCTATTTTCCCTTCCAGTGCCATTTTGGTGTCCAGTACGGCTTGTAGCAGCTTCTCGAATTGAGCAGTGTGTGCCTGCAGGGTCTCATGCAAGTGCTGGAGGGTCACCGCAGCATTCCGAGGGGCGGTAGTGGATAAAGGCATATCACTCTCAGCCTACAGTGACGGCTGTATATTCTTTGGTTTAACCATGTGTGTGGTTGTGCAAGCAATTGTCTGTGTGGCAAATGTTGCTCCTTGGCGTAGTTGAGTGGAGTCACTAGCAGTGTGTAAAGGCTGGTTCCATTCCTATATCCAGCTGTGGGGCACCTTGTCTTGTTTAATGTGGTTTACATTATATGATTGTTTTCATACTATATCCTGTAGTGACGCAGTATGCACTTTATCATAATACAGCCATGTTGGTGGAACTGCAATAGCGTTCAAATAGTCTCATGTGTTTATTATTGGTGTTTCTTGCGGGCACATTCGTCACGATGTGGCTCCAGAGTTGTGGTACATTACCCCCACCCGCCCCCCCTACCCAGGTCGACTCCTACTTTCCGATCGGGAATGGCATGGGCTTTTCCCTCCGGTTCCAGCAAGTAGCAGTGGAGTGCCTTGCTGGGCACACCCCGTAGGACACCCAGCAGTGTTGCGGCATCTGCACCAGAATAGGATGAGGGAGGCCTGTAACAGGGAGTCCGTCGCCGCGGTCACAAAACATAGCCCGAGCCTGCAGGACCATACCTGGGGGCCCGCCCTGGAGAATTGACAACCCGGAAGCGATATCCACCGTGGATATCCGGGACACGGGAACAGCTGAAAAGGAAATGTAGAAACCAGAGGACGGTGGCGTGGTAGAGACGGAAGGAGCAGAGCGTGAAGAGGGAGCGAGCGAGTCGGGAACGGGATCGAGAACCGAGGAAGGAACCAAAGCAGAGGAAGACGACCGTGAGGACACAGACACCGAGGAAACACGAGCAACACTGCCACGTCCCTGGAGAGGCGTGGCTCACACAGGTACGAGCGTACCTTAGGGTAAACCTTTTACCCGAGTGGATGCGGGTGGGGAAAAAGGGAGACAAAGAGAGTGAAGAACAGGGAAGGGACCGGGAGAAGGGGACTAAAGAGGAAACTGTCAAATTCCCTAACAACAACAAAGAAGGTGGTGAAGAAAACCACTCTCCTATATAATATAGTAGAGAAAGAGAGAGAGTATTAGGATCACGGAGAAGGGTGAAACACTGCAAACAAGGTTACTCCTCGCACCACCCTGCACCCCTATCCTCACAACCCCTACCAACCTTTAAAAATCCTAAGCCCAAAACACCTACACTTACCTGATTTTTTTATCTAAATTTTTCTTTGGGGAACGCCATCATCCTCCGAGAGCGGAATCCTGACTCCTCCTGGAGATCTTCTGGACGAGATCCCGGCAGTCACAGTGAGCGCCCTAGAACAAAGACCATAAAAAAAATATTACCTTTTTCTGGTAGTGTGAGAAGACGGGAATACCAGCGACGCTTCCTAAGGAAGAACAGTATATAAAGTGAACACTTCCCTTAAACCATATTCCAATAAAAGGAACAGTACCACCAAACTAAGTGTCTCCAGAATTCCTTTCAACCTTTTTCCGAGCAAGAGCCCACTACAGTGGTGTCAGAAGTGGGATCGGAGACACCATCATACCGGATGTTGTCAAGATGGAGGGTGCCCCCACCATAGCCGATATGATGCAATAATTAGCCGAGGGACAGAGACACCTGCAGATTGTGTGGGAAGAGCAACAGATTGAAGCCAAAAAATTGAACGGGAAGCCCTGCAAAACGCCCTTAAAAGTCAAGCAACTATCATGGCCAACAACCAGTTGGTCCATGAGAGTGCCTTAAAGTCCCTGACAGATACCATTGCGGCTACCTGGGTTCATCCCAATGTGCCTAGTTCGGTGTTACAAAGGTACCAAGAAGGCGAAGACCCAGACGCCTTTTTACCAACTTTGAAAGAGTTGCCACATCAGCCACTTGGCCACAAGATCGGTGGGGACAGTACATAGCCTCTCTATTGACAGGGACTCTCCAGGCAGCCTATCAAGCCGTGAACCCTGGAGGTACCACACCCTACCAGGACATTAAGAAAAGTATATTAGAATGAGTAGGGTTCGACATGGAGCACTATAGACTACGATTCAGGAAGGCTAAATAGGGGCCTTCAGAAAACCCAAGGGCCTTGTATTTCTGGATAAAAGACTTGGGTCTCTAATGGTTGGGTCCCATAGGAACCAACCGCGAGGACATTATAGAAGTCATATTGTTGGAACAATACCTGGAAGCTCTGCCGGTCTCCACCTGTAACTGGATCAAGCAACACCCTTATCCAGATACTACTACCACCATTGAGTTAGCATGTTCTTATCATTCCATGTACTTTGAAAACCCACACCATAGGGTGACCCCTCCTCCATCCCGACAGACCCTTTGGCAGGTTCCCCCCTCAGGGAGAAGACCCCTTGATGATACTGTAAAACCCTGAGTAACGGAGAGGCCTTTCCCCCAACAACCTCAGTGTTATAGTTGCGGGGAGTGGGGCCATATAGCCCATGTATGTCCCCTTAAAACCGACAAACCAGAACCCATGGAAATAGGCGAGTCTATTGTACAGGAAGCAAAGATAAACAATACAAAAAGGAGTTGCTTCTCAACGGGCGCAAGACTTTAGCACTTATCGATTCTGGCTGCAGCCAGTCAGTTATCCGAGCAGATTTGACGGACAGTCAGACCCTCACTCCCGGGGTCACAGTGACGATCTGCTGTATTCACTGTGACTCCCGAGAGTATCCCATGACATGGGTCTCACTGTTATGGGAGAAAGAAACCCACATTCGGATGTGAGTAGTGGACCGCCTGGTAGAAGAAGCCATAATCAGAACCGTCTATATAGACTTTGCTACTCTTTTAGACAGTACAAGGGAAAGCGAAGAAAGTGATTCATGGTGGAAAGAGACACCTTTTTCTAGTGAACCAATACAACGCACCGTAACCCGTTATAAACCGAGTAATAATGAAAAAAGAGAAACCAAAAGAATATATGGACCTAAGGATAAGGAATCCAACAGGATAATTACACAAGTTGATACCTTCAATAATCTTCCCCTGTTTCGCTCTTGCCAGAGGGAGGATCCCACCCTCCTTAATGCTTGGAGAGGCGCGCGACCTAGAACTCCTGAAGATAAGGATCCCTCTTTTTCCATTATAAAAAATCTACTATGTATGTTCACCAACTCTGATAACCAGGAAAAGAAACAATTACTGGTCCCCGAACCTTATAGGCTCCAGATATTACATTTGTCTCATAGTCAACCAGGTGGAGGCCACTACGGTAGAGAGAAAACCGAAGAATATCTGTTAGGAAGGTTTTATTGGCCCTGAGTGTTTTCTCAGATCAGGAGGTTTTGCCAGCAGTGCCATAAGTGTCAGATTATAGATCCTGGACCCAAAAGAAAGGTTCCCCTACATTCCTTGCCTATTATCGAAGTACCCTTTTCCCAAGTAGGAATGGACATAATAGGACCTCTCGTACCTTTCTCAAAGGGTTATAGATATGTATTAATATTAGTGGACGACGCCACCAGATATCCCGAGGCCATTCCTCTTTCTAACATCAATACCAAAAGCGTAGCTAACGCCATGATCGGGTTCTTTACCCGAGTAGGCTTTCCTAAAGAAATACTAACTGACCAAGGAACACAGTTTATGTCAAATTTAATGACCCAGATATGTCAACTACTAGGAATTAAACACCTGAGAACCGCGGTTTATCATCCACAAACCGACGGTTTAGTCGAAAGGTATAACCGTACCTCAAAAACCCTTTTTTTTTAAATCGGTTTCCGAGTCAGGTAAAGACTGGGATAGGAGGCTACCCTTAGTTCTTTATGCCATTAGGACACATGAACAAGCTTCTACCGGACATAGTCCATTTGAGTTGGTTTTTGGGCGGCAGCTGCTAGACATGGCCGCCAAAATGTGGGAAGAGGAGGAAGTAGGAGAGAAAGCCCTTTTAGAATACACTAGTGACCTAAAATCCCAAATCCAATCAGTATGGGAAGACGTCAGGGAAAACTTAGAGAAAGCCCAAAGTAAACAAAAACATTACGACCGCAATACCCAAATGGGAACTTTGAATAAGGGGGACAAAGTACTTATCCTCTTACCTAGCTCTGACAATAAACTTCTGGCTAGATGGCAAGGACCCTATAGGGTTCTAGGCGCCATCACCCCTGTTACCTACACCATTGAAATAAGAGTCCCAAAGGGACCCAAATATTTCACATAAACCTGTAAAAGAAATGGGAAGAACCTCCTGAGCCAATAAGGTCACAGGCAGCCGGATACCTGGTTAATAGCGTAAAGGAACTTGATATTGGGTGGTGTCCCACTGATGTAAACACAAACCCAGAAAAGCCACAAAGGAATGCACATCTCTTCCCAAAAAAACAAGAACAGTTAACCCAACAACTCTCCCACCACGACAAATTATTCTCTACCCAACCAGGAAAAACCACTTTAGTACAGCACCATATTAAAACAATACCCGGAAAGATAATACGACTGCAACCATATCGCATACTCGAAGCCCGAAAAGTTTTGGTAGAGGAAGAAATGGAGAAAATGCTATCTGTGGGAATTATAGAACCATCAAAGAGTCCCTGGTGCTCCCCGGGGGTATTAGCCCCCAAACCAGATGGGTCCATCCGTTTCTGCATTGACTTTCAACAGGTCAATGCCAAATCCCATTTTGACATATATCCCCTTCCCAGGGTAGATGACCTACTAGAAAGACTCGGGAAAGCCAAATATATGTCCACCCTTGATTTAACAAAGGGATACTGGCAAATTACGTTAGCAGCATCAGACAAAGAAAAAACAGCCTTTTCAACGTCCTCGGGACTTTATCACTTTAACATCCTCCCTTTTGGATTACATAGTGCCCATGCCACCTTTCAACGTCTTATGGGATTCCCTGTTACAACCATACACCAGATATGCAGCTGCGTATCTGGATGATATTGTAATATATAGCGAAACCTGGGAGGACCATTTGAGTCATCTACATAACATATTTTCTGTCCTACATCAGGCGGGACTCACTGCTAATCCCACTAAAAGCCACCTAGCTTATACCGATATCTCCTACCTAGGCTATCACATAGGAGGAGGTGTAATAAAACCACAGATGATTAAAGTGGAAGCCATTACTCTTATAAAAACCCCTACTACCAAGAAAGAAGTTCGCTCCTTTCTAGGACTGATAGGTTACTATCGGAGGTTCATACCCCATTATTTGACTCTAGCTGCTCCCTTAACCGACCTCTTAAAGGGACAGCCCACAAAAAGAGCACGGTTGACCCCATCTCAACACCATAGTTACATAACTCTGCAAAACTGTCTCACGACCAAACCAATTTTGCGCTGTCCTGATTTCAGTCGACCCTTCCATTTACAAACGGATGCATCGGATGTAGGCCTGGGTGCTGTTTTATTTCAGAAAAGTGATGACCACACCAGTCAAATCATTGTTTTCATTAGTCGTAAGCTCCTGCTCAGGGAACAGCGCTACCCAATTATAGAACGCGAATGTCTGGCCAATAAATGGGCTATAGAAAGCCTACAATATTTTCTTCTGGGATGCCCGTTGGTGCTATATACTGATCACGCTCCTCTTATGTGGCTATGGCGCCATAAAGATTCCAACGACCGCATACTGAGATGGTTCATGGAACTCCAACCTTTCTCCTTTCAGGTATGCCACCTTCCGGGGGAGCTAATGGGCCAGGCCGACTACCTATACCATTATCCGATTACTCTGGGACTCGAACAGCCCCAATCGTGGGGAGGGACGTGCAACCGGGCTTCTGTCGCCGCAGTTACAAAACATAGCCCCGAGTCTGCAGGACCATACCCCGGGGGCACGCCCTGGAGAATCGACAACCCGGAAGGGATATCCACAGCGGACATCCGGGACATGGGAACAGCTGAAAAGGAAATGGAGAAACCAGAGGACGGCGGCACGGGAGAGACGGAAGGGGCAGAGCGTGAAGAGGGAGAAAGCGAGTCAGGAACGAGATCGAGAACCGAGGAAGGAACCAAAGCGGAGGAAGAGGAAGACCACCATGACGACACTGAGACACCGAGGAAACACGAGCAACGGCACCACATCCCTGGAGGGGTGTGGCTGTAGGAGGCTGGCCTGGCTTGTAGTGGGTACCAAGGGGTACTTACACTCTGTACCAGGTCCAGTTATCCATTATTAGTGTAGAAGAGGTGTTTGTAGCAGCTTAGGCTGATAGAAGGTAGCTATAGCAAAGCAGCTTAGGCTGAACTAGGAGACATGCAAAGCTCCTGCTATACCACTGGTGTCATGTGCATAATATCATAAGAAAACGCAATACACAGATATACTAAAAATAAAGGTACTTTATTTTTATGACAATATGCCAAGAGTATCTCAGTGAGTACCCTCAGTATGAGGATGCCAAATATACACAAGATATATGTACACAATACCAAAATATGCAGTAATAGCAAAAGCAAGTAATGCAAGCAATGTATAGTTACAGTAGATTGCAAAAGCAGCACATAGGTATAGGGGCAACACAAACCATATACTCCAAAAGTGGAATGCGAACCACGAATGGACCCCAAACCTATGTGAGCTTGTAGAGGGTCGCTGGGACTGTAAGAAAACAGTGAGGGTTAGAAAAATAGCCCACCCCAAGACCCTGTAAGGTAGGTGTAAAGTGCACCTACAACCCCCAGAGAGCACAGAAGTCGTGATAGGGGGATTCTGCAAGGAAGACCAACACCAGCAATGCAACAACAGTGGATTTCCGGACCTGAGTACCTGTAAGACAAGGGGACCAAGTCCAAGAGTCGCGACAGTGTCGAGAGTGGGCAGATGCCCAGGAAATGCCAGCTGAGGGTGCAAGGAAGCTGCCAACGGATGGAAGAAGCTTTGTGTTCTGCAAGAATGAAGAGGACTAGGAACTTCCCCTTTGGTGGATGGATGTCCCACGTCGTGAAGAAGCTTGCAGAGGTGTTCCCACGCAGAAAGACCGCAAACAAGCCTTGCCAACTGCAAGGGTCGCAGTTACGGTTTTTGGATGCTGCTGTGGCCCAGGAGGGACCAGGATGTCGCCACTTGGATGAGGAGACAGAGGGGGCGCCCAGCAAGTCAGGGAGCCCTCACAGAAGCAGGCAGCACCCGCAGATGTACCGAAACAGGCACTTAGAAGAGGAGTGAACCGGACTCCACCCGAAGTCAGAAAAGGGAGTCCCACGACGCCGGAGGACAACTCAGATGGTTGTGCACTGCAGGTTAGAGTGTCGGGGACCCAGGCTTGGCTGTGCATGAAGGAAATCCTGGAAGAGTGCACAGGAGCCGGAGCAGCTGCAAATCACGCGGTACCCAGCAATGCAGTCTAGCGTGGGGAGGCAAGGACTTACCTCCACCAAACTTGGACTGTGGGGGTCACTTGGACAGAGTTGCTGAATTCCAGGGACCACGCTTGTCGTGCTGAGAGGGGACCCAGAGGACCGGTGATGCAGTCTTTTGTTGCCTGCGTTGCAGGGGGAAGATTCCGTCGACCTACGGGAGATTTCTTCAGAGCTCCTGGTGCAAGAAGGAGGCAGGCTACCGCCATAGCATGCACCACCAGGAAACAGGCGAGAAAGCCGGCAGGATGAAGCGATACAAGGTTGCAGTAGTCGTCTTTGCTACTTTGTTGCGGTTTTGCAGGCGTCCTGAGCAGTCAGCGGTCGATCCTTTGGCAGAAGCTGAAGAGGGAGATGCAGAGGAACTCTGGTGAGCTCTTGCATTCGGTATCTGAAGAATTCCCCAAAGAAGAGACCCTAAATAGCCAGAAAAGGAGGTTTGGCTACCTTGGAAGGAGGATAGGCTAGTAAGAAAGGTAAGAGCCTATCAGAAAGAGTCTCTGACGTCACCTGATGGCACTGGCCACTCAGAGCAGTCAAGTGTGCCAGCAAAACATCTGATGGCAGAGGTCTGGGACACACTGGAGGAGCTCTGGGCACCTCCCCTGGGAGGTGCAGGTCAGGGGAGTGGTCACTCCCCTTTCCTTTGTCCAGTTTCGCGCCAGAGCAGGGCTGGGGGATCCCTGAACCGGTGTAGACTGGCTTATGCAGAGATGGGCACCATCTGTGCCCATCAAAGCATTTCCAGAGGCTGGGGGAGGCTGCTCCTCCCCAGCCCTGACACCTTTTTCCATAGGGAGAGGGTGTAAAACCCTCTCTCTGAGGAAGTCCTTTGTTCTGCCTTCCTGGGCCAAGCCTGGCTGGACCCCAGGAGGGCAGAAACCTATCTGAGGGGTTGGCAGCAACTGCAGTGAAACCCCAGGAAAGGCAGTTTGGCAGTACCCGGGTCCGTGCTAGAGACTCAGGGGATCATTGAATTGTTTCCCCAATGCCAGAATGGCATTGGGGTGACAATTCCATGATCTTAGACATGTTACATGGCCATGTTCGGAGTACCATTGTGATGCTATACATAGGTAGTGACCTATGTATAGTGCACGCGTGAAATGGTGTCCCCGCACTCAAAAAGTCCGGGGAATTTGCCCTGAACGATGTGGGGGCACCTTGGCTAGTGCCAGGGTGCCCACACACTAAGTAAATTTGCACCCAACCTTCACCAGGTGAAGGTTAGACATATAGGTGACTTATAAGTTACTTAAGTGCAGTGGTAAATGGCTGTGAAATAACGTGGACGTTATTTCACTCAGGCTGCAGTGGCAGGCCTGTGTAAGAATTGTCAGATCTCCCTATGGGTGGCAAAAGAAATGCTGCAGCTCATAGGGATCTCCTGGAACCCCAATACCATGGGTACCTCAGTACCATATACTAGGGAATTATAAGGGTGTTCCAGTATGCCAATGTGAATTGGTGAAATTGGTCACTAGCCTGTTAGTGACAATTTGGAAAGCAGAGAGAGCATAACCACTGAGGTCCTGGTTAGCAGAGCCTCAGTGAGACAGTCATCACACAGGGAACACATACAGGGCACACTTATGAGCACTGGGGCCCTGGCTGGCAGGGTCCCAGTGACACATACACTAAAACAACATATATACAGTGAAATATGGGGGTAACATGCCACGCAAGATGGTACTTTCCTACAGTGGCTCACACACGTACGAGCGTACCTTAGGGTAAACCTTTTACCCGAGTGGGGAAAAAGAGAGTAAAGAACAGGGAAGGGACCGGGAGAAGGGGACTAAAGAGGAAACTGACAAATTCCCTAACGACACACAAGGAGGTGAAGAAAACCACTCTCCTATATAACCTAGTAGAGAAAGAGAGAGAGCGTATTAGGATCACAGAGAAGGGTGAAACACTACAAACAAGGTTACTCCTCGCACCACCCTGCACCCCCTATCCTCACAACCCCTACTAACCTTTAAAAATCCTAAGCCCAAAACACCTACACTTACCTGATTTTATTTTATCTCTGTTTTTCTTTGGGGAACGCCATCATCCTCCGAGAGCGGAATCCTGACTCCTCCTGGAGATCTTCTGGACAAGATCCCGGCAGTCACAGGGAGCACCCTAGAACAAAGACCATAAAAAACATTAGCTTTTTCTGGTAGTGTGAGAAGACGGGAGTACCAGCGACGCTTCATAAGGAAGTACAGTATATAAAGTGAACACTTCCCTTAAACCATATTCCAATAAAAGGAACAGTACCACCAAACTAAGTGTCTCCAGAATTCCTTTCAACCTTTTTCCGAGCAAGAACCCACTACAAGGCCTCTTCTTGGTGTCGGGCAGGAACGCGGGGCTACGCTCACCTCACCTGAGCCACGGCATGTACCGGGCCCAGCCCTTGGCCGCAGGTGCACGCCACAGTCTGTGCTCCTATGGGGGTTCTGGCTTGTTTTGGGCTGCGCCGCTGTCACCAGGCACAGGGCCCGTCACATACTGCCCTCAGGAGCGCCTCAGTGCTTCACAGCACGGTCTATCAGCTTGCTACGTCTTGCCGGCCGCCAGGCGAAACGTTTGCTGCAAGGCAAAAAGTTTGCTGCAAGGCTCAACCGTACAGTCCGCTCCAGCTACGCAGGCTTCCCGTCACCACGCCACAGTTACCGCTGCCCGGAGGCCAAAAAGGAACGTCTCCGGCATCCGGGAGTTCAGGTGTGCAGTCCCGGCTTTTTTGGGGGATCCAGGTAGGAAAGAGTGACAGGATAATTTGGGGCAGAGAGCGGAGCTGTTCAGTTAGCATCCGCTCTGGTTTCCATCTTGGCCACACCCTCCTTTGTACAAACACTTAAATACTTTTCTAATCCCCAGTTTTTGAAAGAGACTACTCTAAAGAATCCAGTTTTGGTTGCAGTTTTTCAGTCAACAATATTGTCACTCCTTGGTGTTCCATCAATTGCTATGAGATCCAATATGTGTTCTTTTTCCAGTTGTAGCAATTGGTCATTAAAAAAGGTACATTCTTCAAAAGTAGGCATTCGACACACAATGGATTTTTGTTGTTTAATAAAGTCAAACATTAGCTGTGCTGCAGAATTTGTTTAAGGAAATATGTTCTTTCTAAGTTGTTTGCAAGTAACATTTTCCTTCTTTTGATAGTATTACTACTCAAATATCCTTCAAAATATTTTCATATTGCATATCAGATGCTTGATGCATGATTCTAATTAGTTCTTTGTATTGGAAATCCAACCAAATGTTTATATTTCCATTACTTCCTAGAGAATTTTGAGTTTCTTCATGTTAAAGTGTTTTAAACGCAGGATGTTCTTTTACAGGGGTAAGTTGCAATAAATCACATGCTTCCCTCCAAAAAGTACATCACACTCTGTCTTCAGTATCTTTTGTATTCTCAGATGGACAAAGGTGAGCATTAAGTTTGGGACTATGCTCACCTCATCAATGATTAAAAGTTTCCATTTCTTCAGAACTCAGGAAACTTTGTGACAAGCTTCACCAGATAACTTTTGGTACTCCAATTTGCAGGTAGCATGAGTAGACGATGCAAGGTATTTCCTTTGATGTTGTGTGCAGCTAATCCAGTAGGTGCTATTACTACACATGACAAAATGCAGTCTGTAGTCCTCTGTAGGTAAGTGGTAGAACTTGGATTAAAATGCTCTTTCTAGTGCCGGCTTGTCTGCTGACATACAAAAGAATTGGTTTAAAAGTTCAACATTTACATTGATTCTTTTCGAGGAGGAATCCATGCTCTATTTTTTCTTTGACTTCCATATATATTTCTTTCTGCTCATCATTCAGTTGTCCAACCAACTGTTCCAAGTCAACATTTTCTTCTCTTGCTTGTTGCATTGCTGTGTTCACCTCAATCATGGCTATGATGGCTTCATTTTTTATTATTGGCTGTCCAAGAGGATCTGGACTTAGAGGTCTGGAACTTTGGCTGCTTTGTGAACTATCCTTTGCTATCCTAGTAGCAATAATTTCCTCTTGTGCCATTTGTTCATTTAACATTTTCAGGGAGTTGGGAACAATTGGACACTCAATGCTGTCTTTTACAACATTAAAAGAGTCTTTGTAGCAGTCATATCGTCCATGTAACTCAGTTTCAGAAGGCCAAGGATTGAAAAGTTGGAGACGTGCTAAGTAGAATTTTTTTTTTCTCAGCAGCTTGACAACTATACTTTCTGTGGTTTATTAAATTACCTTTTGCATGTTGAATCAAACAGTAGCAACCAACTACAGCATATTTCCCTTAATCAGTGTTTTCTGTCACATTGTTTTTGTGCCTATAGTGTTGTAGAATTTCATAAAACACGTCTTCAAGGTGTGGACTTCTTGGATAGTAGGTATCTAACATATTTGTTGTTACAATATCTGTATTCTCTGGATCAAATTCTTCTAGGTATTGAATTTCTGGGAAATACTACAAGACTCGTGTTGGCAAGGCCTAGACTAACCCAAACAATTCCACTAGACTTTGAGTACAAGCTAGCTGAACTCAACCTGTTACAGCACTCAAAGGAACTTATCTCCCAATGCCAAAGCATTTTCAGGCTGAAACTGTATAATCTGTTTGATAGAGATTTTTCTGCAGAAATCTCCTCTGTTTCCTTCATCTCTGTTTTCTCTGACCTTCTGATGTATGAAGTAACATAGCAAGCAACAGCAATGGAGTTGTCTGCCCCAAACTCTATGTCCATGATTGCATTCCATAATTTAAAAATTACAGGATTATAATTATTAATATACTTGGAGGCCTCTGATCTTCTCAGATTATATGTATTTTTTTGTTGATTTTCGTGTCAGTGTATTCCTGACTGCAGATACTGGGATAAATGCGGTTTATTCTTCCTTTGAAAATAATATGTCTTGGAAATCCAAACTGACACCTTGAATAACTTTTTCTATTACATCTTTATCTTCGGTGGCAGTGCTTGCCACATCTTTTTGTTTGTAAACAAAGAATTTTCTGTCTTAGGCCTTTGTCTTCATTCTCTTTTGGAATGGTGCATGCAACATACTCTTCTATAAAAGACATTACATTCGGTTACAAACTTTGGTGCATCCCCTATACATAGGAGCATGTGTATATGTGGAGCACATCTTGTCTGGTACTCTTTGCGGCAAAAGAAATCTGTAACTTCACCAAAACGAGGGTTAAATTTATTGCATATGGAAACCAGCGTTGCTTAAAACTTTGCTCTTTCGATCCTGCTAATGTGTGTAGGTATTTCAAAGAGCAACGTTCTCCTGCTGTCTTCTAATTAATATCCTTAATGTTAAAATTTTGCTTCTCTTATAAACAGAAATAAATCATCCCATGCATACTCTGTACAACCAGTGTGGCAAACCAAGTAGGTGCACCTAAGTTTAGGAGCATACATTTAAGTTCTCCATGACAGCAATACCAATATTTGTTGGTACCACGTTGACATGCCTACAAGTTAATTATGGTCTATTCCAGGTTTTTATCCTTACCTTGCACTTTGTCAACTAAGTCCCTTGCAGAGAGATTTTGCAGATTAACTCCTGTCTTTGGAATGTGATTTACTGAAAGAAAGTCCTGACAAGTCACTCGCAAATAATAGATGGAATATATAGGGATTACACTAATGAAACATATCATCCTCTGATTGTGGTCTCGTTCATCTGTACGCAGCTGCTGGTATTTGTATAGGCTGACCATGGTAGTGCCCACCTATGTCAGTGGGAAATAGCTGTGGAAAACAGCGAGCTTCTAAACCTTTCTCCCATACACTCATTAGAGATCCTTTTAGGTTGTTTCATTTGAAACAGATAAATGGCATCCTATACAGCTTTGGAATGAAGTGGATGTATACTGAAGTGCTCCTATAGGTTTTCTGATTTGTGGTTGTCCACTTTTCCTCTGTCCACTTGATTGCAATACCTCATCATCAATACAAGTTACATCTCCAATAACATCAAGAGCTAAATAAAAACATTACTTTCTTTCAAATATATTGCTCCTTTTTACTTTACTCACATCTATTACCTCCTGCTGATTTAATTTTTAGTAGGCACACCATGTACTAGAATAAAGAGTGGTTCTTCAACATCTTTCTGAACACCCACAATATCAAAAATGTTTTGAAGTCTAAAGATAAGTAGACAACTCTTCCTTTCAGTCCTTGCAGTAGCTCTGTTGGTGGTAGTGTCTCTGTTTTAAGTTCCATTCAAACTATTTCTTGCAAGGGATGTATAGTTTGAATGAGAATGGATTCATAGACATTTAATTGTTCAAGTTCTTGTGGGATCGGTAGCAATTCAAATCTATTATATATTGCTCTAGCTGGCATTTTATTATCTTCTAATTTATCATAACAATATTTAGATATTGTTTGCTTTGTGGCTAAATTAAAACTTTTTTTTTACAAACAGATATGTACCAAATTCCTGCCACTTATCTGTTTTCTTCCTTAGTTTAAAAAAATACAATTATTTTACGAGTATGATTTTTATATTGAGTGTGGCGACAACAAATACAAACACATTCTGGTTTCTCTGAACACAGTGTCCTTAAATTGGCTATCTCTTTTCCAGATTGTTCAATGCTAATAGCTGTATCCTGTTGCTCTTAACCTCTAGCCAGTCATTACCGCCTCATTTTCCCTACACTCTTCTTCAGAGCCATAGAAACAAAACTGAGTATCATCACAAACCTTCTCTAGCTCTGCCACAGTACCATGCAATACAGCTCTATTAATCCCTCTTAAACATAAAGCTGGACCTTTTACACAGTAAAATCTCCTAACTAAATTTCACGTTTTTGAATGATGCACAGCTGTCATCCTAAAGTGATGCAATGTGCTTTCACACACTTTCTTTAAAAGATGTGGTAGTGAATGCCTTTGTAAGCAAGTGTATTTCCTAACTTTGCATGGATTTAATCCTTGAAGCATTGTCATTTTCTTCTTCACAGTTCCACATGAATATTCTCTTAGGAAAGTTCTTAATTTATAAATTGATTCCCGATGTATAGTACAAATACTGCTACACTTCCAACTGTACACAGGGGTCTGTTTACACCTTTCTTGTACCTCTTCAGCTATCACTTCTTCTACATTCTTAGGAACTAACTCTTCTTTTTCTATGAGAGTACCGTTTTATCCTTCACAGCAGCGACCAGTTGTGTCAACTGCATACACTAATATGTTTTCTTGTAAGTAACTCTCTTCATTAAAGAATGGCTCTGTACTTGATGTGTGTATCCATCCTCCTTTAAAAACTTAACAAAAATTACTTTTATTCATAAGCCTTTTCCTTAATGTTCTTGTCCTCCTGCACAATACTGTTTTAGCGAGTGTCTTCATTCTGTTCAATATTAAGATAAAACGTTTCCTCTTCACAGCAAATACTTTCTCATCTATACTCTCAATATGTTGCTTTTGCTTAAGAACAGCACCTCTCCTTTTATACTTCATCTTTTTCACCAAATTTTTTATTATTCTGTTTCAGCACATTTTTTACCCTTATCTCCTTAAACTGTTTCTGTCTCCAAAAAAGTGTCTGTTTTCTCATCAGATTTCAAATTTTGACGCAATGCACTTATTCCTCTTTGTCAGTACATTTAAAACCTATCTGTTTAATTTGTCTTTCTCTCGTTTTGCATTGTAATACATTTTGGGGGTGATTCCTACCCTGGCGGTCTCGACGGAGGATGCACCCCCAACAGGCTGGCGGTGCATCCATGGGCATTCTGACCGCGGCGGTACAGCCGCGGTCAGAAACGGAAAACTGGCGGTGTCCCGCCGGTTTTCCGCTGCCCTAGGGAATCCTCATTCCGACCCCCTTACCGCCAGCCTGGTTCTGGCGGTTTTGACCGCCAGAACCTGGCTGGCGGTAACGGGTGTCTTGGGGCCCCACCCCCCAACACTGCGCTAAGCCTATTTTGGCTATTTGGGGTAGTTCAAACTTAGGCCTCCATAAGTTTTTGGCCACATAAGCTATCCACACCAAATTTGGGTCCTTTTTTCCAACATCCTGGGGATTCTAAAGATTCTTGGGGTTTGTGCATTCCCCTGGAAGGGGCTAAGAAAATAGCCAAAATACAGCTACATTTGGGGGGTTTGGGGGAAAAATAGGAAAAAATGCTGTCTGTAGAAGAAAGTGTCCAATTCTTTTTCCCATGCAAATGGAATCAACAAATGGTTTGTGGTGTGAAAATCACCATCTGCCCAACTTTTAGGAACAGGCAAACCTGAATCAGAAAACGCAATTTTTCAACACTGTATTTTACTTGCACATGGGCCTATTTTTCATATTTTTTGTTCTTTCAACCTCCTGCCAATGAGTGGCAGAAATTGATGTAAAACTAACAGTAGATCCTGGAAAGCTATACATTTCTGAAATGTAGACAAAATTCTGAATTCAACAAAGGATCATTTGTGTAGATCCTTCAAGGTTTACCTTTAGAAAGTAACTTTTGAAATTAAAAAAATAATGAACATGAGTTGACAAAACAGCCATTTGTGTCTGCTTACATTTGTAACTTTTTCTAACTATGGCAGATTTTTTAAAGCAATATACTGTTATGTCAGCTGGACCCTTCTGGTTGCGGCGGGGATATATAGGGCTTGTAGGTTCACCAAGAACCCGAGGTACCCAGAGCCAATAACAGAGCTAAACCTTGCAGTGGTTTTTCATTGTGTATCAGGTATACAGCAATTCATTTGTTAAAATATAAAGAGTGAAAATAGGTGTCAAGGAAACCTATGTATTTCTGAAATAGGCACAAAATATCAAGTTTATCAGCTGTGGTTATTTGCACGTCTCTCACATGCTAGGATGGGTACCTACAAATTCAATTAGAGGGCATTTCTCAAAATGACTTTTCTTACCACTCTCTTACATTTCGAAGGTGCAAATGCAGAGAAAGACAATTGGTAATAAAACTTTTTCTACTATTCTGCATTCCCCCAAGTCTCTCGATAAAAAACAGTACCTCATTTGTGTGGATAGGCATATTGCCTGCTGCAGGAAACGGCCCAAAACACAACGTGGACACATCACATTTATAAACTGAAAACTGACTCACATTTTTGCAATTTGCTGATTGCAATTTGCTTCCCTGTGGATTTTGGGCTCTAGCACGACCAGCACCTCGGAAAACCAAGCAAACCTGTACATTTTTAAACTAGACACCCAGGGATAACTAGGATGGGATGACTTGTGTGGCTCACTTCAGGTTCTGTTACCCAGAATAACTTGCACACTTCAAAATTTGTCTAAAAACCAATTTTCTTCTCACATTTCTGTGATGGAAAGTTCCGGGATCTGAAGGAAGCCATAAACTTCCTTCCACCCAGCATTCCCCCGTGTCTCCAGATAAAAATAGTAACTCACTTGTGTGGGTAGGCCTAGCACCAGCTACAGGAAACAGCCCAAAACGCAACATGGATACATCAAATTGTTTCCTACAACCCAACCCATTTTTTGCAAAGTGCATAGATCTGGATTTTGAGCTCCAGCTCAGCCGGCACCTAGGGAAACCTAGCAAGCCTGTACATTTTTTTAAACTAGATACCTAGGGGAGTCCTTGATAGGTTGACTTGTGTGGCTCTCACCAGGTTCTCCTACCCAGAATCCCTTGCAAACCTCAAAATTT
Source organism: Pleurodeles waltl (assembly GCF_031143425.1). NCBI lineage: Eukaryota > Metazoa > Chordata > Amphibia > Caudata > Salamandridae > Pleurodeles > Pleurodeles waltl. The sequence continues at coordinate 1,219,984,054 of NC_090440.1, forward strand.
GTCTACATTACTGTGATGGAAAGTTCTGGGATCTGTGCAATGCCACAAACTTCATTCCCACCCAGCATTCTCCCAAGTATCCCGATAAAAATGGTACCTCAATCGTGTGTGGGCCTAGTACCAGTGACAGGAACTAATCAAATGAAGGGCAATGGGAGACATTGCTTGGGAACTCCTGATGGCATTGGTTTGATACGTTCCTGTCTGTGGCACTAGGCCACACCACACAAGTGGCAGAGCATTTTAATCTGCAAAAGTGGGACAATGTTGGGTTGTAGGAATTTTGTGGATTACGAAAGTTTCCATCACAGAAATGTGTGTTTTTAGTCAACATTTGAGGCTTGCAGAGCAATGTGGATAAGAAAATGGTGTGGAATGGATGCAAAGCACACCACCCTGGACTCCCACCCTGTCTGGTTTTCAGAACTGTGTGGGTCTGGTCGTTTTTTCCATGTGGCAGCCTACACAAGCCCAAAATGGGCAGCCGTTCACCATTGCAAGTGGGATGATACTTCAAGTTAGCCAAACTCTCCTAGCTCACTTGTAAAATTAACATCCAAAAGAATCAAATAACCTCTTGCTTGCCATTGGAATTAGATGCTTTAGACCGCAGGGGAGCAGAAAGACTGTTTCCCCATTTTTGAGGGGCTGAGGGCATGACCAAGATGTTGGGCAGCCCTCACTCTACCAAAAAAAAAAATCCCTGGTGTGTAGGGGGCTTTCTCTATCCTGGGGGGGACAGATGAGGATATTTGCCCCCATCTGCCCCCCGAGGGGGCATAAAAACTTTTTCCCTATTTTAGAGTTGGGTGGGGGCATGACCATGCCAGGCAGCCCCCACAGATACAAATGAATAATAATCCATGGTGGGTAGTGGACTTTCTGCCTTCCCAAGGGGACAGGTGGGAGTCATTGGCCCTATCTCTCTCCCCCCCACCGATACAAATAGTCATCCCTGGTGTTCAGTCGGATTTCTGCCCCCAGGGGGCTGATGGGGGGTAATTGCCCCCATCAGCACCCCCCTCAGAAAGACTATTTGTGTCTCTTTTGAGGCAGGTGGCCCCATGGCCCCTACTCCTACAAAATAAAAGTAATCCCTGGTGTCTAGTGGTATTCTGCCCACCACCTCCACCGGGGGAAGATTGGCCTGAAAATAAGGCCAATCTGCCCCCAGGGGCAGTGAACGGCTAAAATAATCACCTCATAATGGGAGCGGCCCTGGCCCAAAGGGCCACTCCCTAACTTATTTTTTTTTAAATCCCTGGGGTCTAGTGGTATTCTGCCCCACCCCACAAGTAAGGCCAATCTGCCCCCAGTTGGGGCAGAAAATGGCCAATATTAATTCACAAATATTGAGAGCAGCCCTTGCATAAGGGGTTGTTTCCTGCTTCCCCAAAAAATTCCTGGTGTCTAGTGGGGTGGATCCCTTCTTGGGGATCGTCCTCCTTGGGCGAGTCCCAAGCAGGGATCCATTTGGGACAGGTACCATTGAAAGGGGGCATTCTCCCCTTTCCAAAAGTACCTCTCCGGTGTGCTTTGGTGCTCGTGGAATGAGATAACCCGTGAGCACCAAGACAGTGAAAGGGAAATGAGCCGATCCTGCATCTTGCGTGCAATTGTCATTGCATTGAAAAAAATGCCTTGTGCGGCTGACCTCTTCCCTAGCTCCTGAGGCAAAAAAGTCTGGGTGTCGTAGTGTATGCATCAGTGTGTACCTGGGTATGTCGGTGCAAACATCACTCTTAGATGTGTCAGTGTATACATCAGTGTCTACCTGCATTTGTTACTGTATGCATCAATGTATATCTGGTCTGTCAGTCTAAGCATTAAAAGGACATTTGTTACCTATTACTTAAAAACCACACTCCTGCATGGCCTACCGACAGCCTATCCAAGAGTTGAATTTTCTATGCTAAAAGGGGAGTGTAAAGCTTGGCAAGCAGCTTTTCTAATGTAGAGTCGGGCTCACAGTAAAAATGTACACTCAGGCTTACTATTAGTATGTGCAATCCATATTTAAAGGACCACTTTTCTGAGAGTACTTGGTTTCATGCTCCAGCATATATAGCTGGTGTCTGGATGTATGCATCAATGTATAAGTGGCTGTTTCTCTGTCTTATTGGGTGTGTGAGAGTATCTATCCTTTTATAAATAACTATCCCTCAGAAAGTACAGTAGTATCCCAAGCCTTGCTGAAATGACTACTTCTCTAGATAGCTAACTAGGTTGTGTCTGTATTTGCCTTCATGTTTTAGTGAGCGTATCAGTCGCTCTAGATGCTTAAGTAAATATATCAGTGTATATCTGGCTCTTTTAGTAAGTGTATAGGCCTGTAAATCACCATGTAGGTCAGTTTATACATTTTTGCTGACTGTACTTATGAGTACATAGGTTTCTAACCATGTGTGCAACTGAGTTCAATACTACTAGATACATAAGTAATCTCTGGGTGTCTACTTGAATGTATAAATTGCTGTCTCTGTATCTGGCTGGGTGTGTGAATGACTCTCCCTTTGTAATGCTATATAAGTTGTAGTATGTGTACGAAATTGCATATATAACTGGGCATAGGGGTCTGTGACTTGAGATCTAAGTCAGTTAAACTCAGAAGGACATGTTTCACCTTTTAATCACAAAGCACTCTCCTCTATGGACAAATGTGCCATCATCCTCCCCAAGCCGTGGACTGTGGGGAAGTATGTGTAATCACTATCAGTAGGGTGATACACTCCAAGCATCTGCCATACCGAGTGTGGATGTTAGTGTAGCAAGCCTAGTCCCGCCTTCCTCTGCAACTCTGCCCTGGGGGCGCCACCCATACTTCTGGGGATGCATTACATCATTCCAGTCGCCTCAGATCACTGAGAGGCCCCAAGGCGGGTCCCCCCACAGACGGACCACAACATCTACGAAAGATTGACCCAATGGGGGAGGTGTGTATATGATGCCAAGTGTCAGGGATTCACCATAAATATTGCGGGTAACTAGTACGAACCTGCCATGACTGTCAGAACATGATTTGGTGAGCTGAAAGGTGACACCTCGCTGGATCAAAATGCTAACTCCCTTGCAAACCCTGAATGGAATATCTGAGTATAGCCGTATCTGGCGAGGCTGGGGACCTTGGTGCCACGGAGGTGCGTCTCCTGTAGGAGTAGTATGTCTGCACCCTCCTCTGGGCATGTTTCAGGATCGCTCCCCATTTAATCTTATAAAGAACATTCCAGGACATCATGCAAAGATGTCCCGTGGGATTAGTAGATAATGACTCACTCATCGGTAGCCACTGTGAAAATTCTGGTCCGCCGCTGGTGTCTGTGCATTACAAAACTAATAAACACCATTCCCAACCCCGCCCCATTCTTCATCCAGCAAGAAGATTCTATTGCCATAAGTGTAATCTCAGAGCCCCTAAAGAGGATGCCAAGAGAGCACTCTAAATGGATCTGCATACCCAACAGAAACAATAATGCCACTGGAGATAATCAACTTCCTATCTCTGTTGTGTGCAGCCTTAGACTCTGTGCATCACACTACTAATCATGCAATGATTAGTAAGCATTCATGTATTCCCAAACCACATAATATATATCTAACATTTGCAGATGGAGGAGGGCCACACACAGGGTGCCAAGTTCACCTAGGTTCTGTTGTCTCATTGGGAGCTCCGCCGGGTGGACCAAGATCGGTTACCTCGTTTCACTGAGGTTTTCAGGGTTCTGTTAGACTCGTCACAGGTTGATAGGGCGGAGTCCATGTGAGGCAGGGTGTGAGGCTTCAAAGTCACTCATCTGTCCAACTGAAAAATTCCTCTGGAGAATCAAAGAACAGGGGTTTGCTAGTTATAAACCACTCTCCCGTGTGCCAGGTAAAGTAGCATGTATTGTATTTTTAGATCCCATAGGCACTGCTTGGTGGCCGTGAAGGATTGGCACTGTTTTGCGTAGTCAGGGAATATCATAATGTGATGTGAGTGGTAGTAGATTTTATCTGGGCTCCGAGCGTTTTTAAGGATCGCGTCCCTGTCCATATAGTTGAGAACCCGAGCTATCACTGGTGAGGGCCTCACCCTCGGGGTGGGTTGGTTCTTCACCAATGCCCTATGAGGTCTCTTTACAACAAAGCATGATGATAAGGACTCTGCAGGCACAACCGATCGGAGCAAGTTTCTCAAACTGGTCCATGGAGGAACCCTCGCTCCCCTCAGGGAAGCCAACAAATTGTATATTATTACGGTGGGCGCACCCCTCCGCATCCTCTACTCTCAAAGCCAATTCTTCTGTCACAACTGCGAGGGTATTCACCTTTTGCTGTAAAGTCACAACTGAGTCCTCAACATTGGACACTCTCGTCTCTGCGATCCTCTCTACTGCCTTCCTGAGTTCCTGCTGAAGTAGAGGAAGGTCAGAGCCCATTGCCGCAGTGCATCATGTGACTGTTATGTTGCCATCAGTGCCGCATTATCTGGAACGTCCATCACTGACTTGTCCACCACTGGGGCCATAGTCCCGATCTGGGCGTATTTGTTCATTGTGATTGTTTGGCAGCCATTGGTGGCTATTTGTTTTTTGTCATGGCGGGCACTGTGCATCGCGTTTTCCTAGATCTCACAACCAGCCCACCAGTGCACCCACCCCACCAGTCTCCCTACAAATGAGTGTGAGGGGTGGCACGATCAGTTGACAGCAACTGAACACGTATTAAAGGCCTCCCACTGGGAAGGAAGAGATGAGGTTGCCGCACTCCCAAGCAGAAGTCTGCTTCCTACTGCAAGCTGCACCAGGACTTAGCCTGATCGCTTACACAACAATGGCTCTCACTCTCTGCGAGGCCCCTTAAGGGACTCCCACACTGGTGGTGTCAGTGCCAAGTGGTACAGGCCAGGGATCCATATCAAGGCAGTGTAGGCAATGACACTGTCAGACGGTTGACACATATAAGGAGTGCGCGTCAGGCCTGTCCACTAGACCTCACCACTGACGAAACGGGGGGGGGGAGCAGAGCAAATCAAACCCACCCTGCATATGGCATGCCAAGGCCCTGCCTGGCCTCAAAGCCCACGGATAAGCTTACACTGGCCCCAGGGGTACAGGGGCCAGTTCAGGAGGCCAGGCTGGGTCCCCTTACCCCACCAACAGAATTTGCAGATGTCTTGGGGGACCCGTTGCCAGTCAATTCAAAGAATGAGGCCACGCTCACTGTCTGGACCACAACCAAGGCAGGCCCAACCCTCTTGCCTCCCGCGGGACCTGCAGCACACAGGCTTCAAAATTGAACGGGAGGGCTATGAGGACCACACTACCTCTCCCTCAGAATTCCAGGCGATCCCTGGTGGATCGCATTCATCCTGGTACCACCAGGCATGATCACAACTGCCATGGCAGGCCACGCAGCAGCCACTGGTGGCCCAGGCCACCACAACCTCGCCCGGATCGTGGCCAGCCCCAGGCCTCGCTCACCTTTCTATATGAAGGGGGAGCACCCCGCTGCCATAGCCCAGTCCTCTGACGACCGGGACCTGCTCTACTCCAGCCCAGGGCTTGGGTGTCCAAAATCCCCAGGAACATAGGCCTAATGTGCAGGAGAGAGCATGCACATAATCACCATAGAGGCACCCCTCCATGTGGGGCCTGATGCTCACCAGGCCTCTCAATGCTCCCCACTACACCGGGCCCCAATCAGCCTCCCCGGGCCATCTGCTGGTCCCTACAGTTCATCTGCCCGCTTATGGGCAGAAACGCAGAACACAATCTGGGTACTCAGCCGCCATGGGTGGGGAGCTCCTCACCCTGGCTCAACCAGATGGGCTCAGTCCCCCAGCGCACGCCTCATTGTTCCCCTAATCAGGCCTCTCTTAGTCGCCGTTGTAGATCCAGACCAGGCTGACGCCTGTAGTGCCTGATTTGCAGCCACAAAGGAGCCTGAACCGGGCATTGGTATTGGGCATCGATCGTCGCCGGGACAGCAGGCTCTCTCTACCACCGTGGAGCCCCACCTCCGCAGCTTGCAGCTATGCTGCACTGGTCCAGCAGCCACGGTTCTCCGCAGGAAAAGTCCAGAGGCTGCAGCCACTTTCCTGTGCTGCCCACCGCCACTATTGGCACAGAGATGTCTGGTGACACAAAGTTTCATGTACTGTGGGGAGGATAAAAAAGAATTTAAGAGACCTCTGGGAGCGTTGTTAAAGTGCAGCCACCACTATTTCCGATCAGGCCACACCCCCTCCCCCCACTTGTTTCATCTTTGAAGCATCCTGCTCTGTGGCCTACATACAGCCTAGCTCAGTGGTGAATTTTCTGTAGTAAAAGAACGGGGTAAGGCTTCTTGAGCAGGTTTTCTAATTGCCGGTCAGACTGACAGTAAACCTTCACACTTACGCTTTGTAGTAGTACGCCTAAGTCATGTTTAAAATACTACTTCTCTGGATGGGTGAGTAGATTGGCAACTACATCCAAACCATGTTTAAAGGACTACTTCTGTAAATGAGCAACCAGATTCTGTGATACTTCACTATATATTGTACAGACTGTACTGCTACCCATCTACCTTTGACATGGCTCCATAAATACCTGCTCTCTGATGTGTGCATCAATATGTAACTGACTGTTTCTTTGTTTTAACTAGATGTAAGAGAAGCTCTATCCTTTCCTAAACAGATATGTGACTTTCACTATGAGTTGGACATTGCTTACTTAACTAGCCCTATCAGTGAGGATGTGCACCATCTATAATCTTTTAATCACAAATCACTGTACTCTCTGAACTAGCTACAACGTAGCTCACTGGTCAGTTTTCTATACCAAAAGAAAACAGGAAGACTTATTTATTATTGCCTTATATTAATCACAACCCTATTTACATTTTATCAAAATGTTGCTCACTTTCATTCACCTTATATACACTCATTACTTTACTAATACATTTTAAAATAAACTGCATTTCACTACACCTACCTGTTAAGTGTGCTTGTTGGAGTGTATGTTTGTCTTTCAGTGTCAGTTAGAATTTCTTTTCACTGAAAAATGTGCAAAAACCAAGCAGAAGAATGGTACAAACTTTCATAAAAGGCAGCCATTACTGGCAATCTTTTCAACCTTGCTTTCAAGGTTACTCATTCAGAAAACCAATCACAATCTCACTTTCGTATGAAACTTATGTTAAACCACTTATGACTGGCTTTTATAGTTACCCCTTTCCAACACTCCGCAAAAGATAGCCCAATTTGATAGGGGAGTTCGTAGGATCTGCTGCGTCGCCCAATGTGGCCCCCATGTAAATCTGCGGTGGATCCGCAGATTCACACAGAAGTACAGAATTCGATTTTTGCTATGTATTCGAAAACAATGATATATACACCTTTTATATATCCACACCAAATAATAAATTTAATGGATTATTGCCATTAGATTTGCGACTACAAAGTCACAGACTAGTCTTATTCTCTTCCTTTCCCATTTAAACTCCTGTAGCTGTGCCACCATGGTAACTTAATCTGCAGCAGAAGGTCACAAGTTCAAAGCAGTTTTTGCTTACTTTAAACCAAGTTTTGCAGGTGTGGTTGCATTTGTGAAATGATAACCATATCACAAACACCAATACTGTTTTGCATTTCTGTAAAACCAATCCAACATATACTTACTTTTCACATAATATCACTACCTAGCTTCATTAACAAACATATGTATGACAACCAATCAAATGTGTTCTTTGAAATTCTAGCTAGTAGCCTCCATTGTAACTGCATTACATTTCAAATCTGCCTCATTCAGCTGCAATCTTCTCCTGTGTAGTACTCCAGAGTCCCTCCAAAAGGCATGCTCAGAGTGTGGATTGTGGGACACATCTTTGTGTTATGGGCCAGAGAGAGGGCAAGAAATGGTGATATTGACATAGACCTAGGTTTAACAAAGGTGGCTATTACTTGGGTTGGCCAGAGAAGGTTAAAATGACATCAGTTGTTTCCTTTGGTTGATAACTGTGGTGGCAGTGTCCTGGGCACAGTTACAATAGTAGGTTTGAAATCCTAATGAAGGATGCCTTTTAAAAATAAATGACACTTTTCCCACACAGTGCCTTTGTTTTTTCTAACATTTGACAAATGTAGAAGTGGAACTGGTCAACTGAATGCTGTCAACAAATAGACAAATGCAGGAAAAGGGTTAATAAAACATGGTCTGAGGAATGCATAAACAAACATTGGCTCTATAGACCACAATAATTTGATTTGATATGGATGGTATATAAGGAAATGGAGTTCACCTAACAGACAAAGGCAATAGGGTGTTCCTTCAGAACTTGAGAGACTGCAACCTGTTTCATGTGTAGTGATCACATATATATAAACACAAAGGCTCCTTTCAGAGTCAATCCTTTTACCATACACACATTTATTTATGTTTAAATACTTAATTTTTTAATTAATCTCATTCGAATCTGTGGATCTCAAAAAACAAAAAAAAATCAATTTTTGGCATTCTCTACCCGTTTTTCCTAATGTGCCACATTTATGTCAACCCCTGTGGTCCTGGAACTCCTACCCTGACCCCTTCATATCCATTTACTGCCCACATTTTAGCCCCAGGATCCCTTCTCAATAGAAGAAAATGGCAGCCACAGCTCTGCCTCGCACGTAGCAGCCACGCAAGGTTGTATGATTATCTGCGTGAGAGTGTGCATGAGATTGTGTGACTGGATTTGAGAGTGGCTGTAAGAGTAACTGGGTGTGTGAGAGTGTTGGTCTAAGTGAGATAGTGGGTGTGAGTGTCTGGCTGTGAGAGTGGATGTGAGAGGGTTTGTCTGGGTTTGTCTGGGTGTGAGCATGGGTGTGCGTGTGTGTGCTTGGCTGTGAGAGTGGGTATGAGAGGGTGTCTCTGGGTGAGAGAGTAAGTGTGAGAGTGTCTACCTGGGTGTGAAAGTGGGTGCGAGAGGGCATCCTGGTGTGAGAGTGGGTATGAGAGGGTGTTTCTGGGTGTGGGAGTTGTGAGAGTATCTGTCTGGGTGTGAGAGTGGGTGTGAGTGCGTACATGGGTCAGAGAGTGGGTGTGAAAGTGTCTGAGTGGTTGTGAGACTGTTTGCACGTGAGAGTAGCTGTGAACGTTTGTCTTTGGGTGTGAGAGTTGCTGTGAGATTGTCTATGTAGGTGTAAGAGTGGGTGTGAGAGTGTGTGCCTGGCTGTGAGAGTGGGTGTGAGACGGTGTCTCTGGGTGTGAAAGTAATTGTGAGAATGTCTGCCTCGGTGTGAAAATGAGTGCAAGATGGTATCATGGTGTGAGAGTGTGTGCCTGGGTTGGAGAGTAGGTGTGAATGTGTGAGTGTGAGAGTGGTTGTGAGACTGTCTGGCTGCAAGAGTAGATGTGAACATTTGTCTCTTGGTGTGAGAGTTGCTGTGAGAGTGTTTGTGTAGGGGTGAGAGTGGGTATTCGAGTGTATTTGAGTGTAAGAGTAGGTGTGAGATTGCGTGCCTAGGTGTGAGAATGTGTTTTTGCCTGGGTGTTAGAGGGTATCTCTGGGTGTGTGAGAGTGTCTCTCTGGGAGTGACAGTGGGTGTGAGAGTGTCTATCTGAGTGTGAGAGTGAGTGTGACAGTGTTTGTCTGGGTCTTTGAGTGGGTGTCTGAAAATATATGTATTCTATTTTATTTTTTGGGAGGTTTCACAAAATCACTGGATCCACTGGCGGATTTGCACCAGGGGCCGCACTGAGCCCCACGGATGGATCCCTGGATCTCGAAAAACTTTTTTTTTTTAAATGAATTTTTATGCATTTTAACATAACAATTTATGGGTTCACCAAAATGTATATCCCCACATGGGGCCAGGGAGTCTCTCCCCTGACCCCTTTATCCAGCATTTGAGCCCTGAGGACCATTTCCCCAGTCAGACAAAATGGTGGCCACAACTTCCCTGTCAAGTTATGGCCAGCCAATAAGATTCTTCCTGTGCCACGAGGATCGACCCACGGTGGATCTGTGGAGGACACATGTCACTAGATATCAAAATATTTTCCCCTTTAATAACTCCAGAACTACTGAACAGTTTTACACTAAATCACAAATCTAGAGAATTAGAACCCAAAGAGTTTTCCTAAGGTCTGTCTGGACAGAAGGTCCAAGAAACTTGATGCCTTGGGCCACAAAGTTTTGTCTCCGATAGGTTGGCTGTACACACAGCTAATTCCACTTGACTTTTAGGCCGTTAAGTCCATGGGAACTGGTGGTTATCAGCCTGCCAAGGCAGATGGAAAAGCCGTTTGCTGTAGTGTTGAGTGGTGGCCTGGATGCATCAAAACTGATCTTGAAATGGGGTTTTGACTCTGTGGACACCATTGCCAAGTCTGTTGGTGTGGTTGTCATGCTGTGGGGACATGGTTGGGTATTTTCCACTGGCTTTACAGGGATTTCCAGGCATGCTTATGGGCATGCCCATCGATAGAAGATGTGTATTCCAAGAGGTAGCTGGCTTCCTTGGAATATTTCAATAATGGCAGGGCTATGGCCAGAGCTCTGTGAATGGCCTCCCATGCAAACCATTTTCACCAGCAATCTCAGAAGTTCCAGGTTCACTTCAGAGGTTTGCTTGCTCAGCAATCACAACCATTTGAGACTGTTCCATCTCTTAATTAGATGTATCGCTCCTTTGGAGGTACTGGCCCGCTCAAGCAGCAGGTCCAGTCCCCACCATCCACTGCTGTGACTCCTCCCCCTGACATCACCATCTTCCAGTAAGAGGAATGGAGGTAGGGCCTCATATTTTTTTAACCAATAGGGAAAAGTGGTGTTTCTTGAAGAAGGGCACAAAGGTTATTCTTCCACAAGAAGGATTGAGGCATAAGGCCTAGTCTGTATTTCTGTCTTCTGAACCTGCTCATCCAGCAAAGACTAGATCAAGATGCTGTCCCTGAGCTAGGTCCTGTTAGCCTTGAATTCAGGAGATTGGACGGTGTCTCTGAATCTTCAGGTCACCTATTTTCATCTTCCAATCCTTCTCGACCGTAGGTGTTACTTTGAGATTCACTATGAAATCTCAACTTTTCAGTTTGTGATCCTCCTGTTTGGTCTCATGTCAGCCCCACGCCTCTTTACTAAGGTGCTGATGGCCATGGCAGCTTTGCCTCAGCAGTCAAGAACCCTCGTATACCTGTATTTGACAATTGACTGCTGAAGATGGAATCCCAAAAGGTGGTCCGGGAACCTGTCTAGCACACAATGACTCTTTTTCTTCTTCTCCATCCTTTACGATCCCCACAATCTCGAGCTACCATGGTAATTAATGCCTTTCTGCTGGCCTGGATGTCCATCTTGGTGAAATGATGGCGTGGGGCTTTGGTCCGTGTCGAACCAGCATATGTACATAAATGTGCAAAAATTGCAGGTGATCTGTTTTGCCTGAAAGCTTTCTCCCTTCCATCTCAGGGATATTCATCTGTTAGATGACCCTACCAATTTCCAACAGACATGGTGGTGTGGAGTCATGTTGGGAAGAAAGCCTTCTTTAGGAGTGGGTGGCACAATAGGGAATCTTCCAGTAGTAGGTCACCTAGAAGTTTCCCTCAGTGTGATGGTTGGATGCTGTAAGATGCCTCTCACTGGAGGACCATGAGAAGGAGCTGCAACCGAGGTGACAGGCAATCTTCTCCAGATTTGATTTTGCATTTGTGGACCTCTTTGCCACAGCCTTGAATAGGAAGTGACCTCAGTTTTGTGCAACATGCTGCCCTCCAAGTCTTTCCATTGTGGATACCCTCAGGTGCAGCTGGCTACAGGGCCTGCTGTACTTCTTTCCATTGATTTAACTTTTGTCAAGATTACTGTGGAAGGTGTAGGGGAATTGAGCACAGCTGATCCTGACGACCCAAGACTGGGCAAGGAGGATCTGGTATGCTGATCTGTTGGCACTTGGCTTTCGGCTATCCCTTTCTCTCCTGCAGAGAACAGACTTGCTTGCACAGCGCCTTGCTCAGGTCGTCTTCCTGAACCCTGCAGCTACATGCTCGAGGATTGCATCGTGAAAGCTAGAGTCCTTTTAGTTTCCTTAAGAGGTTTTTCAGGTGTCATCTTAGAGTCCAGGAAGCCTGCTAGTAAACCCATTTGATCTGTCACTGGAACACGTTTTTGCAATGGTGTGAGTTGGAAGGCTTAAATTAATTTATATCTCACTCATCCAGCCAGTATCATTGTCCAATGCAGAGCAGGGCCTTGCAGTGCCTTTGGTTAGAGGATACTTCACAGCTCTGTCTGCGTTAAGATGCCATCCTGAGCAACCTGCCCTGTTGAATTTGCCATTAATTGGTGCATTTTCTGAATTTGTTTCTTTTTTTTGTTCCTTCCCACTCTGTTGTGCTTAGTCGGATTTTTTTAACATCATTTGGACTTTCTTGGTGACATCTTCATGTGAGCCAACGCACAGCTGCATGGTTTAACTTCTTATTTTTTATATTCTGCTGGTGACAATTACCTCGGTTTGCTGTATCTGGGGAAAGTGATAATTAACCATATCCTCTGTTGCAGTCTCTGTAAGATACATACATTTTGAGTTAGGAATCTACAAGTGCCTACATCTGGGGTGGGTCATCCTGTTAGACCAAGACTGGGATGAGGAGAGAAACAAAATGGTGATGGAAAAGTCTTGGATATATGTTGTTTTTATTTATAGTTGCATTAATACAATAGGTTTGTTACAAAGGTTATTGTTGTGTGATTTACAACACAACTTGCTTGAGCAGTCTTTAAGATTCATTATTGTTGCATATAATAGGTCTTTGGCATGGAGGTAAAGCACTTGACATATCTTTGCCTCCTCTGTTTAGGTATGGCATATTTGATATCGTTGGAATCAGACGTAACCTCTGGTTTTCTTTGGCACACACAAATATACAAAGAAATATTATCTTAAAAACTGTTTCCTGTCTGTAGATTGCTTTTTATTCTTTATTTGGCTCCTTTATTAGGACTGGGTGACTTTAACCTTTGGAAAGGGTAGTAGTATGAAATGATAATTCTAAAACATTTCAATTATTATGCTGGTGTGCAAGTATTGAATGTTCTTGAGTTGAACATATTTATCATAAAATAGCAGTGAAAATGTAATATATTAATGGAACTGCACTGCGTATGTTTTAGAACCATAGCCACTTCAGAATTTGTGAAGTCCCATTGTTGGGCAAGAGCATTTCCTTCTATTTTGACATGGCAATCATATCGTAGAACAATCCATCCCCACAAGCCCGGTAGGCCCTGCATTAGGCTATCTTCTCCCATCCAGCACTGACCTTGCCAATCATCACGAGGACTGTTGATCTCGACCTACTGCAAGATCGGACCACAACCTGAAATTATGCCTCATTAGCCCCCAGTCAGCTTTGAGGCACTGCCAAGAGCCTACAAGCTCTTGATTGAATTTGTCATTTAGTCGGGCTCTCGGATACCTGGGTCAGAAATAATAAACCACCCTTGACAGCTCTCTATCACCCCCAAATCCAAAAACATTTTGAAAAACATGATAAATTATGTGATGAGGTAGTGCCAACCTACACCACAGATCATACCTACTTGATAATCCTTGGCACCAAATTTACAAGCTTTGATTGCTCAATGATCCAAAGTACCAGCAATACAAATAGCTCCTTCATTTAAGTACTGGTATACTGCTGATGAGAAAGAAACCCTTCCTTCTGAGTGAGTTGGTTAAACTCACTCTTCACCTATAGACTAAAGTCAATAAGATAGTGATCATGGGGGACTTTAGTTTGTTAGTTCATGGTCCAGATACCAAACCACCTTGAACTCTTCTTAACAACATTCAGGGGCTCAATGTCAAGCAGGTGGTTGAGTGACCGGTCTCCAAAGTATGGCCTACGCTAGGTCTCATTTTCACATAAAGCTGTGAAACCTCCATACTGGCAGGACAACCACATGTATGGTTTGAACATGTCTTTTCTTTTTCCATCAACCTCTCAAAGTTAACTTGGAGATCAACCATTCCAGTCTGAAACTAAACCCCTGTTGCCAATACACATTTCAAAAGCATGCGAAATGAGATTTTTGAGTGATTCTGTCTTGCTGCTGTAGGAGGCTAGCCTGGTTTTTAGTGAGTACCAAAGGTACTTACACCTTATACCAGGTCCAGTTATCCCTTATTAGTGAAATGTAGTCAGTGTCCAGAAGCCAGGGTGTCTAGAGGTAGCTGTAGGCAGAGCAGCCAAGGCTGAACTAGCAGACATGCAAAGCTCTTGTAATACCACTGTAGTCACACTGTACTCACACTCATGAAAGACAATACTCTGTGTCACCAAAATAAAGGTACTTTATTTTAGTGACATAAGGCCAACAATACTTTGGAGACTATACTCCCTTAGGAGGTAAGTAAATCATAGAATTTATACACTAGTAACCAAAAACAGGTAAGTAAATAGTCAGAAAATAGTGCAAACAATGAAAATCACAATAGGTTGCAATGGGCCTAGGGGGAACACAAACCATATACTAAAATTGTGGAAAGTGGATTTCGGTTTCCCACCTTGGCAGGTGGAGTGTGTAGAACGATGCTGGGAGTGTAAGAAAACCCCAAAGGTTTGATATATACCCCACCCCCAGAGCCCATGAAAGCAGGAGTAAAACACAGCAAGCTTCTAAAACACACTAGAAGTTGTGGTAGAAGACAGTGCAAGAACCAGAAGAAGACTGCAGGACCTTCCTGGACCTGAAGACATGTGGAAGAAGGGGACCAAGTCCAAAAAGCACTGAAGAGCCCAGGGAGAACAGGAGCCCCTGCTAACCCGGATGAAGGTTCAAAAGGGCAACCACACTGGTGACAGTCAGTATTGCACCAAAGAAGATAGATGCGGGTTCTTGGTTGGTGCAGAAGATGTGTCATGCCAAATGGATGAATGCAGTCTGCTTTGCGTCACTAGATTCTGCCAACAAGCCTTGGTAAACGCAAAACTTGCATTTCTCAAAAAAAGCCGCTGCCAGGGCCCAGGGAGGACCAGGTCGACTCTCCCCAGGAGGGAGAGACAGCGGAGGCTCTCAGCAACTCAGAGAGCCCTCAGAAGACCAGGCAGCATGCACAAGAGTCCCACAGCACGGGGACAAAGGAGTTGCAAATGGTGGTCATCACAGCACCACACAAAGGGATCCCACGCCACCAGAGAACAACTCAAAGAGCTGAGCGTCACAAGATAGAGTGCTAGGGACCTGGGCTAGGCTGTGCACAAAGGAATTCTTGTAAAAGTGCACAGATGCCATAGGATCTGCAAAAACATGGTGCACAGGGGTACTGTGTGGAACGGGGAGGCAAGCTCTTACCTCCACTAAATTTGGACAGCTGGAGCTCTGGATAGTCAGTGTCACTTTGCTCGACCACCTGTGTTCCAGGATCCAGGCTGGTCATCAGGACAGGGGACCCAGAGTACTGGTCGTCGCTGCAGAGAGGTGCCTGCTGAAGCAGGGAAGTGACTCCGTCACTCCACGAAGATTCCTCCGGTTCTTCATGTGCAGGATGAAGACAGGCAGTCCTCAGATTGTGCACAACCTGGAAACTGCTGCAGTTGCTGGCAGGAGCTGAAGTTACAAAGTCGCAGAAGTCGTCTTTGCTTCTTTGCAGTTTTGTAGAGTTCCTGGCGCAGTCAGCAGTTGATCCATTGGTAAAAGATGAAGTAAAGGATGCAGAGGATCCCTGCCGGAGTCAATCCGAATCTAAGGAAGCACCCAGAGGAGAGATCCTAAGTAGCACTGAGAGGGGGATTGGCTACCTAACCTGGTATGGATCTATCAGGAGGGGTCTCTGACATCACCTGCTGGCACTGGCCACTCAGATGCTCCCAGAGTTCCCTGACCATCCTGAAAACAAGATGGCAAAACCTGGGACACTCTGGAGGAGCTCTGGGCACCACCCCTGGGGTGGTGATGGACAGGGGAGTGGTCACCCCCCTTTTCCTTTGTCCAGTTTTGCACCAGAGCATGGACTGGTGGTCCGTGAACTGATGTAGACCTGGATTATGCAAGGAGGGCACCATCTGTGCCCTTCAAAGCATTTCCAGAGGCTCTGGTAGGATACTCCTCCCATTCCTGTAACATCTATTTCCAAAGGGAAAGGGTGTAAAAACCCTTCAACTAAAGGAAATGCATTGTTCTGCCTTCCTGGGATTGAGCTACTCAGGTCAGAAGCCTGTCTGTGAGGTGGCAGCAGATGGAGCTGCAGTGAAAACTTCAGAAGGCTGGTATGGTAGTACTGGGGGGTCATGGTGGAGCCCCCAGAGTGCATGGGACTGTGCAACCAATACTGGAATCAGTATTGGAGTACAATTTCCGGTTGTTAGACACCCCACATGGCCATATTTAGAGTTACAACTGTGAAGCTAATTATAGGTATTGACCTGTATATAGTGCACACTTATAATGATATCCCTGCACTCACGGAGTCTGGGAAAATGGGCCTTGACGATGTGGGGGCACCTCTGCTAGTGGTAGCCCTCATACACAGATACTATGCACCTAGCCTTCAGGGTGCTGAAGGTTAGACATATAGGTGACTTATAAGTGATCTGGTGCAGTGAAAATGGCTGTGAAATAGTCCTTACCCTATTTCACTCAGGCTGCAATAAGTGTTTGTATGAGTTCCTTATGGGTGGCAAAAGAAACACTGCAGCCTATAAGGATCTCCTGGAACCTCAATGCCCTGGGTACCTAGGTACCATATACAAGGGACTTATAAGGGGGGTCCAGCATACCAATTTGGAGTGGAATACTGAGTTAGCAGTATATAAGTGCAAATTGGGAATCAGAGAGAGCATAAGCACTGGAGTTCTGGTTAGCAGGACTCCAGTGACACAGTTAAGCATACTGACAAAAACAGTGAAACAGACGAACAAGTAGGCCACATCCTATGAGCACTGAGGTCCTGACTAGCAGGATCCCAGTGTCACAGTAAAAACACACTGACAAACAGGCAAAATATGGGGGTAACCATGCTAGAAAGAGGCTACTTTCTCACAGCCGCCAATACAAATGAACTCATAACTGCCCCAACACTCTGCAAAGTTTACTTGTATTTATCCTGTGTTCATGTTACCTCCTGTGACACCCAGGGAAATGTAAAAATAGACCTTAAATCCACTTCAAATGGTTCACTTTGGAACTCCCTCAGCTGAAAGCAAAGAGAAAGCTGATACAAAAAATTATATTGCAGAGCCCTCAAGGGAGGCAAAAATATTTATTTTGTCAAATGTACTGATGAGGCACCCCATCCTACCATGAAGAATTAATCCTCTATCACAAACTGCCTGACTTAACACCTTTAAAAGCAATTCATGACTAGGTCAGCAACAGGGCAAAGATTCACTAAAGTTCTCTGAATCCACAGTTGTCTAAATCTGGGATTCTATCATCAATACTCTATCCTCATTCCACCACCGAATTTACAGTCCACCTTACTCTTGTTCCAACAGTTGGTTATAGACTAAAGTATTGAGCTGCCTATAAACCCATCTTCCTCTACGTTCATCAAGTAACTCTTCCTCCCTCTTCCGACAGACATTGTAGATCTGATCAATGTCTCCCTCCTGCGCCTAGCCCTCTTCTAAAAAAAGACATCTGCTGATCGTAAAATACCTGCCAAGTACTGATCTGTCTCTATCTTCCCTTAGCAGAATATTGTAAAGGAAATTGATAAGACTGCTTCAGGTATGTTCTATTTAACCACCTCCTCCATGACAATCAGTCTGATTTCTGATTAGCTCAAGCCAACATTAAGCAAAAACTTGTTTTCCACATAAATGAAGGTAAGAAAGCCACTGTGATTCTCCTTTGCGTGTATGTGCCACTGTGACTCTCAAGCATGGAGAACTTCTAGACAGTAAGCTGATATCTTTGGATGTTAGCTGCCTTGAATCCAATCATTTCTCACCAATAGTAAAAAAAAAAAAAAGTCACAACAGAGGCATTCGAATCAGTTATACTCCCATTGTCCTTTGATCCTCGGGGATCCTCTCTGGTGTGCTTTCTCTTTATCGTCATGCATACTGGGGCAATGGTCCTGAATGCAGATGAGAGTGGCACCACATTACATAGCTCCCTGTGTTCATTGTGTACCCATCAAATCCACAAGAGGTGAATCCAACCACTTGAAGTTCTAGAAACTCCTGAAAATGGAAGTCTTCACAATTGTTTTCAGTTCAAATGGACTGGGATCCATAATAGTGCTGAAGAATATTGGGCATTGTTACTCACACCACCTAAATGGATACTGTAGTCCCCTTCCAACAATTGTTAGACTAATTGCATTTGTATAGCACTTCATACACCTTTGTTAGGAACTGGAGTGTGTTATCAGGCATGTAGCATGCTATACCATGGGGGAGTGCTTGATCTGAATGGTGTTGTACTTGCAATGATGCCTATGGGAGAAGTGTTTTGGTGTTGTGTGAGTGACCATAGCAGTGCTCTTTTAATGTATGTGTTTGCAGCTCTCAACAGTGTTTTGAAGGAAGACAAGTGAGAGATAGCATATGTGCAGTTTACATTATTCAGCTGCAGTGTATCTGTGCAGGTCCTACTGAATATTTTTGGAAGGTAACTAGGCCTTGTTGCCTAAATCCTGCTCTGGATACAGGAATTAAAATCATTCTGTACATTTTGTAGAGTATAGGAACAGAAGAGTATCTTCATTGGTGTTCTGTATTACAATCATCCACTGTGCATGTGTTGCTGTACTGAAGGACTAATGGTGCTTGGTGAGGGAAAGAAGCAGGACATGCAGGGATGTTATATGTTATTCACACAAGGTGCAGATTTTAAGTGGCACATTTCTTCCTGCAAACTGTCCATACCCACTCCGGAGTTCAGAAGCTTGATTTTGATTTTTTGTTCATTGCTGCCTGTAAATATAGGTGTCCTGTAGGTGCACTGTTGCAGTTTTGGTGGTGTGATTGTTTTATGAGGGTCAGAACTTGGGATTAAGAAGTAAGCTCTAGTCTGTTCTGGTTATGGGAAGCCAGGATACAATGTTTGATCGAGAGTCAAGCAGAATGAGTGTCATCTGTGACTTGGAGTGATAACAGATGGGTGTGGTAGTGCACGTTGTGAAGGTTTTGTAACTTTTTGGGGCATATTTTGTGTGTGGCCTGGTTTGAGTTAGTGTTGTGCAGTTCAGTGATGCCAGGGCACTAGCTTGGGTCTGAGTCCTTATTTCTGAAAGAGCCAGGTCTTTGTTTATTTCTTGAACATCTGATGGTCTTCTATATATGTATCTGTGTTGGTGCGAGTACATTTTGCTGCCTGTTCTGAAAATACTGTTCCAAGAAGGGTCTTTTTCTTACAGAAAAGAACAATAACGTGGTGATAGTCTTGAGTGTAGTATTCTGTTAAAAGAGAATTGGAATCAGATTGTAGCAGGGACAAACCTTTCTTGTGGATTGATATGTGGACAAGACAAAGTGCATTAAAGGCCAAGTATTGGTTAGTAGTAATCAATGTAGCACCTGAGGCACAAGAATTGTGTTCACCTGATGAAGTATATGTATTGGTGTGGTGTTTGGATCTTTTCCAGTTTGTTTATTCAGAAATAATGTTTTCTTGGATAAAGACAATTAGCATTATTGATGCACCACCTTACAAGTGGCTTGTAGATTCAGTACACCTCTTGTGGTGGAAGATTCAGTCCAGTGTGTAGAATATTTTTCCTGTGCCTTTATTCACACGTGGGATCAGGGAGAGGCTGGAGTGCATGGTCACGCCAATATTGTTTTTACTACTATTATGTGGCATACAGCATCTCCAGTTCTTTGCGCCAGATAGTTGTAGTTTTGGAGTTCTTCCTTTTGCTACATATCATTTTAGCAGAGTTGTGCTATATGAAGCAGCTTACTGATAGCTGGTTGTTTATGTCCTTTGTTCCTGGTCTTAGTAGACTGACCATTTGTTGTTTTATTTCAGAGGTGGTCTTCAAATTTCTTTGTTTTGGAAATTAGCTTATTAGCGATAGTATCACATAAGACGTGAGTGTGTGTGGTACCTTAGTGATGATGATTTCTGGTTTGTGTTACTGTCTGTATCTCCTATTGCTCTGGTTATTTATGCTGCTGCTTTTCTAGCTGGAAGTTTCTATTGAACAGTATGACTTGACGCCTGTTCAGTACTGTGAATCTATTACCATGTCACCGTAGCATGTACTGGAGAAGTAAAGATCACATCCGGGATGTATCCGGCTGTGCGTGCTGGCTCTGCCACAACTTGGAGATTGATGGTCTAAACGTTTGATGTGATAACTGTTTGTGCTAGTTTAGCAAGACCAAATCAAATGTTCATGGTTCAGTCTCAAGTATGGCTTTCCTGAAAGCTCCATTGTTTGGAGGTGGTCTCTCACTTATATAGAATGAGCAGAAGAATGTAGGTGAGGGGACGCGTCTATCAAAATTTCATATACACATCGTCATGCATAATCTTCAGACTGTTGTACCTATTGATTTTTTTTTTTTAAGTCAAATGCAAGCCTGCCTTCTGTACCTTTGGGCAGTTTCGATATGATATTATTAAGTTGTACTCCCCATCTGCCAGTTCTCTGAAGTTACTGAACGGTAACTCGCAGAAATATACAAAACTCCTGAAAAAATAAATAAATATACCACATACATATTTAATGTATAGAGTTAGTGTCCGATTGGCCAGATGGTAACACGACTGACTACGAAGGAAGCAGATTTCACTGATAAACCTAAATGCATAGATTACTTACCGGTAATGTAATTACACTGAGTCCAGACTTCCCTGTTCCGGTCATTACAAAATGAGGCATTCATGCCTCCACAGACTTTCTTAAGCCCAAATTAATGCAAAAAATATACCTAACACAAACCCCACCTCTCCCTCCTGGTACATATAGCTTTGGCTTACCTGGAAACAGCCTGTAATATACCAAGCTTCATTATCATTTGAATTAAGTACCTGAGGCGTATGGTAGGGATGTACTGATTGCAACAGGGAAGTCTGGACTCAGAGTAATAATATTACCGATAAGTAATCTATGCATTACCTCTTCATCCACTTCCCTGTTCTTCTCAATATGAAATGAAGAATGCCAAAGCTATGTTGTCAGATGATTGAGTACCACAAAGATTCATCTGACAAAAAGAAGCTGATGCTATATTTATTGTGAAAATTACACTATTACTTAATAGAAGATAATACTTAACACCAAACACATCCTGTTGACCAGAAACATTATCAAGTTGGTAATGTTTTACAAAAGTGGATGATGTAGACCGTGTGGCTGCTCGTGAACACAAAAGGTATGGGGGGGGATGAGAGACAAGACCAGCTTGTGGTTGTACCACTTTTGCTGTGATCCAGTTAGTCTCTTCAGGGATGGTTGTGAAAAACGTTAATTTGGAACCAATGCTGGGGGTTCCTCCTTATGGAATAGGTGGTCTTACACACATACTAGTGTCATGCTTCATTTGGCCACCTACCCCAACAGTAGGACAGTGCCACCTCGACTGATTCAACCTTGTGGTTAAATGAACCCAGAGGGAGTTCTTAGATGATATTTTTCTGGATACATACGGGATCCAGTCATTCAAGTAAAATTACCCAGATCACCAGTGTAAATCACCCCCTTAATAGTAATGTCTGCTGGTAAAATAAAAACAAGAGATGGACGGTTTGTCAGTATAATTACTCATTCCGTCGCTATAATCCTAACGGCCAACATGTTTCTGCCCACACGCTAAGCCATAACTGGTCTGGGACATTCTTCAGGTTCGGCGATCCCAAGTAGTAGTGGTGTGAAGAGGAACCTGTCCTATCCTACTAGTGAGAGGCTCATATGCAAAACATTCAAGACCTACCTGAGTATTACTCAAATTGGAGGTACCTATGTTACAGGAAAAGAGGAACAAAAAGCATGAAACCTGATCCTACATTAGAGAAGATCTGTATATGGCATGCACTGGTGGCTATATATATATATGTGAGCATATCTAGTATAGAACCACTGCAAACAAGGTGCCAAATAACATACCAAAAGTGGTATCACAAGCCATGCAGATATTCATTCTTGTCAATGTAGTGCCTATAATCTTTATTTATTACATCCACTTATTCTCATTAAATCATGAGACAATTCATACTCTTACCCTAAAGGTTTGGGGTAGCTTGCCCCCAGTCTGGGGTATGGGTGATGCCCCATATGGCTGCTCCACATATTTCTCTTAGAAAGGCACCCTGAAACCCTGCCCAGAAAACTGTCATACTCCTTGTGGACCTACCCTCAATTTCTTCTGGAGGAAAAACCCCTCTTAACAGTTCTGCTGTAGAAATGGTAGATTTTAACCATCTACTTAGTCTGTCTGGAAGGACGTCCACCCTTGTTCACAGCACCATAATTAACAAAAAGAGCTTCTGTAGAGCAAAATTAAGAAACCCTCTCTAAATAAATCATTATGGCTCTCCGCACATCCAATTTATTCCATTCCAACTCCTCCTGAGAAGAATTCAGGGAGGGTGACCTCTTGCTGCAAATTCGATGGAAATTGAATCTTTGGGGAAAAAGCTGTGCCTAATCTCAATACAATACTATCTTGAAAATTCCTAAAATAGGGATGGTTTGCTGAAAAATATCCCAGTTCTCCTATTCTTTTGGGTGTGGTAGTTGCGACTAGAAAAAAACACCTTCCAGGTCAGAGAATTTAGATCCACAGACTGGCTCAAAAGGAGGCCCTTTCAGAACATATAACACTAAAGGGAGGATTACTTGTTTCAGGCATAAGTATAGAAAAACCTTTGAAGAGTCTAGAAGCCAAACTTCACATTCAGAAACATCTATCCAATTTTCTTTGAATGCTTTTATGGCTTCCCACTGTAATTATAAGTTAGTACCCTTGAGACCCAGATCAAATCCATCTTGCAGAAACTGTAAGATAGAAAAATTCTGACAGGATAATGGATCTGGCTGCTTATTCTCACGCCACTTCCTAAATGAAGACCAGTGGCTATTGTAGGATTTCAGAGTTCACCCCTACTTAGGTGCCTGAATTTTTTAGCTAGCCCGTCTGGAATACCTAACCTTCTCAAACCTAACCTCTCAATTTCCAATCAGTCAGTTGAAGATGTTGAAGGGCCTCCACAGACAGTGACGGAAGAACTGTGGGAGGTGGAACCAGAGGAACAGTCCACTCCTGACCCTCATTCATGCTCACTGTCAGAGGAAGCCAGGATGAGCAGCTCCAAGCTGGAGGAGTCAGAACTACTGATGCTTTGTCCATCTTCACCCTCATGAGAAACCTTGCTATCAAAGTGTAGGAGGCTGGCCTGGTTTTGTGTTGTAATTGTCTGAGTTCTCCTGTGCCTCCCTTGTCAGAGAAGGACAACCAAAGTATAGCAGCCCACTGCTTTTGAGGGACCCTTTGAACCTTACAGGCCCTCTCAAGTACAGCAAACCACTTTTGGAAATCATCCCCACCTTGTATGAGAAAACAATCTTGTGTAAGTTTCTGGAGTTAATATTGTCCTCCCTGACCTCATGAGTTCTGAAACTTTCAGTGCTGCTGCCCCCATGGGGAACTAACCCCAACCCCTGTCTTTTCCTTTCTACAGCTAAGTCTTCCATATCTAAGGCCAGTTGTTGCTGTTTCAGCCTCAGTCTAGCCTCTTCCAATCCCAGCATTCTGAGTTCCCTATCTAGGGAGTTATCTTCAGGATTGGATGTGTGAGACCCTTCAGAGACCGAGGTGATATGGCAATGAGCAGAAGTGAATCATTCCCTAACCTGTGTAACCCTAGTGACCTTGTCTCTAGGTGTGAAGGGAGCTCTACTTGTGTGCGACCCACTACCAACTACACTAGGTGGTTCGTTAGTGGAAAGATTGTTGGAAGGACCCTTCCCTGCATCTACCTTGTCAGAATCCCCCTCTACCTCCTCTACCTGATTATCAGGTTGACCCTGATCATCCTGCAGGGGGAGATTTAAAAGGAAATCCTTGCTAGGGTTCGTCCCAATCCCTAACTTCTCTCTAAGCAAAGCCCCCCCCCCAAACTATTAAAGTTAAGTTTCTCAAAGGTAGTTTTAATAAGCCTAGGGTTGGCCTCAGAGGAAGACATAGTGATAGAAAAGTTAGAGTAAAGTGAAAGGAAGAAAATACATACTTTTTCTAACTTTTAGATTTTTAGAATGCAAGTGAGAAAGACTAGGTATACTTTTTGTTTAGCTCCAAGTACAAAGTGTCACTGGTGCTTTCCACCGGAAAGTGTAGAGTGTTAAGGCAATTGCAAGTACGTATCCCATCGCTGTTACCAATGTAGGAGGCTCACCTGGTTTGTAGAGGGTACCTAAGGTACTTACAGCTTATACCAGGTCCAATTATCCCCCATTAGTGAAATGTAGTCAGTGTCTAGAAGCCAGGCTGTCTAGAGGTAGCTGTAGGAAGAGCAGCCAAGGCTGATCTAGGAGACATGCAAAGCCCTTGCAATACCACTGTAGTCACACACATGAAAGACAATGCTCAGTGTTACAAAAATAAAGGCACTTTTATTTTAGAAACACAATGCCAAAAATACTTTGGAGACTATACTCCCTTGTGAGGTAAGTAAAATACACAATAAATACACAAGTAACCAATAACAGGTAAGTATAAAGTCAGCAAACAGTGCAAATGGAGAAAATCACAACAGGTTGTAATGGGCGGGGGGGAACAAACCATATACTAAAATAGTGGAATGTGAAAGTCGGTCTCCCACCTAGGCAAGTGTAGTGTGTAGAGGGGCACTGGGAGTGAAAGAAAACACCAAAGGTAAGTAATAGACCTCACCCCAGAGCCCAGGAAAACAGGAGTAAATCCTGAAACACACAAGAAGTCATGATAGAAGATTATGCAAAAACCAGACGAGACTGCAAGACACCAACAATGGATTCCTGGACCTGAAGACTTGTGGAAGAAGGGGACCAAGTCCAAGAAGCACTAAAGAGTCCAGGGAGAACAGGAGCCCCTGCTCACCTGGATGAAGGTGCAAAAGAAGAACCACCGGTGAGAAGACAGTCAGTATTGCACCAAAGAAGACAGATGCGGGTTCTTGGTTGGTGCAGAAGATGTCCCACGCCAGATGGATGAGTGCAGTCTGGATTCCGCCAGCAAGCCTTGTCACACACTGAGCTCTTGGTTAGTGGAAAATGGTGCTGCCTGGTACCAGGAGGGACCTAGTGGCCTCTACCCAGGAGGGGGAGGCAGTGTGGGCTCTCAACAACTCAGAGAGCCCTCAGAAGACCAGGCAACACGCACAGGAGTCCCACAGCATGGAGACAAACAAGATGCAAATGGAGGCCAATGCAGCACAACACAAAGGATTTCCATGCCGCCGGAGAACCACTCAGGAAGCTGTGCGTCACAGGATGGAGTGCTGGGGGCATAAGCTGTGCTGTGCACGAAGAACTTCATGCATGGTTGCACACAAGCCTTGGCAACTGCAAGTCACTCAGTACACAGGGGTACTGTCTTGCGTGGGGAGGCAAGCTCTTACCTCCACCAAAGATGGACAGCTGGACGTTGGGACTGTTGGAGTCACTTTAGTCCACCACCCGTGTTTCTGGATTCACACCAGTAGTCTGGAGAGGGGACCCACGCTACCGGTCGTTGCTGCAGAGAGGGGCCTGCTGAAGCAGGGAAGTGACTCTGTCACTTCATGGGAGATTCATTTGGTTCTTCTGGTGCAGGCTGAAGACAGGCAGTCCTCGGAGGATGCACGACCTGCAAACTGTTGCAGTTGCTGACAGGAGCTGAAGTTACAATGTTGCAGAAGTCGTCTTTGCTTCTTTGTCACAGTTTTGTAGAGTGCCTGGATCGGTCAGCGGCTGTTCCGTCGGTAGAAGATGAAATAAAGGATGCAGAGGATTCCTGCTGGAGTCTTCCAATCTGAATCTGAAGAAACACCCAGAGGAGAGACCCTGAATATCCCTGAAAGGGGGATTGGTCACCTAACCAAGTAAGCACCTATCAGGAGGGATCTCTGACGTCACCTGCTCGCACTGGCCACTCAGATGCTCCCAGAGTGCCCCGCCACCTTGGAATCCAAGATGGCAAAACCCAGGGACACACTGGAGGAGCTCTGGGCACCACACCTGGGGTGGTGATGGACAGGGTAGTGGTCACTCCCCTTTTCTTTGTTGAATTTCATGCCAGAGCAGGGACTGGGGGTCCCTGAACCAGTGTAGACTGGATTATGCAAAGAGGGCACCATCTGTGCCCTTCAAAGCATTTCCAGAGGCTCTGGGAGGCTACTCCTCCCATGCCTATAACACCTATTTCCAAAGGGAGGCGGTGTAACACCCCTCTCCCAAAGGAAATGCTTTGTTCTGAATTCCTGGGATTGAGCTGCTCAAGCCCCAGAAGGGCTGAAGCCTGTCTGTGAGGTGGCAGCAGCTGGGGATGCTTGGAAATCCTCAGAAGGCTGGTATGGCTGTACTCGGGGTCCACCGTGGAGCCCCCAGAATGCATGGGATTGAGCATCAAATACTGAAATCAGTATTGGGGTACAATTCCCAGTTGTTACACACCTTACATGCCATATTCGGGGTTACCATTGTAAAGCTGGACATAGGTATTGACCTATGTCCAGTGCATGCGTAAAATGGCATCCCCACACTTACGAAGTCTGGGAAAATAGGCCTGGACGACGTGGGGGCACTTATGCTAGTGCAGGGATGCCCTCACACACAGGTACTTTGCACCCAGCCTTTAGGGTTGGAAGACCTGGCATATAGGTGATTTATAAGTGACCTGGTGCAGTGAAAATGGCTGTGAAATAGTGCATGCACTATTTCACTCAGGCCGCAATGGCAGTCCTGTAGAAGCCTTTGCATGGGCTCCCTATGGGTGGCAAAAGAAGTGCTGCAGCCCATAGGGATCCCCTGGAACCCCAGTGCCCTGGGTACTTAGGTACCATATACTAGGGACTAATAAGAGGTGACCAGTATGCCAATTTGGAGTGAAATACTGAGTTACCAGCTTGTAAGGAGACATTTGGAAACAGAGAGAGCATGAGAACTGGGGTCCCGATTAGCAGGACTCCAGTGACAATTTAGAAAACAGTGAAACACACTGACAAGCAGGCCATAAACCATAAGCACTGGGGTCTTGACTAGCAGGATCCCAGTGACACAGTCAAAAACACACTGACATCAGGCGGAAATTGGGGGTATCATGCCAAAAAGAGGGTACTTTCCTACACAAAGGGAATGGGTTAAAGGCATACAACATCCAATGAGGCCATGGGCAGGGGAGAGAATCTACATTCCAAGAGCCATTCACCCTGGAACAAAACACCCAAAGAAGGGACTTGTCCTGGCTGGCAAGATCTATCGCCAGAGTCCCCCATTTACGGCACATTTCTTCAAAAAGGAAGCAGCCGATAGTCCTGAGATGATGGAAACATCCTGCTTAAATTGTCTGCTCTCTGATTTAAAAATCCCTTGAATATGAATCGCCGCAAGCCTTTGTAGGCGTAACTCTGCGCCCTCAGAAATCAAAGTTGCACAACCTAGCAGATATGTTGATCTTGTGCCTCCTTGTCTGTTCAAATAGGCTTTTGTGGGCATGTTGTCTGCTCTGATTAAAACCTCTTTGTCCTTCAACATTGAAAGAAAGTGAAGTAGGGCTCGAGGAACTGCCTCCATTTTTCTCCAATTCGACGATCTCCTTATCTCCAGAGCTGTCCATTTGTCCTGAACTCTAAGATCTTCCAGCCACGCTCCTCATCTACCTTGCTGGCATCTGTCGTCATTATCACCCAGGATGAAGGATCCAGATGTAACCCTTCTGAGAGATGCACTGGGTCCAACCACCAATTGAGAAGCTCCACAATTTGAGCGAGAAGAGGAATTTTCTTCTCCATTCAATCCATGGCTGGAGACCAGTTTCAGAAACTGATAGATGCATATATTTAAATCAAATCTTGCCCATGAAACCAAGAAGACAGCTGCAGCCATGTCACCTTGAACCTTTAATCATTCCCTGGCTGTTGGTTGTTTCTGGCTCATGAAGTGAAGCAGGTTCATGACTATCTTCTCCTGTCTTCTGATCGGAAGAGACATACGACTGAGATGCATTTCGAACCTTGCTTCTATGAATTTTAAGTCTTGGGAGGGGAGCAGATTAGATTTTTTTCCAAGTTATCAAACATCCATGTGTTTGAATATTCTCTAAAACCTGGTCTCTTTGCAAAATTATCTGTTCTGCTGAATTTGCATGGATCAGCTAATTGTCTTGATATGGACGAACTAGGATGTCCTCCTTGTGAAGACTGACCAGTGGAGCCAGAAACTTGGTGAACACTCTGGGAGCAGACTTGAGCCCGACAGGAAGGAGTGCAAATTTAAAATGTTGACCTTCTGTTGCAAATATTAAATACTTTATTAAATACTTTTGATGTTAAGAAATAATCGGAATGTGGAGGTAAGCATCTTGCAAATCCATGGCCACCATAAAATGTCCTGGCAAGACCATTGGAATTATCTTTTCAAGACTGTCCATCTTGAAATGGATTGTTCTCACCCATTTGTTGACCTTCTTCAAGTGCAGAACTGGCTTGAATGCACCTGATATTTGTTTGCACCAAGAACAGTATTGAGTAAAAACCCTGTCCTCCTTCTCTTAAGGAAAATGGGACTATTGCTCTTTTCTTTAAAAGACTTTGAATGATGTCCCATATGGCTGCTGCTTTTTGTGAGTCTTTTTACAATGGCATATGGATGACTCCCGTTTCTGGAGGCTTGGAGTTGAATTCGATCACATAACATTTGAGAATGATATTCTGAACCTATTGATCAAAGACTTCTATTTCCCACTCTGGCAGGAAAAAAACAAAGCTGGCTTCCAACCGGAAGGCTCTCTTGAGGCTTTGTCATG
The DNA here is from genome assembly GCF_031143425.1 of Pleurodeles waltl. Classification (NCBI taxonomy): domain Eukaryota; kingdom Metazoa; phylum Chordata; class Amphibia; order Caudata; family Salamandridae; genus Pleurodeles; species Pleurodeles waltl. The sequence goes on from NC_090440.1 coordinate 1,220,012,937, forward strand.
CTTTTTGCAGCTTCTGTCCTGGTTTGAAAGATGAAAATTCCAATTTCCTCTCTTTCTTCCTAGGCTGAAAACTCCTCCTCTGGGATTACCTGAAATCCCCGTTCCTCTTGTAATCCCTGTAAGAGCTAGACGGACCAGTTTTCCCTTTGTAAAGCAAAGCATGCCTACAGTCCTTAAAAGCCTTGGTCACCATCCGTTCAAGCTGACCCCCAAACAATGTATTGCCTTGGAAAGGGATCTTTAGCAGGGTGGATTTCTCTGCTCTGTCTATTTTTGAGACCCTGAGCCACATATGCCTGTGAGTGAAGACTGAGGCCCCCGAAGCCATTGCAGCTGACTCAGTTGAGTTACACGAGATATCTGACAGGTCTGAACAGGCCTTCTCTTCTGTGGCCTCCACCAACTTCCCAAAATCCTTTGAGAGTCTGGGCTGTATAAGCTGCATAGGTTGCTGCTCTAAGACATATTATTAGCTTCACAGGACCTCTTTAGAACGTTCTCAAACCTTTTGTCCACCTGATCCTTTGGTGAACAATCCTCAGGATTGATGGGCATATGGCCTATTAGAGTGGCCAGCATGGCATGATTCTTAATATTATGTGGAAGTTCCTGCTCTGCATTCTTCAAAACACCTCTTTTGCAAAAATCTGGGTACATTAATATGTTCCAAGTCCTTTCATTCATGAAGTACCAGCGATGTGATTTTCTCATGAAACTGCATGCTAATTGTAGATGGTTGTGAGCACTGTGGGAAAAGATCATCATCAACTTGAGGCTGAGAAGCTTTTGGAAACCCAAGTTATTTCTAACGTACTACAGAACTTGGTAGACCTTTTCTCTCCTGATAAACTTGCCAGTTGCTTAAGTGCTAGTACCAGGGACAGAGTCTGAACAAGAATCAGTGTCCTTAACATCTCTTTTATGTGTGGCTCTTTCTTCTTTCAATGCTGCAGAAACTGCCTCTTTAATCAGGAACTGGACATCTAATGGGGACAAATACTTCTCCTCACGGCGAGCCCTTTTGCCCTAGTGGCTGGAACCACTTCTCAGCAGAAGAGTAATCTGAAGAACAATGCCTTCTCCTTGATGCACGCTTTCCTTCCATGTTGAACTCACAACCAATGAACAGAAAAAAAGATCCCATATAAATGCCCACAGCGCTCCTAGAAATTGACCAATAAAAACTTGGGGTGCCAATACGCTTCAGATAAACCCCAATCAGAACAACTGCAGCAACTAGCAATCCTACTTGTATTTTCCCTTTTTTCTTTCCCCATTTTTTTTTTTTTTTTTTTTTTTTAATGTAATGGCTGCTTTTCAAGATTCAGTACCTCAAAAAGTCTCAAAGTGGTGCTGTGGTTTAACCAGAAAAACAATGAATCTTATCTGTCCCTTTTGTTATCAGGCATTTAGGAATAAATAAGCTGACAGAAGAAAAGCGTGCACCAAAGAGATTTCACCTGAAGCATTTCAATTCGAAAAGGTGTCCTCCTTGAAAACTGCTGTTGTTGTGGACTATATGTCGCAATTGCAAATGGTCTAGATTTCATCCATACAAAGCTTCAGAGAGGTCATTTAGACTGTTCTACAGATATCAAAGTCTGTGTGCACCTAGCACGAACTGCACACTGTATTCGCCACTATCTTGAACTATCTGTCAAAGAATGAGAGAATCAGATGAATGTCTTCAAGTGGAAGAATTGACCTTGCCTGCATCAAAGATTCCACACCTAGACCTGTGCAACCTGGTACATTCTAGTCACCAACATCAAACATGATGAACTGGGAGATGTTTACTTACCAAAACATTGCTGATGCTTCAGTGAATACTGAATTTAAAAAAACAATGATTTCAAAGTCCCATTGCATCTCTGCCGAAAGCAGGATCGAATAACCTCCCTTGGCATGACCTCGCCTAACCTTAGAAGCAGGGGCATCTATAACTTAATAGTTATTCCAGTCTACTTTGGCTTTAGACCAGGTTTCTTGGAGACAGATGATTGCCAGAGTAAACATACGCAGACTATTCAATTTGGAAACTTCCAGACCAATGATGTTTCAAGATATGATAGTGATGTTGTTGCTAAAAAGAAAGTTTGGAGCCACCATTTTATTTTATTTTTGTTAAATTCCTTGAGAGCCAAGACCAGCCAGTTACCTCTTAAGTTTCCTCCTCGCTGGACAGACTATGGTTCCAAATCTGTCTGTCTCTTCCTGTTATGCAGATTGTCAAATAATCCTGAAGTCTAGTATTAAACTTGTCGCCTTCAGAGTTAAGCAGCAGTGACTGTTGCTAAACTCCCCAGTATAACATGCAGCATAAAAAAGGCCGCTGGAGATTCACGATGGATGCCCGCTACATCAAAACCATTTAAATGGATCCTTTCACCCTCTAGGAGTACTAATGATGGAATCACACTGGACCAAAATTCTACCGTAGCTCTTGAAAGATATTATTTATTAGGGAAATACATCATTTGTTTCCAGAGGAAGGTAAGGAGTCGAGGCTAGGAAGATTTTGCAAGAGTTTTAAAATTCTTTGGTGATCCAAAGGGTCATATCCGTCGGCAAAGAGACCCGTCTTCTCAAGAATACAAAATTGGTCTAGTACAGCATTTGCCGATTTTGATTTTCTACTTGGACTATTTTCCAATATTGTTTGTGTGGTTGGGCACATTTCCTGAAGAGGCCTTAAGCTCACAAAATTGGATTTAATTGCACCATCTCCTCTCTGCTAGGAGAATGAAAAGGCAAACTGGAGGCTTACAAACTCTCCACATTTGTCAAGGACACTATTTCTCCTTTTGCTGTGTCACTTGAGGGAGCTATAGGCAGGGCAAATTTTACTCTGCTGGCTTCTGTAATTGGTTTTCCTTTTTTTTTCTCACGGGTGTCCTCAATTTCCCCTTATTTCTAGTGGTAAATTAAACACCAACAAAATGTAATGTTGGAGAAGACAAGGGGTTTCTTGAGGTGCTAACTCTCGTTGTAGAACTGAATATTGGGGAGTAGGGGCAAGTTACTATCTGAACTTGCATCCTGGTCCAATGAGGTTTCAGCGGACAACCTACGGCATGAATATACTGTTTCGGTCCCATCCCCTTTCTCTTTTTTCCCTTTCAGGGGTCTCATAGTAGTCGGAATTGAACTGGTTTTTGTTAGTATATTGAGCATTAGTTGAGTTTTTTGACCAGCTGCAGTCTCACTTATGGACCCACTCTCTGTAGGTGCAGCCCTTACGTCTGTGAGCAAGCCCTTACGATTTGTTAAAATCTCTAAAATTGAAGGCACTCAGAGGAGAGCAAGCCGCACCTCAGACCTAGCTGGGCCGCTTCTGCACTCAACCGGTACTTCCCTCAAGACTGAGCACTAACTGCTGAACCAACATCCCAAAGGTCGGCACGATGAGGTAACTGTTGCATGCTTATTCTGAGAGACCGAGGGATGACACCTGGTTCGATAATGTGCTTCTCGCACCTCTCATTTTCTTGCTCCGCTTGTCTGCACAGATCATCTTCTTTCAAGCCCCAAAATAACAAAATAAACTATTTGCAGAGTGGAGGCAATTCTGTGATGCAGTTTTTCTTCATTCAGGACCTGACAGGACAAAATAGACAATTTGTTGGAGCAATTCTGCGGTACAGTCAACAACTTCCATTGCAGCTGTGTACGGTCTTCCCCATTTGACACAGAAACCTCCCTGCTGTTAGAACCAACTGCAGCGACTGAAAAATGCTCCACTAACAGCAGCTTCTCTTGATGAAAGGGGTACAGGCATGGTATCGTGGCAGAAGTAATGTAGTGCGTAAGATAGCCTCCAAGGTAAAGATACAGCTAAGCAAATTCATCAGGGAGTAAATATGAGATGTGATGAGGAAACGTGCACAAAATCTGGTTGAACCAGAGTGCCACTACATCTCTCTCCCTGGATGGATACCTTGCTTGGTGGAGAGGGGGCGCGAAAACGCTGGTATAGCAAGGGTGGGGCAGCGGTGAATCCTCTCCTAATGCACTTAATGGCCTTAACCGGCTCAATGCCTAATGCGAGTCCCTTGGGCAGCTTACTACCCAGTGCAGCCAAATGTCGTGAAAAGACTTCCTAAAGTCTTCAAATACCTTTCTATGGGGAGCAGATGAGGGCTCAGGGCTGAGATGGCGCTTGGAGCTGAACCAGTGGGCACAAGCTGCACTGGCCTACTGCTGGCTGCTTCCGTGCCCCCTGGGGATGCACCACAGCTCTGCGGCTTTGCCTGAACTCGCTCCCATGCGCCTCACACGCTTTGTCTCCTCATACTGGGAGGGGCTGCCTCACTCCACCACGCTCCCTTTACCTTGCTTCCGTGTAGCCAGTTACACGCAGGCAGGTTTCACCCACCCCTGCTCTGGCCCTTGTGAGAGAGCAGAGAGCCACGGGAGAACAGAGAATTGCATGGCTCTTGCTTCCTGGTACTGCTGGTGTTCCTGGCCAAGCCCACACTCACACTCCTGATTGTGCCCTGCAGTCCGGCTGTCAATGAGGAGTTGGTGCCTGCAGAGAGAGATTCAAAAGGTATGAGCCATATTGTTCAAGAACTTAACAGCAAATTGGAGGAAGTTGACCTTTGTGTTGTGCCACATGTTGAGTGGGCTGCTCTAAATTAATTTGATCGAGTCATTTTCCTGTCAAATGACACAGATGTTATTATTGTGCTACTTAAATTTGTTGCAGTGGTCATAAGTCAAAAATTGTCAGAGTTATAGATACAGTATGGAACAGGCAGGAAAACACACTTAATCTCGCTATATATTCTGTACAAGAAACTTGACCCAGAGATGCCCATTGTTCTTTTCAAGGCACATATTCGTAAGGGTGATGACGCTGTGAGCAGAATTTGAACAAAGTATGGAGCATTAACTGCTGGACCTGTGAAGTTTCTAAAAGGATTTCCTTAGACAAGAAGAATGTGACTTTAAAGGCGTAGAAAAATACCTTGTGCATGTGTGGAAAAGGAGTTCTGACTGTCACACATTTGATGATCTTTGGTACAGTGAGTTAAAGAGATCAGTCCCGCTAAGGGCCCTTCCACCTACCTCATATTCTGTGCATGAACACCTAAAGAGCATTTTACTTGATCAGAAGATGTCTAAATGTTTTGGATCATGCATATGTAGAGAAAGATCCATGTGAATTTGGTTGGGAAGATGTTGAAGGGGTGCTAAAAACTATGAAAACTCTAAAGTGTCTGCCCACAGACCATACACATTCATGTACTTGCCAAACCTGTGCTACAAAAATATGTCCCTGTCGATATGCTCTTCTCAAATGTTCAACATTCTGCAAATATCATATTCAGATCATAAACATTATTTGGTGTATACATAAAAGTATTAAAAACCATTAATATTTCTTTAATTTCTATGTCTCTTCTTCCTCTATTATAGCTGCCATTTTCTAAAATGGTGGAAAGGTTGTTCTGAGGAGTTATTTTCCATTTCTATAAGACTACTTGACCCCCAAAACCTATGTTTTGACACTAAAATGAAGTATATTGGTCTCCTGGTTTCCGAAATATTACATCATCACTGCAACACATCTGCCATTTTAAAAAATGTTGTCAAACATTCTGACCAGATCAGCAATGTCTACCCAAGCTAAATTACTTCTCCAATGATCTAAAAACACAAATCTAAAAATGAAAATCTCTAGACACCAATTTTTTTATGGAGGGTTATCAGGGGGCAGGATTATAGTTAGTATGTGGTCAAAAGCATAGATGTAATTGCCTACATTTCCTAGTCTTGGAAGTGGTGTTTATAAATGCTGCAACTGGAATTAAAAGCCTCCCTTTAGTTTAAAAAGTCTCCCTTTGATATGTGACTGTTTCATTTTCCTTTAAGACTGGCATGAGGCCAAATCTCTTCTTTCAAGATTGGTCTTTGATGACGGCGCTAAAACTTGAAGTGAGGGTCTGAAGCACTCTTTTCATTTAGCCATTCTGCCAGCATCTCCATAGCATTTAATTATTTATACCACCGATCATGGATGCATTTATCAGCTATGTATGGTTACCAGTAAAACACTGAAATGTTGAATTGCACTTTGTTTTGATTTTAATTGTATGAAAAATGGTCCAAATTGGGATTACAGTTAGTGTATTTAGAAACAATACCGACATTAGAAATGGATTATTCATGAGCTCTAAATGCATTTATCAAGTTGTGGGTGAGGTATTTTAACAATGTGTTTTCTCATTGCATTTTCAGAAAATTCCAACTACAAGGAACTCTTTGGTGCCCTAGACAATGCTTTCCTTGTTGCTTACGCCATTGGCATGTTTCTCAGGTAAGAGTTCAAATGGTACGGAAAGTCGACTCCAAAAGGGAATTTTGGCAGCCTCGAGCTCACCTTCTAGTCCATTTCCCAACCCCAAATATGATTTAGGGTCTGAGTACTTTAAGCTTCTGAAGGGGGCTCTGCTTCCTTATGAAGAGCCCTTTCCTCTGCTCTGCTCTCTGCCCGTCCTCCTTAAAGCAGTCTGTCACAAGAGAAGCAACCCCAAATCCATAACACAGGCCATGGAAGTGACTAGAGATTAACCCTGCATGTCAACCGCAGTGATGAGTATCGAAAGGTTGCCCCAGCCCCCAGACCTACTCTGTTTGATTCTGGTATCAGCGCTGTCTCCTTCCTGAGATGTGCCTAGGCCCCTTTCCAGGCACCTCTCCCTGAATCAAAGAGCACCCTATGAAATGTTCTGAGCCACCTGGCTCTTCCTCGCTTGTGTGTGTTTCCCACCCAGCTCACAGGAATGCAGCAATCCACAAATCTGTCTGGGGTGGGTCCTCTACCTCCACATGATTCTCCTGTGAACGCTGAGTCTCCCAAATTGATCCCAGAGACCTCCATGTATATACTGTTCAAGACACATACATTCAGCACACAAGCATCCACAAATGCATGGCACAGTGCTACATATTAACTTGATATATGCCAAACATGAGTTACAGACACAGCAGCAGAACTTTATATGGGTGAGCCTGTAAGTCTCACTCTAGTGACACAGGTAAAAAGGCCTGTTCACTTCTGCTGGTCACTACACAGTATGCTTCCACCATGGCGCTCTTGTTACTTCATTTCTGGCAGTAGTCTTTCACCATCATGAAGGTAGCAGTTTGAGCACCCCTCCCAGTCCAAAAAGATGGCAGTCCTTTAGATAAGACTAAAGGCCACATGTACAATGCTTGTTTCTCGTCGCAAATGGTCCGATTCACAGAATCTGGCCATTTGTGACAAGAAAAAAGATTTTTGCAATCCACAAACCCATATTGCAATTCAGTAATCTCTTTACCGAATCACAAAAAGGGTTTGAGAGTCGCAATTAGGAAAGGGCATTCCTAATTGTGAGTCGCAGTGCGATGTATGATTTGTTTTGTGACCGTGAGTGGTACTTACACCATGTGCCAGGTCCAGTTATCCCTTATTAGTAGAATAGAGGTGTTTCTAGCAGCTCAGGCTGATAGAAGGTAGCTATGGCAAAGCAGCTTAGGCTGAACTAGGAGATATGCAAAGCTCCTACCATACCACTTATATCATATAGCACAATATCATAAGAAAACACAAGACACAGAAGTACTAAAAATAAAGGTACTTTATTTTAGTGACAATATGCCACAAGTATCTCAGAGGATACCCTCACTTAGGAGGTAAGTAATATACACAAATTATGTGTGCACAAACCCAAAACAGTAAGAAAAGTAGTGCAAACAATGTAGAATCACAATAGGATGCAATAGGTAGACATAGGCCTAGGGGCAACACAAACCATATACTCCAAGTGGAATGCGAATCACGAATGGACCCCAGGCCTATGGGAGGTTGTAGAGGGTCGCTGGGACTGTAAGAAAACAGTAAGGGTGTCCAAGATACCCTACCTCAAGACCCTGAAAAGTAGGAGTAAAGTTACCCTACTACCCCAGAAAGACACAATAGTCATGATAGGGGATTCTGCAAGAACCACAATCACCAGCAAAACACTGGACCTGAGGACCTGTAAAGGAAGGGGACCAAGTCCAACAGTCACGCAAGTGTCCAGAGGGGGCAGGAGCCCACCAAACCCTGGATAAAGGTGCAAAAGGGCTGCCTCTGGGTGGAAGAAGCCGAAGATTCTGCAGCAACAAAAAGGGCTAGGAACTTCTCCTTTAGAGGGAACATGTCCCACGGCGTGCTGGAGATTGCAGAAGTGTTTCCTGGTAGACATACCGCAAACAAGCCTTGATAGCTGCAAGAGTCGCGGTTGAGATTTTTGGGTGCTGCTGGGGACCAGGAAGGACCAGGATGTTGCCCCTTGGAGGAGGAGACAGAGGGGGTGCTCAGCAACTCAGAGAGCCCCAGCAGAAGCAGGCAGCACCCACAGAAGTACCAGAACAGGCACTTAGAAGATCTGAGGACAGCTGTCTACTCAGAGTCACAAAGGAGGGTCCCACGACGTCGGAGTCCAACTCAGCGAGTTAGGCAATGCAGGACGGAGTGCTGGGGACCCAGACTAGGCTGTGCACAAAGGAAGTCCTTTGAAAAGTGCACAGAAGCCGGAGCAGCTGCAAATCACTCAGTACACAGGTTTGCTGTCTGGCGTGGAGAGGCAAGGACTTACCTCCACCAAATTTGGACAGAAGGGCCACTGGACTGTGGGAGACACTTGGACCCAGGTCCTGTGGAGGACCAGTGATGCAGACATTTGGTGCCTGCGTTTGCAGGGGGAAGATTCCGTCGACCCACAGATTTCTTTTTGGCTTCCAGTGTAGGGTGAAGGCAGACAGCCCTCAGAGCATGCACCACCAAGAAACAGTCAAGAAAGCCAGCAGGATGAGGCGCTACAATGTTGCTGGTAGTCGTCTTGCTACTTTGTTGTGGTTTTGCAGGCATCCTGGAGCAGTCAGCGGTCGATCCTTGGCAGAAGTCAAAGAGGGAAGTGCAGAGGAACTCTGGTGAGCTCTTGCATTCGTTATCTGAGGAATAGCCCAGAGGAGAGACCCTAAATAGCCAGAAAAGGAGGATTGGCTACTGAGAGAGGTAAGCACCTATCAGGAGGGGTCTCTGACATCACCTGCTAGCACTGGCCACTCAGAGCTGTCCATTGTGCCCCAACACCTCTGAATCCAAGATGGCAGAGGTCTGGGACACACTGGAGGAGCTCTGGGCACCTCTCCTGGTAGGTGCTGGTCAGGGGAGTGGTCACTCCCCTTTCCTTTGTCCAGTTTCGCGCCAGAGCAGGGCTGGGGGATCCCTGAACCGTTGTAGACTGGTTTATGAAGAGAGGGGCACCATCTGTGCCCATCAAATCATTTCCAGAGGCTGGGGGAGGCTACTCCTCCCCAGCCCTTCACACCTCTTTCCAAAGGGAGAGGGTGTAACACCCTCTCTGAGGAAATCTTTTGTTCTGCCTTCCTGGGACCAGGCTGACCAGGCTGCCCAGGCAGAATCCTGTCTGAGGGGTTGGCAGCAGCTGCAGTGGAGACCCCGAAAGGCAGTTTGGCAGTACCCGGGTTTCGGCTAGAGACCCGGGGATGCATGGAATTGTCCCCTTAACACCAGAATGGTATTGGGGTGACAATTCCTTGATCCTAGACATGTTACATGGCCATGTTTGGAGTTACCATGGTGACGCTACATATAGGTATTGACCTATATGTAGTGCACACGTGTAATGGTGTCCCCGCACTCACACAGTCTGAGGAATTTGCCCTGAACAATGTGGGGGCACCTTGGCTAGTGCCAGGGTTCCCACACACTAACCCTCACTTGAAGGTTAGGTGCCAAGTTACTTAGACATATAGGTGACTTAAAGTTACTTGTGTGCAGTGAAAATGGCTGTGAAATAATGTGGACATTATTTCACTCAGGCTGCAATGGCAGTCCTGTGTAAGAATTGTCTGAGCTACCTATGAGTGGCAAAAGAAATGCTACAGCCTATATGGATCTCCTGGAACCCAAATACCCTGGGCACCTAGGTACCATATACAAGGGAATTATAAGGGTGTTCCAGTGTGCCAATGAGAATTTGTAAAATTAGTCACTAGCCTGCAGTGACAATTTTAAAGCAAAGAGAGAGCATAAACACTGAGGTTCTGGTTAGCAGAGCCTCAGTGATACAGTTAGGCACCACACAGGGAACACATATAGGCCACAAATTTATGAGCACTGGGGTCCTGGCTAGCAGGATCCCAGTCACACATATCAAACATACTGACAACATAGGGTTTTCACTATGAGCACTGGGCCCTGGCTAGCAGGATCCCAGTGAGACAGTAAAAACACCCTGACATATACTCACAAACAGGCCGCAAGTGGGGGTAACAAGGCTAGAAAGAGGCTACCTTCCTACAATGGTCATTTTCACGTCTCACCTCGATGGAAAAAATCCTGAAAGTGCTCAAAAACTGCCATGGAAGCTAATGTGTAATCCCAGGTGGATGCAGATTTCCTTGTTTTGTGAGTCTGGTTCATTGGACAGTCATTAGGGAACCAACCATTAAGGGCCCTCAGCCCAAACACCTCTAAGACTCGTACAAGAGGATGATAACATTTATCCATTTTCCTGAAGTGTGATACTTGCGGCGAGATACCTAGACTCTGATCCCGAGCACCTGCTCTAATGCTTCATTTGCCATAGTTGGCCATGTTCAGATTGAAGTCACCTGTGATGTGCCAGGGGGCATCCCCATGCATGGCTCTTAAGGTTAGCAATTCATTTTGGTTTATGTTTAGGAGGTGTTTTTGGGCTGCATTGGCTTTAATGAAGATATTTATTATTTTGATAGTCATTGATGTCCAGCCCAGTAACCAATTTTTGATGATAACTGCTAACATGTGGGGTGGTTTCAGGTTGAAGCTCCTCACATTGAAGGCTTTGCTTGTTGTTATATAAGCTGATAGGCCTCCTTTTGGGTGCCCTTTAGATTTTACTTTTACAGCTGAACTAAAAATTCTCAAAACCCAGCAAGCGGATTTTCGGCTTCTTGTCAGGTTTCCTGCAAACAAGTGATGTAAAAGTCTTTCAAAAAGGATTCCAGATTTGGATCTTGAACGAGTTTACTAGCCCCTGCAATGTTCCAAAAGATTAAATTTGTGTTGCCAAGCTTGCTTTTAGACAAAATTCGGGGAGTCGGGCATGATCTAAGTAGATATACACTCTTTTTTTATCATTTACATTTTATTCTCATGAAATTGATGTTAAATATACATTAAACTGTTACATAGTGTGAGATTTGTGATTCGGTTTTGGCTTTATTAGTACTCTGAATCAGCCTTATGACTGCTTCAGCAATACATAAAAGCAACTAAAGCAAAAAACAATACTGCTCAATTAAATGGAGAATATCTTTTTAGCTGAAAATTTCACCAACTTGATTAAAATCCAGCCAATTTTACTGTGGCAAAGTGTAGAATTGTGAATATACTGCCCCCCTTCCCCCCACGCCCAAGAGCTAGGAGATGAAAAAAGAAACAATAGTTTTCTATTGTTTTAGTTTTGATCTGCTGGCTCAGCCAGCAGTACAGGGGAGGGGTGTGAAGTACTGGGTTTTTCAGAACCCAGCGGTGCCAGGGAACACACCCTAAGACTTCGAAACACAGAGTCTTCTTGTTGAAGTCAAAGATCTTGTTTATTGGCTGCAGCCAGTAACAGGTATCCTAGAAGTACAACACGGTGTATATTCTCAGGAGACTGCTCCCTTTGCAAAGCTAACCTTCTCTTTTATACAAAATATTATGCTTTGGGCAAACATTCCTTATTTTACAGTTGACCATTCACATATTTTCACTACAAAGAAATAGCAGGTTTATGATGACAAGCCCATATTCCAGTTTGTCCAGCCCTCAATCAATTACCCGGCAAGGCTTAGTACTTTCATCAGATATCGACGGACCCCCAATATAAACGGGCACCTCCTCCTTGTAAAGCAAGTCATAAAGAAAGAAACAGGGACAGGTGTGTGTAAGATTAGGCATGGTTTGTGTGTGATGAAAGGTTTATGATGTGTTGTGCCTTGATACTAATCTCATTCGGCCACTGGGAAAGAAACTGGCCGAACAGGTTTGGCTTCAGGCAGTGGAGTCAGCTTGCCCAGGTCACAGAGGAGTCAGCAAAGATGTACGTGTCCTTCAGACTCGTTTTCAGCATTAGACATTGGCCTATGTGAGGGCAATCATAAAATGGCTGTCGTTTAAATGGAACACGTGGGTTCAGGACGGAAATTCTGATATTCGGGTGATTTTGTTACCCAAATATGAATACAATGCTTGTGCATACTATTCTAATCATTCCCGGTCCGCTGATACCAAAATCGTTGTGATACGACGACGTTTATAACACGGGTCTAGAATTTTCAGTACCACAGACCCTCCTTTTGCCCTTACATAGGCAATAACCTATACTCACGCTAATCTGAGTCCAGGTCTATATTCATAAAGTCGTTGAGATGTTGCTGTAGCATCATCCTATTACTTAGCTCGTCCCTTGATACAGGTTTCCTTACACACGATGTAGCACAGAGGCCACATATTGCAGGAGCACACTGTACACACAGACAGGACAGGAAAAGAATGGCTAAGATCATCCCAATGACTATCAGAGTCTTCCATCCCCAGGCGGATATCAGCTCCCAGAGCCACCCCATCAATGACCAATTTCCTTTATCCACGTGAATAGATTCAGAGATCTTATGCAGTTTAGAAATGGCCTGGTAGACTGTCGGAACATTATCTGGGATGAAAACACAGCAACTTGATTGGATCACTTTACATACCCCACCTCGGTCTGCAAGTATGACGTCTAATGCGACCCTGTTCTGAAGAGTCATAAGGCGATCCGACTGGAGCTCAGCAGTCAAATTACCAAGGGCACCGGCGGTTTCAACTACCGTGGATTCAACCACCCTTGTCAATTGCCTTATGTTCCTGCTGTTAACCATAGGACCCCAAAACGGCAGAAAACCCTTTACGAAATCTCCAAATTCTTGTCCTGTAGTGTCTTCTTTACTTATGACACCTCTAACTATCCTTGTTTTATGGTAATCTGCCGCGGCCGTGTAGGTGGGAGGTAACAGGAACAAAACAAAACATGTGCCTGAGAAGTCAGGAGGCAACCATGTATAGGCTCTATTATGGCAGATGAAATAGGTACCCTTAGCTGCTAAGAACGAAGGAGAAGTCTGAGACGCAAAAACATATGTTTCAGTGCAGATACTTTTCCCTAACTGAGCTCTGGGATTCTTGCCATTACCTTGCAGACATAGGTGACCCTGATGGGGTACAATCCAAATCGGGGAGGATCTCTTTGCTCGCTGGTTCCCACTCAGAGTAACTCCATATCCTGGTACGTTCCATCCAATATATGCTAGTGTCTCATCTCTCGGGATAGTCTCATAGGAAATATCTTCCCTAATCATATCTACTATACCCTTAGCTAGAGCACTATTCTTAGGATTATCTTTCACAGAACGTAGGGGGTTGGCTTCATACGCGTATATGAACACCGTTCTATATGCCCATACAGAACCATTATGGCTGAAAGGCAGGACCAGATAAGGGATACCTTTATCAGTAGTATGGGGCATAAGACCACACACCCAACAGTTAGTTGTGTTCACTACTAATTGGTGTTGGTGTAGAAGCTGAATGAATGAATTGTTGACAAACTCTAATCTTCTGGCAGACTCGTGTTCAGGCAGGGGGTGAAAAGAATGCGAGGAAACAGTAGAAGGAGGTATGGGCTGAGTAATGGGTGCAGATGTCACTTGAAAAGAGAATAAAACATATCCTATTAAAAACATCATTACACTAAGCAACATGAAAATACATAATATCAAAAATCGTTTCTTTGTCATTATACCCATTCTGGCTTTAAAGTCCATCTGTCTGGCAGGTCTCTCATTCTTGAAAAACTCCATCCTCTCTAATTGCTGCTCGTGGTGGTAGGGTGTTCTATGCTAGGGAATGCTTCTGTCAGTCCAGGGCAACTCCCTTAGACCGACCAGAACTGTCGACCTAACGTCTTCAGCTGCACTCCAAAGACTTGGGCAACCACGACCCTACAGCTGAACCCGGATGGCGGTTCGAAAAGAAAAAAACAAAAATAAGAAAGTTTCTCAGATGAGAGAGCCGCACTTTAAAAAAAATAGCAAAGGAACGGGAAAACAATTATTTGTCCTTAGTTCTTGGTCTCAAATTATAACGGCTTTTTCTAGGTACTGTCTGGTTCTGGAACAAGAGTTCAGGCTCTGTAGTGTTCAATCGAATTGACGGTGGCACAGCTTCTTGCAAATTATTGTCACTTTCTTGTTCAGAAATTGTTCCTTTTACACGTGCATCGCTAAATGGCAAAAACCGAGGCACAGTCTCAGTTTCAGAGTCAGCGATCCCCTCCTGGACCCACCGGTCGTACGGTAGAGGAAAAGGGACCTTCTTGCAGTGTACGCTGTGGATCCAGTTCTTTTTCCCTTCCACTCGAACAGCTGATCTTGTTGAGAGAAGGACAAGGTAGGGGCCGGTCCAACGGGGCTGGTCATTCTTTGTCCGCTGGAAGTTCTTGACCAGCACCCATGATCCAGGATCGATAAGATGTCCTGGAGCTTTAGAGACCTGAGGCAGAGTATCGTGAACCTGTTGGTGTAGAACACGCAATTTAGCCGTCAATTCATACAAATACTCAAGCAGTACAGGGTGTTCGATCTCACTGAATTTTGTTGGTCTTGGCACTCCCCATATGTTGGCCGGGCGGCCAAACACAATTTCATAGGGACTAAGTCCCACTCGCGAATGCACAGTCATTCTTGTTGATAGGAGTGCTAGAGGCAGAGCGTCAGGCCATTTAAGACCAGAGCTCGCTTGTATCTTTGCCAACTTCACTCGACCCACAAATTCTCTCCCATTATCACTCCAGACCATTCTCTGCATTCCAAACCTAGGGAAGAATTATTTGACAAGGGCTTTAGCTGTGGATAAGGCAGTGTTGTCTTTTAAGGGATATGCTTCTACCCATCTTGAAAAAGCACAAACAACGAGTACGTATTTCAGATTGTTGCACCTTTCCATGTGGATGAAATCTAGCTGCAAAACCTCGAACGGATACGTTGGAGGTGCAAAATGACCAGCTGGAGTTGGGGTTCCCCTACCAGGATTGTATTTCAGACACACCATGCAATTCTTGACCACATTCTCTGCCCATTTAGGAATTCCAGCATTTTGCCATACTGGAGCCAACAACTTACAAATCCCTTTCACACTGATATGGGCCATTCCATGAGCCATTGTCACCACTGCAAGCACATACGCATCGGGTAACAACCATCGCTGATGTTCTGACAAGTCAACCCAACAACCATTTTCATCCAATTTACCCGTACTTTCTTTCCACAAACTGAACTCTTTCTCTGAAGCTTCAGCTTGAATAGACTTCACACCCTCTATCGTATCTTCACATATTCCAACGTCACCAACCCATCTTGCGGGGCCTGCAACATACATTCGATTCATCACATCTTTTGCTGTTTCTTTTGCAATTTCGTCAGCAAATGCATTGCCACGACCGACATCATCAGTAACCTTCTTGTGTGCACTGCATTTCACAATCACAACTTGTAATGGCAAGGTCAGTGACTCAAGAAGCTCATTCACCAACTGACCATGCTGAATTTTAGTTCCATGCGAAGTCAGGAACCCACGTTCTTTCCACAATCGTCCAAAACTATGGGCCACACCAAACGCATACTGGCTGTCGGTATATATGGTCACTTTCATTCCTTTTGATAATGCACACGCTCTCGTAAGTGCAATCAGCTCTGCTGCTTGAGCTGAATTATGTGGAATACGTGCAGCTTCAACAATCGTATACAAAGTTGTGACAGCATATGCTGCAGTCGTATCACCATTCGGAAGCTTGAAGCATGAACCATCCACCCATAAGGTACCATCACACTTTACAAGAGGAGTATCTTTAAGATCTACTCTCCCTTTCGTTTCTTCTTCTGTCCTAAGAAAACAATCATGTTGTTCAACATCATCTGTCTCTACTGAAATCGGCAATAACGTGGCTGGATTCAACGTATTGCACCTCTTTATGTGCACATGACTCGCTAACAGTGTCAACTCGTAACCTGACAATCGAGCACTAGTTAAATGCTGTGTCTTGGTCCTGTTTAACAACGTGTCCACTGCATGTGGAACCATCACAATCAACATATTATTCATCACTAACCCAGCAGACTGTCGAATAGAAACAGCTGCTGCCGCTGTGGCTCTCAAGCAACTCGGCAATGCTTTAGCTACCGGATCCAAAGTCGACAAAAAATATGCGCATGGGCGCTGCTTGTCTCCAAAAGACTGTGTCAGCACTGACAATGCACAACCCTCTTTCTCATGGACATACAGTGTAAAGGGCTTACTGTAGTCGGGGGTACCCAACACAGGAGCCGAACACAATGCATTACGAAATTCGGAAAAACTTTTCTGACAATCTTCAGACCACGGAACGGGGTTTGGTGTATCTTTATAGGTCAATGCTACCAAAGGTTTGTCCAGCAAAGAAAAATTTGGTATCCATTGTCTGCAGTATGATGTAATGCCCAAGAAAGCACGTACTTCTCTCTGTGTCCTTGGCACACTCAATTTTGCAATTGCCTGAATTCTTTCTGAGGGCAGTTTCCTTCCCTCCTTCGATAAGAGATGACCTAAGTAGGTCACTTCTTGTCGACAATATTGCAGTTTTGAAAGGGACACTTTGTGATGTAAATCAGACAAATGACGCAACAACAACAAGGTGGCTTCTTTACAAATCTCTTCAGTATCTGTAGCGACTAGCAAATCATCAATGTACTGAATAAGGGTAGCGCCGTCAGGTAAAACAATTGCATCAAGCTGTGTTTTTAAAGCCTGACTATATATTGAAGGACTTTCACTGTAGCCTTGTGGAGCGCGTTTAAAGCGGAAACTTCGGCCTCCTAAACTGAATCCAAAAATATCCCTGCTCTCCTGTGCAATCGGGATGCTGAAGAAAGCATTCTTTAAGTCAATCACCGAGAACCAGGTGGCGGAAGCTGGAATCATAGTCAATATGGCAGTGATATCAGGAACAACTGGAAACTGTGGCACAACTATTTTATTTACCTCTCTAAGATCAATCACGAGCCTGTAAACAGGTGGCTTAGAGGGGTCAGTACGTTTCAAAACAGGCAGAACAGGACTATTACAAACGTAGCCTCTTGTCTCTTCAATTACATCTTTTTCAATTAAATCATAAATGATCGCTAGCAACGACTTTTCACCTTCACTAGAGATCTTGTATTGTTGAATGCGTGGTAATTTAACATTGGCTTTCAATGTCACAACATAAGGCGGTATTTCCAACAGACCCACATCATTAGGACCAGTAGCCCAAATGATATCAGGAAGAAACGACAATTCGGTCGGAAGTTTATCCTTTGACAAATACATTGGAGAGACCACTTTCCTACCCAGTGTAAGTTGTACTCCTGAAGGAGAACAATATAATGTCGCATACAATCTTTTCAACAAATCCAATCCTAACAAGTTTTCACCACAACCTGTCGTCAGAATAAGGGGTGCTTCCAATTCACAAGGTCCAACAGAAAGGGACATAGGACTAGAAATCGGGTTCCTAACCGGGGCGCCAGAAAAACCTACTGAAACATTCATCTCGCCAGACAAAGGTGCACCAGGGAGTTTTGAGTGCATAATAGAACTCTTTGTAGCACCAGTATCCAACAGAAAAGGCTCCGACACACCTGAGGTAATTACCTTAACATAAGGTCCATTCTGATCCACTGGAACTAAAAAAAACTCCCTCTCTTCGTCTATGGCTGTCCTAGCAATTATTACCTTCCAAGTTCTCATCTTCTCCATAGTAGTCGTCAGCATAGTACTGAGCCGTCCTACCAGAGGCGTTATGTTGCTGGTCAAAACTATTCATTGAGTTTTGAGACAGAAAGGAACGCGTGTTCTGGGGAAAACTTCCACGTCCTCTACCTCTAGGAGCTTGTTGAACACCTCGACCTCTTGCGCCAGAAGCACCATTCGTACGCTGTAACAAAATAGGACAACTATACTTGAAATGACCCTCTTCTTTACAATATGAACACTGATTGGGACCTACAGGAACACGTGGTTGAGAAAACTCGAACCTTTGCGAGTTTCTCTGGAACTGTTAAGGTTGCTGATAGTTACTCTGACCACCACGTGGCGGATACGCCTGTTGTAAAAGAACCTTCGTCTTTAATTCTTTAGTTTTCTTGTCTGCTCTATCCTTCTCATCTTTATCCCTATTTTCGTAGTACTGTGCAGTAGCCAATATTTGTGCTGAAGAGGAAACGGCCCAAGAACTCTCTGAATCCTTCAATTTCTTACACAGCTCGGCAAGCAAATTGTGCACAAACTTGTCAACGAACAACCGTTGACCACCTTCTGTACTCATATCTTGACCACTGTGGTCGATAAACGTTTCCTCAAACCTGGTGAAGAAATCAGACACTGTTTCATCTTTCTTCTGCTTACACGCAGATAGTTTATCCCAATTCACACGCATCGCAGGCATTAAAGTCTTCATGTAAGTAATAATCCTAGCAGGCAGTTCTGCTACCAAAGGCTCAGGCTTGGCACCACCAACTTGTCTATCATTTGCAGCACTAATATTAGCCCATGAGTCACCTAACTCTTGCGCATGATCTGTATGGCGAATCAATCCCCACAAAGGCTGTGGAACAACATTCCTAAATAACATGTCTGTCAGCTAAATTCATAATGCATGAGTCTGCAGTCTGTGATAATTCCTTATAATACCTTGCAGGGTTTTTACGAGGATCAGGCAAAGTCTGCTTAAGGGCTAAAACTTCAGCTCGCTTCCACGGAACATGTACCCAAACACGCTGAAAATGAGCTGGGACAGCATCAATTTGATTAGCAACATCAGCCTCAACGGTGTCCTTCCATACCGGAGGGACTTCTCTCATTGGGTACTGTCGCACCTTTTTTTTAACAGAAGAGTCATGTTTGAACAATGACTGAGAAGGATCCTTATTCCTAAAGGACAACAACGTCGCAACTGCTGTCTCAACATCGGGACCCACAATCGTGCCCTTTGCAAACTCAAACCGTACACGGCACAAATCAGGCGGATTTGTTTCCAAATCATTATCTTCCAATTCCTCACAAAGGAAAGCACACATTTTCTCAAAAACGTATCTTTGTTTTGGTGCTCCCCATTGACGGAAGACATCCATAACAGACTCTACATCGTATCTTAAAGGGTAAACAACCCATTTACGTGCCATACGGTCAAACATTTCTCTCTCTTGAGAATTAGGCAGTTGACTACGCGACTGCTTACGCTCCGAATCTGGGGTCACACCAGACGACCCAAAGAGAGGAAATATAAGGCTGGCAACAGTATCTGTCATTCTCTGTCGGACAGAAGGAGAAGTTGATGAAAGAACAGGAGGAAAAACAGAGGGAGGCAAGGCAGACGCAGAAGCAGACGCAGAGGCAGTATCAGGAAGAACACCAGAAGAGGCAGTTGATGTAGTACATAAAGTCGTAGGAGGTACAGATGGAGCAGGTAGCGAAGTCGGCGTCCCTTGAAGGGGCTGCGCCATAGTAGTAGGAGCCAACTGAAAAGGAGCTGGCGGCTGTGGAAGAACCTGAGGCACAATAACCGGAGGTTGCACAGCTAAAGGTTGCAGAGGTGCTGTAGAATTCTGCGCATAAGGGGGTGGCGAACTCAACAAGTGCGACATTAAAGGATCTTTCTCAAGTTCTTTTGCTGCATCTTGCTGAAGAAGCGGAAGAACTGGATAACATTTATCGGTCACCAATTTACGTTGCCTGTGCAACTGCTCATTCATCTGTTCTTCTTCATCATCTTTAAACTGCATAGCAGCTTGCATTATCGAGATACCCTCTTCCCTCTTATTTCCCTTTGCTAATTTAATTTCCTTCTGTTTGGCTTCCTTACGCCATAGGCGGAAAGAGTCAAACATCGCCGGCCGGGCTTTCTTCTTAAAAAGTTTAACCTCCAGATATTCAGAATCTCTGTGTCAAAACTACCATATTGGGGCCATTTTAAAACTCCATCTTTCCTGGTGTATCGGATCCATACTTCATTATATGTGAGGGGGCCTATGCCATGTTTCACATATAGTTCATAGGTTGGAGTTCCAATCGGAGGAACCGGACACGAGTCCTCCAATCGGGAATCCCTATTATAACCAAGACAAAACAAATTTCCATATCTGCTAAGACCAGGCATCTTCGCTCTCTAGTCTAGCTTCAAACTTCAAAGTATTATCGAATACGATAGTCTCGTGAATACACAAATCCCTCGGCTTTGGTACTTGCAAGTTCCAAATCAAAAATCCCAAGGGGATACCAAACTAAGGACTGGGAGACGCTCCACTTATACTTAACTGAGGTATCGATGACGTCACCATAAGACTCGTTTATCGTTTCGCTCTACCAAATCATCAAGGGTCCAAAACAGGGCGATAGTCAGGGCAGCAGTCCTTCATAGCCGTCGGGAAGCGGGGAACCTCGCAGCAAAGACTTTCGGACCACGTCGACATACAGGGGTCGATGAAGTGGCGGCCTTCCTCCAGAATTTTCACACGAAGCTCCTCACGAACCTCTGGCTTGGACCGGTACCGCTGAAATCGCCCCACGTTGGGCGCCAACTGAAGTACTGGGTTTTTCAGAACCCAGCGGTGCCAGGGAACACACCCTAAGACTTCGAGTCCTTCCTGTTTCAGACTACAGAAACAGAGTCTTCTTGGTGAAGTCAAAGATCTTGTTTATTGGCTGCAGCCAGTAACAGGTATCCTAGAAGTACAACACGGTGTATATTCTCAGGAGACTGCTCCCTTTGCAAAGCTAACCTTCTCTTTTATACAAAATATTATGCTTTGGGCAAACATTCCTTATTTTACAGTTGACCATTCACATATTTTCACTACAAAGAAATAGCAGGTTTATGACGACAAGCCCATATTCCAGTTTGTCCAGCCCTCAATCAATTACCTGGCAAGGCTTAGTACTTTCATCAGATATCGACGGACCCCCAATATAAACGGGCACCTCCTCCTTGTAAAGCAAGTCATAAAGAAAGAAACAGGGACAGGTGTGTGTAAGATTAGGCATGGTTTGTGTGTGATGAAAGGTTTATGATGTGTTGTGCCTTGATACTAATCTCATTCGGCCACTGGGAAAGAAACTGGCCGAACAGGTTTGGCTTCAGGCAGTGGAGTCAGCTTGCCCAGGTCACAGAGGAGTCAGCAAAGATGTACGTGTCCTTCAGACTCGTTTTCAGCATTAGACATTGGCCTATGTGAGGGCAATCATAAAATGGCTGTCGTTTAAATGGAACACGTGGGTTCAGGACGGAAACTCTGATATTCGGGTGATTTTGTTACCCGAATATGAATACAATGCTTGTGCATACTATTCTAATCATTCCCGGTCTGCTGATATCAAAATCGTTGTGATAAGACGACGTTTATAACACGGGTCCAGAATTTTCAGTACCACAGGTGGGGCTGGGCCACGGTAGGTAGAGTGGGGGGAGACGATAGTGCATTAAGTGCACATGTGTGTTTGGCCGGCTGAGAGCAGCCAAACACACATGTGCATTTAGGTTTCTCCAGCCCCGCTGCATACACAGCTGGACTGGAGAAATAGCACAGACCCCAGGCTTGTGTCTGAGCGGCAGTGACTGCAGCTCAGACCAATCCTGACGCTGCTTACATGCTATGTTTGGCATGTAAGCAGCACCAGGATTGCTGAGGAGCCTGTGTTGGTGTCCCAGCTAATGTTGGGACACCACATGGAAGGAAGAGGAGCGTAAGGCAGCAGGAGACTGAGACGGCAGTGAGGTAAGTAATTTTTATTTATTTTCCCCCTCTGTCCCCTTCCCACTCTGTTCCCCTCTCCCCAACCCTCCCCTTGAGATTTGCGGTGTCTGCCGCTGTGTGTTGCACAGTATTAGTGAGTGACCTGGAAAAACATTGTTTGTCTTTTCTTGAAAACCAAAGGTTACCCTGAGAACTGGCGAAACCCAGTGTCATTAAACACCAGCCGTCCTTTAATAAGGATGGTTTACAACCGTACCCTACTTCCGTACAGAATCACCAGCATAGGTATATGTTGGCACATTTTAAATTAGACATTTTCTATTGTTTGATCACCTTTCCTGGTACGAACGATTGGTCTAAGGTATTCACAAAGGGTCCCTGCGATTGATTCTCTCATCAAGGCACTTTACCTATTTTGTTATTTTGCATTTTTTATGCATTATCTCAAACATTTGTTCTACATATTTTCTGTAAAAATAATTTTAATTGATGTCATCCTGTCTTACTGTTTTTACAACAATTGAACTCGCTAGCAATCTCTCGTAATATTTCCAGCTTTTTATGGTTCATGATGTGGCTAAGGAAAAGTATGACTACACTGTTACGATGTTTTGTAACCCTCTTCCCTTTATTGAGTTGCTTATTGTTTTATCATTATAGAATGCGTAACATATTTTTGTGTGATATTCTTTTATGGTTTCTTTCAGAAAACCCAATAGACACTTTCACCTACTGTAAATGACATGTACCGTATTAAATGATAAAAGATTTTAAAACAGACAGGACCGGACAGGACCTTTGTCAGCTCATTTAAAACATGCACCATTAATGTCTATTGATTAAATAAAATGCTGCTTCTATTTTCAGATCTGGCATGCAACAGTGTATGCGCTGTTTCTTCCGAAACTCTTGTTAAAAAAAAAAAAAAAAAAGGGCTGAGAGCCCACCTATTCCCATTAGTTGGCTTAGACATCACACACTTTTTTTTTTTTTTTTACGGGCGAGTGCAAAGTGCTCCGTTCAATGTTATCTCTCTTTGGGCTTCAAACCACGCCAATGTCATGTCAGTGTCTTTCATTGGTT
Organism: Pleurodeles waltl; assembly: GCF_031143425.1. Taxonomy (NCBI): domain Eukaryota; kingdom Metazoa; phylum Chordata; class Amphibia; order Caudata; family Salamandridae; genus Pleurodeles; species Pleurodeles waltl. The sequence goes on from NC_090440.1 coordinate 1,220,035,908, forward strand.
CGTGGGCTTGCCTTTTAAAATCTGCTTGCTTTCATTAGTGGAAGGCATGCATACGTTATGCATGCCTTTTCCAGTGGTTAGCCCTCCTCAAGCACAGCGACCAAGTACTAAAAACATACGAGGCTTGCTGTTTTCTGTCTGGTTTGTGGACTACTTTCTCTTTTTTTGCAGCGCGATCTCACTTGGCAGAAGTCGAGCGCTTTGCAGGACATCAACCCTGTTACATAGTTAATTGCACTTTTGCCGGTTACGTAGATAATTGCACTTTTGCCGATTAGATTTCACTATGAGTGAACTGTTATTTCCGTTTGTGTGTCTGCTTTGCACTGATTGCGGCCGTCAGCGCGCTTACGTGAAACTTTTACTTTTCAGTTCATATGGCAAGAAAAGTCCAGTTAGTTATGTGAAACTGTTTTATTTTCATTTTCAATTTATGTGGCAAGAAAAGTCTGGTTAGGAGTTTACAATGCTAATTGCTTGAGCTTAAGCAAACGTGAGACCGTTTGCATTGCAAATGCTTGTTTTGCTTTTCAGTCGTTAGCACGTCTGGTCTTCTGTGTCTTTGCAGCTTCCTGTCCGTGACAAGTGTCCTTGCACAGGCTGAGCGCCAAACCTTTTTCTAGCACCCCATACACCACGTTTCCAGTCAGCCTCCCCTCTCCGTGTCGTCATTTGTCCCATCCCCATCATCTTGTTGCTACCCCACCCACTGGCCCACATCGCTGCTTGCCCTCTTGCATCGTTCTTTGCCCTGACCTTGCTTGCCAATCTTTTGCTTACCCCTGCCCGCCTTTGCCCTATATTGTTGCGTTGCTTGTTGCCCCCACCCCTTTTAGCTGGCATTGCACAATGTTTGTTGCGAAAGGCTCAAGAGAATTAGACATTTGCACAAAAGTGTCCGCACCCAGAGGTGAATGTGTGGTACAACATATTCTGCTAGAACGGCTTCAAACCAATATGACTGGTGATATGAAATCAGAGCGCTTCCACATAACAGCTATTACACAAGGTAATGCAAAAATCTTCCATAATGCTTTATCGCTAGCTGCTTCAAAAATGTAAAAAAGTTTAGTTAATTGTAATGAAGTATGTGTTGTACTTTAAAATGCAAGAACACATATTAGTCCATATACCAATAGGTGTTCTGAGCTGCTCCTTTTCTGCTTTAGCAAAGCCATAATTAAAAAATGCAAAAAACAAAACAGTCACATTGCCGGTCGGAAGGAATCTTCCATGGTCATGATGCCAAGTCGTGTGTGAGTGCCCAGCTGAGTGTATTTGTGTGTGCGCCCTGGGCCATGCTGATAGAGCCCCACACCATTCACTATTCCGACTCAGAAGTCCTCAGTGGGGTGAAAAGCCGTTGCAGCAAACTATGTGCATAATGGAATTCACTGCTCAGAATCTGACAGGGCTGCGTTAGCCTTCATTCTTCTGAGGTGGAAAGAACCAGTAACACCTGATGTTTAGAAGCAGCTTGGGTTGTATGCTATTTAAGTGTTCAGTGTCAGATTATATTACCCTTTCATGTGCATCGATCAGAAATAACAATGCCCAGTGTAATATAGGTGCTTTAAAGACATAAGTGAGACCACAGATAACGCAGAACAAATCAAACATCTACCCCCAGTCACAGATCTGGGTTAATCCATCACTTTTTTTGCCTGCCATTCCATTCCAGTATTTAGCCAGCCATATGCAAATCAGTCTTGACCCCAGTCACCATGGGAACAGTCCAGACGAAGCTGCCAGGCCAGGTCCTCAACAGACCAGAAACAAGCATCCTGGGACGAGTTTCAGTGTATCACCCCTCATCAGCTAGGCTAGCTTGAATTTGGTGGCATAGCAAGCATGGGACTCATGTCTGGGCATACCCTTCCCACTTAGGGAGACAAAGGCAAAAACAGATGATGAAACTGATAGAGCGAACCGTAGTAACAATTTACCTGTGTTCGGACGCTCTTTAGGCCGATGAATCTTTTGACTAAGTGGGAACTCTCTGTACTCTTAATCGATCAGTCGCATCAGGTCAATAATCAATAACGTACATAAGCAATACCTTGATCAACATAACACTTAATGATTAATCCAGAATACATTTCGGCGAACCCTGACCTTTCAGTCAGGAATAACCACACCAGTTTATTGCAAAGTTAGTGAATTTATTTCCCTATATTAACAAAGCTAGCACAATATAAATGTGTCTCAACACCAAATGATAAACATAAATGAACATTAATAGCTGTCCATAACGTCGGAACAAGTGTAATCTATGTAGCATTTGAATCACAAGGCATTCGATAATAGCAATGCAAAGCACTAATACGATAATCTGTAATGGGCTAATTGCGTACATTTAGTCAGCATAACAAGATCTCAATTTGCATCGCGCAACATATGGAATCCTCATCTAACCTCAAATTAGCATCGGCATGTGGGACTTCATGCAAAAACAATTTAGCAACATTAATTTAGAAAAACTCCTAGCTAGGGCTCTTATCAAAATCAGCAGTTGGTTACCTAAAAGAAACACAATGCAATTTTACAATTCCCTTTCATATTGACCAATTACGATCAGCATACAAGGAGATCTTCGTCTCACAGGTACCGTTTCTCGTTCGGCATGGGACGGGACAAAAGGGGCAGGGGTGAACGGGGCAATTGCCTCACGGCGGCAAGTTAAGACTACTACTTCATGCAAAGGGACAAATCAAAGTTAAAGTCTCTAGGGCAAGAATCATTAAAGTCTCTTTCTCTCGACTAGAGAAAGCATCAAAGTCTCTCAAAATGGCGTCGCAGCAAAATAGGCCATAATAGCTACGAAGTCTGCAAAAATGGCGGGTATCAAGCTGGTAATGGCTACTTTCTTCTCGTGCACCTGGGTTTTATAGCCAACAGTTCGAATCCAGTAGGGTCTCTATTGGAGGGTTCATAGGTTAGCTTCAAATTGTCCAATCAAAAACGACAGTTCTCAAGCTTTTACTTAAGCATACATTATCCTTGGAGATGGGTACGCAAATCGCAACATTGTCTACCAATTAGCTCACTTTCAGAGCCTCCATTGTCCGCACCTGCAAGTCGACCTTGAATTAAAGAGAAAATATGCCAGGCTGGCACGAAACTTTAAGATAAGCATGTGAACAGTTTCTGTGGAAAAGTACAGCTTCAAGCAGAAATACACGTTTAATAGCACATTGGAAAAATACGAACATCTAAACCGTGAGACCAGGCCACTAGGCCAAAGCCTCCTTTAAAGTAATGCTAAGCTAACGTAGTTCAAACAAGCAAATCGAAGCACACGTTTATGATTATGTCAGATTAGTGCAATTCTAATATACAACGTTATATAAAGCACGCTTATAAATGTTGGCAAACTACTCTAAGGGCACATTTTGTCCCCGTACAATCTTTATTAGTTCGGTTAATGTCACACATGATTATTTCACACTACGTTTATGCGTTAATAAATCAAAACCTTCATTTTCTGCTTCATCAATCCCTCCTCTGATGACTACTTGTCATAACACAAATTATGCCCACAAATTTTATTCCATTAAAATTCTGTCAGTTCCCTTTTCCTTTTAGTTCCCCTAGTTTGCGCTTTGTATTCTTCTGCCATTCTTTTAATAATTTTCTTCTCCTTTCTTCTTTTAATTCTTTCCATAATCATTATTATTCCCCTTTTTATTCCCCAAATTCCGAATACACAAATTATTACTATTAAAATTCCCTCTATTATTTTTAGCATTATTCCATTCCAAATTCCCCCAATCCAATGTCCCACTGAAGCAAGTCCTTTTCCAACCTTCTCCCACACTCCTGGTTCTTTCAGTTCCTTCAAATCTGCACTTTCTTTTGTTAGATTAGCAAGCATAGTTTTAATTTTCACACTATTGTCAGGTATATATGTACAACAGTGTCTTGCACCAAGCATTTTGCAAACACCGCCATCCTTTGCTAAAAGAATGTCTAAAGCAAGCCTATTTTGAAGAGTCATAGCTCTTTCCGCTGCAAGTTCAGCATCTATCAGGATTATAGCACCTGAAAACTTTGTCAACATGTTATCCACTATAGTAGACAACTTTCTTATTTTGATGGAATTCAGCACAACTCCCAATGAAGGAATCATGGCTCCAAATATATCACCTACCACAGCAGCTGCGGTCTCTCTTTTCTGGATACGATGGGATCCAGATGTCTTTTGAATCATCGATAGGTCATCCAGTTGATAAACCTTTGGGAACACTATACCCAAATAACATCTTCCCCACCATCCCTTTGGAAGACGATAATAGGCATTATACCCACAAATGTAATATACACCTGGAATGACAGGGTCAAGTCCGTCCATCATGAATGTCCATTTGGCCTTAAAGATAAACGTATGTTTACACTCACTCGCTCCTACAAAAATGTTGTCATAATAAGATTCACCTCGATATATACAAAATTTCCCTACATGCCAAGCATCTAAAGCAATTTTCCCTTGTGTTTTTATTGCAGCAAAATCATAATTATCTACTGAAGTCCTCTTATGTAACTCCTTTTCTAATTTCGCCTTCATTTGAGCCCTTCTATCATCTGTGCGATCTAAAAAGCTTATTTCTACCGCAGAGAGTGAGCAGGTAAGGTTTTCCCTATGAGCGTGAGCCGTTTCAAAAGGTAGCATTGGCTCGAAAAATTCCCTCATAATTTTAGCATCCCAATCCTTTGCAGTCTGGCTTAGCTGCGCTATTATAGGAACATAAGCAAAGGTAACATCATAATTTGAGTAAAAATACTGTATGTTAGTTTGACCATAAAACCTAGACATTACTATACTACATGTAATCCCGTATGTAAGAGGCATGTGGTGATATGTCACCCCTTCCTTCACTGATGTCGGTATCTGGGTACACACATAACAATCTTTCGCATCCATTGTCTCAACATATTCTGTTAGTAAGCGATAGAAAACATTATACGAAAGCTCTTTCCTTTCATGCAAGAGTCTCTCATCCAGTGCTAGCCTTTTCAATGCGGTTAGTTCAGTGATAGTAACAGGAGCAATAGTAGAAGCCTCAATAGTCTCATTCTCACCCTTTCCATGCATTCCAAACACAATTGCCATTATTATTAGTACACATGTAACTACCAAGCCTATACACACATATTTACAATATTTCTTTCTATTGTTTAGCGTCATGATCTGTATAGAATCAGAGAGCTAGAAGCACTTATAAATGAAACTTATTTAGCAATTCAGTTACAAAGCTGAACGAGCGCAATGTTCACACCGTCTTCTTCAAGAGGCCAGTCACTTATCGGTTAGCAGCATTTGTCTCAATTCGGCAATAACTCAGTCTTTATCGGTTTAGCAAATATCTCAGCTGGTTGTTTGTCTCACGTTAGATTGCAGCAAGCAATATCATTTATCACCCTTTCAATCAACACTGTCCATAAAACTTTTCTTTTCTATTGGTATCTCTTCCTCTTCTTCGTTCTCGATGCTTAGAGATACAAACTCGTCAGTCCAATCGTCATTGACTGCATATGCCCATTCTGGACCGGAATACCTTCTGTTCGGTATCCTTTTCCTTTTCAATTTTGCTTCTCCTTTCGATTCTGCCTCACTGGTACTTTCCTCTTTTGTCAAGTCTTTTTCTTCACTCAAGGTTGGTACCACGACAGACACTTCTTTTCTTTTCTCTTTTACTTTTGGCCTTTCTCCGTCATTCAATCCTTCTCCAGACCTTTGTTTTACTGGTGATATACTTAGTCTCCTCTTTGCACCGTGTCCATTTGATGGACCTGTGACTTTTTCTGTAGAGGTTTGAACTTTTTCGTTCTGCCCTGCCTTGTCCCCTCCTTCAGGGGAATCGGTCACGTTCTCTTTTTCTTTTTCTGTATCGTCTGTTTCTGGGAAAGCCCCCTTCTGATCAGGCTCTCCTGCTTTTCCACCTTTTTCGAGCCCTTCGTCACCGTTACTTTCGTCAGGCTCTGTATCACTTTCAGCTGCTTCAGGTTCTTTGTCACCTTCAGCTGCTTCAGGCTTTTTGCTACCCTCAGCTGCTTCAGGCTCTTTGTCACCTGCAGCTTCTTCGTCGCTGTCTGAACTTTCTCCTTGGTCTTCCCCAAGTGAGTCGGACTCTTCGTTCTCCAATAATATCTCTTTTTCTCCTGCTGCTGCTTGTTCGCTTTCAGTTCGCTTTTGTCCTGTCTCAGCACTCGGCACTGTTTTATTAGGCACTGGCAGTTTCAGCGCTTCAACTTCCTCATCTGTGGGACACAACACCTTCTTTGTGTGACTGGCGTGAATCCAGTTGGGAACCCCCGCACACTTCACAGCGGTAGTTGTCGTCAGGATCACTTGGAAAGGGCCTTTCCAACGGGGTTCCAGACACGACTTCCTCACGTGCTTCTTTACCACGACCCAGTCACCTGCTTTCAGTGCGTGTCCTGGACCTTGGATCGGTGGCAAGGTGGTTGCTTCCACCTGGTGAGAGAAAGAGCGAACCACGTCAGCCAGACCTTTGCAGTAGTCTAACACCATATCATCTGTAATATTCAAAAGCGCGTTTGCGGGAACTGCAGGAAGTCTCATAGCCCTGCCCATGAGAATTTCGTGCGGAGACAATCCAGTCTTTCTATCAGGAGTGTTTCTCATTGACATTAGCACTAAGGGCAATGCGTCAGGCCATTTCAAATTTGTCGATGCACATATTTTCGCCATTCTTGATTTCAGTGTACCATTCATCTGCTCCACCAGTCCTGATGCTTCAGGGCGATAGCTACAATGCAGCTTTTGCTCAATGTTCAGCGCTTCGCAAAGTAACTTTATCACCTCGTTATTGAAGTGACTTCCCCTATCTGATTCTAAAGAGATCGGGAATCCGAAGCGTGGTATCAACTCTCTCAATAGTAGCTTGGCAACTGTAAGGCTGTCATTTCTACGTGTGGGGTATGCCTCAATCCAGTGACTAAAAATGCACACAATCACCAACACATATTTCAGACCTCCATGCACAGGCATCTCAATGAAGTCCATCTGCATACGACTAAAAGGACCGCTTGCCCTACCAATGTGGCTCGCGTTCACAACTGTTCCCTTTCCTGGGTTCATCTGCTGGCAAGTGACACATCGATGGCAAACTGCTTCTGCAGCTTGACGAAATCTGGGGTTAAACCAATCTGTTTTGAACAATCTTATCATGGCATCTCTCCCTAGGTGAGCTTGCCCATGATAGAACCGCGCAAGCTGTGATAGGAGACTATTTGGCAAAACAAATTTTCCCTCATGTGAAACCCATAACTCGTCTTGTCTCTTTATACATTGTGATTTAATCCAGGAATCTCTTTCATCCTCCCTGACATTATTCTGTAGTGCTTTTAGTTCCTCTATCGTATCTACGACCTTCAAGGCAAATGCTTCAGCTGGTTCGAGTTCTGGCTCACTTATTGAGTTCCATTCATCTCTCAGTAATATACAGTTCAAGGCACAAAATCTTGCGACTTGATCTGCATATGCATTTCCCAGAGAAACATAGTCCTGTCCTTTCGTGTGAGCACTGCACTTTACCACTGCAACTTCAGCTGGCACTTGAATGGCATGTAACAATTCCCTTATTCTTTCCCCGTTTTTCACTGGGGATCCTGAAGAAGTCAGGAAACCTCTCTGTGACCATAGTTGTCCAAAGTCATGCACAATCCCAAACCCGTATTGGCTATCAGTGTAAATGGTGACTTTCATCAATGCAGACAGTTGACATGCTCTGGTGAGGGCTACAAGTTCTGCTACTTGTGCAGAATAGACTCCTTGGAGCCATCCCGCTTCCAAGACCCCTGTTACAGTACATACAGCATATCCTGCTTTCAAAATCCCCATCCCATCTCTTAGACATGAACCATCCACAAAAAGAATTTGGTCATTTTCATCAAGCTTTGTATCTTTAATGTCCGGTCGGGGTTTTGTGCAAAATTCAGTCACCTGAAGGCAGTCATGCTCGACGTCTTCAGCGTTCTCAATTTCGACATTTTCTCCAGGAAGCAAGGTTGCTGGATTCAACGTAGTGCACCTTTTCAGCTGCACATTCGGCGAGCCCAGAATAATCGTTTCATACCTTGTGAGTCTTGCTCCAGTCATGTGTTGCGTTCGGGAGCGGGTCAAAAGTATCTCAACTGAGTGAGGGACCATGACTGTTACTGGGTGTCCCATCACTATTCCTTCACTCTGAGTGAGGCTGATACCAACTGCTGCTACGGCGCGCAAACACCCTGGGAGTGCTGCTGCGACCGGATCCAAAGTAGCTGAAAAATACGCTACTGGTCTGTTTACGCCACCATGGGCTTGAGTCAAGACAGACAAAGAACATGCATCACGTTCATGGCAAAACAATGTGAAAGGCTTCGTGTAATCAGGCATACCTAAAGCTGGAGCCCTGCACATGCACTCTTTCAATTCAACAAAAGCATCCATCTCATCTCCTTTCAGCTCAATTTGATCCAAAGCATCCTTCTGGGTCAGTTTCAGTAAAGGCTTCGCTAGAGTCGAGAAGTTGGGAATCCACTGGCGACAATAGCCCACCATTCCCAAGAACTTCCTCACCTCCTTTCTCGTCTTGGGCGGACTCATCTGAAGTACACTTGTAATTCTTTCCTTCATTATCCTCCGTGACCCTTTCTCTATCTGATGACCCAAGTATTTCACTTTCTTCTGACAGAACTGTAATTTGGAAGGAGACACCTTGTGTCCATTCCTTCCCAAATGGTTCAACAGAGCAATGGTATCGGCTGTGCAGCCACTTTCTGTCTTTGATGCAACCAGTAAGTCGTCAATGTACTGTACTAGGGTTGACTCGAATGGCAACTCTAACTCTTCCAAGTCTTTCTTTAGAATCTGATTGAATATTGACGGTGACTCAGAAAACCCTTGAGGAATTCGACACCAACTGTACACTCTATCTAGGAATTTGAAACAAAAGAGAAATTGGCTGTCCTCATGGAGAGGCACAGAAAAGAATGCTTGTGACAAATCAATGACTGAGAACCACTCGGCATCGCAAGGGATCTGAAACATTATCACAGCTGGATTCGGTACAACAGGGCAGCATTTGACTATGATATCATTTATTTTCCTCAAGTCTTTCACAAGTCGGACCTTTCCACTTGGCTTTATTAGTCCCATTATTGATGAATTACAGGGACTGCTTAACACTTCTTTCAGTACCCCCTGTTTCACAAATTCGTCAATGAGTTGGGCAACTTTCATGAGGGTATCTTGTGCCATGTGGTATTGTGGGGTCTGGGGAAAGATCGCATTGGGCTTTACAGTCACTTTCACTGGTTCCACTCCTTTCATCAATCCCACCTCTTTCCCTGTCATGTCCCACACTTCCTTTCCGACTGTCTCCCGTAATTCGACTGGAATATCTTCTTCGGTTATCATCCGGAAAAGGCAAATCAGAGGATACTCTTCATCGACCGTTTCCATTTCATCCCCCTCTACACTATCCTCTTCCTCCCCATCACTGCTCGTCTGTATCGTTATTCCTTCGTTCAAACACATGATCGAACATCCCAGCTTGCACAATAGGTCCCTCCCTAACAGCGCTATTGGGCTTGAATCACATATCACAAACTGATGTACCCCTTGATAGTTACCGATGCTGACTGGTACCGGATCTGTTATTGGGTTCGTCAGGTGCCTGTTTGCTACTCCCACCACTTGAACTGTCCTCCCTGAGAGTGGCAAATTTGGTACTTCACTACTCTTAACAGTTGAACGTGTGGCTCCCGTGTCCACCAAGAATGAAACACGATGACCCATTACCCTTCCCTCTACGTACGGACCCTTTTGATCAACTTCTAAGGATGCTGCAAGCACACAATCTCCTTCCTCTTCTGAGCTCTCACTCTCCCATACATTGTTTATTCCACTCTCACTGTGTAATGGGAACTGTTGTACGGTGCCATTTGTACTCATTACCTGACCCGAGACCTGTGGAGGAACCATCACTTGCTGCTGACTCATTGGTGCCAAAGGTATTTGCATTTGCTGATTAGGTACCATGGGTAACTGCTGTTGCATCGGCTGCATTTGCGTCATCTGCATACGAGGCATCTGCATCTGCTGCGGCTGCATAGGTTGTAATCCCTGCAATTGATTTATGATCTGAAAATTTGGGTTTGGACCTCTCATTTTCGGTCCCCTCATTGTCTGAAATGCATTGACATCATTGTTTTGCTGACCAACACCTGCACCTGCACCACCATCGGGCACTCGCGTTTCCAATGACCTACACTTCTGCACACGTGACACGGCATCACTTTCTTCATTGCCTGCACACCCGTCACAACAGTGTTTAAATCCGGACCATTATTCACAAAACCTCCTCTGCCTCTGCCTCTCGCCTGTGGCTGAAATGCCATGTTTCCCTGCAACTGCGGCTGCGGTTGCGGTACCTGCTGTTGGAACCCTTGCATCCCTTGCAAACCTTGCAGACCTGACTGAGCTGCTTTAAGTTGCATCATCACCACCTTCTCTTTCAGCTTTTTCTGTTTCACCTCAATTTCGTCGCTACAGTATTTCGCATACGTCAAGACCTCATCAATCGGTTTAGACTGCCAACAAATCAAATGCGACTTTATCATCTGACTTATCTCTGGTCTCAGCCCTTCCACAAATCTGAACACAAAATGAAGCATATCCTTCGCCTCGATTGTTTCCGTGCCACTGTAATTCTTGAACGCCTTCAACAACCTCTCATAGTAACTATGAATCGATTCTTTTGCCTCTTGGGCCGTTCGATCAATCTTCTGCCAATCCACATTTTTCGCGGCAACCTTCGTCTTCAAATGCTCAATCACCTTATAGTACAAACTCATCACCATAGGTGATGGTGCACCCGTCTCCCTGTCTCTCTCTGGTTCACTTGTCGGCCAACCTACAGCTCTTTTGCAATCCTCCCACAAATCTGCCGGAACCACGATCTCAAAGAGAGTGTTCAGGTCTTCCCAGAGACATTTTGCAAGCTTCAAAAACCTATCAGTCTGTTGATACCATTCAATTGGCTTCTCTCTCAGTTTGGGAAAATCATCCGTAAATGACTGAATGTCGCTTCTGTGCCATGGTACATGTATTAATTTTCCCCCTGCTGTCTCCCTCATTGGTAACATGGTTACTGTCTCGCTGCTTTGTGGTCTCTTCTCATTATGCTCTGTAGCACTGTCCCTCCTCTTTTCCTTTCTCTTTACCCATCTGCTTTCCCACTTGTCTAAGCACCTCCACACTTGTGCACTCTGTAGCAGTTCTCTAAGGTGTGTCTTCATGCCTGCTGACCTCATGTGTTCAAAATCTGTGGTCCCAAAATCCAACATGTAGCTTCTGCTCAAGTGTTTCATCTTGTCTATGTCAACCCCGTTTCTGTCAGCTGCTTCCTGCAAGCCCTTATGTACCTTGTTCACTTCTTTCGTAATCCTGGGACATAGATACCTCAGTTCTTCTTCCGTGTAGGATTCTAGCCTATTTACACCCATAGTCCCTTCCACCAATTCTTGTGCTTCCATGTTCAACCTGACCCTATTCATATAGTCTTCTCCTTTCCCACTGGCTGAACTTTGTGTGGAATTTAGACTGTTGAACCACTGTGTCAGCTGTTGCGCATTTACCCCCATCAGTGTAGCATTCACATCGACTGCCATTGATGGTTGCGGCAACTTTTCAGTATTCGATGTTAAAGGTATTATCAGTGGGGGGCTCGACCTCACCAGTGTAGACTGAGCACATATGGGACTAAACTCCATCAAGGATCCAGATCCACTTGGCTGAGCCGCTATCGGAGTTATCCCTGGAGTGTTCTCTATGCACCTCCTCTCTGTCCCATTCTGCAGCATTGATCCCTGACTGTTCATGCCTAAGTTAGGCTGGCTATACAGAGGTACCGGTGGACCTACAGTAATGGGTAGTGATATCGCTTCTGGGTTCTGTCCATATCCCATGTTCTGAGGCATGTTCATCCCCATACTATGGGTCATCATTGCCGGCATGCCCATCTGACTCCCCGTCATCTGAGCATGAGCGTTTCCTCCCTGCATCTGCTTTTGAGGCATCATAAACTGAGTTGATTCAGCCTGTGTCATTGTTGGATTGTGACCATTCTGTACTCACCTTACTGTTTGTTCTAGAACCATTCCTCCACTATTGTCACTGCTGTAGTACCCTGGCATCTGCGGTTGATAATTTTCTGCTGGTTTCATTATGGGCACATCTGGATATATTCTCCTAACCTGCGGTATCTGCGGGGTGAACAGCAAACTCGGGTCCTTAGATCCCGATGGCGCTCCTGAACTCTGGGTTTCACTGTTCTGTACCGATGCCGGAGGGGCAGAACTGGTACTTGGACCTTGTCCATTCTCCGCATAAGGTGGTGGACGGTCGTTCAGCAATTGCATTATTAACTCCTCATCCTCTAACTCCTCTTCTCTTCTCAACTTTTCCTCGTCCTCTCTATCCTTCGAACACTTCCTGTCTGTCTTACAGGTAGCTTTCTTACCTGTCTCCTCTTCTTCCTTAGTAATTGCGGGAAACAATTTTATCCCCTGCAATACATCTGACCTCCACACCTTCTGCGCATTATCCCACCTAGCATCCGCTAGTGTCTTTTCTACCTTCCTCATCCTTGTTTCAAACTTATTTTTCTGTTGCTGTCTAGCCATTAATTCCCAGATCGCTAGAGCCTCAAACTGGGCTGGCCTTGGAGGCACCTTCATGTCGTACATCGTGAATCTCAAATTCTCTAGGATCCTTATATTGAATGTCTCATGTATCGGGAACGCTACGCTCCCATGTTTCTCTGTCAGTTTGTGCCATTGCTTTAGCCAAAGACACGGAGCTACCCCTTTTTCCTCCATTACAATATAAGCTGGTGTGCCCTCGGGCGGCGTCTCCTCTCCTACGCTCGCTTTGATGTAAGACTCCCCTTTCATCGCGCTCCTAAATGCTTTAAGGAATTTCATTTTCTCGCCTTTTATTTCACAAAGTTTATAATCAATAGGTCACTTTTAATTCCACAAAATTTGTAATCAATAGGTGACTTTAATTCCCGGAATACTCTTCGCTTGCCTTTCCCCTTCCAAACGAGCCCCATGGACTGCGTCCAATCCGTGCGCGACCCTTCTCTCCAACCAACCTATCCCAGCGCGGCTCCTAGTGACGTCACACTCACACACACTGCGGCTGACAAAGCCTCGCGGCTAGTCTTCCTTCACTCAGCTTCTCCCGTAACAACTTCTTGCATGTATCGCGAGCTACCAAAACTAAAACAGATCTGTCGGTTTACTACAGGAAGGGTAACACAATTGCTTCAGGACCTTAGGGACCTTTCACTAGCCTCGGCCGCTATTCCGTCTTTCTCAGTCCCCACATTCGCAAGCAAATCTGACCTGCAGACCTACTCTCAACTTGTCAATGATCTATTCTAGTGCACTTAGAATCTTGTCAGAGCCCGAAGTCGAAGTTCCTTTCACTCCCTAACACACGTACCGACTCGTTGACCACGCCCGATCAACCTACTAAACCGCCCAGACCACAACATGGATCAACATACTCCGGAGTCTCTTGACCTCGCAGGGCCCGTCTCAACAACAACAACCACGTGGACCTTTTTATGCACAAAGCGCCACACGCACATGAAGTTCGACGACTTCCCTACTCTCACACTCGGAGCCGCACCTCCGCTGTTTCTATGAAGTTCGACGACTTCTCTACTTCTACACTCGGAGTCGCACCTCCGCTATCCTTTAAAAGAAAAATCCTCGCAACCTTTTCACACACCCTGCGGCAATAAGCTGTGCAAGCGCAAAGCCCTAACTTCACTCATACCATCACTAGTACCGCCAACGCTGTCTCCACACCTCCGTTCTCTCCATTCGCAAGCTCCGAGATCCCGGGAAAGTCGCGGTGGACCTAGCCCATCATCATTCTGTCAATCTATTTTATCCAAGAAAAATCTAATCCAACTTCTCGAATGGGGTCTCAAAAATGCGTAACCGTTAATTCAACACCATGTACTCTAATAGTACAGGGTCCCAAAAGACGAAACCGTCCTCTGCTACCATCTACTGATAGAGCGAACCGTAGTAACAATTTACCTGTGTTCGGACGCTCTTTAGGCCGATGAATCTTTTGACTAAGTGGGAACTCTCTGTACTCTTAATCGATCAGTCGCATCAGGTCAATAATCAATAACGTACATAAGCAATACCTTGATCAACATAACACTTAATGATTAACCCAGAATACATTTCGGCGAACCCTGACCTTTCAGTCAGGAATAACCACACCAGTTTATTGCAAAGTTAGTGAATTTATTTCCCTATATTAACAAAGCTAGCACAATATAAATGTGTCTCAACACCAAATGATAAACATAAATGAACATTAATAGCTGTCCATAACGTCGGAACAAGTGTAATCTATGTAGCATTTGAATCACAAGGCATTCGATAATAGCAATGCAAAGCACTAATACGATAATCTGTAATGGGCTAATTGCGTACATTTAGTCAGCATAACAAGATCTCAATTTGCATCGCGCAACATATGGAATCCTCATCTAACCTCAAATTAGCATCGGCATGTGGGACTTCATGCAAAAACAATTTAGCAACATTAATTTAGAAAAACTCCTAGCTAGGGCTCTTATCAAAATCAGCAGTTGGTTACCTAAAAGAAACACAATGCAATTTTACAATTCCCTTTCATATTTACCAATTACGATCAGCATACAAGGAGATCTTCGTCTCACAGGTACCGTTTCTCGTTCGGCATGGGACGGGACAAAAGGGGCAGGGGTGAACGGGGCAATTGCCTCACGGCGGCAAGTTAAGACTACTACTTCATGCAAAGGGACAAATCAAAGTTAAAGTCTCTAGGGCAAGAATCATTAAAGTCTCTTTCTCTCGACTAGAGAAAGCATCAAAGTCTCTCAAAATGGCGTCGCAGCAAAATAGGCCATAATAGCTACGAAGTCTGCAAAAATGGCGGGTATCAAGCTGGTAATGGCTACTTTCTTCTCGTGCACCTGGGTTTTATAGCCAACAGTTCGAATCCAGTAGGGTCTCTATTGGAGGGTTCATAGGTTAGCTTCAAATTGTCCAATCAAAAACGACAGTTCTCAAGCTTTTACTTAAGCATACATTATCCTTGGAGATGGGTACGCAAATCGCAACATTGTCTACCAATTAGCTCACTTTCAGAGCCTCCATTGTCCGCACCTGCAAGTCGACCTTGAATTAAAGAGAAAATATGCCAGGCTGGCACGAAACTTTAAGATAAGCATGTGAACAGTTTCTGTGGAAAAGTACAGCTTCAAGCAGAAATACACGTTTAATAGCACATTGGAAAAATACGAACATCTAAACCGTGAGACCAGGCCACTAGGCCAAAGCCTCCTTTAAAGTAATTCTAAGCTAACGTAGTTCAAACAAGCAAATCGAAGCACACGTTTATGATTATGTCAGATTAGTGCAATTCTAATATACAACGTTATATAAAGCACGCTTATAAATGTTGGCAAACTACTCTAAGGGCACATTTTGTCCCCGTACAATCTTTATTAGTTCGGTTAATGTCACACATGATTATTTCACACTACGTTTATGCGTTAATAAATCAAAACCTTCATTTTCTGCTTCATCAAAACTATGTACTGCCCTGCCAGGGGGCCCTTGGACATGTGTTACGCCTTCAGCTAGACCAACCTCTTTAGTAAAGTAGTTTCATTGCAGCACCTGTAGTTTTGCTTTCCATAAGTGAGAGCCTACATGCCCCAGCATGCACGGTGCTGTTGACTAGAAAGGGAGGAATGTGAACAGATCATGTTATTTCACCTTGAAATTGCAGACACTACCATATGTTCATTCCAAAGCACATTCATCCCTTTACCTTTATTTTGCTTCCGCCAGTTTACCAATGCCAGACATTTCCCACAGCTCTTTGTACATGGAAGGAACCGATGAAGGGGGAGGTTGGGGTTCATGCCAAAATGGGAATCCTCTTTCTGTGGCCCAGCCTCCCTTCCTGTGCCCCAAAAGTTTGTAAAAGAGAACACCATTGTTTACAAAGTGAGTGAGAAAAGGATTATATAACAGCTTATGTATGCAAATGCAAACCAGGTAGCCGGAGAGACAGACACACAGGCTTGTCACTGTGCATTATATTCCTGAAGTGTTACGGGTACCACGGCTGCCAGCCTATGCCAATGTGCTGTTTGAAGGTCGTCTGTATATAAACTGTCTCAGTGGCGTAACGAAACTGAAAGTCCCCCTCCCCCTCCGGACTTGCTAAGGCTGGGTGCTGTGCTGAGGAGGCCCCCTGTAGCTCGGGGGACACCCCCGCAACGTAGGGGCTTTGGAGGCCTTCGTTATGCCAGTGAACTGCTTGCCTCTACCTTATTGAATACAAATAATTAGACGTGCAAAACATACTTCGGACAGGGTACTCTTCACATGGCGTATGCTCTCACTACATGGCTTGCCTGACACATTTTTAACTTCAAAAGTGTCAGAGGTTCAACTGGGAATATCTAAAAGTAAACATGAGGGCCCTGTTTTGGTGTTTACCTGGAGCCTGCCACGTGTCTCTACCTTCCCAGTACACATCCATTAGTGGGTACTTGGGAAATTATCCAGAACTTACTTTGATTTCTACCATATTTGTAGAAATGTCCTGCCTGGAAAACAGCTTACTTCAATACACCTAAACGCCAGGGACCTGGCGGTCGCACGATGAGTAACAAGGACTGAAATATCCCGAGGTGCAGTGGATGTTTCAGGCATACCGCATAGCCCACCACATCCTGGCCTTTTGGAGTCACTTTGTGTGGCATGAAAACACCAGTTTCCGTGACTGCCTTACAGTCTCAGTGTATTTCACAGTAAATAAAAACTGACAATCTTTATGTCACTGAATAGCTCGTCAAAGATCTGCAAAAGATCTGCCTGTGTTTTTTTCTCTTTGCAGTCCGTGACTTGTAGTCCCAACTAATAATGTGAAACCATTACACAAAACTACAATTACCAAAATGCAAAGAGTAAAATCAGGCCTGGGCAGGCTACTCACTGCTGACGTGTGGTCTCTGAAAACTAAGTTACCCTGCGAAAGACTGAACTCTAGAAATTCACTTGTTGGTGACCTTTGTAATATGTTATATGTGTTAAATGACATACTCACACTTGAAAAATACATAGCGCAATACACGTGCAACACTGCTTTCTTCTGCAAATGGAGGTGTGGCAAAGTTGGACAAACTCTATGGGGAGAGGGCACTGGTAAACTGCACCGGGCGCTAGGAACAGGACGCATCCCTCCCAAGTGGAGTTAATATTTCTGCTGGTGTAGGAAAAGTAACTGCAGATCTGGTTGGCAAGGCCTCGAATTCAGAGTACATGTTACATGTGCACAATAAGACACCTTTTGTACCATAGACCTTGAAAATATCAACACCCTGCACAACATTATAACACAAATGTCTCATGCGGAAGCTCACGACTACAGGGTCAAACGTCTCACGTCCAAAGTCCACGCATATGCCTTAGTTAAACAATTACACACAAGTCCCGGAAGTGCATATGCTGCAATCGAAATCCCAGTAAAAAGTTAACACACATGTCAATGAGAGCCAAATGCCTTCTGAGATGAAATACAGTAAATCTGGGCTGAATTCGGCACCACCATGCAAGTTCCTACTCTCCCCATTTCGTGCAGTTTACCTTTACTGTTGCTGGGTGCTCATGATCCACTTCTCTCTCTCCAGGCTACAGCAGTAGCCGGAAGCCCCCTCACTGTGCTACAGGAAGGAGATCATCCACCCAAACAGTGTACAATCCCACAAGCATGTTTGTGCCAGAGGTGGCCTCGAAGTGCTCCAAAACAAACTAGAAGAGGGCAGTTCACCCTCTCCAGATGGGGGTAAGCTGGATTGTGGCAGCATGGTGTGTGTAAGTAGGCACCAAATTCCTGATGCTGACAAAAGGCTCCTGTGATGGGCCGTGTAAATAGATCCTTCTGAGGGGGTGTGAGAGCAAGAAGGAGGGAAGGATGGAATGAGGCTGCACAAGTCCTAGCCACACTACAGAAAAAGAAATTAATGCCATAACCAACCAAAAAGCCAATTGGAAACTAAATAAACAAGGGATAGCAGGAGGAGGGTGATTGTGGGAGAGGAAAAGCAATGAGATAAGAAAATGATTTACAGACACAAGCGCATTTGCTTCAGAAAGCCAACAGGCATAAAAAAAGTAGTTTGCCTAAAGTAACTTAAATGGCTCGACGCAAACTGAGACATGAAACCGGGACAGTCTCGATGGGAGGGAGCAACACACCAAAAGGAGGGGCAAATGGCGATGATTCCCCACTAAAAAGCAAGGGATTTCTGAAGACAAACGAAGGACCAAATGAAAAGGGGTGGGCATGATAACTCTCCACAGATCTAAAACAACATATCTCAAAGAGATGGTGCATGCATTGCCTAGGTGAAATCTAAAAAGGGCTCTTTTAGGACCAAGACTTAGCTTTCTGCCAAATTTGGTGTAATTCCGTCCAGCGGTTCAGGCTGCAGTCATGTCCAAAATCTTTATAGGAAATTTCATTGGGGAAATGCGCTTTGGGATCCTCCTGTTGTTCTGTGCCCCCACTTGTCAAATCACAAAACTTTTAAGGCCGCGAAGTGAGAAACAAACTAGTTTTGAACATTTCATGAAGATTAGTCAAACTGCGCCAAAGTTATTAGCAAAACAAAAAACGATTTTCCTACGGAAACCAGATTCTGACTAGAACTATTACTGGTGACCAGCAGTATGTTTATATATATATATATATTTATTTAGTTATATATAATTTTTAGATCTACTATAATTGTATTTTAATAATAAATTATTTAATTTGATTTCATTTCACCTTTTTAAAAAACCTATGCCAAAGCACTAAATACCTTTTACTACCAATATGAACTACTCTTACCTGAGCCCTAAAACCTCCCCACAACCCCTGTGCACTACCCGTATCTGAGGCCTAAAAGCTGCTACACCTGTGTACAAACCTTGTCTGAGCCCCACAATCTCCTTACTACCGCTGTGCACAGCCGTTCCTGAGCCACAAAACTCTTTGGTACCCTGTGCACTACCCAGCTTTGAGCTCTAAAAACTCATTCCCATCCCTATAAATTATTTACAAAAATATATACCTATATAATTATTTCATTCCAATGAATTCCATATTTATACATACTGTACACGTATGTATTTGTATGGAATTATTATGTCTTTGTAATTTAATTTCAATTAAAAATAATATGAATTATTATTGATATTTTAAGAGACAACCTTAATATATTAAATGTGTGTAAGTACACACAAATACACACTATCTCTCTTTCTCTCCCCCCTCACCCCCTCTCTTTCTCAAGGTTATAGTTTCACACATATATATATATATATATATATATATATATATATATATATATATATATATTTAAGGTTAAGTCACGTAGGACTTAGTAACCTGCTAAGTACATTACAATGATGTAACATACTGAAATTCTGCCTTCAGTGTAAGTACTCCCCATGTAATTACTTGTGATGTAATGACCTACAACGTAAAAACCGTAATGTAATGGTAATATACCTTAAGAGGTGCTAAGCACTCCATTTGGTACCTTTTATATGGTCTCCCAGAAACAGTCACTCTGGTACTAATGCACCAAAGGATTTCCAAAAGGATTTTCACCCCCAGCCCTTAGCAACAGTCCCCCCAGGCAAATATCATTATATCCAGGTGCCTCAGGTTAGAGGAAACCCTGGCTAAAGCTGCAATTCTTATCCTCTGCTCAGTTTGTAAGTAGTCTACTAGCACTTTAAAGCTCAGAAAATTAATTTGGTTCAAAACTATTTCTAGGTAAGCTGGTGTGTATCACTCCACTCACTCACAGACTTGAAAGACAGAATTTTACCTTTTTTGCCCCAAGACCATATAGTAATTTCTGTGGAAAATGTGCTCCTTAGGGGTAGAATTATTTTGAACAATGTATTCTGTGGCAGAAAAATGGGTGTATAATGGTGGCATACAGAGGACTCCGACAGCTATTGTGTTGTTTTTTTTATTTTTATTATCTCTACTTCATTTATATCTTAATCAGTAACTCAAGTCTTATGCATTGTGTCTGGTACGTAAGGAGTGCCTTTGGAATATCTGGCTGTACTCATGTTGTGGAAGACTGATAGTGCACTAGAAAACTGACAATTTGAATGTGGGAGGTGCAGAATTCCGGTAATGTGTAGCAGTGCAATAAAGTTCACTGATGGTTTCACAGTGGACTGCCGGCTCAAACGTTCTCTATACCCTCCCAACGGGATATGTTAGAGTTGTGCTTGAGCACATGAAGTGCAGAATATCAATAATAATGGGGGGCTCCCAGCATCAGAGCCCCCGCCCCTTACAAGCAGAAGCCCACCCACCAAACCCATTACAAAATTGCAAGGGCGCAACCATTTGTAGATGGTGCTAAGGGTTTTGGGGATGAATTTATCATCTGTTCTTATCGGAACGGAGATGGAGGCAAGTTATGCAACACAGACAGGACCAACCTCTAGATACAAATAGAAACATGAGTTCAGTAAGTATGTTATTTATCTCTTGATGCTTCATTTAAAACAGTGTGGTCTCCAACCAATTCATTGTTCTGGGCTTTATCAATGTAAAGATAATACTGTACACCCTTTGGGTTTTATTCTGTTCCTCTGTCCACTTTGTTCAGGGTGTAAATTCAAACACTCAGAAAAGTTTCACAAATAAGTGAACATAAGGCAGCGGCATCTTGTCCCTCTACCAATACAGGCAGGAAAAAGCAGAAACTGTCATCAATTCAAAGGATTCTGATGAGGGATTTTGGGATGCTCACTGACGACGTTGCTGAGATGGAACAGTCTAACAGTTTTACAGTGCATCTCTGTGGGAGAACCTTCAAGTAATCCAGTGTGAGAGATGCATTGCTTTATTTATGGGGAGCCAGCAGGCTAATACCCCTCTGTCCGCTCAAATTCTGAGAATTTCTTGATTGTGGCTTCCTCTTGTCCTGCTTAGTCTTTTGGGGGTGCACTTGTTCAACCAAGTTGAAAAAAATAGATCAGCAGAACATACAAAAGCTTCAGATTTAGCTCGAACCTATCTTGAATTATCGAACTACCTGGCTTTCATCAGTTGAGAGGAACTTGAACTGAGTTCGCAGAACCAGTGTGTCATGCTTCCAAGCGATTCAGACTGATAAACATCTTGTTTTGGTGATTTTCTTTCCTGGTGCAGTTCCCCTGCTCTTTGTGTTACCATTTACTGGGGCATTGCTATTCTGCCAAAGAATATTCCACTACTTTATGCACTGAGGACGAAGATGCACTGCATCTACAATTTCCTCATCATGTGAAATGTTTTTGTATTCTGCTCTTAATTATTCCACCTTTAAGACCTGATCTAGGTAATAGTAGGGCATTACCTCAACATCCTTATGTCCCTGTACTATTCATTACTAATAAGGGGAGTCAATCGGGGCGTGGCCAAGCCACTCAACATGGTGGTCGCGAGCTTTTAGAGCTCCGCGCCACACCCGATTAACCTGCTTAATCAAAGGGGAACGGGAGGCCAATCCGCTCCCCAACAAGCCGAATCTGGGAGCCCGGGAGCTCGTGCGAAGCCGCAAGCGGAGTCCCGGTGCCGGCTGCGGCAAAGCGGTGCCCGGCCGGACGAGACCAGCTGGTGTCCCAGCCCGGGAGCGTGCGAGAGGAGGTAGGCGGCCCTGTAGAGAAAGCGACGCCGCAGTCGCGTGAGCCGCAACCAGGACTGCAACGACCTGGGGAGGCGCGGGTGTCGGCGGCAGTGGAGCTGAGACGAGATCGCTCGAGCCGCACCCAAAGACTGTGCTGCGAGGTCGGGCAGCCTGGGGGGAGGAGGTGGCTCGGGCCCCTGAAGCCTTGATCTGGAGCTCTCCAGGATCTCCCCCTCGGTCACTGGCCACACCGGAGGATCGTGCCACGAGGTGGGACGACCCAGGGGGTAAAGAAGGGTGGGGGGAAATATATATATTAACAATCAAAATATATATTAAAAAAGAAGAGGCTTGCGGCAGATGAGCCAAGCTGTAGCCGAACCAGGGCGCTGGACTATGATGTGGAGAAGCTAAAAAAAGTAGCAGCGACCGGTGGGGCCTGGGCCGAGTGGAGGACCTAGGACCTGTTGAATTCCTCCCCCCGAGCGCTGACGAATCCGAACCGGGGAGCAGGGACGGTGCCCCCCCCAGAGGCGATCAGCAGGTGGGACCACGACTCGCACAGGCCTCCCACGGAGACTGCGTGCGGCCTGAGCGGCGCCTGTGGACCTTCTGGGAGACTGGGGGAACCGGGTGTCCCCTTCCTCCACCTCTGACCGCGATCACGGAGCAGAGGGGGCTCCCCCCTTGGTAACTGGGACCCTGGGTTGAGAGGCCCAGGAGGTGCCCTTAAAAGGAAGGGAGCTGGACCCCTACTGAACCCGAGAGGATACCCTAATCTACACCTACGTCGACACCGAGCACCCCTGCGCTATTGAGCACAACCTTCACCGTAAAGAACCTCAATGGTGGAGAATTAGGCGCCGGAGAATCGGTGCGACCGGGCTGCTCGTGCTGTCATGGAGGGACTGCCATTGACCCTCAGACCAGTGGGCCCGGCCCCCCTCCGATCATCCAGGGCACCCAGACGAGCAAAGACTAAACTGAAGACTGCAAAACGTGCTAGAAACCGGAGGCACATGGCACATCACAAGTCGTCACCTGCTGCAACCCTCCACTGGACCGGCTATTGAGGGAAACCTACAGCATGGAGTCCAAGATGTCTACCGAAAGCGTGTCCTAACGCCGAACTGGGCGGATCTAGCTGCAGGCTGCCCTCTGGCCCCCTTGCTGCCCCGACCGCGACCAGATCAAAGTACGGAACACGAGCGGTTGCCGACAAAACGGAGATTGATGATCCAAGTCTGAGCAGAGACCCCTCAAGAACTAGAACATTGCCGGGACGGGACGGTTACGCTCCGGCGCTGGAATTGGGAAACCACAAGACATGTCAATCCAAGATAGCCAAAAACTAGACGCAGTACTCGCTGCAGTGGAGCGCATTGGAGACTCGCTGGAGCGTGCCTGCACGTCGCTGGAAGCCAAGATAGACAAGGTGGCAAGTGACCTTGTTCTACTTCACGCGGACCACCGCAAGTTAACAGAAAAAAACGAGATTGAGGCCACAGTAAATGAACTAACTCCTGTGACTACCCAACTCAAAACTGGAATGGAGGATATTCAGGCCAGGGTGACGGAGCTGGAATGTCGTGTTGAGGACGCAGAGGGCCGCTCCAGAAGAAACTACATTCGGGTAGTGAACTTACCGGAGAGCACCGAAAATCGAGATCCGGTGGCCTACTTGGAGAAATGGTTGCGAGGGCTGGTACCTGAGGGCGAGCTTACCCCCTTCTTCTCTGTCGAGAAAGCGCACCGTATTCTGGCACGACCGAGACCGCCAGGCAGTGCCCCGCATCCATTCATCATCCAGCTTCTTCACTACGCAGAGACATCATATTACGAACAGTGAGAGCCGGTCCACCCCCCCAGGTGGGCAACGCACAGATCCTGCTATTCCCAGATTACACCCTAATGGTACAAAGAAACAGAGCCTCCTATTTGCCTCTGATACGTAAGCTACGATCCCTAGGCTTAACTTACTCTTTGCTATTTCCTGCTAGACTGCGAGTTGTGGCGGAAGACAAAACACATTTTTTTCCCCACCCCGAGGCAGCATGGGAACGGCTTAAATCGTCTGGTCTATCCTCCGGAGGCGCACCTGAACGAACTGGACCGACGCTCCGGCCCAGGTGCAGCTGAACCAGACGAGACCGAAAAAGGAGCGCAGCCCACACTGGACCAATGAAATGCGCTCCAGACCTGGAACAGCTAATC
The DNA here is from genome assembly GCF_031143425.1 of Pleurodeles waltl. Classification (NCBI taxonomy): domain Eukaryota; kingdom Metazoa; phylum Chordata; class Amphibia; order Caudata; family Salamandridae; genus Pleurodeles; species Pleurodeles waltl. Next base: position 1,220,059,913 of record NC_090440.1, read on the forward strand.
CAGGAGAGAAGGGAAGCAACACACTGCTGCGACGATAGGTGCGTCACCTCTGCCCTCGGGATCAGACACAGAACTCTCCCAGCCAGCCAGTGATCGTCCTCTCACGCCGGACCGCCTGTCAACCTCACTGGGGGGCCCCCTGTGACGCCGGCCACTGCAGACAAACTTTTTAAAGGAAATCTTGAACAATACTGAGAGTCTACACACAGCGAGAACCACCTAGCCAATGGCATTTGCATGGATGTGACTTGAGATGACCAGGCCACTGCTCTAACTGCAGAATGCATGCATTAAGCCATAAGCAACTATGTGCGCGCCAGACTACCTGACACCATGCCCTGAGCGCTGTACTCTCTGAAGACAGGGAGTAGTGGGGCTCCCCCCTATGTTCCCCTCTATTCCTTCTGTTATCCGCCACAACCGGGTAAGCGGCCCTCGGCTGACACACTCCCTTCTGTAACCTCGGCCTCCCCCCTAGCTCCTATCAGCGGAGACACACAATGTATGGATGTGTGACAACACTTTGTTGGTTTTACTGGTGTGTTTGGGCGGTGACCTGTTGTTTGTCTGCTCTGATGGCATTAGTCAAGTTTTATCATTGCTGGTCGACACTTACTAAATCCTTAGTCGCCAGTTGGGAAGTGAGGGGTGACAAAAAAGAAGAGACACTATACAGGGAGGCGGGAAGGGGAGGCACAAAAGGAAACTCAATGCCCATAATATGGCCACATACTCTGTAATCACCTGGAATGTAAGAGGCATTCACACACCCAAGCGGCGGTATGCCATCTACTCCTACCTCAAACGCCACTCAGTCCACATAGCCATCTTACAGGAGACACACATAGCGAACCCCGAGATTCCACGATTGCGGGAGCGCTGGAGAGGGCAATTATATGCGACGGGACACTCGGCATATAACAGCCAATAATCAAACTAATGATTTGGAGCTGCCGGCAGTACGCGCCGAACACTTGTCGTTACTGGAGCGTTTACGATGTCTAAATTACACGGCACACTCTGAGAGAAACCATGCATCAGCCGGCAAAGCAGGCAAGCTTTTAGCCTGGCTGGTCGGACGAGACTGTGAGAGGAAACCGATAATGGAAATTCGCTCACAGACTGGGGAAATGCTGTATGCACCTGGGGAGATACAAGCTGAATTTACAAGACCTTACGAAGCACTCTACGCATCGAGAGCTCTCCCCGGAGGCGATACCGGCGCAGAATTTCTTGCCAAAGTGGAGCTTCCACAATTAGAAGACAATCAATCTGAGGCATTTGAAACACCCCTCGACCTGGAAGAGATAAGATCTAGTATCCGTGAACTTGCGTCCGGCAAAACACCTGGCCCATACGGGATCCCAGTCGACTTCTATAAGGCCTTCACGCTGCAGTTGGCACCCAGGCTGTTCTGTGTATATGAGACGGCAGAACAGGAGGGCCATTTATCGACCACTCAAAGAGAGGCACTGCTGGTCTCTCTTTCCAAACCCGGGAGGGACCCAGTGGATTTGGGGTCGTACAGACCACTGGCTATGCTAAACACTGATTATAAAATCTTAGCCAAACTGCTGGCGACACGCCTCGCACCGACAGTGCCGGGCCTGATACACCCGGACCAAAACGGGTTTGTCCCAGCCAGAGACACCTCCCACAACATCAGATTATTCAGTCATGCAATATGCGAAGCGTGACTGGCCCCGAGCGGGCTGCCTTGTCCTAGACCTGGAAAAGGCTTTCGACTCCCTGGAGTGGCCTTACTTGTTCAAAGTGTTGCACCAGTTCGGCATAGGACCATCCTTTACTCGTTTAATTAAATTACTATACATCAGACCATTAGTCCGAGTTAGATTGGGACCTGAGATATCGGAGCTGATCCAGGTGCGCAGGGGTACGAGACAAGGCAGCCCTCTTTCACCACTTCTATTCTCACTCGCCATGGAACCCTTAGCGACGGCCCTACGTAAAGAGGGGGAGTAACTGGGGAATCCCATTAGAAGATGGCCTCCACATAGTGTCGTTATACGCTGACGACCTTCTCCTATACGTCAGAGATATTGCGCGGATACCTCCCGAGGCCGGCCTGCTTCTTCAACAGTTTACGTCAATATCTGGCCTTAGAGTAAACTGGGCCAAATGCTGCCTCTTTCCCTTTGACCCGGGACTCACGGACTCTGAACTTATATTGGCCGAGAGCCCTGTCCCATGGCAACCTCATACATTTAGATACCTGGGTATTCGTATCTACCACAGCGAGAAAGATATATTTGATGGTAACCTTGCGAGGGCGCCATCCTCGGTCAAGTCCCAAATGATATTTTGGAGGACACTACCGCTGTCAGTAGCAGGCAGGGTAGCACTTCTGAAAATGGTGGTTTTAACCCGGTTCTTTTACTTTTTTTCTAACCTCCTGCACTATGTTCTTTTTGGCTTTTTCAGAGCACTGGAAACGGGACTGAGAGAATTTATTTGGAATGGCGGCCGTTGTAGAGTTGCTCTTAAACTGTACCTACCGCTGGATAGGGGCGGACTAGCAGTCCCTAATCTGGAACATTACTACCTAGCGGCCCAGCTTCAGTGGATATATAGAAAGGCTAGCTGATGCTCAACACGCAGACACAGCTTCAGAGAGTGGGCCATGGTCACTCCAACAGATACAACACCTATTTCACCCACTCACACAAACGCAGACCCCACACCAATTTTTTCTCAGGGTAGCCCACAGATGCTTCCGCAGATCACTCCACCTCACAAACTCGATAATTCCTTTTGCACCAGCCCTAGCACTATTAGGCACACCAAGAGGCCCCAGAGTCACTTCAGAATCTGAACTACGCACATGGCACGAAATAGAATTATACACACTGGGAGATCTCTACGAAGAAGCCCAGCTGCTCCCCTTTGCCAGGCTTCAAGAGATGGGATTGCCACCCGGCCAGTTCTTACTACATTGCTCCTTGCTGAGGGCGCTGGGGTGTAGATGGGGAGACATCTCAGTGGCGCCTTCTACTCACTTACTGATTCAGTATTTACAGGTGGTGGGTCGTGGGCGCCACTTGATCATCTGGCTGGCGGATGCCCTGAGAACCCAGACTGCCCTTGAAAGTGAAACTCTACGCATGGCATGGGAGGCAGATACCGGCGATTCAATAGCGGTGGCAAGATGGAGATCTGCTCTCTCAGGTCACCTCAATGTGCCTTGCAACTCTTGATTTCGCCTAATCCAATACTACAAAGTACATAAAGTCTACCTCACCCCAGCCTGTGTGAACAGATACTTCGATCGCAGAGACGCGGCTTGTCCCCGATGCTGCGATATTGGAGTCGACTTGCTGCATATGCCATGGTCCTGTCCAGACTTGGTCTCATACTGGAGGGCGGTAATCGACAACTTGTCTGACTGCAAATCGCAACAAATACCCTTCACATGGGAAGCATGCATTTTAGGACTATTCCCCAGAAGTAAGCAGAGCGGAGGTCCGCTTCACAGATTTGGAACTCAGTGGCAAAACAATTAGTGACCCGTAGGTGGAAATCACCGAATCAGTCACCGATACAGGCCTGGAGGCGCGCTCTCGAGGTATGGGCGGGAGCTGAGGGCACAGCGCTCACACGAGAAGTCTTGGGGTTGAGACAATTTCCACTGTCCGCCACCTGGGAGGGAATGCTGCTGCGACTGCGTAACATGGGAGTACATCTAACAGGGGAGGCAATAGAATAATACAAACAGATGTCCACTCACAAGACAATGCATCACACTTGGGAACCGAACGTGAAAGTTATCGAGATACGTCCTGATACTGGGAAGTAAAGAGATCGTATCCATCTTACCTTGCACCCGGCCCAGCCCCTCTATTAGCAAATAGATTTGTAACGATGAGATCCCCACCCGACTGGCTAATGTTTGCATTTGTGAAACTTGTGGAAGTGTCTGTTAACGGCAATGTTATCGTTATTTTAGTTTTTCTTTATCTTTTCTTTCCATTTATAAGTTATACATATAAACTTCATAATCTCTGCCTCCTTACTAGACATCTTCTCAATTGAACATTTGATTCGGAAACAATGTTAAATCAACTGGCGCTGTCAATGACGCACTAGCCGATGGACATTAGACACATTGCTGATTTTCCAAACTGCAGCCGTGCAACGAGCCAGAAGTAATAAAGCGCGCCAAACAGCAAAAACAACATTGTGAGATGATTGTAATCAACACAATGCTCAAACTGAACAATTGAATAACTACAAGTATATGCTGTACAATATGCTGTAGCAATACGACTCATATGTGCTAATCAATTAATGTTGGTATATATATAACACACCATACTTTACCAAAATGCAACAATATTCAAAACATGAAGTAATGTAACAATAAAATACCAATAAACAGATTTATGAAAAAAAAAATAAGGGGAGTTCATCTCCTGAGACAAAAGAGAACAGGAACCGCTTGAAAAATTGTCCCTACCCCACAGGCATAGGCCTATAAGGGTGCACTTTACCCAGCAGTCCTCTTGTTCTTTTTTATGTCTTTCTATAGGCGGGATGGAGGATGTTTGGTTTTTGCATTGAGACTTACCCAGTGCTCGCCTCTTCTGGGATTGGGCGCTTTGGGTGCTTGCTGGTGTGTATTGTGGTATGCACATGGACTTGCTGGGCAGTCGGTGTTTATAGTTCACGGAAGTTCCTTTGATGGAGTAGGAGCTGGGCTTCTTCTGGGTTGTCTTCGGTGCACGTGCTGGACCCAGGGGAAGTGTGCATGCGCATCCTGATGCGGCTACTCTCCAGAAGTGTATGGGCAGTGAGTATTTAGCATTGTGGATCACGTAAGTCTTCATAGTGGTGGTTGGTGTCTGCTGGGTTGGACTTTGGTAGCAATCATCGTGTTCTTGGGACCATTTTCCTATTGTTTTATTGCCAAGGGGAAATGTTTGTGTAAGAGAAGGCATGTGGAGCTTTCCTCCTCTAGTAATTCTTCAGCCTCTCCTACAAAATTGGGCTGCCATGAAGGGGGAGGATGAACATCTCAGGAAACTGATCAAGGAGACCTTGCTTGACTTTAATGTGGTGAAAACTCCTGCAATACCAGTTCTGGAGACGTTTTCTGCTGCCGTGTCATCCCTATCGGCGGAAGAGCAGACCGCAGTGGGGAATCAGCCACAGGGGAAGTACATTGCAAAAGACTGGCTGTCTGAGCTCCTGGCGCATGTGAATCAGAACATGGGTTTTCGAGGGGAGGATACACCTGAGCCTTCCTCCTCGAGTGGTGGCCTTTTGCAGCAGTTTCAGTGGTTAGCTCAGTTGGGTTTCCTGTGCATCAGGATATTATAGAGGTTTTGTGCAGAGAATGGCAGGACCCTGATAGGATTATTTTGCCTCAGTTTTCGCCAAGTTATATCCTATTGCAAATATGCTGCACATCTTGCTAGATTCCGTTCCTATTGACTATTTTGTGGCCAGTCTGGTGGGGCACGCTCAAGGCCACCTGATCTTGAGGATTGGGGTTTATGGCACTTATGCATCGCAATCCAATCTCAGATTTCAAGCAGCTCTTTAACAAGATGGAGGAGGGGCAGAGTCTTCCTCCTTGCTACAGGGCATCGAACAACAGATTGAATATGTCAGACATTTCTTTTGATGTGATATAGGCTACTGCTCTGTCAGCTGGAGCCTTGATTGCGGCTCAACGTAGCTTGGTTCTCAAGGACTGGTGCACAGATTCAGGCTTGAAGCCTCTGCACTTCGGTTGAAATTTGAGGGTATTCACCTCTTTGGGTCAGAACTGGAAGACAAGTTACATAAACTCTTTAAGGAAAAAAAAACATTCCTCTTGTTGTGGGGTTATTTTAGGGCTTTGCATGGGCACTTTTTGCTCTGGTTCTGTGCCCTTTTACCTAGTTTATTTCATTTATCCCTTCTTCTTATTTGATCAAGGCTTCACTTTAGTGGAAAGGTCTTATTATTTTCATCAGCTGCCCTTAAACACAGAATTTGTTGTTAGTTCCTTTGCACAACATTTCATCTTGTGCTCAGCCCAAGGCTGTACATGATAATGAGTATTGCCTCTCCAAGAGTACGATGTCTACTTTACACAGAAAAGACGCATTATCACGTATCATTATCGGCACTCAGTTCTCAGAACAACAACACGTTTTATCATAAAACAAAATGCTGCCACAAACTAAGTTAGAGTGGACATTCCAGCCAGCCATCTGACGCTGTACCATGTTGTCGCAGCTCTGCCTAACTTGGCCTTATCATTCCATCTACTTGGAAGGATTGCCAGCAGACCAACAGGCAACCTCTTCTTATTATTCAGGTATTGTAGAGACCAGTATAGGCAGATTAGGGCTAACACTGCTGTTGCTCTCATGTAGATTTCTAATAGTGCAGGTAGGGATTTTATATGTAATAGTGTGACAGAATGTTGGGACTTTTTATCAGTTTCACTTTCCTGATCATAATAATTGTGTTGAGTTTCATCTTCCTAATAATCACAATTCGTGCCTTTTTACCTAGAACGCAGTAACTGAGAGAAAGGAGTAAGATCTGTTCCACCACAACTTTCCTGAAAAGTCGCAGAGTGTAATGCGTCAGGCTGCCAAGAATCTCCTTTAGTTTCATGTTTTGGTGAGGTGCTGCTAGCTAGCCGAAAAGGTTAGGCCAACAGCTCCCAGATGGTGTAGGATCGACTCAGTCCCCCGCGTGTGGTGGTGCTGCCGCCCGAAACTAGCAGTCTCATCCCCATGAGGAGAATCCTAGGATACTTCTCTCAGCAGTCACCGTTTCCTCCAGCTGCAAAAGCTTTTTCCTATTTGTCAGCCTTCTCATTTTCAGCATCATGGTCAGCAGGGGAGATTTAATTCTAGGAGGGAGCCTGAAAAAAAGTCTATGTCCCAGAAGAAACAGTGTTCCTGACTATCAGGGGAATTAGTCAGTGCCAGCTCTGTGTGGCCAGGAACAGGCTATGTTTTTCCTGTGGGTCTGGCTCAAATCCACTTTAGACTCTTAGGTGGGGATTCTGACCCTGGCGGTTGACTACCGCCAGGGCAGAGTGCCGCGGATGCACCGCCAACAGGCTGGAGGTGCATCCATGGGCATTCTGACCGCGGTGGTACAGCCGCAGTCAGAAACGGGAAACCGGCGGTGTCCCGCCGGTTTTCTGCTGCCCCAGGGAATCCTCCACGGCGGCGCTGCTTGCAGCGCCACCATGGGGATTCCGACCCCCTTACCGCCATCCTGTTCCTGGCGGTTTTCACCGCCAGGAACAGGATGGCGGTAACGGGTGTCGTGGGGCCCCTGGGGGCCCCTTGCAGTGCCCATGCCAATGGCATGGGCACTGCAGGGGCCCCCTAACAGGGCCCCACTAAGATTTTCAGTGTCTGCCAAGCAGACACTGAAAATCGCGACGGGTGCCACTGCACCCGTCGCACGCCTTCAACTCCGCCGGCCCCATTCGGAGCAGGCTTCCTCGTTGAAGGCGCTTTCCCGCTGGGCTGGCGGGCGGCCTTCTGGTGGTCGCCCGCCAGCCCAGCGGGAAAGCCAGAATGGCCGCCGCAGTCATTTGACCGCGGTGCGGTCATTCGGCGGCTCCCGCAGCCGGTTGGAGTCAGAATGTCCCCCTTAGTTTCTCCAAATAATTCACGAAGGGTACAGGGTAGACTTTGTGTCCCTTCCTCCGGATTCCAGAGTGAGACAGAAGCCATGGCTGTCACACAAGGAGAGGCAGGTGATAGAAGCTCTGTTACAGAAGGTGATATCAGAGATTCATCTTGAATCCAGAGGACAGGGTTTCTCTTTGATCATTTTTCTTGGTTCAGGCGGCCATGGGAAGTTTTCGAATGCTGCTATAGCTCATGGATATGAACAGATTTGTGCAGACTCTCTCGTCTGAGATGGTGGTCCTGCAAAGGATTTTTTCCTTGGTGTGCAGGGGACATCGAATGGTCACCTTAGATCTTCAGGACCCTTCATTCAATGTGCCAGTTAATCCACTCCACTAGAAGTATCTGTGCTTCTGTATCAACAAACATCACTTCTAGGGTTCCAACAACTAGATACAGTACTGAGAGAACTGATCTGGGATGGAGGCTGTCACAGGGTGTTTTTAGGCGCACCCTGAGGAGGGAGGCTTGGTTGCCACAGACTTTAAATTGTACTACATGGCAGGGAAGCTTCACTGGGTTTTAAATTGGCTTGAAGGAACTCACCAGGAGGTAATATGATCAGCAAAAAGGATCAACAGACAAGGGGCACTACTGGCCAAATCACTCAATAAGACAGTTGAGATACCCCAACGTGGGAGCCTTATTGACAGTGGCCCTGAAATATTGTAAAAGCTGCTGGCAAAACTTGGGAGGTGCTCCACTTTATACGCCAGAATTACCCCTGGCGGGACTTCCATATGGAGACCCGCTTGCGTACTTACGGAGGCCCAGGTCTCAGCCTGGATGAATACCAGACTGGTGTTGGCAGGGGACTGCTACCAGATGGGTGTGCTGTTACCACTAGAAGTGTTAATGGACCAGTTTGACTTACCCACCGGGACAATTTCTAACATACAAGGCTTTGGTGAAGTCCTTTGGGGACCTCTGGTCAGATGGCAAAGATGAAATTCCAATACACACGGTTCTATACTCTCTGCTGAACCTATGCTCTGCAAGACAACTTATTAAATGGCTTAATCGCTCAATGGCAGAAATGGCTGAACAGCCATTAATGAAGACCAAGGAGAAATGGGTGACAATTTTGGGGCAAGAGGTTACGGACATGGAATGGGCAAGAGTTCTGGAACACCCTAAGAGAATATAACTGATCACGACACTTACGTACATTCAATTTAATCATGCACATGACGTACCTGACTCCTCACAGATTACAGTTCATTTTTGGTGGTGATCCCAAACCTTGCCCAAGATGCGCAGAGTTGGAGGCTGATTTTGTTCATTTGACCTGGAGTTGCTCCCACCTGCGACCGTTTTAGGAAGGGGTGGCTGCACTCTTCATTGTAGCCTGGAGACTTGTTTGCTGGGATTGTTCCCAAGGCACAAAAACAGAAAGTGGCCATCAAATTTGTAAGTACGGCTCTGGCACTAGCAAAACAACTTATTGCATTGATGTGGAAATCTGGGAAGGGCCCAACTCTTGGCACCTGGGTGAAGGAGGTCACAACTTGGGCACGAGTGGAAGAAAGAATCCTTGTTAGAGAAGCTGCTCATGGCATACGTAGATGCCCAGTAGTAGGGATGTGGGCAGAGATGCTGGGAAATTGGCAACACCCAGAGGATACCACTGAAGGAAGAGCAGAATGAATTCAGAGGACGAAACCCTGGCACTGACTCTACAGAGGATAGAGACTGGACAGGTACAAATACCTGGGTCGTAGTGTAGGTTAGTGACATCAGACAGACACACTTTGCTCTGCCAGGCTGTAGGTTGGGAGACATGGGGTGACCCCTCCCCCTGCTTAGCCGACCTGACTGCGCCACCTACACACTTACATACCCCTCTGCTATGTACCGCTTATCTCCACACCCCCAATATGGAGAATGCCCCCCAATAAATTTGTACTGGTAAGGCAATTTCTACAGGTCCCATGGCCACCCTCCTTTCTTTTCCGAGACCAGTGCATTATTAGATCCCCCTCCACTCAGAGTGCACACTTATGAGAGGGGTGGACAGACCCCCAAGGCAACACAGTTAGACAATTTCTATATTTACAATTCCTTTAGGTTAAGACCTATTAACTTCTATAGACACCCCTAAGACCTTCATTGCAATGTCACATTCAGTAGATATTGGACAAAGCTTAGTCCTAGAAGTTACTGAGCTGTGCACAACTAGTAGTATGGTACGGACAGCAGATGAACAGTTTGGAGGACGGTTATTTAAAGCTTGGTACCATGAGTCTTAGGAGGAGTCCAAGTGCTTTATTGCCAATTAATATTCTATAACATACGAATGTTTGACTACTATATACTGCCTTCAAACACAACAGGCAAAGTATTTACGTTTCACCTCCATAATTATTTTGTTTTCCACTGCGCATATTACTCCGAGAATCAGATATGTCTTTTGTACTTATTTCTTTGGTGACCAGTTACTGTAACAGCATGTATATGTAGAAATGCCAATAAACATATGTTAAAAAAAATAATAATAATTACTTCTGGTTCAGTGTTTTTCCATTTGGTCTGAAGGCGGCTCATTGGGTGTTCTCCAAGGTGGTAGCACCTTTAGTAGCCTTCCTGCATCTTCAGGGCATTCGCCTGTATCCCTATCAAGATGATTACCTTCTTCATGCTCCAGTGGAACAACTGCTTCTACGGGTGTTGGGGGTGGTTCTGCTATAGGTCGAGGAGTATGGGTTCCTTCTCAGTTGGGACAAGTGTCAACTATAGCCTGTGAAGGAGCAGTTTTTCATAGGGGCCTGCTTAAGGAAGGACTTGAACAGAGTTTTTCTTCCCAAGTCACGTGCTAGGATACTGAGGGGATTGGTGTCCCAGGCACTCTAGAGACAATCACGTTCGGTCTGCCATTGGCTCTAGTTGCAGGGGCACCTGGGTCAGATTGCATCATTGTCCACTTTAGAGTCCTCTTTATGACTTCTTTGTTCCTTCTTCAGTGGACTTTGCGAAGATGGTTCCTATGACTCCTGAACTCAGGGAGGTTCTGGCTTGGTGGCTTCTCCTAGAATCCTTATGCCACGGACTAGAGCTCAAACGTAACCCTCCAAAGGCACTGACAACAGATGCCAACTCATTTGGGTGGAGAGCAACTCTGGAGACTTGCAGAGAACAGGTGTTCCTCCAACTGTCCTGCAGGCTCTGCTGCATTTCCAGGCTGTCATCCTGGGGGCATCGTGTGTTGGTTAGGGCAGACAATATGGAGACAATAGCCTACATAAACAACTGGGGGGGGGCACCAGATCAATTTTGAATTTGAATGTGACAGTACGGCACTTGATGGGCTGGGTGGAGGTCCATCTACTTTCCATTTCAGTGGTTCACATCAGGAGGGTGCCTAATGTGATGGCAGACTCCCTCAGTTAGGCTTTCCCCTGGGAGATGTGCCTGTCTGTGCCCATTTTTGGAAGGTTTGTCAGAGGTTTGGGGTTCTTTCACAGATATTTCTGCCTCTCGGATCAAAGCCCTGCTATGGACGTTTTGTGCAAGGACTCCACATGAAAGAAGTGGGGGTGGATGCTCTAGCACTCTCTTGGCCAAACAAACTGCTTTATGCATTGCCCCCTGTTTCCCATGATTCACAGATGTCTGGCCAGGCTTTTGTGGAAAACAGGGTATGGAATCCTGGTAGTCCCATTTTGGCCCAGAAGGGCATGGTTCCTCATTCTCAATTCACTGTCCGTGTAAGATCCTTGGTTGCTTCCTCTCCATCCTTTTCCTCTCTGGTTCTTGACCAGAGTTCTGTCCCAGAGGCTGCAACCGGAGATGTTTTAAGGCCTGGCCAAAGTTGGCTGCGGCTCAGGGCTCCAGCCTTTCACAGGGGCCCTTATAGAGCCAGCTTTAATATGCAGAGAATCCCGTCCTGATGACCTTGAACAATTCTTAAACATTTCAATTTATTTTTTATGTGGGTGATGTTTGAGTGTCTATCACTAACATTTTCCAGAGAAATGTTGTGTTTGTCCTCACATATGAGAAATAGGAGGATGTAACAGATTATTTGCAGCAATATTAGTAAGCTGCTGCTGTGTTACAATAATGAAAGCACACATCGCTATCCCCGGATATTAGATGTAAACACATTTAGAATTTGGACAAGTGTGCCTGTGCACTGTCAGTGACCTAGCCAAAGAGGGCATGAAAGACCTGAAATTGGATCATATACCCGAGCTATTCCTACAGCAGGCCCTAAAACACGCTTGGCCCAGGGCCCCCCAAATCCTTAAGATTTCCCTGCCTGCAACTGTCTGTTTGAAAGTTGAAAAGAGGGGTTGGAAGCTGAAAGGGTTAGCTGATCACATGGCAGTGGCGCTTCAGAATCCCTTTCGCCCTTCGACATTACACTCATATGGGTGCCATTGGTGTGCAGGGCATCCTGTCTGTCCTGTGGCTTCTTCCCTTCCTGATGTGTTTCTACGTTGGGAACCCAGCAGGCTGCAATCAGGGCATTTTATGCTCCTTGGGGAAATTTGAGTTATTCCAATGTTTTGGTATCTCGCTTTGTAAGAGTTTTCTCTGTCTAGGTCGATGGTTAAGCCTCTGTTCCCTCTGTGGAATTTGCCTTTCGTTTTAAGGGTTTTTGACTTCTTCTCCCTTTTGAACCCCTTGAGCAGGGAGACATTAAGTTTGTGACCTTTAAAAGTTATTTTTCTGGTAGCTATTATGTCTTCCATGAGGACTTACGAGCTTGCTGCTCTTATGGCCAGAGAGCCTTTCCTTACATTCTTTGAGTACAGTATGGTGCTTCACCCAGATTAGTCTTTTGTCCCGAAGGTGGCTTCTGCTTTTCACAGTCATCAGGAAGTGGTATTCCCAGCTCTTTTGAAGGTGTCTGAGGCTTCTCAGGAGATGGGTTGGCATCTCCTAGGTGTGAAATAAGCATTGCAGTTACTTGGCTAGGATGAAATCTTTTTGTAGGTCTGACTCTCTATTGGGTTTCTTTTGGTTCTTCTCCCAAGGGTGAGAAAGCTTTATCGGTCTCCCATTAGTAGATGGATCAAACAGGATATTTCTCTAGCTTACTCTGTAGCCGGTGACAGCCCCCGCTGACTAAGTATCCTTAATTGGGGGTCACAGTTTCATACATCATTGTTGTCAATGGATGTTTTATGAACATGCTTTGTATAGTTCAAAAATGTTAGCAATACTCCGAGAAATTGTAAGGATTTATGGCTAGTGTAGGTGTGAATTCAGAACTCCCAGTTGGAAAGACTCAATTAATTTTCTGTATTCCAAACAACTGGCTGACATCAATCTAATATGGGTTCTCTAGCAGGCTGCTGTATCATGTTTTTCTTTCCTTAAACCTCAGATTGTCTGTTAGTCAGAATCATATGTGATTTATCTTGTGGATTATTTCATGTCTGTGATCCAATAGTGATTTATGGGAGGGAGGACTATATGAACCTGTAAAGTTGCCCCTGCGCCTTAATTCAGCTAGGGTTGCACTTCATTTAAGAAACTTAAAAAACGAACGTTGATCCAGCTGCATTAGGCTTTTTTATCATTACAAACACTTCAATTCAGTGTTTGTGACTGTTCATATGTTTTTTTCTGTGTATTAATCTAATTTTTTCTGACTCCTAAAATGAGATTGTGAATCTACACAGATTTGATATCTGGAAAGGGTGTGTTGTAGGCATCCCTTCGAAATACCGAATGCGTATGCTGCGCATAAATGTTTTGCAATAGAAATCCGAGAGCAAAACATTGACAAGTTACACAGACATTAAAGGAAGTGGTAATCTGTTCTCTATGGGACACCTTCCCCTTTTTTAATGTAAAAGTTTGTTTGGGAAATAGGCAGAGGTCTACGGGAGCACAGCCAGCTCTAAAAACAATACATATATATATATATATATATATATATATCAAAAACCAAGCGTTTCTTTTTAAATGTACACCATTTTCCAGTTTGCTCTAGTTCAAAGCGATCACAGACATGCTACTGTGCTGGTCCCAGCAGGCCACCATCCCGATGATGGTCTCCAATCGTAGTGAGTCGCAATTTGTTATCTACCTCACTAATATTCATGAGGTAGGTTAGATTGCGACCCACTACATCTCGGAATTTTACAAACTGACTTTTTAGTGCGTAGGTCGGTTTGTAAAATTCTTTCTGGTTACAAAAGTACAGGTTGTAATTTATGACCATTATTTTTCAACCGGCTATTTGTACACCTGGGCCTTAGCTAGCAGGAAGCACTGCAAAAGGCGGTCAGCCAGGGGAATCACGAGCCTGATGCTGCATAGTCAGTCTGTCAGTTCAAGCAAACCTGTCTCACCAATATGGAGGCCAGAGAAGTGTGGGAATTCAGCAGTACATCAGAGAGCATGAAACATACTTGGGTGATAACGGAGAGTCCCGACCTCATGTCAGTTTGAAGGGGCCATACCCCAGAACTTCAGTTTTCCATCCAAAGAGTAGGGGTAGACCACTGCATAGCAATTTGTGACATAGCACGTGCTTACGCTCCAGCAGAGGCAACTACTCTACCAGTTGCCTTGCTTCTCTGTTCAGTTAAAGTTGGCACATTTACACGTGGCTGCATAATTCTAGGGTACAGATGTAGCAGAGGTGGGCAAGGTAAATTACAAAGCTGAACATAATTTAACCTCCAGCAGAGGAAACTATTGTATTATTTGCTTAGTGGAGGTTAACGGGGTTCCCCAGCTGCAGAGTCAAGGATTCGAAAGGAGTGAAGCAGAATGGGACAAACTAAATTACAAAACAGGACACACGCTAGGCCCCGCAAAGGAAGATATTTTACCTGGTGCCTTGATTCTCTGGAATTTGTAGTCCGGTTAGACTGCTGGAAGTTGAGTGCTAAGGTATTAGATGGTGGGGCCCAAAACCCTAAAATGCAGATAAAGACATTTTGCAGGCAACATCTTTGCAAAGCTAATGGTCTGTAGGACAGTATCAAGGGCCTGCATCAGGTAGGTTTGCCAGAGCCTTTTTTGTAGTTTTATATGTCCCTATTTTGACTGAAAAGCATCAGAGCGTTTTACACGAGCATCAGATTACATTAAACACTCATTATTTTCAGGCACAGCGACATCACGTGATTTGCTCAGATTAACAGGATATGCCCCAGTTACAAAGTAAATAGCTCAGGCCGTTAGGCCACATCTCTTCCATTAGCAACAGTTTAGTTTTTTTTTCTCACCAGAAAGCTCTCACAAGACCCAAAGACAAACATTCGGAGAGTAAAAAGTAGGGCCATAGATCCTCCTTCAAGGATAGACATGAGGTGAAGTACCCAGCAAACTTATCAACTCCCTTTGCTGGCATTCAGAGAGGCAGATGGTTCCAGCCTGGTCTACAACCTGACAACTCTTGCCCTGGTTACTGTTGCCTGCATTGAATGCCTCTAGCTAGAGGCTAGAGCAGAGTTATTTGGGGGAACGAAGGGGAGGTAAGGTGGGAGTGGGAAGGGGCCAGACCAAGCAGAACGTGACCAAAGTTAGTTTGTGGATTAGTATGAAAGCTGCATTTTTGAAAGGCTCAAAGATTAGATACGTTTTTGGGCTAAGACTGGAAAATATCAGCCCCATCAGATCTCAGTTATGCTGGTGTCCTAGCTGAAACTTTGGAAGCGGGGTAAATGCAGGTTTCACCACATTGTTTATTTTTGCCTTGAGATGCTATTCCCCTATTAATAACTAAGATAGAAGCTGGGTAGTTGGGAATTCTAAAAGGACGAATGATGTCTCCTGATGCAAACTGGGGAGGGTCAAAGGGCCTCTCTGATCTAAAACAAAGTATTAGTTTTGCATCAAGTGGTTAGGGTATGGAAGTGATCCGAGGCAGGCCAGTTTAGTCTTGTTCAATTGGGGCAGGAGCCTACCGAGCTATTATCTGAGTCACAACCATTCCTATTCAGTTAATCTCTGGAAGAGTTACCCTTTACCACCCTGGTCTTGGGGTACTCTTGACTGGAGACCCCCAGCTTCCCTCAGCCTTCGGGTCTGTGTGGAAATAACAAAATGACAAAACTTTCCAGAACCGGACACAGCACTGAACTGCTGGAATACACAAGGTATTTCTTTTACTGTGATATAAAGATGGGACAGAAACTCCCAGTTGTCATGCCAAGATTTCCGGACCGGAACCCTGGGTTCCCATACCAGCAGCTACATGAGATTCCTTTGAGCTCCAGTATTGGATAATCATCACCAGCTCCCCTTGCCAGGCCCAGGAAAAAACCTCAAGTAACCTGCCAGAAAGGTCTTCCAGCACCCTTCTTTCAAGGGAGAAAGCTGACTGATTGCCCAGAAGGGCCATTAGAGGTGCCCTTGCACAAAGAACATACTGCCCTGAAGGAGAGGGACTGTTGAGGTGTTAAGGCAAGATAAATGAATGCCGCCGCTGTCAGCATCACCGCTGCAACATGAGATAAGATGTGCAACACTGTACCAAAGGTCAGTTCTGAGGGCCCTATGATATCCCTCACAGCGTAAGGAATTCCATCCTCACCTGCTGAGGGTTTCCTGAAACTCAAATGTTACACCACATAATCTAGTGTCTAGAAGCATCCGCAGCTTTCAACCGTTACCCAAGGCTGGGTTATGAAGAGCCTACAGGTGTGTAAAGAAAATTGACACCATCAAAGGAACCTGCATGTGGGCAAAATCTTGACTGTCACTGGGACTGGTGATGCTAGGATCGGACTGAACATTGTAGCATGCCCTCCATCTCTCCCAAGGTGTTGAGCCAGCCCTGATCCTTGTCCGTGTTGGTGCCCCAAATCCAAGTTCATTCTTTTGATCTGGCAACCTGAGCTTTGTTGCTAGTGCCATCATGGTCAGTGAGTACAAAAGATCCCAAAAATAATTTAACAAGCATTTGCAATGCAAAAGTCTCGCATTTGTGAGTTAGAGCTATTGGCGCTCTAAGTTACATGGTCTTTTACCAATGTGTTTTGGTTTGGAGTGTAGTGGATGTATGCCAGGTGCCACAGCAATCCTCCAAAGCCTGTCGCTGCAGGAGAGAGGACACAACAAGAGCGCCATCTTGGGGGTGTTTTGCCTCATTTTTACAGACTGGCTGTGATGCCCTAGAGATGCAACCCTTTCTAATGTTTTTACCTGAACCTTTATAGCACCAAACAAGTCACAAAGAGACACCTTCGTGGCATTAAACCTGAAAAATGAGGGTGTTAAAAGAGTTGGGAGCAAATTAAAGGGGACAGCCTTCTATTTCTGTGTGTTAACCCCTTCGCTGCCAGGCCTTTTCCCCTCCTGTGCTGAGCCTTTTTTTGGCTATTTGGGGCAGTTCGTGCTTAGGCCCTCATAACGTTTTCTCCACATAAGCTACCCATGCCAAATTTGCGTCCTTTTTTTTCCAACATACTAGGGATTCTAGAGGTACCCAGACTTTGTGGGTTCCCCTGAAGAAGACCAAGAAATTAGCCAAATTAGAGCGAAGAATTCGTTTTTTTTAAAAAAAAAAAAAGGGAAAAAAGGGCTGCGAAAGAAGGGTTGTGTTTTTTTCCCCTGAAAATGGCATCAACAAAGGGTTTGTGGTGCTAGAATCACCATTTTTCCAGCTTTCAGGAACAGGCAGACTTGAATCACAAAACCCAATTTTTCAACACAATTTTGGCATTTTATTGGGACATACCCCATTTTTACTATTTTTTGTGCTTTCAGCCTCCTTCCAGTTAGTGACAGAAATGGGTGTGAAACCAATTCTGGATCCCAGGGACCTAAACATTTCTGAAAAGTAGACAAAATTCTGAATTCAGCAAGGGGTCATTTGTGTAAATCCTACAAGGGTTTCCTACAGAATATAACAGCTGAAATAAAAACAATATTGAAATTGAGGTAAAAAACAGCCATTTTTCTCCACGTTTTACTCTAACTTTTTCCTGCAATGTCAGATTTTCAAAAGCAATATACTGTTACGTATGCTGGACTCTTCTGGTTGCAGGGATATATATAGGGCTTGTAGGTTCATCAAGAACTCTAGGTACCCAGAGCCAATAAAGGAGTTGCACCTTGCAACGGGTTTTCATTGTATACCGGGCACACAGCAATTAATTTGGTGAAATATAAAACGTGAGAAATAGGTATCAAGAAAACCTTTGTATTTTCAAAATGGGCACAAGATAAGGTGTTGAGAAGCCATTTTTTATTTGCACATCTCTGAATTCTGGGGTGCCCATACTAGCATGTGAATTACAGGGCATTTCTCAAATAGACGTGTTTTTTACACACTGTCTTACATTTGGAATGAAAAAATGTAGAGAAAGACAAGGGGCAATAACCCTTGTTTTGCTATTCTGTGTTCCCCTAAGTCTCCTGATAAAAATGGTAACTCACTTGCATGGGTAGGCCTAATGCTTGCGACAGGAAACACAATATGGACACATCACATTTTTACACTGAAATCTGATGTGTTTCTTGCAAAGTGCCTAGCTGTAGATTTTGGCCTCTAGCTCAGCCGACACCTAGGAAAACCTACCAAACCTGTGTATTTTTGAAAACTAGACACCTAGGGAAATCCAAGATGGGGTGACTTGTGGGGCTCCCCACAGGTTTTGTTACCCAGAATCCTTTGCAAACCTCAAAATCTGTCCTAAAAAACACTTTTTCCTCACATTTCGGTGACTGAAAGTTCTGGAATCTGAGAGGAGCCACAAATTTCCTTCCACCCAGCGTTCCCCCAAGTCTCCTGATAAAAATGGTACCTCACTTGTGTAGGTGGGCCAAGTGCTTGTGGGAAGAGCCAAAAACATGTCAAAATTGAGGGAGAACCAAAGCAGGTCCAAAAGGCCAGTTTAAAAAAAAAAAACACTTTAAGGCTGACAAGTGCAGCAGAATTTTTATCAGTATAGATGAGACAATGCTGGCTTGTAGGAATTTTGTGGATTCCTGCAGATTCCGGAAGGCTCCATCACAAAAATGTGTGATTTCCAGAAAAGTTGGAGGTTTACAGGGCATTGTGGGTAAGAAAATGGTGCGGGGTGCTTGTGAAGCACACCACCCTGGAATCAGCCAGATGTTTAGTTTTCAGATGTGTCTAGGTCTCATGGATTTTTCTACATGGAAGAGTCCCAAAGTCCATAAAGTGCAGCTCTCACCATTCCAAGTGGGACGATTTTGAGAGTTAGCCAAGCTCTCATGGCCCAAATGTAAAACAAAAACCCAAAATAATCAAATGTCCTCTTGCTTGCCGTGGGATAAGATGTTTTAGTGTGCGGGGGAGAGCTAAAAGACTGTTCACCCTTCAGTTGGGGTGGGGGCATAACAAGGTCCATACTGGTTGGTAGCCATCACCCCACAATTTTTTTTTTTTTTTAAATCCCTGGCATCTAGTAGGTTTTCTGCCCCCCCCCCCCCCCCCCTCAGGGTGTGGATAGGGGTAATTGTCCAATCTGCCCACTGGTGGGCAGAACAACTTTGTCTCCATTTATTTGGGGTGGGGCTATGCCCATTCCCTCACCATTTTATTTTGAAAAAAAATTCTTCTCTGGTGGCCATGGGCCTTCCAAATATAAGCCAATCTGCCCTTAAGGGGGCAGATATGGCCAACAGTAATGTGCCCCCATGGGGAGCGACCCTTGCCCAAGGGGCAGTCCCGCCAAACAAAACACACACATACACACACCAATCCCTGGTGCCTAAGTGCTTTCTGTTCCCCCCCCCCCCCCGGAGGCAGATCGGCCCAATAGAAATAGGCCGATCTACCCCCAAGGGGAGGAGAAATGGCCTAAAATAAATCCCTCCCTCCCCCAGGGGAGCGACCCTTGCCTAAGAGGTCGCTCCCCTTGCGTGAAATTGGGCCAAAAAAAAAATCCTAGGTGCCTAGTGGTTTCTGCCCCCCTTGGGGGCGGATCAGCCTAATAAAAATAGGCTGATCTACCCTCAAGGGGGGCATAAATGGCCTAAAATAAATTTGCACCCCCCCCCCCCAGGGGAACGACCCTTGCCTAAGGGGTCGCTCCCCTTGCGTGAAATTGATGCAAAAAAATAAATATCCCTGGTGTCTAGTGGTTTCTGCCCCCCTTGGGGGCAGATTGGCATAGCAAAAATCGTCCGATGGCCTAAATACACTTCCCCTCCCCCGCAGGGGAGCAACCCTTGCCTAAGGGGTCGCTCCCCATCTGTAAAACAACAAAAATAAAATCCCTGGTGCCTAGTGGTTTCTGCCCCCCTTGGGGGCAGATTGGCCTCATACAAATAGGCCAATCTGCTCCCAAGAGGGGCAGAAATGGCCTAAATATAATTTGCCCCCAGGGGAGTGACCCTTCCCTAAGGGGTCGCTCCCCTTGCGTGAAATTTGTGTTAAAAAACTCCCTGGTGTCCAGTGGTTTCTGCCTCCCTTGGGGGCAGATTGGCCTCATAAAAATAGGCCAATCTGCCCCCAAGGGGGGCAGAAATGGCCTAAATATAATTTGCCCCCTAGGTGAGCGACCCTTGCCTAAGGGGTTGCTCCCCACCTCTAAAAAAAAACAGAAAAAACATGATCCCTGGCGCCTAGAGGTTTCTGCCCCCCCCCCCCTGGGGGCAGATAGTCCTAATAATAGGTCGATCTGCCTCCGGGGGGGCAAAAAAGGCCTTGAAAAAAAAATGCCCCCCTGGGGAGCGACCCTTGTCCAAGGGGCCGCTCCCCTCAGGCCAATTTCCGTTTTATAAATAAATCCCTGGTGTCTAGTGGGCATTTCAAAAGCCGGATCGCTTTACTATCCGGCTTTTGGAATGCTCTGAGAGACTTCAAAGGGAAGGAAATTAATTTCCTTCCCTTTGAAGCCTCTCAAGGCCCCCATCACATGATGAGAAGAGAAATGCAAAAGCATTTCTCTTCCGAGATTCCAGTGCGATGGGAGGGGGCCTCTGTGAGATAAGCGCGTGATTGCGTGCTGATGTCACAGGGGTGGGGGGGCTCGGGGTGTGAGGGGAAGGGCTTCCCCTTCTATCCCTGCCTTTGGTGGGGTGGGTGGGAAGACCACAGAGGGAGTGCTAGCGCTCTCTCTGAGCTCAGTGCCGAGGACGTAATGGTTACATCCTGGGCACAAGAGCACTGTGCCGCAGGACGTAACCGTTACGTCCGCGGCACAGAACTGGTTAAACTTACAAACGAATTATTACTCTACACAGTGGCATAACAAAGACCCCTGCGGTGCGAGGGAACCTGAGCTCCAGGGGACCTCAGCACAGTGCATTGTGCAGGGGCAGGA
The DNA here is from genome assembly GCF_031143425.1 of Pleurodeles waltl. Classification (NCBI taxonomy): domain Eukaryota; kingdom Metazoa; phylum Chordata; class Amphibia; order Caudata; family Salamandridae; genus Pleurodeles; species Pleurodeles waltl. The sequence continues at coordinate 1,220,080,788 of NC_090440.1, forward strand.
GACCTCTGTCAGGGTTTAGAGGGAGGGGGGCCCTCCAGGTACTTTGCAGGGGGGGCCCACTCAAGTTTTGGTACGCCACTGCCTCTACATTGGCAATACCAGCTAACTGCAAATGATTTATAGCAATTTTGCAAAACAAATAAATAAATAATAATCATGACATAGCTTTTTCACCTCTTCATCCCTGCAAGGCTGAGGCAAATGAATTTTAGTGATTTTTTCGTAAGAATGGCACCTGCTTTTCAGCACTATGAAATGGCAGAACCTGTATTATCAAGCGATACATTAAAAAATGAGTTATTCCCAAACTGCCCCAACATGCAAGAGACAAATAACCCTAGGGGAGAACATGTGGCATAAGGGCCAGAGCTGCCAACTTTGGAGCTGGGGAACACAGTTCAAGTCTCGGTTCGAACCTTACATTGGCAATGACTGGAGACCAAATAAAGCTGAAGCATACACACCAATTAACTGCCATCTCTAAGAAGCATGTAAATGTTCCACAGCAGTAGTGTGGGTGATGTAAAAGAGGTAAAACGGGGGGGGGGGGGGGAGATGGGAGAGACAAACATTAAGAGTGGAAGACGTGGGTTGAGAACTGAATAAGCACTGGCAAGGAAGTAGCCAGAAATTTAAAATACCCACTATTTTGAACAAAATGATGGCATGAAGCAAGCAAAGCTGGTGAGCCCAAACCTCACTAAAAGAGCTTCTTTGTTTTTTTCCTTCCAAGCACCTATCCATTCATCCTTTCACCCTTCCATCTACCCACTGATATCCATTTCACTTAGTATTGTTATTTATTCATTGTTTCATTCAGTATTTCACCATTCCATCCAACTGCCATTCCAGTCAATTAATGCATCCATCCATATATCCCATCCAACATTTGATGTACTCATCCATCAATAATGCGTTTAATCCATCATTTGAACCTTTCATTCATCCTCTTAGATATCCATTTACTATGCTATCTTTTCACCCCCAAATCCATCAATCATCTCAGATTTCCATTTACTCTGCCATCTTTTCACCCACACATCCATCCTCTCAGATTTCCATTTGCCCCGCCATCTTTTCAATCACAAATCCATCCATCCTCTCAGATTTCCATTTACTCCCTCATCCATCAATTTATATTTACACTCTGCCATCCTTTCACCCGTCCATCTGCTTAGATTTCTATTTACTCTGCCATTCTTTCACCCCTCCATCTATCCTCTCACCGACTCTTCCACTCATCATTTCACCCACCCATCCTTTCATCCATCCATCTGTCTACCCACTGATCAATCTATTCTGTCATCCACCCATCCATCATTTCACCTAGCCACCACTTATTTCAAACACCAGTTCATCCTTTTACCCACCCATCCTTTTACCTACCTCACCCTTTTACCCACTCCTCCATCCACCCTTTCACCCATGCATCCCTTAAACCACTCATCCAGCCATTCTTTCAGCTACTAATCCATCCATCCATGCACACACTTATCCATCACCCTTTCACCCACTCATTCATCCTTACCGCCATCCTTGTTTTCCTTTTCTAACCAACTTGTCTTCCATTTAGCGTTAATTATCACTTTTATCTGCTAAGTTGCAGATAAGTCACCCATAAAGACCCCACCCTCACTATATCTGCTAAATGGGGGGTGGGGGAATCACAATGACCATGATCATGGGGTTAGGATCCGCCTGGCAGGGGAAGTTGAGACAAGTATGCTAGGTAGAGATAAAGGGTGGACAGTTGCCAGCAGAATAATTAATTTGGGCACATAAGAGTTGAAAAACAAAGTAACGGGGAAGGCTACATTTTGACTAGCTTACCCTTGTTGTTCAGTGTACTTATTTCAAATGCATTTTCTTTTTACTTTATGGAACATGGTTTCAAATTAGTCATAAAAATACGAATTAAATCCTAGATTTATTGACCATGCACAGCGCTCCGCTGCCTTTTGGCTAGTTTTGTGCTGTAGGAATACCATATACATACATACATACATGGATCCACCTCACTCCACAAATGGGCATAGATGGATTTAGTCATTTTGCGTGCACCACCTGTGTAACTTCATGATCATTTCTAAGTGACATCTCCAACTAATCCAAACAATCAGGTGCCACATTTGAATGTGAGAGGGGATTTGTTTGTTTGTGTCTCTCGTCTAAAAACTTTGTGAGATATTGTTCCACAGGATAAGCTGCACCCAGCGAAAGGAAAGAGAAAGTCACGATCAATCTAGTTTGTCACAATTGCTTTTCGATGGCACTTTAAAATATGATTCAGAATGTGTCTGCATGGGAAGGTTTGAATCTATGGCAGTACTAGATTTAGTCATCTGTTAGAGTTTAAGAAATTATTTAACTCTTTTGTAAGGCTGAGAGAATTTAAATGGCATCAATGTCAGATTAATCTAAGGGATACCTTGTGGTCAAAGTGTTAAATGAGTAGGGGGACAGTTGAAGTAACTTTAGGTAGTTCAGCCTTCTTTTCTGCTATAATTAGATTACAAAGCAACTCAGTCGAAGCTGCGACAGTAGCTCAGCCCATCCTCATCTTAGCTTTACTTACTGGCTCCGGTACAATATGGAGACAATTATTTCAGATGCATTCTACACACCATTAGAAAATGGCATCCTCATATACGATACTGATGATGGACTAAAGGAGACCAGACACAAAACACATCATTTGTTACAAAATAATCATTGGAACAGCAGAGACAACCTGCTAACACATTGCTGCTAAAACAACAACTCAAATGTTTGTTCCTCCCAAAGAACTATAAATGTAACGCTGTATTTGAACATTATTCAGTTGTGGAATATGTTAAGACTACAGAGACCAGAATGTCTGGGAATGCTCACAGTTGTTCCTAGTCCAAGAGGAGTGCTGGAGTGCTGTAACGCCATGTTGTTGCTTTGGCTCTCGTACCAATGAGGCTGCTGGATTGGAGCAGCAGCATCACCTGAACTGTGTGGAACTGAGTTTGATCGCACACGATGTGACAACTGTCTGCCCAATCCGTTTCCAGCCAGCTAGTAGCTCTTTGTAGGAGGCTGGACTGGCTTGTAGTGAGTACCAAGGGGTACTTGCACCTTGCACCAGGCCCAGTTATCCCTCATTAGTGTATAGGGTGTCTAGCAGCTCAGGCTGATAGATAATGGTAGCTTAGCAGAGCAGCTTAGGCTGAACTAGGAGACGTGTGAAGCTACTACAGTACCACAAGTGTCACTTGCACAATATCATAAGAAAACACAATACACAGTTATACTAAAAATAAAGGTACTTTATTTTTATGACAATATGCCAAAGTATCTTAGAGTGTACCCTCAGTGAGAGGATAGGAAATATACACAAGATATATGTACACAATACCAAAAATATGCAGTATAGTCTTAGAAAACAGTGCAAACAATGTATAGTTACAATAGGATGCAATGGGGACACATAGGGATAGGGGCAACACAAACCATATACTCCAAAAGTGGAATGCGAACCACGAATGGACCCCAAACCTATGTGACCTTGTAGAGGGTCGCTGGGACTATTAGAAAATAGTGAGAGTTAGAAAAATAACCCTCCCCAAGACCCTGAAAAGTGAGTGCAAAGTGCACTAAAGTTCCCCCAAGGACAAAGAAGTCGTGATAGAGGAATAATGCAGGAAAGACACAAACCAACAATGCAACAACAATGGATTTCCAATCTAGGGTACCTATGGAACAAGGGGACCAAGTCCAAAAGTCACAAGCAAGTCGGAGATGGGCATATGCCCAGGAAATGCCAGCTGTGGGTGCAAAGAAGCTTCTACTGGACAGAAGAAGCTGAGTTTTCTGCAGGAACGAAAAGGGCTAGAGACTTCCCCTTTGGTGGACGGATCCCTCTCGCCGTGGAGAGTCGTGCAGAAGTGTTTTCCCGCCGAAAGAACGCCAACAAGCCTTGCTAGCTGCAAATCGTGCGGTTAGCGTTTTTGGATGCTGCTATGGCCCAGGAAGGACCAGGATGTTCCAAATTGCGTCAGGAGAGAGAGGGGACGTCGAGCAAGACAAGGAGCCCTCTCAGCAGCAGGTAGCACCCGGAAAAGTGCCAGAAACAGGCACTACGAGGATGCGTGAAACGGTGCTCACCCAAAGTTACACAAAGGAGTCCCACGTCGCCGGAGACCAACTTAGAAAGTCGTGCAATGCAGGTTAGAGTGCCGTGGACCCAGGCTTGGCTGTGCACAAAGGATTTCTGCCGGAAGTGCACAGGGGCCGGAGTAGCTGCAAAAGTCGCGGTTCCCAGCAATGCAGTCTAGCGAGGTGAGGCAAGGACTTACCTCCACCAAACTTGGACTGAAGAGTCACTGGACTGTGGGAGTCACTTGGACAGAGTTGCTGGATTCGAGGGACCTCGCTCGTCGTGCTGAGAGGAGACCCAAGGGACCGGTAATGCAGCTTTTTGGTGCCTGCGGTTGCAGGGGGAAGATTCCGTCGACCCACGGGAGATTTCTTCGGAGCTTCTAGTGCAGAGAGGAGGCAGACTACCCCCACAGCATGCACCACCAGGAAAACAGTCGAGAAGGCGGCAGGATCAGCGTTACAGAGTTGCAGTAGTCGTCTTAGCTACTTTGTTGCAGTGTTGCAGGCTTCCAGCGCGGTCAGCAGTCGATTCCTTGGCAGAAGGTGAAGAGAGAGATGCAGAGGAACTCTGATGAGCTCTTGCATTCGTTATCTAAAGTTTCCCCAGAGACCCTAAATAGCCAGAAAAGAGGGTTTGGCTACCTAGGAGAGAGGATAGGCTACTAACAGCTGAAGGAGCCTATCAGAAGGAGTCTCTGACGTCACCTGGTGGCACTGGCCACTCAGAGCAGTCCAGTGTGCCAGCAGCACCTCTGTTTCCAAGATGGCAGAGGTCTGGAGCACACTGGAGGAGCTCTGGACACCTCCCAGGGGAGGTGCAGGTCAGGGGAGTGGTCACTCCCCTTTCCTTTGTCCAGTTTCATGCCAGAGCAGGGCTAAGGGGTCCCTGAACCGGTGTAGACTGGCTTATGCAGAATTGGGCACATCTGTGCCCAAGAAAGCATTTCCAGAGGCTGGGGGAGGCTACTCCTCCCCTGCCTTCACACCATTTTCCAAAGGGAGAGGGTGTAACACCCTCTCTCAGAGGAAGTCCTTTGTTCTGCCATCCTGGGACAAGCCTGGCTTGACCCCAGGGGGGCAGAAACCTGTCTGAGGGGATGGCAGCAGCTGCAGTGAAACCCCAGGAAAGGCAGTTTGGCAGTACCAGGGTCTGTGCTACAGACCACTGGGATCATGGAATTGTGCCAACAATGCCAGGATGGCATAGAGGGAGCAATTCCATGATCTTAGACATGTTACATGGCCATATTCGGAGTTACCATTGTGAAGCTACATATAGGTAGTGACCTATATGTAGTGCACGCGTGTAATGGTGTCCCCGCACTCACAAAGTCCGGGGAATTGGCCCTGAACAATGTGGGGGCACCTTGGCTAGTGCCAGGGTGCCCTCACACTAAGTAACTTTGCACCTAACCTTTACCAGGTAAAGGTTAGACATATAGGTGACTTATAAGTTACTTAAGTGCAGTGTAAAATGGCTGTGAAATAACGTGGACGTTATTTCACTCAGGCTGCAGTGGCAGGCCTGTGTAAGAATTGTCAGAGCTCCCTATGGGTGGCAAAAGAAATGCTGCAGCCCATAGGGATCTCCTGGAACCCCAATACCCTGGGTACCATAGTACCATATACTAGGGAATTATAAGGGTGTTCCAGTAAGCCAATGTAAATTGGTAAAATTGGTCACTAGCCTGTTAGTGACAATTTGAAAGAAATGAGAGAGCATAACCACTGAGGTTCTGATTAGCAGAGCCTCAGTGAGACAGTTAGGCACTACACAGGGAACACATACATATAGGCCACAAACTTATGAGCACTGGGGTCCTGACTAGCAGGGACCCAGTGACACATAACAAACATACTGAAAACATAGGGTTTTCACTATGAGCACTGGGCCCTGGCTAGCAGGATCCCAGTGAGACAGTGAAAACACCCTGACATACACTCACAAACAGACCAAAAGTGGGGGTAACAAGGCTAGAAAGAGGCTACTTTCTCACACTCTTCACCTATGCCCAGGAGCAGAGTGATTTGTGGCAGCTGAACGCATGACATTGTGACCTCCTAGGGAAATTGTGGTGGATCAGATCTTATCCCCTTCTTCTAGTTACATTCGTCTTACATGTGCAATGACAAACAGAAGCAGAAAATGGTTCAATATGTTTTATTGAATCCACTGCATTCTAGATAAAAAGACATGGAGCGCAAAAACATACTAAAAACATAATGGTGACAAGAAAAGTGAAACACAAGAAAAGTCCCACTATGCTGACAATATGTGAAATGTATGATTCCTGCCTACGCCACTAATGTTCTGTGTTAGAGCACAGCAGAATAAGCCCTAATCTACCCTTCAGGGCCCCCGGGAAGACATCATCCTCCATACCTGATTATGACAGTAGTGAAGAAGCCTGTTGTCTATTGAGACACCTTCCCTATATAGACCAGGGAACCAGCAGTCACAGCATGCAGATGTAACAAAGTCAAAAAGCATGCAGTGACAGTCATCTGACTGGAACCTCACTCTAACATAGAGGGGGCAGAGAGATATTTTATAATAAAACAACTAGTGTCCCTATGTAAAAATACGTATGTTTCTGTGAAATGTTAGAAGCACAATGTACCACTTTGTGCCGTAAACCCTATCTTGTAGCCTCGAACAAAGCACGGAGTGAAAAAGTCATGCTAAGGAATGTAAATGCATTCCTAGGCGAAAGAACAGCAAGATAGAGGAAAATAAAACATCACCACAAATGTAATAGTTTCTAAAATAATAACATGCAATAATATGAAATGTAACTAGGCTAAAGGACACAAGCAGCAGGCCTATTTGCTATAATAACATGCCCAAAAACACAACTAAAATGGCTTAATTACAATGTTGTACTTAAAGTTAATAGTTGTCGGAGCTCATAGTGAACCCTTTTCTTCTTGACTGGTATTTGCACCACAATTGATGGCTGGAGAAGCATGGGCAGTTACTTTAAACCTGAAATATTGTAAAATCTATGATGTGCGCATGGAGAAGTTGCCCAGAAAATTTAGAGAACTTGAAAAATGTGACATATTGCACAATGACCGTGTGACATTGAGCCCCACCTTTCTTGCATGAACAGTATTGAACTGTGGAGTTAAGACTACAGATACCAGAATGCTTGGGGAGGTTCACAGGTGCCTTTAATAAGACTCTTGCTGGAGTGCTTACAGAGTGCTGTTGCAAAATGTGTTTCTTCCCAAATGGAATATGTCCACCAAAATGACTAGTGAGTTGCCATATTGAACTAGCTCTTTGTGGCAGTGTGGTCATGCAAACATCTATAGTGTGCATGAGGGGACGAAATGAACGCAGTAAATCCATGACCGTTGTGTGTGGCACATGACTACTGAATATACACATTAAACCACCTTAAAGAAAGCTAGAACTTCCTTTAAAAAAAAATAATAATTAAGCAACAAAACACTTAAGGCAACCTTGGAAGAGATTAATTCTCCTCTGTTCTCTAATCTAATCTTTCATTTACATCCCTGTTGCTAATTTGGTTTGTAAAAAAACAAAAAGGAAAAAAAAAGGAGCCCTATTCCTTTTATGGATGCCACAAACCCACAGGGGTGCAGTTTCAAAATACTTATTTCTCATGACGCCCTCAGCCTGGTCGACTATGGTGTTGTAAACACCCACAAGCAAACACATATATCTCTTCAGCTCATAGTTCTGCCTCAGTTATATTTTTTTGTTAGTCATTGGCAGAAATCACTGATATGTTTTTATCCACTAATGTTCTCTGAATATGCTCCTTTAACTCTGACTGGATGTAGCAAACCGCAGCAATGCTACCATTTTGAACACTTGGGTGTACTTTATTCACGTTTTATTGGCAGACTGAAATAATGTCACAATTTTTTAATTACCATTCATCATTCAGGTCAGTTGTATAGTGTAGGAAGCTGGTTCTGTATATACTATATCAAAATGAGATATAGTGTACACAGATTCCAGGACTAAAGTAGATAATACTAATGCTCTTTGTTGTTAGTGTGGTCGAGTAGTTAGGCTTATCAGAGGGTAGTGCAAAGCATTTGTTGTACACATACAGACAATAGAAGAAGCACACACTCAATAACAACTCCAGACCAATGGTTTTTATATAGCAAAAATATATTTTCTTAATTTATTTTTAGAACCACAAGATTCAAGTTGTAGGTAAGTACTTCAATAGTTTTGTGTTTCACACATGTATTAATAGCACTTTGATTGAAATCAATAAGTTATACAGTTCTTGAAATATTGGCAATTATCTGTTTTAAAAGTTGACAGTGCATGTTTCAGAAACAGTTCCTGGGGTGAAGAAAAGTTAGATCGATTTGCAGATAAGGTCAACACTTACAGTTCCAGTGTCCAGCAGTTAGGAAGTCCACAGGTCGGGGTTCAAGTTAACCCCAAACATCGACCACCTGCAACACGGGGCCGGCCGGGTGTAGAGGTCAAAATATAGGCAAAATTAATATGGGCTCCTGTGGAGACTGAGGACACTGGGTGTCCGATCTGAAGGCAAGTAAGTACCCGTGTCTTCATAGGGTAGGCGTGGGGGAGGCCACAAGTAGGCACCAAACATACACCCTCCGCAGTGCTGGGGCAGCCGGGTGCAGGGTGCAAACAAGATATCTGGTCTCGAATGATTCTCTATGAGGGGACCTTGGGGGTCATTCAAAGGCTGAAGGCGAGGTCCAGGAGGTCGTCTCGGGCAAACCACAGGCTGGACAGGGAGGAGGGCTGCCTGCTGAACGTTGCTGCACCGGAGGTCGGATTCTCAAAGGCCTGGGGGCTACGGGTGCAGTGTTGGATATCGTCATCCAGAGCTTTCGCCGTCAGGGGGATCCTCGGGATTCCCTCTGCAGGCGTCATAGTTCCTACATATAGGAAGCTATGAAAACTGTTATTCTCTTAGCTATGGGGCCCATCAGATTAGGGTTCCTAAAAAGAAGTGTACCCTCTTTAGCAAACTCAGAGTTCTAAAAAAGACATATAGGGGGTCATTACGAGTTTGGCACTACCAGGACTGCCATAGTGGCGGCAACGGTTTTACCTCCAATGGGCTTGCAGAGAAGACCGCCAAATTATGACCATGGCAGTCTTCCCAACAAAAGACAGCCAAAATACCGCCAGTGTGGTCAGGCCGCTACAGACGGCGATAGCCACCTTCAGGGCAGCGGAGACCATGTTCCTGCCGGACTCATTACACAGCCACACACTGCCTAGGTTTCAGCAGTGGTTTCACCACCACGAAAACCCTGGTGGAAGCCATCTCTTTAAAAGTAGATACTCACCTTCTGGAACATATACCTGTCCGAAGCCACAATGGAACCAGAACTGGAAGTCCTCCCACTGCTCCTGCTACCACAACGACCAGCGACGAAGACCACAACCATGAGTGCACACACCTACCTGACACTGTAGGGAATAACCAAAGTGCACACGCACACATAACGTACACATCCAGAATGGCCAGCGACGGTGACACACACAGGTAACAACCACACACCCATCCACATACACACACGCACACCCATACTTCACCCATAATACACACATGATCATGTGCTATACACACAACAACTCGCAGATACACAGCACTGGCACAGTCTAACACAACAATACACAACGGAGCACATCCACTCAAGGACACCACAACCACACTAAAACACAAACGATTTGGCAAAGAAATTCATTACACACCTCCACATGATGCTACATACATACAATAACATGTAACAACACCGACAACCAATATACACAATCACAGAGCCATACAACAAAAACAGTTGTCATAACACGCTAACACAACACACAGCGCATCTGACATTTCCATCACCAGACACACACAACAACCACACAAGCGAACACAACACCATCATTATACATGTCAACACAAACAATACATAATTCATGTACATACATGCATGTATCGAACACAAACACTTCCAACACACAAAACACACCCATCACAGCGGCACATCTCGCAGGGGCACACACACACACACACACGCAGCCCAGACACAACAGCTAGCACAACCAACACACACGTCACACACACAAACCAAAGCTGCCAATTACACAGCAGCCATGTGGAAAGAAAGCCAGGACAAGTGTGTTTCAATCAAACCAACAACTGGTTGGCCCAGATATAATAAATATAAAAAGGTTGTTAATAAATAAGGAACTATGTACAAATATAAGGCACTTGTCCAGTCCAAAGTCCAACATGCCAAAGGCACAAAGGGCAACTCTGTGTGCCCCTACTTAACTCCTGACTTCTATATGACCGACAAAGGATAGGGGCATCAGCTGGGCAGGCAGGTACCTCAGGGGTTAGGGGGTAGGAGGGGTAGTTTGGAGGGTGGTCTTTGGGCTTGGGCTTTGAAGGGGGATGGTTGGGTTTGGGCTTGGGTGGGGTCAACTTTTTGGCAGGGGAAGGGTCATGGAAACTAGCAGGGGAGGACTTGGAGGTGGAAGAGCTGAACTTGGGGATGGCCACAAACCATTTGGGGGTATCACTGGGTGGGAGAGGAGTATAGAACAGGGAAAACTCAGAGTAAATGCTTCAAGGTTTGGGAGTGGAAGGAGAGAGAGAGTGGTTGTAGGAGGTGTCTTGGTGGATGTCTTGGGTGCAAGAGCATGCGATGAGTGCTTGTTGGTGCCAGGGGGCTGTTGGTTGGGTGAGTGTGGGCGTTTAGGTGTCTTGTGAGGAGGGGGAAAGGAGGTGCTGGGAGATGCCTTGCTGGATGGGTAACTGTCTGTTGGGGTGGTGTCTGCAGGTATGGTAAATGTGCTGCATGTGGGGCTGTCAGTGGTTGTGGTGGCTGCAGATGTGATGACTGGGGTGGATGTCTGCTGTTGTGCTGACTGTGGGTAAGATAGGAGTGGTGGCTGGATCAGTGAAGGTTGGTGTGGTGGCTGCAGGTGTGTCTGGTGTAGTGTCTGTGAAGGAGGGGGTGTTGGTGTTTATGCAGGTTTTGGATGTTGGTGTGGCTGCAGGTGGGTATTTGTGTGAATGCTGGTGGTGGGTCTTGTGGTGCTTGAGTTTGTCTGTGGTACCCGTGGCTGTTAAGATGCTTGTGTGTCTGTGTGCTTTGGCTGGGTTTGGGAAGAGGGGTTTGTGTGGGAAGCTGGCCTGGTGTGTGGTGGGCACCTAAGGTACTTACACCTTGTACCAGGTCCAGGTATCCCCTACTAGTGTAGTGTAGGCAGTGTCTAGAAGCCAAGCTCTCTAGGGTAGCTGTGGGTGAACAGCCAAAGGTTATCTAGGAGACATGCAAAGCTCATGCAAAACCACTGTAGTCATACAGCACTTAGACACGTGAAATAATACATTCAGTGTTACAAAGCAAAGGTACTTTATTATGGTAACACAGCACCATAATTACTATAGAGGCAATCTTCCCTTAGGAGGTAAGTAATACACACGTTATATACACTAGTTGTCAGAAATAGGCATACAAATAGTTGGAAAACAGTGCCAATAGTGTAAAACACAAAAGAGAACAGTGGACCTAGTGGGAGCACAAACCATATACCAAAAAAATGGAACGCAAGTGTGTCACCCCCACCCAGGTAAGTGAAGTGGGTAGAGGGTAATTTGGGTACCAGGAAAGCACAAAGGTAAGTACCACAACACCCCCAGCAACCATTAAAGCAGGAGTAAATTACTAGAATTTCCCCAGAACACCAACTTAGAAGAAAAGAAGAGAATTGCAAAACCCAGAGTTGATGGCAAGAAACCAACAGTGGAATCCCTGAAGAGGAAGACCTGTGGAAAGAGGGGACCAAGTCCAGAAGACACAGCAGATTCCAGTAGGGGCAGGAACCCCTACCCACCACGCTAAAGATAGCAGGAGTTGATCAACGGTGAAAAAGGAAAGTCAGCACTGCAGCCCTGGAGTCAGAGTTGAGTTCCTGAAGGATGCATGAGATGCCCCACACCAGAAGAAGATTGCAGTTGGGTTTGCCTGTCTGGATTCCACCAACAAGCCTTGGCAGAGGCCAAACTTGTGGTTGGCGGAAAGTGGTGCTGCTGGGGACCAGCAAGGCCCAGGAGGACTCAACCCACTAAGATGAGTCAGAGGGGGCAGAGAGGGCCCTCAGCGTGTCAGAGAGCCCACAAAAGCACAGGCAGCATGCACAGGAGTCCCATAGGGGGAGGACAAATGGAGCCCATGCAGCACTACGAAAGGGAGTCCCACGCTGCAGGAGAGTCACTCAGGGAGCTGTGCATCACAGGAAGGAGTGCTGGGGGCTGGAGCTACACGAAGACTGAAGACACGTGGAAGAAGTGCCAACAAGCCTTGGTAGCTGCAAAAGACATGGTGCATGGGGGTACTGTCCTGCCTGGGAAGGCAGAGGCTTACCTCCACCCAAGTTGGACAGCTGGTAGAGAGGACCTTCTGGACCACCTCTGACCACCACCGTGATGCAGGAGAGGGGATCCACGCCGCCAGTCGTCGTGCCTGCTGATGCAGGGGAGTAACTCCTTCACTCCAAGGGAGATTCCTTCTTCTTTCCTATGCAGACTGAAGACAGCTGTCCTCAGAGGATGCACAACCAGGAAAATGTTGCAGAACCTGGAAGGAGCAGTGGAAACAATGTTGCAGGTGAAGTATTCATCTTTGTTGCAGATTGTTGGGTCCTGGAGAGTCTAGATGCAGTTTCTTTGGTCAGAAGTCGAAGTAAGGGATGCAGAGGAATCCTGCTGGAATCTTGCAAGCCAAATCTGAGAAACCACCCAAAGGAGAAACCCTAAATAGTCCTGAAAGGGGGATTGGTCACCTAGCTGATTGACCACCTATCAGGAGGGTTCTCTGACGTCACATACCTGGTGTGGCCACTCAGATGCTCCCAGAGTTCCCTGCCATCCTTGGATTCAAGATCGCAAAACCCAGGGACCTTCAGGAGGAGTTCTGGGCACCACCCCTGGGGTGGGGATGAACAGGGGGGAAAGTGGTCACTCCCATTTCCATTGTCCAGTTTCGCGCATGGCCAGGGACAGGAGGTCCCTGAACTGATGTAGACTGGTTTATGCACAGAGGGCACCAAATGTGCCCTTCAAAGCATAGCAGTGGCTTGGGGAAGCTTGGGGGAGGTGTTACTGGACCCCTTTCAAGTCCAGTAACACCTATTTGCAAAGGGAGAGGTAACACCGCTCTCCCAAAGGAAATTCCCAATCCCGCATAGGCAGCAATGTCAACCAATGATAAGTTGCATGGCGGTTGCAACCGCCTACCGCCATAATGACATAAGCCGGCAGACTTAGGTCACTTCCATCTGTCCAGTGGTGCAGGACAGCCCACTCTGCCACATATGGTACACTACACATGTGATATCTGTCCTATACGACTTACACGTTCAGCATTGTGCAGCAAGGCTAGTATCCAAAGCGCTAATGCATGCACATTATAGTATGTCAGTAGTGCTGCACATGTCCTACAGTGTTAGGTGTGTGCTATTTTGACATGTCCTGCATACATGTGTAAGTACAATCCATAATGTCCATTATCTCCTTTCTATTCTAGCTATCCTGGCATGAGGAAATTGAGAGAACCACTAGTGTCCCGTCCACTAGCTGACCTTGCAACCATGGAGGAGAGGCATATCATCCTATTCTATCGTCTGAATCGTCAGACCATCATGGATCTTCGTATACAATCGGAGCCTAATCTCTTACAACAATATGCAATCCCTATAGCATTCCTCCCACAGTACAGTATCTGTCAGTTTACACTTTCTAGCCACAAGCTCCTTTCAGAATACAGTGGGCCTGTCATCAGGGATGTCACAGCCCATGGTCAGTCTTATCATGAAGGATGTACTGTGTGCATTTTTTAAACACCTGGACAGCTACATCCGGTTCCCCAAGGTGCAGATCTGGCCCCTGTGAAGTCTGGCTTTTATTATATGGGTCACATCCCACGTGTGATATGGGCCACTGATGGCACCCATATAGCCGTGACCCCTCCCAGTGCCATTGAACAGGTGCATAGGAACCTGAAGAATTTCCACTCTATAAATGTTCAGCTGGTATATCTGGAAGACTAGTACATCTCACAGGTCACAGCCAAGTATCCTAGATCTGTGCATGACTCTTTCATTATGAGGAACAGCAATGTCCCACACATGATGGGACGACTACACAGAGAGAGGTCCTGGCTCCTTGGTATGAATGCATATGTAGGTGTTTCTGCGTGATGGCACCTGTCATCACAATCTTCCCTGTCGCTGTACCTGTCATTTCACTGGTCATATGTCTCTACACACAGGTGACAATGACTATCCTAACCTTCCCTGGCTGTTGACACCAGTAAGTTACCCTATCACGAATGGAGAACTGCCTTTCAGTGAGGCCTACGGGAGGATGAGGCGTGTAATCGAAAGAACATCTAGCCTCCTGAGGGCCAGGTTCAGGTGCTTGGACCTATCTGGAGGTGCCCTCCTCTACTCGCCCCAAAAGGTATGCCAGATAATAGTAGCCTGCTGCATGCTCCACAATCTAGCCCTGAGACATCAGATTACATTGCTAGTTGATGAGTGTAAGACAGCTGGACCACTGGCTGGAAATGCTGACATGGCAAGTGCTGAGGAGGCAGAGGAGGAAGGTGCAGCTGACTGTAGGATTGAACTCTTCAATCAGTACTTCCAGTGACATACAAGTATGTTGAATGTGGGGTTGCAAGTGTTATATACCCACATGATTTTCGGACAATAGTCGTCCTGAGTCGACTCAACAGTGGAGGTGTCATGTGGTCCTATCCCTATATGTGTGTTTGGGGAGCCCACTGCCTGTATGTTAGTTGAACAGTAAAAGTGTCTCAACTCTAACAAGTGTACTCACTGAGGTTACCAAGATACACAGCCCCAATGTACAGTCCAGCATTAAGCTATGTGAGCTCAATTCTTCTGTTTTCATGTCAGTCCACCCACTGACTGTGGTATTGGAATATGTGCCTCAGCTACCTATGGCTTGAGGCATTCACAGTCATTAGCCATTGCTAGATTACATTTAGAATTGAGGGTTGTACCTGACAGATGGTGGTTATGGAGAGTTTAAATGTATATACTGTGAATGGTGATGTATAGGTAATCTCTGGTGGCCCCTGCTTAGGAGATATCCTACACTGGGTACAATGCCTATGTACTGCATAAGTGCTTTGTGTGGCTCCATGACTTCAGCCTGATGGTACTATTTGTCATTGCCATTTTGCAGGTTGGAATAATAACTGTACTCTTGTGTGGGCCTGGATTATTTGACTGCCTGACATCTGTCCTGGGACATATCTGTTGCATTGTGTCTCCTCCTGAGGATGGCTCCTTCGGCTGTCCATTCCACTGCCTGTTGGATGTGGGGGTGCATAACAGGTTCTGTAATAGGATTCATGACATTTGTTGAGCTTGTAATGAAGACACTTATACAGTAGCTGTGTTCCATTTATGATTATTGTGCATAAATAATGCGACAAAATAATATGGTGCATACGTTGTCTAACAGGTGATGAGTGGGGTCATGGTAGCTGAAAACCTCAGGTTACGTAGTACAGCAGTTGGTTTTACAGATCCAGTGTCCATGTGCCAATCGGAAGATGGAGTTGTCATTGAACAGTCAACAGGGTGTCTTAGTGGCACACAAGGAAGGCAAAACAGGTGAGGCTCACTTCCTGGCAGTGGGTTGGGTCCTGGTATCTGCTCCAACTAGATGTCTGGGTGGGCGACCACGTTTGCGGGGGTTTTCTTTAGCTACAGAGCGAGGGGTGTCTGGGGCCTGTGCTTCCCCTGGCAATGCCTCCATTCCTCTAGCTGCTGTAGACTTGGACGAGCCTGTGTTATGATGCTAGCGGTAGGGGCCTGCTGGTGGGTGGAGGAAGCACGTAGGATCGCGCTGACGTCCCTGAGCACCCCTGCAATGGAGGCCATGGTGGTATTGTGTGCCTGCCACTGCTACATGACCTCCTGGTGATATTCCCTCTGCAGCCTTTGGTTTTCCCCCAACATGGTTATGATCTGGCCCATCCTGTCCTGGGTTTGTTAGAATGCTCTCAGAACTTGGGAGAGGGCTTCCTGGTCAGCAGAGTCCCTTTTGGGCTCCATTCTTTGGCCCATAGCATCCCTCCTACACTCCCTGTGCCCCAGGCACAGTGTGCCCATTCCCAGTGTCTGCAGGACCTGCATGGTGTGAGGGGTCGACCCAGGTCCCTGTACTGCGGGGCACACGATAGTTGGAACAGTCGTTGGGACACAGGTTTGGGGACAGAGCGTTGGCAGTGATGTAGTGGGCACATGCTTGGGGGTAATAGTTGTGGGCAGGGTGAGGCAGGGAGTGTAGACTGGCCAGGTGTCCCTGATGGGCCAAGTAGGTCGTCAGTGCCCACTTATCCAGGCGTGTTGTCCTCACTGGGACCTTCATCCTGAGGAGGGCTGGCAGTCTCTGATATCCTCTCCATGGTGACAGTGGGCGGGTTACCTGTGGATGGAGTGAGAGACAGAGTTAAGATATAGGAGGTGTGTTTGGTTATCTCTTTCTCAAATGCATACAGTGGCTTGACATAATTCCCAGCAGTGACAATGACAGATGCTGCACAGCATACCAGTGTTGTTGGATAGTGGTTTGTGAGATGTGTGCCATACTCCATTTAGGTTGGTGTCCTTCAGGTTTGTTAACTTGGGCTCAGTGGATGGGGTCTGGTAGTATGTTAGTTCACATGACTTTTCTGCACTGTTAGCTAGTGTCTATTCAGGCTTGGTAGTTGTGAGAGATAATGGCTGGACATTGCAGCATGGCGTCCCAGTGGGAGGCGAGTGTGTGAGTTTGCAAGGTTATTTGTCCTATCTGTGCATGTGCTTGGAGTCAGCCATCTTACATTCCAGATCAGAGTGGGTCAATTCCTGGGTTTATGATCCTCATTAGTGGCAATTGTGAGTGGTCACAGTGCTGTAGCAGTGTTGAGCCTTGGTATCTATTGTGGTGTGCCATTGTATTGCTGTCATTACCATGTAGTGGTCCTCAGTCGTACTATCTAGTTGGTATTGGTAGTCCATTAGTCATACGTGCAAGCAATGTGATGTGCACATTCCAGGTATTCAAGTAGATGGGCTAGTGCACTGTGGGAGTCATAGTGATAGTATCATCCATTGATATCCATGTCTTTGCCAAGGGCCGTGTGGGCATTTGGGCAGGCTAGGGGTGTGGCATGCAGGAGAGAGGCATTAGGTGAATGGGTGGAAGAGGTAGTGGGACATCCAGTGCATTGGGGTGTTTTTGGGTGGTAAGGTAGCATGCAGCACACAGCAATTGTGTGACATACGAGTTGTGGGTACTTACCAGAGTCCAGGTCCCCCAGGTACCAGTCAGGCCTTCTGGATGCAGAAAATCCAAGACATTCTCCTCCCAAGATGTGAACTGTGTGGGAGGAGGTGAGGGCCCACCGCCAGTCTTGTGCACGGCTATTTGGTGCCTAGATGCCATGGAACACACCTTCCTCCTAAGGTCGTTCCACCTCTTCCTGATGTCCTCCCCTGTGCGTGGATGGTTGCCTACTGAGTTGACCTGGTCGACTATTCTCTGCCACAACTTCAGTTTCCTGGCTATGGATGTTTGCTGGACTTCTGCTCCAAACAGTTGGGACTCTACCCTAATGTTTTCATCCACCATGACCCTCAACTCCTCATCTAAGAACCATGGTGCTTTTATGGGGACATAGTGGTATTAGTGTTGAGGGTGTGGGTGTGTTGTGTGTAGGGTGATTGATGGGGTATTGGCGGTGCGTTGTGAGTGATGAATGGTTGTGTTGAGTATGTGTGCTCGTTATGTATGTTTTGTGTTGGTATTGCAGTTGTGTGGTGTGTGCTGAGTGAGATGTGTATATGTGCCTGTGGTGTAATGGTGCTATATATGTGAATTTTGCAGCTCTCTGTGCTTATGCGTATCTCTTTTGTTGCGAAGGTTTGTGGGTCGTATCGGGGTATGTTATATAATGCAGTGGGTAGGTTTGTCTGGTGTGTATATGTGTGTCAGATGAGGGGTATTCCAACTGTCCAATGTGGTGTTGTATTCTGTCAGTAGTGGTTTCCGACCACGGCGGTTTACACCGCCAATGGTTTTCCGCTGTGATAGAACCACTGTGCTAATTTGTGGGTCATAATCTGCTGGGTGGAATGTTGTTGGTGTGGTGGTCTTTTGTTGGCTGTCACCACGGTGGTGTTACAAAAAGACAGCCAAAGTCGTAATGGGGCCCATAGTCTTTTAATCCAGACCAAGGGCTATTTACTATACCATACTTTGATTAAGATCATTTGCCCTTCCACATTTTTCTACCATTCGTTCATTAACTTTAATTTGGTTTACAAACCAGAAAAGCAAGCATAAAACAATAGAAGTTTAAGAACAGATGAAAACAAATACCAACTGTACTGATAATAAATCAAAAATATTTACAAAATGGTTTACTTTGAGTGCATCCGCCTACCTCTTACTATCAATTTAAAACAATAAATATCATAAAGTGCATGTGCAACAATCATAAAAGCTGCAACATATTTGGCAGAAGCTTGTTAATATTTAAGAACGGGCCAGGGTATTGTGTTAAAAATTGTGGCCTTGTGACCTAATGTCTATAAAGTAGATTTCTTTCTGGTTTAGTGGTAGTCCGGAACAACTAATTATAAAGAAAACCTTTTTTCACGTCTTTTGTGAGAAGCCTGAAATGTATAAACAGAAAGAAAAAATGCATAATTGGTGCAGATGGAAGGCACAATGGAACGTTAAGGTTTAGGAGGGGTTATCAGAGTCTTTGTCAAGTTTTCCTGATGTGATTCTCCAGGCCGGGAGTAGATGTCTAGAAGTGGCAAAAACAAGTTGTTCTATAGTTTCAGTCCTCATGAACCTAGTAGCTTCCCTAAAGTTAGTTATGCCTAATAGCCTAGAAATAGGGGAAATCCAAATTTTTCTTGGGATCAAATATCCCAGACACAAGAACAGAAAGTGGTCTTCTGTCTCTGGGTTCGACAGACAGAAGGGACAATCAGCCGAGGAATTAGATTCCTTACCCCATTTTGATGTAAATGATTTAAGGGGAAGATTGCCCAACGTTAACCTAATATAGGTTTATGCCAGAACTAAGACTGATCCTATCCAAATAGGACTTAGAGCTTGGTGTACATTTAGGCTGGAGAAATTTTGGATTGAGACCCTCTTCCTTTTGGTTGTTCCAGAGTTTGACTAACGTTCAGTCCCAAAAGCTTTTCTTCACTGTGTTCACTATGTCTTTGCGCATTACTGATGGAATATGACAAATTTCTTCCATATAAATGCAAGGGCAAAGACTTTTAATCTTACTAAAGGTAGGGCCCTTCTGTCTAGTTCACTAAGTTCAATTAAAGTGTTAAGGTAAGGGACTAATTCAGATGTTGTCCAAAGTAGTATCCAATACTTCAGCATCTTTAGGGATACTACAAAGTCAACCATGTTTCATGATATATCAAAGCAAATGGTGACCAAAGGGGTACTTGAGAGCAGATCAAACATAGATCTGATTAATTTGTCCTCCGCAAGCACCAGTGGGGAGAAGTCAGCATAACCTCATAGCTCTGGCCGTAACTTGCCCAGAAAGGGGCATGGATCTATAACCTTCAAGCACTGGTGAAATTGTACAACTTGAGGTAGCCTTCAACTTCCCTAAAATAACAGCCGCCCTATGTTGCAGGATGGATCTGCTTTTCTTGCTTTGCTGGCCACAAGAGCTGTTCTCAGCCAATCTGGTATCTAGGTAATCAAAACTTGTGATTTGTTCAGTATGGTCACCCTCGACAAACATCTTGCCTCTGAAAGAGCGATAGGCCTGATCACCATAAATGTAGATTTTGAGGTGTTTATCTCCAGCCCTCTAGTTGCACAGAAGGAAGCAAACTTATCCAGACCCTTGGGCATTCTAAACAATAGAAGTGTGTCATCTGCAAACATGAGTACAGGGCTACTGAAGCCTGCTGATTTCGGGGCGTCATGATTGCAATTGACAAGCCAATCCACTACACCCTTGATATATAAATTAAACAGTGCAGGGGCTGAAACTCACCCCTGTCTTACGCCAAGCTTGATTGGGACTCCTGGAGAGAGATCCTAGCTGTTATGCCACCTTACCTTTGCATAGCTTTCTGAATGGAGACCAACCACGGTTCCTAATAAACCACTCACTAAGCCATAATTCCTTAAGATCCTTCAAAGATTTTCCCTAGAGTTGAAAGAGGACCTCAAGTCCATGAGGGCCACGTATAGGTGTCCTGCTTCCAATCAGCCTATTTCCAACATATCGTCTTGATCCTGTCCCTAAACCCAGTCTGAAAGGCTGAGAGAATGTGTTAGTCTGAAGTCCACTCCAGGAGTTCTAAAAGGACTCCAGAAAATTGGTCCACATCAATGTAGGAGGCTAGCCTGGCTTATAGTGGGTACCTTGTGGTACTTACACCTTGTGCCAGGTCCAGTTATCCCTTATTAGTAGATTAGAGGTGTTCTAGTAGCTTAGGATGATAGAGGTAGCTATAGCAGAGCAGCTTAGGCTGAACTAGGAGACATGCAAAGCTCCTACTACACCACTTTTGTCATATAGCACTATATCACAAGAAAACACAATACTCCGAGTTACTAAAAATAAAGGTACTTTATTTTAGTGACAATATGCCAAAAGTATCTGAGGATATACTCCCTTAGGAGGTAAGTAATATACACAAAATATATAGACACAAACCAAAATCAGTTAAGTAACAGTTAGAAAAGTAGTGCAAACAATGTAGAACACAATAGAATGCAATAGGGAGAAATAGGCCTAGGGGCAACACAAACCATATACTCCAAAAGTGGAATGCGAACCACGAATGGACCCCAGGCCTAGTTTAGTGTGTAGAGGGTCGCTGGGAGTGTAAGAAAACACTAAGGGTGTCCAAGATACCCCACCCAAAGACCCTGAAAAGTAGGAGTAAAGTTACCCTACTACCCCAGAAAGACAGTAAAGTCGAGATAGGGGATTCTGCAAGGACAACAACTGATTGCAAAACACTGAAGACGGATTCCTGGACCGGAGGACCTGTAAAGGAAGGGGACCAAGTCCAAGAGTCACGCAAGTGTCCAGGTGGGACAGGAGCCCACTAAACCCCGGATGAATGTGCAAAAGGGCTGCTTCCGGGTGGAAGAAGCCGAAGATTCCGCAACAATGGAAAGTGCCAGGAACTTCTCCTTTGGTCAGAAGATGTCCCATGGCATGCTGGAGGATGCACAGTTGTTTCCATGCAGAAAGGCCGCAAACAAGCCTTGCAGTTGAGGAGTTTGGGTGCTGCTAGGGCCCAGGAAGGACCAGGAGGTCACCCCTTGGAGGAGGAGACAGAGGGGGCGCTCAGCCACAAAGAGAGCCCACGCAGAAGCAGGCAGCACCCGCAGAAGCACCTGAACAGGCACTTAGAAGATCTGAGGATGACGTTTGACCCAGAATAACAAAGGAAGGTCCTACGACATTGGAATCCAAGTTAGCAAATTGGGCAATGCAGGACTGAGTGCTGGGGACCTGGGCTAGGCTGTGCACGAAGGAAGCCTTGCAAAAGTGCACAGAAGCCCGAGCAGCTGCAGTTCACTCAGTACAAAGGATTGCTGTCTGGCTTGGGGAGGCAAGGACTTACCTCCACCAAATTTGGACAGAAGGGCCACTGGACTGTCTAAGACACTTGGACCCATCTCCTGTGTTCCGGGGACCACGATCGTCAGGATGAGAGGGGACCCAGAGGAACGGTGATGCAGAAGTTTGGTGCCTGCGTTAGCAGGGGGAAGATTCCGTCGACCCACGGGAGATTTCTCCTTGGCTTCCAGGGCAGGGTGAAGGCAGACAGCCCTCAGAGCATGCACCACCAGGAAACAGTTGAGAAAGCCAGCAGGATGAGGCGCTACAATGTTGCTGATAGAGTTCTTGCTACTTTGTTGCGTTTATGCAGGCGTCCTGGAGCAGTCAGCGGTCGATCCTTGGCAGAAGTCGAAGAGAGAAGTGCAGAGGAACTCTGGTGAGCTCTTGCATGCGTTATCTGGTGAGATACCCACAGGAGAGACCCTAACTGGCCCATAGAGGAGGATTGGCTACTGAGAAAGGTAAGCACCTATCAGGAGGGGTCTCTGACGTCACCTGCTGGCACTGGCCTATTCAGAGCTGTCCATTGCGCCCTCAAACCTCTGGATTCAAGATGGCAGTGGTCTGGGACACACTGGAGGAGCTCTGGGCACCTCCTGTGGGAGGTGCTGGCCAGGGGAGTGGTCACTCCCCTTTCCTTTGTCCAGTTTCACGCCAGAGCAGGGCTGGGAGGATACCTGAACCGGTGTAGACTGGCTTATGCAGAGAGGGCACTATCTGTGCCCTTCAAAGTATTTCCAGAGGCCAGGAAAGGCTACTCCTCCCAGGCCCTTCACACCTATTTCCACAGGGAGAGGGTGTAACACCCTCTCTCAGAGGAAATCCTTTGTTCTGCCTTCCTGGGACCAGGCTGCCCAGGCCCCAGGGTGGCAGAAACCTGTCTGAGGGGTTGGCAGCAGCAGTAGCTGCAGTGGAGACCCCGGAAAGTTAGTTTTGCAATACCCGGGCTCTATGCTGGAGACCTGGGGATACATGGATTTGTCCCCCCAATACCAGAATGGCATTGGGGTGACAATTCCATGATCCTAGACATGTTACATGGCCATGTTTGCAGTTACCATTGTGACGCCACATATAGGTAGTGACCTATATGTAGTGCACGCGTGTAATGGTGTCCCCGCACTCACAAAGTCCGGGGAATTTGCCCTGAACAATGTGGGGGCACCTTGGCTAGTGCCAGGGTGCCCTCACACTTAGTAACTTTGCACCTAACCTTCACCAGGTGAGGGTTAGACATATAGGTGACTTATAAGTTACTTAAGTGCAGTGAAAATGGCTGTGAAATAACGTGGACGTTATTTCATGCAGGCTGCAGTGGCAGGCCTGTGTAAGAATTGTCTGAGCTCCATATGGGTGGCAAAAGAAATGCTGCAGCCCATAGGGATCTCCTGAAACTCCAATGCCCTGGATACCTAGGTACCATATACTTGAGACTTATAAGGGGGGTCCAGTGTGCCAATTGAAATTGGTAAATGAAGTCACTGTCCTACAGTGACAAATTTAAAAGCAGAGAGAGCATAAGCACTGAGGTTCTGATTAGCAGAGCCTCAGTGACACAATTTGGCACTACACAGGCATACACATTAGGCCATAAATTATGAGCACTGTGGTCCTGACCAGCAGGATCGCAGTGAGACAGGCAAAAACATACTGACATACATGTGAAAAATGGGGGTAACATGCTAAGGAATTGGTACTTTCCTACAACGTACGATTCTTTGACAAACAGCAATGTGGGAAGTAGTTTTAGGAAATCTAACTTAGCCAGACTCACCAAGAGGAGATACGCCATTTGCCCCTTTCTTTCCTAACTGTCCCGAGACGCTATTAGCTATTATTCTTTTCCGAATTGCATGAAGAGACTTTGCTTTCCTGAACTTTAATGCTGAATTATGATGCCTTGCTGACCAAACTGATGTCCAATTGACGAAGATGGTCACAGCTTGCTGAACCATACTGAGGCAAGGTAAAAGACGAGGTTACTGATTATGTCTTTGTTTTTGTCCCTAGGTACCGATCGCTAAATTTGATAGAGACATATTTAGATGTTTTCCAAATTTGTGTTGAGTAAATTGTTGTTATTTTTGGTCCTCATTCACAAACTGCGAGGGGGATCACTTCAACGAAGTTTTACTCACAGGTTTGTCGAAATGTCTAGAACCGCCTGTCTTGCCTCAATTCCCACCTTCAGTCAGCTATGTCGCAAAGTGCAAGAGCATCCCTTTACATCCAGCAAAACGTGTAATCATTGGGCCAATCAAGTTGTTGAGATTTAAACCTGTCTCTCTATTAATTCAACCACCTTTCAAAGAAGTCCAAAACCTATGTTTCTTGATATCTTCTCTGGAGTCCAATTTTAAGTTGTACAGTAATGAGTCTTTCCATTCCTTAAAAAGAAGGGGGGGAGGAACTGATCCACTTTCTGCAGATCTCTCTCCTGGCCATTAATACCATATAAAAAAGTAATTTTGCTTCATCACTCTTACTTTCCGATGTGTCATGTAGGCACCCAAAATAACTAGCGCAGCTCTTACCTCAAACTTTACTTGAAAAATGTAACTTATTGCTCCGCCAACCTTCTCCCAAAACACTCCAATCTGGGGGCATTCCACTAACATTTGTATATCATCAGCAGTGGTCAACTCAGGTTTTGTGCAGCTGGTCAGCATGCCCTGTTCCATTTTGGAGAGCCTTGCTGGTAACCAAAAGGCTCTGTGAAATGAAAATAAATGATTTCTCCTTAGAACAGCGGGTTTAACTGTGTTATATAAAAGAGACATAGATACTTGCCATAACTCTTTTAGCTGTGTACCCGGTAATCAATCGCTCCAAATTTCTTCTGGGAGGATAAGTTCACCATCCGCACTCTCTGTTATCAACCAGTACCATCTGGTCACTTCTTTCTTCAAAGGGATTGCCAAATGAACCTGATCCTCCAGATCATTTGAACCGCCCCCCCCCAACTCCCCCTTCACATTTTTTGCCCAGCTTCTAATCTCGAGGTATTTAAATTTAGAGAGTTTACCCTGTCTCCCTATTCAGATCATCAAATGACCGGATTTCCCCGTTATAGCAGAAATGACTCCATTCTACATTTTTTTTTTTTTAAACTGCTTTTTTAAATGGGGCGGCCAAAACATCCTTAGTCCAGCCAGGAGAACCTGACAAATCCCAAACGGGAGCATTTTTACTATAATATTGCAATTTGCAACCCTCCTCACCGCATACCAGAGCCTTGCTGCAACTTGAAGTACCTTAAATCTCACTTTTTTGAAGAATTTTGGGTCTCCAAATTTGTATAGATAACCCAAGTGCCCTCTACCGTTTATCTCTATCATTACTTTAAATATCTTCCCCAACTCCGAGCATCCAGGTTCGTTCAACAACTCCTTTACATTTTTCAGAAGGAAGGCCCATGCGTAGTTTTGCACATCAAGTAAAGCCAACCTCCCTTTCTCTTTTTTCCTTCTCAACTTTTTCCAGGCAATACAGACACACTTTGTGCCCAAATAAAAGTGCTAAAGTTTCTTTAACCACTCCTTATTGTACATTAACGGTACTGAGTTGAAAATAAATTGGAATTTGGGTAAAATCACCATCCTAATTCAGTTTACTCATCCCACAATAGTAAGAGGAAGATTCATCCATCTCTTCATTAGGTGGTCAGTATCCTTCAGTAGTCTCATGAAATTTGTTTCAGCCAACTTATCTATGTTGTGTGTAATAGTAATCCCCAAATATTTTACCTCCTTTTTAGTAGTCAACCTACCCGCATCCATATTCAAGTCATAACCTCAGATTTTTCGTTATTGACCTTATAACCAGAACTTTTTTCAAATTCCACTGTCACTTCTTCCAAAGCTGGTTTTGCTTGAATTAAATTAGCCATGTAGACCATCAAATCATCCGCATATAAAGCCACCTTTCCAGATAGGTTTCTGCACGTAAATGGGGTTATTCTCTGGTCACTTCTAATTCTTCATGCCAGAGGCTCAATATACAAATCAAACAGTAATGGAGAGGGGACACCCCTGTTTCGTACCCCTTTCAATCTTAAACGAGGGGGTTAAGGAGCCATTAACCAGAAACCTTGCGCCTTGGTTCTGATAAATATTTTGTAACACTTTAGTGAATTTCCCACCTAGGTTATAGATCTCACATAGAGTAATCAAGTAGCCCCAATCAACCCTATCAAAAGCTTTTGTAGCTTCAACCATTACTGCCGCTAAAGGAGCTTTGCATGTACGGGCAAGATCAGTTATCCCTACCAGGCCCTTTGTCAGCTCATGCATATGTCTTCCTTTCTGGTCTATGTGTATGAGCTTCCCTACACTTCTCCGTAATGTGTCTGCCAGGATTTTTGCAAAGATTTTATAAACACAATTGAGCAATGATATTAGTCGTTAAGAATCAGATTTTTTTTTAGATCTTTACCTTGCTTTAAAATGATTGTGATTATGGCTTCCTTCCATGACTCAGCTCGGTAAAAGGCTTCACTATGCTACTCCCTAAGGCTCTATATACTTCCATGGGTAGCCCGACCGGGCTTGGTGCTTTACCCAATACATCAGCTTTAATTGCTTGCTCCACCTCCATCATCTTAATCAGCCCATTTATTTTAGATTTTTCTTCCTCATTTAGCGAAGCTAAATCTAGCTCTCCTACCCACGCCTTCACTGACTCAGGTGAAACCACTAAGTCTTCTGTATATAGTTCCTTAAAAAAGCTATAAAAGCTTTCTCCAACTTCTTTCCAACTTCTCTTCACCTCTCCTGAGTTCTTGCCCCGAATTTCTGTCACACTATTTCTGACTAAATCCGTTTTCGTTTTCCAGGCCAACATCTTACCACAACTGTCTCCATACTCAAAATGGGAAGCCCTATTAGCCTCATATCTCAGCCTAGACCTTCTGTCTATTACTGCAGCCAAATCCAGTCGAGCCGCCTGATCTTCTATACGTAATTGCTCCACTTCATCCTCCTCCAGGCCTGAACATACCAGCTTTTGATCCATTTGCTGTATCCGATTTTCTAAGGTACTAACCTCATCCTTATAAGCTTTCCTCTTAAATGAGGTGGCCCTTATCAATCTCCCACTCAAAGCTTTAAAAGCGTCCCACACCAGTCCTAATGAGGCTGACCCTTTATTATGACTGAAAAATTATTCTATTTCTACTCGTAACCCGGCTACTGCATCCTCGTTTAATAATATTGTTCTGTCGAACGTCCATCTACTCTCTCCCTCATTTTTGGAAGCCTTATCTTCAAACTGATAGCCAAATGGTCCGATAGATGAGCCCCTAGATGCAAAACTTCCTCCACACTATCTATTAAACCTTCATCAATTAATATATAATCAATCTTTGACTGGTGTCTTTACTTTTCATCATTGTATGTATAGGCTCTCTTAAGCCCCATCTTTTCCCTCCAAACATCACCCAAGCCAAATTGCATCATCATCGAGCCTGCATCTTCTCATTAATACATGATCTATTACGAGAGGACCTATTGATCTCATAATTCAGCACCACATTAAAGTCCCCATCCAAATTATAGAGTCCTGATATTGTAATAGAATTTGAAACAGCTCTTCTAATGGGGTAACATCATTTCTATTGGGCCCATAATAACCCACCAGTATAAATTCAGAATCATACTCCCTTAGCCTACCTACTACCCAACTCCCAGATTTATCATCCGCACCCTCAACAAAAGATAGTTGGGTGATTCTTAATAAGGATGGCCACCCCATTGATACCTCCAGCATCATTAGCGCTTACTACCTGTTGTACCCATTTATGAGTCTTAAATACACCCAGACACTCCTGCTGAGATACGTGTGTTTTCTGTAAAACAAAAACATCTGCAGGGAAATCTTTTATATACTACACAAGACTCCTTTGCCTACTCTTTACCCGTAAACCATTGACATTCCAAGACAGGATATTCAGAGTTTTAACTCATCATTCTGAAGCATCCGCACCTGTGCTTATACTATCTCTCCCCACCCTCGAATTCCACACCTCTGAGGACCTGTTCTTCTTACATAAAAAAAAATATATATATTTTGCCTCTTTTGCTCCCCACATCCACCTTTCTCACCCCCACCCATATCTGCCACACCCCTGGACACCCTGGGAGAACCCAACATAATTACTCAAACCAGGCGTCAACACCTGGGGGGAGGGGACCGTTCCAGACTCTAACTCAAACAAAAATTATCACCCAGTGAGCTAACCGTTGGCTAAGCAGAAGGGGCATGTACAGCAGCATTTTCTAAACTCTTAACTAGATCATCCAGCTCACTGCAATCCCTAAAGTTATACATAATATTATTTGCCATCACTCTTAGGGATGCCCCCAACTTCTTTAATGCATCAATTATTTTTCCCATCTCTCACTGTTTGTTTAGCGTTACACTTCCGAGAGCTGATCTAATCTCGAAAGAAACCTCGCCCACCGAGAGGGTTTTCTTCTTTAATGCCGCTGCTAAAATACGCTCTTTAATTATGTATGTATGGAAACAGACCAAAAATTTCCTGGGTTTATCCCTGTTGGGGGGCATTTTTTTTTGTTTGGCGGGACCCTAAGCACTCTTTGAATATCTTTTCCAATGTCAACGTCTAGTTCTCCAGGCAAGACCTCTCCTCTCGGTCTATTAATCAAACCACTAAACCTTTCAGGTCATCCCCTTCCAGCCCCTCGGGAACTTTCAGAAATCTCAGATTGTTCCTCTTTTGATTGTTTTACAGGGATTCCAACTTAGCCATAGCCTCCTCCTCTCTTATTTTCAGATTCTGAATCCTTTCCTTAATTTCCTCCACTGCAGTCCTCTGATCTCCTACCTCCACATCTAAGACGTCTGTTCGCCCAGCTAAGTCGTCAATTTTTTTTTTACCATGATCTTCACAGAGATTTCTAATTTCTATCTGGTTAGCATTTGAAGCTTCAAACACTCCCTTCAATTCCACTGATAATGCTCTCAGCATCTCGGTAATAGAGTGACTGGCATCAACTTCAGAGTCCTTTCTACTCCAGGGCTCTTCCTTCCTTGTAGATTTCACCCCCTTTTGACTGTCCCCGCCCTGACCATCCTGCAACCCCTGCTTCTCTGGCCCTGGCACTAGAGAGATATTTTGTACCCTTGCAGAAATATCTGTGCGATTATCAAGTACTCTATCTACCCGTTCAGTCAAGACCGGGGTTGGTCCAGGCTCATCATCATATAAACTCCCATTTTCTTGTCCACGTTGGACCAACTGAGTAGGTTGGTTCAACAAACTTTCTCCTGCCATGGCTCCATCCAAATCATCGCCCTTGGTTCTAACCTTAGCCATTTCTTGCCCCACCCTTTGCACTGTCTCCTGACAAGTTGGCACTCCGGAAACTCTGGGAAGGATTCTGAAATACGTTCTCAGCGATGGAGTTATCTTCATTTTCCTACCCACAGAACCCAACTTATCCAGGTTAACCTTCCTTTTAGGTTTATTTGTGTTACACAGACTATTATTCATAGCTACCTTTTGCTTTGGAGGGGGCTCGGAGTTCACTACTGTGTTCTCTTTGGCGGCTGCCCTTCTACCACTTCTTAGTGAGTTGGCAGGGGCTCTACCAGCATTACTAGCTTCTCTGCAAGTCACCTCTCCTCCTTCTTCCAGCTTCTCCACGGTCTCCTCCACAGCACTGTGCGGGGCGTGACTTCTACTAATAGCTATGGGGGGGGGGGTACCATGATATTAGAGTAACAACACGCACCCCTGAACTTACTTTGACACTCTTGCTCTTGTTCTTGATCACTTTTAGTTCTAATTGTTTGGTATTTGCCCACACCACCTCCTAGCCAGCTGCTCCTTGTGCTGACTCTGTCTATTCTGACATTTCTCCCCTGGAGCAGGATCCATATTGCTGCTTCCCTTCTGCGTTGGAAGTCAGCAGCAGCCCTAGACCACATCGTGGCTCGTCCTGCTCCACTGAGTCGGTACGTCCCTTCCGGCGCAGCTCCACTCAGGCTTGCCTTCACTCGCACAATCCAACGGAATCCCGGATCGCCTCCTGCCAGCGTGTACCCGTCTGCTGTCCCTCGCCTCCTCCAGCCTTCGGTGAGTCACTACACTATCATTTCACCAAGGGTCCGCCGGAGCCCTCCCACAGCCAGCTCCTTAGCCAGCCGCCATGTTCTCCTCCACCGTGGTCACTGTCCTCGACTACATTGTTTTTCATTAAGTCCAAACATGCTATTCTAATCTGCAGGCTTGTTAGGGTACTCACTGATGATGCTCGCTACATGTAATAACAGTTGATGTCTTTTCTTTGGTTAATCTAAACATACGTCATTTCGTTTGCGCAATTATTCTTGCTATTGATTTCTACTGTAATCTTAGATTGTGTAGTGGTCGAAGTTTTCATTAAATTGTGATTCTTTAGGCGATTTGGGCAGCCAGTATTGTTTCTGCTTACCATTTGATTTGGAGACTAAGTTATGTGATATTAGCATTGTTAATGTACGGAAATAAACATTCTAACTTTTACATAAAGGTGTGGTTATTCCTGACTGAAAAGTCATGGTGAGTGGAAATTGCGGACTCCTGATTGTCGATGCTGTTGATTGTTACTACTATTGATTTGTATTGGTAAGGGGTCTCATGGTGGGAACTACTCCAAGCGCAGTCAAAAGGTCCATCAACCTACAAATGCGTCCCCTTATAAATTAACCAAATAAGGCCAGACGTGCTAACAAGGTCACCACCCCTTATTTCTTAATTTTATATGCTAACAGTTATTTGTACATCTCTGAATTTGTGGCTACCTGTACTAGCATATGATATAGAGGGTATACTACTAAATGTCATTTGAAAGGCACAAATACAATGAAACCCAATTAGTAATAACTAATGTTCTACTATTCTTTGGTCCCACAAGTCTTTCAATAAAAATTGTACCTCACTTGTTTCGGTTGGCCTAGTGCCGGCGACAGGAAACAGCACAAAATGCAACAAGGATGCATCACATTTTTCCACAGAAAACTGACCCTTTTTCCCCAGTGTGGGTAGCTCTAGATTTTGGACCATATAGCTCAGCCAGCACCTAGGGAAACATAGCCAACCTGTACTTTTTTTTAAACTAGACACCTAGTGGTCCCATGGTGGCCTGACGTGCATGACTCCCACCACATTCTTTTTACTCAGAGTCGATTGCAAATCTCAAACTTTAACTAAAATACACATTTTCTTTGCATTTCGGTGATGGAAATTTCTGCCATCTGTGGGAAGCCACAAACTTCCTTCCACCTGGCATTGCCCCGAGTCTCCCTATAACAATGGTACTTCAGTGAGGTGCGAAGGCCCTAGTGCCTGTGACAGGAAATGATCCAAACGTAACATGGACACATCGCATATTTCCACTGAAAAATGACCCTTTTTTTCAATATGGGTTGCTTTAGATTTTGGATCCTAGCTAACCCTGCACCTGGGGAAACCAAGCCAAACTGTACACTTTTGAAAACTAGTAACCCAGGGTGGACTGACTTCTGTGAGTCTCTCCACGTTCAGTTTTTTTTACCCAGAATCCCTTGCAAACCTCAAACTTTGGCTTAAACACATTTTCTTCACATTTCTGTGATGGAAAGTTCTGGAATCTATGGGGAGCCACAAACGTCCATCCAACGGACATTCCCCCAAGTCCCAGAGTCCCTGCAAATCTCAAACTTTGACTAAAAACACATTTTCCTTGTGTTTCGGTAATGGAAAGTTCTGCAATCTGTGGGGAGCCACAAACTTCCTTCCACCTGGCTTTTCCCCAAGTTTCCCTGTAACAATGGTAATTCTGTGGTGTGCGTAGACCTTAGTGCCTGTGACAGGAAATGGCCCAAAATGTAACATGGACACATCGCATATTTCCTCTGAAAAATGACCCTTTTTTTCCAATATGAGTTGCTTTAGATTTTGGACCCCAGGTCAGCTGGCTCCTAGGGAAACCTAGCCAACCTGTACACTTTTGAAAACAATACACCCAGGGGTATCCAGGGTAGAATGACCTGTGTAAGTCTCTTCACGGTCTTTTTTTTTTTTTTTTTTTTTTTTACCCAGAGTCTGTTGCAAACCTCAAACTTTGACTTTAAAAAAAACAAATTTTCCTCACATTTCCGTGATGGAAAGTTCTGGAATCTGTGGGGAGTCATCCACCCGCCATTCTCCCAAGTCTCCTGATAAAAATGGTACCTCACTTGTGCGGGTAGGTCTAGTGCCCATTGACAGAATCAGATAAATACAAGGTCAATGGGTGTCCCCTGGTGAGGGCTCCTGTTGACCATGGTTTAAGCTGTTCCTGTATTGGGCACTAGGCCCAGCCACACAAGTTGGGTAATGCAGAATAGTAGGAATTTTGTGAAGTCCGGTAGATTCTGAAACTTTCCAACACAGAAATGGAAGGTACATGTGTGATTTCAGTCAGAGTTTGAGATTTGTAGAGCATTGTGGGTAGGAAAACCTTGTGGGATCCACACAAGGCACACTGCCTGGGCTCCCTTGGTTGACTATTTTTCAAAAAAGTCTGTGGTTCATAGTTTTGCATAGTTGGTGCCACAGAAAAACTCCAAATACCACACCTACTTCTATTGCCTATCTCCTAACATAGCGATTTGGGCCGTTTGTGTCCTTTTCTCTTCGGCCATCCACACAAGTGGAATACCGTTCTTATCAGGAGACTTCTGGAAACTCCAGAAATGATGGCTTCAACGCACAAATACTTTTCAAATGATCTGAATTGAAACCAAGACTTCTGAAGGTGAGCCATAAAGCCACGTCAAGGCATCAACCACTTTATGGTCCATTAACACGCCCTTCAAGCATTACATACAAGACTTTCATACTGCTGGCCACAGGCACAATCCAACCGATCAGTGCCCTCACATCAACATACCACTGCCGTGCAAGGGCCCAGCACATTCATACAGCACTTGACGAAATCAGTTTGACTACATTTTACCAAACAAAAGTCCTGTGGGACTCATTCGGTGACACTTCCACTTTTGCTTTGAAGTTGTGAAAAACTCAATTACTAACATTAATTAGTATCTGCCATCATACCCAATGTTATTGAAAAAGAGGTACAGGACACTATTTCTTGTATGATGATTGTTTTCACATCTTATGTTAAAGATGTGAAAACAATCATTATAGAAGATAGTGTCCTGTACTGCTTTTCAATAGCATTGGTTATGATACGACTTACTAATTGAGTTTGCACACTTCCAAAGTAAGTAGAAATGTTGGTGAATAAGTCCCACAGGACATTTGTTTGACTTACTACACTTACTCTGTACCAAGTACTAGTTTTACAACTTGCATTGCATGTACTTGTTGTAAGCAAGTATACAGGTGGGCGTGTGAATTTCAGCCATCTGACCCCAAACTGTGATGGGGGAAGTGCTCTCATCATGAATTTTAGCAGCACGTACTTATCACGCGTATCCGAGAACTTGATTGTGAGCAGTTTGTTGGCATGCAATGCAGTTCTCTGGGATTTCTGGTGCTTCTTACAAAGAAGCTCCTGCAGGAATCCTTTGTGGCAACAATGATCTCTACCACAGGCCACAGTGCCCACTTTGTCAACTCACTGAACAGCTCTACTCCTGTATAGAAATTGTCCACATAAAGTTTATAATCTTTGTGAAGGAGTGACTGGACAAGCTCCCATACAATCTTTCCTGTGGGAGGGCAACCTACAGGGTTTAGAGTAGAGTCCTTCCCTGTATACACCCTCAAGCTGTACACATTACCAGTAGACCTCTTGCACAGCATGTACAGCTTGATGCCATACGGAGCTCTTTTGCTTGCAGTGTTCTGCCTGAACAGCAGCTGCCCTTTGTAAAGGATCAAGGATTCCTCATTGGCTATATTCTTTCCTGGAGTATAAATCTTTGGAAACCTGACAGACAAATGTTGCATGACAGGGCAAATTTTGAACAACCTGTCATGGTCTGGATGGTCATGGGGCAATGCAGCAAAATTGTCACTGAATTGCAGCATGTGCTGCAACAGCAAATGAAGGATCTCTGCTTACGTACAGTGCAAAGATGAGTTACTCATACCATGTGAGTAGACTGCAAGGTTGGTTTCTGCACTAACCCAACTTTGAGCAAACATATCTTCACCTCCTCAAGTGAAGTGGGAGTCCACTGGCATGCCCCCGAACAAGAGGCCCTAGAATGTCTCCATACTCCCTCAGAAATGTGTTTGTTGCACAATTTGCTCAATGAAGTCAACATTCAAAAAGAGATGCTCATAGCCAATTGGCAAAAAGTTGGCTGTATCGACTTTACATCCAGCATCACCAGTAAAAGGCGGAATTTGGGGCAGAACCAAATTGGGTTGTTGCCAAGAGAGCACTCCCTCTGTGCTTGTTGCCACACAAGCCTGCTCTCTGGATTGGTCTAACCTGCTACTGTCATCCTGATGCACAGATCATGCCTGCGAAGGGACAGCACAGCTTTCATTGTCATGTCCCTCAGATTAGCTGGAAGATGAGTCGTCGTCTAAAAATCTGCACACTAACAATGCCTTCCAGATTCCACTCCATTTTCGTCTCCCTCAGAAGCGGTCTTGGTATCTGCTTTCTCAGTCTCTGCTCCTGCCTCAGAGCGGTCCTCTATAACCTGAGTTAGGGTTTGAGCAGCAGTCATCCACTGAGACACTATCTCGTCACTGGCTAAAACCATCCTTAAAACACCATCCTACGAAGAGGGCAGATTTGTTGTTCTAAAGCAGTTAGTGGGTGTGTGCATGAGTGATGTGTGCAACCGTAAATAAGGACAAAGTCACCTTACTTTGTCTTCTTTCCTAAATGTGCAGATTCTCAAACACACAAAAAAAAGACACGTTATTACTTCAACTTGCCACATACCCATCATCACAGCCTTTAGTGCTGGTGGCGTCCAGTGCAACAATCATTTTTGGCACTCCTCTCCCATGACCTCCTCCTTTGATTCCCTCACTGCCACCCAGCAAAAGTACCCATCATCTCTCCATAGCCCCTCTTTCACATACATTTCATTTGTTGTAAAGCGTTGGTAATACCTGGCTTTGCTAATCTACTCAGTTATCCACATAAAATATAGATCTGTTCTTTGCAGCAAGCATATTAACCCTCTGTGCTACTTTATGGTATGTGAAAACTGTACTTGTGAAATCTCTGATCTCTCTCTCTCGCAGGAACATCACAAGAGTTATCTTGACATTTTTATTGCTGTCTGAAAAAAAATATATATATGAGTGTGTGTGTTGTGTGTATATATATATATATATATATATATATATATATATATATATAGACAGATCTCTCTCTTTCTCTCTCATTCTCTCTTTCTCTTGTTCTCTCTCTCTCTTTCTCTCTCTCTCGCTCTCTCTCTCTCTCTATATATATATATATATATATATATATATATATATATATAGTTAGAACCATGTTTCAATAGAAAAAGTGTTTTTTCTTTTCTTGCCTATATCTTTGGCACCGTTTGACGAATCTTCATGGAATTTTCCCCCAAAAAGTGCCCCAGTGATTCTTGATGAGCACAGAAAGTTTCGGGGTGATCTGTCAAGCGGAGGCCGAGAAAAAGTGGTGGTCAACAAAGTTGTGTTTCCCATGTTAATTCCCATAGGACCTTTAGACACCACTACAGCCCGAACCACTGGACTGAATTACACCAAATTTGTCAGAAACCTAGTTTTAGGTATACAGATTATGCTTTTGCTTATTTAGTGTAAATCCTTTCAGTAGTTTGTGAGATATTAAAGGGAAATTTTTTTATATCTGGATCCATTGCAATGATTCATAAATAATGACGAGCTTGTTCAGGGAAATGCACCGCTCTGATTGGCTGGCAGGAAGCAACCTTGGGACTCTGCTTTAGTCGAGACCCCCCAAAAAATGCAAACATAAAAGGAAAACAGGGTAGAGTCACCCCGACCCCTTAGCTCTGGTATTGGGGTCCCAGAGGGACCCTGGCAGGGCAAAAAAAAACATTGCAGCAAATTTGTTTTTTTATTTATTTATTTTTAAAACAGTGCGGTATCCTGCACTTGTTTGATTAAAGCCCCTGGGTGGGCCAGGTCCCGGGCACATTTTTTAAATAAAGCAGGGGGCACACGGACCCCCTCCTGCACTTCTCTCTGCCCCAGGGACAGCCACCTCCCCGGGGCTTAATTGTTTTTATATGCAGGGTCTGCACTCCCACCCGCAGTCCCGGGGATCGCCTCCTCCCCAGGGCTTAATGCTAATTGTATGCAGGGCTGTGCACCCCCCCACCTCCCTGGGGATTTAAATAAATAGAAAGCGGGGGCTGTGCCCCACCCACAGTTCGGGGACCACCACTTCCCCAAGGCTACAACAAAATAGTTAAGGGGGTCCGTTTGGACGCCTGAGCCTTGGGGACCACCACCTCCCCTAGGCAATAGTCGTTGAAGGGGCCAATAATGGTCCTGGGGACCACCACCGCCCCCGGGCCTTCACCTGCTATGTCCCAGGGTGCCCAATCCCTGGGACATATCTGTTTGCTTTTGCTTGGTTGGAGCTTTGACAGCCCCCACCAAGCAAAAGTAAGCAAAGTCCGCTTTCTGACAGTGGGAGCTGTCAAATGTATAACTCGTGCCCCCCCAATGCACTACTATTTACCTCACAAATGACAGCACTCATGACATCCTTGATAACATCACTGATAATGTCACTGTAGCATCTGCAGTAAAATTAGTGATCATATAACTGTACATGGCAGGGGTGCGGGTTATAGTTACCTTAAGGCACAAATTATAGTTACTTGAGATAACTCCTACTATAACAGGTGAATTTCTATGGTTTTGTATGTTTTTAAAATGTGAGCCTAACTATAACTTGCCTGTAACCTTTGTTTTTTTAGGTGAATATATCTATATATATATATAGAGAGAGAGAGAGAGAGAGAGAGAGATATATATATATATATATATATCACTTTTTTTGTTGTATATGTGTGAATGCATTCCCCAGGGAAACCAACAGGTATAAAAAAAATATAAATAAATTAGCACGACTTACTGTCAATTTCTTCTCTTTCTTTTTTATTTATACATATTTTACCCCAGGAGAGGGGGGCGATTGAACCCCCCTCCCAGGTGAAAACCAGAGTTAAAAATAAATATTTATAAATCTATCCGATCTATGGCCAGGAAACAGTGCCAGGAAGGGATCATTGGAAAGGGGAGACTCTCCCTTTTCCAACAATGCTTCCCTGACTTGTGGGAAGGCAACATGTTCCTCCCTCACACCCCCCCCCCCCCCCCTAAAGCCTCCTGTGAAAACAAAGCACATACCTGCTGTCTTCTCCCTCACCAGTGGGAAAACTATGACATCAGCGTGCCTCGTGGCATGCTGTCGTAACAAATGGGCGGGAGGTGGTCAGGGAGAGACGCAGAAAGAATTCCACATCTCCCCAGGGGAAAATAAGAAAAAGGAATCCCCCAGATCTTTTTGAGGGGTGTGCATGTGTCAGCCAATAAATGGGTTAAATTGGATCCTAGAATAGAATTAGCTGATCCATGTCATTTGATGACAGACGACATAAACCATTCTTATGCCATTTTGGCAAGATGTATTTGGTAGCATCTGTTTGGATGTGGGCAAAATTGCCAAATAAGCAAAATGTGATGAGAGAAATGCTTCAACAGGTCTAACCACTGGCAATCATTCGAGCAAGCATTCCAAGCAAAGATTATTTTGCCCACCATGCAACTTCAGTTTGGACCCAGCCATATGCACATTAGTCTTGACTCTATTCCAGTAGGAATAGTCAATTTTAAACTTACAGGCCAAGTCCTCTCTAAACCGGAACACCAGCAACCCAAGATTGGTTACACCCTGGTTGGGCTCTTCAGCTGGGTGTAGCTCAGTTCAATCAAAATTGCCCTGGGGTCGTATGCCTTTCAGGAAAGACCCATTTCCTGACCAAGAGTACGTAACAAGTCTGCTCTAAAAGCTTTCCCTTTCAGTTTTCAATGTCTGCTTTAATGCAGTGGTAGTGAGCATACTTATGGCTCCACATGTAGGTCTTTCTTACTGAGTGGATGGGTTTTACTAATTGGGATATTTTCTCTAAAGCACAAGTGATAAACCTTTTGTCCTTGGTTAGCTTAGACAATAGATCATGGGGTGAGCCATTGTCCAGTCATGCCCCAGTGGTCTGTAAGATCTGACTGAAGGGGTTGGAAGAGACAAAGGAATATTCAAGGAGACTTAATGATTCAATTAAGGAAGCTGGAGAGTGTTTGGTACTTTGGGATTGTGGTTGAGCATTCCAGGGCCCAACAACTGCACCTCGATTTGGGGAGGGTGATGGAATTGCTGCATGACTCGGGCACCTTCTATAACACGCTCAGACTATCATTGATGGGTGGGATTTCCATCTCTAAGATGGTGCTTCTGACATGTTATTGATAGGTTTTTCAGAATTCTCTCTGCCCACTAGAGTTTTCCAACAACTGAACTCGATCTTTGTTTTCCTTCTTTGGGCTGGGATGCGGAGTAGGATGGCTTCAGAGCACCGACATCCTTCACCTGGCCTTGGGTTGCGCCATAGTACAAGATTTTTGGGTTCAGTTGGTGAGTGACCTTGTAGCTACTACCTCACTACAGGCCATGCTAATTCCTAAGTTTACTGGGGGGACATTAGGATACCCAAAGTTCGTAGAATGGCGTATAAATTTACAGTTGGCACTGGTGCTTGCTAGGTGTAGGGTGGCCATCACATGGATGGGTCAGCATGTCACGGAGATGTAAGTTGGCATGGAGATGTGGCAGAATAGATGTTAGCAGAAGAGACTCACATGAAACTTAGCAGGAGGGAGGATATCCTTGTGTGGTGGGACCTGGGTGACAGGTTCTTGGCCTTGGATGGTGGCCTGAACAGCAGCAGCAGTGCTGACTCTGACTAGTGGACCGAGGTTGGGCGAAGTCCCTGGTGGAAGGGTAGGAGTTTATTTGGTTTGCTTTGTTGTGCATTTGTTGCTCCCTCCTTGGGTGATGCAAGTGTGTAAGAATGGCTACTGTATTATGTTGTGCTGCTCCTTTGCCTCCCGGCTGTACAATGTGGCTACAATTATTACCACAGCACAGGTACTTTGTATGACATTGAAAAATTAAGATTCTAAAAACAAATAATAATTCAATTAAATACCCAATAACAAAGGCTGCAGTGGTAGAATGTTTGAAGAAATATCTAGATCTTAGTGACACATAGGAATGCTTTCTAAGCACTATGGCCCTCATTATGAACATGGCGGCAATCACCGCTCCGCCGGTCCATCCACACACCGCCATCATTGTAGTGCCGATGACTGAAGAGGCTGCCCACAGGCCGATGGAAAGGCCCCACCCAACCAACAAATAATGAAGCACAAGACCGCCGCCAGTTCCGTAGCCGTAACCACCGCCACGCAAAACATAGCAAAAACGAACCAAATAAAAGGAAACACTCACCGGAGGCACATATAACACGCCGAATCAGACATGGAGAGAGAGTTGCAAATAATGGCAGTCCTGCCGCCGACAAAGACGATGGTAAGTACTGCAACCTAGTAAACGTGGGAAGAAAGGGCACAGTTAAACACCCACCCCACCCACCATGCAAAGCACTCCAACCTCTCCCACCATCTCAAGCCATACACACCAGAATAAGAGGTACTTACCCGACACAAGGCAAAAAAGACCTGCACCAAAGTACACATATGTGCATGCCCCCCCCCAATGAAATGATGAACCACGTCTCCATATTGTGCCAACCGCACCACGGGGAAAACAAACTTTTATAGAACATCAAAATGGTTATGTCCAAACAAGGCCATTGGCCAGTCCATGTAGAATACCCTGAAGGGCCCAAATGAGCTGGACTTGACTCCCACATGTGCACAGGGTACTCCACTGTAAAGGGACATCAATGGCGCAGCCAGACACCTCAGGGAACAGGGGCAGGGGGTGGCGGGGTGGGGACTTACGCCTGGAAGGGGGGGTGCTTGGGCTTATGTTTGGGAGTTGGAGGGGGTTTGGGCTTGCCCTTGGAAGGTGGGGGAGTGGGCTTGGACAGGGGGGTACCAGAGGGCCCTGGGCCAACATGGGGCTTCTTCCTCTCTGGTGAAGGGGCACAGGAATGGGAAGGGGGACTGGGCGGACTTGGACGAGGAAGGAGTGGACAGGGCAAGGAGATGGGCACGTTTAGGGACAAGACAGGATGGGCCAGTGGGTTCAAACAGGTCAACACGGGAGAAGAAAAGTTTCTTAGGAGCAGTTGGGGTGGATATGGAGTAAGGTGTGGAAGTGGAGGTAGAGGGAGTGCTTGTACCGGGTGTAGGTGTGCTGGATGTGGACGCAGGTGCCTGTAGAGTATGCTGATGTGTGGTGGATGTGTGTTGAGTGGGTGTCTGGGAAC
Organism: Pleurodeles waltl; assembly: GCF_031143425.1. NCBI lineage: Eukaryota > Metazoa > Chordata > Amphibia > Caudata > Salamandridae > Pleurodeles > Pleurodeles waltl. The sequence goes on from NC_090440.1 coordinate 1,220,121,060, forward strand.
GTTTGAGTGTCTTGGCTGGACGGGGGTGGACACAGTGGGACAAGACAGGCCGCCAGTGTAAATGGATGTTGTCTGGGTGTCTGCAGGTCTGGTGTGTGTGCTGCATGTGTCAGTCAATGTAGTTATGGTGAATGCAGATGTGGTGTCTGGGGTGGATGACTGGATGTCAGATATTGTGGTGACTGCAAGAATGGGGCCAGTGGTGCAGTGCTTCAATCAATCAATCAATCATAATATTTATTAAGCGCGCTATGTACCCGTCAGGGTTTCGAGGCGCTGAGGGGGGGGGGGGGGAGCGCTGCTGGTTTAGCGGTCGAAGAGCCAGGTCTTGAGGAGCCTTCTGAATGCAAGGAGGTCCTGGGTCTGGCGAAGAGATGTGGGGAGAGAGTTCCAGGTCTTGGCGGCGAGGAAGGAGAAGGATCTGCCGCCGGATGTCTTGCGCTGGATTCGGGGTACGATGGCGAGGGCGAGGTTGGCGGATCGGAGTTGACGTGTTGGAGTGTAGAAGTTGAGTCTGGTGTTGAGGTAGGAGGGTCCGGTGTTGTGAAGTGCCTTGTGAGCGTGGGTCAGGAGTTTGAAGGTGATCCTCTTGTCTACCGGGAGCCAGTGGAGTTCCTTTAGGTGAGGGGAGATGTGACTTCGGCGGGGTATGTTGAGGATCAGTCGGGCGGAGGCATTTTGGATACGTTGGAGGCGTTTGATGTCTTTGGTTGGGATGCCTGTGTAGAGTGCGTTGCCGTAGTCAAGTCTGCTGCTGACGAGGGCCTGGGTCACCGTCTTTCTGGTTTCTGTTGGAATCCACTTGAAGATTCTGCGGAGCATTCGAAGGGTGTTGAAACAGGAGGAGGAGACGGTGCTGACCTGTTTGGACATGGTGAGGGCGGAGTCCAGGATGAAGCCGAGGTTTCTTGCGTGGCTGGCAGGGGTGGGTGGGGGTCCGAGGACGGAGGGCCACCATGAGTCGTTCCAGGCTGAGGGAGTGCGTCCGAGGATGAGGACTTCCGTCTTGTCGGAGTTGAGTTTCAGGCGACTGTTGTTCATCCAATCGGCGATGGATTTTAGTCCCTCGTGGAGGTTTGTTTTGGCGGTGAGCGGGTCTTTGGTCAGGGAGAGGACGAGCTGGGTATCTTCGGCGTAGGAGATGATGCTGAGATGATGTTGGCGGGCCAGTTGAGCGAGGGGGGCCATGTAGACGTTGAACAACGTGGGGCTGAGGGAGGATCCTTGGGGGACGCCGCAGATGAGGTTGGTGGCTTTGGAGCGGAAAGGGGAGAGATGGACTCTCTGCGTTCTGTCGGAGAGGAAGGATGAGATCCAGTGGAGGGCTTTATCTTGGATGCCGGCTTCCTGGAGGCGGGTCAGTAGGGTGCGGTGGCAGACGGTGTCAAAAGCGGCTGATAGGTCGAGGAGGATGAGGGCTGAGGTTTTGCCGTTGTCCATTTGATGTCTGATGTCATCTGTGGCGGCGAGGAGGGCGGTCTCAGTGCTGTGGTTTCGTCTGAATCCGGATTGTGAGGGGTCCAGGATGGAATTGTCTTCGAGGAAGTGGGTGAGCTGAGTGTTGACGATCTTCTCGATGACTTTCGCTGGAAAAGGGAGGAGAGAGATCGGACGGAAGTTTTTGAGGTCATTGGGGTCAGCCTTGGGTTTTTTGAGGAGGGGTTGAATTTCTGCGTGTTTCCAGCTGTCCGGGAAGGTGGCAGAAGTGAAGGAGAGGTTGATGATCTTGCGGAGTTCGGGGGCGATGGTGGCGTTGGCTGAGTTGAAAACATGATGGGGGCAGGGGTCCGTGGGGGAGCCTGAGTGGATGGTGTTCATGGTTGCTATGGTTTCTGCCTCGTCCACGTGGGTCCAGGCGGTGAGGCGGCAGTCGCGGGAGGAGACGTCGGGGGTGGGGTCTGGCGGTGGACCGGTGATGAAGCTGTCGTGGATGGTGGTGATTTTCTGGTGGAAGAAGGTGGAGAGGTCGTCGCAGAGTTTCTGGGAGGGCGGGATGTCATTGGAGTTGGCTTTCGGATTGGAGAGTTCCTGGAGAAAGCTTGTGGGTGTGCATGTTGAGGTGACAGACAGGGAGGCGGGAGAGTTGGACACACTGGGGAAAGTGGATGTTGTTGTGTGTGCCTTTGTATGTTGGGTGTGTGTATGCCTGTGGTAGAAAGTGTGGTGCTTCAGTTTCTCTGTGTGCTTCTTGTGTGTTGAGGTGTGCATGGCTGTCTGAACGTGTGCTTGGGATGGCTGAAGGGAGTGGGGTCATGGAAGGGGTAGCGGTGCTGGGAGTGGGGACAGACAGACCAGGGACACTGGCTGCCGTCAAAGAGGAGGCCAGAGCCTGAAAAGATCTCTGTAGGCAGACATTGCACTGTGATACTCTCCAGGTATGCATTGCATTGCTGCATCTGGGATGCTAGCCCCTGGATGGCATTCACGGTGGTTGTTTGACCTACAGAGATGGTCCTCAGGAAGTCAATAGCCTCCTTTGTGAGGCAGCTTGGCTGACTGGGGCAGGGATGAGGTGCCTGGGGCGAAGGAGACGCCCACCCTTCTGGGTGAGTGGGCACAGGCAACTGGGTGGGGAGCAACTAGCAGGGCAGAGATGGCATGGGGGGTGGCGGAAGATGATAACGAATGGGTGGGCCCACTAGGGTCCTCCACCACCAGGGAGCTGCCATTGGAGGAGGTATCAAAGTCACAACTGCCAGTGGTAGTTGCCTTCCCCGTGGTACTCCCCTCGCCCACCAACCTACTGGTCCCCTTGGTCTCCGCCGATTCTGCCTCCTTGGAACCGTGGGCCGCAGCATCCCCACTCGCCGGTGCCACTGCTCCCTCACCAGATGATGCTGATGTACACAAAGAACACAAGAGCACAGGGATGGGGCGACAAAACATGAGAGAAATTTGTAAATACCTGTATGAATGAACATACTTGGTGCACCCACAACCACATCCAGCTTATACACCTACACGCAGCACCTACAACAATAGTCATGACTATGGCCCTGACTAGTGGCCACTATCCCAGAATACAACTCATTTCCCACATGAAACACGGACTTGATGAACTGTGTGGACTACACACATCGCAGACCATGGCCAGCCAATGCACCCAATAGTCCATGGGCCCACAAAGAATCCTACATTACAGGAAGCTCAACCCCCATGGGCCTATTTGGACCACCAACACCTACCCCACAACATTTCTGTGCCTATGGGGGGGCAGGACTGCAGGAACACACCTGTCAGAGTGCCTGGCACTAGACCGCATACAAACCACAGCACCAAAACACATCCATCAAAGTAGCATTAAACGGTGTTGGTACTTACCCCCTTGTGGCTGCTGTGCTGCCTTTAAGTGCCCATCCAAATCCGGATATGCCACCACCAGAATGCGGGCCATTAGAGGGGTCAGGGTCTGACGGGCACCCCTTCCTCGTTGGGAGGCCTTACCCAGCTGGGCCTCGCAGGTCTTCCTGGCCCAGCACCGCAGGTCCTCCTACCGCTTCCTGTAGAGGGTGCTCTGCTGGTTGTAGACCGCCAGGGTCCGGAACCTCTTTGGCAATGGCTTGTCAGAGTCCCCTCTTCTGATGGGCGCTGACCTGTATGGGACACACAGAGAAGAAAAACAGACATCAGGATATGCCCATCTGATACAGCTGACATGTCGTCCCCTGTGGGACGGAAACTTCACAGGATCGTTTTAGCAACTCACTAACAGCACATGCCACACAATCTACCCCTTTGCAGTTACAAATCGAGCACACATGCATACAGGCATCCGCCACAATCACACACACCCATGCAAGACAACCACCAACTCACCTGCTCCTCTGGTCGCCCATATAACTTGGCATACAGGGGTAGGACCCCGTCCACCAGCTTCTCAAGCTCCTCTGTGGTGAAGGCCGGGGCCCGTTCCCCTGTGACTGGTTACTCCAATGGCACGAGAGTCAGGACACATCAGCACACTCAGTGGAGTACTTGCATGCACGGGAATCAGGAGTCAAGTGAAATTGGGGTGACGACATGGCTTGTGCTCCGCGGCAGTGTGCACCGTCACCGCTGGCAGCAATCATGATAGGCTCAGTTTCCCCATTGACAACCATGTAAACCAATGAATGGGTGCACAGCGGTGATCAACGCCTTCTGCCATAACAACTATTGCCAGCGGAGTGATGCCACTTCAACTCCTTCATATCTGGATTGTAGGAGGCTGCCATTTTGTTAGCACCACGTACATATTACCTGGTCAGGGGACCCATTCAGGGCCTCCAAATCCCAGTCCTTAGTCACCTACCCACATGAGTGTATGTTCCTCACATTCACCCATCTCATGTAATGTATCCACACTGGCGTGCCATTAGACCAGAGGTATCTCTACATACATGTGCCTAACGTTGTACATCATACATCGCTTGTGTGTGTAACCTATGTATTGCACAACAGTTATTCAGTCACAACATGTTTTGCATGTGTATGAGTGTCCCTCATATGTCTTCTTTACTCCCCATAGGTACAGACCCATGTGGCGAGGGGGGGGGCCCATCTGTGTATAGACCTCTTGTTCATTTGGATACCATGGAGGAATGTAACATCATTGTCACCTACAGACTCAATCATTCAACAATCCAGGACCTATGTGCTTTACTGGATCCTGTACTGAGGCCGGCTAATCGGAATCAGCATGCCATCCCTTCTTAAGTGCAAGTGCTATCTGTACTCCATTTTTGGCTAATGGCTAATTTCAGGTGACAGTGGGCATGGGTGCAGGGTTCTCACAGCCAATGCTTAGCCTCATCCTGTCCAAATTCCTGGATGCATTTGTACAACACATGCAGACATATGTCCAGTTTCACCAAAGGGCTGAACTCCCTGCCATCAAGTCTGGATTTTATGCCTTTGCTAACATACCCCATGTGATAGGTGCCATTGATGGAATCCACATAGCTCTCATCCCCCCAAGAGTGAATAAACAGGTATACAGGAACCGAAAGAACTTCCACTCAGTGAGCATACAATTAGTGTGTACTGCTGACCAGTACATATCACATGTCAATGCCAGGTTTCCAGGATCAGTTCCTGATTCCTTTGTCCTGAGGAACAGCAGTGTGCCACACATAATGGAACAACTACAAGGGACAGAGGTTGACTCATAGGTGAGTGTGTATGACACTGGATCAGGACATAGCTGACAGCCAGGCTGTATGCAAGTAATGGCAGTTTGTTAAAGTCCTCTTTCGCCCACTTTTGAAGGTGATTCTGGCTAAGCCAACTTGCAATGGCTCCTGACACCTGTGAGGAATTCCATACAGATGCAGAGAGGAATTATAATGAGGCCCATGGACGTACTGGGCGGGTGATTGAGCACACTATAGGTCTCCTGAAGGCTAGATTTTGTTGCCTCCATCTCTCTGGGGGATCCCTGTGCTATGGCCCTGAGAAGGTTTGTAAAATAATGGTGGCCTGCTACATGCTGCACAACTTGACTGTGAGGAGAGCTTTCCTCCTTCTAGAGGATGAGGGTGCTGTACATCCAGACCTGCAACCTCTCAGAGTGATGGTGAGGATGAAGGGGAGAAGATGTCAACTTCAGGAACCAGGTGATCCCTCTATACTTCCAGTGACTAGGAGGTACTGTTCACTGATGCTGTTGTCTGCACTGCATAATGTTTGTCTGACTCATTTGCTTGGGGATGTGGTGTCTGGAGTCATTGACACAGTTACCTGAAGACTGAGATGGCATGTGCCATGGAAACAAACATGGCGTACATTTTGTCTTACTCCAGACACTGTTGTGCGTGGGGTATCATTCCTGCAATAAAGGTATGTTTATGGAATTGACTGGCTAATGCATTCACACTAACAATTGACTACTCATATTGACAGGGGACATACGAATTGGTGTAGATGTGTTTTATTATGTGTCACAATTTCATAGGTGCGCGGTACAGTGATAGGGAGTGGTCTGATGGTGCATATCCATACCAGGTACATGGGCTCAGCAATTGGTAGCAGTGGGTATTGGTCCATATGTCCTTTGCAAGTTGGTATGTTGGTATTGGCGGATCTAGATGGTAGCACAGTTCGACACATTGCAGACAGTTCAGGGCAGAGTCACTTCTTAGCGGGGCCTTGGCCTTGGCAGGTGTTTCAGTGCTATATCTGGGTCTGAGGGCACGTTTGTGTGACTGGTGCTGGGCTGCAGGGCTAGGGGTGCTGGTCTCCTGTGTGTTCTCTGCCAGTTCCACCAGTCCAGTTGCTGCTGCAGATGTGGATGGCAGGTCTGCGTCCTGGCTAGTGGTAGGGGCTTATAGGTGTGTGGGGGTCTCAGGCTGGCTAGGGTAGTGGTGCTGCAGCACCCCTGCAATGGTGGCCATGGTGGCATTGAGCTGCTTCCATTGCTCCATGGCCTCTTGGTATTGTGCTATCTGCAGCCTTTGATTCTACTCCAGGGTGGCCAGGATATGGCCCATCCTGTATTGGGTATGGTGGTATGCTCCCACATCCTCAGATATCATCTCCTAAGCTGCAGCATCCATCCTTTGGCCTCCCCCGGGCCACTGATGCCCTCCCACTGAGCCTAGCCCCTTGTGCCTGTGTGCCCTGCACAGGTCTGGCAGTCACACTTGCACTAGGGCCATAGTCATCCTGCCTGCCTGTTGGTTGGTGGAGACTCTGGCCTCTGTACATGTGGTCTGCCAGTCTGTGGCCTGGAGACAGTGGTGTGGGATCGTTTGCCCAGAGCTGTTGTTGGTGGCTGGGTGGTAGAGCTGTCAGTTATATCCTGGGTGGGGCTGCTGGAGGGTGACCGTCCAAGACTGTGTGACGGGCCAGGGTATTCCTCACTGTCCATACATCCCTCTCCAGTCTCCTGAGTGGGGCCTCTGTCTTCGTGTGGGATGCTGGCACTCCTTCACCTTTCCGTATGGGTGGTGATGCATGTGGGGGGGAGTGGAAATGCATGTCAAATGTACAAAACCGAATAAAGATGCACAGTCCTGCCCCATTTTATGCTGTTTATTCCCCTATCGGGCCATGTAGGGATTATCCTTTCATTTTGCATGGGATGTGGAGGTGCATTGTGGGTGCAGTCGTGCCATTGTAAATCCTTGCAGGGTAAGGTGACTGTGCACAGGGGAGGAATGTGGGCCTGTTAGTGAGTTTATGGGCATGCAGGGTGACTGGATGTGGATGTTGTGGCCTGGGTGGGGATGTGGTCCTGGTGGTAGTTGGAGGGTTAGGGTGGTACATGCATTATAGGTGTGGTGGATATGGAGTATTTTAGATGGCATACCCGAGTCCAGTCCTCCAGTGAGTCCAGTGAGGCCCTCCGGGTGCACGATAGCCAGTACCTTCTCCTCCCAGTCAGTGTAGAGGGGGGGAGTAGGTGGGGGTCCTTCACCTGTTTCTGTACCGCAATGTTGTGCCTGGATGCCATAGACCTCACCTTCCCGCGCTGGTCGTTCCATCTCTTGCGGATGTCGTCCCGTGTGCGTGGATGGTTTCCCACTGCGTTAACTTTGTTTACAATCGTCTGCCATAACTCTGTCTTTCTGGCGATGGGTGTGTGCTGCACCTGTGCCCCGAATAATTGTGGCTCGACCTTGAGTATTTCATCCACCATGGTCCTTAGCTCCCTATCTGTGAAGCGTGGGTGCTTAGGGGGTGCTATGGTGTGTGTTAAGGGTGTGGTGTTCTGGGTGTATTGGTGAGGGCGCTTTTGTGTATATGTGTGTGTGTGACTTTTGTTATGTTATGTACAGGGTATGCTTGTGGTGTTGTCAGTCTGATTCGTGCAATTGGCATTGCAAAGGATTTTTGGGGTGTGTATGTGGGTGTTTTATACTGTTGTGGATGTATGTCAGGTATGTGGGGTTCAGACTTACCAATGTGTGCCTTTCTTGTTGTTGGGTCCCATTGCTGGCCGTGGCGGTCCGTACCACCAATGGTCGTTTGACATCCACTATCCGCTGCAGTGATTTGTGCATCATTATTTGGTTGGGGGGAAGATTTGTCTGCTTGGCGGTGGCGGGTAGGGTGAACATTCTTTCCGCCATCATGGGCCCTAGCAGTGGCTGTAGGTTGCAGGATTATTGGAGGTTTCTGTTTTAAGCATAATTATATGGTGGTGTGCGGTTCATCGCCACTGGTGGTCTCCTGTTCACCATCGCCACGTCGGTCGGCGGGGTTTCCCGCCATGTTCATAATGACCACCTATGTGTGACTTTTAAATGTTATGTTCAGAGACCGCTTGATAACAGAAACAGCCCACTTGTAATGGATCAGACAAGAGGAAAGGGCAACAGTGGCAAAAGAGAGTATGTGGAACACAACCTAAACAGCCACAATCCCAAAAAATATGCTGCAGGATTTTATCCCTAATAGGACAGCTTTGAATACTAGAGGTTAATAAAGCAGAATAATAGCTCATCCAATTAAACCAAAAACTCTGTAAAGGGAATAATATGGCTGGAAGGCATTTAGCGTACAGTTTGAAGGCAAACAAACCAAGTAATACATTACAGCTCTCAAAAGTAAGGGTGGGAAGGATATCACAGGAGATGAGAGAAAGACTGAATGATTCTGGTGATACTATTGCAAGCGTGTTTTCATCCTTCACAGGAATCAAACGCTTCACTGCTGTCAACTGACCTTTTGACCCATAAAGAAGTGTGGTGAACCCTATGCAAATTTACATCAATATCACCCCAACAATTTAGATACCATGACCAATGTGGCCATGGAATGAATACTCCTATCAAGAATAACGTCCAAACCTGAAATTTACAACCTCAAAGTTAATGTTATAAATACAATGTGTAAAATCAAGCTGTGAAGATACATGATCACCATCGGCTGCCAATGCATCGAAACAAGTTCTATTTAGTTAGCATTAACACAATTAGGCATTCAAGAAGAATCATACATATCATTAATGAAATTATCTGAGATATAGAAATATTTTGCAGTCGCACACAACAATTTTATGATCTCATTATTGAAATGAGTTCCTCGGTCTGATTCTAGAGAAGTTGGAAAGCTGAATCGAGGTATCAATTCCTTCTAAAGCAGCTTTGCAACTGTGAGGCTATCATTCCTGCAAGTTGGGTGAGCCTCGACCCCATGTAAAAAGACACACCACAACCAAAACTTATATCAATCCATTACCCACATGCATTTCAATGAAATCAAGTTGCATTGTGTTAAAAGGACCTCCTGATCTACCTATGTGGCTCAGGTTAATCACAGTGTATTTCCCTACCTTCATTTGTTGACATGTTACACATCTGGAACACACTGCTTATGCAACCAGTCTGATTCAGGGGTTGTACCATGTTTGTCTTAATGTTCTGATCATTGCGTCCCTACCTTTGTGAGCCTGTCTGTGGTAGCACCTTGCCATTGGAGACAACAAACTATTGGGCAATACTGCTTTTCCCTCAAGGAAAAACTCAAACATCATGTAGGAAAGTACCATCTTGCCTGGCATGTTGCCCCCCCTTTTTACTGTATATATGTTTGTTTTTGCCTGTGTCACTGGGATCCTGCTTCCCTGTGTGGTGCCTAACTATATCACTGAGGCTCTGCTAACCAGAACCTCAGTGTTTATGCTCTCTCTGCTTTCTAAAATTGTCACTGCAGGCTAGGGACTAATTTTACCAATTATGATTGGCACACTGAAACACCCTTACAATTCCCTAGTATATGGTACTTATGTACCCAGGGTATTGGGGTTCCAGGAGATCCCTATGCGTTGCAACATTTCTTTTGCCACCCATAGGGAGCTCAGACAATTCTTACACAGGTCTGCCACTGCAGCCTGAGTGAAATAACGTCCACGTTATTTCACAGCCATTTTACACTGCACTTAAGTCACCTATATGTCTAACCCTCACTTAATGAAGGTTAGGTGCAAAGTTACTTAGTGTGTGGGCACCCTGGCACTAGCCAAGGTGTCCCCACGTTGTTCAGGGCAAATTCCCTGGACTTTGTGAGTACGGGGACACCATTACACGTGTGCACTACATATAGGTCAATACCTATATGTAGCGTCACAATAGTAACTCCGAACATGGCTATGTAACATGTCTATGATCATGGAATTGTCACCCCAATACCATTCTGGTATTGGGGGGACAATTCCATGCATCCCCGGGTCTCCAGCATAGAGCCCAGGTACTGCCAAACTAACTTTCCTGGGTTTTTTCTGCAGCTACTGCTGCTGCCAACTCTCAGACAGGTTTCTGCCCCCCTGGGGCCTGGCCAGCCCAAACCCAGGAAGGCAAAACAAAGGATTTCCTCTGAGAGGGTGTTACACCTTCTCCCTTTGGAAATAGGTGTGAAGGGCCTGGGAGGAGTAGCCTCTCCTGGCCTCTGGAAATGCTTTGAAGGGCACAGATGGAGCCCTCCTTGCATAAGGCAGTCTACACCGGTTCAAAGATCCCCCAGCCCTGCTCTGGTGTGAAACTGGACAAAAGAAAGGGGAGTGACTACTCCCCTGACCAGCACCTCCCAGGGGAAGTGCCCAGAGCTCCTCCAGTGTGTCCCTGACCTCTGCTATCTTGGATGCAGAGGTGTGAGGGCACAATGGACAGCTCTGAGTGGCCGGTGCCAGCAGGTGACGTCAGAGACCCCTCCTGATAGGTGCTTACCTTTCTCTGTAGCCAGTCCTCCTCTGAGGGCTATTTAGGGTCTCTCCTGTGGGTATCTCACCAGATAACGAATGCAAGAGCTCACCAGAGTTCTTCTGCACTTCCCTTTTCGGCTTCTGCCAAGGATCGACCGCCGACTGCTCCAGGACACCTGCATAACCGCAACAAAGCACCAAGAAGGCTACCAGCAACATTGTAGCGCCTTATCCTGCTGGCTTTCCCGACTGTTTCCTGGTGGTGCATGCTCTGAGGGCTGTCTGCCTTCACCCTGCACTGAAAGCCAAGAAGAAATCTCTTGTGGGTCGACTGGATCTTCCCCCTTCCAACGCAGGCACCAAACTTCTGCATCACCGGTCCTCTGGGTCCCCTCTCATCCTGACGAGTGTGGTCCCTGGAACACAGGAGCTGGGTCCAAGTGTCTTTGACAGTCCAGTAGCCCTTCTGTCCAAATATGGTGGAGGTAAGTCCTTGCCTCCCGACACCAGAGAGTAATCTTGTGTACTGCGTGAACTGCAGCTGCTCGGGCTTCTGTGTACTTTTGCAAGGCTTCCTTTGTGCACAGCCTAGCCCAGGTCCCCAGCACTCTGTCCTGCATTGCCCAACTCACTGAGTTGTCCTCTGACATTGTGGGCCCCTCCTTTGTTGTTCTGAGTTGACCTTCGCCCTCAGATCTTCCGAGCACCTGTTCAGGTGCTTCTGCGGGTGCTGCCTGCTTCTGCATGGGTTCTCTGTGTTGCTGAGTAGCCCCTATGTCTCCTCCTGCAAGAGGCGACCTCCTGGTCCTTCCTGGGCCCTGGCAGCACCCAAAAACCTCAACCGCAACTCTTGCAGCTAGCAAGGCTTGTTTGCGGTCTTTCTGCGTGGAAATAAATCTGCCTCCTCCAACACGCCGTGGGACATCTTGTGACCAAAGCAAAAGTTCCTGGGCTCTTCGGTTGTTGCAGAATCTTTGGCGTCTTCCACCCGGAGGCAGCCCTTTTGAAGCTTCATCCAGGGTTTAGTGGGCTCCTGAACCCCCTCCCCCCCCCCCCCCCCCCGGACACTTGCATGACTCTTGGACTTGGTCCCCTTCCTTTACAGGTCCTCAGGTCCAGGAATCCGTCTTCAGTGCTTTGCAGTCAGTTGTTGTCCTCGCAGAATCCCCTATCTCGACTTTACTGTCTTTCTGGGGTAGTAGGGTAACTTTACTCCTACTTTTCAGGGTCTTGGGCGGGGTATCTTGGACACCCTAAGTGCTTTCTTACACTCCCAGCAACCCTCTACACACTACACTAGGCCTGGGCTCCATTCGTGGTTCACATTCCACTTTTGGAGTATATGGTTTGTGTTGCCCCTAGGCCTATTTTCCCCTATTGCATTCTATTGTGTTCTACAGTGTTTGCACTACTTTTCTAACTGTTACCTACCTGATTTTGGTTTGTGTGTGTATATTTTGTGTATATTACTTACCTCCTAAGGGAGCATATCCTCTGAGATACTTTTGGCATATTGTCCCTAAAATAAAGTACCTTTATTTTTAGTAACTCTGAGTATTGTGTTTTCTTATGATATTGTGCTATATGATATAAGTGGTATAGTAGGAGCTTTGCATGTCTCCTAGTTCAGCCTAAGCTGCTCTGCTATAGCTACCTCTATCAGCCTAAGCTGCTAGAACACCTCTAATCTACTAATAAGGGATAACTGGACCTGGCACAAGGTGTAAGTACCACAAGCTACCCACTATAAGCCAGGCCAGCCTCCTACACACATCATCCTCGTCTCTCTGAACACAATCTGCTCGACTCTAATCGCTGCGTTCCTCTTCTGGCACTTCTTGCAGTCTTTTGACTTCTTCCCAAGTATTAATTGCTTTCATAAAGAAATTTTGATTTTTCTCACTGTTGCTGCTTCCTGCGCTTCATTTCTCATTGAAGGATGTGCCATGAAGAGCACAATAACGTGCCACTAAGTCAGCATAGGCATTGTCTAACGAGATGTAAGCATTTGACTTTTGATTTGCTGCACATTTGACAACTGCAATTTTTATAGGTAACTTTAATGCTTTCAATAATTGGTAAACATTGTCACCGTTTCAGATAGGTGATCCAGAAGAGGTCATGAAGCCTTCCTGGGACCATAACTATCCAAAATCATTAACACCACCAAAACCATACTAGCTGTCAGTGACAATGGTCACTTTAAGCTATTCAGAAGCACAACATGCTCTAGTAAGAGCAACCAATTTGGCTACTTGGGCAGAAAAGACTCCTTGATTCCATGAAGCTTCTATCACTCCTGAGACTCTGTAAACTGCATAACCAGATCTCAGAGTTCTGTCAGTATCTCTTAAATAGGAGCCATAAACAAACATGACAGTCATTTTCATATAGTGGGGTATCTTAAATATCAGGTCTTGGTTTGGTGCACAGTTCAGTCACATTGAGACAATCATGCTCCTCCTCATGGTCATTTACATTTTCAACAGGAGTTGGTAAGAACGTTGCCACATTGGATTGAGAAGGTTACATCTTTTGATGTTGACATTGGGGAACCCCAAGATGATCTGCTCATAGCAAGTTAAATGAGCATTGGATAGGTACTGGGTTTTCGTATGGGTCAAAAGAACTTCAACAGAATGAGTCACAAAAACATTCAGGGGGTGGCCCATGGCAAGGCCTTCACACTTCCTATACTGACACCCATTGCAGCCACTGCTTTCAAACAGCTGGGCAACGCAGCAGCTACAGCATAAAGTGTTGCTGAAAAATATGCAAAAGTCTTATTAGCACTTCCCTGTAACTGTGTCAAAACAGAAAGTGCACAACCATCTCTTTCACAGCAAAACAAAACATTTGTTGTAATAGGCCTTCCCAGAGCTCGGGTTTGGCACAGGCTTCATCTCAGCTTTGGGAAGAGATGGCTGCATTTGTCTTCAAATGGTACAAGATCAGACACATTCTTGTGTCAGGCTCTGTAAAGGCCTGAACAAATGGATAAAATGGGAAAACTACTGGTGGCAGAAGCCAGCCATTCCCCAAAACATTCTGACATCTCTCTGTGTTACTGGTGGATTAATTTGCATTACTGCTGAAATTCTCCTTTGGGACACCTTCCTTGCATCTTTCTCTATCCAACCATCAAATCATCCATGTATTGCACCACAACTGAATAAAAAGGCATTTTAAGGGATTCCAAATTATTTTTCAAAATCTGATTAAAACATTATGGTGACACCGTATTCCCTTGAGACATATGATACCATGAGAAAACACAGCTTCCATATATAAAGGCAAAAAAGAACTGACTGACTGCCCTCAGGGAGAGGAATGGAGAAAAGTGCTTCCTACAAATCAATGACCGTGAACCATTCCACTTCACAAGCAATCTGAAATAAAATGACTGCTGTATTCTGTACCACTGGACAACATGGACCAACAATCTTGTTCACTTTTCTCAACTCCTGATCTATGTACCGTATTTTCCATTGGGCTTCCACAGTCCTAATATAAAGAAATTACATGGGCTTCCCAAGATTTCCTTTAGAACACCTTGTTCAATGAAATTATCAATTACAGGAGTTATTCCTGCAATTACTTCTGAGGTAATGTTATAAGGCGGTATCCTCGGATACACTGCATTTGGTTTCACTGTTATTTTTACTGGCTCAACTCCTTTTATAAGTCCTATCTCTTTTCTTGAAAAATCCCAAACTCCTGGTAAAACTCCCTCTTGCAACTCATCAATCAAATTTTTAACTGTCATCACTGGAAACAATGTGACAAGTGGGTACTGTTCTATTATTTTACAGGACATATCTTCTTCATTATCTGTTTGAATTTCTATTCTTTTGGGTGTGCAGCTAATGGAGCAATTTACCTTGCACAATAGATCATGACCTAACAAACTAAAAGGACTTGAATCACAAACCACAAATTGGAGATGGTCCTCAAATGAACCTATTTTTACTGGGGCATGTTCTTTAACAGGATTTATTAATTGCTTATTTGTAACTCCTGCCACCTGTATTCTTTTCCCTGACAAGGGCAAATTTGGTACTCATATGGTTCTGACAGCGGAGCATGTAGCTCCAGTCTCAACCATGAATGAAATCTTGTATCCCATAGCGTTGGCATGTACAGATGGACCACATTGATCTTACCTCTAAGGATGTTGCTAGCCTACAATCCTCATAATCAGAACTGTTACTGTTGAATGTTTCTGAAAACTTGTCCTCACTCAGCTCAATTAAGGGAAACTGCGACACCAATTGATTTACATTTGCTCTCTAATTCATCAATCATCAAACAATGATTTATTTGTTCAGTAACTACCATCAAAGCATACATAATAAATAGAAACAAGATTATACAAACATACAAGGCTAAAACCATCACAATAAATATAGTGAAATAAAACAATCTCATATCCTTAATAATATCATGCTATCTTAACCATTCAGTCAATGTCATATAAATACTACAATAACAATAAAAATAAAATAAAAACTATACTACAAAGTCCCATCCCTAAATTCAAAAATATTTGTTCAAATCCTGTTCGCCCATAAATAGACTAATGGATACTGTCTTCTAGGCATAATTCCAGTAACCTTCCTTTAAAAAACGGTTACGCATATGTCATACAGCAACTAAGAACTTGCTGACTGCCTGGACTATTACATTGGAGGTGTCACAATTTAAAAAGGGCTGTGGCATACTGTCTAGTGCTCAGATTGAGACAGATAGGGCTAATCTGCTTTCACCGAGAAGCGGCATATGCTTGACAAAAAAACAGTGGTTCAACTGACTCAAGAGCTAAGGCACAAGCCGGGCACAAATTGGAAACTAATGTTTTGGTCTAGCTACTTGTAAATTACTTCAGTGGCTTAAACCCATATCAAAAGCGGATATAAAGACTCTTAGCAAGGGGTTCAGAAATATTATCCCAAAAAACTCAACATGAGGATACCACTTTATTTTAAAAAATTGATTAGACAGACATCCATGGGTGATGTTGAGAAGATACCTCTTCCTAACATATGCCCAGTAACACGACTTTAGGGAATGTATCTGTGCTTTCCTTATGCCACTGGGGTTCTTCCAATAGCTCTGAAGACCTAACTTACAAAGCCAGGTGAACACATGCTTTACCCCTGGAATGGAAGACTAATTAGGCCTTCCCAAAAATCAGAAAGAAAATCCCTATATTAATGAAGTTCTGGAGTAGTCCAGAGCCTGACCCAGTCCATCATAGGTTTTAATGCTATCAAGTCAGTGATTCTATTTAGACCAAGATTGAAATAAATGGGAGTCAAGAGGATACTAACTGGGCATGCAAGTAATGATCTGACAAAAATATTCTCTGCCACATTCGATTTTGGGGCTTTCCAATACCCACACTTCTGTTTTATATATAGCTGCATTCTGCGCTTTTGCCAGGTATACTTTGAGGGCTGAGGATACCACTCTCAAGCTAGTGCTCCTATAAAAGCACAGGATGGCACTCAACCTATGCTGAGTGAGAAGAGAGCTCTTAGAGATCTGGTCTTTCCAACTAAGGTTGCTCAACACTCTTACACCAAGATAGTGAACAGAGCCTACCCTTTCCAAGGGGATGCCATCTGCTAAGGTTGTACAACTGTTAGCCGACACAGGACTAAATACCATTAGCTTTGTTTTTTTAACATTCAATTCCAAATCTCTAGCTTTACAAAAAGCTAGGAACTTGTCAATAAGGGTCTGAAGCCTTATCGGGCTCTTGGAAATTAAGAGGGAGTCATTGGCAAAAAGTAATATGGGAATTTTTGGGGCATTTAAAGTGGGAGCATCATTCCGTCAAGATAGAACTTGCACCACCTCGTTAATATATAATGTGAACAATGTAGGTTCGAGAACACAACCTTTGTGGACATAATGTTTTATGGGGATACTGTCAGTGAGTTCACCGTGGTTATCCCATCTGGCCTTAGCGTAGGTGTCATCATGTAACCGCTCTATTAGATGAACCAAGTTCCTGGGTATACCCATATTGTCTAAGGCTGACGTTTTGTTGAGAAACAATCAATTGCTGCTGTGTTATCGGTGTTTGTGTAATTTTTATTTGTTGCATGTCCTGTGTTTACTGTGGTACCTGTATTTGCTGTGCACCTGTGGAAGCAATCATATTTTGGACTCTGTGTCTTCGAATTCATCTTTGCTCATAGTCTGAGCAACATCGCCATTCTGCACCAAATTATTCACACTATTCTAAGGACATTCCCATTTCCAATGTCCTAAATTTCTGCCAGCATGACATGGCTGTGTTTTCTTTCTCGAATGAACCTCAATCATATTTTCACTCTGATCTGTCTGAACACTACGTCCTGTACTCCTAAATGAGGCATGTGGTTAACCTGCAGTTGCATACCTTGCAATCCACTAGTGTTCACCATCTTCTATGGGTTCTGATTTCCTGTTTGAGCACGTTTCAAATGCATCACCATCAGTTTCTCTCTCAACTTGTTCTGCTTCAATTTAATTTTGTCACTACAGTACCTTGCATACTGTAGTTATCTCATCAATGGGCTTCTTCTGCCAACAAATCAGATGTTGTTGAATCATGGTACTAATCTCAGGCTTTAATTCTTGCACAAATCTAAGTACAAAAGGACTCTTATCTTTCTGCTCAATGGTTTCAAAATCACTGTGCTGTTTGAACGCCTGCAATAGTCCCTCATAATATGCATGGATCAACTCTTTTGTTTCCTGTGCTGTTCTGTCAGTCGTCTGCCAATACGCATCTTTCAGGTAAACTTTATTCTACAGGAACTAATTTACAGTATAGTACCTTTTCATCACCTCTTCAGATGGCGCATCTGTTACTGGATCTCTCGGCAGTTCACGATCAAGCCAATCAACACTTAGCTTGCACTCAACCCACAAATCTACGGGAACCACAATGTCAAATAATGTGTTCAAACCTTCCCATTGGCATTTTGAAAGCTTCACAAACCTCTCTGTCTGCTTGTACCATTCCACTGGCTTTCCTCTCCTTCCGGGTAATCATTTGTGAATGACAATATGTCACTTTTACTCCAAGGTGCATTCACATAACCTCCACCTGGAATCTCTCTCATCAGCATCATTTTACATTGTTTTCAGCTTGGTTAGCTCCTGATTGAGACAAATTCTTCTTTGCTTTCTTCTGATCCTATTTATTTAGAGCATCCCATGGTTGTATGTAGGTAATGAATTCCTTTGTGCATTCTCATTCCGGGCGATCCCATATTCTAAATATCTTTGGTACTGAACTCTAATCTGTAGCTTCTTAAGGGTTTTGATTTTTCTAAATCTACTTCATATTTCTTGGCCAATTCCGCTAACTTCTCATAAGCCAGTCCTGCACATTGTGTAACGTCTTTGCACATGAAGGGCAATTTATCTTCTGTGTATGTTTCCAGTTCCTCAATCTCTAGCATTCCCATAATCAGTTCATTTAATTCTAATTTCAATCTGGGCACATTCACTGTTTTGTCTTTCTCAAGTGTCTCTTCTGTTCTAACATTACCATTTGTTGCATCTGTTGCTCCTTTTGGGCTCAGATTGTCTAACCAATCAGTTAACTGGTGTGTTGAAAAATCTTGCAAACTAATATTATTTCTCTGTGGCATATTTTGCGGGGTATTGCAGTGTATACTCTTAATCTGATCTGGTGTGAGAATGTAAGTAAGTGGAGTTCTCCAAGGAAATCTCACATCAAAACTGGTCCTGCTTGATTTAACATCAGGTTAGGTTCTGCAATTCGTGTAGGGGGTCAAAGCTAGTACACAAAAAGCTCTTCTCTTCATCTCCGAATTATTTGAATATACCCATCTCTGAATACCAATTGATGACATTCCTGCTGATACTGGTGTTTCATGAACTGCTGAGACATTCAGGGACTGGGTATTACTTCAAGGGTTACCTGAAGCATACAATGGAACAACTGGACCTAAGTTACAGGAGCTATTAATGTATCAGGCCCTTCTGATTCTGTGGAACTTGCATTTCAGTACTTTGACCTGTTAAAACAATACCGAAACTCTGTCCTGTTTGACTCGGGGTAACAGCTGACACTGTCTGCACAGGTCTATGCATGGGAATAGTCTGGTTCTGATTAAAATTCTGCACAGGTGTAGTCAACTTTGGTGTCTGCACCATCTGGTTCGCATTAAGACTAGGCATCACCTGATTCATAGCAGGGCTTGAAATGGACTGTGCTGTATTGGCAGTCGGAACTGGTGGATAAACCACGGCCACTTGTGTCACTGGATTTGCAGGTGTACTTGGAACTATCTGAATTGGGCACTGCGTAACTGGAGCAGTTGGCACATTCGGGCTAAATTCTGTTCTGCTTTCTCAACTGAATGATACAGTGGGTGATGATTCATCAGAAGCTGATTTATGAACTCATCTTCCAAATAACGTTCATATGTGGCTGTCTTTTTACCCTCATCTTCTGTCCGTTCTGCTTTCGCTGTCTGCTTCTTTGTTTTAGGTTTTGTACTCCCATCACCTTCCTCTGGGATAACTGGAAACATTCTCACTCCATCTAATATTTCTGCTCTTCATATTGTCTGCTATGCATCCCATCTAGGTTCCACTAATGTTTTAACTGCTTTCTTCATTCTGTTCTCAAATGTTGTTGTTTCTTTCTGTCTTGCAACAAGTTCTCAATCAGCAAAGACTTCAAATTGTGCTGGTTTTGGAGGTTTTGATTTGCATGTTACTCTTCTCAAATTGTCTAAAATTCTCAGATTAAACATTCCTTCAGAAAGAAAAGCTAATGGACCTTTATTCTCAGTGATTTTACACCATTGCTTAAGCCATATGCATGCTGAAACTCTTTTCACTTTGTAAGCTGGCGTTCCCTCAGGTGTTACCTTTTAACCTTATCTAACAGAAATAAACACATCTTCTCTCAGCGCACTTCCTAAACTTTTGACAGTTTTCATTTTTGCACAATTTCCATTAATCACAATGATCAAAATCATCAGGAAGTAAATTCAGTCTCACAATCCTTTTTGCAATCCGTTCTCAACAAATAGCAAAATAGTACTGTCCACCAATACCAGTGCAGCTTTCACACTAACTGACCTATCCCAGCTCAGCACACAATGACATCACACTCAATTCTCTCAGCGGCTGCAGTTGCTTCACAATTGTCTCTCACACAATCGCTCTCACATACACTAAATGCAAAAATATTGAGAGCAAAAACCAACAACCTGTCTCCACACTATGGGTAGGGCTCAAATGCTTTGAAAGCTGGATGGCTACTCTTCCGACTGTGGCTTTCACAATTACACAACAAATGAAACTCAACCAGTTATTTTCACTGCGGTTGATACGGATCCTCCATGTGCACTCACGATTCACCTGATACCAACTAACCACTCACACGCACTCAAAAAAACTAATGGGACTGTAAATGGTACCGTATGACACGTACCTCACTGCAGACAATAAATTAACCAAGTGTCCTCTACACTTGTGCGTTATCCCGGTACCTTAGCTTTCGACAGACCTGTCAACAACAACAACCACAGATATTTTTTTAGCACAAAGCGCCACAAACACTTTGAGTATAACTCTGCAAAACACTTCAAAACATCACACTTCACCGCGATCTTCATGCAAAAAGCATTGCAGTGCAAATCCCTATTTATACTCACACAGCACGTCAGTTGTAGTCACAACGCTGTAACTTCATCAATCTCTGAAACAAATCGTAGGACGAATTACAGGGTGGGCAAAATTTGGTCTGGGCGATGTTAGGAGCAATGACATGGGTTCAATCCTATTTCCCTAACACTAAACAAAAGTATGGTTCCCTGTTTTATGGGACGAAACCGTGCCTCTGCTACCAAAACTGCAAGTGCGTTGTGTGGTGAACCATACACAAATTTACATAAACACCCGCCCAACAATTTAGACACCATGACCAATGAGGCCATAGAAGTAAACCTCCAATCAGGAATAACGTTCAAAGCTTTAATTTACAACCACAAAGTTTGTGTCATAAAGACAATGCATAAAATCAAATTGTAAAGATATGTGATCACCATAGGCTGCCCAAAGCGTCGGAACAAGTTCAATGTAGTTAGCATTAACACAATTAGGCATTCAAGAAGAATCATACATATCATTAATTAAATGATCTGAGATACAGAAATACATCTCAGGTCAGATTGTATCAACATTTGTCAAGTTCAATTAAGCAAAGTATGCAAATTTGGCCTGGACATAGGTTGTCCCTACAGCTAACCACATTAGGAGATGCATGTGTTGGGAAAAACGCATGTGTGCAAAAATACAAAAGGGTAACAAAAATAATTTGGGAAAAATATATCTTGGACTACAGAACACTAGCTAGAAAAATAAGATTGCTAGCATTATAGATTCTGTTCTAGAAAGAGGGACATGTTCAGGGGCCATGACAATCAGCTGAGAGAGATATACCTCCCCTAGGAACAGCATTCAAGGGTTCTTCATCAGCAAATCACCTACATCAACTGCAAAGTCCAGTCAGAAGTGTCATCAGGAAAGTGCAGAGAGAGACTGCCTAAACTTTCAAAGTCCAGCCCTAATATAAAACACATAAATCGTGTTGATTTATTGGCATCATGTCATGCAAAAGAGGCATCATCCAATCAAAATGTTAGACATATTTCAGGTTGCAACATTCTGTTAATTTCCCAGTTCTAGCCTGAGATCATCTCCTCTTTCTGTGGGACTCCAAACAGTTGAAACGTGTATTTCATTGCACAGTTCGTTTCTTCCCAGGTTTTACTATGGGATCCTCTCATTTCTGTGTGAAATCATACACTGGCAGCAACATTTTATTTCACGTTAAATCCACAGGCCTGCATGTTCCTCTCCAAGGTCACTAGACTAAAAGTCTCCGAACAATTGAACAATGAATCTATTGCTTTCGCTTATGAGAAAGGAACCTAATGAAAACATATGTCAGAAAGATCAATGATTCATCACTTTTACATTACTGCAAATTACGAGCTCTGCATGCCTCATTTAAAAAAGTCATTTTGCTTCTAATCATTGTAGCTTAATAAAACATGTAAAGTGTAAACTTACAAACTTGTCAGTAATAATGCTTCATTAATATGAACAAATCATTTTAAATTAAATTGTAACTTTCTCAGTACATTTCAGTAGATGTGGAAGAGAAGTGCAATTATTTTGTTTCTGCACATAGCTTTAAACTGAAATCTCACATTAGAAATGCAAATTTGTTTTCATACTAGCAATTAGTTGAGTCTAAAATACAGTTTAGCTTCACTTTTGTTTCACTAGCTTATTGTTCAATAAGGAAGGCACAATTGGGACCGCCAACAAATGTAAACATGAGTACATTTAAAATGTCAGTGCAGCTTTCTACCTTAGGATGCAAAACATGAGACATAAATTGTCACCTTCTGCTGACGTCTGGGTCACTAAAAGCATTACTAAAACTTATGCTCCAACACTATTGGTAGCTTTATTGTTTTTCCAAACTTTCTTTATTTGGCCTTACAACTAGATGTACACACAGTCTAATGGCAATAAACACATCTGGCAAAAAGCATATAGTATACAGGCTGTGATGTGGCAGGTAGACAGTATAAACACATCACAAATCACTGCTCTGGACATCCAGGAGTACAACACATAATTACTGGACACATAACTATAGGATGTATAATAAAGGAATTGCAAGTATTTAAACCCTACAATAGTATGAGCCCTGGCACAATCATAGAGGGTATTATTAAAGCTGAAAAAATGAGATGTCTGCCATATTTGTTGTCTCACTATGTGGCACAAAAAGGGACCAGTAGATTTAGGAACCAACCTCTTCAAACCCCTGAAATTTCCTCTTTTTATAGTTCAATACATTCTATTGAGTTTAACATTGATTTTTTTTTAGCAAACATACATAGGAACCATTAGACATTTATTTCCACAGCTTCCTTACATCCTTCTATAAGGTGTAGAACCCCCCACCTTTTCTAAAGAGCATGGATAGTGATTTTCCCAGACAAACAAGTTCTTACTAAATTGCATTTGAACGGTTTTCACCCTCCTCAATCTTTCCTGTTCCATCCATGAGATAACTGAAGCAGTCTCACGTTTTGTGGACATATAAGACGCTGGCATCTATTGAAAAGCTCTAACACAGGTTTTGATACCAGTCATTCTTGTCCCCTATTTACACAGAATGGATTATTTCACTGCCAACAAGAGGAGGCATACTAGATCCCAGTTTCCCCTTTCAGTGACCCATCCCATAACCGGCAGCTGGCCTATTAATATTTGTTAGATTAAAGAGGAGGGAATTCTGCAATTTGTTATAACAGTAATGTCTTCCAGTATATCCTGCCATGAACGCTTTAACTTCGTATACTGCCAGAGAACATTTGCTAAAGATCCCTTGTTATATAAAGTATGTAGCCTTTCCAGAGGGCAATGCCATGTAAAAGGGTCATTTTAGACTCATCTCATTCACTCTGCTGCTGACAGGACAATGGCTTCGTAATCCTTCTCCTCGAAAGCAAAGCCCTACTGCCTTCGCCTTAGCCGTCAGAACTTTACATTTGACTGGTGATATCACCTCGTTCAGAAATCTGAAAATAAATTAAACTAATACAGTAGGCACTTCCTGCCTACTGTATTAGTTTCTGGAATTGAGTTTGGTGTTAGGAGTTAGAGAGGATGAAGTGCTCAGTGTGGCAGCTGTGTACTATGAAACCTTTATTGAGGCGCGCCAAGGTCCATATCGGGACCTCACTGTTCCCAGTTCTAGTCCTCGGTGCGCCCTATTAGTGGATCTTAGTACCTGTTTGCACACTGACAGGTGGACGTATTTGACTTTCTTATTAAAACTCAATATCACTTTCTATTGACTGGCTTCACTGTGAGTCGTAGCATTCGGCTCTTCCTCAGAATGCATATCAGCACAAAAAGTAGTTTTGTTCAGTGCCAGGAACTACTGTGGCAATGAATGCTTTTTGAGACCAAAAATATTTTTGCTTTTTGCCAGTGTTTGTTGTGATGGTGAGGGCCTGGCAGCTCTCACAAATAAAACGTTTAAAAAAAAAAACATGTAAAAACAAGGCATTGACAAAACCAAAAGGCTGATCACCAATGTCAGACCTATTCGCCTTGCGAATGCTGGCTTATTTTCATGTTTCCCATAATCTTGTCACACTGGTTTTCCATTATCAATAATTGTTTGGAAAACCTGCGATGCATTAACACATTTTACTAAATGATGCTTGAAAGAATGGGTATCTAAAATTTCACAGTAGTTTAACACTCCGCTGCCAGGCCTTTTCCTCCACAGGTGCCAAGCCTTTTTTGGCTATTTGGTGTAGTTGGCTCATAGACCCTCATAACGTTTTGTCCACATAAGCTATAAATGCCAAAATTGCATCCTTTTTTTCCGACATCCTAGGGGTTCTAATGGTACCCAGAGTTTGTGGGTTCCCCTGGAGGAGATCAAGAAATTAGCCAAAATATAGCTAAAACTTTGTTTTTTTTCAGAAAAAATTGGAAAAAGGTGCTGCCTGTGTTTTTTTTCCCCGAAAATGGCAATAACAAAGAGTTTGTGGTGCTAAAATCACCATTTTCCCAGCTTTCAGGAACAGGCAGACTTAAATCAGAAAAACACATTTTTCAACACAATTTTGGCATTTTACTGGGACATACCGTTTTTTCCAGGTAGTGAGAGAATTGGGTGCGAAACCAATGCTGGATCCCAGACAGCTAATCATTTCTGAAAAGTAGACAAAATTCTACAGAAATTGGAAATTTATGACGGCACGCGGGGAAACTACAAAGAAAAGTGAGGAAAATTAGCTTTTTTAAGCAAATTTTGAGGTTTGCAGAGGAGTATGGGTAAGAAAATGTTGGGGGATCCACGCAAACAACACCTCCCTCGACTCCTCCAGGTGTCTAGTTTAAAAAAATGTCTGGGTTTGGTAGTTTTCCCTAGATGACCACTGCACCTGGGACCAGACACGCAAGTGCCCCCCCCTGCAAAAACAGTTAGTTCTGTAATAGATCATTTTAATGTGTCCACTTCCTTCTGTGACGTTTCAAACATTCAAATTGTGAAAAGAAACGCCCTTAGGTTATGCTAAAAAAAATCCTTCACCCACCAACAGAGATGGTGGCATTCTTCATTATCGGGCCCCACCCGAGACACCTAGCATGTCACCGGTGTGCTTTGACGCCTGATTACTGCAGAGCAGGTTTTTTCATTTTTAATTTGATCACACATACTGGTTGGATTTGGCACAAGGGTGAGTGATGGTTCAATAGATCAAATTTTGTTAACCAGAGGTTTCACAAAAATTAAATGCACTGTTAATAACAAAAAGGCCCAAAAAACAGAACCAATGACTCACAGCTCGTGAGCTGTAAAGCCACGTCAAGGCACCAACTGCTTTACAGTCCATTCACACATCTTTCATACCTGACATGCACAAGACCATTCACGCTGCCAGCCGCGGGCCCAGCACATTACAACACTCATCAACAGACAGCACCATTTATGTGCCCATCACTTTCGTATGCCCACATGCCTGACACAGCAATCACACTAGTTGTCGGAGTCTGAGGACTCGCATTTTGCTAGCAGTGTCACTACTTACACCATCAGCCAAGCGCCACTTCACACACCGCCATCACTTTTTTTTTTAACGAAAAAGAAAACACAAAATAATTATAAGTACAAAACTACATACACAAAAGCTCTAACTAAATACATTACAGTAATGCCAACCGTGAAACTGAACAAAAAATAAAAAACAATATAGAACAGGCAGTTTACACTCACCGTAGTTCCCAATAATTCTTTTGGGTGTGGTAACTTCTGAAACAACCATCCACACACAGCCAAGGCTTTGAAGGACAATTGGGACAGTACATACAAGTCCCCCTCCAGATACCTCTTTGAGCACAGACTCTACATTTCTTGGTGGGAAAGTCTTCTTTGGGAGTAGGAGGAATGTGATCAGGAAAGTGTTGATCTTTCAATCTAGCCACATTCTCCACCACTGCTTCTCTAGGAACTCTTACCTTTTCCACCACAACAAGGGTCTCTATCACAGACTCCTGAAACTTAACAAACTTTGACCCATAATTATACTTTTTTTGCGCAGCATTTGCATCACTTTATGACACAAAGCGGCGCAAACTTACAAAATACAAATATATTTTCAGGGACAAGGAGGGCCTGAGGTTTTAATAAGCTTAGATTTACATTTATAGACAAATTTTATGAAGATCAAATGGCTAATAGGCCACCCCCTAAGCAAGTTAATAGACCCTGAGAAATGATTCTGCCTAAGATGTAATATAGTCTTTTAAGTGAAGGAAAATATAGGCTTTTAGGTATTTTAAGAATTTTTCTTATCTTTTTAGATTCATCTATTTATTGCTTATATAAATTGTTAAATAGTTCTCCCACAGTTAACAAGTATTTGGTAGTATGGGAGGCCATTTTTTGGAATTTTAATAATCTTCATTTAAAGTAATAATGTAAATGATTGTTAGTTACTGTTTTTAGGAGTCTCACCGGTCATTATTTATGTAATTTGGTTTTAGTGCCCATGTGAATAATTGTTGTTGGAATGATGTGTTTTTCACTTGACTGTACTTTCCTTTTATGGCTTTTAGCCGAATAAAGGTGTGATGTGATGAAATATATTTTGTAAACTTTTGCCGCTTTTGTGTAAAAAAAAAATGATGCAAGTGCGGCGCAAAAAAAGTACGAATATGGGCCTTCATCCTTGACTCAGGGGAACAATCCTTGAACGCAATAAAAGCATTAAAAGTTGCTAAATGGAAAAAATGAATTGCGAACTTCTTATACCAATTGTAAAACTTAGGAAGAGCAGTGTAATCTTCCGACCTCTGATCTACTCTATCTATACCACCCATGTGCTTATTGTAGTCCCAAATGCATGCAAGTTTGTGCACTTCGGCAACCTGACCCCAAACAGTCACGGGGTAAGTAGTCTCATCATGAATGGTAGTCAGCATGCAGACATCCCTCCTGTCTGCATATTTCACAGCTAGCAGCTCATCATTACGCAAGGCACTGCACTGTCCCCTCAAGTTTTTTTTACACACGA
The DNA here is from genome assembly GCF_031143425.1 of Pleurodeles waltl. NCBI lineage: Eukaryota > Metazoa > Chordata > Amphibia > Caudata > Salamandridae > Pleurodeles > Pleurodeles waltl. Next base: position 1,220,147,841 of record NC_090440.1, read on the forward strand.
GCTCCCTTGGATAGACTTTACGGTTAGAGCGGATTGTGCCACAAGCAACAGTGTGCACTCTGAATAATTCCCTGAACAATTGCACTCCAGTGTAGAAGTTATCTAGGTACAAATGGTGCACCCTGACGTCATTAGATGCCCTGGGGGGGGGGGGGGTACCGGGTGGTAGGGGATGAGCTTCCCCTTCCATCCCTGCTCAAGGGAGAGAGGTGAGAGGCCCACGGGGGGGGCTAGCGCTCCCACCGTGGGCTCAGATGCAGGATGAACTGGTCTCGCCCTCAGCACAGCAGAGCTGTAGCCGAGTGCGAGACCAGCTCGTCCAGGGCACCCAAGGGGTTAACAAAACCTTTTTGTTTTCCTAGTTGCATTGTTTGTGCACTTTTTATTTTGAGAGCAAAGAATCATCAGTTTTGATTTCAAGCTTCTGCAAAGGTTTAAATCTAATCAGAGAGCATTCTGGGAGCATTATTTGTAGCCTCATTGTTAAACTTTGAAAATGTGCGTACACATTTTTATACTGGAACCACCATCAGTAGTGCAGTCCAAGCTTACAAGCACTCTCTAGTACTAAAGGCATTGCATTAATGAACCATAAATATAAGTTTGAACAGCATTAACATTTGTGCACAAATATTATCTGAACTGCACACACTATTTCACAGCCATTTTCACTGCACTTAAGCAACTTATAAGTCACCTATATGTCTAACCTTCAATTACTGAAGGTTAGGTGCAAAGTTACTAAGTGTGAGGGCACCCTTGCACTAGCAAATGTGCCCCCACATAGTTCAGGGCCAGTTCCCGGGTCTTTGTGAGTGAAGGGACGCCATTACACGCATGCGCTACATATAGGTCAATTCCTATGTAGCCTCACAATGATAACTCTGAATATGGCCATGTAAGGTGTCTAAGATCATGGAATTGTCCCCCCATTCCAAATCTGGTATTGGGGAGCCAATTCCATGCATCCTGGGGGCTCCACCATGGACCCCCAGTACCTCCAAACATGTTCTCTGAGGCTTGCAATGCAGCTACAGCTGCTGCCACCTCGCAGACAGGGTTCTGGCCTCCTGGACTCTAAGCAGCTCAGTCCCAGTAAGGCAGAACAAAGCATTTCCTTTGAGAGCAGGGTGTTACACTCTCTCCCTTTGGAAATAGGTTTTAAAGGGTGGGGAGGGATAGACTCCCCCAGCCTCTGGAAATGCTTTGAAGGGCACAGATGGTGCCATCCTTGCAAAAGACAATCTACACCGGTTCAGGGACTCCCAGTCCCTGCTCTGGCGCGAAACTGAACAAAGGAAAGGGGAGTGACCACCCCCCTGTCCATCACCACCCCAGGGGTGGTGTCCAGATCTCCTCCAGGATGTCCCAGACTTCAGCCATCTTGTTTTCCAAGGTGTGGGGCACTTTGAGGGCCTCTGAGTGGCCAGTACCAGCAGGTGATGTCTGAGACCCCTCCTGATAGGTGCATCCCTGGGTAGGTAGCCAATCCCCCTCTCAGGGCTATTTAGGGTGTCTCCTGTAGGTGTCTCTTCAGATTCAGCTTGCAATACTCCTCCAGGAATTCTCTGCATCCTCTGCTTCAGCTTTTGATCGTCGGATCGACCGCAGACTGCTCCAGGAACTGCTGTACCTGCAACAAAGTATCCAGGACAACTCTTGTAACCTGCAACTTCAGCTCCAGCCAGCTTCTCCAACAGTTTCCAAGGTGTGCATGCTCTGAGGGCTCCCTGTCTTATTCCTGCACCAGAAGAACCAAAGGAATCTCCCGCGGAGTGATGGAGTCACTTCCCTGCTCCTGCGGGCACCTTCTGCGACGACGACCAGTTCTCTGGGACTCCTTTCCTGACGACGGACGTGCTCCCTGGAACACAGGTGGTGGACCAGCACGACCCAGACTGTCCTAAGGTCCGCAACAGCACCCCTGTGCACCGCGACATCTCCAGCTCCTTGGAGTTCTGTGCACTTCTTCCAAGAATCCTTCATGCACAATGTAGCCCAGGTCCCCAGCACTCCTTACTGCGACGCACAACTTACACAACTTGCTGAGTTGTTCTCTGGTGGTGTGGGACCTTCTTTAGTTGTGCTGCACCAACCGCATTTTGCATCTTCTTTGTCCCCGTGTCCTGAGACTCCTGTGGGTGCTGCCTGGTCATCTGTGGGCTCTCTCCAGTGTTGGAAGCCCCCTCTGCCTCTTCAGTCCAAGTTGAGGCCCCCAGGTCCCTCCTGGGTCCAGGGAGCACCATTTTGGCGCAAACCGCAACCTTGCTTGAACCAAGGCTTGTTGGATGAAGCAAGCAGCCTGCATCCAACATCTTGACATGGGATATCTCCTGCACCATGCAGGAACCCGCAGCCGTCTTTGGTGCTCTTCTGCAGACTTCTTCTAACCGGAGAATTCTCTTTTGCACCATCTTCTAGGTTGGCTGGGGCTCCTGTCCTTCCTGGAATCTTCTGCGACTTCTGGACTTGGGCTCCTCTCTTCACAGGACTTCAGGTCCAGGAATCCACCATTTGTTGCTTGCAGTCTTGCTTGGTTCTTGCAATAACTCTTATCACGACTTGTAGTGTGTCCTGAGGAAACTTGCATTACTTTACTCCTACTTTCCTGGGCTCTGGGGTGGGGTATTTTACTTACCTTTGGTGTTTTCTTACACTCCCAGCGCCCCTCTGCACACTACACTTCCCTAGGGGGGGAATTCGTGCTTTGCATGCCACTTTCTTAGTATATGGTTTTTGTTGCCTCTAGGTCTATTGCATTCTACTGTATTTTCTACTGTTTTCACTATTCTATTACTATTCACTTAGCTGATGTTGGTCTCTAGTGTATAAATTGTGTATAATACTTACCTTCAGAAGGAGTATTGCCTCTAAGATATTTTTGGCCTTATGTCACTAAAATAAAGTACCTTTATTTTTGGTAACACTGAGTATTGTCTTTTATTGTGTATAAGTACTGTGTAACAATAGTGGTGTTGCAGGAGCTTTGCATGTCTCTTAGTTCAGCCTAAGCTGCTCTGCTACAGCTACCTCTAACAGCCTAAGATGGTAGAACACTGCCTACATTTCACTAATAAGGGATAACTGGACCTGGTATAAAGTAAGTACCTTAGGTACTTACTACAAACCACCTCCTACAAATGCACCTTTTAATTGCAGGTGCGGCCCGTCCTTTAGGGTGGAGGGGCCACGCCCCCACCTTTTGCCCCTCATGAAGAGTGTCTGTCAGGATGAACAAAGGTCAGCCTGACACACCCTTCATTTTCAGCTCAAACAGCCATGAGTGAGACATGCACGATTTGCGCAGACTCCTGGCTGCCTGAGCTGAACTTTGCTGGGCTGAGGAGGTCACAGCTATGGGCGTGACTTCCTCAGCTAAGCAAAGGTGCCTCGAGGCCCTCCCCTAGGTGATGAGGAAAGCGTCACCCATTGACTTCGACCTGGGCGCTTCAGGTTTAAGCCCTGAAGCGCCCAGGGTGAGTGTCAATCATTGACACTTCGCCACAGAGTGGGGTGGGGTCAACAGTCTCAGTGACCCCATCTCACTCTGTGACAAGGCTGGGACTTCTTCCTTCCCTCATTGGCTGACCTTAGGCAGCAGTCCCAACCCTCCTGGGACCTCGAGGCTGAAGGTAAGTGTGTGTGATGTTTTAAAATGAATGTTTGGTGCGTGCGTGCATGTTTGAATGTTGTAGAGTGTTGTTAATGGATGTGTGTGCGTGCGTGTCTGTGTGTGAAAGAATGAATGTGTGTGTGTGTTGCCCGCCCGCCCCCCTGCCTTCTAAAGCTGCCGGACGCCACTGTTTAATTGTCAGCCGAAGAGATAATCGCTGGTACATCAAGCTTTAAGAATGATAAAATGTGAAGTGACCCAGGAGTTGAGGGTCTTCATGTCAAATAAGCAGGATCGAGCGCGCCAAGATAAGGCAAAACTACTGTCAAAAGTACAAAACTGCAATTTGATCTGCAAAACAAACATATTTGGATGAATTCTGGGCATAGCTCGCACATGCTAGTGAGTAAAGGAGTCCGAAAAAATTCTGGCCAATCCTAAACAATCTTGAAAAGTAATTTAGCAGCAAACAATTCAAACATTTTTTTTTTTTTTAAATTCCACCTATCCTATGGTCTCGGGGGAGGCCGTTCATTCAGTATATGCTAACACTTTTCAAAGATCAGAAGGCCAGGGTAACTTAAAACGGAATAGTCCCAATGAACCAATAGGGATTCTGAAAAACTGTGAGCACCGTATCTAACTTACTGCCCTCTACGTTCTAATTAACAAAAACAAGATAAATCACTCTTTTTTTTCTTCCTGTGTTTTGTGAATTTAAAATCCACCTTTGACTTGATCCCTAGTACAACATTATGGGCTAAGTTATCAAGACTCTGAATCTCACCGCCCTTGTTGGGGGGCATAGTCCTACTACTATACACTAACACTGGGCTAAGAGTAAAGGTCAAGGATGGAAGCACAGTCTTGTGAAAGATTCAGACCACCATGGGACTAAAGCAAGAATGTGTCCTTTCACCGATTTTGTTTAACATCATCTTGTCAGACTTATCCGTATCATTAAGCACAGTCTCTGCTCATTCCACAAGAATTGGGGGGCATTCAATCAGCAATCTTTTTGGTGTGGACGATGTCTTATTATTGAGCCATACAAAAATCTGTCTCCAATGCCTTTTGAACACCTTACATCAGTGTTCCCCAGTCTGTGGTCCGGGGACCCCTGGGGGTCCACAAAGCCTCCTCAGGGCGTCTGCGATTGCATACAAAATTAAATAATATTAACAGGTTAGGCCCCGAACTTTTAGTAATGTCTCAGTTGGGGGGGGTCCCCAGATCCCAATAATGGTTCAATAGGGGTCCCTGGGCTCCAGTAATGATAGAGTGGGGGTCCACAGAAGCCAAAAGGTTGGGAACCACTGCCTTACATGCATACTCTAGCAATCTCAAAGTGAATCTTAAAGCTAAAATCTTGATTACAGAAAATAAAAGTTTAAAAAGTGTGCCTGGTTTCTGAATGGTAACCAAATTAAGAGTGAATTGGAATACAAATACTTAGGAGTGCCGCTTGACAACCGAGGGCTTTCTTGACCCACAAGCAATACATGAAAAACAGAGCCTCCACTCTCCTCCATGCACTTTGCTCCTTTTCGAACCAACTTCAGGGCAGGACCATGACACCTAGCTTAAACATTAATTCGAGCAAAACTAATTCCAACTGTTGTGTATGGTTCTGAAGTTCTGCTGGGAAGAGATGCAAAATATAATGTAGGTAGCAAAAAATTTGCGAGTCGAAAATTGCGAGTCTTTGCGACTCGCAATTTCCGACTCGCAAACATGTATCCAACAAGAAAAAGCGACTTCATTTTGTGACTCGCAAATGAAGTCGCACCGCAGATTGCGAGTCTGCTGTTTGCGAGGTCGCTTTTTGCGACCTCGCTAAAAACAAACACGCAAATTGCGAGTGGGTGTCACAATTTGCGACTGTGCCGCAAATTGCATGCAGGTGCAGCAGAACAGTCTGGAAAACACTTCCTGGCTCTTGCTGATGACATCACAGGCAGGAAGTTTACAAATACACCTGGGCGGAGGGATGACCACAACCATATCCAACTGCTGAACAACCACCAGGAGGAACAGCAGCAAGAATGGAGGACTCTGGCAGGAAGAGGAAACTTTAGATTTCAGAGAAGGAACTGAAGGTGCTGACAGATGAGTGCTGCCAGCACCATGACCAGCTATTTGGAAGGGCTGCCCTCAGTGTGCCAGAGACTGACAAAAGGAGGATTTGGACTGACATCCAGGAGAAGGTAAATGCAATAGGGGTGAGCCACAGGAGCATTGAAGAGCTCAAAAAGAGATGGTACCACCTGCGCTCCAGGACCAAGGAGAGGGTGGCACAGCGCCTCCGGGAGATGAGGGGCACAGGAGGAGGCCCATCCACCGTCCCACCACCCACACCCATGGAGGAACGTGTGGAACAGACCCTGGAGCCAGAGGCAGTGGCTGGAATTGGAGAGCTGGACACGTCAGCGCCAGGAACATCAACAAGTGAGTACCATGAAACATGTATGTACACCCATATCTGCCATACCCCCACCCGCCCAGTACACAGCAGGATGCACAACCAAATTAGCTCCATTCCAGACTAGCAACCACCAGAATGGTGCATTATGGGCAATGTAGTCCAGTATGCAGCTGATAGGCAACAGTTTATTAGGAAGCATACAACAGATGTTAGATACTGACAGTGTGTTCCCTATGTCCCACAGGTCTCCCACAAGACATCCCCACCAGCCAGTCTGTCCACGGTGCAGAGGTCAGCCAACAGGCAGCACAAGACTCAGGAGCAGCCACCACAGGGCCCAGCACCACCCGACCACAGTCCCCTACAGCTGCACCATTGGACATTGGGGAGATTGACCCAGCACACGGTCCCAGCCACAGTGCCAGCCAACAGGACCCTGATGCTCCACCGCGTCGCAGACGACGTGTCCATGTCCCTGCGGTGTCCCAGGGAGATGTAGGGGACTCTTCCATGTCCGTGGCCGAGGCAGCTCTCATCAGAGGTCAGCGCCTGCAAACAAGGCAGATGAGTCATATCACGGGCCAAGCAGCGAATGGAGAGGAATTTCACCACAGGTGCACACAGACTTCCAAAGCCTGAACAGTCATGTCGGTGACCTTGCACTCTCCATCCGGCAACTAGTAACTGAACTTGTTTCAGAGAGAGAGAGTGCAAGGCGCCGTGAGCGCCAACTCATACATCGTTTGGACCGCATGGCTGCCTCAATCGTCCGCCTGGCTGTCAATACAACAGGGCTGTCACGCCGGACAGTCAGTTTGCAAGTAGACTTGGGCCACTTTGCAGGGTATGTGGCTCGTGGACTGGGACGGATAATCCACGCTGTGGACATGATGGAGGCAAGAAAGGTGGCTAGGGGCACGGCAGACACACCTCAAGATAGTGAGGAGGGCTCCACCGTCAGTAGTGCATCTGCCACGGACACAAGGGTATTGAGGAATGGCAGTGCTTGTCAGGGATCTGCTGACACTCCAGGCACTAGCCTTGCTGGGCGTCTCAGGCGTAAGAGTTGAGCTATGCACTTGCGGACAATTGAGGCACATGAGGTGAATGTGTCCTCATTGCAGGTGGACGTTTACAGCCCCTGACCAACAGTTCAGTTCTTTAGTTATTAGCTTCACTTAATAAAAGTTCTTGTTTGTTCCACTTCACACCTGGGCTCTTTGTGTGTGACATTTGTGTGTGTGGTGACAGGCAGCACATAGCATCCAAAGTATTGGTTTGCAATATGGTCCGTCTCTGTCTGCCTTGATTTGCAATGCTTCTATCCCCATGATGGCGATGTGGTAGCTCTTGCTCGTCATCCTCCGAATCTGGGTCTTCTGGGGTGAGATGTAGCCCACATCTGGTGGCAATGTTGTGCAGTAAAGCGTATGCGCCAACTATCTTGAATGCTGTTATTGGGGCATTGTGGAGCGCACCTACACTTCTGTGGAGGCATCTGAATCTTGCCTTCAACAGTCCAAAGGTCCTCTCTATAACATTTCAGGTCCTCCTATGTGCACTGTGGTATCGCCTCTCAGTCTCATTGCTGGGTGTTAAGTACGGGGTAAGTATCCATGGTCGTAGCGCATATGCACTGTCACCTGTTTGGCAAAAATGGACAATGTTAGCAGTGCATGGATGGTTTCCACATTGACCTGTGTGTATGTCTTCAGGGTGTGTTCAGTAATACCTAGGAGATATCTGTCTCCAAACTCCCCACGTTCTAGGCGTTGGTGTATCCCACTGTGCCTGAAAATGCAAGAGTCATGTGTACTCCCTGGAAATTTGGCTACCATGTCAGTGATAACATAATGGGCATCACATACCACCTGAATTTTCAGTGAGTGGGTACACTTACGGTTGCAGAACAGATATTCCAGATTTGCAGGAGGGCAGATTTGTATATGTGTCCCGTCTACACACCCTATTACATGAGGGAAGTTGGCAATCCTGTAGAATTCCAACTTGGTGCTGTTGATTTCTGCCTTATTCCTGGGTAGGTATATGTATCTGGACATGTGTGTGAGTATGGCATCTAAGAAACATCTGAAAAACCCTGAGAGTGCACTTTGGGATACCCCACCTGCCACAGCAATGACCCCCTGATAGCTACCCGAGGCCAAGAGGTGCAGTGAGCATAGCTCTTGCACGTGTGGGGATGGCGCTGCCGCGCACAGTCTGGCGTTGAAGCTGCGGATTGAGTAGATCTATTAATTCTAATATTGCTGCACTGCTGGAAAAGTGTCTGGAAAAGTGTCTGCCTGGTTCTGTATATCCTCTCCTGTCTCTGGCTCCTCCTACTCCTCTGCTGTGCGGCGTGGACTCTCCTCCTCCTTGCTATCACATATATCTCCGCCATCTTGAGTCACCCAGATTCCTTCTGGGTCTCCTTTTGTACTTTGGTTCTGCTTACCACCTGCTCTGAGTTAGTGGTAAATTGGGTGTGCAAAATGGGCTTTTTGCGACTAGTTGCAATTTGCGAGTGGCTTTTTCATATGGTTTGCGACTCGCAAATTGTGACTTCCTATTTGCGGGTCGCACTACGGAGTCGGTAATGGCTCGCGTCACTATTTGCGATTCGGAAATGGGGTTTTTGCATCCCATTTCCGATTTTGCGGGGTCGCAAATAGCGATTCTGGCCATTTGCGAATCGCAAAATGTTGCTACATATGTCCCTATGTTTGCTAACGCCGAAATAATTATGTTAAGTAGACTATTGCTGTAGGAAGTATGATTGAACTTCAGCTAACCAAAACTAAAAAAAGCCCAGGCCCTCATTCCCAGATGTGGAGTAATATTGTGTCACATGCAAACAAGGTTTTTAAAACGGTATTACAAATAGCGTTTAAAGTGACCACTCAGTTGGTAATTTTCTTACACCTAATATGCCTGGTATATGGCTGGTGGAATTTGGGACCGAAAACACGATTTCAATTCACAGCTCGGAATTAGGGAAAACATGTGCTGCCTTATATCCCATTTCATCCCATGGAATTTGTTATGGGGAGGTAATACTGAATCAGGGAAAACGTTACTCCTAATATTAGTTTTTCATCAGGTTGTATTACCTTCACATGTTACTCCACAAAGAGGAATGAGAGTGTTAATGTTTCCATAGTCGCAGCTGAGTTGTTTTCTAGAGAAACCAATTAAAATGAAAACGTGGATTAAGTAATTACGCACGATTAGTTTGATTAGCTGTTCATTAGAAGAGTGTGTTAAGTTTCCTGGAGGGTTAAATGATATTCAATATTCTTGAGAATTCAGAAAATACCACTTCGGAACCCCATTAAAAGTGCCTGCAAATTTGTCTGGGAAGTCATCTCACATTCTGCACCTGTAATAAGACCGATGGGATCTACATTGCGTCACTGATGAGTAGACAGACCGTCTGCCAAACTCTAAACCAGGACTAAAGTTCTTCACCTCTTAATGGCAAAATACGCATGAGGGTATGTTATGTATTTGTGCATCAGGAGCTGGATTCCTCATACGCCTAACGTCAGCCGTAAGCTCCATGCAACACCAGTCACTATGCAACAGTAGGCCGCACAGAACCATCTCATTATCCACCACATTCGGCATTATTATTCTGTAGTAGATTGTCACAGGGGTCACATTAGGCTATAATAATGCATCTCTCTCCTTATAGTAGTACAGGGCTCAGCACTGTTGCAAACGTTTCCACATTTAACTCTTGTTTTCTTTGTTTTCCCACAGTGGTGTGTTTGGTGAGCGCCTTCCTTTGCGATACTACCTGTCATGTGGAATGCTGCTAAGTGGCCTTTTCACTGCTCTCTTTGGCTTGGGCTATTACTGGAACATTCACTCCTTGTGGTATTATATCATTATTCAGGTGAGATGGTTTATGTTCTGTCGAACTCCTGCTGCAGTATTTTTCAATTCGGATGTTTCTCCTGTTTGTTATACAGGCCGTTTAGTGAATGTTTTAAACAGAAGTGTTAACCAGGGACTTTAGTCTACCCACTTTAAATAAATCTACCGTTTGGATTGTGCTGTAGCAAAATGTCAGAGTCGATGGCACAGCCTGACAGAGGTTAATTGATGTAAACCATTAAAACGTGTCTGCAAACACTAACATTGAAGAATGCTGTGCACAAGTTAACAAAAGAAGAGTGAATGGAGGAGGAGGTACAAAAAGAAACTAATAGAAATGGGAGGGAATGAGAGGGGCGGAGCAGCATGGAGGTTGGAAGAGGGGATGTATCAAAGCATATATAGGAAGAAAGGACACTACGATGGATGGAGAAAGAGGAGGAGAGAGATCAACAACAAAGAATGCAATAGTAAAAGATTAAGTAGAATATAGAGGGGCAAAAAGCAATAGAAAGGGAGAGAAGCATGGGGCGAAAAAGACTGTACACACGACCTCGTTTGAGAGCGTACAGGGGTGATAGAGCGGAACGTAGTAATAATTTTTCCTGCGTTCGGACGCTCTTTAGGCCGATGGATCTTTTGACTTAGTGGGAACTCTCTGTACTCTTATATCTATCAGTCGCATCCAATCAATAATCAATAACGAACATAAGCAACACCTTGAACAACATAACACTTAACAATTAATCCAGAATACATTTCGGCGAACCCTGACCTTTCAGCCAGGAATAACCACACCAGTTTATTGCAAAGTTAGTGAATTTATTTCCCTATATTAACAAAGCTAGCACAATATAAATGTGTCTCAACACCAAATGATAAACATATATGAACATTAATAGCTGTCCATAACGTCGAAACAAGTGTAATCTATGTAGCATTTGAATCACAAGGCATTCGATAATGGCAATGCAAAGCACTAATACGATAATCTGTAATGAACTAATGGCATACATTTAGTCAGCATAACAAGATCTCAAATTGCATAGTGCGACATATGGAATCCTCATCTAACCTCAAATTAGCATCGGCATGTGGGACTTCATGCAAAAACAATTTAGCAACATTAATTTAGAAAACTCCTAGCTAGGGCCCTTATCCAAATCAGCAGTTGGTTACCTAAAAGAAACACAATGCAATTTTACAATTTCCTTTCATATTTACCAATTACGATCAGCATACAAGGAAGTCTTCGTCTCACAGGTACCGTTCTTCGGTCATCTTGAGTACCGTTTCTCGATCAGGCATGGGACGGGACAAAGGGGCAGGGGTGGACGGGGCAAATGCCTCACGGCGGCAAGGTAAAACTATTACTTCATGCAAAGGGATCAAATCAAAATTACAGTCTCTAGGGCAAGAATCATTTAAAGTCTCTTTCTCTCGATTAGAGAAAGAATCAAAGTCTCTCAAAATGGCGTCGCAGCAAAGTGGGCCATAATAGCTACGAAGTCAAAATGGCGGGATGTCCGATGAAAAAGAGTAATGCTCTCAATGGCCCCCTTCTTCTCGTGCACCTGGTTTTTATAGACAACAGTTCAAGTCCTGTAGGGTCTCCATTGGTGGGTTCATAGGTTAGCTTCAAATTGACCAATCAAAAACGACAGTTCTCAAGCTTTTACTTAAGCATACATTATCCTTGGAGATGGGTACGCAAATCGCAACATTGTCTCCCAATTAGCTCACTTTCAGAGCCTCCATTGTCCGCACCTGCAAGTCGACCTTGAATTAAAGAGAAAATATGCCAAGCTGGCACTAACTTTAAGATAAGCATGTGAACAGCTTCTGTGGAAAAGTACAGCTTCAAGTAGAAATACACGTTTATTAGCACAGTGGGAAAATACGAGCCTCTAAACCGTGAGACCAGGCAACTAGGCCAAAGCCTCCGCTAAAGTAATGCTAAGCTAAAGCATTTCAAACAAGCAAATCGTAGCACACGTTTATGATTATGTCGGATTAGTGCAATTCTAATACACCACGTTATATAAAGCACGCGTATAAATGATGGCAAACTACTCTGAGGGCACATTTTGTCCCCGTACAATCTTAATTAGTTCGGTTAATGTCACACATGATTATTTCAGCACTACGTTTAAGCGTTAATAAATCAAAACCTTCATTTTCTGCTTCATCAATCCCTCCTCTGATGACTACTTGTCATCACACAAATTTAGCCCACAAATTTTATTCCATTAAAATTCTGTCAGTTCCCTCTTCCTTTTAGTTCCCCTAGTTTGCGCTTTGTATTCTTCTGCCATTCTTTTCATAATTTTCTCCTCCTTTCTTCTTTTTATTCTTTCCATAATCATTATTATTCCCCTTTTTATTCCCCATATTCCAAATACACAAATTATTAATATTAATATTCCTTCTATTATTTTCAATAATATTCCATTCCAAATTCCCCCAATCCAATGTCCCACTGAAGCTATTCCCTTTCCAACCTTCTCCCACACTCCTGGTTCTTTCAGTTCTTTCAAATCTGCACTTTCTTTTGTTAGATTAGCAAGCATAGTTTTAATCTTCACACTATTATCCGGTATATAGGTACAACAATGACGTGCACCAATCATTTTGCAAACGCCTCCATCCTTTGCTAAAAGAATGTCTAAAGCAAGCCTATTTTGAAGAGTCATAGCTCTTTCCGCTGCAAGCTCAGCATCTATCAGGATTATAGCACCTGAAAACTTTGTCAACATGTTATCCACTATAGTAGACAACTTTCTTATTTTGATGGAATTCAGCACAACTCCCAATGAAGGAATCATGGCTCCAAATATATCACCTACCACAGCAGCTGCGGTCTCTCTTTTCTGGATACGATGGGATCCAGATGTCTTTTGAATCATCGATACGTCATCCAGTTGATAAACCTTTGGGAACACTATACCCAAATAACATCTCCCCCACCATCCCTTTGGAAGACGATAATAGGCATTATGCCCACAAATGTAATACACCCCTGGAATGACAGGGTCAAGTCCGTTCATCATGAATGTCCATTTGGCCCTAAAAATAAATGTATGTTTACACTCACTCGCTCCTACAAAAATGTTGTCGTAATAGGATTCCCCTCGATATATACAAAACTTCCCTACATGCCAAGCATCTAAAGCAATTTTCCCTTGCGTCTTTATAGCAGCGAAATCATAATTATCTACTGAAGTCCTCTTATGTAGCTCCTTTTCTAATTTCGCTTTCATTTGAGCCCTTCTATCATCTGTACGATCTAAAAAACTTATTTCTACAGCAGAGACTGAGCAAGTAAGGTTCTCCCTATGAGCATGAGCCGTCTCAAAGGGTAGCATTGGCTCGAACAATTCCCTCATAATTTTATAATCCCAATATTTTGCAGTCTGGCTTAGCTGCGCTATTATAGGAACATAAGCAAAGGTAACATCATAATTCGAGTAAAAATACTGTATGTTAGATTGACCATAAAACCTAGACATTACTATACTACATGTAATCCCATATGTAAGAGGCATGTGGTGATAAGTTACCCCTTCCTTTACTGATGTCGGTATCTGGGTACACACATAACAATCTTTCGCATCCATAGTTTCAACATACTCTGTTAGTAAGCGATAGAAAACGTTATACAAAAGCTCTTTCTTATCATGCAAGAGTCTCTCATCCAGTGCTAGCCTTTTCAATGCGGTTAGTTCAGTGACAGTAACAGGAGCAATAGTAGAAGCAGCAATAGTCTCATTCTCACCCTTTCCATGCATTCCAAACACAATTGCCATTATTATTGTTACACATGTAATTACCAAGCCTATACACACATATTTACAATATTTCTTTCTATTGTTTTGCGTCATGATCTGTATAGAATCAGAAAGCTAGAAGCACTTATAAATGAAACTATTTTAGCAATTCAGTTACAAAGCTGAGCGAGCACAATGTTCACACCGTTTTCTTCAAAAGGCCAGGCACTTATCGGTTAGCAGCATTTGTCTCAATTCGGCAATAACTCAGTCCTTATCAGTATAGCAAATGTCTCATCCGGTTTAACAATGTCTCAGCTGGTTGCTTCTTTCACATTAGATTGTAGCAAGCATTTATTACCCTTTCAATCAACAGAGTCTATGAAACTTTTCTTTTCTATTGGTATCTCTTCTTCTTCTTCGTTCTCGATGCTTAGAGATACAAACTCGTCTGTCCAATCATCATTGACTGCATATGCCCATTCGGGACCGGAATACCTTCTGTTCGGTATCCTTTTCCTTTTCAATTTTGCTTCTCTTCTCGACTCTGCTTTGCTGGTACTTTCCTCTTTTGTCAAGTCCTTTTCTTCACTTGACGATTGTTCCACAACAGTCACTTCCTTTCTTTTCTCTTTCACTTTTGGTCTCCCTCCTTCGTTCGAACTTTCTTTACCCTTTTCTTTTATTGGTGAGATACTTAGTCTCCTCTTTGCACCATGTCCATTTGATGGACCTGCGATCTTTTCTGCAGAGGTTTGAACTCTTTCGTCCTTGCCTTCCATGTCCCCACCTTCAGGGGAATCGGTCACGTTTTCTTTTTCTTTTTCTGTATCATCTGTTTCTGGGAAAGCCCTCCTCTGATCAGGCTCTCCTGCCTTTTCACCTTTTTCGAGCCCTTCGTCACCGTTACTTTCTTCAGGCTCTTTATCACTTTCAGCTGCTTCAGGCTCCTTGTCACCTTCAGCTGCTTCAGGCTTTTTGCTACCCTCAGCCGCTTCAGGTTCTTTGTCGCCTGTAGCTTCTTCGTCGCTGTCTGAACTTCCTCCTTGGTCTTCCCCAAGTGAGTCAGACTCTTCGCCCTCCAATAATATTTCCTTCTCTCCCACTTCTGCTTGTTCGCTTTCAGTTCGCTTCTGTTCTTTCTCAGCACTCAGCACTGTTTTGTCAGGCACTGGTATTTTCAGCGCTTCAACCTCCTCATCTGTGGGACACAACACCTTCTTTGTGTGACTGGCGTGAATCCAGTTGGGAACCCCCGCGCACTTCACAGCGGTAGTTGTCGTCAGGATCACTTGGAAAGGGCCTTTCCAACGGGGTTCCAGACACGACTTTCTCACGTGCTTCTTTACCACGACCCAGTCACCTGCTTTCAGTGCGTGTCCTGGACCTTGGATCGGTGGCAAGGTGGTTGCTTCCACCTGGTGAGAGAAAGAGCGAACCACGTCAGCCAGACCTTTGCAGTAGTCTAACACCATATCATCTGTAATATTCAAAAGCATGTTTGCGGGAACTGCAGGAAGTCTCATAGCCCTGCCCATGAGAATTTCGTGCGGAGACAATCCAGTTTTTCTATCAGGAGTGTTTCTCATTGACATTAGCACTAAGGGCAATGCGTCAGGCCATTTAAAATTTGTCGATGCCCATATTTTTGCCATTCTCGATTTCAGCGTACCATTCATCTGCTCCACCAGTCCTGATGCTTCAGGGCGATAGCTACAATGCAGCTTTTGTTCAATGTTCAGTGCTTCGCAGAGTAACTTTATCACCTCGTTATTGAAGTGACTTCCCCTATCTGATTCTAAAGAGATCGGGAATCCGAAACGTGGTATTAACTCCCTCAACAATAGCTTGGCAACTGTAAGGCTGTCATTTCTACGTGTGGGGTATGCCTCAATCCAGTGACTAAAAATGCACACAATCACCAACACATATCTTAAACCTCCATGCACAGGCATCTCAATGAAGTCCATCTGCATACGGCTAAAAGGTCCGCTTGCCCTACCAATGTGGCTCGCGTTCACAACTGTTCCCTTTCCTGGGTTCATCTGCTGGCAAGTGACACATCAATGGCAAACTGCTTCTGCAGCTTGACGAAATCTGGGGTTAAACCAATCAGTTTTGAACAATCTTATCATGGCATCTCTCCCTAGGTGAGCTTGCCCATGATAGAACCGCGCAAGCTGTGATAAGAGACTATTTGGTAAAACATATTTTCCTTCATGTGAAACCCATAACTCGTCTTGTCTCTTTATACATTGTGATTTGATCCAGGAATCTCTTTCATCCTCCCTGACATTATTCTGTAATGCTTTTAGTTCCTCTATTGTATCTACGACCTTCAAGGCAAATGCTTCAGCTGGTTCGAGTTCTGGCTCACTTATTGTATTCCAATCATCCCTTAGTAATATACAGTTCAAGGCGCAGAATCTTGCGACTTGATCCGCATATGCATTTCCTAGAGACACATAGTCCTGTCCCTTCGTATGAGCGCTACACTTTACCACTGCAACTTCAGCTGGCACTTGAATGGCATGTAACAATTCCCTTATTCTTTCCCCGTTTTTCACTGGGGATCCTGAAGAAGTCAGGAAACCTCTCTGTGACCATAGTTGTCCAAAGTCATGCACAATCCCAAACCCGTATTGACTATCTGTATAAATGGTGACTTTCATCAATGCAGACAATTGACATGCTCTAGTAAGGGCTACAAGTTCTGCTACTTGTGCAGAATAGACTCCTTGAAGCCATCCCGCTTCCAAGACTCCTGTTACAGTACATACAGCATATCCTGCTTTCAAAATCCCCATCCCATCTCTTAGACATGAACCATCAACAAAAAGAATCTGGTCATTTTCATCAAGTTTAGTATCCTTGATGTCCGGTCAGGGTTTTGTGCAAAATTCAGTCACCTGAAGGCAGTCATGCTCGACGTCTTCAGCGTTCTCAATTTCAGCATTTTCTCCAGGAAGCAAGGTAGCTGGATTCAACGTAGTGCACCTTTTCAGCTGCACATTCGGTGAGCCCAGAATTATCGTTTCATACCTTGTGAGTCTTGCTCCAGTCATGTGTTGCGTTCGGGAGCGGGTCAAAAGTATCTCAACTGAGTGAGGGACCATGACTGTTACTGGGTGTCCCATCACTATTCCTTCACTCTGAGTGAGGCTGATACCAACTGCTGCTACGGCGCGCAAACACCCTGGAAGTGCTGCTGCAACCGGATCCAAAGTAGCTGAAAAATACGCTACTGGTCTGTTTACGCCACCATGGGCTTGGGTCAAGACAGACAAAGAACATGCATCACGTTCATGACAAAACAGTGTGAAAGGCTTCGTGTAATCAGGCATACCTAAAGCTGGAGCCCTGCACATGCATTCCTTCAGTTCAACAAAAGCATCCATCTCATCTCCTTTCAGCTCAATTTCATCCAAGGCATCCTTCTGGGTCAATTTCAGTAGGGGCTTTGCTAGAGACGAGAAGTTGGGAATCCACTGGCGACAATATCCCACCATTCCCAAAAACTTCCTCACCTCCTTCCTTGTCTTAGGTGGACTCATTTGGAGTATACTTGTAATTCTTTCCTTCATTATTCTCCGTGACCCTTTCTCGATTTGGTGACCCAAGTATTTCACTTTCTTCTGACAGAACTGTAATTTGGAAGGGGACACTTTATGTCCATTCCTTCCCAAATGATTCAACAGAGCAATGGTATCAGCTGTGCAGTTGCTTTCTGTCTTTGATGCAACCAGTAAGTCATCAATGTACTGTACTAGGGTTGACTCGAATGGCAATTCTAGTTCTTCCAAATCTTTCTTTAGAATTTGATTGAATATTGACGGTGACTCAGAAAACCCTTGAGGAATTCGACACCAACTGTATACTCTGTCTAGGAATTTGAAACAAAAAAGGAATTGGCTGTCCTCATGAAGAGGCACAGAAAAGAACGCTTGTGACAAATCGATGACTGAAAACCATTCAGCATCGCAAGGGACCTGGAACATTATCACAGCTGGATTCGGTACTACTGGGCAGCACTTTATTATGATGTCATTTATTTTCCTCAAATCCTGCACGAGTCGGACTTTCCCACTTGGCTTTATTAGTCCCATTATCGGTGAATTACATGGGCTGCTTAACACTTCTTTCAGTACCCCTTGTTTTACAAATTCGTCAATGAGTTGAGCAACTTTCATGAGGGTATCTTGTGGCATGTGGTATTGTGGGGTCTGGGGAAAGATTCCATTGGGCTTTACCATCACTTTTACTGGTTCCACTCCTTTCATCAATCCCACCTCTTTCCCTGTCATGTCCCACACTTCCTTTCCGACTGTTTCCCGTAATTCTGCTGGGATATCTTCTTCAGTTATCATCGGGAAAAGACAAATTAGAGGATACTCTTCGTCGACTGTTTCCATCTCATCCCCCTCTACACTGTCCTCTTCTTCCCCATCATTGCTCGTCTGTATTGTTATTCCTTCGTTTGAACACATTATCGAACAACCCAATTTACACAATAGGTCTCTTCCTAACAGTGCTATCGGGCTTGAGTCACATACCACAAACTGATGTACCCCTTGATAGTTACCGGTGCTGACTGGTACCAGATCTGTAATTGGGTTCGTCAGATGTCTGTTTGCTACTCCCACCACTTGAACTGTCCTCCCTGAGAGTGGCAAATTTGGTACTTCACTGCTCTTAACAGTTGAACGCGTGGCTCCCGTGTCAACCAAGAATGAGACACGGTGACCCATTACTCTTCCCTCTACGTACGGACCCCTTTGATCAACTTCCAAGGATGCCGCAAGCACACAATCTCCTTCTTCTCCTGAACTTTCACTCTCCCATACGTTGTTTATTCCACTCTCACTGTGTAATGGGAACTGTTGTACTGTGCCGTTTGTACTCATTACCTGACCCGTTACCTGCGGAGGAACCATCACTTGCTGCTGACTCATTGGTGCCAAAGGTATTTGCATTTGCTGATTAGGTACCATAGGTAACTGCTGTTGCATCGGCTGCATTTGCGTCATCTGCATACGGGGCATCTGCACCTGCTGCGGCTGCATAGGTTGTAATCCCTGCAATTGATTTACAGTCTGAAAATTTGGGTTTGGACCTCTCAATTTCGGTCCCCTCATTGTTTGAAATGCATTGACATCATTGTTTTGCTGACCAACACCTACACCTGTACCTGTACCTACACCTGCACCTACACCTGCACTTTCCTGCACCACCATCGGGCACTCGCGTTTCCAATGACCGACGATTCCGCACACGTGACACGGCATCACCTTCTTCATCGCTTGCACACCCGTCACAACAGTGTTCAAATCCGGACCATTATTCACAAAACCTCCTCTGCCTCTGCCTCTGGCCTGTGGCTGAAACGCCATGGTTCCCTGCAACTGTAACTGCTGTTGCGGTATCTGCTGTGGGAACCCTTGCATCCCTTGCAAACCTTGCAAACCTGTCTGAGCTGCCTTAAGCTGCATCATCATCACCTTCTCTTTCAGCCTTTTCTGTTTCACTTCAATTTCGTCGCTACAGTATTTCGCATAAGTCAAGACCTCATCAATCGGTTTCGACTGCCAGCAAATCAAATGCGACTTTATCATTTGGCTTATTTCTGGTCTCAGCCCTTCCACAAATCTGAACACAAAATGGAGCATGTCCTTCGCCTCTATTGTTTCCGTGCCACTGTAATTCTTGAACGCCTTCAACAACCTCTCATAGTAACTATGAATCGATTCTTTAGCCTCTTGGGCAGTTCGATCAATTTTCTGCCAATCCACATTTTTCGCGGCAACCTTCGTCTTCAAATGCTCAATCACCTTCTAGTACAAACTCATCACCATAGGTGATGGTGCACCCGTCTCTCTGTCCCTCTCAGGTTCACTTGTCGGCCAACCTACAGCTCTTTTGCAATCCTCCCACAAATCTGCCGGAACCACAATCTCAAAGAGAGTGTTCAGGTCTTCCCAGAGACATTTTGCAAGCTTCACAAACCTATCAGTCTGCTGATACCATTCAATCGGCTTCTCTCTTAGTTTGGGAAAATCGTCCGTAAAGGACTGAATGTCGCTTCTGTGCCATGGTACATGTACCAATTTTCCCCCTGCTGTCTCCCTCATTGGTAACATTGTTACTGTATCACTACTCTGCGGTCTTTTCTCATTGTGCTCTGTAGCACTGTCCCTCCTCTTATCCTTCCTCTTTACCCACCTGCTTTCCCACTTGTCTAAGCATCTCCACACTTGTGCACTCTGCAATAATTCTCTAAGGTGTGCCTTCATGCCTGCTGATCTCATGTGTTCAAAATCTGTAGTCCCAAAATCCAACCTATAGCTCCTGCTCAAGTGTTTCGTCTTGCCTATGTCAATCCCATTTCTGTCCGCTACTTCCTGCAAACTTCTATGCACCTTGTTTACTTCTTTCGTGATCTTTGGACATAGATACCTCAGCTCCTCTTCCGTGTAAGACTCTAACCTGTTCACACCCATACTCCCTTCCACCAATTCTTGTGCTTCCATGTTCAGCCTCATCCTATTCAGGTACTCTTCTCCTTTCCCACTGCCTGAACTTTGTGTGGCATTTAGACTGTTGAACCACTGGGTTAGCTGTTGCGCATTTACTCCCATCAGTGTAGCATTCACATCGACTGCCATCGATGGCTGCGGCAGCTTTTCAGTGTTCGATGTGAGAGGTATTATCAGTGGGGGGCTCGACCTCACCAGTGTTGACTGAGCACATATGGGACTAAACTCCATCAAGGATCCAGACCCATTTGGCTGAGTCGCTATCGGAGTTATCCCCGGAGTGTTTTCTATGCACCTTCTTTCTGTCCCATTCTGCAGCATTGATCCCTGACTGCTCAGACCCGAATTAGGCTGACTATACAGAGGTACCGCTGGACCTACGGTAATGGGCAAGGATATCGCGTCTGGGTTCTGTCCATTCCCCATGTTCTGTGGCATGTTCATTCCCACACCATGGGTCATCACTGCCGGCATGCCCATCTGGCTCCCCGTCATTTGAACATGTGCATTTCCTCCCTGCATCTGCTTTTGAGGCATCAAAAACTGAGTTGATTCAGCTTGTGCCATTGTTTGGTTGTAACCATTCTGTACTCCCCTTACGGTTGGATCTAGAATCATTCCTGCACTGTTATCACTGTTGTAGTACCCTGGCATCTGCGGCTGATAATTTTCTGCTGGTTTCAACACGGGCACATCTGGATATATTCTCCTAACCTGCGGTATCTGCGGGGTGAACAGCAGACTCGGGTCCTTTGGTCCCGATGATGCTCCTGAACTCTGAGTTTCATTGTTCTGTACCGGTGCCGGAGGGGCAGAACTGGTACTCGGACCTTGTCCATTCTCTGCATAAGGCGGTGGACGGTCGTTCAGCAATTCCATTATTAACTCCTCATCTTCTAACTCCTCTTCTCTTCTCAACTTTTCCTCGTCCTCTCTATCCTTGGGACACTTTCTGTCTGTCTTACAGGTGGCTTTCTTACCTGTCTCCTCTCCTTCCTTAGTAATTGCGGGGAACAATTTTATCCCCTGCAATACATCTGACCTCCACACCTTCTGTGCATTATCCCACCTAGCATCCGCTAGTGTCTTCTCTACCTTCCTCATTCTGGTCTCGAACTTCTTCTGCTGTTGCTGTCTGGCCATTAGTTCCCAAATTGCTAGAGCCTCAAACTGTGCTGGCCTTGGAGGCACCTTCATGTCGTACATCGTGAATCTCAAATTCTCTAAAATCTTTATATTGAAAGTCCCATATATTGGGAACGCTACGCTCCCATGTTTCTCTGTCAACTTGTGCCATTGCTTTAGCCAAAGACACGGAGCTACCCCCTTCTCTTCCATTACAATGTAAGCTGGTGTACCCTCGGGCGGCGTCTCTTCTCCTACGCTCGCTTTAATGTAAGACTCCCCCTTCATCGCGCTCCTAAATGCTTTAAGGAATTTCATTTTCTCGTCTTTTATTTCACAAAGTTTATAATCAATAGGTAACTTTAATTCCACACAATTTGTAATCAATAGGTGACTTTAATTCCCGGAATACTCTTCACCTGCCTTTCCCCTTCCAATCGAGTCCCACGGACTGCGTCCAATCCGTGCGCGACCCTTCTCTCCAACCAACCTATCCCAGCGCGGCTCTTAGTGACGTCACACTCACACACACTGCGGCTGACAAAGCCTCGTGGCTAGTCTTCCTTCACCCACCTCTTTTCGTAACAACTTCTTGCATATATTGCGAGCTACCAAAAAAATAAAACAGATCTGTCGGTTTAATACAGGAAGTGTAACACAATCGCTTCAGGACCTTAGGGACCTTTCACTAGCCTCGGGACCTTTCACTAGCCTCTGGCCGCTATTCCGTCTTTCTCAGTCCCCACATTCGCAAGCAAATCTGACCCGCAGACCTACTCTCAACTTGTCAATGATCTGTTCTAGTGCACTTAGAATCTTGTCAAAGCCCGAAGTCGAAGTTTCTTTCACTCCCTAACACACGTACCCGACTCGTTGACCACGCCCGATCAACCTACTAAACCGCCCAGACCACAACATGGATCAACATACTCCGGAGTCTCTTGACCTCGCAGGGCCCGTCTCAACAACAACAACCACGTGGACCTTTTTATGCACAAAGCGCCAGACGCACATGAAGCTCGACGACTTCCCTACTCTCACACTCGGAGCCGCACCTCCGATATCTCTATGAAGTTCGACGACTTCACTACTTCTACACTCGGAGTCGCACCTCCGCTATCCTCAAAAAGAAAATCCTCACAACCTTTTCACACACCCTGCGGCGATAAGCTGTGCAAGCGCAAAACCCTAACTTCACTCACACCATCACTAGTACCGCCAACGCTGATTCCACACCTCCGTTCTCTCCATTCGCAAGCTCCGAGATCCCGGGAAAGTCGCGGTGGACCTAGCCCGTCATCATCTTGTCAATCCGTTCTACCCAAGAAAATCTAATTCAACTTCTCGAACGGGGTCTCAGAATGCGTAACCGTTAATTTGACACCATGTACTTTACTAGTACAGGGTCCCAAAAGACGGAACCATCCTCTGCTACCATCTACTGATAGAGCGGAAGTAGTAATAATTTTTCCTGCGTTCGGACGCTCTTTAGGCCGATGGATCTTTTGACTTAGTGGGAACTCTCTGTACTCTTATATCTATCAGTCGTATCCAATCAATAATCAATAACGAACATAAGCAACACCTTGAACAACATAACACTTAACAATTAATCCAGAATACATTTCGGCGAACCCTGACCTTTCAGCCAGGAATAACCACACCAGTTTATTGCAAAGTTAGTGAATTTATTTCCCTATATTAACAAAGCTAGCACAATATAAATGTGTCTCAACACCAAATGATAAACATATATGAACATTAATAGCTGTCCATAACGTCGAAACAAGTGTAATCTATGTAGCATTTGAATCACAAGGCATTCGATAATGGCAATGCAAAGCACTAATACGATAATCTGTAATGAACTAATGGCATACATTTAGTCAGCATAACAAGATCTCAAATTGCATAGTGCGACATATGGAATCCTCATCTAACCTCAAATTAGCATCGGCATGTGGGACTTCATGCAAAAACAATTTAGGAACATTAATTTAGAAAACTCCTAGCTAGGGCCCTTATCCAAATCAGCAGTTGGTTACCTAAAAGAAACACAATGCAATTTTACAATTTCCTTTCATATTTACCAATTACGATCAGCATACAAGGAAGTCTTCGTCTCACAGGTACCGTTCTTCGGTCATCTTGAGTACCGTTTCTCGATCAGGCATGGGACGGGACAAAGGGGCAGGGGTGGACGGGGCAAATGCCTCACGGCGGCAAGGTAAAACTATTACTTCATGCAAAGGGATCGAATCAAAATTACAGTCTCTAGGGCAAGAATCATTTAAAGTCTCTTTCTCTCGATTAGAGAAAGAATCAAAGTCTCTCAAAATGGCGTCGCAGCAAAGTGGGCCATAATAGCTACGAAGTCAAAATGGCGGGATGTCCGATGAAAAAGAGTAATGCTCTCAATGGCCCCCTTCTTCCGTGCACCTGGTTTTTATAGACAACAGTTCAAGTCCTGTAGGGTCTCCATTGGTGGGTTCATAGGTTAGCTTCAAATTGACCAATCAAAAACGACAGTTCTCAAGCTTTTACTTAAGCATACATTATCCTTGGAGATGGGTACGCAAATCGCAACATTGTCTCCCAATTAGCTCACTTTCAGAGCCTCCATTGTCCGCACCTGCAAGTCGACCTTGAATTAAAGAGAAAATATGCCAAGCTGGCACTAACTTTAAGATAAGCATGTGAACAGCTTCTGTGGAAAAGTACAGCTTCAAGTAGAAATACACGTTTATTAGCACAGTGGGAAAATACGAGCCTCTAAACCGTGAGACCAGGTAACTAGGCCAAAGCCTCCGCTATAGTAATGCTAAGCTAAAGCATTTCAAACAAGCAAATCGTAGCACACGTTTATGATTATGTTGGATTAGTGCAATTCTAATACACCACGTTATATAAGGCACGCGTATAAATGATGGCAAACTACTCTGAGGGCACATTTTGTCCCCGTACAATCTTAATTAGTTCGGTTAATGTCACACATGATTATTTCAGCACTACGTTTAAGCGTTAATAAATCAAAACCTTAATTTTCTGCTTCATCAGGGGTGAGGATGTAAACTGCAAATGTCGAAGAGATCTGAAGAGACCGCACTAGTAGGGAACTAAAGGCAGACGCTGGAATGTAGGAATTTCGAGTCACTGCACCAAAACAAGTTTGGGTAGAAACACCCCTTACAAAAGCGAGTGAAAGAGTGATCATTGCAGCGGAAGAATCGAAAACACGGTTTCTTGGGTGTGAGAAGCCGCTGTTGCAGTTTGATAAAAAACTGGCTTGCACTCTGTTTATTAGACTGCTAATAATGACAAATAATATAGGCCACTACAAAACGGAATTGCCTCGTGCAGGTGTAAGTATTTCTCGAAGGTACTGATGAGGTCGACATTGGACGGATATAATTACTAGTTTCTTGAGCATAGGGTCAAACTTGTAACTTGCAGAGACCTTCATAGCCTTAAATTCATGGCTGTCAATTCACTGAAATTCCAGGGGTAGCAACAATAACATCACAAGCCCCTTGACCTCTACTTTCACTCTCACACACACAACTATATATACACACAATTCACACTTACATATATTCTCTCTCACATAAACACACTCTAGTCTGCAAGCACCCACAACATACACTGAGAAACATGTTTTATTTATCTCAGCTGCCATGGAAGGGCATATTCCAGCTAATGGTACTACATTTATAATACACTAATAGTAAAACATACATTATTATTCAATATTTGAGTAAAATAAAATTGACAGAAAACAAAGAGAGCGGGGCCTCAACTGGCGTCCATAAGGGCGTCCATAAGGACGAGCTGCCATTGTGTTCCAGGCATTGAATTTGCCACCTGTGCGGCCAGGGGTCGCAAAGGCAGTGCCAGGAGTCGCAAAGGGCAAGCCAAGGGTGGCAGCTGCAACCCCTGGCGACCCCCCAAATGACGTCCATGCTTACATCTGCACACAGTCAACTAAACAACCCTGAGTATCCAGCTGGCACTGGCTGTGCCCACGTCTGATTGGGAAAGGTGGAGTTAGTTAACTAAAACTTCTAGACCTGGGTGTTAGTGCCCACCGACTCTGCCTTCTCAGTGTCCAGTAAGATGAGTCTCGGGTCTCAGTCCTTATGCCTCAAAGCTCATGATGTGGTTTGGCTTATCCACAGGGTGCAAAAGGGGTCGGAGTGCCTGCAAAGGTTAGAGAATGTAAAAGTCCTTCTGGTCTATTAGAGTGCCCGATGGCCGGCCTGAAGTGGCCTACGCTGCCCCAGCACGTGTTGTTTATAGAATAATGGGGTGGCAAACCTGGAAGGGATGGGTATTTCAGTCATTACTCACTTGGTGCTCCTATAAGGAGCAATACATTTATGTTGCTCAGACTAAGACATGTTCGCCCTCAGTGCCCAATTCTTTCTTGTGGTGAGGATACTATTCAAGTTGTAATTTCGAAAACAGTGTGAGGCTCCATGACTG
This sequence comes from Pleurodeles waltl, assembly GCF_031143425.1. Classification (NCBI taxonomy): domain Eukaryota; kingdom Metazoa; phylum Chordata; class Amphibia; order Caudata; family Salamandridae; genus Pleurodeles; species Pleurodeles waltl. Next base: position 1,220,173,665 of record NC_090440.1, read on the forward strand.
TACGTTCTAATCCTTAGATCAGCAGCGCTTGAGGTGTCAGATTCAAATGCTTCTGTCTCTTTCTGTGCATTTGTAATCAATCAGGATCGAGTGGAAGTACCTGTTTACATTCCATCAAAAATCACAGTAATTCCTAGAGTCATGTAAGAGTTTACCCTTTAACGAAGAACTATGATGGAGTCGCATATTGCCAGGTGCCCAGTAAATGCAGTGTATTAAGGCTTGCAGGCGTTTTTAAGACAATGCTATGTTTTGAGGACAGACACTTTACAGCAAAGGATAATGGGCCATCAGGAGAAATGCACAATAGTTGTTATAGTTGGTAAAGAAGCGTTGGAAGGAAGGGAAGTGAGTATTAGAATTGAGTTTGTGAGCAGAGGGAGATAAATTAGGGAAAGTAGTTATGACTCCCAATTGTAGTGTTGCTCTGCATTTTTCTTCCTTAAAGCAAATCTCTTGCATACTCAAGGTCCTAAAGGCCAAACATTTTTAAAGAAATGGAAAAAAACAGATGTGTGAAGAACAAAAAGAAAAAGGAACAGTGTTGGTAGGCCAGGGTTAAATGCCAGCATCGTGAGTGTTGTGGTGCAATCTCAAGTTACTTTCCGTCTACCACTGTGTTCCATACAATGCCTGGATTCTCCAGGCGAATCACTGGCAAAAGATGCTATTGGTCCCATTTCTTGTACAAATTGGATGCCTAGGTATGTTGCTCTGTTGGATTTCTTTTCTAAATGGCTTGAGATTTTATGGTGAGGGATGCGGCTTTTCAGGCTATATTAACATTTTTAGATGAGAGTTTCTAAAGATAGAGGTTTCATAAATCAATCCTTAATGATAATGAGTTCAATTTAAATCTGATGCGTAGAATGGTGATTGTGTGTGTGTGTGTGTGTATATATATATATATATATATATATATATATATATATATATATATATATATATATACACTGCTAATTATCATGCCCAGGGAAATGACATTGTGGAACGTTTCAAAGGAGTGATTATGGGTGCTAAGCAAATAGAAAGTAAGAAAAAAGTTATTTGGTCCCATAACTGACTTCCACTGTTATAGGTTTCAGTCCCTTCAAAATTTTGAGGGGGAAAGGGCCTTACACCACGGACAACCTTGGGTGGATGTCTGTGGATAGGCAGAGAGGGTTGTCCATGGAAGTATTAGGAAGAACATAAGGGATGCTTAGGCATGTTCTAAAAAATATTTTGAGTCTTAACATAGCTCCAAGCCTGATGGTTTTGGGGTAGCAGATATGGTGCATGTGAAGTTGGGACTGAGAGTGAATAAAGGGTGTATCAAAGTTTGTGACCCTCTAAGTACTTACATTGTTTTCAATCAATCAATCAATAATATTTCTAAAGCGCGCTACTCACCCGTGAGGGTCTCAAGGCGCTAGGGGGTGGGGGTTACTGCTGCTCGAAGAGCCAGATCTTGAGCTTGAGCTGCTTCTTCAGCATTCAGCGGTGGCAAAGTATGATATTTTAGTAGGTTATCCAGGTGTGAAAGAAGCATTATGAATGAGAAGAATAAATAGGAGTGTGTTGAGATTCCTAATTGTGGTGGTTTAATGAGGATTATCGTTGAGTCTAGCTTTCTAGATTGGGGGGAAGAGATGCGTGAAAACAGAGATGCTGCAAAGGATCCTATGACATTTGAACACTGCCCCTGGTATAGGTGTCAAGCAGAAGACTTTTGGACAAGATGATAGCTTAACTGTGCATGTTACAAAATCAGGATGCACTGTAATATTTTCAAGAAGTTGGATGGATCTGGTACAGATTTATATGTCTGCTATTCAGTATAATTATATACGCGTTTTGCTTTTTTTCCCTTCCCTTTCTTTAATTTTTGTTTGGGGTTATTTGTTTTTAGGGAAGTATATAGTATTGCTCTAAGCATGCTCTGGCTCCTATTGTGCCTGGGTTATGATGAGAACTATGTTAATGTTTTGTTCTGAGAACGTGCAGGTTTCACCGAGATTTTTGATGGTCTTTGGAGACTGGGATTCCTTGATGTACTGATCTGTTCTTGAGGTCTCTGTGAATAAATACCTTTGAATACTAGAGGACTCTTGCAACTGTATTAGGCTTAAAACAAATAAAGTGTAAACGGGTAGTTTTTTGCGGAACTGTAGAAGATCCATTTGTTAAAGGTATTCTGTAAAAGAGTCCCAAAAAGGGAAGGGACTGCACCAGAGAAAGACTCGGTAGCAGCTTTGTGTGGTCTGAACTTCTTCACTTTGAGGCAAAACAACTCTGCTCCTCAAGTTCTTACTACAACCTTAGATTTTTAAGGAAGTTGATCCATGAGGTACTGTTTGGAAGTGACTGGCTTTGAAAATGATACAGAATTTTGGTATCTGTTTGGAGACAGTGTATGTCATGCTAGGGGTGATAGTGTCAAATTTTTGTACACCTGATAAGTGTCTAATGGTGGAGTTCATCAGCGAATTAAGTAATGCTATGGTAGACTAGTCTGAAAGCTGAATTAATTACTTATACATTTTCAATGATTAACTGTTAAGAATTCACAAGAATTATGATAACATAGAGAAAATTGTGTGTCATGAAAATGTGCCCACTGATGTGGCCACCATAAGATGTTTGAAAATCAATAATATACTCACGGTTATAGTCTAAATGATGTGCACATGTAGAATAAAATGTGCTTAAATTTATATTAGGCATAAGTAGTTGGGGCCTAGTCGACAAGCTTCATGCTAAGTTGCATGGCAGAAAATAAATAAATGGCTTATAAATGTTTTGTGAAAGCCGAAATTAATATTGTACATTGTGCACATGGCGCTGGCCAAACGATTTGTAAAATGTCTTAAACTTTCTCATGAGAACTGCCTGTTAAAATATCTTACACTAGAAATGTTACAAAACTATCCTTGATGCGTGAGACAATGATGTTCTCAGGAGCCAACAATTGATGCACTGACTACAGCTAGAATTGCAACAAAACAGCTACCTGACGAACCTGACATTGGGAACAGTAGCCAATCATCGACATGTGAAAGACTGTTTAGTTATATTTTAGATTTATAGTTTATAGCTTATTGGTCCTACTATAAATGTACGATTTTCTGACCTATGATGGCGTGAGAAGAGATGTTTAGGAATTTAACTTAGCCTGCTTGCACTCAAACCCCAGAGCCTAGATACCAGAGTCCATAGCCTTTGGCCGTAGACCTTTTTCTGAGTGCTCCAGAATGTTTCCCTCCTTTCCCCGTTAGAGTCCTATTCGTGGAGTACTATAGATCCACGTAGTTTGGTATTTTGTGTTAATGTTGATTCTTTAGCCTAATGTCCCTAAGTGGTTCAGTCAATTTAGAGCCCAACCATGGCGGAGCCATCCCCTTTCACTGTCCCATTGCTGATGGGGACCAGACGGATGTCCACCTGACGAAGAAACCGCCTCTTGCTGACCCATTGAGGAGAGTTATAACAAAATGCTATTTTATCGTGCTGTATTTGTATTTTCCTTTCGGTACCAACCGCTATTTTGATAGAGCCTTAGTTAGATATTTCTAAATTAACTTTGACTTAAATAGTTTTTGCATGAGGTCCAAACATGCTATTCTAATTGGAAGGTTAGTTAGGATGCCCAAATCTTGACCATTGTCATTAACAAAGAATTGATTCTGTTCACAAGTCTAGATGTATACTATCTCTGTTTCCCAGTTCTTACTGTTATTGATTTGTACTGTAACTCTCGAGTGTTTAACTATAAATGCTTTAGCTAAATTGAGATTCATTAGACACTTTGGTCAGCCCGTGTTATGTGTATGTTTGTCATTTGGTTTTGAGACTAATCTATGTGATATTAGCATTGTTAATCTAGGGAAATAAACATTTTAACTTTTCTAAAAGGTGTGTTTTTTCATGGCCAAATGGGTCATGGTGCGTAAAGATTACGGACTCCAAAAGCATTGATGGTGTTTATTGATTTGTGTTGTGGTGCAATCACTCTAAGCATAGTCATAAAGGTCCATCAAACCTCTAATGTGTCCCCTTATCAATTAAACTATAAAAGATCAAATAAGGCCAGGCGCGCTCACAGATTTTGGTAGCAGAGTCGAATGGTTACGTCTCCTTAATGGGCCACCATCATTTTTCAGATTTGTATAGTATAAACAGATGGTAAGTCCCCTTAAGAGGCCACCATAGGGTTTTCTCAGATTTAGGTAACGGAAACGGAGTGTTTTGTCTCCTTAAGAACCCACTATGATTTCCGAGACATAACAGTCATATTCTTCCAGATTCAGTAGTACAAACAAAAGGTTATGTCTCCCTAAGAGCATACCATGACCTTCCTTGAACCTTGGAGTTTGCCAATGCTTGTTTGAAGATGTTCTCAGCGTTCCAAGTGTGGTTGTGAGAGAAATAGATTTTCCGCTTGCACAGTTTAAGCAACTAGATCCGCGCTGGGATCGGTCGGTTAGTGAGAAAAGCTGCAAACGGATTGGTTGACAATCGTGAAGCGTAATTAGTTGAGGTGGCAGATGAAAAGGATTTTGGGATTGGAATGTACTTCCTGATTCGATTGAAAGCATAGCCTAAGTATAGAAATGAACATTTTTAAAGCCTTAAAGAGTGCCCTAGGTGGAGATGTATACATTCCATTTAGAATAGGAAAAATTGCACTGCCATAAGGTACCCCCGCATACTTTGTAATTGAGGAACAAGGTGCAGCTCCATGTCGTTGGTTAAAACAGTGGTGCAAAGAGACAGAGAAAGAAGGGAGCTTAGTGTTTCCTACCCATGGAACATTTAATTTGAATATACTAGAGAATTTGAGGAGAGTACTGTATGATTCAAAACCTCCTCCGAGACCTGCACAATTTGAAGCATTAGCTATTTGGGAGTTAGTGGCCAGAAAGCAACAGCAACAGAAATTTGAGAGGAGAATGAAAAAAGTTGAGAAAACTTTAGCTGGGGCGAGATGGGATAGAAACCAGAATATTTGGAGAGCGGAGACTCTACAAGAAATTGGGATATTTCCTGCAATTACACAAGAAAATTAGAGCCAGGCTAGAATGAGTACCGAAAGGAGGGATTTGTATTCTTCAGATGGCAGAGATCGACAGAGTCTAGAAAATCTTTGACTTACGATGAAGACTTAGATGATGATGAGTTTATTTTGCAATTACTAGAAGTCGTCCCCACCATATGCAGCCCATGAGACCGGTCCAAGTATTAGTGCAGACCCTACTGCACCAAGGCAAGTACAGGTTATCCATACTGTCCCTAGCACGTCCACATTTCAGAATCCTATACCGTAGATGAAGAAATCAATAATTTACCCAGATGTACCTAATGTAGATACTGTAACACACTTAATGGTGCCGACAGGACAATCTGCCCAAATGAGACAGGTTTACTCGAAGCCGACTCTGGTTCAGATAGTCTAGCCCTGATTTAATGTCTCACATGCAAACACAGACAATCTTGTGATACATCCCCATAGTAGGGTCACTGACAGACAGTCAGCATTAACAAGTCAGAATACATGAGTAATGTACCCTAAAGATCAAAAATTCCGGCAGAGTCCAGATGCTGTGTCAGTACCCATTACTATTGGTCCAGTCATACCCTTGTTTGCCCAGGGAAACAATTAGAGCAGTGGGCAGAAAATTCTGAGTCAAAGTATAGAAATGGAAAGGTTCAATGAACATACAGGAATGATGACTCCGATGAAACAGACATTTGAGAGGACAAGTTTGTTAAATGATTTGAGTTACCCCAGGACTCCACCGAATATTCCAGGGAGACCAGAAATAGGTCCTAACACCATTTACAATGACACAAGAGACTCCATGTTTAACGTTGCAGCAGATACCCAAAGTAGGTAATAACGCCTCTTTACAAGGTCTGACAGCCCAGCAATTAACTGAATGGCTGGAGAAGTTAAGTAGCACACAAGGAGATTCCAGCGGAGGACGTTCGCTAAATTTGACCAGGCTTAAAGTAGAAATAGACAAATTGATTGAGGGAGCTATTGGATTGGATACACTTGACTCATACCTAGAAGATGAGTTGCGTTTTTTGTGCAAACTAATTACCAACAAAGCGGGATTGGGACATCTGAGATTAGCAGACCTAACAGATAAATAAGACATAGAAATTGAGAAGACTAAACATCTGAGAAGAAGTTACAGGTTAGAATTTGACTCAAAGGATAATGAGAAGATGAGAATCCCGGGAAGGAAAATTGACAAAGCATTCAAACATGGGGAGCATTAGACAAATGGGAAGGCAGATGTGTAAAGAAGCAAGACAGAAGGAAAAGGGAATCTGCAAACTTAACTGTTAATGTGCAGCAGAATGCCGATCCAGTAAAAAATATTACCAAAGAGAGATATTCCTGAAAGGAATTTTGTCCATGTACTTTGAAGCATAAGTGACATTTTGCCATTTACAAATGACTACCCCAGATTGAGAGAGAAACCAGTAGAATGGTACCAGAAAACAGATAGGTTTGTGAAGATTGCAAAATGCCTTTGGGGAGATTTAAATACACTATTGGAAATAGTGGTTAAGCAAATCTGTGGGTGCAATGCAAAAGGAGTATAGATTGGCCAGTAAGAGAACCCCCATGAGACCAGTCAACAGGTGCACCATCTCCTGACGTAATGAATTACTATTACAAAGTGATTGAATTCTTGAAGATGAGGATAGCTCCTAAAATATTGATTGGCAAAGAATAGACAGGACAGCTCAGGAAGGAAAGGAGTTTATACATGCATATTATGAGAAATTGTTGCAGGCATTTAAGCATTACAGTGGCATAGAAACAGTTGAGCCGAAAGACATGATTCATTTTGTGTTCAGATTTGTTGAAGGATTGAGACCTGAAAATACCCAGATGATTAAGAGTCATTTGATTTGTTGGCAAGCAAATCGTATTGATGAAGTATTGCAATATGCTAAGTACTGTAGTGACTAGATTGATTTGAAACAAGGAAAGTTGAAAGAGGAAGCAATGATGATGCAGATAGCAGCACATACAAGAATGCAAGGGAGTTTTCCGCAGCAGCCACAGCAGGGAAACATGGTGTTTCAGAATCAGGTCAGAGATAGAGGTTGTGATGGAAATGGAAATAAATTGTGGTCCTGATTTGAATACTGTAGTCAATCAGGTTGATGGGCAGGGAAGGAAAAGGTTGTTACCTTGTCACGCTTGCGGAGGCCTTGGACATTGGAAGCGGGACTGTCCAACTTTAGTACAGTAAGGTGTTGCCCCACAGATGAATAAAATCAATTATTTCCCAAACATGAGAGGACCAACAGTGAGAGGTCAAAATTGTGTTTTTCAAAACAATGTAAATCAGGTGCAAGGTTCCCAGCCCATTCAGCAAATGCAACTGCCACATTTGCAGATGTCACAGAAAATGCAACCCCCAAGTTCAAATGGCACCTAGGCAACAAATACAGATACCTCAAGCCCCAGTGGATCAGCAACAGATGATGCTTCCTCAGTAGAGCACAGGTCAAAGGTTTAACCTCAGTAATAACACCGTACACCAGTTCCCATCACACAGCAATACAGCAATGAATGATGATTGGGTGAGTGAGAGTTCAGATGAAGAAGAATGTGTGTTAGAAGCTTCATTAGAAGTAGATCAGAAGGGCCCCTACGTGAAGGGAATGGTAATGGGGCACAAAGATTCATTCCTAGTTGACACAGGAGCTCCACGCTCTACTGTGAGAAGTGCAGAAGTCCTTAACTTACCCCTTTCAGGGAAAACAGTACAGATTGTAGGAATTGCAATTCAGTATTTGACAAACCCAATTACAGAACCAGTTTCAGTTAAAATTGGAAATTTCAAAGGACTACCCAAATTTATAGTTTGGGACTCGAGTCTGGCTTCCTTATTGTGAAGGGACTTGTTATGCAAAACGAGATGCTCGATTACCTGTTCAAATGATAGAATTGCCATTCATACAAATAGTGATGATGAAGATGACCAGTTTCAGACTGTAACCTAGTGAATGAAGAGTACCCATTGATCGGTTTCTTTCCTGTTTTGACAGTATGAGATCTTCCTTCTGACTTACAGGGAATGGTTAATATGAAGGTTTGGAATTTTTCAGGAAACACATTGGTCTAATCAGAGGAGTTGGGGCAGTTAAAGTCCCAGTCAAGCCACATGCAATTTTCCCCCAGATTCCACAATATCACATGACAGAGGATACTATTGAAGGGATTACACCTAGAATTGTAGAGCTTGTAAGGCAAGGCGCCTTAAAAGAAGTATTGAGCAGTTGATGTAACTCACCTATAATGGGACTGCAAAAGCTAGGTGGGAAATTTCGAATAGTTCAGGATTTGAGGAAAATCGATGATATTGTGATTAAATGTTGTCCGGTGGTGCAAAACCACTAGTGATATTGTTTTAGATCCCATGTGATGCTGAATGGTTCACCGTAATGGACCCATCACAAGCATTCTTTTCTATACCTCTTCACAAGGATAGCCAATTTCTCTTCTCTTTTAAATTCATCAACCGTGTATATTGTTGGTGCAGAATTCCTCAAGGGTTTTCAGAGTCACCGTCCATTTTTAATCAGATACTAAAAAAGACTCTGGAGTCATTGGAAATGCCCTTCCAATCAACGTTAGTCCAATACATTGAGGATTTGTTGGTTGCTTCAAAGACGAAGGGAGAGTGCAGGCAAGATACTATTTCCTTATTAAATCATTTGGGAAGGAACGGACACAAGGTGTCCTCAGCAAAATTACAGTATTGTCAGACAGAGGTGAAATATTTGGGACACCTAATTGAAAGGGGAGCTAGAAAAATTTCCAGAGAGAGGGTCACTGCCATATTACAGATGAATACCCCAGCCACACAAAGATGTCAGAATGTTTCTAGGAATGGTGAGCTATTGTCGACAGTGGATTTCCAATTTTTCAATTGTTTCAAAACCACTGCAAAAGTTGACACACAAAGAAGTTACTGAGCCCCTAGAGTTAGATCAATCTTGCATGAAATCGTTTACCGAGTTGGGACAAAGTCTGTGCAAAGCTCCGGCTTTGGGAATGTCTGACAACACAAAACCTTTCATGTTGTTTTGTCATGAGCATAATGCATGCTCGTTGTCTGTTTTGACACAGTTGCATGGTGATGTAAACCGCCCGGTAGCATATTTTTCAGCTACTTTAGACCCAGTTGCAGCAGCTTTACCTGGCTGTTTGCGAACTGTGGCAGCGATTGGCTTGAGCCTCGCTCAGAGTCAGAGTTTAGTGATGGGACATCCCTTAAAATATTTTGGTCCCTCACTCCATTGAAGTTTTTCTTACTAGAACCAAAATTCAACATCTAACTAATGCAGAATTGGCCATATATGAAAATATTATTTTGGGCTCGCCAAATGTTACTCTGAAAAGTTGTACAGTGCTTAACCCAGAAACTTTGTTTCCAAAAGAAAAAAAGTTGATAAATTAAAAGATGTCGAGCATGACTGTCTGGAGGTTACTGATTTGTGCACACAACCCAGACCTGACATTCGAGATACCTGACTGAAAGAAAATGAAGAAATTATTTTTGTTGAGGGTTCCTGTTTAAGAGATAACATGGGAACATTAAAAGCAGGACATGCAGTGTGCACAATTTCTGGTATACTCAAAGCTTCTTGGCTTCAGGGAGTATATTCTGCACAAGTTGGTAGCCCTTACTAGAGCATGTCATGTCCCTGCACAGCTTAAAGTTACCATTTATACTGACAGCAAGTACGGTTTTGGAATAGTCCATGACTTTGGCCAGTTATGGTCACAGAAGGGTTTCCTAACCTCTTCTGGTTCACCAGTTAGAAATGGGGACAGAATTCATGATTTGTAGTAAGCTTTACAAATGCCTGAAAAGAGTGCTGTGGTGAAATGCAGTGCACACCAGAAATCGCAATATTTGGTTTCAATGGGAAATGGATATGCGGATCAAGTCGCAAGGTTTTGCACATTGAATTATATATCTTTCAAGGACGAATGGGAACTGTTGCCTGAAGAAGAAAACTGTGGTAACTAAGCGATGCGTATCATAGATACCTGGGATGAATTGAAAAATTTTCAGGGAAATGTTAACAAAGACGAGAAGAAAGAGTGGGTTAAACTGAAATGTGTACAGAGGGAGGAACTGGAATGTGTACAGAGGGAGGACGATGTATGGCTATCCGGGGAGGGAAAAGTAGCTCTCCCTAACTGCCTGCTGACTCAAATGGCTAGATATTACCATGGACAAGCACATGTTGGAAGGGATGCTATGATTCGCACTTCCCGGCAGACATGGCTTAATCTGAAATTTAGACAGGTTGCTGAAGCAATTTGCCATTGAGATGCCGGTGTGCTGAGGAATGAGATACGTGCTGGTGATTGTTTGCATTTATAGCCATTGGATTGAAGCCTACCACACACGAAGGAATGACAGCCTTACAGTATTTAAGCTGTTGCTTGGGGAACTGATACCTTGTTATGGTTTTCTGGTCTCTTTAGAATCAGATAGAAGATGTCACTTCAACAAAGAGGTTATTAAATTACTATGTTCAGCCTTAAACATTGAGCAGAAGTTGCACTGTAGTTACCACCCTGAGGCCTCAGGACTTGTTGAGCAAACAAATGGTACCCTGAAGTCAAGACTTTCAAAGATGTGTGCGTCCACAAATCTGAAATGGCTAGACATACTACAGTTAGTTCTGATGAGTATGAGAAACACTCCTGACAGGAAGACTAGAATGTCACCGCATGAAATATTAATGGACAGAGCAATGAGGTTGCCCACGGTCCCTGCCAATGCTCTTGTGAACAGATGTGGTTTTGGATTACTGCAAGGGTCTGGCTGATGTGGTTCGCTCTTTCTCTCATCAGGTGGAGGCCACCACTGTACAACCATCCCAAGATCACAGTCGCAACCTGAGAGCTGGAGATTGGATTGTGGTCAGAAAACATGTGAGGAAGACTAGCCTGGAACCCAGGTGGGAAGGTCCACACCTAGTAGTATTGGTTACTACTACAACTGTTAAGTGTGCTGGAATTCTGAACTGGATTCATGCCAGCGATACTCGAAACGTACTGTGTCCGGTGGACAATAAAGAAGAGTTGTTGAGCATACCAACAAAGGCCAGACAAACTGCAGAAGCAGAAGGGGAAACTGGAGAATCAGACACACACTCTGAGCAGACAGAAGAAAATCCAGATAGCCCTGTGAGAAACAGAGGAAATACAGGAGGTCGACATTGGACAAGTCTCGACTGATACAGCAGGAGAGTCTAGTCAGAGGAGGGCTCTCGCAGAAGCAGACGATCTTGAGAATCAAAAAGTACAGCCCACCGACCCGGAGGAGGGAGGTGAGTTAGATCAGAGTCAAAGCGATCTGACTCCTCCTGAGCCAGTTGCAGGGATATCAAGTCAAAATCCTGCAGAACAAGGAGAAGTTACAAGTCCAGCACTGAAAAGAGCACTGACTAAAGGAACATGGAAAGGAGACAAGTGGCCTAAAGCGCAAAAGAAGGGAAAAGATTTAAGCACATTGTCAATAATCGAAAAGGGAAGTAGATACCACAAAAAAGGAAGACTTGAGTGTTGGAGAATTAAGTGGACATCAAAGACTAAAGAGAAAGCAAATTGCAAATGTATCTGACTGGCTCTTTGTAAACTTCTGTGAGTGCTTGCCTTCTCTGAACTCTTTCTTTTTCATGAGGCAAACTGAAGAGTATGAGTATTCAGTTATCTCCCTCCTATTCTGGTTTCATGCCTCCTATCTTTCTGCTTGACTGATTCTACTTATCTTTGACACTACCAGCTTGTCAGACTCACATGAATGTGAGCAACAATTTTCTGTCTATGAGCTTGTTTATTTTGGTCTCTCCTCTTTACTAATAGCAATAATAGCATCACTTAAGAAATACTCCTCTTCAGTTTCACACTCATGCTGTAGGCATTAGCAGTGCAGGAGTGGGACATGCTGAAACATCCTGAAAATAACCACGCTGAAGTTGAGAAGTGAATGTCCAATTACATTTTGTTTTTATCATGTCACATTTTCTTTCCCTTCAAAGACTGGGGTCAAATGTTAGACTCTGTCTTCCAGGGAGCTTGGCTTTTACTTTTCTTTCTCTGACTGTAAAGTGGGAGTATTATGTGACAATCTTGCTGGGTATGGGAATGTAAAAAGGCTTTAGGATGTTATTTGTTTCTAGCACCCAACAAAGTGTAAATGCAAGTAATTGAACTGTGCACATTTTCCAGAATATATTAAAATTATGAAAGCACAAATGAAGCACATTTTTTGTAATTTTCTACTGTGATTCACCTAGTTTTTATTAGTATCAATACACTAGGTGATACGGTTTTCCACACATTATTTGTGTGCTGTATAGTTTTATCAGTAAAACTGTACGTCTGTGCAATTGTAATGATAATTTCAATTTAAAATGTGTTGTCTGTAATGGATGTGAGCTACCACACCATGCATACTCCACTCTTTGATGCTGTATGCCACTCCACTTTACGACAGTCTACTCCACTTTACAATACTCCACAACACTCAACTCAAGTACCCTCTACCCCCACTCTGACACACTCCCCTACTCCACTGTACGACTCAACTCTGTGCCACTCCACTCCATGACACTTAACTTCACTCTACAACACTTTACTCTACTCTCTCTCACTCTACAACCCTCATCTCTATGATACTCTATGCGGCTCTACAGTGCCATCCTACTCTGCAACAATTCATTCCACTCTGTGCCACTCCATGACACTCTGCTCCACTCTGCCCCTCCACACTATGCAACTCCATTCTCACTCTACTTCACTCTGTCACTCCACTCTGCCACTCTACTCTGCAAAGCTCTATGCCCCTCCACAACACTCTACACTACTCATCTGACAGTCCATGACACTGTACTCTACGACATTCTCCAACACTCCACTCTGAAACATTCTGTCACTCAAATCTATGACACTCGTTAACACTCAACTCTCTGCCACCCCCACACCGCTTTACTCTACGCCACTCCATAGCATTTTCTGCCACTCTCTGCTCCATTTTATGCTGCTCTAGTTCATTGCTCCGCTCTGTCACTCCACTCTACAACACTCTACTCCACTCACTGCCACTCTACACCTGTTCACTCTACAGTACTCCATTCTACAACACTTCACTCTAGTCCAATGTATGTCACTTCACTTAACAACACTCTATTCAGGCATGCTACTGTACTGCACACTTTGACACTCCACTCAAGGACACGCTGTCACTCTGACATTATATTCTTAACTGTACAACACTGTACTCCATTCCAGTCTGCAACACTCTATGCTACTCAGACACTGTACTCTATTCTATGCCACCCCACTCTGTCATCCTACTCTACGACCATCTACTCCACAACACTCCAAGCCACTTCACTTTACTCCACTCTACTCAGCGACACTGACTCCACTGTATGATACTGTACCCCACTTTACAACACTGCACTCCACTCTAATCTATTTATGCCACTAGCATTGAGCCATGCTGTACAGTGGTACATCATGGCTAAAACGCATTGACAAAGCTAACCGCTCTTGCATTGATGAGACCTATTGGCTTTATCCATGCTTGTCTTGTTTTTTTTATTTTTTAACTATCCCTCACCCTCATAATATACCTGGTGGTGTGGCATAATAAAAAGCAAGCATTGGTCTAGCCTATGCAAGAGCTATCAGTGTTTTTCTAATTTTAAAGATACTGCCCAGTGTCCCCCCCAATGCAGTATGGTCCTGCAAAAACAATTGTCAAAGCCAATAGGTCCCAAAGGCGAGAGCTTTTGGCTTTACCAATGCTTGTTTACTTTAAGACATGTTCAACAGCAGGCCATGCTGCTTGCTTTAAAACAGTGCAGGGGTTGGAGGTGGCAAACAATCCTCTCTGGGCAGAGGATGTGGTGTTATTGCCAGATCTGAGGATTGGGGAATCAGGTTTGAGGGTCAGTGTCAGCTCAATATCATGTGATTCTTGTAAATCGCTTAATCTCCCATGCCTAAAAAACTAAAATAATTGCGTCCTTGTTTAATGTAACTGGTGCTCTTGTAATGAGCTCCAGTACCTCCAGGTCAAGTTTGCACTGTATAAATGTTGAAAAGGCAAAAAGAAGCTCGTTTTGGATTGATTTCCTGGCCTGTCTTCTTGCACAACTAATTAAATTGATAAACCATTTTTAAAAAGTATTCTTTTTTTACAAAAAAATCAAATACATTACTTCACAATTGAGACAATCCCAAAACAGCCTTTGCCCAATGAAGTTGTTTAATATTAGAATGGGCTCTTTGAAAAACTCAAAGCATGCAATTGAAGCATATGCCAAACATCGAAAATGAGAGAAGTCTTGGTTTTCTGCTAGACATTTAGCTTCTTCTAGAAGACCATCTCTGTAGGGAGAGTGAATTCTCATTTTTTTCTCAGAGGCTGGAAGAAACAGTTATTGCATCCTGTTTTCCTAAACCTTTTCTTGCATGTGAAATGACGAGACATGTCTTTTGAAGCAATTTACTATTTTTCTCTAATATGCATTTATTTAGAGGATGGTGAAGCACTGGGGGTGGGGGTTTGTTTCAAACAACGGGCAGAGATGGAGCTTGTAAAAATATGAGCATTTGTGTGGAGAGTTCATGTACAAAGACAAAAAGTAGCTCCTAAAACTGGAGCAGTGGATGGACACAAGTACTTGGTCCATGCTCTGGGGGAGGACTGAACACAATAGGAGACATCACCATGCACGCCGTGGGCAAATGGGGATGAAGGATGTGAGACTGACGATGAAGTGAGCAAATGGTAAAACTATGGGTGGACTGAAGTCCACAGATTAAACACAACATGCCTCTTCGAAACAGCGCATGCACTGTCTAGCCGAGACCTAAAAAACCATGCAGCCGTTCACACTAAATAGGGTGGACAGTCAGATGGCTTTACTCTGACCAAGCCCACTACAGGCCGTTGCAGGAAGTTTTATGATGCAGTCATTTTTACTTAGGCTACGAGCAAGTTTTACTCCAACTAACTCAAAATTGAGTGGGGCGACCATGAGCTTGGATTACCTGTCCCCCAAACTCTAAATCAGCTTCAAAAGCCCAAGTAATGCAAATCAGGAACCTTGTGGCTCATTATAGCACTCCGTACTGAACCTTGATCATCTCACCCATCACCCTGCAGCCCACTGCATTTTTTAGTTGAGAAATTTGAGATTCACACCCGATACTCCCTTGTTTATTTCACTCTTAGATGTTGTCCATCAGATGCAACTGCAGTAGAACCGTATTTGAAGGACATTCTGCAGAGTACATGCTTGTGTGTGTGAACAATACAGTGCATGGACAGATACTTAAAAAGGAAATTATGCATAGTTGTGATTACTTTGCATTACTTTTTACTTGGTTGTGTTTCTAAGTTCACATTTTTGATTGGGTAATCTGTTCCAACTGAAGCTGCTGACCACATGTTCCTCTCCTTCAGATATATTTCCTCAAAAATGAAATTTCACCCTGCTCCAGTATGCAGTTTTTATAAGAACAAATGTTTCATACAGGACTGCCTTCTGCCACTACCTGCCCAGGGTCAAACTGAGACAGAAAATAGGCCTAGCACCAAAGTGACTACCACTAGCGAATCAGATAGATGAAAGTTACCCACATACTGCAAATCTTGAATTTGTATTTGACAAACTCCATAGGGTTTGTCTAAGGTATGGGAGACTGTATGCATGTGTGCTTGCTGCAGGCAATGTTTGTTGGTAGTATTAGGGAAATTAACAGTATAAACTGGCCCACAAGGCCTTAAATAAGTCTCTCAAACAATCAAAAAATTGACCCATGCGCTAGCCTGTATGAGCGTTTCTGACCTTATTTGGTCTTTTGTAATTTATTAATAAGGAGACACGTTAGAGGTTCAATGGACCTTTTGATTACGCTTAGAGTGATTCCACTATGGCTTATAACTTCAATCAGCAGTATAACAACATAAGCAATAAAACACCAACAACCTCTAGGAGACCCATTTGCCCATGAATAACCACACCTTTTTAGTAAAGTTAAAATGTTTATTTCCCTAGATTAACAATGCTAATATCACAAAATCAAATGATAAGCGTATACAGACAACACGGGCTGACCAAAATGTCAAAAGAATCTCAATTTAACTAAAGCATTGACAATTAAACACTCTAGAGTTATAGTACAAAGCAATAGCATCAATAACTGAACCACAGACATAGTATACATTTAGACTCAACAGGTGAACAGAATAAATTTTTTAATTCATAACGTTTATCAACACATTTGGGCATACTAACTAACTCTCTAATTCGAATAGCATGTTTGGACTTCATGCAAAACAATTTTAGTCAAAGTAAATTTCGGAAAACATCTAACATGGGCACCTTCAAAATTAGCGGTTGATACCTAAAAGAAAGAACAAAAATAGCACAGAAAGAATAGCATTTTTGTTATACCTCTCCTCAATGAATCAGCAAGAGGTGGTCTCCTAGTCAGGTGGACAGCTGTCTGGTCAGCGCTGGCAATGGGACAGTGAAAGGGATTTGCTCACCCACGGTTGGGCTCTAAGTTAACTGAATCAATTTAGAAGACATTAAGCTAAGAAATCAAAATTAACACTATTTATTTTTAAGGATAAACCTATGGATAAAGGAACATCTGGAACTGCAGTGCTCCCCGAGCAGGACTGCTAAGGGGTAGAGTGAGATCGAAAGAACTCAGAAAGTGGACTGGAATTCTCAAGTGCAGTCAGACTAAGTTAAACTCCATTAAGTATCTTCTCACGCCGTCATTGGTCAGAATTCTCAGGGAGACCAGATCCTCAGGGCATGCGCACGTTCCCAACATGTCCACCACTAGACAGCTCCAAAGCTATGATAGATATACACAGAGCCTGAGAGAGTCCAAGTGGGGGAAAAGGGGATTAGGTAGGGAACAGCTGGGAAGGAGACCTATAGGAAGCAAGAGGTTAAACAACACTATCAAGATATAATCACATTGACTTTCAATAGACTATGGTTCTAAGAGTTCTTATACTGTAATTATGGATAACCTAAGAAATTACTATAACTAGACCTCAAGAAATCTAGGTACCTGGAAAAATCAAGAATGGGTTAATACAATGTTTCATATGAGCTTTTCATGAAATACCACATACTGTCTAGAATACAAGATCCTTCTTGAATAATGTTTCAGAATAAACATTGCATTTTTACATGAGGACAAAGGCTATCTGAACATTCCCTGGAAACAAAAGGAACTGTACTAGGAACTTAATGTGCACAAAGAATGTCACACTTTGAATTAAGCGTTTCAAAGAAATCCAAAAGCTCAGGATAAATGTGTGCACCTCAACAAACACGGCACACCAAAGTTTTCAATGTCATGAAATGATTGCGCCCACTGCCGATCTAAAAGCCAAGCGTTTTATGCCAGGGTTAAATCGCGCACACTGTTGCCGATTCAAAAACAAGAATATGCAAATGCCATGAAATGATCACGCACTCTGTTGCCGATCTGAATGCCAAGGTTTACATGTTAGGAATGAATTGCGCACTCTGCCGATTTGAACAAGAATATGCAAATGCCATGAAATGATTGCGCACACTGTTGCCGATCTGAATGCCAAGGTTCACATGCTAGGAATGAATCGCGCACACTGCTGATTCAAACACGAATATGCAAATGGCATGAAATGATCGCGCACACTGTTGCCGATCTGAATGCCAAGGTTTACATGTTAGAAATGAAATGCGCACTCTGCCGATTCGAACAAGAATATGCAAATGCCATGAAATGATTGCGCACACTGTTGCCAATCTGAATGCCAAGGTTTACATGTTAGAAATGAATCCCGCACTCTGCCGATTCTAACAATAATATGCAAGTGCCATGAAATCACACTCACGCACACAGAGAGTTTCACAACTAGGCCCAGAACTCGATTGTCTTTGAGAAGAGGGGTCGGGGCCCAGCCCGACCTCCGCCTTACCACCCTGCTCAAGGATCACCAATATAATGAGGGCAGGCCTGGAATATCAAAGTAGGCCTCCGGAACAGGAGCTCATGAAGTTGCTGCTGCTCTGCACCGGGACCCCTGAATAGTGAGCACATGGAGCTGGGCTGGCTCCCTTATATAGAGTCAAGCCCAGCCCACACCCAGTCATGCTGCAGGGAAAGCTTCTAGAAGGTCCTAGAAAGGGACGACACCCTAACACACTCAGTAAGCCTGCAGCAATACCTTGCAAATGAGCAGTTATTGCAAACATCATTAATAGTGCTTTTCAAGGTTAAACTCTGCAATGCAAAAGGTTAACATACTGCATATAAACACATTGCATGAATTATGCTCATGCATAAAGACTGGGTTTTTGCATTTTTGTCGCCCGTAGAGCGCGCACTGCCCTGATGTTGACAAGAATATTGTATGTTCACAGTAGGACCAATAGTCTCTAAACCTAAATTATAACTAAACTGTCTTTCACATGTTGATGATTAGCTCCTCTTCTCCTGTTCCCAACCTCAGGTTCTTCAGGTAACTTTTTAGTTGCAATCCTAGCTGCAGTCAGTGCCACCATTATTCAATCCTTGGAGCATAGTCTTCTCACGCATCAATTCTACGACGTATCCACTTCTAGTGCAGTATATTTCAACGAGCAATTCTCATGAGAAAGTTTAAGACATTTACAAATTGCTTGGTAAGCACCATGTGAACAATATACAATATTAATTCTCTGCTTTCACAAAACATTTACAAATATTTATTACGCCAATACAACTTAACATGAAGTTAGGCCCAAACCTCGTAATTAATGAATGCTTAATATTATTTAAGCAAATCCATAATTCTAATATGTTAGTACGATTGACTAATACATGTTATTCTACATGTACACATCATTTAAACTATAAATGTGAATTAATAATTTTCGTACATCTCATGGAGGCCCCTTCAGTGTGCACATTCTCCAAGACGCATGGTTTGCTCTTCATTATCCTAATTCATGTAAATTCTTAACAATTAATTAAGGCAAATTTATTAGTAATCAATCCAGCTTTCACAATCCCTCCTCTGATGACTAAATGTGTCATCACACCTTACATTCTACAACACAAATTTTGTTTATCTTAAAATTTTGTCTCATGATAATGTTTCACATTTCTTTTCCTTTTGAAGTTCTCATCAAAATATTTACTCCTTTTTAATTCTAATTTAATTTCTTCCCACCTCTGATTATTTTTCATTACCTGTGTTTTGATCACAGTATACAATTTATGAACTCCCCATAAGCCAATGTCACAAATTACAACAATTGGTATTATTTGTATTATTTTCATAATTATACCTTTCCTTAGGTTGCCCAGCCAATTTCCCACCGAAGTAAAATCTTTGCCAACCTTTTCCCAAGCTCCGGGTTCTTTCAGAACTTTTAGGTCAGAGTTAACGTTAGACAGATTGTTAATAAAGCTTCTAATTTCTCTATTGTTGTCTGGAATATAAGTGCAACAATGTTGCAAATTCAGCATTTTACAGACTCTGTCCTCCTTTGCTAAAAGGATGTCTAACGCAAGGTGGTTCTGAAGAGCCATAGATCTTACAACAGCCATTTCAGTGTCCATTGGGATCATGACTCCTGAAAAACTAGTCCGCATGTTATCCACTATAGTAGACAACTTTAGAATTTTCAGGGAATTTAGGATAACCCCCACCGAGGGAATTATAGCCCTGAAAATATCTTTAATTATGCCAGAATAAGACTCTCTCTTTGGTCTAGCATGGTGTCATTCATTCAGTTGAGGTGTGTCTTGAAAGTTTGCAAGTTGATACATTTTTGGGAAGACTATTCCCAAGTAACATGGCCATACCATCCTCTTGGCAGACGGTAATAAGCATTTGGTTCACATATGTAATAAACCCCTGGAATTGCTGGATCTTGTCCATTTAACATGAAAGTCCATTTATTCTGGAAGAGAAACACGTCTGCATTCACTCCTTCCTACAAACAAGGTATCAGTTCTAGATTGTGGTCTATGTACACAAATTTTCCCTACGTGTTGCACTTCTAAAGCTAACTTCCCTTGTGTTTTAGTTTCACTAAAAAATGTGCTTTTCACTAAACCCTTATCTAATTTCTCCTTTAAAACTCTTCTCCTGTCATTGGTCTGATCTAGAAAACATTTTTCTGTCGGTGTAACCAAGCATGTGAGATTGTTCCTGTGCGTGTAAGCTGTGCCAAATGTCAATGTAGGTTCAAAGAAACTGTAGGAGGCTGGCCTGGTTTGTAGTGGGTACCCTAGATACTTACACCCTATACCACGTCCAGTTATCCCTTATTAGTGAAATGTAGGCAGTGTTCTAGAAGCTTAGGCTGACTACAGGTAGCTGTAGCAGAGCAGCTTAGGCTGAACTAGCAGACATGCAAAGCTCCTGCAATACCACTATACTTACACAGTACTTATACACAATAAAAGACAATACTCAGTGTTAACAAAAATAAAGGTACTTTATTTTAGTGACACAAGGTCAAAAAATATCTTAGAGGCAATACTCCTTCTGGAGGTAAGTATTATACACAATATATACACTAGAGACCAAAATCAGGTAAGTAAATAGTCACAGAATAGTGCAAAAAATAGAAAATACCATAAAATGCAATAGGAAGAAATAGGCCCGGGGGCAACACAAACCATATACTAAGAAAGTGGAATGTGAATTGCGAATTTGCCCCCTAGGCAAGTGTAGTGTGTAGAGGATCTCTGGGAGTGTAAGAAAACATCAAAGGTAAGTAAAATACCCCTCCCCAGAGCACAGGAAAGTAGGAGTAAAATACTGCAAGTTTCCTTAAGACACACAACAAGTTGTGATAAGAGTTATTACAAGAACCAAGCAAGACTGAAAGCAACAAATGGTGGATTCCTGGAACTGAAGACCTGTGAAGAGAGGAGACTAAGTCCAGAAGTCGCAGAAGATTCCAGGAAGGACAAGAGGCCCTGCCAACCTAGAAGATGCTGCAAAGAGGATTCTCCTGTTAGAAGAAGTCTGCAGAAGAGCACCAAAGAAGATGGCTGTGAGTTCCTGCATGATGCAGAGGATGTCCCACGCCGAGATGTTGGATGCAGGTGAGTTGCAGCGCTAGATTTGTCCAACAAGCCTTGGTTAAAACAATATCGCGGATTGCGTCAAAATGGTGCTGCCTGGACCCAAGGAGGGACCTAGGGGCCTCAACTTGGACTGAGGGGGCAGAGAGGTCTCCCAACACTGGAGGGGACCCACAGATGACCAGGCAGCACCCATGGAGGTCCCAGGACATGGGGACAAAGAAAGTGCAAATTACAGTTACTGCAGCACTACAGAAGAAGGTCCCTTCCTGCCGGAGCAAAACTCAGCGAGTTGAGTGTCGCAGGATAGAGTGCTGGGGACCTGGGCCAGGCTGTATACAAATGATTCTTACAAATAGTGCACAGAAGCCTCAGGAGGTAGAGATGAGGTGGTGCACAGGTGTACTGTCGCAAACTAGGAAGTCAAGCTTTTACCTCTGCCAAATTTCGACAGCTGAACCTTAGGACAATCTGTGTCGGAGGGGTCCACCACCTGTGTTCCAGGGAGCACGCTCGTTGCCAGGAGAGGAATCCCAGAGAACCAGTCATCGTCTTCGAAGGTGCCTACTGGAGCAGGGAAGTGAATCCCTTACTCCACAGGAGATTTCTTCGGTCCTTCTGGTGCAGGGTGAAGACAGGGAGTCCTCAGAGCGTCCACACCTTGGAAACTGTTGCAGTTGCTGGCTGGAGCTGAAGTTGCAGAGTCACAGTAGCCTTCTTGGATACTTTGTTGCAGTTACAGCAGTTTCTAGAGCAGTCTGCAGATTAATCCGACAGTCAGAGGATGAAGCAGGAGTTGCAGAGGATTCCTAGATGAAACTTGCAAGACAAATCTGAAGAGGATCCCACAGGAGAGACCCTAAATAGGGACACACTGGAGGAGCTCTGGCCACCACCCCGGGGTGCTGATGGACAGGAGAGTGGTCACTCCCCTTTCCTTTGTCCAGTTTCGTGCCAGAGCAGGGAGTGGGGGCGTCCCTGAACCGGTGTAGACTGGTTTATGCAAGGAGGGCACCATCTCTGCCCTTCAAAGCATTTCCAGAAGCCCTGGGAGGCTACACCTCCCAAGCCTGTAACAACTATTTCCAAAGGGAGAGGGTGTAACACCCTCCTCCCAAAGGAAATGCTTTGTTCTGCCTTCCTGGGACTGAGCTGCTCAGACCCCAGAAGGGCAGAACCCTGTCTGTGAGGTGGCAGCAGATGTAGCTGCAGTGCAAGCCTCAGAGAGCTGGTTTGGCAGTACTGATGGTCGAGCCCCCAGGATGCGTTGAATTTGCTCCCCAATACCAGATTTGGAATGGGAGGCAATTCCATTATCTTAGACATGTTACATGGCCATATTCGGAGTTACCATTGTGAAGCTACATACAGGTATTGACCTATATGTACTGCACGCATGTAATGGCGTCCCCACACTCACAAAGGCCCGGGAAATGGCCCTGAGCTATGTGGGGGCACCTTTGCTAGTGCAAGGGTGCCCTCCCACTTAGTAACTTTGCACCTAACCTTCAGCAAGTGAAGGTTAGACATATAGGTGACTTATAAGTTACTTAAGTGCAGTGAAAATGGCTGTGAAATATTGTGTGCACTATTTCACGCAGGCTGCAATGGCAGTCCTGTGTAAGGGTTTGTCTGAGCTTCTTACGGGTGGCAGGAGAAGTGCTGCAGCCCATATGGATCTCCTAGAACCCCAATGCCCTGGGTACCTAGGTACCATATACTTGGGACTTATAAGGGGGGTCCAATATGCCAATTGAAATTGGTAAATGAAGTCACTGGCCTACAGTGACAAATTAAAAAGCAGAGAGAGCATAACCACTGAGGTTCTGGTTAGCAGAGCCTCGGTGACCCAGTTAGGCACTACACAGGCATACTCGTTAGGCCACAAACTATGAGCACTGGGGTTCTGGCTAGCAGGGTCCCAGTGAGACAGGCAAAACACACTGACATATAGTTCAAGTTTATTTATTCAATGCATAGTTAATAAAAAACAATTCATCACATACAATAGACAACCCAGAATAACAACTATAAAATCTAATATATATATAAATAAAATATTTTTAAAGAATTTTTCTAATAAATGCCTCCGAGGTTAGTGCAAATTACCCATACCCATATAGGTTTGGCTCTAAAAAACAATGAGGAATATATTTTTACTATCTTACTTAACTGGGCCTACAAATAATGTATTTGTGCTATTTTAAAATTTTGTGATATTAAACGTAAACACTTGGTAAATTTGGCATTCAAAGCAACTTCGGAGGGTTTAAAACAGGCAATCACCGCTTGCCTGCAAGTCCGTATCTTCCTCTGATTGAATACTGCCTTCAATAAGGATTTGTGTTCATTTGTTATGGGGCATTCCCACGGTACTAGATGGGTACCACCAGGAATGATGCCAAATCTTTATTTGATGAAATTATCCTTGCCTGACTTTGTGCACCCAGCTTCTAAGTAAGGCTGACATTTCAGGAGTTTATATTAGTTTATTATCATCCAGGAATGTGATCTGGAGGCTAATAAACTCTTGTCCATGATCACTGATCTTTTTGTTGCTATTCAATTTAGGATTTTTTAAAACGCAAAGTAGGAAAGATTTGAGTCCCATAATTCCACTACTTCTTCCAACATTCTCGGCAGAGCTGATTTTCCTTTGCTAGCTGTAAGTGCTTCCAGGCTTTAATGTAACTGGCTTTCCTATCTATACATTGGTTTAAATAACCAAATTCCAGCATAATTTGTGCTTGGGAGGTATACCCCGGAAGCTGGAATAGGGACCTACAAATCTTCCCAGTGATTTTATTTAGGATAATAGCATCTTGACCACATAGGGCTTCGCTTCCGTAGCCTAAAGTTGGAATTAATTTGGCTGCAATGACTTGAAGCATAGGCCGATAACTAGGGCCGGTGAGCTGTCTTTTTAAGGAGCGGAAAGCAAACAGTAAAACATTTCCTTTTCCTTTTCTGTATAGTTCCTGTTTCTCAGGAAGAAAGGAGCCCCGTTCATGGAAAAAGTACACCCAGATATCTATAATGGTCTACTTGTTCCAAAGCACCTCTTGGTGTATTTTTTTTTTTTTACTTTTGAAGTTTTGTTGCTGATTTCCATTCCTTTGGTTTTTTTTCTGATTTATTGCCAATCCATTTTGCTCTGCATACTCAGATATCTTTATAATGAGCTGCTGTAGCCCTACTTTAGTTTGACTCAGGAGTACTACGTCGTCGGCATATAGCAAATTTGAAATAGTTATATCACCAAGCTTTGGGGGGGTGCGCATTTACCTTATTTAGTTCAGCAGTCAGGTCTGATAAAAGAGATTAAAAAGATATGGTGCCAGCACACAGCCCTGTTTCAGTCCTTGTTTTGTTTTGATTTCCCTTGAAAGGAAAGATCCATCCCCTATCTTAATTCTTACCAATGTATCTGTGTATAGCTGTTCAGTTGCCTTTAGCAGATTCTCCGGAATCCCCCAGGAGATTAATTTCTCCCATAGGAGAGGTCGCTGTACCAGGTCAAAGGCAGATTTAAAATCTACAAAACACAGATACAAGGGTTGATTTTTTTTTTTTTTTTGTACTTATCAATAATCAAAGTTAGACTCAAGATATTTGCGGCAGTACCCAGGCCCTTAACAAAGCCTGTCTGATTAGAGGGAATGATGCTATTATCGATTGCCCACTTGCGAAGATGTTCCAGTAAAATCCCTGCGTAATATTTGGCTTCTAAATCCGTTAAGGTAATTAATCGATAGCTCTCAGTTTTTGATTTATTACCGCCTTTGAATATTGGGTGAATTATTGGCCCCCTCCAAGTTTTTGGAATGCTTCCTAGCGCCATACAATGGTTGAAGGTCAAAGACCGTTTTTCACCCCAAAAGGCAGGATTCAGTTTAAACAAGGCAATTGGGATCCTATTTGGACCAGGAGCACCCCCAGTTCTGCTATTTTTTTATTAAGCTCATAATTTCAGCCATTGTAAATATAATTTCTTTGGTTTCATTTTGGTGTGTGAGGGATTTTAATTTTATTATTTTTAGGCTTAATATGTTTTCTTTCTCTTCTAGTTTTTTGCTGGCTCTCTTTTGTTCACCAAAATGTTGAGTTAGGTAGTCAAACCAGACGGCTTCCAAAATATTAGAGCTGGTCAGTCATTGGGGCTTTATTCAGGATATTCACCATTTTCCAAAAACCTTGTGTATTTGATTTTTTGCTTAAGAATAGGGCCTTTTCCCAAAACTCATGGTTTTCCTGATGCTTGTATTCCCATATTTGTTTCCAATATATGTTTTTAGATTTTTTAGGTCAGCTTTCAAATAAAAGTTTGTTGGATTCTTATTATGTGATCTTAAAGCTCTATTTAGTTCTTTTCTTAATTTAATCATGTGTACGGAAAAATGTATATTCCTTTTTGTCTTTGCACCTCGCCCCTGGTTTTGATTCCTCTTGTGGTTGATCTGCGAGAAGAGCAGCCGCAAATGTATCTAGAAAGGATGACCAGATCACTATTGGGTTCCCGGTTATGTCCATATGGCATTGGTCGATTATCGGCATTGCCCGTTCACCAATGGATTCTTTTAACTTTTCAGTCCATCAAACTTTTTTTTATAATTTATTGTATTAATATCCCTGGGTGTAGTTAGTGCAGGGTTAAAGTTAGGGGGACCACATTTTATCTCCAGGCATTGTTGGTCATGGTCACTCATATCTGATTTTACAATATAAAATTTAGTAATAAGTGTAAACGAAAATAAGAAGGCCACAGTATAGTCAATTGTCGCTTGGTTTTCAGTGACATAACAGGTAGATGCCGGCGGAGTATCTTGCGGATATCTTCGATTTAAGTCTAAGCCCAAGAGCCTCAAGATCTTTTACTAAGGAGAGTGCTACTGTCCTGGTTTATTCTGTCTCCGTTACCCCCAGGGACTGTCGTGGTACTGCCCATAATTGATCTTGCAGGGTAGTTTGTGTATCCCATTCAAAGGGGTTTAATAATTTCAGATTGAAGTCCCTGACTATTAAGAGTTCCAGAGATCCTAAATCCTGATGGGAAGTTAAAATTGTATCTATCAATTTGGAAACTATATATTTTCTGGATCGAGCATCAGGATGGATATAGACATTAATTAACAGGAGTGGACTGGAATGTTTCTTATTCCACCCGTCTAGCTTTACTAGCAGGAAATCTGTGTTTTCCTCACATAATCGAGTAACTAATGTTTAAGCCTGCTGAGATACAAATTGCTAATCCCCCTTTGGATGTCCATAGCTTTTCTCCTTTATTGCCGGGGAAAAAATCCCATATATCCATCAATTAGAAAAGGGTCGGTAGCCCAGGTCTCCTGGAGAAGACTATTTTGAAATTTCTTTAGTAGGCTTAGTAGATCCTTTTGTTTGGTATTTGATCTAACCCCATTTATATTCCTAGAGCAAACTTGGAGAGGGTTTTTATGCAAAATTGTCAAATTATTGTGCGCCCCACTACTCATAAGTCACTGATGTTGGTCTAGGTGGATTATTTCCGATATCCAACCTAAATCTAGCTGTGGTAAGCGTGTATTGGATATGGAAGACCCTAAGGGAAATCTTCCATTCTTCCACGTGCCGATCTAAGAACAGAGAAAGGTTTATCCGACTCTTTTGGATTCAATTGTTTAGGCGATTTAATCTGTTCCCCTAGCGGGTCAGGGTAGCCTTCTTGTTTGGGTAAGCGGAGTTTGATTTCCCCATTTTAGAAAGGTGCATTTTTCTTTAACAACTCTTTTTATTAAATGTGATGACCTCCAGGTTACCAGGGTTAATTCGTTTAGACCTCTTTCATTTGTATTTTCCCTTAGTAAAAACTCTATGGAGACAATATGAGTAGATTTTACATCTTTTAGTGCAGGAACAGCTTGCAATAGTTTTAATATATTTCCTCTATTTAAGATGTCAAATCATCCCCTAGATTGGTATTGTGGTTCCAATATTAATTGTAAACAATCATTTGGCAGAGCGAATTCCTAACAACCTATAGTATCCACCTGTTTATCTAGTTGGGCGGCCCTTAGATGTTCTACTACCTGACTCCCTGACGGTGGCTCTCTATCAGACCGTTCTAACTTTGTATCCTTTTGATTTGCTATTGAGCCACTTAGGTATTCTTCCTCCATGGGTGGTATTGACATTCTTCCTTTTTTTGCTTGATGTTGGGTTGAATGAGCTCCGATTTGAGCCCCATGATACCCTACATATTACGAATTTGAGACCATAATTGTTATACCTTTTTCGTTAAAGGGCCTCCTATTTATTTTAGCACTAGGACTCATTACAGCTTGTGTCTCCTGTTGATGTAATTTGATATTTTGAGGTTCCTGCTCTGATTTGCCTATATCATCTAGTGTTACCATAATTCATTGGTCATTACTTTTTATATCCTCCTCATTGGAGTGTGGGTCGATTTAATTTTTCTTCTTTTGGTTTTGGATGACTTGGCCCCGCTCTAATGTTAAATAATGGAAACAATTTATCTGCTGTTGAAGTGCTCTTTAAATTTATCACGAAGTCTTTGGACACTGGCATATCATCTCTTATGACCTGGCTTGAGGAGAGATTCAATTTTATGGCCGGGGGGCCCATTAAGGCCACCCCTTTTTTATTTCCTGCTTTCCGTTGCTTTTTCTTTTGTCTTTTAGTAGGTGGCTTTACTGATTGAAACGGGGGCCCATCTGATTTTGAAGAGACAAGGGAGCCTATCATTTCTTTACATGCTCCTTCCTGATCACATATAGATTCTTCAAGGGATTCTATCTCTTTGTCCTTTGATTTCAATGTACACCAATTCGCTCATTTCCCTGTGTTTTTGGTTTCCCCTGCCTCCCTCTGATACGAGGGGGATCCTTTGGTTATAGTTTCCACCTCTTTTCTCATATTTAGATTTTCTTTGAGGTTTGTTATCAATAAGTTTAAAGCTTCTGTGAGAGTGACTAACTTATCAAACAGCAAAGCTTTATTCGGTCTAAAAGGCCATCAAAGCATAAAATACACACATAGCAAAATTAAAACAAAAGTAAAACAACTAGCTCAATAACTTAATAAATATATATACAATAATTAAAAACAAGGAAGGTGTATCCCTACGGTCGTATCTTCAATTGGTAGTTGGTGGCAGAGCTAATAGGATTTAATTCAATAAACAATGTCGTACATGCCATGCGGTCACAAGGAACTTGCTAACTGCGAGGATTACAGATTTAGAAGTATCACTCTTTAAAATCCTGATAGCTGTAGAGCACTGGCTCAAGCCCAGGTCTCGACACGTTGGACGTAACCATTTTGATCTTGGACCAGTATATACAGAGCAAAAAAACATGAAATGTTCAATAGTTTCAGGACAGCCACGACAAGCAGGACAAAGATCAATAGATGGAATGGTGCCCCAGCTTTTGGTAAAAGATAGCAACGGGAGGCTTCCAAAGCGGAAGCGTGCATAGAGACCCTTCTCCAGTAAATCGGGAATCAGATCAAGATATGGTTCAAATTGGGGATACCACGTAAGATCGATAAATGAGTTGGTCAGCTGGCCATAGGATAAACTATGGACCAGGTTGTTTTTTTACATAAGACCAGTACGCTAGCTTCAAAAGAGTTTTATCAGATCTTCCCAGCTTGTGTGGCTTGTCCCAAAACCTTTGTAATCCAAGAATACAAAACCAATTGAAGACATACTTGACCCATGGAAGAGTGGGCACTTTCGGCCTCCTTAGAAGATCGAGTACTGAATCTCTATATACAAAAAGATCAGGGACAGTCCAAATCCCTACCCAGTATGGGAGGGGTCTTAAAGCTATCAGGTCGGCTATACGTTTAGGTCCAAAAACATAGGGATCAAGGGTGTACTACGGGGACATGCTAGTAAAGCCCTAGCAAAGTTGTTTTCTCCTACTGTTAATCGTTTGCTATCGGAAAATCCCCATATTTCGGCACCATAAGCGGCGGCACCCTGCGCCAAGTAGATTTTAATGGCTGGAGATACAGCTTTAGATAAGGAATTCTTGTAACAGCGCAGGATAGCGGCCGCTCTGTGCTGAAGAAGTCCTGAGCTTTTGTCGATTTGATCCTCCCAGTGCTAGTTGTTTAACGGACTCCTAAGTAGTCTATAGTCTTAACTCTGCTTAATGCGGCCCCATCCAAGTTGATGGTGCGCTTCCGACCAGAGCCGGAAGTGAACACCATCAACTTGATTTTACTGGCATTCAATTCCAAACCATGGTCATCACAGAAAGACTTAAATCTATCCACAAGGATTTGGAGGCCCATGGGGGTCTTAGAGATAAGAAGTGAATTGTCGGCAAACAATAATATTGGGATCTTCTGGGTGGGAGCGTCGTTCGAACAAGAGGATAGGATTTGGACCACTTTTTTAATGAATACGTTGAATAATAAGAGGCCAAGACACAACCCTGGCGGACTCCTCTCCATATGGGGATTTTGTCTGTCAGTTCTCCCTGGGCACCCCACCTCACTTGCACATACGTATTAGCATGTAGCCGCTGAAGAAGAAAAACTAAATTTTTGGGGACACCCATCTGGAAAAGTATTTCCCACAACTTTTCTCTAGAGACAAGATCGAAGGCAGCTCTAAGGTCCACGAAAACAACATATAAAGGTTGTTTAGCAAGAGCCACGTATTTCCAATACAAAAGTGTCAATCTAAAAACCTGGTCAATCCTTCTAGTTTTGGATTGAAAACCCGCTTGTAAAGGATAGAGGGCCTGGTGGTCTTGAACCCAAGTAGTTAACCTCTCTAGCAATTGTTTAGCAAAACATTTTTGCAGATTATCGATCAAGCTGATGGGTCTATAATTGGCAGGGGAATTTGCGTTGTCCTTTTTAAAAATAGGAATTATTTCTGCTCCCTCCCAGGTGCTTGGAATTGCACTGCCAGCGGCAATTGTATTTGAGATCAGGTTAGTGTACCATGCCCAGATGGAAATTTCTGATTTATAAAGATCACCTGGTAATTTATTGCAAATTTAGTTTCCTCTACAGAGAAAACAAGTGGTTCATACCAATCCCCCCCGGATAGCCAACTGTGAAGTTAATGAATCATATGCTGGAAACTGGCCAGCCAAGGAGTTATAGGGGGTAGCATAAAGTTGAGTGAAGTGATTTACCCAAATCTCAGGTTGGATGTGATTCCTGATCGACCTCCTGCTTCCTCCTTGCTCTCTGGACAATAAGTCCCAAAACATCACATCATTTTTGTTGACTGTAGCAAGGATCAAGCCTTGCCATAATGCATCTTCCCATGACTTTGTAGCTACTATTCAAACCTTCTTGTATAATCGCCTGGCTGGTTGAATCTCTGCTGGGCAACCTGTCTTAATAGCAGCTTTTAGTTCAGATTTGGCCCTACTACAGCCCTCATCAAACCACCCTTTCTCGCCATTGGTGAAATCAACACCTGATTTAACAGTAGATTTTTTTTGTAGAAGAACCTCTGCAGTCCCTTTAATATTTCCTGCTGAATATCCAGAATGGGGATGATATCAACTTCGCAATCCGCATAGGTTGTCAGCTTATCCATGTAGAGTTTGTAAATTCCATTAATCGCATAGGGGCTAGACAAGACCTTTGGCCATGAAACCCTAGTGTAGTTGTTATTCAACAATGGGGAGGGAACCACTGTACGCTGTAGGTTCAGAGTTCTCCTAAAAACTTCCCCATCCATGGATAGTAACAAGGGGTTATGATCACTTTCACATCGAAGTTCCAACTTCATATCCTTCAATAGTGGCCACAGTCTAACATCGATTAAAAAATAGTCAATTACACTCGAAGACATCCCACTTTTGAAAGTAGGTATCCTATTTAAATCCGATGGTGTACGACCGTTGCAAGCCTGTAGCCCATACCTCAAGCATAGCGAAGCCAGCTGGAGGGCTATGCGAGATTGGGTATATGGATGATTATCTGTTAGCTGCGGGATTCCCCACATTTCATCTTCCTCTTCAGTTAGTCCTGTAACCAAACTGGAGGGTTCGAAGGTACAATTTAGGTCACCTCCTATTATTAGAAAGAATGGGGGACAAAGGGAGTCAAGAAATTCTGACAGTTGTATCAGAATTTGGGACTCAGTACCCCATGGGAAAGATCTAGCATATACATTGATAACAATGATTTTAAATTCTCAATGAAAGGTAAATTGAACTCCCATTAGATCCATTGAATCTATTTTTAACAAGAGATGCTCACATTGCAAATTCTTATTAATGAGCATTAGCAGACCCCCTTTAGCGTGGCCTCGACCCTTCTCTGGTAGCTGGGCGGGAATATTATACGAGAAAAACCCATCAATATGAATTTGCCCAACAGCCCAGGTTTCCTGAAACAAGCAAATGTGGAAATCGTTAATGAAGGTGGCCCACTCCAAATCCCATAGCTTCTTACCAAGACCCGCTACATTCCATGTTAAAATTAGAAGCTCAGGATTAATTGTATCATAGCTGTGAGCAGGGCTTGATCCTTCTTCCATACAGTTAACCCCAGTATTATTCCCAGACCCCACTTCCCGATTACTGTTTAGTCAATCAATGGCGTCCAGGGAGTGGGATGAGTTATGATCAGCAAGAGGTTCACGTCCCAAGGCCAGGGCTAGCTCACTACGATTCTCTCCTATGCAGGTAAGTGGTGGTTTTATAGATAAATTGATGCCAACCCTTCTCTTGACCCATAGATCGTTGGTACGGATTACCAGCTCCATAAGATGATCCACCATTTCTTTTTCAATAAAAGAAACAGAGATGTAATCATAATTTAACCCTGGTAGATCATGTCTGCCTACCTCTAGAATATCCGATCGGATGACCGAGAGACAGTGACATCTAACTCTTAGCCAATGGATGACCTTATTGGTCAGAGACTTGTGGTCCTCAAAGGAACCATATGACAGTTTGGGAACATTAATCATATAAATAGTGCAATCTTTACTAGGTTGGGGCGAGTGTCGTGCCTGTCGTGGTGTATCAGTCAAAGACATCCCTACTCCTCTGGGAATCCCATGGGAGCCAGCCTCTCCACCTGAACGTCGGGGAAGTAACTACCCCCTCAGGTCTAACTACCAAGGGACGAGAACGTGTCGCAATAGGGACTCCCCCCCGTGGACCCCTTGTCTTGGCTCGCAAGTGCATCCTTTTATAGGTATTTTGGCAAGATTCTGAGCTCGCTTGATCAAGTTGTTTAGATTTGCCAATTTCATATCAATCCCTGCTACTGATTTAGCTATGGCATTCAGTATATCCAGGGACACTCCAGTATCTTTGTAAAACAGGTTGTTAAAGATGGACGTAGTGGGGCTCGAATGTTTTTTTTGGCAAGAAAGATTTAAGTTTAACGAGTCCGGAATATTGAGATTTTCAGAAAGATGATTACATTCTGACGAATGATTCAATTTACACACTTGGTCATGCTCCTGTGGCCTCACAACAGGTTCATTTGAGGATGAGCCATTCGCCCCTTTGATAATCACATTTACCTTGAATGGAAGTTGGGTACCTAGCTAGGGAAAGCTCATTTGATTTTCCAAGAATGGAAAATTAGAAGTAGCAGGGGAAGGTGAAGACGAACCCGAGGGTCAATAATTCTAGGTCATTAATTGAGCCCCAAACATTTTCTTTAGAACTATCTTCAATTTGATTGTTGTTTTTTCCGAGTGTAGATTTTCCAAACTGGCCTTCATCCTTAAATCTACTTTTATCAGCTTGCTCATATAGCAGGCTACATTCACTTTTTATGGGGGAGATTGGATGAGGTATGGTCACGGAGCCTTTAGGTAGCGAAAAAAATCGCATCCAAAGGGGCCTTTTAAAAAATCTGATTTATGGGGAACCCTGACTGATTTTTGAAGCCTGACGAAGAAGGGAGTTATAGGGGAGAGCAGGGGTTGATGCTTTGTCTTCATTTTCCCTTCCCATTTTGGTGTTAATGCTGAAAGTATGGGCTTAATTTGCTTCTTGTTTCTCTTGGATTGTGGCTGAAAAGCCCTTTTCTTCCCTGATCTCATCTTCCATCTGTGAAGATTTCCTTTATATATTCCTCCTTGCTAATCTGATCGTCTTCAAATGCTGTCCAAATGAACTCCTGGATCCTACTTAAAGCCCAAACAGTCTTCCTTTTTTTCCTTTTCCGTTGAATGAACACGCCGCCACACCTCTTGGTTGAGGAACACGAGCACGTGAGGTCCTCTTCTGATACTATCCCAGCCAAGATACATTTCAAGTCACGGGGAGTCTGTTGAAGGGTGTCTGTGATAGAGGCAGCAAACAGCACCACGGGGATCCATGGCCGCTTCTCCTGCCCAAAAGAGATGCTGGCTTCTGGTAAAATCCCCCAAAACGTTCTTTCCTTTTTTCTTTCCCGTCTAATAAACACGCTGCCACACCTCTGGGTTGAGGGGCACGGGCATGTGTAGTCCTTTTCTGGTACTATCCCAGACAGTACATTTCAGGTCACGGAGGGGTTTGTTAAGGGGAGTTTGTAGTTGAGACAGCAAACCGCACCACAGGGATTCGTGGCCGCTTCTGCTCACCGGACTCTGTTGAAACACTCCTGTGTGTTCTATCTTTTATGAAACCGCCCCTCTGGAGCTCTGGGATCCCAGTAGTCTTTTACATTTGTAACCGTTTAATATTTGGGTTGGATTGCCAGTTGGTTGGATAGCTAGGCCTCCCACCTTTGAAATCCGCGTCTTTATGTCCTTCGGGGGGGGGGGCAGCCTGACTCAGCGCAATCTTGGCAGTCTTGCAATCTGTGGCGCAGACAGGCTGTACAGTATTTATTATCATACTCGGACCCTCAGGGGTCTGGATCTCGGGTGCCAAAACAGAGGCGGAGGGATGGCTTTCTTCAGCCTCCAGCCTGCAGGTCAGGTAGGGCCAAAGAGATATGAGGACTGCTGGAGTGCGACAAATAGGTTTTTATCTATGAGCACTGGGGTCCTGACTAGCAGGATCCCAGTGACACAGTAAAAACACACTGACACACACTCTCAAACAGGTGAAAAGTGGGGGTAACCATGCTAGAAAGAGGCTACTTTCCTACACATGTTACCTCTTAAACAGGAACCATCAGCAAAAATAATTTGTTCATTTTCTTCCAATTGGGTATCTCGAATGTCAGGTCTAGGTTTTGTGCACAAATCGGTAACCTGCAAACAGTAATGTTCGACATTTTTTAATTTGTCAATTTCAATATTTTCTTTTGGAAGCAAATTTACATGGTTAAGCACTGTACACCTTTTCAAAGTGACACTTGGTGAACCCAAAATTATACTTTATATCAGGTCACTCTGGCATTAGTATGGTACTGGGTTTTTATTCGGGTAAGCGAAACTTCAAAGGAGTGAGGGACCAAAACAGTTAAGGGATGTCCTATCACAATGCTGTCACTCTGCGTGAAGCTCAAACCGACCGCTGCCACAGTTTGCAAACAGCCAGGAGGTAAAGCTGTTGCAACTGGGTCCAAAGTAGCTGAAAAATATGCTAATGGGCGGTTTACACCACCATATATATGGGTGAAGACGGACAAGTAACATACATCACGCTCATGACAAAACAACATAAAACATTTTGTGTAGTCAGGCATTTCCAAAGCCGGATCTTCGCACATACTTTCTCTCAGATCAGTAAAGGCTTTCATACAAATTTGATCTAACTTTAGGGGTCAGTAATTTCTTTGTGTCAACTTTTGCAGTGGTTTCGAGATGACTGAAAAATTGGGAATCCACTCTCGACAACAGCTCACCATTCCCAGAAACATTCTGACTTCTCCTTGTTTAGCTGGGATATTCATCTGTACTGTGTCAGTGACCCTCTCTCTCTCGATTTTTTTTTTTTTTTTTTTTTTTCTTCTAGCTCTTTTTCATTAGGTGTCCCAAGTATTTCACTTCTGTCTGGCAATATTGTAATTTTGCTGGGGATACTGTGTGTCCATTCTTACCCAAATGATTTAATAAGGCAGTAGTACCTTGCCTGCACTCTTCGTTCGTCTTTGAAGCAATCAACAAATCTTCAATGTATTGGACCAACGTCGATTGGAAAGGCATTGCTAATGACTCCAGGTTCTTCTTCAGTATCTAGTTTGAGATGGACGGTGACTCTGAAAGTCATTGTTGAATTCTGCACCAACAATATACACGGTCAAGGAATTTAAAAAAGACGAGAAATTGACTATCCTCGTGAAGAGGTACAGAAAAGAATGCTTGTGATAGGCCCTCTACGGTTAACCATTTATTATCACATGGGATCTGAAACAATATCACTGCTGGATTGGGCACCACTGGACAACATTTAATCACAATATTGTAGTTTTTCCTTAAATCCTGAACTATTTGAAATTTTACCACAGGGATTTTGTAACCCATGATAGGTGAATTACATGGGCTGCTCAATACTTCTTTTAAGATGCCTTACAAATTCTGCAGTTATAGGTGCAGTCCCTTCAGTAGCATCCTGTGTCATGTGGCATTAGGGAATCTGGGGGAAAATTGCATTTGGATTGACTTGGACTGTGACTGGCTCAACTCCTTTGATTAGACCGGTCTTTCCCTGAAAAATACTTAACTGTTCACTGTAAGTCAAAAGGAAGATCTCATACTGTGAGGACAGGAAAAAAATGATCAAGGGGTACTCTTCATTTACTAGGTTACAGTCTGTTGTCTCAAATTGGTCATCTTCTTCATCACTGTTTGTCTGAATGGCAATTCCATCATTTGAACAAGTAATTGAACATCTCGTTTTGCATAGTATATCTCTTCCTAGTAAGGAAGCTAGACTCGAGACATCTGTGTAGGCCTTTGAAATTTCCAATTTTACCTGAAACTGGTTCAGTAATTAGGTTTGTGAAATACTGGTTTGCAACTCCTACAATTTACGCGGTTTTCCCTGAAAGGGAGAAGTTAGGGACTTCAGCATTTCTTACAGTAGAGCGTGTAGCTTCTATGTCAACTAGGAATGAAACTTGACGACCCATTACCTTTCCCTTCACATAAGGACCTTTCTGGTCTACCTCTAATGAAGCTGCTAACACGCATAACTCTTCATTTGAACTCTCACTCAGTCATCATGTTTTTCGTTCTCACTGTGTACTGGGTTTTGGTGTACTATGTTATTACTGGTATTAAACCTTTGACCTGTGCCCTGCTGAGGGAGCATCATCTGTTGCTGATCCACTGGGGCTTGCAGTATCTGTATGTGTTGCCTAGGTACCATTTGAACTTGGGGTTGTGTTTGTTGTGACTGTGGCATCTGCAAGCGTGTCATTTGCGTGTGTTGCATGGGCTGAGGACCTTGTACCTGATTCACATTGTTTTGGAAATCACATTTTTGACTTCTCACTCTTGGTCCTCTCATTTTTGGAAAACAATTGATTTCATTAGTCTGGGGGCAACACTTTCCTGTCCTAGCGTCGGGCACTCCTGTTTCCAATGTCCGAGGCATCCACAAGCGTGACAAGGTAGCAACCTTTTCATTCCCTGCATGTCATTCTGAGTGACTACAGTATTCGAATCGGGATCACGATTCATATTCCCATTTCCCCATGACCTCTACTGCTTACTTGATTCAGAAACAGCATGTTTCCAATGCTGTGGCTTGTGCAGAAAAAACCCTTGTATTCTTGATTGTGCCGCTTTAATCTGCATCACCATTGCTTTCTCTTTCAACTTTCTCTGCTTCAATTCAAACTCCTCACTACAGAACTTAGCATATTGCATTACTTCATCAATTGGCTTTGCTCGTCAACAAATCAAGTGAATTTTAATCATCTGGCCAATTTCAAGTTTCAGTCCTTCAACAAAATGAATCATGTCTTTTGGCTCAATTGTTTTTTGTATCACTAATGTTTAAATGCCTGCGACAATCTCTTATAGTACTCATGTATGGACTCCTTTCCTTCCTTCTATTTTCTGCCAATCAATATTTTTGGGAGAAATCCTTGTTTTCAAGAATTCAGTCACTTTGTAATAGTACTTTATTACGTCAGGAGTTGGTGCACCTGTGGACTGGTCTCGTGGGGACTCTCTCACTGGCCAATCTATAGTCCTTTTGCATTCCACCCACAGATCTGCTGGAACCACAGTTTTCAACAGTGTATTCAAATCCTCCCACAGGAATATTGCAAGCTACTCCAACCTATGTGTTTGCTTGTACCATTCCACTGGTTTCTCTCTCAATCTGGGGTAGTCAATTGTAAATAACAAAATGTCTCTTCTGCTCCAAGGGAATTGGATAAAATTCCCTCCCAGAATTTCTCCCATTGGTAATATTTTTCCTGGATCGTCAGTCTGCTCCAAGTTAACAGTTAGATTCGTAGGCTCTGTATTAATTCCCTAATGCCAGTTTTCATTCCTGGTATTCTCATGTTGTCCATATCCTTTGAGTTAAATTCTAACCTGTAACTTCTTCTCAGATGTTTTGTTTTCTCAATTTCTATGTCGTATTTATCTGTCATATCTGCTAATTTCTTATGTACTAGAAATTAGTAATTAGTTTGAACAAAAAGCGAAACTCCTCTTCTCACTAAGAGTCAAGTTTATAAAATACAATTGTTCCCCCAATTAATTTGTCTATTTCTAATTTAAGCCTGGTCAAATTTAACAGACTTCATCCACTGGACTCTCCGGGTGTGTTACTCAACTTCTCCAGCCATTCAGTTAATTGCTGGGCTGTTAGACCTTGTAATGAGACATTATTATTACATACACTGGGCATTTGCTGAAACGTTAAACATGAAGTCTCTGGTGTCATCCAAAATGGGTTAAGACCTATTTCTGGTCTCCCCGGATTATTCGGTGGAGTCCTGGGGTAACTCAAGTCAACTAACGTACTTGTCATATCAAATGTATGTTTCATTGGAGTCATCATTCCTGTATGTACATTGGACCTTTCCATTTCTACGCCTGAATTCAAAATTCTTTGTTCACTGCTCTTATTGTTTCCCTGGGAAAACAATGGTATGACGGAACCAATAGTAACCGGTACTGACAGTGTCTGGACTTGATCGAACGTTCTGATCTCCAGGGTACGTTACTCCTGTATTCTGACTTATCAAAGCAGATGTTTTTGTCTGTGACATTGTTATAGGTGTGTATTGTCTGGGCTTGCATTGGGGACATCAAATTAGGTGTAGATTCTAACTGAATCAATGTCGGGTTCTGGTAAACCTGTCTTGTTTGGAACGCTTGTCCTGCCGGTACTATTAAACTTGGTGTTGAGTTTACAATAGGGACGTCTGGATGAATCCTAGGTATGTCAATCTGCAGCATAGGAGTCTGAATGTTGGAAGTGCTAGGGACAATATGGCTAACCTGTATTTGTCTTGGTGTAGTCTCAATTGGTACCGGAGCTGTAGGATTTGCACTATTACTTGGACCTGTCTCATGTGCTGCATATGGTGGGGGATGACTTTTTAATAATTGAAAAATAAACTCATCATCATCTGATTCTTCATTGTAAGTCAAAGATTTTCTGGACTTATTTGGCTTCAGCTCTCTGTCATCAGAAGGATAAGAATCGCTCTTCTTGGTACTCTTTCTGGCCTTGCTGTCGTCCTCTTGTGTAATTGCAGGAAACATCTTAATTCCCTGTAAAGTCTCCGTTCTCCAGAATTTCTGCTCACTATCCCATCTCTCTTCGACTAAGGTTTTCTCAGCTTTTCTCATTCTCCTCTCAAATTTCTGTTGCTGTTGCTTACACTAGAAACGCTGAGAACATCTTCAAGCATTGGCAAACTCCAAGGTTCTGGTGAAGTCAGGGTAGGCTCTTATGGAGGCATAACCCTTTGCTTTATCATCTACCGGACAACTATGGGGCCTTTTTAGGAGACAAAACCATCCTCTGCTACCAAAAACTGTTAGCGCGTCTGGCTTTATTTGGTCTTTTGTAATTTATTGATTAGGGGACGCGTTAGTGGTACGATTTACCTTTTGACTGCACTTAATGATTCCACCATGGCTCATAACTTCAATCAGCAATATAACAACATAAGCAATAAAACGCCAACAATATCCGGGAGTCAGTAATCTTTACACACCATGACCCATTTGGCCATGCATAACCACACCTTTTTAGTAAAGTTAAAATGTTTATTTCCCTAAATTAACAATGCTAATATCACATAAATTAGCCTCCAAACCAAATGATAAGTGTATACAAACAACACAGGCTGACCAAAACGTTGAAAGAGTCTCAATTTAACTAAAGCATTAATAAAGTAAACACTCTAGAGTTACAGTACAAATAAATAGCATCAATACCACAGAGATAGTATATATCTAAACTCAACAGAATTAATGATTTATTAATAACATTTATCAACACATTTGGGCATACTAACTATCTCTCTTATTCGAATAGCATGTTTGGATTTCATGCAAAACAATTTCAGTCAAAGTTAATTTCAGAAAACATCTAACTAGCGATCATCAACATTATCAGTTGGTACCTAAAAGAGAGAACATAAAGAATAGCATTTTTGTTGTACCTCCCTCCAGTGAATGAGCAAGAGGTGGTCTCCTAGTCAGGTGGACATCCGTCTGGTCAGCGCCAGCAATGGGACAGTGAAATGGATTGGCTCAGCCACGGTTGGGCTCTAAGTTAACTGAACCAACTTAGAAGAAATTAAGCTAAGGAATCAGTAATAACACAATTTCTCTTTAAGGATAAACCTATAAGGAAAGGAACATCTGTAACTGCGGTGCTCCCCGAACAGGACTGCTAAGGGGTACAGTGAGATTGAAAGAACTCAGAGTGGTCTCAAATTCACAAGTGCAGTCGGACTAAGTAAAATTCCATCAAATATCTTCTCACACCGTCATTGGTCAGAATATCATACGTTCACATTAAGACCAATAGTCTCTAAACCCGAAATCTAAATGATAACTAAACCAAGCATATCGATGATTGGCTCCTCTTCTCAGTTCATCAGGTAACTTTCTAGTTGCAATCCTAGCTGCAGTCAGTGTGGCCATTGTTCAATCCTGGGAACAACGTCTTCTCATGCATCAAATCTACAAAGTATCCACTCCTAGTGCAGTACATTTCAGTGAGCAATTCTCATGAGAAAGTTTAAGACACTTACAAATTGCTTGGTCAGTGCTGTGTGAACAATATACAATATTAATTCTCTGCTTTCACAAAACATTTTGGAATATTTATTTATGCCATGCAACTTAACATGAGGCTTTGTCAGCTAGACCCAAACCTCATAATTAATCAATGCCTAATATTATTTAAGCAAATACATAATGGTAATGTGTTAATACGATCCACTAATATATTTTCGTCTACATGTGCACATCATTTAAACTATAAATGTGAATTCATTATTAATTTTCATACATCTCATGGTGGCCACATGAGTGGGCACATTCACCAAGATGCACAGTTTTCTCTGCGTTATCCTAATTTATGTAAATTCTTAACAAATAATCAAGGCAAATTTATTATTAATCATTCAGCTTTCTCACCTGTCGGACCAGCCCTTCTGCTACCCCCAGATTGCCCTATAGGCCAGTCTGGACAAAGTCTCCACATTTACACCCTTTCTGGCATCCAAGCCTCATTACTTGATAAATTAGCCTTTTTCTGGAAAGACGCCTTCCGTTTGATGTAAGACATTTTAAATCCAATTTGTCATTTTTACAACCTGCGGTGATGCTTGTCTGCTTCTCTTTAAGAATTAATGGACAACATGTGTAACCAGTTGCTCCTTTGTAATTTTGAGCTTTAGGAATAAGCACAATACCTACACAACCCTGCCAAGTTATACGACTCAGGGGTTAGACTAACACGTTTTAGGGGTGGTATGAGCATCCCCGCACTAACACCTAAAAGTGCCACTGGAACCAGTGGTTATGAGGGGCTAAACAAGCCAGGCTGCAATTCACAAAAGCAGCAAGCGCATTTTCAGCTTGCTATGGTAGTAGAGTCTTAAACTCTGTGCGGCACTTTCGCAGAACCTCTGAAATATTTTAGCAAAGTTTTGAGCCAGCCCAGCTGCCAGGAGTGAGCACTTGCATTTCATGTTTTTAATGTAACTTGAGGCCTGGACTGGTTCACCTTCT
Organism: Pleurodeles waltl; assembly: GCF_031143425.1. NCBI lineage: Eukaryota > Metazoa > Chordata > Amphibia > Caudata > Salamandridae > Pleurodeles > Pleurodeles waltl. The sequence continues at coordinate 1,220,214,917 of NC_090440.1, forward strand.
CATCAATCAAATCCACTTTCTGGCCTCACAAGCTCTCTGGGCAGAATACGTAGGCTGGATGAACTGCTCATGCCCGGACCTGAAAAACTAGAGCTGTGTAGATAACACATAAAATGTGTAAGTATTTTCAAATCTGCACACGGTTGTTATTAATGTAAGACACAAACGTATAATGCTCGATCATGTTTTTACATGAGTAGTGTATTTCTACCCTATTTTGATGTCTGTGCACCAATTTTCCGCATTATGGCTCGCATTTCAGATTTATATTGATCGACGTATTAGGAGTTGGCGTCTGGGCACTGTAGGAAAGTACCATCTTGCCTGGCATGTTACCCCCATATTTCACTGTATATATATTGTTTTAGTGTATATGTCACTGGGACCCTGCCAGCCAGGGCCCCAGTGCTCATAAGTGTGCCCTGTATGTGTTCCCTGTGTGATGAATAACGGTCTCACTGAGGCTCTGCTAACCATAACCTCAGTGGTTATGCTCTCTCTGCTTTCCAAATTGTCACTAACAGGCTAGTGACCAATTTCACCAATTCACATTGGCTTACTGGAACACCCTTATAATTCCCTAGTATATGGTACTGAGGTACCCAGGGTATTGGGGTTCCAGAGATCCCTATGGGCTGCAGAATTTCTTTTGCCACCAATAGGGAGCTCTGACAATTCTTACACAGGCCTGCCACTGCAGCCTGAGTGAAATAACGTCCACGTTATTTCACAGCCATTTACCACTGCACTTAAGTAACTTATAAGTCACCTATATGTCTAACCTTCACCTGGTGAAGGTTGGGTGCTACGTTACTTAGTGTGTGGGCACCCTGGCACTAGCCAAGGTGCCCCCACATCGTTCAGGGCAAATTCCCCAGACTTTGTGAGTGCAGGGACACCATTTCACGCCTGCACTGTACATAAGTCACTACCTATGTATAACGTTACAATGGTAACTCCGAACTTGGCCCTGTAACAGGTCTAAGATCATGGAATTGTCACCCCAATGCCACTCTGGCATTGGGGAGACAAATCCATTATCCCCCAAGTCTCTAGCACAGACCCGGGTACTGCCAAACTGCCTTTCCCGGGGTTTCACTGCAGCTGGTGCTGCCAACCCCTCAAAGGTTTCTGCCCTCCTGGGGTCCAGCCAGGCTTGGCCCAGGAAGGCAGAACAAAGGACTTCCTCAGAGAGAGGGTGTTACACCCTCTCCCTTTGGAAAAAGGTGTCAGGGCTGGGAGGAGTAGCCTCCCCCAGCCTCTGGAAATGCTTTGATGGCCACAGATGGTGCCCATCTCTGCATAAGCCAGTCTACACCGGTTCAGGGATCCCCCAGCCCTGCTCTGGCATGAAACTGGACAAAGGAATGGGGAGTGACCACTCCCCTGACCTGCACTTCCCAGGGGAGGTACCCAGAGCTCCTCCAGTGTGCTCCAGACCTCTGCCATCTTGGAAACGGAGGTGTTGCTGGCACACTGGACTGCTCTGAGTGGCCAGTGCCAGCAGGTGACGTCAGAGACTCCTTCTGATAGGCTCTTACCTGTGTTGCTAGCCTATCCTCCTTCCTAAGTAGCCAAACCTCCTTTTCTGGCTATTTAGGGTCTCTGCTTTGGGGAATTCTTCAGATACCGAATGCAAGAGCTCACCAGAGTTCCTCTGCACTTCTCTCTTCACCTTCTGCCAAAGGATCAACCTCTGACTGCTCAGGATGCCTGCAAAACCGCAACAAAGTAGCAAAGCTGACTACTGCAACCTTGTATCGCCTGTTTCCTGGTGGTGCATGCTCTGGGGGTAGCCTGCTTCCTTCTTGCACTAAGAGCTCTGAAGGAATCTCCTGTGGGACGACGGAATCTTCCCCTTGCAACCGCAGGCAACAAAAGACTGCATCACCGGTCCTCTGGGTCCCCTCTCAGCACAACGAGCGTGGTCCCTGGAACTCAGCAACTCTGTCCAAGTGACTCCCACAGTCCAGTGACTCTTCAGTCCAAGTTTGGTGGAGTTAAGTCCTTGCCTCCCCACGCTAGTCTGTATTGCTGGGTACTGCGTGATTTGCAGCTGCTCCGGCTCCTGTGCACTCTTCCAGGATTTCCTTCGTGCACAGCCAAGCCTGGGTCCCCGACACTCTAACCTGCAGTGCACAACCTTCTGAGTTGTCCTCCGGCGTCGTGGCACTCCCTTTTGTGTCTTCGGGTGGACTCCGGTTCACTCCTCTTCTAAGTGCCTGATTCGGTACTTCTGCGGGTGCTGCCTGCTTCTGTGAGGGCTCCCTGACTTCCTGGGCGCCCCCTCTGTCTCCTCATCCAAGTGGCGACATCCTGGTCCCTCCTGGGCCACAGCAGCACCCAAAAACCCTAACCACGACCCTTGCAGCTAGCTAGGCTTGTTTGTGGTCTTTCTGCATGGGAACACCTCTGCAAGCTTCTTCACGAAGTGGGACATCCATCCTCCTAAGGGGAAGTTCCTAGTCCGCTTCGTTCTTGCAGAAACCAAAGCTTCTTCCATCCGGTGGCAGCTTCTTTGCACCCTCAGCTGGCATTTCCTGGGCATCTGCCCACTCTCGACATTGTCGCGACTCTTGGACTTGGTCCCCTTGTTTCACAGGTACTCAGGTCCGGAAATCCACTGTTGTTGCTTTGCTGGTGTTGGTCTTCCTTGCAGAAACCCCTTATCACGACTTCTGTGCTCTCTGGGGGTTATAGGTGCACTTTACACCTACCTTACAGGGTCTTGGGGTGGGCTATTTTTCTAACCCTCACTGTTTTCTTACAGTCCCAGCGACCCTCTACAAGCTCACATAGGTTTGGGGTCCATTCGTGGTTCTCATTCCACTTTTGGAGTATATGGTTTGTGTTGCCCCTATACCTATGTGCTCCTATTGCAATCTACTGTAACTTTACATTGCTTGCATTACTTCCTTTTGCTATTACTGCATATTTTTGGTATTGTGTACATATATCTTGTGTATATTTGGCATCCTCATACTGAGGGTACTCACTGAGATACTTTTGGCATATTGTCATAAAAATAAAGTACCTTTATTTTTAGTATATCCGTGTATTGTGTTCTTATGATATTGTGCATATGACACCAGTGGTATAGTAGGAGCTTTGCATGTCTCCTAGTTCAGCCTAAGCTGCTCTGCTATAGCTACCTTCTATCAGCCTAAGCTGCTAGAAACACCTCTTCTACACTAATAAGGGATAACTGGACCTAGTACAGAGTGTAAGTACACCTTGGTACCCACTACAAGCCAGGCCAGCCTCCCACAAGCACACCTACTCAGCTCTCAGTCTTTCCCCTTCTGAGATTAGTATATTGAGTGTCATAAAGTTGAGTAATAGTAACATTGTTTATTTATAGCACCTAGCAAGTGAAGGACAATATGAAACGGTATATCCAAAATAAGTTCTTACCCGAAGGCTGGTTCCTTAGGCCTTCTGATTCTCGTGCGAGGTTTGGAAGTTCCAGAGCAACTTGAATTGGTGCTGAGCTACTCCCTGAAGCACAAAGTTCACTTTATTCATGGCAGGTTACTTGTTCATGCGACCTGTAAGGGAAAACACCTCCGCCAAAAATACATTCCACATATTTTGGTATAATATTAGACTTTAGCCATTGTTTAATATTTTCTGTGTAGTGTTTAGACTTGGATTACAGCATGGCAATGTGCCCTTCCCCCTTTGGAGAAACAAAGGTGAAAATGGATTATGTTGAAAGCTGGTAGGGTGGCGAAGTGAGTTGAATACTCAGTGCTAAAATATGCACTGACCTGCAGGCTAGGAATCCGAATATTGGCAACACTGATCCAGACTTCGTATTTCCAAGTTCAGGCAATTCATTACCATTAAATTATGTAAAAGTCTGTTATGTACAGCACTTCGAAACAGTGTGGTATGAAGTCCTTTATAAGAAGAATGCTAATTTTATAGACTGCCAGCGCACTACCAATGACACTAGTCACGTAAAAGCAACACCCCCATTATTCAGACAATCAGAAGACTGTCTGCAGCCCCTGTGTGTTTGTTCCATGAGGTTCAGGAAGGCTGCATTCAGATAAACCCAGAGAAGCCCCCAGAAACTCTGGCACTACAGAAGTAATTAATAGCACCTCACTTGATTGTGGCTGGACCAGGTCCAGTGGAGGCTTGTGAACTTTAACAGTGGTGTGGCATAACCCTTGGGTCGAATTCCAATGAAAGTCTTCTTGGAGGGTTTGCTCACACTTTCTAGCACTAAGGGCCTCATGTACAAAGATTTGGCATAGGGCAGCATCGCAAGTCTTACTGCTTCACTGCCCTACTCCAAATTGAAAGGGCAGGAATACACTGTATCTACAAGATACAGTGCATTTCTGCCCTTTGAGCCAGCACCGACGATCAATTTTGTGCCTAGCGGCATCGCAGGCACCCTTGCACCATGGTGCAGGGTGTAGGTATTGTTGCCAGGATTGGTTTTGTGCGTGACGGGACGCCTTCCTGCACAAAAACAATCCATCAAGGTTTTTTCCTCATTCTTTGTGTGCTGCAGAACTGGAAAAAATAAAAATATTTCTCCTTGTTTCGTCTGCTCTAGGGAAAGGTAAGGTTTTGGGGCTGCCCCAGGTTTACGGGACAGCGTCAAAATCCATAGGTGTTGTATGGGAACACCCACTGCAATGCCCATGGTATGCCTCCTTGACCCAGAGTAAGGCAACACAGCGCTTTATTCTGCCATGCCTTACTCCATATCTTTGAGGCCATACAAAGCCATGTCGAGTGATTTTGCATCATCTCATAGATATGACTGAGAGGCCTGTGCCACCATAGCGTCTAAAAAACAAACAAAAAAGTGATGCTTCGGCGGCACTGGCCTCTTGTAAATAACCCCATAAGTTTACTGTCTCACTTAGTCTCACAATGGCTCACTAATTCATGCAGTCTCACTCATTCTGCTCTGACCCACTCTGTTTCACTCAGTTCCACTCTCACTCATTTTGAATTACTCAGTCGTACTGTGACTCAGTCTCACACACAGTACATTTACTGACATTCTCCCTCACTCACTCACATACAATCATTCCCATAATTACTCATTCTTACTGTCACTCATTCTCACTCACTCTCACTGTAACTCACACACATAGTCACACAGACATACTCACAGTGATAGGATTTCATTAGCTCTGAACAGTATCTGATGGCTGGCGCAGGGACCTTCATGCACCTGTATCAGCAATCAAAAAAATCTCACTAGCTGCCTAAGTTTATTGCAGGACCCAAAGTGGGCCTGTATTTTGTTTATTATACCAAGAGTGAAAGAGTGAATAATTAATCGCTCTTGGTACAACAAAAATGTACCACAAAACAAGGATTGTGTAGTGTAGCTGTGGAACCCATAAAGGAGAGCCACCACTGATCCAGGGACACCCATCTAGCAAACCAATCCATTCGCTCAATCATCCATCCTTTCACTTATCCACCCACTTTCATACATCCATTCATTCATTCATCCATCCTTTCGCTTATCCGCCCACCCTTTCACTGCATCTGTCCATCTTTTCACTCCATCCATCATCCCCCCTTTGGCTCATCCATCTTTTCATCCTTTCACTCAGACATCAACCCTTACACCGATCCATCCACCCTTAAACCCATCCATCCACCTTTCATCCCATTCACACTTTCACTCAGCCATCCACCCTTTCACTCACTCATCCATCTATCCTTATATTCATCCATCAATTCACCCTTTCACTCATCCATCCTTTCAACCAGACAATGATCCTCCCTGCCTTTCACTCATCCATTGTTCTACTCATCCATCTTTACATACATCCTTTCACTCATCCATCCTTTCTAGCATCCATCCAGATTTTCACTCAATCTATTCATCCAGTCATACATCCTTTTACATTTCCACTCATCCATCCTTTCACTCATCCTGCCATCCTTTCGCTCATCATCCATCCCTCTATTCTCCATCCATTCACTTTCACTTATCCATCCATCCACCCTCCCTTTTATTCATACACACTCTTTATTTCACTCTTTCATTCTTGCATCCATTCTTCTCTCCGCCCACCATTTCATCCATCTAGCCATCCTTCCTTTCATTCACTAACCCTCCCAAGTTCATTATGAGCCTTTGTCTGTTGAGCTGCAGACAGAAGTGGCCCATCAAGAACCCCACCCCCCATAGCTGCTAAAGCAGTGAGGCTGTTGGGGTTGTGGTGTGTGTATGTGTGTGTGTGTGTGTGGGGGGGGGGTGATGATGCCCCCATGCAGAAGCTTAACTGCACACTTACCTCTTACCACCAGTGCAATTATTGTTCGTAGCTGGTTTACACCTTCTCTAGGGCCTCTACAGAGTCAAGATAAGGAGCACTCTGTGTGCGCAGCTCCATAACGTTTTTTTCATAGTAAAACCAAATGTAGTACTAACCACGTGTTAATGCCAGGAGAGCATCCCCCTGCACGCCTCCTACAGCCTGCCCCTCTCTGATGACTAACCAAATATTTGCGACCCGCTCCCTCCTTGCCCTCACAGCCTTCCCTACCAGCAACCATTAAAGTGAATGGAGCTTTGCTAACTGCTCCCATGTGCCCCAAAAGTAACCAGATCCATGTCTTACTAATTCAGCACTCCCTCTCAAATGTCACTGCTGTAGGTTTGGCCTGCAGTTCGAGGAAATCTCACCTGGCTTGCACTTGCGCAGTAAGACATCTGCATAGTTCATTAGAGTTCAGCCAAGGGATTTGGCACACTCTCCGAGTTGTAATTTATTTCCAGCTGCTCTGTGTTTATTTTCCCCTGTTCTTTCCTCTCCCCAGAGGGTGGCAGGGCAACACCCCTTGTGCCCAGTCACCCTCTCACAGGTGTTAGAAGTAAAGGGGTCATACATTGGAAATGCCCAACTCCAGCTCGCACACTTCTCCACCTGTGCACGTGGCAGTCATCAGCTTTGGGAACCAGCTGCACTATCAGTTCCAAACAGGCAGCACAGGATATACTGGAGATGAGAGCTGCCGCTGCCAGAGTCTGAAAAAAAGAGCATGGACTCTAGGTCAATGTACTGTAAAGTACCTACTTAGCATATCTGCTAAACACATTCTGCAGGTCTTAAGCATGTTTTTAAATTGGCATCCTTTTGCACATTGGACTTGTAAACTTAAAAACTTAGTTGTAACTTCAAGCCCAAAGAGTGGCCTTCAGAGGACCCAGATGCATCTGGAGGAGGGAGCAGCTTCTCTGATTTCAGTGGTTAGAAAGTGAATCTTTCTGGAAAAAGTGTCAGGGAAGAACACGTGTGAGACACACACGGGGTCATTATGAGTTCCCGCCCGCCAAACTCATTGTCGCCACTTTCGCGCAAGTGTGTTGAAGCCCCTGCCGGCCCACCCGCCAGCCCAGTGGGAAACAGGGCCTTTATATGGACGCCAGAACCAATGTGGCGGTGTGGCGGGTGCAGCAACACCCATTGCGCATTTCACTGTCCGTAATTCGGGAAGTGAAATGCACGATGGGGCTGTGCATGGGGGGCCCTTGCACTGCCCATGCCAATTGCATGGCGTAGGAAAGTACCATCTTTCTTGGCATGTTACCCCCATTGTTACCTGTATGTCAGTATGTTTTTGCCTGTTTCACTGGGATCCTGCTGGTCATGACCCCAGTGCTCATAATTTATGGCCTAATGCGTATGCCTGTGTAGTGCCTAACTGTGTCATTGAGACTCTGCTAATAAGTACCTCAGTGCTTATGCTCTCTCTGCTTTTAAATTTGTCACTGTAGGCTTCATTTACCAATTTCAGTTGGCACACTGGACTTCCCTTATAAGTCCCTAGTATTTGGTACCTAGGTACCCAGGGCATTGGGGTTCCAGGAGATCTATATGGGCTGCAGCATTTCTTTTGCCACCCATAAGGAGCTCAGACAAACCCTTACACAGGACTGCTATTGCAGCCTGCTTGAAATAGTGCACACACTATTTCACAGCCATTTTCACTACACTTAAGTAACTTACAAGTCATCTATATGTCTAACTTTCACTTGCTGAAGGATAAGTGCAAAGTTACTAAGTGTGAGGGCACCCTTGCACTTCCAAATGTGGCCCCACGCGCTCCTTAGTTACCAGTTCCCTGTTGGTCAGCGTGTGTGAGTGTGTGTGTGGTCATGGATGTTGTTGAGTGTCTGGTTGGTGTGAATGGTCAGTTGGTGACAGTTGGCTGAGCAGCAAGGATGCTGCTCCTGGTGGGGTGATCCCGGTAACTAATCTGAAAAAAGTCTACATCGTCTAATCTACGCAGGAGCCATCATTAACTACAACACTGGCAATTACTGTAGAACGAATCTACGCGTGGGAGGAAATTGAAGAGAAACTGAACCTACAGAAGAAACTAAAAGGAAGATCAAGAGAAAAGTAAATTTAAGCCTGAAGTGAAGAAAAATGCACTGGAAACCCCACCCTTGTCTTTCTCATTCGACAGCGTGCAGTTAACAGAAGTCATGGGTATTTGGCTTAATTTTGAAAGTGTATGCTGATTTATTGTGGCTTTAGTGTTGGCATATACTGCATTTCATTACTTTGGCAAAACATGCCACTGGGGTGTGAACTGACAGCACAGATTAACAAAGAGTGCAGCATTTCCGATGTGAAGTTAACTGGCATCAGCCACTTGAGGCACTAAAGTGCAGCTTTACTGGCATACACTGTGAGTATGAACCAGCATTAAACCAGCATGGAGCCATACCTTCATAAAACATCACAGGAATTGTGTTTTTTAGAAGGATTTCCCCCATTATGGTGAGAGCTCATCCTGTTGTGCACTGCTCCGGCAAGACAATTGGTGGCCATTTTCCTCACTTGGGATGTTTACAATGTGCTACTATGGTCTAGAAGGTGTACTTCTAATACCATAGCGAAGCACCTGTCATCAGTTCACCAAAGTTAGCGGCAGCGGCTACTGTCTAGTCACTGTTCAATGAGAAAGGAGTACGCGGTGATAGGCACACTGTGGGTCTTGGTGTCTATTTGTAGTAAACTTAACAGTGAGGAATTTCTTACTTAAAAAAAATGTTTGTTTGTTTTTTAACGTACTCACAACTATACAGCTAACTGTCCAGTGTACTCTACCTGATCGTAGAGTACAAACTTGTGTGTGAATTTTCCACAGGAAAGTTGATGCATACATTGGAAAAGTCTAAGTGTTCCTGAGAAACTATAAACATCCACATGTTCAAGAGTGGAGAGAGGTTTTGGGTGAGAGGTCACTCACTGGGGACATTAAGGGGGTCATTTTGACCTCAGCGGTCTTTTTCCAAGACCGCCGAGGGACCGCCGTGCGGAAGACCGCCAGTGGTGGCGGTTTGCCGCTCGGCCTATTATGACCGTTGGCAGCTCTCCGTCCTTTTACGGACAGAGAGCCGCCAACAGCCATACTGGCGGGAGGCGGGGAAGTGGAGTTTGCTCCACCTCCACCGCCACGCCAACAGAACACCGCCCAGCGAATCACGTCCTGTGATTCGCTGTGGCGGTGTTCTGTTGACAGTGTGGTGTCGGCGGAGCAGCCCCCATGGCTCCCGCCCCCTCCCGGGGGATCGTCGGACCAGGTAAGTCGATCGTCCGTGAGGGGAGGGGGGTGTGGGGTGTTGTGTGCGTGCATGGGGGTGTGCATGTGTGTATGTAGAGGGGGTGTGTGAGTGCGTGTATGGTTGCAGGGGTGTTGTGTGTTTGGGAATGAGTGCGTGTATGTCTGTAGGTATGTCTGTATGGTTGTGTGCGTGTATGTTTGAATGTGGGTGTGCGTGTCTGACTGTGTGTGTGGATGTTGCCATGTATGTTGGTGTTTGTGCGTGTATGTGTGTTGGTGGTGCCTGCGTGCGTGTCATATGTGTACGAGTGATGTTATGTTGGGGGTGGGGAGGAGGGTCCTGCCACCTTTCGGTGGTGGCAGGGGTGGTGGGGGGGTAGGGGAGGGAGTCGGGGTGGGGGAGACCCCTATCAGGGTCAGGGAAGGAATTCCCTGGCAGTGATAGTGCTCACGGCCATGGATTTCATGGCGGTTTCAAACTGCATGAAATGAATGGTGGTCAGCCGGGTCCAAATACCGCCGGCGGTATAGTGACGACTGCCGGGCTGGAGACCCAAGTCTCCAGCCCAGCGGTCATCTCCGCCCTGGCGGGCGGGACAGAGAAGCGGCGGATGACCATGGCGGTAACCGCCATGGTCATAATAAAAAAAAAAAGACCGCCAGCCTGTTGGCTGTCTTACCACTGCTTCTCCGCCTTCCGCCAGGGTCATAATGATCCCCTAAGTGTTACTGCTGGACATAATTCTGTGCCATCTATAATGTGTTTATAATCTCATGCCAGTTTATCTCTGTGTGCTGTTTTTAATTTTCTGCTGTGGATTTTGTTTAATGCAAGTCTGAATCAGCTGCATGTGTACAGTTTTAGGATCCTCAATATGTTAGTGTATGTGTGGCCATGCTGATTTTATTGTCTGAGAGTATGGTCATCTATGCCATGATAAATTTGCTGCCTAAGTGGATTTGATGCATGTGTACATTGTTAGATTACACAGTGTCTGTTCGAATAATTTAACTTGAATTAACGTTGAGTTGCTAAGTCAGGTACTGTAGTGGTGCCTTGCAGGGTCATGTGCCTTAATGTAGCATTGCAGGCCCGTGTACCCTAGTGTTGCAGGGGTGTGCACCTTATTGTGTATTGTAGGGTTGAGTACCCAAATGTTGCTTTGCAGGGTTGAGTATTCTAGTGTTGCATTGCAGGGTTGTGTACCCTAGTGATGCATTGCAGGGTTGAGTACTCAAATGTTGCATTGCAGGGTTGAGTATCCTAGTGTTGCATTGTAGGGTTGTGCTACCCTAATGGTGCATTGCATGGCTGTGTGCTCCAGTGTTGCAGGATTGAGTACCCTAGTGTTGCACTGCAGGGTTGAGTATCCTAGTGTTGCAAGGTTGTGTACCCTAGTGTTTCGTTGCAGGGCTGAGTACCCTAGTTTGCATTGCAGGCTTGTGTACCCTATTGTTGCCTTGCAGGGCTGAGTGCCCAACTATTGTATTGCAGGGTTGAGTATCCTAGTGTTGCGCTGCAGGGTAGTGTACCCTAGTGTTGCATTGATGTGTGGTGTTTTGTATTGTAATTAAATTGTACTATGTGAATATTACTGTATCTGATATTTTAGGACTGTTTATCATTTATGTCCATCTTTAGTCCTTTTTATTTACTGATTTGTTCAGTTTGAATTTGTACTACCATTTATTGGTCCTTATGATAAAGTATGTTATTTTTATCATTTGTTTTCTCTAAGGAGAGGAGATGTCTTGTGACTTGAATTGTTACTATGCATTCTCTCTTTAGTTACCAGGGGCCAGATGTACCAAAGGATTTTACCCATTCTGTGTCTATGGGAAAAAGCTTTCGTACATATGGCCCCAGTTCCCAGTTGCTCAGCCTCTGTGTGTGTGAGGTCACGGAATGTTGATGAGTGCCTGGTGTGAATGGTCAGTTGGTGAGATTGGGCTGAGGCGCAAGGATGGGTGCTCCTGATGGGGCGTTACTTGTAACTAAGCTGAATAAACCTACATCTTATAATCTACAAAGGATCTATCTTTAATTACAACAAGCACCTTCAGGCAGTTGTCTAGTCCGGAGCTTTTTTAGATCTGATGGTTTGTTGAGCTTTGAAGATGATCTGAACATCATCAGCATAGTTATAGCAAGTGAGTCTGAAGAAGTTGAGTTCAGGTAGAGGTGCCATGTTTATATCAATGAATAGTGAAGCATATGTTGATCCTTGCGGAACTCAAACCCTGGTGATGAGCAGAAAATTGAAAACTTGACAATTTGGGCTCTGTTTCATTTGATTTTATCCAGGGGAATTGCGTCTTCCTGATCTGAAGCTTGTCTGTTAAAGAGAAGGTTGTATCACTCAATGAAGCTGAATATCTGAAAGTAGGGTGCTTTTTCCTTGAGCTTGCTTAGGAACGGACCACTAGATATTGATCTGTAGTTTGCTAGGTCTCATTGTTAGTATAAATATAATGGTGGGTTGTTTTATTTCTTTTGGGAATTCTCCCCTTGATAAGTATGAATTGATGATGGCTTGAATGGCTGCAAAGGTGTCTTGAAATATGCTCTCATATATCTGTGGAGGACAAAGTTCTGCTTTGTTGGAATTCCTGCTCTGTTTATAGCATGGATCAAATCTTTGGTTTCTTTTATTATTAACATGGTAAATGTGAGAGAGTAGCCTCTTTCTAGCATTGTTACCCCCATTTTTGGCCTGTTTGTCAATGTATTTTGACTGTCACTGGGATACTGCTAGTCAGTACCCAAGTGCTTATGGGTTGTGGCCTACTTGTCAGTATGTTTCACTGTTTTTGTCAGTATGCTTGACTGTGTCACTGGATTCCTGCTAACCAGGACCCCAGTACTTATGTTCTGTCTGGTTCCAAATGTGTCCTTACGTACTGGTAATCCAGTATTTCACTCCAAATTGGCATACTGGTTACCCCTTATAAGTCCTTAGAATATGGTACTTAGTGCATTGGGGTCTCAGGGGATCCCTATGGACTGCAGCATTTCTTTTTCCACCCACAGGGAGCATATGCAAAGGCCTCTACTGGTCAGTGCATGCACTATTTCACACAGGGTGCAATGGCAATTTCACAGCCATTTTCACTGCACCAGGTCACTTATAAGGCATATATATGTCAGGATGTCAGACCCTGAAGGCTGGATGCAAAGTACCTGTGTGTGAGGGCAGAGATGCCCTCACGTTGTCCAGGCCCATTTTCCCGGACTTCGTGAGTGCGGGGACGCCATTTTAATTGTGCACTGGACATAGGTCAATACCTATGTCCAGCTTCACCATGGTAACTCCAAACATGGCCATGTAAGGTTTCTAACAACTGGGAATTGTACCCCAATACTGATTCCAATATTGGTTGTACAATCCCATGCACTCTGTGGGCTCCACAGTGGATCCCCAGTGCTACCATACCAGCCTTCTGAGGTTTTCCAGGCAGCCCCAGCTGCTGCCACCTCACAGACAGGCTTCTGCCCTCCTGGGGCTTCAGCAGCTCAATCCAAGGAAGGCAGAACAAAGCATTTCCTTTGGGACAGGGGTGTTACACCCTCTCCCTTTGGACATAGGGCTTACAGGCATGGGGGGTAGCCTCCCAGAGCCTCTGGAAATGCTTTGAAGGGCACAGATGGTGCCCTCCTTGCATAAGGGGGGGGTGAAAGTGGACAAAGGAAAGGGGAGTGACCACTCCCCTGTCCATCACCACCCCAGGGGTGGTGCCCAGAGCTCCTCCAGAGTGTCCCTGGGTTTTGCCATCTTGGATTCCAAGGTAGTGGGACACTCTGGGAGCATCCGAGTGGCCAGTGCCAGCAGCTGACATCAGAGACCCTTATTGATAGGTGCTTACCTGGTTAGGTCACCAATCCCCCTTTCAGGGAGGTTTAGGGTCTCTCCTCTGGGTGTTTCTTCAGTTTCTGATTGCAAGACTCCAGCAGGAATCCTCTTTATCCTTTACTTCATCTTCTACTGATGGAACAACCACTGACGGCTCCAGGAACTCCACAAAACTGCAACTAAGAAGCAAATACAACTTATGCAGCATTGTATCTTCAGCTCCTTCCAGCAACTGCAACAGTTTCCAGGTCGTGCATCCTCTGAGTACTGCCTGTCTTCAGCTTGCACCAGAAGAACCAAAGGAGTCTCCCGTGAGTGATGGAGTCACTTTCCTGCTTCAGCAGGCACTTCTCTGCAGCGACGAACGGTGGCTTGGGTCCTCTCTCTAGGCAACAGGCGTGGATCCAGCAACACTGGTGGTGGACTAAAGTGACTCCGACAGTCCCAACGTCCAGCTGGCCAACTTTGGTGGAGGTAAGAGCTTGTCTTCCCACACAAACAGTACCCCCGTGCAGCGCATGACTTGCAGTTACCAAGGCTTGTGTACGACCTTTCAAGAAGTTCTTCGTGCACAGCACAGCTTAGGTCCCCAGCACTCCATCCTACAACGCACAGCTTCCTGAGTGGTTCTCAGGCGGCAAGGGAATCTTTTGTGTCATGCTGCATGGTCCTCCATTTGTACCTTCTTTGTCCCCATGCTGTGGGATTTCTGTGTGTGCTGCTTGGTTTTCTGAGGGCTCTCAAAGTTGGTGAGAGCCCCCTATGTCGCCCCTTCTTGGGTAGAGGCCACCGGGTCCCGGGTAGCACCGTTTTCTGCTAACCGCGAGCTTTGCGTGTGCCAAGGCTTGTTGGCAGAATCCAGTGACGCAAACCAGACTGCATTCATCCATCTGGCGTAGGACATCTTCTTCACCAACCAGAAACCCACATCTGTCTTCCTTGGTGCAATACTGACTTTGTCTTCTCACCGGTGGTTCTTCTTTTGAACCTTCATCCGGGTTAGCAGGGGTCCCTATTCTCCCTGGACTCTTCAGTGCTTCTTGGACTTGGTCCCCTTCTTCCACAGATCTTCAGGTCCAGGAGTCCATTATTGGTGTCTTGAAGTCTCTTCTGGTTCATGCACTATCTTCTATCACAACTTCTTTTGTGTTTCAGGAAACTTACTGTGATTTACTCCTGTTTTTCCTGTGTCCTGGCTTTTGTGGTTTCTTACACTCCCAGCGCCCCTCTACACACTACACTTGCCTAGGTGGGAGACCAACTTTCACATTCCACTATTTTAGTATGTGGTTTGTGTTCTCCCCAGGCCCATTGCAACCTATTGTGATTTTCATTATTTGCACTGTTTTCGGAATGTGTACTTATCTGTTTTTGGTTTCTAGTGTATATATTGTGTATTTTACTTACCTCCTAAGGGAGTATAGTCTCCCAAGAATTTTTGGCATTGTGTTACTAAACTAAAGTACCTTTATTTTTGTAACACAGAGTTTTGTCTTTCATGTGTGTGAGTACTGTGTGACTACAGTGGTATTGCAAGAGCTTTGCATGTCTCCTAGTTCAGCATTGGCTGCTCTGCCTACAGCTACCTCTAGACAGCCTGGCTTCTAGACACTGACTACATTTCAGTGTTGAGGGATAACTGGACCTGGTATAAGGTGTAAGTACCTTTGGTACTCACTACAAACAAAGCCAGCCTCCTGCAGTAAAGCAACACATATTGGGTTCTGCTTTTGAGGAGGAATGAGTAGCTGTCAATTGAAGCAGAGGAAATTTACGGTCTCTGTTAATGAGATGTTACTATTCAAGGCTGTTGGCTTTTTTAATGAAATGGCCAATAAGGGCATTGCATAGTTCCTGGTGTTTTCTACAGCCGTTAATGAACTTGTAGGGTTCTGCAATTCAGAGATCATTAGCAAAAAATCTTAAGTAGGGGATTTAGCCTTAGAGCTGTAATGAGAATAGTTGAATCCTTTAGCTTTAATGATAGATATTGTGTGTATGTATTGCCTCTAGAGCCAAATTTGTGTATTTCTGGCTGCATGTTTTCTTTCATTGCCGTTTTGAGCCTTCTGGTTTCTATGTTATATAGCTTTACATCTGAATTGAACTATCCCAATTTTTTGTGATGTTTGATTGGGGACCAATGCATCAAAGGTGTTTAAAAGCTAAATTTGGGTTTTAATTTGCTGAGAGACGGTTGTATAGTGGTAAGGTTTTCCTGTAATTTTTTTTCTGATTTTATTCAGGGTTTTTAGACAAACCTGTGATACTATTAGTGGATGATATATTGCAGTGGTTCCCAACCTGTGGTCCGTGGACCCCTGGGGGTCCGCAAAGCCTCCTCAGGGGGTCTGCGATTACTTACAAAATTAATAATATTAACAGATTAGACCCCGAACTTTCAGTAATGTCTCAGTTGGGGGGGGGGGGGGCATATTCTTATAATGGTTCAATAGGGGTCCTTCGGGCTCCAGTAATGATAAAGTGGGGGTCCACAGAAGCCAAAAGGTTGGGAACCACTGATATCTTGCACTGAGGAAGTTAAGGTTAAAGTGACTGATGTGGTGATCCCCCCCCGCCCCAGCTTGTTTATATGTTTCCCATGACTGTGATCAGACCTTTTGATAATATGGTGGCATCAAGAGCATGGCTACCCAAATGACTAATTGATAAGTCATATGATTCAAGGTTATCAGATAGGCTTGTTGCTTGAAGTAGAGATTGCTTGTCAGACCATAGCTTAAAATTTCCTCAGACACAGAAGTTAGGATGGTTTGTTTGTGAATGCAAAGTTCTGTGGTGGTGGTTGATGGACACTAAGGAAGGAGAACGAGAAGGTTGAGATAGATGAGCAGCAAACTACTAGTGATTCATATTCTGAGACTGAGTAGTCCAGATTATGTACATCAGTATACTATTTTTGTCACAAAAACGAGTCCACCACAACTCTTAACAGTGGGCTATTTTTCTACTGCAGTTGGTAACCCTCAGGTATAGCCTTATAAAGTCTACGTGGAACATTATCTCCTAGCCAGGTTTTGGCAATGAGCAAGATGTGTTGGATGACGTCCTCTAGGATATCAGAGATGTATATTCTGCTTTTGCTCACCAATCTGAAATGTATTAGTATGCAGGACAGTAGATTGGTAGTGGCTGTAATCCTTTGTTGGTTAATAAGGATATTGACTCTTGCTGACTGGGCAGTAGATGGCAGGGGGAGGTGTTACACAACTCTGTGGCTCAATAGTAATCAATGAAGGTTGTATTCCTTTGTTGTCTCCACTAGTGGATTCTCTGGTGATTCATCTGGTAGGTCTGACAGCAGATATGTGGTTAATTTATTTTTGATGTTCTCTCGGTTTTGGTTAGGTTGTATTGCTTTCCTTGTTGGTTGTCCTGAGATTGTTAAGAGAATGTGAAGTTGTCGGTTTGTCTTGCAAGAGTGTATATCTTTTGAGGGATGTTGCTGAGGGGATCCTGTAGTGTAGAGATTTGATTGACCCTTTTCTTGATTGTTCTGAAGGCTCATAAGCTAGCAGTTCCTATGATTGCTCTTGTGGACACTCTTGTAGTTGCTGTTTGAATTGTTGTGATTAGTTGTCAGTTGCCAGTTGTAGGTCCATACGGTTGAATATAGATTATGGAATGGCATAGGACCACAGTCTGAATTCTGATTATTTGGTGTAGTTTGGTGAGAGGGACTTTTGTAGGGTCAGCTTGTAATCGAATATTCCACAGGCAGGGTGTTTGGCCATAGGACCATTGCAGGCTCTAACAGACAGAAACTGGAAGGACGCCACAAGAGGACATCCTTTTTTTTAACAACTCTTTTTATTGATTATTTGCAATGTAAACTATAACAATACAGTGCAAGACATGCAAGATCCCCCACATAGTTTCTTCCTAGGAGAGACATACACGGTTATCTGTACATGATATCCCATGCATGGCAAAGTCAGTGACATTTCACTCCACGCTACACAATGGCACAATAACATAACTAAGTCACTTATACCCTTAATTCACAAGAGAATCATAATAAACAAGTTGGTTGTCTTAGCAATAGCACTTCATAGCCGACTCACATCAGTCAATCCTCTGTATTGGTGCTGGCCTCATCGAGGCCTCATGAACCGTAAATCGGTCCAATAACTGACCCCAAGCTACCAAATCTATCGCTGCGTTAGCATCTGTACGTGCCAACCACATATGTTGTTCCTCCTCTACTCCCCATTCCAAGAGATCCTGCAACTGTGGATCAACCAGGGGTCTCCTGAGGCTCATCCATCCTATGGCCACCCAGTTTTTTTCCAGCAGAAGGGCCAGCTTTGCCAATTTGTGCAGAATCTTCCACCCTTTAGATCTAGACACCACTCCAAGCAGGCAAGCCAACGGTGTCAGGACAATCTCTAGGCCTATTGCCTCCACAATCTTAGGCCCACCCACCTCCAGAACAGCTGTACCCCCCTCACAGATCCACACCAGATGGAGAAAGGAAGAATCCCTTGCACCACAGCATGTACTACTACCCCTCATAACAGAATCAGTTTTGTTCAGTCAATGTGGCATTACAGATGTCCATGCACAAAGTTAAAATGTAGGAGTTTGAATCTATTATTGCATGAGACTGTGCGTACCAGCTATAAAGTCTTAGCCCAGTTGGTGTCTACTATTAGGCTCCCCAATTCCCATTCCCATGCTCGACGTGCAGCGTTTTTTTAACCGCATCCTCCAAAAGCACCTTGTAAAATAATGTAATTAAATGACTCCCCTCACCCCTCCCAATCAATTCTAACACCTTGGATGTCTGTGGGGTTGCTGGGAAATCTTGCCACACCTCCCTCACAACACAAGTTTTGTGTAATCTAAAAAATTCCCTTGGCCCAGTTCAAATGTCTCCCATGCTTCCTGAAAGGAAAGACACATTACAATATAGATCTCCTGCCACCATTAGCCCCCACTCCGTTGTTCCATGGTCATGTGATCTTATATCTCTCGAAATGGGGCTAAGTCCCATAATTTCAGTTCCCTGTCAAATGGGGTATGACAATGTACCTTCTTGACCGCTTGTTCCCATATTTTCACACTAGTACAAACTAGGTACAGGTGAGCCTGATCTGAGCGATGACCTCATCAGGATCCTGGCTAGTGTATCAGTGCTGAGCATCCTCTCAAAGTTGCTTTTCCCTCGTGTCCGACTCCACCAGCAACCTCACATCATGCTGAATTTGCGCTGCATAATAGAACATCCTGATATCTGGGATAGCCAACCCACCCTCCTCTAAATCCCAGCAAAGTGTGGACAGGGCCATCCTACTATGGCATCCAGACCAAATCAGGGAGATCAACAAACTATCTAGTCAAACAGTGCCAGGCCAATGGAAACAATGAATTCTGCACCAAGTAGAGACTGCGTGTGTAGGAAAGTACCATCTTACCTGGTATGTTACCCCATATTTCACTGTACATATGTTTGAGTCTGTGTCACTGGGACCCTGCCAGGCAGGGCCCCAGTGCTCATAAGTATGTGCCCTGTATGTGTTCCCTGTGTGATGCCTAACTGTCTCACTGAGGCTCTGCTAACCAGAACCTCAGTGGTTATGCTCTCTCTGCTTTCCAAATTTGTCACTAACAGGCTAGTGACTAAATTTACCAATTCACATTGGCATACTGGTACACCCATATAATTCCCTTGTATACAGTACTGAGGTACCCAGGGTATTGGGGTTCCAGGAGATCCCTATGGGCTGCAACATTTCTTTTGCCACCCATAGGGAGCTCTGACAATTCTTACACAGGCCTGCCACTGCAGCCTGAGTGAAATAATGCCCACATTATTTCACAGCCATTTTTCACTGCACAGAAGTAACTTATAAGTCACCTATATGTCTAACCTTCACTTAGTGAAGGTTGGGTGCCACGTTACTTAGTGTGTGGGCACTCTGGCACTAGCCAAGGTGCCCCCACATCGTTCGGGGCAAATTCCCCGGACTTTGTGAGTGCAGGGACACCATTACACGTGTGCACTACACATAGGTCACTACCTATGTATAGCGTCACAATGGTAACTCCGAACATGGCCATGTAACATGTCTAAGATCATGGAATTGTCATCCCAATACCATTCTGGCATTGGGGGGACAATTCCATGATCCCCCGGGTATCTAGCACAGAACCCGGGTACTGCCAAACTGCCTTTCTGGGGTCTCGCTGAAGCTGCTGCCAACCCCTCAGACAGGTTTCTGCCCTCCTGGGGTCCAGGCAGCCCTGGACCCAGGAAGGCAGAACAAAGGATTTCCTCTGAGAGAGGGTGTTACACCCTCTCCCTTTGGAAATAGGTGTGAAGGGCTGGGGAGGAGTAGCCACCCCAGCCTCTGGAAATGCTTTGATGGGCACAGATGTTGCCCATCTCTGCATAAGCCAGTCTACACCGGTTCAGGGATCCCCCAGCCCTGCTCTGGCGCAAAACTGGACAAAGGAAAGGGGAGTGACCACTCCCCTGACCAGTACCTCCCAGGGGAGGTGCCCAGAGCTCCTCCACTGTGTCCCAAACCTCTGCCATCTTGGAAACAGAGGTGTTGGGGGCACACTGGACTGCTCTGAGTGGCCAGTGCCAGCAGGTGACGTCAGAGGTTCCTTCTGATAGGCTCTTAACTCTCTTGGTAGCCAATCCTCTTAACTTGGTAGCCAAACCTCCTTTTCTGGCTATTTAGGGTCTCTGCTTTGGGGAATTCTGCAGATAACGAATGCAAGAGCTCACCAGAGTTCCTCTGCATCTCCCTCTTCACCTTCTACCAAAGGATGAACGCTAACTGCTCCAGAACGCTTGCAAAACCGCAACAAACTAGCAAGACGACTACCAGCAACATTGTAGCGCCTAATCCTGCTGGCTTTCTTGACTGTTTCCAGATGGTGCATGCTCTGGGGGTAGCCTGCCTTCACCCTGCACCAGAAGCTCCGAAGAAATCTCCAGTGGGTCGACGGAATCTTCCCCCTGCTAACGCAGGCACCAAAAGACTGCAACACTGGTCCTCTGGGTCCCCTCTCATCCTGATGAGCGTGGTCCCTGGAACACAGAAACACTGTCCAAGTGACTCCCACAGTCCAGTGACTCTTCAGTCCAAGTTTGGTGGAGGTAAGACCTTGCCTCCCCACAATAGACTGCAAAGCTGTGCAC
Organism: Pleurodeles waltl; assembly: GCF_031143425.1. Lineage (NCBI taxonomy): Eukaryota > Metazoa > Chordata > Amphibia > Caudata > Salamandridae > Pleurodeles > Pleurodeles waltl. The sequence goes on from NC_090440.1 coordinate 1,220,235,512, forward strand.
CGCATGATTTGCAGCTGCTCCGGCTCCTGTGCACTCGTCCAGGATTTCCTTTGTGCACAGCCAAGCCTGGGTCCCCAGCACTCTGACCTGCAGTGCACAACCTTCTGGGTTGTCCTCCGGCGTCGTGGGACTCCCTTTTGTGACTTCGCGTGGACTCCGGTTCACTTTTCTTCTAAGTGCCTGTTGGGGTACTTCTGCGTGTGCTGCCTGCTTCTGTGAGGGCTCCCTGAGTTGCTGGGAGCCCCCTCTGTCTCCTCCTCCAAGTGGCGACACCCTCCTGGGCATCAGCAACACCCAAAAACCTCTAACGCGACCCTTGCAGCTAGCAAGGCTTGTTTGCTGTCTTTCTGCGTGGGAACACCTCTGCAAGCTTCATCGCGATGTGGGACATCCGTCTTCCAAAGGAAAAGTCCCTAGTCCTCTTCTTTCTTGCAGAACTCCAAGCTTCTTCCAACCGGGGCAGCTTCCTTGCATCTACAGCTGGCAGTTCCTGGGCTCCTGTCCACTCGTGACACTGTCGCGACTATTGGCCTTGGTCCCCTTGTCTTGCAGGTAGTCAGGTCCGATAATCCACTGTTGTTGCATTGCTGGTGTTTGTTCTTCCTGCAGAATCCCCCTATCACGATTTCTGTGCTCTCTGGGTGTACTTTACTCCTACTTTTCAGGGTCTTGGGGTGGGGTATTTTTATAACCCTCACTGTTTTCTTACAGTCCCAGCGACCCTCTACAAGCTCACATAGGTCTGGGGTCCATTCGTGGTTCGCATTCCACTTTTGGAGTATATGGTTTGTGTTGCCGCTATACCTATGTGCTCCTATTGCAACCTATTGTAATTCTACACTGTTTGCATTACTTTTCTTCCTCTTACTTACCTAATTTTGGTTTGTGTACATATAACTTGTGTATATATCTTATCCTCTTACTGAGGATACTCACTGAGATACTTTTGGCATATTGGCATAAAAATAAAGTACCTTTATTTTTAGTAACTCTGTGTATTGTGTTTCCTCATAATATTGTGCATATGATATAAGTGGTATAGTAGGAGCTTTACATGTCTCCTAGTTCAGCCTAAGCTGCTTTGCCATAGCTACCTTCTATCAGTCTAAGCTGCTAGAAACACCTCTTCTACACTAATAAGGGATAACTGGACCTGGCACAAGGTGTAAGTACCTCTGGTACCCACTACAAGCCAGGCCAGCCTCCTACAGCGTGGGAGAAACACTATCTTTGGGACTGCTGGTCTACTCATCGCAGACCACGGCAACTTGTTGCGAAATGACACTGAGCGTTCCAGACCAGACACAACCCTTTCTACATTAAGTGTCCTATTAGCTGCCTCAGTGTGGATGCCCCAGATGCCTAAATATTGGAAGCCCTCTAACTCCCAACGAAGGCCCACCACTGGTAACCCATCTAATGATCTACCATGAAGTGTACCCAGAGGGAACAAAAGTGATTTCTGTGCATTCACTCAGAGGCCTGTGACAACCCCAAACTTCATTAGTAGTTGTAATAACAGGGGCACCAACTCACCTGATGATCTAAGGTATACCAGTGATTCACCCAAGTAGAGTGAGATTATATGGGTGGAGTGACCCACCAGAATCCCCCAGATATCAATTTCCCTGAAGCCACAGGGCTAATGGCTCCACTGTTAAGGCAAAAAGGAGTGTTGATAGGTGACACCCTTGTCTGGTCCCCTTAACCACCACCCAGGAGTCCGAAAGTGCAACACTTATCCAAACACGCACAATGGGCTTGGTGCAAAATTTAGGGCCAAACCCCACCCCCTGTAATACGGCTATCAGAAATTTCCACTCTACAGTATCAAAATGCTTTTCATGGTCTAACACTAGTCCCAGCTCCTGTGCCTCGTCCACGATTTCATGTAGGACATGGGTTAAATGACGTAGGTTAAAGGACGTACTTCGGGGCGGTATAAAACGCATTGGTCCTCATGGACCAACCCTTGAATTACTCCACACAGTCTGGTGCCTAATATTTTGCAAAGGATTTTGACATCGCTATTCAGTATGGTGAGTGGCCCATAAGAGGAGGGATCCATGGAGTACCCTCCAGGTTTAAGCACAAGGGAAATAATACCCTGCTACATCGATTCCAGCAAGCCCCACTCGTGTGTCTTCCTGAACACTTCTAATAGTTTCTCCCGTAGGAGGGTGGAATATGCCTGGTAGAACTCTACAGGGTAACCATTCCTAACCTCCCCTCCCCCGGGGGCTCTGGATTTCTGTAATGCAGTTATAACTGCACCCACCTCTAGAGTTATATCTTCTTCAAGTTCCCTCTGACTGTCGGGTGTCACCTGGGGAAGTTCTAAACACTGTAGGAACCCTTGTATAATCTCATTGGACACCTGGGGCCAGCAGAAGAGACTTTTTTTAAATGCTCAACCAAGATTGCTAAAATGTCCCTTCGACTTATGACTGAGACTCCAGCCGAGTTCTTAATATGCAGGATGTGAGGTGAAGTTGCTTCTTGTTTCAGTATCCATGCTAACAACCTGCCCGACATATCCCCTTCCCTATGCAGTCTCTGACGATAAGTCCTCAGTATTAACTTGTCCATCGTTTCCCAGGTTTTACCCACTTCTCTCCTTAATCATTAGATGTTCTCTTTGTTAGTCAGAGGTGAAGGATTTCAGGACGCTGCACATCTGCTAGTCATCCCTCCAGGATCTTAAGGACGCATTCCAGCTTCCTACGAATTCCACAGGTGGTACCTATACAAGCCCCCCTTGTTACAACCTTCATTGCCTCTCATTCAACTGCCCTCATTTCCGTGGTGTTCCAATTTATTCTCAAATAGTTCGATAATGAGGTGGTTAGTGTCTCACTGCAAGCACTGTCTATCAGGAGCTCCGGTTGCATGTGCCAACTCCCTGCCTCCTTGTCACCCAACCCCCAGCACAGGCACAAAAACACAGGGGAATGATCTGACAGGAATCTCCCCAAACGTGCCATCTCCAACATCCAGGAGTAGTCTAGGTCACCCAATAAGAATAAGTCCAGTTAACTGTACGTGTTGTGTGTCTGTGAGTGGCATGTATATTCCTTTCCTTCCTGGTGTAGTCCCCTCCAGCCATCCAATAATCCCAAATTGTTCATAACTGAGGTAAGTGAACGCACCAGCAAAGGCTTAGAACCCCACTGTGGGGGATGTCCATCCCTCTCCCCATCTAATATGCAGTTGAAATCCCCTGCCCAAATAATGGGAGAGCCCAAGCCAGACTCAAGCACCTCTAAGATATTGTCATAAAAAGAACAACCATCACTGTTGGGGGCATAGGTGTTTAGTATTGTAATAGGCTCCCCGTCCAGTGTCCCCTGAAGAAGCAAATATCGTCCCTCTATGCCTGCCTCACTATAGGTGTGCTTGAAAGGAACTCCTGGTGCCACCCACACTGCCACGCCCTATGCTTAAGAGGAATATGATGCGGTGAACAACTGTCCCCTTCATTTCCTGGCTAGTTTCTGTGATTCGTCATCCATCATGTGTGTTTCTAGTAAACATGCCATCTGTATCTTACGGTGTTTAAGACAGAAATGTACCCTGTATCACCTGGAATAATTGTGCAGCCTCCTGACATTCCACATCATTATGTTTACTTGCCTAGGCATGGGACCATTTCAGGCATCTCCCCACTCCAACCTATGTGGGTAGGAATAGTTCTCCTGTGACCACCCCTAAGTCTCCCATTGCTCTTTGCACTGCAACAAGAACAAACAGATCCACTCCCCAAAACATAAACTGCCTTCCAGCACCTCCCCCACTTAAGAGAAGGGAGCAACTCTTGTATCAAAGAGTGCACAGTAGTGAACAACCCCAACTCCCCTACGCACCCCGGATAGACAGTATAACAAGAAAACAACACATACTGTAGATCCATGTGTATATGTGCTGCCAGGACTAACAGCCTAAACCCAAACCCCTCAAGAACGAAACCTACCACATCCATGGAGGTAGCATGCCCTGGAGCACATTGTTCCGTATCTGCATTGTAGTCATTTTCACACCCAAGAGAAACAGTGGGTGTACTCATTAAGGTAACACAGAGAGCCTACAAGTGCCCAGCCCCCATCAAACCTTGTCCAACATCAACCGCAAACTCCTCAAGATAGTCTCACTCAGGCCTCCCCCACGAGACAACCAAACTGTAAATACAGTTACCACAGAGATGTAGCTTGTGGAATACGAACAGGAGAGAGAGCCTGCAATGTAGACCTTCACCAGAATCCTTTCCTATGTCCATCCCCGATTACTCTTCTTGTGTCTCACCATCCAAAACTGGTGTGGGATCCAGGGAGACCGCTGCCATGGTACAGTCTTGTATATTGATCCTAGGGCCACCCCCTACCAGGACCCGGCAAGGCATCCTCCCTGTCAATTTTGTGCACCCTCTAGTTTAGACTATCGGAACCCCTAGCATGCTCTGACCCAGGGGGGCCGACCTGGTCCCCTAGGTGGTTCTTTATCCCACATTTCAAGCCACCTCCAAACATCTTCTGGATGATAAGTGGGACTTACCCCCAGAGATGACCCACAGGCGTGCCAGGCACAACAACCTATACTGCACACCCATGGCCAAAGCTTGGCCTTCACCTAAAAGAAACTCTTCCGTGAGTTCTGTACTTTGTTAGTGAATTCCGGATTAGAGATCTTATGATTTTCAAAAACACCATTGTTGGTTTCACGGGCAGCCCGTAGGACACAATTTTGATCACTGTAGTTCACGATCCGAACAATGATGGCCCAGGGGGGCACCCCATATTTCAGTAGGGCAACCATTGCCCTGTGGGCATGTTCTATGGTAAACATAGTGGACAAACCCACTGGTTTAAGCACATCCCTGATCCAACACTCCACAAAAGCCTCTGCTCTCTCCGGGAACCCAAGGAGAAGGATGTTATTCCTCCACAACCTGTCGTCAGCGTCCTCTAGCCTTGCCTCCAGTATTCCGGATTTTGAGGTAACTTGCGCCAACTGTTTGTGCAAGGTGGCAACCTCTGTCTGCAGTTCCATGCTGGAGCCCTCTGCCACTTTGACCTTGTCCGAGACCTTTCTGAGGTCCGTCAAAAAGAGATTCACTTCCAAGGCCACAGATTCTATTATTCCCTCCAGAGCCACCCTGTAGCCCTGTGTGGCCGCAATAAGTTAAGCCTGAGATGGCTTCTCCACAGGTACAGCTGTGTCTCGCTCCTCCCTCTGCCCAGCATGTTGTGTTTGACGCTGTGGGAGAGGGGCAGAGGTGGTATAGTGTTTCATAGTGTTGCCCTGAGATGGAGAAGCTTGCTTGTTTCATCCCATCAGGTACCAACCAGGGGGAGGGGCAAGAGTCAACCCCCTCTCAATCATGGGTGTGTCACTCCCAGAGTCCCTGCACAGTTACCCTCCTCTGCAATCACCACAGCATGCAATGTATATGGGAAGTACTGCCCTTACAAGGCTGCAGGTAATGGCTCCAACTAGCAACATCCCTCCTAATACAGCCCCCAGGACACGGCACCAGCAGGATGAACAAACTTAGGGCTCACCCCAAGGGGGTTAACGCTTCAGTCAATATGTGTCACGTACAGGTCACTCTGATCGCAGAGCCAATATTGCAATCTGTTGGTGGCCCTGTAGTCCCTGGGTTTGACTGCACCCTCTGGGTAGCCAATAGAGTGATAGTTATTGATGCTGCTATGGTATCCATCCAATAGTGCCCCCCGTAGCTCCTCCGTCCACCTTCACTCACCAGTGTCCAGTGATAATTCTGGATGATGGCCCTGATTTATCTATGTTCCGTAGTGAGGGGGTGACACCTCAAGGGGTCACAATCCAGGCTGAGTGGCCCACAGTCCTCCCTTTTGCCACGGCCCCTATTATATACCGCCTTACCAGGGCCACTTTGCGATGAGTACCGACTGCAGGATCAGCGGTGCCATCGATCTCTTCTCTGCTTCTCCTCAGTCCCCTCTAGCACTGTCCCAGGCCTGACCAGGACCGTCCGCACCGTGATCCAGCTTCCACACCGCCGCTAAACAAAGAACCCACTGCAGCACCGGCATCTTGATAGGAGGGGGGGTGTCAATCCACACTGCCACACCCCCGAGCCCTCCACCGGCCTCCGCATCCAGGCCCCAGCGGGCGTATACTCCTCGTACAGCTGGGGCTGCGCACACTGCACAGCGCACCGCAGCACCAGGATTAAACCCCTCCCCCCAAGCCAGGTACAACTGAGGGCCTCACTGCTGACCCCACCCAGGGCGCAGACCAGACAAGGGACACCAGGGCTAACTGCAACCTCCACAGAGTCGGCCTCTCCATCAGCTGCCGTGAGACCCCGGCCCACAGCAACAAATGGCAGGGCCTCACCCCACTTTGCACCCAAGGGGGAGCCCCAGAGGCTCCGGGATGTGCAGGGCATTTTCAGTGCCCAGTGGCACACCGAGGAGCCCCCCTCGTGGGGGAGACTCAGCAAGATTCTGTAGGATTAGGCTGGACGGAGAGGAGCTTCCTAGAAGCGCATCCCACCGGTGATCTTGCTTGGCCACTCCCCCTCTAGAGGACATCCTTAACCTCTGTGTTTTCTTCCTGGATGCCTTAGCTGGACTCCACAGAAGAAGAGGTTTATGTAGAGGTGAAAGGGGTTGGGAGGACCTTACGGGGGAACTTGTCACTTGCTGCAGGTAGCTAGTTGGTTGATTCTGTGTGTGAAAACTTGGGTTACTGGTTGAGGGTTGGGGTAAAAGCCTACACAAGCAGAAACCACATTCCATGTCAGGTTGATGTCACAACCAAACCCCAAGTTAACTTGTGCTCAACCCTCTGGTAGTTTGGCACAGAGCTTTCAGGCTCAACATAGAGGCAATGTGTAAAGGATTTATGCAGCACTCCAAACAGCAATAAAGCGAAAACACCACACATGATAAATCCCACAACAATGTAGAGACATGGGCCCTCATTATGAACTTGGTGGTCGAGGCCGCCATGCCGGTGGCAGCAGAAATTACCGGCATGGCGGTCCTGACAGTCACGCCGGTGGCAGCAAAAATTACCGCCACTCGCCTGGCGGTCTCGACAGCCACATAATGAAGGTAGAGAGGGCCGCTACAGGTGGCCTTCCACCACTGCCAGACTACCGCCGACAGGCAGCCTGACGATGGCGGAATTCTTCATCCAAAAGGGCAGCACTGCTAGCAGCGCTGCCCTGCGGATAAAGAACCCTTGTTCATCCAGCCATTCCCTGGCGGGTTCCCCTGCCAATAAAAGGCTGGTGGAAGGAGTGCTCTGAGGGCTCCTGCACTGCCCTTGCACTTGGTATGGCCCCCGTGCAGGCGCTCATCACGCAGGTCACTGCCCGATTTACGGGAAGTGATGTGCGCGACGGGTGCTGTTGCACCTGCCACACATCAGTATTGACGATGGCTCCATGTGGAGCCGTTGGCAATGTCCCAGCCCAGCAGAATGTTTATTATTCAGCCGGTGGGGTCTCAAGGGGCTGGTAGTGTGTGATAAGACCGCCAGCTTGAACAGGGTGGGCAAAATAACGATGGGCTAGGATGCTGCCACAAGTAATTATTAGTGGCTGTGATTAATTCAAGCATTCATCCGATATTTTTATATAATTTAATTTAAAAAAATGAAGGTAGGCAGCCTGAAAACCTAACTCGACACTCTATTTACCTCACAAGACCAGCCACTGTGTGCAGAAAACAACTAAAAGCTCCTGGCCTTGCCCCAGGCAAGCACCAGACATACGCCAGATATGCAGTTTGAGCCTTATTGTTAAATTCAAAACATCCGCCTTTGTAATCAGTTGCCTTGTTTGTAGATAGGGCACTCTGTTGCCTTTTCAGAAGGGCAGCAGGTTTAGGAAAGATGCATTGTATACAAGAAGTCTCATGTAACTGAGAACATAGTGTAGATCTGGTTGTGCTGTATTGGTTTTATTGGTTAGCTGAAGAAGAAAATGCTCAAAGAGGAGCTCAGAAGAGATGTGTTTTCAGTGTTGATTTTTCCAGGTGAAAAGGGGCACTGCAAAACTCCCAAACCGAACAGTTCCACAGAAAGAGAGTTGCCACAAAGAGGAGACAGACCCCTCTCCATTTGCATTTAGTCCTAGGTACCACTAGACAGTTTACTTAGTCACTGCAGAGACTTTGAGAGGGACATAAGTATTTGATCTTGTCCGTCAGGTATGTGGAGGGAGATCCTTCTTGACACCTATAGGGCAGGCATGCTAATTAAAAGGTCAATCTGACTTCAACAGGGGGGCAGTATACTTTTTTATTTGAGAGGATCTGCTGTAGTTTTAGTTCAAATACATGGTGCTCACAAAAATCCTGACCTTCTTGTAGCCTCTTCTCTTGGTATGCTAGCAGGATGGCATAGAAGATGCTATTATAGCCAAGGTGAGAGCTAATAAGTGCACCATGTGTTTTTGTCACATGTTCTTAGTTTCTCACCTGAGTTATCATGAGTACCCTTTCGCCAAAGATTGTGGAGTAGCACAGTGTTCATTCTCTTGAGGAAGTAGTGTTGCCTCGGACTAGTATTTCACCGTTTGCCCTTTTTACTTTCAGGGTGGTTTCCGCTCATCCAGAAATCATTTACTTTGAGACCCTTGCAGAAGGGCAAAATTTGGGCTTGTTTGCTTGACATGTAGGTATTTCTGTGTACGGCATGGAAGTGTAGGGAATGATGTGCGAATACTTAGAAATTGGACTTTGAAATTGATGCTGAAGATGTATGGTGAAATACGCAAGGCCACGGAAACCTATGTAATAGGGTCAATGTGCTGAGAGGAGGACAAACCTTGGATTTTTTGTGCAGCTCATGGTCAGACAGGAAGGAATTTAACTATTTGGGAACGTCCTCTGAGAAGTTATCTATTGACTACAGTTGGTGAGAATGATGTTGCGGTGCATCACATCCGAGGAAACGGGGGCCCTCCTTACGAGTGCCCCGGCCCCGGATAAATATTTATTGCATCTTCTAAAATCCAATTCCCCACGAATCAGAATTTAGCAGTTAAGATAATTATCTCCTAATGTAATGTCTTTCATTTAAATCTGTCAAAACCTCTCCAACGTCCCTCTGTCCGCCCATACATTGTTGCCTACACCTCAAATACCACTACATTGTCAGGGTATTCTTAATATGTAATTTACCAATTGCCTCAACACCTTCACCTCGTAATGCCTTTGACCTCATCACTAGAAATGTCTCTGCCTTTCTAGAGCCAGATCCCCCACCTCTGAACTTACATTTATGCTCACCCTTTTTTAAGGCATTGGTAATGTAATGGATGACAAAATGTACATGAGAAAACCGCATGATGGAATAACCGGGGACTATCTAGCATTGGTGCCACAACATTGTAGTGAGTGGGCTTAATTTCCGCTATTACTTATTGAAACGCAATAAACATCAATTATATAACAAACAAATCTATTCTAAAAGACTTCAGTGACACCGTTTTAGTTCTTCCTGAGGTCTGTCTGTCAAGTAAAAGCCTCAGGGCTGTAGAGAGACATGCAGTAGCGCCAGGTACTTTTGTGATGCTCCCTAGAATGCATCATCGGCAGCAGAGATTCCCTATATCTCTGATCCAGATAGCCAGAGATGTGTGAACTAATTTCCAAAGATTTGCATCTGGAGAAGCGTGCCCAAGAAGCACGCTTTAGGGAAGGCGGTGTGTGTGGTGAAGAGAGTTACTAGCATTTTGCCCACTTTTACCTTCCAAGAATCTTGTAAAAAGCAAAACCCCTACCCCTCTATGCCCACTCCAGACCTCAGGAAAAGGTGTGAAAGAGTGGTGCAGTATCTTTCCTTTAGTGCGTCCGACAGGGACAAGGTATTGAACACAGTCTGATGTAAACCCCAGTTCAGTGTTCAAGGCTACGTTAGTAAACGGTTTTTGGTACAATAGTTTCTGTAAGACATCTGTAAGTGATAAATCATGGCTTATCCTTGATTAGCAACAAACTAAAAGTTTACACAGTTTAAACGATTTTGTGAGATCACTTTATTAGTCACAATGTAGAATGAGGCCTCGTGCCATGATGAACTTGAGAAGTGAGGTGCTTGGAGGAGGCCGTTTCCCAAGCCCATGTACATTACTTTACACTGGGAAAATAAAAAAAAAGAAGGATGTCCCTCAATACTATGGAGATACCCTTAAGCACTGAGACTCTATAAATGTGTAGGTAATGTATTCACTATAAAAAAACAACAAAGATTGTTTCAAAGAACTTCAAATGTGTGGCCTTTACATAATAGATGATGTCGTGTGTCAGTTGAATACTTGGAATGACAAGACTGACTGAACCCTTATTTTTTCTTCTCTCCAGATTATTAATGGTTTGGTTCAGACAACTGGCTGGCCATCTGTGGTAGCATGTATGGGAAACTGGTATGGGAAAGGAAGGTAAGGACAGCTGCTAATTACCACGTTTCTGCTTTACATGCACAGTGGTTCTAAAATCTGCGCCGGACAATTACAGAGTAGTTCTAACTGTTATAGGTTTTCTCATCTCGGTTTAGTATTTGAGATATGCACACTGGCGATGCAGTTATGTTGCATTTATAGTTGTCAATTTAACTTATTTTTCATTTCACTCTGCACGGTTAATCTCACCAGTTCAAAATTAATATCCCCGATTCGTGCTGTAATCGATGATTCGCAAACTTTCTGCTGATGACCTTTAAGCTACAATTTCTGACCTTTTGTTGGGCGGAGCACCCCACTGAAAGAAAGGAAACTAAACAATATTTCAGTCACCTTGATCAACAGATGCATCACTTCCACTGAAACTGTAGAAGGTCCACATGTCACATCATTTTTTCATCATTTAGTTTTACGTTTTGGCATAGTGGTGCACTGGCACTAACGACATTGCAAGAGCCCAAGAGTACTGTCTTTAAGAAAAATAGTGACAACACTGATTAATCTTGTTGCAGTATATTAAAACACAATTCAGTGAATGCAAGGTTGGCGATTTCTATAATGCAACTGAATGCAATAGTAACTTGTAAACTAGGCTTATGTTTATTTGACAATTTGTGAGGAGAAGTCACTTCACTGACCCTCGCCCCCAGTCAGACAGTACCTTGGACCGATGTGCATCCTTAATACTGTATACTGATGCAAATAGGAAAACGCTGCAGCTCCTTTCTGCTGTCCTAATGCTTTGAGTTATCCCATTAGTCTGATTCTACTTCCTCTTCACATTTCTAATGTCAGGAGGTGTGTCCAACCCTGGGAGACAGTCACCCTGTTGTCTGAGTTTAAACATGTAAACTCCTCTACAAGTGTGCCTATGCAGCACCACCTCCATTCAGAAACGTCTAAAGTTGAATACCAAAGCAGCCCAGTAGACTGGGATTAAAGTGGGGCACAAAGCAGGTTTGTGGGAAGGTCATAAGGGCGAGGAAGCAGAATCAAGTTGATGAGATTACCAGTAAGTAATCAGAACAATATCTTCTCGTTACTTCTCGGTTCCTCCAAGTCCCTATGTCAAGATATACCAAAGCATGTAGAACCGGCACCAGTTGCCAACCAATGCGGCCCATAGAGACTGAGAAGGACCAACCCCGGAAAGTCAGCATTGCCCCAAGTTTCAGTGCCAATGCAAGCTATCAAGCAATAGAAGCACAAAAGGCCGAGGCACAGCAAGTGTTCCCATAGGAGGTGGAGACCAGCATCAGGGGAAACCCATAAAAGGCATCAGGACAGCAACAAGAGAACCAAAGAATCCAAAGAAAGTAGTTTGTCCCACAGTCAGTGATGCAGGGAAAGAGTCAGAAGGGATGCAGAGACACCAATATGAAGACCCTCATGCAAAGCAGGCTCTGCCCAGCTCAAGCACAAACTAGATCAAACAGAAGAGAATATCATCAGACTTCACCATCGGGTGGAGACAGGAACAGTAGCATCAAATGAGATGGCCCAAGCTTCCTACTGAAGAAGTCCTCCCACTACTCATGAAACACTCCACAGACCAATGTACATTCACCAACTACAGACCCATTTCCTTACTACCATTCCTGGTTAAGGTCCTACAGAAGCTCATCAACAGCTGTCTTACCGAGTACCTCAGCAACCACCAGCTCCTCAACACTACACAGTCCAGCCTCAGACCTAACCACAGCACCAAAACAACCCTCACTGCCACCACAGATGACACCCACAATCCTGGACAGAGTAGGGGCCTCCTTCTCCAGGAACTCTCTGTGACATTGAACATTCTCCCACCCTATCCTCATCTGATACCTACAAGGGATTGGAATCCAAGGTCCTGCTCTTCACTAGATTTGCTTTTTCCTGACTGGTGGGACTCAAGCAGTTAGCCTGGCCCCTTACTCTTTGGATGCCCCCACCCTCGTCTGTGTAGTACTGCAAGGTTTGTCTTTCTGCCCAACCCTTTTCAACGTCTACTTGATCCGCTGACCACGGTCTTCTGTTCCCACGACAGACATCCTCTCCTATGCCGAGGACAAGTAATTTATACCCTCCCTGTCGATTAAGACTCCTTACACATGAACAAGTTCACTGCCTACCTGTTCAAAGTCACTAACTGGATGAAGTCCAGTTGTCTCAAACTCAGCACCTGTGATCTTCGGCAACAGTTCTTTGCAATAGGACTTATTTTAGTGGCCAACCAAACTAGGACCCACACCCACCCCACTCACAACACCAGGAACCTTGCGTTTTATCATACACTAGAAAATGGAGATGACCATGGAAGTCAACACCATAACAGCATCTTGTTTCCACGCCCTAAAGGTGGTGAGGGATTTCTTCAAATGGTTCATGAAAAACATCTACAAGACAGTCGCACTCTACCTCATCACCAGTAACTTGGACTTCAGAAACACCATCTATGCCAGAATCAGCAAGCAAATCTCCAGAAGTCTACAAACCATCCAAAACTCAACAGCCGGACTTACCTGTAACCTCCTACACAGCACTCATACCAAACCACTCCTCAAAGAGCTTCATTGGCTCCTGATACACAAACTTGCACAGTTGAAACTCCCTCCTCATCCCCATCTTCAGAGCACTGTACAACAAAGCCCTTCCCACCTTAACAGTCACATCTCCTTGCACAAATGTTCCAGACACCTCCACTCAGCCAGACTCCTACTCGCATACATCCCACCCATATACAGAAGCAGACCTGGAGTTCGGGCCTTCTCCTATATCACTACTAAAGCATTGAACGACCTCCCACTACACATTAGAGGCTCCTCCTCTTTTCTTGATTCCTGCAAAAAGTTGAAGGCATGGCTTTTTGAATATCCCACCCTCCCTCCCTTGGAAGATAGACTTTAACCAGCTCAAGACAAGGATATCCTCCTGGGTGGTTATGTGCTATTACAGATTCAAATAACAGAACATAGCAGATCTGAGTAAGGAAACAGACTTCAAAACTAAACCAGTCTAAAGCAACCTTTAGTATGCCGGAGAAGGGCCACAGATATTCACTACAGCCACTCAAAACAGGGCAAGGGAGTACATCTGCCTGAGCAATGTAATAAATGCAAACGAAGGGGTTAGCCTGAAGCAATGCCAGCAGGACCAAACAAGGCTGCTGATCAGTGTTGTAAACACAGAAATGGAAAATCCAGGCCACAGAAACAGGCACATCGGGGTAACAAAGAAAATCAAGAATGCCTTGGGGCAAAGTAGACCCTGCTCAAAATCCTGGACCCATCATGTTACTGGATGAGACAATCACAGGACGAACACAAAGCAGATGGCCTACTCACACCAGAGCTTAGGCAGCCCCTTGTGGTACAGGAACTCTTGAATACAAGGTACTCAGGCACAGAGCCACTGAAGCGCCTGATGCAAGGAACCAAACTGCCATAGTCAAGCAAGGGGAGATGTATCGCCTGCCCAGCTGGGAGCACTGGGCAAAGACTCAACAAGAAGGCACCCTCCAGTAAGCAGAGTAGACCCAGGGATTATGTTCTTGTTCCAGCAAGGAACATGGGAAGAGAAATTAGAGAATCCAGAACCAACAGGCTCAATATAAAGGGCACAGCAAAAAAGAGAAAGCACTTCCTGGGTAAAAGAAGGCACCAACACCACATTCCCAGAATACTGTAAGAGCAGGGAAAGCCCACATAGAACACAAATCCACATGAGGGGCATGCCAGAGCACCTCTCCATTTAAAGTCCCTAAACAGATAATTTGTGAGGTGCTGAAGAAGCAGGAAGAAAAAAGGCCAAGAAAAAACAGCCTGTATCATTCCACGCTGTCCACCCAGAGGTAAACATCAGTGGGAGAAGGAGGAGACCAGCTAGAAGAGAGAAGTAACCAGGATGCCTAAAGATTCAGAGAACCAAACTCCAAGACTATCATGGTCTAAGTCACAATATACAAGGTGAACAAGTAACCTTCATAGACAGAATGCAAGTGCTCCACCAAAAGAGCAAAGGCACCCATCTGCAGGCCTACAGAGAGCAAGGAGAGAGACCAGACACAAACCTTACAACTGATAACCAGACTGTGCCTACAAAGGTAGTTAGGGCCACACAAGTAAGCTGTAACACCCCCATCATGGCTGCAAGGGAAGGAAATGCTTCAAAGCAAAAGGTCTGCCCTGGTGAGCACAAAGACCAACCAGTCCACCATAGAGTGAGGCGAACATCATCAACAGGACCAAAGTTCCCCTCTCCCAGAAAAGGTCAAGTCCAAACGAGAAACATATGAAACGGCCTTCCACCATACCACGTGCCAAACATGCAGGATGTGGGTAAAGCCCAGAAAAAAAGGAAGCCCTACCGGAAGAACTAAACGCCAACCTGGGAGGTCACAGAACCCCACCTTAACCCACCTTCCCCAGAACAGGAGAGGCGACACAGAACTGTCAGAGGGGGGCAGAAAGCAGTACTGAGAAACTCAAGGCCAGCTTCAACTCAGAGAGAAAGCAAGAGGAGCACACCTACACTGACCAAGAATACACAAGGGAACCAAAGCAGAAAAGGGCATAGGTGCTATCCTGGAGTGAAAATGCTAACTACGTCACAGTTGTTACAAAGTGATGAGGAGCAGGGTAGAGCACCTAAAAAACCCTAAGTCTAAAATAGATTTGGGAAGGGTCAATGCGCAGGCAAGGTAGCAGAACTAGTCCCCCAACAGTAAAAAGGAAGGGAAACAACCCCAAACAAACCACCAGGGGAAACTGAAGAACAATCTACAAGCACTACACCTAATCAGGGGAGAGTGAAGATTATGACAGAAAGCCAGTCAGCTCACCATGCCATATCACACAAAAGTGCTCAGCTCCTAGGCAAGTCCGTGCCACAGTATAAAGCACAGGGAAAAGTCTGGCAGAAAGCCTAAACTGGAACATACGACCCACACATAAAAGGATGCCTACTCGCAAAACGCAGTCATGAGGCCAAAGTAAGCAAGGGGTAAAGTGCTCCCCATGCAAACAATATCCAAACAATGAACAGGGCCACCCATCCGACTGAGACACACAATATCCAGTAAGAGGCAATGTGTAATGGAACATTTCACAAGCATCAAGCTCAGCAGGGAGCAGAGTGGGACTCCCAAACCAAGCTGTGCCCCAGGAAGAAAGGGTGCAGAGTCGCCCACCTGTCCTCGAGTGGAGGAGACAGTAACACCACTTGGCAGACAGATACACCCCTGTCCCAGGCCCCGGTAAGCACACACAGGGGAAGGGCCACACTGAGCCTTGGAAGGGCGACGGAGGAGACTGGGAGGTCCGAGAAATTCCCTTCCAATGAAGGAGACTCAAAGCAACATCAGAAAGATTAGGAAGGCTGACTAAACACTAGGACAACATCAGTCAACTGTGGACAAGCCTAACAAGAAATGAGACAGGAAAACCATGCAACAAACTAAAAGCTCCAAGCTCAGCAAGGAGCATAGTGGAAAGCCCGTAAAGAGGCTGCACAAAGAAAAGGGTGCCACCCACCTGTCTTCTAGTGATGGGTACTGCAGAGCTGCACAGCAAACAGGTACATCCCAGTCTTATTCTCAGCAAGGAGCCCACATGGAAAGGCCTGCACGTTGGCCACTATCCTGGGATTAGAGACTCAAAATCCTTCAAGGAAGGCTGACAGCAGTATCAAGAAAAGCCACAACAACCTCTGTCCCAAGCTCAGCAGGGATTTATGAATCTTTAAGCCAGACAGACGAACTACTGCCAGACAGCCCCAGACAAGCCCATCAAAAAGGCATGAGTGCATACAAAGCCAACAGAAAAAAATCCACAAGCCCAGTAGGGATCCAGAATGTCAGTAAGTCAAGACAACAGTCCACTGTAAGCAAGAATAGCCTAATTAGTGCCCACAATGTAAGCTGGAATTCTGATCCAGAGACCGGAAGCAGACGTCTGCCTCCCTAAGGAGGCAGACAGAACAGGGGGGGTTCTAGGTTGGTTTGAGTCTTTATAGGCACATTTGGAGGAAGAGAATTAACGTGGTTCTCTTAGGTAGGCAGCAGTTGCCCGTTTTCAAGTAAGGGGCATTCCTATTCCTTGTGATATGAAGACAGACAAGGAATTCGGGATTAGGTAATGATGTATTTGGATGCCTCCAGTGTTCATTCGGGCCTACTTTAGAACTTAGGGGTCACCTAAGATTCAAAGTATCATAGAGCCTCTCACTCTCTTTCTCTCACTGTTACACGCCTGCCTCCAGATGGAGCTGGTTTCTTTCTTTGATTTCCTGGCCGGCCATTATCTCCCTTTTTACACTTTTCTCTTCTCCACCCTCTCATCAACTAACCTTTGCATTCATTGGCTCCTATATGTTCGCTTCAGAGGAATGTTGATTTGGTGTGACTGTTAAAATGTTTTACTTTTTGTTTTCAGTAGAACATTTGTGTTTTCCAGCTAAATTAATTAGCAGAAGGCTGCAGTTTTTTTGCAAGAAGTTGGAAATAGAGTTCTGTGGAAGAAGTAAGCCATCACTGAAACTCATTGTGTGCTACAAGTGGCCACCAGAACAAATCACAAACTTTAGATGGAAGTCTCCAAAACTGAACCCAACAAGCCCTATTGGACCTTTAGAACTGGATACTAAACCTAAGACAAGGCCTCGAGGGCTGGTCACAAAAAACCCAATTAAGAGCTTACTAGGACAGCATACTAGTGATATATAAAGTGTATGGCTGTAACTCGTGTAGCCTTGACCTTCCCTCTATTGCAGCCCCCACACACTTTATTAGCATGTATGGGTTGATGCTTATCTTCACACGAGCAAGCACACAATTAAGGTCCAGTAATTCCCACTAAAAAATCATCAGATGTAATTAGTGTCTCTCCTTGGTGATATGGCTTCAGAAAAAACTATGTCTATAGTATATGTGGCCATAGGTACACATTCTCTGCATGCTCCTGCCATCAAGTGTTGGGTTCGGATGTTTGCAACTTGTTTTTCTTCAAATACGTCATTTGAAACACAAGGTATAGTGACTCCTCCCTTAGTTGGTGATGTGCATGGGCACTGGCTCCATTGCTAGATTCTTTTTTTCCCCCCAACCATCCGATTCAGACATGCACGATCAGTCTCTGTGTTTGGTGCCTAACACAACTTACTACAGGCCCACTTGATCACGAGTCCCATGCTATGGAAGAATGTTGTAAGGGATCTGCATTTCTGTTTCTTTTCATCTCTACTTGATTAACACTGGAAAAAACAGGCTCCTCTCAGAGCTTCACCACTGGGGTCTTGGCCACCCTTGGGGCCAAGGTCCATAGCATCCGACACCCTGTCTACGAGATGTCAAGTCAGTTATGGAAAGGTCACCCTTCAAATATTGCCCCCAGTGCCACTCCAAGTTCCCCTGTACCAACCACCATCAAGTCTACAATCTCTGCTTTTCCCCGGAGCATGACAACACCGCGTGCCAGGCCTGCTGTACCTTCCAGTCAAAGATGGCCCTTCAGTATCAACCAGACATCTTCAGGGACCGTGTTCTCAAAGCGGAGGAAAAAGAGGAAAAAGCCTGTCCCTCAGAGGCCCAGCTTGTCTAGTCCAGTTTGGAGCAAAGCTCACTCTTTGAATCAGAAGGAAAACAGCAACAAGACCCTGAAGCGCCACAATTTGGAAAGCTTTCATCCATGAGTATGCCGGCACCCACACACAACTCACGACTGTGCTGTGACCATGTAGACAAGCAGAGCACCACCCCAGTGGAGGGTCGGGCATCCAGCTGAGGCTAACTGCCTTCAAGCCATGGCAAGGCCCACTGAAACCCTCAGAGCTGACAATGCACCCCTCTCTTGCCACAAAGGTCCTGCATAAGCTTCAGACCCTTTAGAAGCCTACAGCATCCTAAGCTTTGGCAGTGAAGCAACACCAGCATCAACACTGAAGACACCTTTGGCACTGAAGTCCACATCGGTGGCTAAGCAACTTCCAGCTTGAAGGCTCCCTTAACACTAAAAACACATTTGGTGCCAAAAACGTAGTCAACAGCCAGCTCTGAAGCTTCAGAGAAGCCTATCCTCCAACACCTGCAAGAGGAGCAGGAGGAGTTAGATGCTCACCAGAAGTGTCTATTCATTCCCCTCCAGGTAGGGAATATCTCTATAAGCTGCTCTGAAGACACAGGAGACTCTTCCGATGAAGAGGAAATTGGCATTTGAGGAACAAATCATTTTGGAGCCTCTTCCACCTCCAAAGCATAAAAGACACAACAAAAAAAGTCACTAGTCCCCTCTCTGCTCAGCCTCCTCTTCCTTCACATCTGCCACCATTTCCTCCCCCACCAACTCATGCCCGCCTCTTTCAGATTCACCAGCGTTGTCTCCATACTGTCAAAACATTATTCAAGACCCAACATACCTTTCAGTCCTCCCTATGCTTAAAAGGATGCTCAGTACTGAATCTGAGACTTCCAAAGATAGTCAAGGCAAGGGTTGTTACATCTAAGGTCAATAAAAAATATAGACCCTCACCCAATGATCCTCCCTACAGTTGTAGCCATGTACCTTCTGACTGACTTGTAGAAGATAGAGCAAGTAAATGCAGAAACTCCGAGGCTTTAGGAAATGCTCCACCTCCTGACAAGAAGAGTAAAAAGTGGCAGGGTGCTATTCAATAGAAGTACAATCTGTCCCATATTGGAGGATTGCCAACTCAGTTGGCCTGCTCTCCTGATACCACAGGACACAGTGGGATGAGATGGAGGAACTCTTCAAGCACCTCCCTGAGACGTTTATAGAGCATCAGCAAGAGCAGGTAACAAAGGAAATGACCATATCAAATGCCACTATCCACTGCATCCTAAATGTGGCTGACACTGAGGCCGGTGGAACTAACATCAGTATTCCGGTCAGATGTCACACCTGGCTCCATGTCACTGACTGTAAACCAAATGTACAGGAGCATCTGTTAAACCTGCCGTTCGATGGTGAGCATCTCTTCATGGCACAGGTGGACCCGATTCTTTGAAAGCTTAAAAAAGATAGACACAGCCAGGGCTCTGGATGCCTTTCAGACATCCACTCCAAGGGTTTCTTTCTGGAGGTCACAGTACAGCGGAGGCAGTCAGACCACTGCCATAGACCCTCTTGCTTCCTTTCAGAGGCATCAGCAACCGTATCACCAGCAGTCAACATGAGGGTTTTGTAAATTGCATGCAGAGGCAACAACAACAGCCAACTGAGCTGCCTCCTCCAAGCAGTGTCTCCCTTCTACTCCCCTGCCGCCCGAGCACACATCACATGTCAGGGAGAGACTACAAGGATTTTTTCCTCATTGAAACGAGATTGCCTCTTACAGGTGTGTTTGCTCAATCATAGAGCATGGCTACTCCCTCACTTCAACCTCACAAAACATTCCATCTGCAAACACATCCTCCCCTACAGAAAACCAGCTCCTTCTTCAAGAAAAGGGTCTGGTGCTCATTCTCAAATGGTCAATAGAACCATTTTCACTGTAGCATTATGGCAAGGGTGTGTTCTTCTATACTTTCTAATCCCCAGAAAGGATGGCTCTCTGAGGCCAATGCTTGACCTCAAACCCCTCAACAAGTTTATCTTCCCAGAACATTTGCACATAGTCAGTCTGCAGGATGTCCTTCCGCAACTGCAACAAGGTGACTTCAAGACAGCACTTGCTGTGAAGGAGGCCTACTTCCACATATTTGTCCATCCCTCCCATCACTGCTGCTTGTGTTTCATGGTAAGTGGCCAACATTACCAGTTCAAAGTGTTGCCATTCGGTGTCATCACAGCACCCTTGGTATTCACCCAATGCCTCAATGTAGAAGTGGGCCATCTCAGAAGGTGTGGTATCCACGTGTTTAGCTTCTTGGAAGTTTGTCTGATCAAGAGTGCAGGCAAACAACAATGTCTCTCATTCACCCACGCCACTATATCCCTCATCCATAGTTTGGCATTCACCATAAAAACCATCAAGTCCTGCTCCCAGCAGCTACTGCCTTATTTTATGCCATTTTGTCATATCACGGTTCGAAGTGTTATGGGCCTTCTTAGCATGATGGCCTCTTTCATAGCCATAGTTCACCATGCCAGGCTACACATGCATCCGCTCCAACAATGCCCATCAGCGCAAATGTCACCGTTGGAGGGTCTCTGTTGGAAATGGGGTATCCAGTTGCAGTCGGTTTGCACCCTGTCCAAGTCAGGACAAGGGCGATACCCAGCTCAGATAACTTCTGCTCACCCCCTTGGTAGCTTGGCACGAGCAGTCAGGCTTATCTCAGAAGCAATGTGTGAAACATTTGCACTAACACACAGTAACACTGTGAAAACACTACAAAAGGACACCACACCAGTTTTAGAAAAATAGCCAATATTTATCTATGTAAAACAAGACCAAAACGAGAACTCCAATATGCAGTAGGAAAGATATGAATTTAGCAAGAATTTACTTAAGAATATAGGCCCATATGTACAAACACATTTTCCCATAGACAGAGAATGGATAAAACCCTTTGGTACATCTGGCCCATAGTTCCTTGAAGTTGATAGCTAAACCTGGGGCTATCACAGCGTTGTGATCAACAAAACCAACAGTTCCGGCCGGCCGGACCCAGACAGGGAATCCACAAACAAGCAGAGTCACAGAATGGTTTAAGCAAGAAAATGCCTACTTTCTAAAAGTGCCATTTTCAAACTCACAATCCAAAAACCAACTTCACTAAAAGATGTATATTTAAATTGTGAGCTTAGAGACCCCCAAACTCCATATTTCTATCTGCTCTCAAAGGGAATCCACACTTTAATAATATTTAAAGGCAGCCCCCATGTTAACCTATAAGAGAGATAGTCCTTGCAACAGTGAAAACTGAATTTGGCAGTATTTCACTGTCGGACAATGTAAACACATCAGTACATGTCCCACCTTTATTATACACTGCACACTGCCCATTGGGCTACCTCGGGCCTACCTTAGGGGTGCCTTACGTGTATAAAAAGGGAAGGTTTAGGCCTGGCAAGTGGGTACACTTGCCAAGTCGAAGTGGCAGCTTAAAGCCAGTCTGAGCAATGTTTACAGGGCAACTCATGTTGGTGGCACAATCAGTGCTGCAGGCCCACTAGTAGCATTTGATCTACAGGCCTTGGGCACCTCTAGTGCACTTTACTAGGGACTTACACGTAAATCAAATATGCCAATCATGGATAAACCAATCAACAGTGCAATTTATATAGGGAGCACTTGCACTTTAGCACTGATAAGCAGTGGTAAAGTGCGCAGAGACAATAAATCAGCAAAAACAGAGTCCAGTGCACCATAAAAGCAGGTGGTCAGTGGCAAAAAGACTGGGGAAACACGCCAAAAAGCTGCCAGGTCTAACCGTCACTTAGAGGATCTAGTATTGATATGGGCCAGCACCCATTGCTCTCTGTAGTGGTGGAACTGCAACAATCCTTTGCATGGCTGGCCCTTCACAGACCCTGTTTCACAGGTGACCATTTCCATGAATGCTTCACTTTTGGGTTGGGCAGGGAGCAAGTTCAGCAACTCACTGTTCAGGACATGTGGTCAACCCAACAAAGGGGTTTCCACATAAACTGCCTGGTGCTTCTGGCCTTCCAATTAGCTCTGAAGGCCTTTTCACAGGAGGGTCAGCACAAAGTAGTCCTCATAAAGACATACTATGCCCGCCATGTGTTATCTCTAAAAGCAAGGCAGCGCACACACACACACCAATTGTTAGCATTAACACAATGTGTTTGGCATTGGGAACTTCACCATCAGATAAACCTACTGGCCAAGCACCTTCTGGGAGTGGACAACGATTGTGCAGACCAGCTCAGAAGGATGCAGCAACAAGTCTGCAATTTGGAACTCTACCAACAAGTCCTTTTCTCCTACTTATGCCATTGGGGAGTCCTCCAGGTCAACCTCTTCATCACCGTTCAAAATGCAAAATGTGACCTCCAGATGCCACAGTCCATGGGCAATACTCTGTTTGCCTTTACCTATGCTTTTCCTCCTCTTCCACTTCTTCCGTTTGTGGTCCGGAAGCTTTAGCAATCATCCCTTACTCTCATCCTGATGGCTTCAATGTGGACCAGACAAACCTGGTTCTCTACCCTTCTCAAGATGTCAGTTCTCTATAAGAAGCTCTTCAATCGGCTGGACCCTCTCACCTTAAACAGTAGGCAGCTAAATCTAGTAATTTGGTTCCTAAGGTCTTAAAATGTAGTTATCTCAAACCCCCTCAAGAGTGCATATATAGCCTCAAAGAAACAAGAAGACCCTCTACGCTAGCCTGTTACAGACGAGTGGAAAAGGTTTGTCCATTACTGCATTTCCATGCACCTGGACACACTTAAACCTACAGTTTAAGTTATCTGCTACTTTCTCCACTTACAAAAATGAGGTCTAGCTTACACTACTATACCCCTTAAAATGGTTGCTATTTCAGCCTAAATGCAGAATAGGAAACCTTCTTGTTTATTCAAGATCCTTGAAATCAAAGCTTTAATAGACGGACACAGTTACCCCCACTCCCGTCTGGAATCCTAAATTTGTCCTTACCAGACTCAAGAGACCTTCTTTTAATCTCTACATTCATGCCCTTTAAAATGTCTCTCCTGGAAGGTTACTTTCGTTATCACCATTACATCAATAAGACATCTTAGCAAGCTGTCACTTTAGAGGAAACTTTCTTCCAAGTTCATAATGAGAGTTGTCCTCAGAACTAAACCTAAGTTCTCTTTATATGTGACTCGTTGCATGGTAATTCAATTTTCCTATCTAATGTTCCATTTGTACTCTCACCCACTGTGTGGAAAACAATCTAATAATGGAACTGGTGCCCAAGATCTTTGCCAACTAAGGGAGGAGTCCCTATACCTAGTGACTTCAAAGAAAAATAAGTTACAAATGCCTGAGCCCATCACTAGATGGCAGGAGTGTGGTGAGCATGTGAATTTACAGCTCTACATGCTACGAACAGATGCTTACAGGGTAGGTAGTATATTCCTTACAAGTCAAAATGTGTCTTGTACTTTGCTGGCTAGGTGCCATATTCCTCAGTTTTACGTAATTCCTCCATTTTACGTAATTCCTCCATTGCAGCAGAATATAAGATATTTAATTATTTTCATGGCAATAGCTATCGTGAACAGCAAGGCACACAAATAAATGTCCAATCACACAGGGGACATATACCATCACTATATTTGCAAAGTTCCTTACGACCCACTGTCACACAAACCTGACATCCTACACTCTGCCAGTAGACGGAAGTGAGGGTGGCATGGGATTGTGCAAGCAAGTGGGAGATCCAACACTTGAAAGCCAAGAAACATGTAGCTTTCTGACTCAACCATTGAACAGTATTGGGAGCACCCGCCCATGGACATTTGACTGGGGTCCCACACAGTGCTCTCATAAAGCCACTGGGTTTGAGAGCCCTGACAGTGGTCACCAAGTGTGTGAATCCTACTTACTGAATAAGCAAAAGTTATCAAGTCCAGGTTCCTCTTACTCAATTTCATCGTCTATGCATCACATGCGGACACTAGTGACTCCAAGAAATTTGCCCATGGGTGACTTAGAATTGGATCAATGAATTGTGAACTATTTCAACCTGGACAGTTATTCATTTGTACATGTGTGTGTAGCATACTTGAACTAACTATGCTGTACTTTGTGTATCTGAATAGATGTGTGTATGTATATCTTGCATTACCGCTAACTTTGATGTATATCTTGTATAGTAGTGACTATCCTGCACTACTGCACCCTGATTCAAGCATTGTGCTTATATAGTGCAATAGAAAGTTTGTTTGTATTGTGTACTACTGCTGTCTTTGCTATACCATGTGTATGTGTTTAGATGTGTACTTGTACCCTGCACTACTGATGTATCTCTGTTTATTGTGCATCTTGTAGTGATGCTTGCTCTCTGTCTCCTACTAAATACTGAGAAACGAGTTTCACCATGGAAAAAGAAAACAATAGGCTTTGACAGTCTGCGTTTGATGTTGCCTCTTGCTTACTAGAACTTTTACTGAATTCACACAGTTTCTTCACTTGGTCTGCCAGACGGTCAGGTGCAGTTTCTCTCAGCAAAAACTGTAAATATTTCATCAAATATTGGTGCACCTGGGTTACTAATGTTTTTCATTTTCTTTGAGTGTTTTATATCATGACAATACCCCAAGACATTGTTAACACACAGAAGTAATTCAAAATAGTATCCACATTCAGAAAGTAAATATATAGTTGAAATAAGTATGGTCCTTGTTTGCCAAGTGTTGCAAGTATGGTGGTTCTTGAGCATGCACTATGGCTACTTGGAGACCACCATGATTTACCAAGATTCATCCAAGGCGATGCGGAACCATAACCCGCTTTTAGAGGAAAAGCCTTTGTGGAATTAATGTTCTTGCTATTAGTTCCCCATCCATTTTGCCTACTTTTAGAATTGCATTTCCTTGGCTGAGATTGGAGTGCCACTGAATAATGAAATCAGTCCTTTTCAGAACTATCAATAAATATGGAAATACTCTTATAATATGTAGATTTTACTTTATTGGGGCAATATGCGTTAGTTCAAGCAATTTGTGAGAAGTCAAAAGTGGTCTCAAAGATTTTTTTTCTGAGGCCTTCTCAATTAACTTGCATTGTTCATAGCATCCATTATAGCAGCAGGCTTGTTTGTTTTTTCCAATTGGAACAGTATTTTAATTGTTTGAAAATGTTTCTGTACAGTCTTGAAATTGCAATATCGAATGTATTTCCATTATGACTGATTCTTTACTCTCTGCCACTTTTACTCTCCCAAATCTCCCTTGGCTAAAAAATATCTGTGATCATGACTTCAAACCTGTGACTCACTGTCGCACTCACCATAGGCATGCTTTGGATTCCTCTTTCCGTTTGCAGTCAGCACATATGTTTTCAGGAGACAGAATGAGAAAGTCAAAAGCATAGTGGCATGTGATTATAGAAACCTCTGATATGCCTGGAGACCAACTTTTTAGTCACTGGAACGGAAAACAACAATGGTTGATTAATCACAACATCAAAAAGAGGTCTTTCAACCAACACCGGCAATGCTTGATTGTCCCAGATATGTTCCACATGGTTGGGTGACTTAAAATAACCTATTAGTGAACGCCTACTCAGTTGCCCTCAAACATAGATCACACCCCTCCTTTAATTATAGCCTTTAAGCAGATGCTTCATTGTAAAGAATTTAAGGTTCTACTGAGCTAGGAGGTCAACCTAAAAGAAGGAAAAAACTATCTAAGAGGAAGCCAGTGCTTTGGTACACCTCTGCCCACTGAGCATGTGCATTAGAGTAAGCTTGTAAGATGTCTGAGAGTGCTAAACAGGACATCTAGACATTTAGGCAATGTAAATAGATTTTACAATTCAACCAGACATCATCAAACAAGGAGACCGTTTGAAACCACTATTGCTGAGGACTGCTGATGGTGTCAGATTGGATAAGAGGGCAAGCTTTTCACTTTTCAGTGGATTGCTCTTTTGATGGTGTAAGACTTGCCCCTTCAAGGATATATGGCTAAAATCTGTATGATGTGCAGGTCACAGTTTTTTAATCTTGGCAAACCCAACTAAGTTTTTCATGTATCATCTAATGAAATGCTCATTGTTGATTTGGATGAAAACATCTCACACAGACAAGATAATCAGAGGTATTCCTACAAGATGCCATCAGCGCTGTCTATGCTACATGTAGCCTTGATGCTGACCCAGTCTTCGTGTCCCCACAGAGTCTAATCTAGAGACCTCACTCCAAGGTAACGAGGGTTGGGGGGCTCTTTCCACGGAAATGGTCCTGGCAGATTAGGTTTAACACACCTAGCTCTCTTTAGGTTAGAGATTAGGTTCATCATGCTAGAGTACTAGGGCCTACTTTACATCTATTTCACACTACATTTTACTGCAAGATGGTGGGGGTCTTTGTATTCATGACGCTGGTTTTTACAATTCTGGTTCCTTCATTGTTAATTATCCTAATCATTGCAGCCCATGCAATTTATTGTAGATTGCAGTCTTGTTACTAAAATCTTTTGAAAACTTCACTGCATCTCTTTTGTTGACTGTGTGTGACTGAGACATGTTGCTCATGTGAGAAAAGGGTAATCTCTGTTTTACCACGACCTCCATGAGATGTCGCACTCTTGAGTCCATGCATATAGGCTGCCACAAATCACCTTTTACTGTTTGGGTTTTGGTGAAGTGCTGCTTTTGAGCAGAGAGATTTGGGATGACAGTTGCGACTTGTAGGATTGGCCTAGTCACCTACAAACAGAAGTTCTGGCATCCTTTAACCAGCGTTCTTGCCTAGAGCAAGAGCCCAACTACAACACAGCCCCTCCAGGCCCAAAAAGAGAACATTCTGGCCTGGGAGTCCCTAAAACCTTGGACAGAGGTGAGGGCCTTCTTAGGTCTCACAGATTATTACAGGAGGTTTGTCAAGGAGTATGGCACCATTGTTGCCACCTTGACTGAACTGACTTCATAGAAGCAGCCTAGAAAGGAAATCTGGACAGAGGCCTGCCAGAAAGCCTTTGACTCCCTAAAGCAGGCCATGTGCACAGTCCCTGTGCTCAAGGCACCTGACTTTTCAAAATAATTTATAGTCCAGACAGATGGTTCAGAGCATGGTATAGAGGCAGTACTTTAACAGCTTAATGATGAGGGCCTTGACCAACCTGTAGCCTTCATCTCTAGGAGGGTGCTTCCCAGTGAACAGAGGTGGAGTGCTATTGAGAGAGAAGCCTTTGCTGTGGTCTGGGCACTGAAGAAGCTGGGCCCATACCTGTTCAGGACTCACTTCAAGTTTCAGACTGACCACAGGCCCCTCAAGTGGCTAATGCAAAGGAGGGATGACAATCCAAAATTGTTGAGGTGGTCCATCTCCCTACACGGAATGGACTTCACAGTAGGCCATAGATCTGAGTCAGACCACGCCAATGCTGATGGTCTATCCTAATTCTTCCACCTTAGTGATGAGAACTCCTTAGAGGTTGGGTAGTTCTCCCCACTTTCAGCTGGGGAGACACATGTTAGACCTGTCATCCTTAAGTCTTCCCCCATACTTTTTGCCTGCTTGCCTCTATCGTGTCTGGATTTTTGCTCTTTTGGCCTAGGGACTCTGTGCACTTTACCACTGCTAACCAGTGCTAAAGTGCATGTGCTCACTCTCCTAAATGTTTGATTGGCATATTTAATTTGCATGTAAGTCCTTTGAAGAGAGGTATACCATATACCCAGGTCCTGTAAATTAAGTGCTACCAGTGGGCCTGCAGCACTTATTGTGCCACCCACTTGAGTGTCACCTTAAAACTTGTCCCAAGCCTGCCATTGCAGCCTGAAGGCAGTGTCCCACTGCCATGTCAACATGGCATTTAAAATCCCTTGCAATGCTTTAAAGCTCCCCTCTCATTACATTTGTCACCCTAAGGTAGGTCCTGAGTAGCCCATAGGGCAGCGTGGTCTGCAGTTAAAAGGTTTTTTAAGTTTAGATTTGCATGTCCTAATAGTGAAAAAAACGCTCATATTTGTTTTCTCACTACTGAGACACCTACCCTTCCCATTCTTTAACATTGGGGATTCCTTATTAAAATGAATAAGTTGTAATTCTCAAGCATAGGTGGTAGATATGTCATGTTTGGTACCTATGAACTTGTAATAATAAACCCTCTTTAATAGTAAAGTCTAGTTTATTATCAGAAAGTTGGCATTTTCCTGCCCTTAGCCCTCTGTGACTGTAACCTGCCTTAGGTCACATGACTGGGTCTAACTGACAGTTGGGACTTTGTGAATTCACCCCAGACAGTCACACAATAGGATTATTAGCAAAGCCTGAATGGGCCATTTACTGACTTGATTGGGGGGGGAGGTGGGGGAGCTAAGCACAGCCCCACTTGCAACTGAATAGGCTGGGCTCTGTCACCACACAGTAGGCTTAACGACCCTGTTTTGTCAGTGCAGCAATCTAGGATCCAGGGCAGGAAATTCCTGAACTTTATGAAACTTCAGAGAACCCTTCTGGATATTTCTTCCAACTTCTAGGAGGAGGGCACTGGGGTATAAAAATAGCACTCTTAGACCTGCTCCTCAGTTCACTACTGGACCTGGGGAAGGACTCTTAGGGGATTGCCTGTTGCTGTGTCCTGCTGTTCATTCTCCCAGACTGCTGAAAGCACTGCTTTGCTGCCTGCACCCTGCTTGAGACCTTCAGAGATCAGCCCTGCTGCAGAGCCCTGCATCACTTCCTACACAGAAGTGACTCCAAGGGCTAGTTCAGCTGGTCTCCTGTTTTGAGCCACAGGGACATAACAGGCACCTGGACCCACCCTGAGTGATTCTTGCACCCCAAATAGGTCTCCGTATACTCCTGGACCCTTGGTTATGGTGCTAAAGGTGCCCAGGGGGGCATTTTCTAAAACTGAGGACTTGCTATTTTGAACCTCACATTTTAAAAATTCAGAACTCTGGTTCTACTAATTGCATTTTCATGGTGTTTGGTGTCCAACAATTTATTAAAACTTTCTCCATTTTTCTAAATGGGTTTGGGATTTTTATTGTGTTGTGTTTTCACTGTGTTGCTGTTAGTGTATTGCATAAATACTTAGCACATTGCCTCTAAGTTTAGCCTGACTGCTTTTTGTGGCAAGCTATTCAGGGTTCAGCACCTGTTAAACTGGTGACTTTTTGTGTTTCACCCTGCAAGGGATTGTGGTTGTTGCTTGACCAAGGCTCACACCCTAGTCAACCAATAACCCAATTCCTCACACCAATTCTCCAAAATGTTTCGGTACATTGGTATTTAATAGGGACTGTATCTCTGCAGAGACCCTGCTACTTGGAGGTCATAGATCTCTTGGGCTGATGTAAGAGTCACATGTTTCTGAAACAGAAGAGCCTTCGGTCTGCTCAGCTTGTCAAAATTTAAATTCAATGTAGCAATAGGAGGCCACAAATCTGCTACTTTTATCTCAGGCATTGGGGGAATAATATTGCCACAGCAAGTTACAGTTTGGGAAACCAAAATCACATAGGTGATTACAGGTTTCATATCACAGCAGTCTACATCACTCAGCATTAAGTAACTTCCATTCAAAATTATCTGAAACACTGGGCAAAGCAAAGAAACAGGAGTGCCCTTCAGATAGCAAGCCAAGTTCGCCACAGTTGCATTGCATGTGCCGTGCAAGGACACCTATTTACAAATCATAAAATGACTAACAGAAGTCTCGCATTCGCTTCCTCTAAGAAAGACCTTTGTATTGCCGTTAAGACATCTATAATCAAAAGGTAACTCCAACACCTCATGGATGTAATTGCCATCTAAGCTCTCAAATCTGCCTACCGGAAAGTGTTTTAAACAAAAAGTGAATTGAAATGTTGCAATGGGCAGATTAATCACTCCAGGTGTAAACCATACTGACGATAGCATGTACACCACAGTAAAAGGCAACTTTTCTAATGTTTTGATGTTAAGCATGATGGAACTAGCCTCTTTCTTAGCCACGGATTTTTGCTGGTATGTATTTTTAATGCAGCAAATAACTCATTCGATTTCACGTGCTGCCAGGGCACGCAGCCACTTTCGAGAACTTGTAACGTCCAACCCATCTGCATAATGGACCTAAGCTGACTCAGTACAAGTGACATGTAATTTGGAAATGTCTATTGCAGATGAGATAATGTTATTTAGTGTGTAAATGCAGTTGGACAATATCTTCATACAATTATCGACAACAGCTTGAGCTTATGAATCTGCCTTAAGCGTGCAGCCGCTTCAATTTATGAAAGCTTCCATATTTTATTATATATTGCATATAAGAAACGTTTAGAGTGTGGCTTTCCGGAACCTAATAAGAAATCTTGTGAGTCTACATCGTCTGAAAGGAGACTAAGGTGTTCTATATCGGCTGTCAATGTGGAAAATATTATCCATTGTTGGCACAGTTTGTCCTCACTGTATGTGTGACAATATCTGAGTGTTGTGTGGTGACGTAATAAGGGTCTGGTTGGCTCACTCTAAAACCCTGTGTGGAGTTTACAAAACGTACTTGACACTCATTTGTGTCCACTAGCCACAATAACCACCTGTCGGAACATGAAATTGATTAAAGGTACCGTTCTGAGGCCAACCATTGAGTTGTTCTTCTGTGACTTTTAAAACCTTTTGGCAATTGCCGAATTTTCAAAAGGTGGGAATACTGGGTGCGCATTCAGTTCTTTTTATTTTTGCTAACCCAAGGCAAGTTGTTTGCTGGATGGTGTCATTTAAAAAGATTATTTGTAAAGGAATAAGGCATGCTCTAAATAAAGCTTCCTTGCCCTGTATTTACCAGTCTCGTGTTCCAGACAGACTCTTTATTCAATCATTTTCTTCCAACCCTTCAGTGGCCACCTGGGAAACAAAGGAATCTGAATAAATCAATTTGGAGTCGGCCAACACTATTTTCCTTGATTTAGAAGGAGGTAATTTGAAAATAATATGATTTGGAAATTTTAACATCATGCCCAGTAAAATATGCAAACGTGTCTATGTATGTTTTGGAACTCCCCACTGGTGGAGTTGGACAATTATTACATTATGTGTATTTATAAACTAATCATGGGGTACTAGCACTGTGCAGAAAATATTGTCTGTAATGGTGATAACAGAACATTTTCCCATAATTTGCGGTTGTTATATAAAGATCTTTCAAATTTAGGTCCAGATGTATCAAAGTAGTGTTTTTCATTTATTAAATAGCAAATTTTAAGAAATAGCTACTTAAGAAATGAAAAATGGTATGTAAGAAAATAGCCATTCCCTAATAGGGATTTCCACAGAGTCGCAATTGGTATTAGGGAATTGCTATCAAGAAATGCAACTCCATTCATTCCTATGGGCCTTCAGGCCTATAGGTGCAAATTTTTTTGTGTTTCCTAATTTGCAATTCCTTATTAGGGAATTACATTTTTGGAAATGCAAAACCAAAGGTGCTGAGGCCTAAGGCCCTGTGACGCACCCCAAAATTTACATGTGAAGTGCACACATGCCCTAAGGGGCATGTTTGAGTTACATGGCACTTTTAAAAATGCATTTTTTTAAATTGCACATGGTTACTACCAACATATAGTTGGTGGTAATTGCATTTCCTAAATGCCCAGTTCGCATTTAGGAAATGCTTGACACATGTGCATAGGGAATTGCAAATAGGAATTCCCTATTTGCTATTACCTATTTAGGGAATCCCAATTTGCGATTCACAAAAGTGAGTCGCAATTTTAGTGAATCACTATTTTAGCAATTCCTTAAAATTGCACTGCGAATGCCTTTCATACATTCTGTATGGCTATTTTGCATTAGCAAACGGCGGAATTTTGCAATTTGCACCATTTGCGAATACAAAATTGTTTGGTACATCTGGTCCATAGTATAATAATCTAGCTCAGAAAGGATAGAATCATCTATTTTTACATCCCTATCATCAGAAAAAAATCCCCAGGGTAATAACATCATTCATAGATACTTTGAAAACAGATGAAATTTGAATAACTTCAGTAGGGTCAAAGATTTCATACAGTACTTTACCCCAAACAATCCCATTGTGAATTGGAACAGCCAAAATGTTGACAAGGGACAAGTCTCTTTGGACCTTATATGATGACAGGTAAAGTGTTAAAACCTCATTAACCCATTCAACAGCAGAGTGTTCAGGAAGATAATGACCATGTATCAGCAGAAAGAAAACAATGACAAAACCAATCCAAAGCAAAAAGGCAAGCAGTGTCAGTAGTATCCACAGATAGTAGCATGGACTAACCAAGTAATTATTTTTAAGACAGTTGAAAAGCTTACATGCTCTTGATAACAGGTGCTGCTGCTGAAGCATTTGAAGAAAAGTCATCATTGTCGGCAAGGTAACCAGAAGCAGTTTGTGCAAAAGCTGGAGTTGGTGCAGAACAATGTCATCCATTTGTGTTGCATTGGAATAGTAGAAATCTACATTTTGGACTTCTGGTCTATGAAGTGGTGACAGGATTTAGCAAAAGTTCATTTTCCGCCCTTCCCAAGCTCAGGGAGACAATTGTAGCATGTCCGGGTGTCCAATGTTAGCTACTGGACAAATTACGTCATAAAGAGATTTTATGCGCTGTGCATATTCAGGAATGTATGTTCTGACAAAGTTGAGAAAGCCCAGTTATGACTGTAGCTTTCTGATGTTGTTTGTAGGTTGTAGTTGCGCACATTTCTCTAGAAAGTGTAGGGCGAGGCTCTTGCCCTCATCAGATAATTTGTGTCCTAAAAATAGGACACTAAGAAAACCAATTTTGGTTTTCTTGGAGCTAAAGTTGTAGCCCTGGGCAGCAAATCCCAAAACAATTCGATACACCCTAGCTAAGTGTGCCTTGAGGTGATCATGTGTGAGATAGATGTGATCGACATAGGGCAACGCCTCAGAATCAATATCATGTAATATCAAGGTCACACGGGCAGAGAACAATCTTGGACTGCTCTTATACCTGTGGGGCAAATGGCACAATTTCCGTTGTGAGCCAGGCACTGTGAAGGTGCTTAAGTCCCTGTTTTCAGGAGGTAGATTTTGGCAGAAAAAAACATTGGAAATATCCAAGGTTATTTTGTAATTTTTGAGAACTATATTGTTAATAATTGCTGTGTGTATTTATATTGCAGATGTGCTTTTATGACTGTATAGGTGTCTGTAATCTAACACTGTTCAATATGAATGGTCAGGTTTTGCTAAGGGAAATAAAGCGTAATTCATTGATGATACACAGTGTCCATTTACTCCCTTGTACTTGAGTACCATGGTGCTTCAGCCTCATGTTTAATGGAGTATTGTGGTTGGATCTGTGCAGTTGACTATTGGAATAACGTGGTAGGGGGAATCTCTATCCCACCCTGAATGGTTGCAGTACAGCATTGGTGTTTGTGCCAATGCCCAATCTGTGACGTAAGCTTCTTATACTGTATCTGGAACTAGTACTGAGAAAGAAGGCAAAATAACATCATTCCCTTGTGGGAGCACGCAGACAAATTCAGGTGGCCAGTCTTCTTCTGCCAGTAATATATCATAAGTTAGTCTTCTCCAGAAGATTACTTTAATGGTGTGTTATATGTTTCCTTCAATCTGTAATCTTAATTTGTAGACCCTGCTGGGTGGGGAGACAGGCCTGTCCACTGTTTCGACTTCAAAGAAGTCATTAGTCGGTGTCCCATCCAGAAGATCTATAAGATTCTGGAGACATATCATAACGTCTGCTATGCTGTCTAGTTCTTGTTCTTTAGTAGTGTTTTAAAACTTTTTGGCATGTTTGGCCGAAATAGCCGCAACCTTTTTCTTTTTGAATTGTTTTTGTAAAAGCTTCTGAAGAAACGTTGTAAGACGGCTTCACATAGTCAATTTGGTTTTGTGACCGCCCTCCTCTCTCAGTTTATCTGGTGTGTCCTGGAAGGAATGAGATGGGCAACTGTCAGTATATTGGCATCTATCAGGATTTTCCCTATTTCTAAGGTTCTATCTTTTTTTTTAGGTCTCCGATTATGGCGATTTGGCGTCTTCTATCTTTATTATGGTTTTGTTTATCCCAGAGCTTTTTAGAGCTCTCTTGTTCCTGCTTAGTACGTTTCTTACTGGAAGCACTCTGTAATTGTGGTTTAGTCGGTCTGGTCCCAGGCTATCCCGACCTATATTAATATAAGTTTTGGAAATATTCTGAGGCAGCTCTCGTTCCTGATCCCATTGAGGAATCTCCTGGAGAATTGCCAATGCTGCTGCTTCCCCTTTAACGTTACTTAAAATAATTGAGGAGACTGTGTCAGAATTGCACACCAGTTTCATCCCAAAGTCCAGGGCAGGGGCTGACTTGTGTTCATTTTGCATTTGTTTTAACACTTCCAAAGAGTCACAAGTTTTGGTGTACCATGTGTGGTCGTATATATTGCAGCAAAGACTGTGCCCCAAGTGGCACAATCCTCTATAGAGGGAACCGTCCCAAAAGGCAAGCACATTTTGAAAATTGTATGTTTATCTTAGGGTCCCATATGGGGAAACACTGCTTCCAGCTGGTTTGTTTTTTGTACAACCCAAAACAAAACTTTTTCCCACGCAGTGGGTGCTTTTCCTAATATTGAATGGATAGTCCGTGGATTTTTTCCTGTAACAGCCAATTCATTTATAGCTGGTTCAGCCCTCAATCGGAAGGTATTTAAGGTCTGCATTACGAATTGTATCAAGCATCTATATATAGCTACAAAATCATTGTATAATGTACTTATTTCAGCTACTTGCATAGCTTGTACATTGGTATTTGGTGTTTATGTAGCCAATATGGACCATGCAGGTTTACCATTGCTTAGGGGACCTAATCTAACAGGTTGTATTACATGTGGGAGGGTGCCTTTAAACCAGTCGTGGTGTTCTTGATAAGTTAGAGGTATATTTCAGTATATATGGTGTGAGGTATGCTCTGTATTGTGGTACATTTGCTACTCTCTGTGTGACGTGTGTTTGAGTCTGCGTTGACTGCTGGAAACGTGACCCATGAATAGAATATTTCTGTTCTGTATGCATCATGTGTCTCAACCACAAACGTAACATACCCAAACCCATGGATTAGTACATTAGCTAAGAGAACCTTTGTGACGGATTGTCTACAGTTTTCTGGGATATTTACTGGTTGTGTGTTAGCCATATTAAAAAGATAGGGATCAGAGATGGGAACACCAACAAGGGAATCCTTTTAAGGTTCAAGCTTGAACAACCTACAGCCTAAGATAGGTGCTCCTTATTTAGCTGGGAAGGATGTTCCATAATACCATAGATGTCTCCATATAAGGTAATTAGGGTACCTTTAGGATGTGAAAGGGAGAGATACTCGGGAGACCTGTAAAATTAGTGCCCTTCCAACATTGGTGGTGCCATGCTGTTGGACGCCTACCATAGAGGCAAGACTGCTGGTTTTGGGTGGAAGCACCACCACATGTGGAGGACTGAGTTGATCCCACACCGTGTGGTAGCTGCTGGCCGAACTCCTTCGGCTAGCTAGCAGCACCTCACCCAAACCTGAAAAGTAAAGGTGACTTGTGGCAGCCTAACGCATGAAATTCTGACTTCTCAGGCAGGTCCTGCCCTTTTCTGCATTAGTACAAGTCTCACACACACACACAGTGAGACAAAGAGATGCAAGACAGTTTTCAATGCATTTTTTTAAAAGCCTGCGATTTATGATCAAATGTATGAGCTGCAATTATTAGGAGGATGAAGCATAGCACAGTTATAATTGTTACCATAAGTGAGAAGCAAATAATACCAACATATTGGAATAAACATGTGCTTAAGGATACCTACTAACACTTTCTAGCCTCTACACAAGAGCATAGCAGTGATAGCCCACCTCTGCCCGTACTAGTCCCTGAAAGAAACACCCTCAGTTGGCTATAGAGACAGGGTTGAGGTCAGCAAAGTGGCAACGAAGTGGCACACAGCATAGAATGGCTCCTGTGGCTGGAATGACCTCTGTAACCTTCTTTGGCCTGTGAGATGTGTTTGACAAAACATGTTGTGTTCTGAGAAACAGGCCTGACGTGGTAATGTGTTTAAGTGTTGAGGTTGGCTCTGCATTCTTGTGGCGCAATACTAGATAGATTGTCATGTACAGCCTTGG
This sequence comes from Pleurodeles waltl, assembly GCF_031143425.1. Lineage (NCBI taxonomy): Eukaryota > Metazoa > Chordata > Amphibia > Caudata > Salamandridae > Pleurodeles > Pleurodeles waltl. The sequence continues at coordinate 1,220,271,666 of NC_090440.1, forward strand.
GCAGAAGTACACAGCGAAATGGTGTGCAAGCAAAGTAGTAACAACACTTTTGCAGAATAGCAACTGCTTAGAAAAATAAAACATCCCCGCTAAAATCAAGCCATGCTAAAATAAATAAAAATGAATAAATGAAATGAATCGTACAACTAGGTAAACGGGCACAGGCCTAAGCTCAAATAAGTGTGCCCAAGCAAGGCACTAAAATGAACCCACACCATTGGTTTTGAGATAGCAAAATTATTAGTCTACTCAGGAAACGTGTGTCTTTTTGAAGATAGAAAGCTCCACACAGCCAATCTGGTGAGTTTCACAAACTTTGGGATGGACCGAAACCTTGCACAAGATTAATAAAATACTGTGACAGGGTTGTAAGAGGTAATCTACCTTTGTACAGGAAGACACCTCCAGGTAATAGCCCGGTGACAAATACAGTGAGTTTAGACAAAAAGCAGATACACAGCTGGTGTAGCTTAGCTGTGTTGCTGTAATTATAGGCATAATGAGGGCGGGCACACAAGGCAGGCAGCTGTTTTTTGTACAGGTTGTAGGTGATTAACCCGCTATGTAGAAAGTCCAGGATACAAAGGGCTACAGTTCCATAGGAATTAGCCAATGGCCACATGGTGGTTGGTGAAACAGAAAGCAGTAATACTGACATGATTTCCCTTGCACTTAAGATTGAAGACACATACACATGGGTCTTTGTTGAGTGGATGGTAAGGCTTAAAGGTTGCTCAAAGGCAAAAACCTAGATTTTGGAGGGACTTCCATTGTAATGGGCCACTAACTGTGAGACTTTATTGTGGGGGAACTGTCTGCAATTAGGACCGAAATTTCTAATTTATCTATGGAGAATTCTTACTCATTCATATGGCAGCTGCCATTATGCAGCTCATATGAGAATGGCTTGTTTTGGGGTAGGTTATGAAAAATACTTTCAATGTTGCCTCCTTGCAATTGCGCCTTTTCCGTGGTCAGACCAGCATCAGGTCTGTAATCACGGTTTACCTAAGCATTATGCTTTCCATTGCAAGAAAACCATTAGACACAGATGGGACAGAAGGTGGATGCACTACGCAGTAATGCATCGCTGGATTCTGAGTCCGTGTCCACTGCAGAAGTTTAGGATGTCAAAAGGATCAACTCTAACCACAGTGTGGGATCAGAGCCATTCAATAGCTTAGCTTGGAGTCCCACCAGGAGTGGAGCCCAATATCTTTGTTCCTATAAGACTCCTACTTTAGATATGAAGGAACTCACACCATGACTAAGACTACACCTGGGGTGCTCAAGAAGACATACCACAACCAGGAGGCAAGGACCTCCCTGCAAACTAACCCACATCCTTTCTCCTGGGAGTCAACCTTGAAAGGATCATTGGTTACAGGATAAGGAGCCGCCCAAGTGGGCCTTGCCTTGGCTGGTCTACCTCCTTGAAAAAAGGCTCAACAGTAGGCCCCATCCACTGTGGTCGAGACCATTCAATGCCAAAAGCTAGCCTCTACATCAGAGATTTTTTGAGACTGAGAACAGGAACCTCTGAACCAAGAGGAATCTCACCGACCTTTCAGCTGAAGTCTGATTCGATGCACAAAATGACATTGACCCCAAACGCACAAAAGCCACAACAAGAAGGCACTGAGGCAATTAAATCACAACTAGCAGAGGATACATTTTTTTGCCCAGACAAAACTCATATTGTTCCTTGCTCTATCCATTCCACACAACCAGTTCACAGAAATCAGATGTATTTTTCAAAAGGTTATTGTAAGGAAATCCAGGGTTTTTTCCCTAATCCAGATGAGAGGAAAGTAAACACCATCCCAACAACCCTGCCACCACAGCTCTTACCACCACATTCCTTTCGCTGAGATTCAGGTGGCAACTCCTCTGTAGAACCACTGACACCATAAAAGTATCAAGTAAGACATGGCACAAATACAGGGTGGATATTCAGAACAACTCCTCTCCGGAACCATATTCGGTAAAGGTTCCCTTCCTGATGGCACTTCTGCATACAACATCTTGATGGCTCGCTCTGCAGCACACCATAAATCTTTTTTTAATTATTTTTATTCTATTTACAGAAAAAAACAAAAAAAATAACAGTACACCATAATTTTCACTTGCATGCAGAAGAAGGATGAGACTCTTAAAGACAGGGGGCCTTCAGTTCTTGCCTATGCTCAAAACAATGCTAAAATTCTTGGGGGAACTTGTCAAAGTGAGAGTGTGTTTCAATACATGTGCTCAGGTGTCAACACCTCACACAAACATGCTCTTGAAAATGAGGGCAAGTGTGAATGGCCATGTAGAAACAGCAGACACGATTAAAGAATGAACAGTTATGTCCGTGCAGCAGTATACTCTGTCCCGCTGTGAAATTTCATAGATGTCACAAGTTACATCTTTTTAAGGCCATTAAGCTGGCAAGCACTGTCATTGATCCGGGGTTTAGACTTTGACATGATTATTCTTGTTGGTCCAAATTCCAATGATGTGCTGTATGACAGTTAGAGATATTTGATACACATTTATGGCTAATGCATGTGCCAGTCTGTTTTCCTGTCCAATTTAGTGTTCTTAACTTCTTGATACAGGCTTCAGAATTGATAAGAGATACATTTATCAAAATAATGCTAGGGTGCTCTGAACGCAATGGAAATGCTCCTGAACCTAGGTTATCAGGGGAAAGGAAACTTTAGCAATATATTTAGCTTGTTTTCAAAATCACTGGCCACATGTATGCCAGCAAAGGCTACACATTTTAAGTTTTTCCTGCAAATGAAGTTTATCTTCATATTTGGATCAACTAAACTAAGTTTAACCTCTTGTAGCAATGAGATTCTTGTGCAGCATTCGATAGGGCAGTAACACCAGGGACGGAAAAGAAATGTAATCCTTCGCCACGATATCCTATATTTGTCTGCTGCGATGTCCCTCCAGGCTCCACATAGCAGGAAACTGGGTACGCTCCACACCCTGACACTGACAGCAAGAAGATTGATGCTGTGGGATAACACGTTGAAATGAGGAGAATATGCAGTGGCGTTTTACGAATTCCATTGCCTTTCTCTCGTTACCAATGAGAGAAAATGAAGGTAGGGTGACCAGGAATCCCGCGTGTGCCTGTACAATCCGTGTTTCACCAACTGTCCTGGCAGATTTTGGGGAATTTAGCTCATGTCCCGGTTTTTAGAGGGGGTTGACTGAAAACAGTGGGAGGTGCGTTTTTATTTTTCAAAGCAGGAACAGTTGCCAGCAATTATCAGAAATCAGTTTTACTAACGGACATGATACTGGCTTTAAAAATGTCACTTTATTTATGTTCTTAGTGCCTCGTCTGTAACTGTATGCTGATGAGCGCTGTGATTATGTGCGCTCGTTTGAAGTAAAATTGTAGTCCTTTAATTTCAGCGAAATGCCCTGTTTTTTTACTTTATAGATCTGGTCACCCTAGATAAAGCGCATCATGCAACACCCACCTGAGGTGTACAAAAAGAGGGTAAAGGAGACAGTTGAGGTTGTCAAAGTTATTTCCAGTGCCCAACATCAAGTGTGCCTTGGACACAGTGTAAGCAGCCTCTGGGCAAGTCAGTACAAGTATCCTGTTATGACCACATGCTTGGCTGAGGTTTTCAGGCTTTTGACCAAAGGTTCAGCAATGTCTCATAGGTCTACCTTTTGATGGCTGTCACCTTTTTGAATTGCTAGTACATGCGGTGCTGGAGAGGTTTAAAAAAAGACAGTCATGTGTGGCTGACAAGCCATCAGACAAGAGTTCCGCAAGATCTTCTAATATCTTGTGACAGTCCTGACATAGAAGTCCATTTGGTGTACACTGAAAACACTTCCTAGTGAGACAGGGGTATACCTGCCTAAATCTTTAGTAATCTGGCATCAGCAGAGTAGGAGGATTCATCTCCTCATCTGGCTTTTTCTCCAGCTCAGGACTGAGTGGAATGATGGCTGCACGTTGATCCTGAAGACAGAGCAGGCTTAGTTGGGACAGTCCCCTCATGGTGTTCTTGACTGTGAAGGATAGCAGAGACATTTGGCACTCTTCTGGGGTTCCACTCCCCTATACCCCATTGGGTGGCAGTCTACAGGTAAAATCCATAGACTGATATCCGGTGGGCTGTTTTCAAGGTTAGACAACATGATAGCTGCAAGATGTGTAGTGGAATAGTGACTCTTAGGGAGTCTGTTGAAAGGTGTTCTTCCTCTTTCAGGCTTGACATAAATTGGTATACTGTATGCCTTGAAAACTGAACCTGACAGACCCCTGTAGTTACCAGGCATAAATGTGATTGTGTTGTGGTGGGGAGCTGAACCGTGGCCTCCAGGACAGTAAGCAGTGACAGGATTCTGTGCATGTATTTTGATATCAGAGAACCCGAAGAACCGGGAACTCAGTATGGAAAGAAAAAATCTTGTCAGAGATCATTATATGTTCTAGCTTATATTATGCTTTTGAATACACCACAATGGGTTAGCATTGCTGACCAAGAGACTTGAAAGTTAGGCACCTCTCTGAATGTCTGGAAGTTACACAAATCAGGCAGAAAGGCTGCACAAGCCAACAAGATCTTGTAAGACATTACCAGTGCAGGAATGCTGCACACAGTCTCACCACCCAGTACATAGTGAACAGAGGGGTAGGACACCTTCTATCTTGACAGATCTCATGCAAGTAATTTAGTACTCCAGAATTGCTCTTGAACACACAATTAATAATGTCTCAGTGGAAATTACTTTGGACACATATTGCTAGGCGGACGGTCACATGGAGCTCCCATCATGCTCCCTGACTGATCCTTTCTGGGAGGAAGGAAGATGGTCATCTCGTGTGATCCGTGTGCATCTGGATCTCCCTGAGGTTCTCAGCTGCTGCCGTGCTCATGAATGACTCCAAGACTGACTTGGCAACGGGATCATCCCTTGGTCTCCAGTAAACCGGAACATGCCATGCGCAACTAGCGACAACTAACGGCTGGATGCCTCGATAATAGCAGTGGAGCGGTGTGCTATCGCGTTAAGTCACTTTTGGACAGAGGAAGAGGAAGAGAGGTGTGGGGAGGGAGCACACTGCTGGGAGTATTGGAGCATAGGAGAGCAGTGGAGAGTGACGGTTTGGATTTTTTCTCCCTGAATGATCTCATCTGCCTCGTTTTCCATGTTTTTTCTCACTTGTACAGCACTATATTCTGGGCGTTGCAACATGGAGAGACTGTTAATGTCCAGTGACCTTTGGAGGCATTTCATTCATGTTTTGTGTGGGGCTCTTTATTGACTGGCTGAGACAAGTGGAGTGAGGAGAAAGGAGTAAGGCAATGTAAGGGAGGAAAGAAAGGGGGGAGCAAAAGGAATTTGGGATCTTGTTGTGGGAGCAGTAGATAGCATTATACACAGAGTGCTAAATAGATGTTGTAGCAGAAGTGGTCTGTGGAGCTCATATGCGGCTTGCTGCGCTTTAGTCCCTCACAGCTCCATGCTTACCATTATGAAGCATATTACTCGCGACGCTGCCTTCAAATCAATTTTGATCAACAAAGCTCCAGAAGCCAGCAGATTAAAAAATTTGACTTCTGTGATGGGGAAACAAAGACAAAGAACAGGCCCCAGTGAACAGAACCACTCAGAGCTCTCTTTACGCAACTCCTTGGAGGTCCACGGGCCTACAAACACACCAACTAACTCTGTTCACTCTTTGACAACTACTACACACATCTCTACCAGCACTATGATCGGGTTGTGGACACACCAGGAACTAGGCTACCTGCAACCACTCCGCAGGCCCTAGCGGGAACTCGATCATCATTTTGGAGCAGAACAATTCCACGCTCAATGAACTTCTGACCTCCTCCATCCTCAGCACGGACATTTCTCCACCTCCTGCACCTCCCTTAGCCATTGATTGTTCTATGCCATCGACACCGTGGATTGCTCGAAAGAAAAGCCAGCATATCCCCTGTTTTCACTGAGTAACACGAGAGGGGGTGAGAAAGAGAAAAATAAGAATGCCTAATGAAACTTCAACTAACCAATCAGCATCAACTTCATCAAATCCAGTTATGAGAGGTGTGCCTAGTCAGGATTCAGACATAATGACTAGTAGTGGATCTGATTACAATCAGGCACTATTGAATCATCCACTCAATATAGACTCCACAAACCCCCCCTGGTCTTCTGTGCATAGTTTCCACTGATGTCTGACTAGATAGTCAGATCCTTGGGGAGATACGTGCAATGAAAGTCTCACAGGAGGACACTCATAGAAAAATCAATGAACAGCTGGGCCAACTGAACACCAACTTAACCCATCTTTCTATATGGGTCTCCCAAGCAGAACAGAGGGTCTCCAATCTGGAAGATACACAAATGGATCAACAACTACTCCGATGCAGTCTCAACTTGAGGAGCCACAACTAAAACTCAATGACATTGAAAACAGGTTCCAACGCTTGAACTTGAGATTTACTGGGATCCCCGAAGAGTTAGAAACAACATCCTCTGTGACTAAAGTAATATTTGATCTTATCTATAAGCATATTCTTCCAGAGAAAGCAGTAGCTAATATTGATTTGTCCATTACGCGGGCACACCGAGTTCCCACAACGAGAGGCCCAACTGCAAAATATCCACAGGCTATTCTCATCAATTTTGCTGATTTTAGGATCAAGGAACAGATTTTATCACCAGCTATTAAAGCTAAGGTGTACAACGCTACCGATAATGTCAGCTTTCGTGTGCTCTCCGATATGTCCATCTCAGAAGCACAATGGCGTCGCAAATTTGTTAAACTCTTTGATTTTAAGAAATTTGGGGTCCCAACTGGCATTGTCCAATTCACTAAACTTAAGATGCTCCATAATGGTTGGGCTCACATTTTCCAAAATGTACAGCAGGCAAAATACTTTTTGGGTTCACTCAGGTAATAGGAATATGTGAATGGACTTTTTTCTGATTTTGCTCCTAGACTCACATATATTACTGTTCTGGTGTTTACACCCAACATTCGACAAACAATATGGTTTATGTGATATGTATATGTGATAAATGTCCAGAGTGCGATTCATGTATTGTCCATCTTGCTTGATCCCCTGGAATATAGGCTCTAGAGTGTCATGACAGTGCACTCAAGCTTTGGGTGGGGAGTGACATGGGGGAGGGTTGGTTGCCACACAGTGGTGGGGTCATAACGGGTTCAGCCCCTTTTGGCGAGTGGGGGGTGGAGTTATATGGTGGATGGATCACCCTCACTAGGGTGGGTGAAAAGAGCAGGCGATGAGCATAAGGAGGTTGAACATATTCGGTTAAAGACTATTGTGCTGAAGAAAGATGGCATATTAGGGATAAAGGTCATCAAGGATGCACTTTGCTTTGTCGCTAATAGGTGGCCAGGGCAGGCTCGGGGCCAACAGGCCTTCAATGACTCCTATTGTCTTGCCTAATGATTGATAGCCAAACCAATACATGCCCTTCCAGTCTCCTCAAAATTGGTTCAGGCAATGCAAACGGGCTTACTAACTCCCATAAATTACTCCATTGGTGAAGATATTTCACGCCCCGGTAATTCTATTACAGGAAACCCATCTTAAGCAACAGGCAAAATGTCCTAGCACTCCTAATGTTCTCTCATTCCTTTTTTGCCCCCACCAGCGCAGCCGTTTGCTGGGCTGCAGTTCTTCTAACCCCGGACATTCAAGAAGTTCTTCAGGTTTACCGCAATCCTCAAGCTAGATAGGTAGCAGTAAGTGTTAAGTAAGGAAGGCAGCTAATGCATATTGCAAGCTTTAATTGTCCCATAGAAGTCGAGTTTGTCTCTTTGCAGAGGCTCTATGAGCTTTTGAGCTCGCTCTCTGGTCTCCTGATAGTGAGAGTCGACTTCAACATAATTCAAGATATGAAACTCAATGCCTCCTGTAAAAATCACTCACAGAACAAGCAGCAAGCCTCCCAATTTTTGGCGAAAATGTATCCATGATCTGGCACTACAGGATCCGAGGCGGCTGGACCACCCACAAGAGCAATGTTATACCTGTTTCTCAAAAAGGTTTAACTCTGCCTCAAGGATTGACTTTTTTTAGTCTCTCACTCTTGGGATAGAGCTGGCTCAGATATAATATCCAACCCTTTTTCAGATCATGTTGTTCCATTGGTCCAACTATCTTTCTCATGTCGACTTTTAGAAAGACCCAGGTGGTCACTAGATAAATCTCTACTAACCACTGAGGGCTGGATTTTTGCTTTGAGAGCATTAGTTGCAGAGTTCCTAACCAGAAATGAAGCAACTGCCTTTATTGTTGGCAATTTGGGAGTCATGCAAGGCACATATCAGAGGGGGAGCTATTGCTTTTAAGACCTTTTCTTCGAAAATCAAGGAAGGAAAAAGTAGACAGCCTTCATCAGAAAATTAATCATGCTACGCGCCTTCATCAGTTACACCACGAACATGATTCACGGAATCACCTGCAGGACGCTAAAACGCATTTGAAGTATTTCTTCTTATCACAGGAGATAGTCAACCATAATACATGCTTTCTATGAAGAGAGTGAGCACGTAGGGACATTTTTGGCACACTACATAAAAAAACGTCAGAATGCCTCATTAATCAAAAACATTTTTGATGAGGCCCAGGAGTGCATTATGGATCAGGCCGTGGAGATAGGAAAGGCATTTGTAGCACACTATACATATCTTTATACTCCTAAGACAGCAGTACACAACGACTTTATTAATAAATACCTGGAATCGGTTTCTATACTGTTTCTCAATGAAGAGCTCTAGGCCGCACTGGTGCAGCTAATCACCAAATTAGAAGCAGCTGAAGCAATTAGGAGTCCTCCAAATGGCAAAGCTTCAGGCAAAGATGGTCTCCCTGCAGAATTGTACAAGTCCCTGTCTGAGCAGATTACAGAGATTCTAGTAGTATTATTCAATGTAATACTTAATGGCCAAGAAGTACCTAGTTCATTCACCTAGGCGGTCTTAGCCGGCTTTCTCAAGAAAGGTAAGCTGAATAAGAAACCAGATTCCTATCGCCCTATTAGCCTTCCTAATAATGACTACAAGACCCTTATGAAAATCTGGGCAGCTCGCATTACACCATTAGCTCAGGATCTTATCCATCATGATCAGTGTGGGTTCCACCCGGGAAGATTTATCTCAACTAACACAAATTTCTTGCTCCAGGCAATTGACTACTATTCTAAGAACAAAAGCAAGGCAGCAGTAATAATGCTCAATGCAGAAAAAAGCATTTGATCTAGTGAAATGGGAACTCCTCTTTACAATCCTCAGGAGATTCAAGTTTCAAAGTAAAATAGTCCAACTTCTCTCAAACCTTTATTAAGGGGCAGAGGCCAATATCTTAGTTAACTCACAAGTAGTTGGCAAGGTTCCCATATGTCACAGGACTCGTCAGGGATGTCCTTTGTCTCCAATCCTGTTTGCTCTCTTTATTGAACCATTGGCTTTGGCACGGAGGCAAGATAATTCTATTGAACCCCTGATGTTAGGCGCTCCCAAAATAAAACTTTTTGCGGATGAAACAATCTTGCGGCTGAATCTCATAATATCGAGAATGTATTCAGTAAAATTCCGTCGTTCTCTAATTTGGGAAACTATTGAATTAATAAATCGAAATCTGAGGCACTGCTATTTAATGCCCAAAACACAACATTGCCTGTCGAGAGGAAAATTATCAGGCTTCCCATCCTATTAGATACCTTGGTATTTATGTTTCTCAAAATATGTCTGACTTTTACTCGCTAAACTATCTCCCTACTCTCAAGAAGGCACAAGTTATGTGCAAATGGCAAAACTCACCATTAAGAATAATTGGTCGCATCGCCATGGTCAAGATGATGATACTACCCCTATTTTTATTTATATTTTACAGCATCATGATCAAGGCTCCCCACGTTTTTTTTAAGGATCTTACGCGAATTCATTTGGGCAAATAAAAAAACCTTGTACTCAGCTGGAGACAATCCATTTTAAAAAATATTACTAGGCAACCCATATAGACTGGATTGCAAATGCTGCTACTACACATCATCTGGACTATAATTTGTATTTGGAATAGATGCTTCTTGAGAAGAACATCCATCTATCTCATTTTCTTAAAATGCCATGGCTCACGAAACGTACTAGATACAAGATCCCAAACTTGCTTAGGTTTAGAGGTACTGAGCTTCAACAGAACTATCACTTTACTAGTTTCCATCCAACTATTTCCCTAAGAGAAGCTGGAGCACCAGGGCTCCCCCTCACCAGTAACGTTATAAGTGACTGGGACTAATTGGGGTTCGTACAGCTTCAGGATTTCATAGTAGGAGACCGTGTTAAAACATGGGTACAACTCCGTCAATAATCCTGCTATCCCAGCCTGTTTTTCATACTTTCAGATATTTTACTTTATTCAGTAGATGAGCCCTGTAGCCCACTATCCATCTAAGTCACTATCTTTCAAAATCATACAAGCAATGTGGGTTTAGAAACACATAAGGGTCATCAATTGGTATCATATTCTTCAAGAAGAACTGACAGCCAAAGTTCTCCCTCCAGCGCCAAGCAGGGTAACAGCTGCTACAGCTGTTGGGTGATTGATCTGCAGGCATGTGAATGTTACAATATCTATTCTTTTAAAGCATTAAGAGGTGCTAATTTGAAGAGAATGTAATTTTTCACAAAGTGGTTGCTCTACTATACACTAACTGACATTATTCTCTCTCCCCCCCTTTTGTGGTTTTTAATCTTGAGGCCAGAGGCCCATATCCCCAATAAACATTTCCCTACATGGTCATTTTAGTCACTTTTAACAGCTTTCACACCAGTCCCACATTCCTGCATTCACTTACGACCTCTTTTTACAAAAGATCTCCGGCAAAGAGCCCCCATGAGGGGCCTGTCAGACATTGCAGTGCTGGTCTGACGAGGAGCAAAGCCTGATGATGCAGCATGTCACCGATCGGTGAGTGAAGGCTCTTTTTTCCTGACTCAGGCCATCCACAGGAACTTTTTTGTTTTCCCCTAGATGAAGGTGAAAACATCTCTTGTATGCTCTCTTTGGAACTGTGCATTCGTTATTTTTTGGTATATATGGGAGTACATGCACAGGACCATTCTTTCTTAAACCTCCCACTATTCTGGGCCCTTCCATTTTTTGTTTTTGATGTTCTGATTGAAAGCCTATATGTGGCGGATGTTTTGAGATTAATGTATCATAAAACATGTGTTTATTCTTTCGACCCTTATCCTCAAGTCTCCTGCAGCAGACTTGATAACCTCTCTGGCAGTCATGTACTGTGTGAGAATTGTGTGGAGTCACAATATTTGGGGTGAATACTGGAAGATCATTTTTTAGTCGTAGACCCTGTGTGCCAACTTGGAGACTGAGACCAGAAAGTTTACCGAATTATGATTTCCTAATGTGTGTAACAGAGGAACTACACACAAAATTTTACATCAACTGGAGCTCAACAACTACTACGGCGAACAAATCTCAAACAATAACAGATGTAACGAAAGTAAAATGAATGAGTGGACCCTTTGGCGATACTATGCAGTTGGGATAAAATGTGACCAATCTTTAAGTGGAAGTCACTCAGACGGTCGACTATTGAACCAATTGGAATCTTCATTTGATACATCTTTAGAAAAGATCAAAAAAGAAAAGAATCATAAGACCAAATAAATAGTCAAACACATCATCCCGGCAGATGCTTCATAGGGAGGGTGAAAAGTCTATTAGGATGCTTGGCTGGCTATTGTGAAGATAATCAACCTTGAAAACCGAGTTTTTATAATGTGATAAAGAAAGCAGGCAAAACTCCGACCTCTGAAACAGCTATTAACGGGGTTAAAGTAGATACCCGCATAAATTATGTGCACAGCTGGACAGGGTACACAAAGCAAATTGTCGTGTTATTAAATAGCATATTGCTGCCGACAGTGGCCCACGAGATCTGGGCTGAATTAGATAAACCGTTCACTAAGGCAGAGTTACAGATACCCTAAGAGTATAAACTGCTTAGTAAAGTGTTGGGGGCGATTGCCAGTTGAAGTTTTCTATGTGCACAGTGATGGAGGAGGTATTGCAGGTTTGGACCAGTACCCTGGGGTTGAGCTGACGCTCGTCTTTCATCGAGAAGGCTTCAATAAACATGATGCGTGAGCCGAGTGAAGATACAGCTGATTACAGGTCATATAGGTCATTATCAGTGATCAATTAGGATATTAAGATTATGAGTAAGGTACCAGCTGTGTGGGTATTAAACAGCTTTAGTGATGGCGCAGAGGCATTCAGCCATGTGCTGGAAAGCTTCCCGAGCGCCAAAGGTGAAGGTGTGGTTTAACGATGGATGTAAGTGCTCGAAGGCTGAAATCGACAAAAGGGTCAATATATGGAAACGGACTCGGAAAGGTACATTACACAATGCACAGGATGTTTTCCTGGTGATAATGGAAGGCTTTCTGTTAAATACCCCCCATGAGCTTCAACATTGTAAATGTTGTAAAAAGTGCTAAATGGTCACAGAAAATGATGTGACTTGCCCTTTCCATGTAGGTAAAAGATATTAACTGGGTGACGAGTGATACTATCTTAGCATGTGGGTAAGACCTGGTTTTAGATTAAGGTTGAGTGTATTTGTCATCTTTCTCTTCGATGGAATGTTTCTAATTGTTAAAGTTGAGAGAATATACTGAAAATAGCCGTTCGATTGTTGGAACAGTTTTACATTTTTTTCATTTGTTATAGAGCTTGAAACATTACAACCATGTGGTATTATAGAAATACTGAGTGCTCTCAGTGGGGCCTTGTAGGAAAGTACCATCTTGCCTGGCATGTTACCCCCATTTTTCACTGTATATATGTTGTTTTAGTTGTATGTGTCATTGGGACCCTGGTAACCCAAGGCCCCAGTGCTCATAAGTGTGCCTGAATGTGTTACCTGTGTAGTGACTAACTGTCTCACTGAGGCTCTGCTAATCAGAACCTCAGTGGTTATGCTCTCTCATTTCTTTCCAAATTGTCACTAACAGGCTAGTGACCATTTTTACCAATTTACATTGGCTTACTGGAACACCCTTATAATTCCCTAGTATATGGTACTGAGGTACCCAGGGTATTGGGGTTCCAGGAGATCCCTATGGGCTGCAGCATTTCTTTTGCCACCCATAGGGAGCTCTGACAATTCTTACACAGGCCTGCCACTGCAGCCTGAGTGAAATAACGTCCACGTTATTTCACAGCCATTTTACACTGCACTTAAGTAACTTATAAGTCACCTATATGTCTAACCTTTACCTGGTAAAGGTTAGGTGCAAAGTTACTTAGTGTGAGGGCACCCTGGCACTAGCCAAGGTGCCCCCACATTGTTCAGAGCCAATTCCCTGAACTTTGTGAGTGCGGGGACACCATTACACGCGTGCACTACATATAGGTCACTACCTATATGTAGCTTCACAATGGTAACTCCGAATATGGCCATGTAACATGTCTATGATCATGGAATTGCCCCCTCTATGCCATCCTGGCATAGTTGGCACAATCCCATGATTCCAGTGGTCTGTAGCACAGACCCTGGTACTGCCAAACTGCCCTTCCTGGGGTTTCACTGCAGCTGCTGCTGCTGCCAACCCCTCAGACAGGCATCTGCCCTCCTGGGGTCCAGCCAGGCCTGGCCCAGGATGGCAGAACAAAGAATTTCCTCTGAGAGAGGGTGTGACACCCTCTCCCTTTGGAAAATGGTGTGAAGGCAGGGGAGGAGTAGCCTCCCCCAGCCTCTTGAAATGCTTTGTTGGGCACAAATGTGCCCAATTCTGCATAAGCCAGTCTACACCGGTTCAGGGGACCCCTTAGCCCTGCTCTGGCGCGAAACTGGACAAAGGAAAGGGGAGTGACCACTCCCCTGACCTGCACCTCCCCTGGGAGGTGTCCAGAGCTCCTCCAGTGTGCTCCAGACCTCTGCCATCTTGGAAACAGAGGTGCTGCTGGCACACTGGACTGCTCTGAGTGGCCAGTGCCACCAGGTGACGTCAGAGACTCCTTCTGATAGGCTCCTTCAGGTGTTAGTAGCCTATCCTCTCTCCTAGGTAGCCAAACCCTCTTTTCTGGCTATTTAGGGTCTCTGTCTCTGGGGAAACTTTAGATAACGAATGCAAGAGCTCATCCGAGTTCCTCTGCATCTCTCTCTTCACCTTCTGCCAAGGAATCGACTGCTGACCGCGCTGGAAGCCTGCAAACCTGCAACATAGTAGCAAAGACGACTACTGCAACTCTGTAACGCTGATCCTGCCGCCTTCTCGACTGTTTTCCTGCTTGTGCATGCTGTGGGGGTAGTCTGCCTCCTCTCTGCACCAGAAGCTCCGAAGAAATCTCCAGTGGGTCGACGGAATCTTCCCCCTGCAACCGCAGGCACCAAAAAGCTGCATTACCGGTCCCTTGGGTCTCCTCTCAGCACGACGAGCGAGGTCCCTCGAATCCAGCGACTCTGTCCAAGTGACCCCCACAGTCCAGTGACTCTTCAGTCCAAGTTTGGTGGAGGTAAGTCCTTGCCTCCCCTCGCTGGGCTGCATTGCTGGGAAACGCGACTTTTGCAGCTACTCCGGCCCCTGTGCACTTCCGGCGGAAATCCTTTGTGCACAGCCAAGCCTGGGTCCACGGGACTCTAACCTGCATTGCACGACTTTCTAAGTTGGTCTCCGGCGACGTGGGACTCCTTTGTGCGACTTCGGGTGAGCACCGTTTCACGCATCCTCGTAGTGCCTGTTTCTGGCACTTCTTCGGGTGCGACCTGCTGCTGAGAGGGCTCCTTGTCTTGCTCGACGTCCCCTCTCTCTCCTGGTCCAATTTGCGACCTCCTGGTCCCTCCAGGGCCACAGCAGCGTCCAAAAACGCTAACCGCACGATTTGCAGCTAGCAAGGCTTGTTGGCGTTCTTTCGGCGGGAAACCACTTCTGCACGACTCTCCACGGCGAGAGGGATCCGTCCACCAAAGGGGAAGTCTCTAGCCCTTTTCGTTCCTGCAGAAACCTCAGCTTCTTCTGTCCAGTAGAAGCTTCTTTGCACCCGCAGCTGGCATTTCCTGGGCATTTGCCCATCTCCGACTTGCTTGTGACTTTTGGACTTGGTCCCCTTGTTCCACAGGTACCCTAGATTGGAAATCCACAGTTGTTGCATTGTTGGTTTGTGTCTTTCCTGCATTATTCCTCTAACACGACTTCTTTGTCCTTAGGGGAACTTTAGTGCACTTTGCACTCACTTTTCAGGGTCTTGGGGAGGGTTATTTTTCTAACTCTCACTATTTTCTAATAGTCCCAGCGACCCTCTACAAGGTCACATAGGTTTGGGGTCCATTCGTGGTTCGCATTCCACTTTTGGAGTATATGGTTTATGTTGCCCCTATCCCTATGTTTCCCCATTGCATCCTATTGTAACTATACATTGTTTGCACTGTTTTCTAAGACTATACTGCATATTTTTGCTATTGTGTATATATATCTTGTGTATATTTCCTATCCTCTCACTGAGGGTACACTCTAAGATACTTTGGCATTTTGTCATAAAAATAAAGTACCTTTATTTTTAGTATAACTGTGTATTGTGTTTTCTTATGATATTGTGCATATGACACTAAGTGGTACTGTAGTAGCTTCACACGTCTCCTAGTTCAGCCTAAGCTGCTCTGCTAAGCTACCATTATCTATCAGCCTAAGCTGCTAGACACCCTATACACTAATAAGGGATAACTGGGCCTGGTGCAAGTACCCCTTGGTACTCACTACAAGCCAGTCCAGCCTCCTACCATTGGTTGTGCAGCGGTGGGATAAGTGCTTTGAGACTACTTACCACTCTTGTCATTGTACTTTTCATAAGAGAAAAATATACAAAACAAGGTCAGTGTATATACACATAGCCACAAAGTTTTGCATTTCCTCTTTTCACTCTTTTCTAAGTGCTGAAAAGTACTTCTAAACTTTCAAAAAGTTCTTAAAAGTTTAAAAAGTTTTTTTTCTGTCTTTCTAAAAAGTTCTGAAAACTTTTTTCTCTTTTTCTATCACTTTAACTCTCTCTAAAAATGTCTGGCACAGGCCAAAATGTTGATCTGTCCAAACTTGCATATGACCACCTTAGCTGGAAAGGAGCAAGGAGTCTCTGCATAGAGAGAGGTTTGAGTGTAGGGAAGAATCCTTCCTTGGAACTGTTAATTAACATGCTTAGAGAACAAGATAAGGCTATAGGTGCCCCATCTGTTGAAAAAGTACCTAATAGTTCCCAATCTGATTCAGGAACTCCCCCAGGAAAAGATTCAGGAAAGAAACTTCCTAGCCTGCCCATTACTAGACAGTCTAGCATAGTTGGTAATGATGATGAGCCACACCATACAAATAGTGTTGTCTCACATCATAGCAAAAGCATTTATTCTCACCATACTGGTAGTAATGTTTCTGTTAGCCAAGCTGTTAGGGTGGCTTCTGTAAGGGACAGGTCTCCTTCTGTTCATTCCCATCATACCTCTGTATCTAGGAATGTCCCTCCCACCAACCCTGATGACAGAATGTTAGAGAGGGAACTCAATAAGTTGAGGGTGGAACAAACCAGACTGAAGCTTAAAAAGCAACAGCTGGATTTGGATAGACAGTCTTTTGAACTAGAGAAGGAAAGACAGAAGTTGGGTTTAGAAACCCATGGTGGCAGCAGCAGTATTCCCCATAGTCATCCTGCAAAAGAGCATGATTCCAGGAATCTGCATAAGATAGTTCCCCCTTATAAGGAGGGGGATGACATTAACAAGTGGTTTGCTGCACTTGAGAGGGCCTGTGTTGTACAGGATGTCCCTCAAAGGCAGTGGGCTGCTATCCTATGGCTATCATTTAGTGGAAAAGGTAGGGATAGGCTCCTTACTGTGAAAGAAAATGATGCTAATAATTTCCAAGTTCTTAAGAATGCACTCCTGGATGGTTATGGCTTAACCACTGAACAGTACAGGATAAAGTTCAGAGAGACCAAAAAGGAGTCTTCACAAGACTGGGTTGATTTCATTGACCATTCAGTGAAGGCCTTGGAGGGGTGGTTACATGGCAGTAAAGTTACTGATTATGACAGCCTGTATAACTTGATCCTGAGAGAGCATATTCTTAATAATTGTGTGTCTGATTTGTTGCACCAGTACTTGGTGGACTCTGATCTGACCTCTCCCCAAGAATTGGGAAAGAAGGCAGACAAATGGGTCAGAACAAGGGTGAACAGAAAAGTTCATACAGGGGGTGACAAAGATGGCAACAAAAAGAAGGATGGTAAGTCTTCTGACAAGGGTGGGGACAAATCTAAAAATGAGTCTTCATCAGGCCCACAAAAACACTCTGGTGGGGGCGGTGGGCCCAAATCCTCCTTTAATCAGAACAAGGAAAAGAAACCATGGTGCTATTTATGTAAAATAAAAGGCCATTGGACAACAGATCCCAGTTGTCCAAAGAAAAGCACCAATGCTCCTACCACTACAACCCCTACTGCTACACCTAGTGTCCCTACTAATAGCAGTGGTGGTGGGAGCAAACCTACTAATAGCCAATCCAAGGGAGTAGCTGGGCTCACTATTGGTAACTTAGTTGGGGTTGGCCTTGTTAGGGAGGCCACAGAGGCTGTGTTAGTCTCTGAGGGGGCTATTGATTTAGCCACCTTAGTTGCTTGTCCCCTTAATATGGATAAGTACAAGCAACTACCCCTAATAAATGGTGTTGAGGTTCAGGCTTACAGGGACACTGGTGCCAGTGTGACTATGGTCATAGAGAAACTGGTCCACCCTGAACAACACCTACTTGGTCACCAGTACCAAGTAACCGATGCTCACAACAACACACTTAGCCACCCCATGGCTGTTGTTAATCTCAACTGGGGGGGGGTTACTGGTCCAAAGAAAGTTGTGGTAGCTTCAGATTTACCTGTAAACTGTCTATTAGGGAATGATTTGGAGACATCAGCTTGGTCAGATGTGGAGTTGGAGGCCCATGCAGCAATGCTGGGCATCCCAGGGCATATTTTTGCTTTGACAAGGGCTCAGGCCAAAAAGCAAAAAGGACAGGGAAGCTTGGATCCTGGAACAATGGACCAAGTGCTCCCTAAAGCTAGGGCTAGTAGAAGCAAACCACTTCCTACTATCCCTCCCTCTACAGTGGATTCTACTTCTGAGGAAGAAGAATTCCCTCCCTGTGCAGAACCTACACCAGAGGAGCTGGAAGCAGACACTGCTGAGCTTTTGGGTGAAGGGGGGCCTGCCAGAGAGGAGCTGAGTGTGGCACAGCAAACCTGTCCCACGTTAGAGGGTCTCAGACAGCAAGCTGTCAAACAGGCTAATGGGGATGTCAGTGACTCTCACAGAGTTTACTGGGAGGACAACCTCTTGTACACTGAGCATAGGGATCCTAAACCTGGAGCTGCCAGGAGATTAGTGATTCCTCAGGAGTACAGAAAGTTCCTCCTAACCCTGGCACATGACATTCCCCTAGCTGGACACCTGGGTCAAATGAAAACTTGGGACAGATTGGTTCCATTGTTTCATTGGCCTAGGATGTCTGAGGACACAAAGGAATTTTGTAAGTCCTGTGAAACCTGTCAAGCCAGTGGCAAGACAGGTGGCACCCCAAAGGCACCCCTTATTCCACTGCCTGTGGTTGGGGTTCCCTTTGAAAGGGTAGGGGTTGACATAGCTGGCCCCCTTGACCCTCCTACTGCTTCAGGCAATAGATTTATCTTGGTGGTAGTGGACCATGCCACAAGATATCCTGAAGCTATTCCTTTAAGGACCACTACAGCACCTGCAGTGGCAAAGGCCCTCCTGGGAATATTTTCCAGGGTGGGCTTCCCAAAGGAAGTAGTATCAGACAGGGGAAGCAATTTCATGTCTGCATACTTAAAGGCCATGTGGAAGGAGTGTGGTGTAACGTACAAGTTCACAACACCCTATCATCCACAAACAAATGGACTGGTGGAGAGATTTAATAAAACTCTCAAAGGCATGATTATGGGTCTCCCTGAAAAACTCCGCAGGAGATGGGATATCCTTCTACCATGCCTCCTTTTTGCCTACAGGGAGGTACCCCAGAAAGGAGTGGGCTTCAGCCCCTTTGAACTTCTTTTTGGACACCCTGTTAGGGGTCCACTCACACTTGTAAAGGAGGGTTGGGAACAACCTTTAAAAGCTCCTAAACGGGATATTGTGGACTATGTACTTGGCCTCAGTTCAAGGATGGCTGAGTACATGAAAAAGGCCAGTAAAAACCTTCAGGCCAGCCAAGAGCTCCAGAAGCAATGGCATGATCAGAAGGCTGTTTTGGTTCAGTACCAACCAGGGCAGAAAGTGTGGGTCTTGGAGCCTGTGGCCCCAAGAGCACTCCAAGATAAATGGAGTGGACCTCACACAATTGTTGAAAAGAAGGGAGAAGTCACCTATTTAGTTGACTTAGGCACTGCCAGGAGTCCCCTTAGGGTGCTCCATGTCAACAGCCTGAAACCCTACTATGACAGGGCTGATCTCACCCTGCTCATGGCAACTGATGAGGGACAGGAAGAAGACAGTGATCCTCTACCTGATCTCTTCTCTTCCACAGAACAAGATGCTCTTGTGGAAGGTGTAGTTTTGGCTGATTGTCTTACTGCTGAGCAGAAAGATAATTGCATAAATCTCCTAGATCAATTCTCTGAACTCTTCTCTACTGTGCCAGGTACCACTTCTTGGTGTGAGCACACTATAGATACTGGAGACAGTTTACCTGTCAAAAGTAAGATCTATAGGCAGCCTGACCATGTCAGGGACTGCATAAAGCAAGAGGTGCAGAAAATGTTAGAACTAGGAGTGGTTGAGCACTCTGACAGTCCATGGGCTTCTCCTGTGGTACTGGTACCAAAACCCCATTCCAAAGATGGAAAGAAGGAAATGCGGTTTTGTGTAGACTATAGAGGTCTCAACTTGGTAACCAAAACTGATGCTCACCCTATACCCAGGGCAGATGAGCTCATAGATACACTGGCATCTGCCAAGTATCTAAGCACTTTTGACTTGACTGCAGGGTATTGGCAGATCAAATTGTCAGAAGATGCTAAACCTAAGACTGCATTTTCAACCATTGGAGGACATTACCAGTTTACTGTAATGCCTTTTGGTTTGAAAAATGCACCTGCCACTTTTCAGAGGTTGGTGAACACAGTCCTGCAAGGGCTGGAAGCTTTCAGTGCAGCATATTTGGACGATATAGCTGTCTTTAGCTCCAGCTGGGATGATCACCTGGTCCACCTATGGAAAGTTTTGGAGGCCCTGCAAAAGGCAGGCCTCACTATCAAGGCTTCAAAGTGCCAGATAGGGCAGGGTAAGGTGGTTTATCTGGGACACCTTGTTGGTGGGGAACAGATTGCACCACTACAGGGGAAAATCCAAACAATTATTGATTGGGTTCCCCCTACCACTCAGACTCAGGTGAGAGCCTTCCTAGGCCTCACTGGGTATTACAGGAGGTTCATTAAGAACTATGGCTCCATTGCAGCCCCTCTTAATGACCTCACATCCAAGAAAATGCCTAAAAAGGTATTATGGACAGCAAACTGTCAGAAAGCTTTTGAGGAGCTGAAGCAGGCCATGTGCTCTGCACCTGTCCTGAAAAGCCCTTGTTACTCTAAAAAATTCTATGTCCAAACTGATGCATCTGAATTAGGAGTAGGGGCAGTCCTATCACAACTTAATTCTGAGGGCCAGGATCAACCTGTTGCTTTTATTA
The DNA here is from genome assembly GCF_031143425.1 of Pleurodeles waltl. NCBI lineage: Eukaryota > Metazoa > Chordata > Amphibia > Caudata > Salamandridae > Pleurodeles > Pleurodeles waltl. The sequence continues at coordinate 1,220,292,445 of NC_090440.1, forward strand.
GTAGGAGGTTGACCCCTAGAGAAAAGCGTTGGTCTGCCATTGAGAGGGAGGCCTTTGCTGTGGTCTGGGCTCTGAAGAAGTTGAGGCCATACCTGTTTGGCACTCACTTCATTGTTCAGACAGACCACAAACCTCTACTTTGGCTAAAACAAATGAAAGGTGAAAATCCTAAATTATTGAGGTGGTCCATATCCCTACAGGGAATGGACTATACAGTGGAACATAGACCTGGGAGTAGCCACTCCAATGCAGATGGACTCTCCAGATATTTCCACTTAGACAATGAAGACTCATCAGGTCATGGCTAGTCTTATTGTCCTTCGTTTGGGGGGGGGGTTGTGTAGGAAAGTACCATCTTGCCTGGCATGTTACCCCCATTTTTCACTGTATATATGTTGTTTTAGTTGTATGTGTCACTGGGACCCTGGTAACCCAGGGCCCCAGTGCTCATAAGTGTGCCTGAATGTGTTACCTGTGTAGTGACTAACTGTCTCACTGAGGCTCTGCTAATCAGAACCTCAGTGGTTATGCTCTCTCATTTCTTTCCAAATTGTCCCTAACAGGCTAGTGACCATTTTTACCAATTTACATTGGCTTACTGGAACACCCTTATAATTCCCTAGTATATGGTACTGAGGTACCCAGGGTATTGGGGTTCCAGGAGATCCCTATGGGCTGCAGCATTTCTTTTGCCACCCATAGGGAGCTCTGACAATTCTTACACAGGCCTGCCACTGCAGCCTGAGTGAAATAACGTCCACGTTATTTCACAGCCATTTTACACTGCACTTAAGTAACTTATAAGTCACCTTTATGTCTAACCTTTACCTGGTAACGGTTAGGTGCAAAGTTACTTAGTGTGAGGGCACCCTGGCACTAGCCAAGGTGCCCCCACATTGTTCAGAGCCAATTCCCTGAACTTTGTGAGTGCAGGGACACCATTACACGCGTGCACTACATATAGGTCACTACCTATATGTAGCTTCACAATGGTAACTCCGAATATGGCCATGTAACATGTCTATGATCATGGAATTGCCCCCTCTATGCCATCCTGGCATAGTTGGCACAATCCCATGATCCCAGTGGTCTGTAGCACAGACCCTGGTACTGCCAAACTGCCCTTCCTGAGGTTTCACTGCAGCTGCTGCTGCTGCCAACCCCTCAGACAGGCATCTGCCCTCCTGGGGTCCAGCCAGGCCTGGCCCAGGATGGCAGAACAAAGAACTTCCTCTGAGAGAGGGTGTGACACCCTCTCCCTTTGGAAAATGGTGTGAAGGCAGGGGAGGAGTAGCCTCCCCCAGCCTCTGGAAATGCTTTGTTGAGCACAGATGTGCCCAATTCTGCATAAGCCAGTCTACACCGGTTCAGGGGACCCCTTAGCCCTGCTCTGGCGCGAAACTGGACAAAGGAAAGGGGAGTGACCACTCCCCTGACCTGCACCTCCCCTGGGAGGTGTCCAGAGCTCCTCCAGTGTGCTCCAGACCTCTGCCATCTTGGAAACAGAGGTGCTGCTGGCACACTGGACTGCTCTGAGTGGCCAGTGCCACCAGGTGACGTCAGAGACTCCTTCTGATAGGCTCCTTCAGGTGTTAGTAGCCTATCCTCTCTCCTAGGTAGCCAAACCCTCTTTTCTGGCTATTTAGGGTCTCTGTCTCTGGGGAAACTTTAGATAACGAATGCAAGAGCTCATCCGAGTTCCTCTGCATCTCTCTCTTCACCTTCTGCCAAGGAATCGACTGCTGACCGCGCTGGAAGCGTGCAAACCTGCAACATAGTAGCAAAGACGACTACTGCAACTCTGTAACGCTGATCCTGCCGCCTTCTCGACTGTTTTCCTGCTTGTGCATGCTGTGGGGGTAGTCTGCCTCCTCTCTGCACCAGAAGCTCCGAAGAAATCTCCCGTGGGTCGACGGAATCTTCCCCCTGCAACCGCAGGCACCAAAAAGCTGCATTACCGGTCCCTTGGGTCTCCTCTCAGCACGACAAGCGAGGTCCCTCGAATCCAGCGACTCTGTCCAAGTGACCCCCACAGTCCAGTGACTCTTCAGTCCAAGTTTGGTGGAGGTAAGTCCTTGCCTCACCTCGCTGGGCTGCATTGCTGGGAACCGCGACTTTTGCAGCTACTCCGGCCCCTGTGCACTTCCGGCGGAAATCCTTTGTGCACAGCCAAGCCTGGGTCCACGGCACTCTAACCTGCATTGCACGACTTTCTAAGTTGGTCTCCGGCGACGTGGGACTCCTTTGTGCGACTTCGGGTGAGCACCGTTTCACGCATCCTCGTAGTGCCTGTTTCTGGCACTTCTCCGGGTGCTACCTGCTGCTGAGAGGGCTCCTTGTCTTGCTCGACGTCCCCTCTCTCTCCTGGTCCAATTTGCGACCTCCTGGTCCCTCCAGGGCCACAGCAGCGTCCAAAAACGCTAACCGCACAATTTGCAGCTAGCAAGGCTTGTTGGCGTTCTTTCGGCGGGAAAACACTTCTGCACGACTCTTCACGGCGAGAGGGATCCGTCCACCAAAGGGGAAGTCTCTAGCCCTTTTCGTTCCTGCAGAAACCTCAGCTTCTTCTGTCCAGTAGAAGCTTCTTTGCACCCGCAGCTGGCATTTCCTGGGCATTTGCCCATCTCCGACTTGCTTGTGACTTTTGGACTTGGTCCACAGGTACCCTAGATTGGAAATTCACAGTTGTTGCATTGTTGGTTTGTGTCTTTCCTGCATTATTCCTCTAACACGACTTCTTTGTCCTCAGGGGAACTTTAGTGCACTTTGCACTCACTTTTCAGGGTCTTGGGGAGGGTTATTTTTCTAACTCTCACTATTTTCTAATAGTCCCAGCGACCCTCTACAAGGTCACATAGGTTTGGGGTCCATTTGTGGTTCGCATTCCACTTTTGGAGTATATGGTTTGTGTTGCCCCTATCCCTATGTTTCCCCATTGCATCCTATTGTAACTATACATTGTTTGCACTGTTTTCTAAGACTATACTGCATATTTTTGGTATTGTGTATATATATCTTGTGTATATTTCCTATCCTCTCACTGAGGGTACACTCTAAGATACTTTGGCATATTGTCATAAAAATAAAGTACCTTTATTTTTAGTATAACTGTGTATTGTGTTTTCTTATGATATTGTGCATATGACACTAAGTGGTACTGTAGTAGCTTCACACGTCTCCTAGTTCAGCCTAAGCTGCTCTGCTAAGCTACCATTATCTATCAGCCTAAGCTGCTAGACACCCTATACACTAATAAGGGATAACTGGGCCTGGTGCAAGGTGCAAGTACCCCTTGGTACTCACTACAAGCCAGTCCAGCCTCCTACAGGCCTAAATATATGTTGTTGGAAAATATTTGTCCAGAAGTTACCATACATGACTATTTGTTGCTCTGAAGATTAATAACGATCTTTAGATACAAAAAGATTGTTAGTAAGGCAATAGCAGGGATACTAATGAAGGTGGCCCTAATCTTGACACATCAAGACCAGTCTAGTTTTATGCCACGCAGGTGCTGGAATGCCAGTATGCATAGGCTAGACCAACAGTTCTTAATCTTTTGACTTTTGTGAACCCCGCTGAAGCATTATTGGGACTTGGGGACCCCCACTGAAGCATTATTGGAAACCCGGGACCCTGACTGAAGAATTGTTGGAATCCAGGACCTCTACTGAGTCATTATTGGAAGGCAGAGACCATGGCTTAAGCATTTTCAATGACTTGAACCGCAAAAAAATACACAAATATTACAGAAACAAGCATCCATCAAACAAATACACAAATTATTAAATATTTTATTTAATTCACACCCCTTGGGTCCCTTTACCCCAGGTTACGAACCATAGGGCTAGACCATGGTAAGCATCCTTTGGAACATGATGTGGGACTCTATGCCATTTTCCCTCTGGTTAACGAAGAGGCATTTGAATCGACATGCTGCAATTTACCTTTTTGAACCAAATTGGAGTTACACATTTTTGTCCTTGTTTCATATACTGGATTAGGTTGCTATATATACTTCAATGTTAGGGCAAAATAAAAACAAATGGAGTTATTTAGGAAAAGTGGGAACTCTGCTTAGCCCCAGGAAGCGTGTCTGCTATCACCGCTCCTATCCTATTTGCCTTTGCTGTAGAGCCATTGGTTGGAGGTTATAGTAGGAACATGCTAGAGTGGGGCTTTGTATTGGAGACACGACCCTTGTGTTATCTATTTACAGTTATGTTGGAGTACTTGGCCTACCTGAGAGATTAGTCCAAATATTATTGGGATTAGGGGATGTGTTTGCCAGCATGTCAGACTAAAAACTACCTGGTCAAAGCCTCACCTGTTTCCTCTGTGTGCATTGTCAGACGTCGAAAGACACTATCTGGGCAGGTGTTGCAGCCTAGATCTTTGAAGTATCTGGGGATCCAGGATGGCCACAAGAAGCTGGACAATATCTAATCAAATATTGATAGCTTGATGAAGATGAATTGTTTGCTTTTTGGCTAAGCTACCACAGTCCCTATTGGGCCAGGTAGTGTTGGTCAGGACAGGATGGTGGTGCACCCTTGCTTCCTCAATGCAATTCATGGCATGATAGCCCTCATTTCAAATGGCCCTTTCTGTACTGTGGACCAGCACCGGCCCCAGAAACAAATACGATTTATGTAAAAGCCTATATGACCATGGAAGGGTGGCACATACGGATTTTGAGTGCTATTTGATATTACAGTTCCAGTATCTTTCTCCGTACCTGGATTAACTACCAAACAGAAAGTACCACTTACCGGCTGGCTGCTATAGTAGAAGCTCTGTGTGTGAACCTTCTGTCAACAGATTGCAGTTGTGCTGCTATCCTATCTGCGATAAGAAATATGGCACAGATTTGGGAATGGACAGTGAAGAAAATCGTTAAAGGGGCACCTTTTTCACCAAACACGGAGCTCTGGGGCCCCCACTTGGTTAATATCCTGAGTGACTTGAAAGACATTGCACACTGGAAGAAAAATGGCTGCAACAGGATAGGAGATGGTTGACGTTTTTGTAGCTCTGGTTTGTTGTGGGTAGCTAGCCCCATGCGTAACCCTCCACCTTTCGCAGCTGGGTCTAGGATTTGCTTGGGGCAAAGCCAGGGCGGTCTTCTTTCAATTAAAGAAGTCCTGGAGCTCGAAGGACCTAATGCTGTAAACCAAGAGAAGACTTTTTAACACTAATATAACATCTGTCCTTCTGTATGAAGCAGAAACTTGGCAGACAACAGTGACTACTGCCAACAAAATCCAGACCTTCATCAACACTTGTCTGAGGAAAATCCTCCAAATCTGCTGGCCAAACACCATCGGCAGCAGACTTTCCAACTCCCTGCTAACGAAGAAATAATGAAAAGATGCTGAGGCTGGATAGGTCACGCCCTCCACAAGCCCACATCAATCCCTCACTGGGAACCCTTAAAGTAAGAGAAAAGGGAGGAATCCCATGTAAAATCTGATCTCGAAGCTGAATGCAAGGAGATGGGTTACCCCTGGAGTCAGAATGAAAGAAAAGCCAACAGAGATGGCTGAAGAGTCCTGATTTATGGCCTATACCCCAGAAGGATGTAGTAGTGGTACGTAAGTAAAATAGGAGAGCTGCACAGATTTGATACATTTTTATGAGGCTAGGATTTGGTTCAATGTTTACTCAGGCCCTTATGCACACTTGTCTGGTGCTCTGAGACCTGCGAGACATTTCCTGGCAGACCACCCGAACCCCAGGTGCTTGCAGAGTTTTTTCACTGCTGGTGGAGTACAGGGCTAATTATGTATTGTATGCGAATCATTATAGGGACCTCAAACAGAGTAGTACCTATATACCCCATGAAGTAGAACTTGATGCAGTGCAACAGGTGTTGATTCAAGCCACTATACCAGAGGATTTAATAGAACTTCATATTGGAACTTGTACATTCCACATTGTATCATAGCTAATTTAAATGGGATGACAACTTAACAAATAATTTACAAGAACAAATATTTTTTACTTCTTATTGGTTATACTGTTATATGTTTCTTTAATAATATTTAATTATGTAGGATTATTTTCAAATAAAATATTAACAATTATTGTCCCCATCTTCTACGAAAGCGACTCTGTTTGTCTTCATGTTTTCAACATACAATGCTAGTCTTGTGGGTTGGGGGGTGTGTGTGTGGGCAGCATGCCCTAACCACAACCGAAGCAGCCGTTCGAGGGCTGGTCTATTGGTGCTGTCCCGGCTTGCTTTGAAGAGCGCAGTGGGGTGGGCCTCGTGTGGATGGCAGGGTTCACAGGCGAGGAGAGATCCTGAATGGCTGATCAGCGTGTGGTAGAGGATGATTTGAGGCTATCAGATAACGGTTATCAGTCAGAGATGCCATTTTTGATTTCACGCACCAGCTGATAGGGTTAGTGACATCTGAGAAAACATTTTTTCTGGCTTGTTTCTTCTAGTTTTGAGCCAGTCTGGGTAGAGGATGGGTGTTTGACAAGATGATATGGCAAGGCAGACGCTTCAGACTGTGCGCTGCAGGGAGTGCTGATTTGTTGTCCATAGGGACCCTGGGTGAGTAGGAGCAGCGTTGCAAGTGGTCTTCCGGGGGAGTGGCGGCCCTGTGCTAGCTTGCGCTTCCCCGGTGTGCAAGCTGCTGAGGGGGGCCACGGGTTGCAGAGGTGGCCCGCTGAGTAATCTGGCAGGCCAGCCATCAAGGGCCGATATGCCTTGCCCCCGGGCTGGGACAGGACGAGGACACATTGGTGCTACTCGTGGTCCTAGCATTGGGACTGGAATGACATGGGCACCGGTTGAGAGGCAGGGCCGGGGCGCGGACCCCAGACTTGGTGCAAGAAGCTGCACAAGGGTGGCTAATGTGATGCAGCGGGTTTAAGATGGTGCAGGTGAGGTGGGGCCGCTCGGCCTTCACATGTGCTCTCACTAGAGAGGCAGGCAGCAGTGTTAGGGGCTGATCTACTAGCTCTGGCCTCGGATTGCCCTGAAGAGTGCAGTGCCCTTGTGGAGCCTGAGAGGGTGGAGATGACTACCTCAGAAGTGGGAGGGGCATCAGGCCTGCACAGCCCTTCAGATTTATCAAGCCCCAGGAGACAGGTCTCACAGAGGCAGGTGTCTGAGGAGTACAGTGAGAATGGGAGAGGGGAGGACGGATGATCTGTAAGGGACTTTGGAGGGAATGTCTGCACGGAGGGCGAAGGAAGGGACAGCAGGGGCCTACCCAGAGTTGTTCAGGGGGATTCTGGCTTTGGTGGGGGTCAAGGCAAGTTCCCTTGGAGGCAGGGGTGGGGACCAGGCTCCAGGTGGGGACTTCTTTGGGGAGCAATATTTTTGGGGACAGCGATTTGTCGGGAAGGGTGAAAGTGCAACTTGGTCGGGGCAGGTTGGCATGGGGGGGGTCAGGCTCTGTGTGGAGTGTTGTGGGGGATGGGCTTCAGGTGCAGTGGGTGATCTTGGTGGCTGGCAAGGCATTTGGTGATAGTGGTCCAGGGAGGTGGGTGTGGTGTCGCGACAAACCCTTTATGATGGCGGGCTCAGCAGGTCAGGGGCAGTTTTCAGGTGTTTCAGACAGGGCATGCAACGAATTTGGCTGCACTGCAGCCTGGAGGACTTGGTACGACCTGGCAAACCTGACCAGAAGTCAAAGTTCGAGTCTGTATGGCGGCTCTGGGATGTCAGTGGACCAGACAGTGATTCAGCAAGGTTTACGATCTACGTCCTCCTTGCAGGATTTTGGGATATCGAAATGAGCAAGTTCTGCAAGGCAGAAGGTTTATTTTTCTTGGAACACGGCGGCATCCAGTGCGAGATGGTGGAATTCATCAGGGATAATGCATCTTTCAGTTTTTGGGGAGGAGTTGTACTTCATGTAATTTAGGAATGTTGTTGCGGAGTTGTTGCAATTACCTGTGGGGGTCAAGTTGTGCCAGTGAGGCAGAAAAACTCCAGGGTTTTTCTGGTGGTGGGTGTACATACGTTTAAGAAACTATTGCAACAGAAACTTTGGACAGCTTAAGATCAGTTCATATTTTGGGGGGGTTCAGGAGGGGCAAAACGTTTGAGGAACTAAATAAAGTCAACAACAATTTTGGATGCACAAGGCCTGGGCGCAGAGATTTGAGTGGCGAGAGTGGTGATTGGATCTTTGTCTAATTTGATTGTGATGGGCTACTTAGAGGAGGTGGAGGTAGGTTGGATAGATATTTGAGTTATATAGTGAGGCATAAGGATGGAAGGCGTTAGAGCCAATGTTTTGGTATAATGATTGCGCATCCATCTCATTAAAGCTGCCTTTTACACACCAATAGCAATCTGTTGTTTGTGGCTGCGCCATCCTACCCGATACTGGTCTTGGAGAAGGGGGCAGAATTCCCTTACCTTTAGGAGTCTCAGGTGAGTGGTAGTGTCCAAGGGCATGGGGAGACCCTGATTGGCTGGTCAGTACGTGGGAGAGGGGGTGATTTGAGGTTATCAGATAAGTCATCAGTGAGGGGTGCCATTTTAGATTTCACGCACCAGTTGATAGTTGTTAGTGACATCTGGTAACAGTCTCCCTCCCTGTTTTTTGTGCTTTGATGCGGAATAGGTGCCGGGGGGGGTGTTTTTATCACCCGGAGCTTCATTTGGTTTTCTTCTGTGCGAATGCTTGGAATTTACTTACAACACAGTAGTGACTACGGTTAAGCGCATGTAACACCTGAGTCACAAAAAACCTTTTTATTGTTATGCCAATTATGAGTCTCCTAAGTAGATGTGAGTGTTCGTTCCTCTTTCACTATAACCATTCACATCTTTGTATTAAGGTTTACACTCGGTTTTGGACCAGCACTTACCCACGTTTTTTTTTTATATAGCAAGTGGAACTTCTTTTCATTAATTGAACACCTTTTTGTTGCATAAAATTAAATTCCCCAACGAAAATACAGAATTTATTTAGTTTTATTAATGGGCATATCAAAATGGTTGACTTTTCTTTTGTTTCATAGCTGCCAGGTTTTCAGATGGCTTGTGTGACATTTGAGTGACACTTTCTCGTGAGTAAAAGCAGGCAATGGAGACAATGGGAACAGATAAATATCAGAAATTACATCCTTTCGAGCAGCAAGAAGCTCGAAAGACGTCTTGAAACTGCTGAAAAAGCACCTGAAATGGAAGGTTTTAAGCTACTTCCCCTTTATAAGCTTATTGTATTGTAAAACAGTTGTGTAACCATGCCATTAACCAATAAACAAGACTTTCAGAGGCTGTATCTTTTTATTTAAGAACGGATCACATTAAGATCAATGTTGCGACCCCCCCTCCCCTAATTAATTACATCATGAGTGCAGGAGCTGCTCAGTAGGTCAACTGACAATAGAGGATTCTGAAATATTCCACAATCACCAAATAATTTTACATTCTGAGTTCACAAACTGCAATACCACAACTGTAGTGTACTGTAGTTGCCTGTGAAAGACAGTGAATGTGGGAAAAACAACACAAAAGTTATGAAAACAAAGAATTGAACACAAGTCTAGGACCCATTGTAGGAGGCTGGCCTGGCTTGTAGTGGGTACCAGAGGTAATTACACCTTGTGCCAGGTCCAGTTATCCTTTACTAGTGTAGAAGAGGTGTTTCTGGCAGCTTAGGCTGATAGAAGGTAGCTATGGCAAAGCAGCTTAGGCTGAACTAGGAGACATGTAAAGCTCCTACTATACCACTGGTGTCATATGTACAATATCATAAGAAAACACAATACACAGATATACTAAAAATAAAGGTACTTTATTTTTATGACAATATGCCAAAAGTATCTCAGTGAGTACCCTCAGTATGAGGATGAGAAATATACACAAGATATATGTACATAAACCAAAATTATGCAGATAATAGCAAAAGGAAGTAATGCAAGCAATGTAAAGTTACAATAGATTGCAATAAGAGCACATAGGTATAGGGGCAACACAAACCATATACTCCAAAAGTGGAATGCGAACCATGAATGGACCCCAAACCTATGTGAGCTTGTAGAGGGTCGCTGGGACTGTAAGAAAACAGTGAGGGTTAGAAAAACAGAGTGCAGTGGTAAATGGCTGTGAAATAACGTGGACGTTATTTCACTCAAGCTGCACTGCCAGGCCTGTGTAAGAATTGTCAGAGCTCCCTATGGGTGGCAAAAGAAATGCTGCAGCCCATAGGGATCTCCTGGAACCCCAATACCCTGGGTACCTCAATACCATACACTAGGGAATTATATGGGTGTACCAGTATGCCAATGTGAATTGGTAAAATTAGTAACTAGCCTGTTAGTGACACATTTGGAAAGCAGAGAGAGCATAACCACTGAGGTTCTGGTTAGCAGAGCCTCAGTGAGACAGTTAGGCATCACACAGGGAACACATACAGGGCACATAATTATGAGCACTGGGGCCCTGCCTGGTAGGGTCCCAGTGACACATAGACTAAAACAACATATATACAGTGAAATGTGGGGGTAACATGCCAGGCAAGATGGTACTTTCCTTCAGATGGCCACTGAAAAGCCCACAGAATATTATTTTTTAGCCACACCATTGACCCCGCCCCATGCGCACTGACTCTGCAGCAATTGCATGCAGCATCACAGTTCCCAGACTTTTTTTTAATGCACTTTGACCCCTGCACTGAAATTATTGCTAGTCATTCTAGAGGAATGTTCTATTTAAGTGTTACTAATTTCTAGCATCTCATTTAATCCAGTCTCTGCTGTTTGCAACTCTAAAATCAGCTGTGCTTCGGCTTGAAATATCACTGTTTCAATATCTGTATGTCTAGATATCACATGCTTTAAGACCAGCCATGCCAAATTTTTTCTGTGTGATTATAATCAGCAAAATGTAAAACTTCAAGATTATTTTTTATGGGTGTAGGAAAGTACCATCTTGCCTGGCATGTTACCCCCATATTTCACTGTATATATGTTGTTCTAGTCTGTGTCACTGGGACCCTGCCAGGCAGGGCCCCAGTGCTCATAAGTATGTGCCCTGTATGTGTTCCCTGTGTGATGACTAACTGTCTCACTGAGGCTCTGCTAACCAGAACCTCAGTGGTTATGCTCTTTCTGCTTTCAAAATTTGTCACTAACAGGCTAGTGGCCAATTTCACCAATTTACATTGGCATACTGGTACACCCATATAATTCCCTAGTATATGGTACTGAGGTACCCAGGGTATTGGGGTTCCAGGAGATCCCTATGGGCTGCAGCATTTCTTTTGCCACCCATAGGGAGCTCTGACAATTCTTACACAGGCCTGCCAGTGCAGCCTGAGTGAAATAACGTCCACGTTATTTCACAGCCATTTACCACTGCACTTAAGTAACTTATAAGTCACCTATATGTCTAACCTTCACCTGGTGAAGGTTGGGTGCAAAGTTACTTAGTGTGTGGGCACCCTGGCACTAGCCAAGGTGCCCCCACATCGTTCAGGGCAAATTCCCCGGACTTTGTGAGTGCGGGGACACCATTACACGCGTGCACTATACATATGTCACTACATATGTATAGCGTCACAATGGTAACTCCGAACATGGCCTTGTAACATGTCTAAGATCATGGAATTGTCACCCCAATGCCATTCTGGCATTGGATAGACAATTCCATGATCCCCCGGGTCTCTAGCACAGAACCTGGGTACTGCCAAACTGCCTTTCCGGGTTCTCCACTGCAGCTGCTGCTGCTGCCAACCCCTCAGACAGGTTTCTGCCCTCCTGGGGTCCAGGCAGCCCTGGCCCAGGAAGGCAGAACAAAGGATTTCCTCTGAGAGAGGGTGTAACACCCTCTCCCTTTCGAAATAGGTGTGAAGGCTGGGGAGGTTTAATGATCCCCCCAGACCTGCTCTGGCACGAAACTGGACAAAGGAAAGGGGAGTGACCACTCCCCTGACCTGCACCTCCCAGGGGAGGGGCCCAGAGCTCCTCCAGTGTGTCCCAGATCTCTGCCATCTTGGAAACAGAGGTGTCTGTGGCACACTGGACTGCTCTGAGTGGCCAGTGACAGCAGGTGACGTCAGAGGCTCCTTCTGATAGGCTCTTACCTCTCTTGTAGCCAATCCTCCTTCCTAGGTAGCCAAACCTCCTTTTCTGGCTATTTAGGGTCTCTGCTTTGGGGATCTCAGGAGATAACGAATGCAAGAACTCACCAGAGTTCTTCTGCATCTCTCTCTTCACCTTCTGCCAAAGGATCGACCGCTGACTGCTCAGGACGCCTGCAAAACTGCAACAAAGTAGCAAGACGACTACTAGCAACCTTGTATCTCTTCATCCTGCCGGCTTTCTCGACTGTTTCCAGGTGGCGCATGCTCTGGGGGTAGCCTGCCTCCCTCTTGCACCAGGAGCCCTGAAGAAATCTCCCGTGGGTCGACGCAGGCTTCCCCCTGCAACCGCAGGCACCAAAAGACTGCATCACCGGTCCTCTGGGTCCCCTCTCAGCACGACATGCATGGTCCCTGGAACTCAGCAACTCTGTCCAAGTGACTCCCACAGTCCAGTGACTCTTCAGTCCAAGTTTGGTGGAGGTAAGTCCTTGCCTCCCCACACTAGACTGCATTGCTGGATACCACGTGATTTGCAGCTGCTCCGGCTCCGTTGCACTCTTCCAGGATTTCCTTTGTGTACAGCCAAGCCTGGGTCCCCGACACTCTAACCTGCAGTGCACAACCTTCTGAGTTGTCCTCCCGCATCGTGAGACTCCCTTTTGTGACTTTGCGTGGACTCCGGTTCACTCTTCTTCCAAGTGCCTGTTCAGGTACTTCTGCAGGTGCTGCCTGCTTCTGTGAGGGCTCCCTTACTTGCTGGGTGCCCCCTCTGTCTCCTCCTCCAAGTGGCGAAATCCCGGTCCCTCCTGGGCCACAGCAGCATCCAAAAACCCTAACCGCGACCCTTGCAGCTAGCAAGGCTTGTTTGCGGTCTTTCTGCGTGGGAACACCTCTGAAAGCTTCTTCACGATGTGGGGCATCCATCCTCCAAAGGGGAAGTTCTTAGTCCTCTTCGTTCTTGCAAAACACTAAGCTTCTTCCATCCAGTGGCAGCTTCCTTGCACTCTCAGCTGGCATTTCCTGGGCTCCTGCCCACTCTCAACACTGTCGCGACTATTGGACTTGGTCCCCTTGTCTTACAGGTACTCCGGTCCGGAAATCCATTGTTGTTGCATTGCTGGTGTTTGTTCTTCCTGCAGAATCCCCCTATCATGACTTCTGTGCTCTCTGGGGGTTGTAGGTGCACTTTACACCTACCTTTCAGGGTCTTGGGGTGGGCTATTTTTTCTAACCCTCACTGTTTTCCTACAGTCCCAGCGACCCTCTACAAGCTCACAAAGGTGTTGGTCCATTCGTGGTTCGCATTCCACTTTTGGAGTATATGGTTTGTGTTGCCCCTATACCTATGTGCTCCTATTGCAATCTACTGTAACTTTACATTGCTTGCATTACTTCCTTTTGCTATTATCTACATAATTTTGGTTTGTGTACATATATCTTGTGTATATAACGTATCCTCATACTGAGGGTACTCACTGAGATACTTTTGGCATATTGTCATAAAAATAAAGTACCTTTATTTTTAGTATATCTGTGTATTGTGTTTTCTTATGATATTGTGCATATGACACCAGTGGTATAGTAGGAGCTTTACATGTCTCCTAGTTCAGCCTAAGTTGCTTTGAAATAGCTACCTTCTATCAGCCTAAGCTGCTAGAAACACCTCTTCTACACTAATAAGGGAGAACTGGACCTGGTACAAGGTGTAAGTACCTCTGGTACCCACTACAAGCCAGGCCAGGCTCCTACATTGGTGGCAGCGGTGGGATAAGTACTTGTAACTACTTACCACTTTGTCATTGTGTACTTTTCATAAGAGAATAATATACAAAACAAGTTCAGTGTATGTACACCTAACCAAAAAGTTTTACTTTTCTCCTCTTAAACTTTTTACTAAGTTCTGGAAAGTACTCTAAAACTTCTAAAAGTTTCTCAAAAGTTAGAAAACGTTTTTTCTCTGTTCTTTAAAAAGTTCTGAAGCTTTTTCTTTCTTCTCACTGTTTTTAAACCTTCTTCTATCATGTCTGATGTAGGGGCTGCTCTTAAAATGGTCAATACTACCTATGACAATTTAAACTTCAAGAGCTGAAGGAGTCTCTGCTTAGATAGAGGTTTAGTGATAGGAAGGAACCCTACAAGAGAGTTTTTATATAACATGCTCATTGTGAATGATGAGTCCCAAGCAGGCACTTCAAATGAGAAGTTAATTGATGGCTCCCATTCTGACTCAGGGGAACTCCTTGAGGGAGGTGGGGAGGGTTCTGTTCCAAATCTGCCCCTTAGCACACCACCTAGCAATGCTGGTAGCAATTTGAGCTCCCATCATAGTAGGGATGTTTTATATTCCTGGAGGCCAGGTTGTTAGAGTCCAAGCAGTTAGTGACAGATCTTTCTCTGTTGTTTCCAATTTATCCTCTGTGTCCAAGCATTCCCAACCCACCCACCCTGAAGACCACATGTTAGAAAGGGAACTCAAATAGTTGAGAGTGGAAGAGGCCAGACTGAAGCTTAAGCAGCAACAGCTGGCTCTAGACCGGGAATCCCTAGACCTAGAGAAGGAGAGACAGAGATTGGGGTTTCACCCGATGGTGGCAGCAGCAGCATTCCTGATAGTAATCCTGTTAGAGCATGATTCCAGGAATCTGCACAAGATAGTTCCCTCTTACAAGGAGGAGGATGACATCAACAAGTGGATTGCTGCACTTGAAAGGGCCTGTATGGTACAGGGGGTCCCTCAAATGCAGTGGGCTGCTATATTGTGGCTATCTTTCAATGGAAAGGGTAGGGATAGGTTCCTTACTGTTAGTGAAAGTGATGCTAACAATTTTGAAGGATGCACTCTTGGATGGATTTGGCTTAACCACTGAACAATACAGGATTAGGTTCAGAGACACCAGAAAAGAGTCCTCACAAGACTGGATAGACTTTGTTGACTGTTCAGTGAAGGCCTTGGAAGGGTGGTTACATGGCAGTAAAGTTTCTGACTATGAAAGCCTGTATAATCTTATTCTGAGAGAGCATATTCTGAATAACTGTGTTTCTGACTTGTTACACCAATATCTAGTGGACTCAGATCCAACCTCTCCCCAAGAATTGGGAAAGAAGGCAGACAAATGGGTCAGAACAAGAGTGAACAGAAAAGTTCATACAGGGGGTGACAAGGATGGCAAGAAGAAGGATGGTAAGTCTTCTGACAAGGGAGGGGACAAAAGTAAACATTCTGAGTCTTCATCAGGCCCACAAAAATCCTCTGGTGGTGGGTCCAAATCCTCTTCAAATCAAGTTAAAAAGCCTTGGTGTTATTTGTGTAAAGTCAAAGGCCATTGGACAACTGATGCCAGTTGTCCAAAGAAAAACACCAAACCTCCCACTACCGCAACCCCTACTGCAAACTCTAGTGCCCCTAGTAATAGCAGTGGTGGTGGGAGCAAACCTACTAATAGCCAATCCAAGGGAGTAGCTGGGCTCACTTTTGGTAACTTAGTTGGGGTTGGTCTTGTTAGGGAGACCACAGAGGCTGTTTTAGTCTCTGAAGGTGCCATTGATTTGGCCACCTTGGTTGCTTGTCCCCTTAATATGGATAAGTACAAGCAACTTCTAATAAATGGTGTTGAGCTTCAGGCATACAGGGACACAGGTGCCAGTGTTACCATGGTAATAGAGAAACTGGTACACCCTGAACAACACCTACTTGGTCACCAGTACCAAGTGACTGACGCTCATAACAACACTCTTAGCCACCCCATGGCTGTTGTGAATCTTAACTGGGGGGTGTTACTGGTCCAAAGAAAGTTGTGGTTGCCTCAGATTTACCTATAGACTGTCTACTAGGGAATGATTTAGAGACATCAGCTTGGGCAGAAGTGGAGTTGGAGGCTCATGCAGCAATGCTGGGCATTCCTGGGCATATTTTTGCTTTGACAAGGGCTCAGGCCAAAAAGCAAAAAGGACAGAGTAACCTGGATCCTGGAATAATGGACCAAGTGTTCCCTAAAGCTAGGGGTAGCAAGGGTAAATCCCTACTCACTATCCCTCCCTCTACAGATGATTCTCCTTCTGAGGAAGAAGAATTTCCTCCCTGTGCAGAACCTTCACCAGATGAGCTGGCAGCAGACACTGCTGAGCTTTTGGGTGGAGGGGGGCCTGCCATGGAAGAGCTGAGTGTAGCACAGGAATCCTGTCCCACATTAGAGGGTCTCAGACAGCAAGCTGTCAAGCAGCAAAATGGGGATGTCAGTGACTAAATAGAGTTTACTGGGTGGACAACCTCTTGTACACAGTGTGAGAAAGTAGCCTCTTTCTAGCCTTGTTACCCCCACTTTTGTCCTGTTTGTGAGTATATGTCAGGGTGTTTTCACTTTCTCTCTGGGATCCTGCTAGCCAGGGCCCAGTGCTCATAGTGAAAACCCTTTGTTTTCAGTATGTTTGTTATGTGTCACTGGGACCCTGCTAGCCAGGACCCCAGTGCTCATACGTTTGTGGCCTATATGTATTTGTTCCCTGTGTGATGCCTAACTGTCTCACTGAGGCTCTGCTAGCCAGAACCTCAGTGGTTATGCTCTCTCTTTACAAATTGTCACTAACAGGCTAGTGACCAATTTCACCAATTCACATTGGCATACTGGAACACCCTTATAATTCCCTAGTATATGGTACTGAGGTACCCAGGGTTTTGGGGTTCCAGGAGATCCCTATGGGCTGCAGCATTTCTTTTGCCACCCATAGGGAGCTCTGACAATTCTTACACAGGCCTGCCACTGCAGCCTGAGTGAAATAACGTCCACGTTATTTCACAGCCATTTACCACTGCACTTAAGTAACTTATAAGTCACCTATATGTCTAGCCTTTACCTGGAAAAGGTTGGGTGCTAAGTTACTTAGTGTGTGGGCACCCTGGCACTAGCCAAGGTGCCCCCACATTGTTCAGGGCAAATTCCCCAGAATTTGTGAGTGCGGGGACACCATTACACGCGTGCACTATACATAGGTCACTACCTATGTATAGCGTCCCAATGGTAACTCCGAACATGGCCATGTAACATGTCTAAGATCATGGAATTGTCATCCCAATGCCATTCTGGCATTGGGGAGACAATTCCATGATCCCCGAGTCTCTAGCACAGACCCGGGTACTGCCAAACTACCTTTCCCGGGGCTGCTGCCAACCCCTCAGACAGATTTCTGCCCTCCTGGGGTCCAGCCAGGCTTGGCCCAGGAAGGCAGAACAAAGGACTTACTCAGAGAGAGGGTGTTACACCCTCTCCCTTTGGAAAAAGGTGTCAGGGCTGGGGAGGAGTAGCCTCCCCCCAGCCTCTGGAAATGCTTTGATGGGCACAGATGGTGCCCATCTCTGCATAAGCCAGTATGCACCAGTTCAGGGATCCCCCAGCCCTGCTCTGGCATGAACTGGACAAAGGAAAGGGGAGTGACCACTCCCCTGACCTGCACCTCCCAGGGGAGGTGCCCAGAGCTCCTCCAGTGTGCTCCAGACCTCTGCCATCTTGGAAACAGAGGTGCTGCTGGCACACTGAACTGCTCTGAGTGGCCAGTGCCAGCAGGGACGTCAGAGACCCCTTCTGATAGGCTCTTACCTGTGTTGCTAGCCTATCCTCCTTCCTAGGTAGCCAAACCTCCTTTTCTGGCTATTTAGGGTCTCTGCTTTGGGGAATTCTTTAGATAACGAATGCAAGAGCTCATCAGAGTTCCACTGCATCTCTCTCTTCACCTTCTGCCAAGGAAGCGACCTCTGACTGCTCAGGACGCCTGCAAAACCGCAACAAAGTAGCAAAGACGACTACTGCAACCTTGTATCACTGATCCTGCCGCCTTCTCGACTATGTTCCTGGTGGTGCATGCTGTGGGGGTAGTCTGCCTCCTCTCTGCACTAGAAGCTCCGAAGAAATCTCCCGTGGGACGACGGAATCCTCCCCCTGCAACCGCAGGCACCAAAAGAACTGCATCACTGGTCCTCTGGGTCCCCTCTCAGCACGACGAGCGTGGTCCCTGAAACTCAGCAACTCTGTCCAAGTAACTCCCACAGTCCAGTGACTCTTCAGTCCAAGTTTGGTGGAGGTAAGTCCTTGCCTCCCCACGCTAGACTGCATTGCTGGGTACCGCGTGATTTGCAGCTGCTCCGGCTCCTGTGCACTCTTCCAGGATTTCCTTTGTGCACAGCCAAGCCTGGGTCCCCGACACTCTAACCTGCAGTGCACGACCTCCTGCGTTGTCCTCCGGCGTCGTGGGATCTCCTTTTGTGACTTCGGGTGAGCTCCAGTGCACTCTTCTTCGTAGTGCCTGTTCCGGCACTTCTGCGGGTGCTGCCTGCTTCTGTGAGGGCTCCCTGTCTTGCTGGGCGTCCCCTCTGTCTCCTCACGCAAGTGGCGACATCCTGGTCCCTCCTGGGCCACAGCAGCGTCCAAAAACCTTAACCACGACCCTTGTCGCTAGCAAGGCTTGTTTGCGGTCTTTCTGCGTGGGAACACTTCTGCAAGCTTCTTCACGACGTGGGACATGCATCCTCCAAAGGGGAAGTTCC
Source organism: Pleurodeles waltl (assembly GCF_031143425.1). NCBI lineage: Eukaryota > Metazoa > Chordata > Amphibia > Caudata > Salamandridae > Pleurodeles > Pleurodeles waltl. Next base: position 1,220,311,042 of record NC_090440.1, read on the forward strand.
TAGTCCTCTTCATTCTTGCAGAATCCACAGCTTCTACCATCCTTTTGCAGCTTCTTTGCACCCTCAGCTGGCATTTCCTGGGCATCTGCCCAATGTCGACTTTGTCGAGACTCTTGGACTTGGTCCCCTTGTTCCACAGGTACTCTCATCCGGAAATCCACTTTGGTTGCATTGCTGGTGTTGGTCTTCCTTGCAGAATCCCCCATCACGACTTCTGTGCTCTCTGGGGAATGTAGGTGCACTTTACACCTACTTTTCAGGGTCTTGGGGTGGGCTATTTTTCTAACCCTCACTGTTTTCTTACAGTCCCAGCGACCCTCTACAAGCTCACATAGGTTTGGGGTCCATTTGTGGTTCGCATTCCACTTCTAGAGTATATGGTTTGTGCTGCCCCTGTACCTATGTGCTCCTATTGCAATCTACTGTAACTTTACATTGCTTGCATTACTTCCATTTGCTATTACTGCATATTTTTGGTATTGTGTACCTATATCTTGTGTATATTTGCTATCCTCATACTGAGGGTACTCACTGAGATACTTTTGGCATATTGTCATAAAAATAAAGTACCTTTATTTTTAGTATATCTGTGTATTGTGTTTTCTTATGATATTGTGCATATGACACCAGTGGTATAGTAGGAGCTTTGCATGTCTCCTAGTTCAGCCTAAGCTGCTCAGCTATAGCTACCTTCTATCAGCCTAAGCTGCTAGAAACACCTCTTCTACACTAATAAGGGATAACTGGTCCTGGTACAGAGTGTAAGTACCCCTTGGTACCCACTACAAGCCAGGCCAGCCTCCTACACACAGAGGCAAGGGACCCAAATCCTGGAGCAGCCAGGAGATTCGTCATTCTCCTGCAGTACAGAGAGTTCCTCCTAACTCTGGCACATGACATTCCTTTGGCTGGGCATTTGGGCCAGATCAAAACCTGGGAAAGGCTTGTCCCCCTGTTTCACTGGCCTAAGATGTCAGAGGACACAAAAGATTTTTGTAAGTCTTGTGTGAGCTGCCCAGCCAGTGGCAAGACTGGTGGCACACCAAGGGCTCCCCTTATTCCACTACCTGTGGTTGGGGTCCCCTTTGAAAGGGTAGGGGTTGACATAGTTGGCCCCCTTGACCCTCCTACTGCTTCAGGCAATAGGTTTATCTTGGTGGTTGTGGACCATGCCACAAGATATCCTGAAGCAATTCCTCTAAGGACCACTACAGCACCTGAACTGGCAAAAGCCCTCCTGGGAATCTTTTCCAGGGTGGGTTTCCCAAAAGACGTTGTATCAGACAGGGGTAGCAACTTTATGTCTGCGTACTTGAAGGCTATGTGGAAGGAATGTGGTGTAACATACAAATTCACCACACCTTATCATCCACAGACTAATGGACTGGTAGAGAGGTTTAATAAAACTCTCAAAGGAATGATAATGGGACTCCCTGAAAAACTCAGGAGGAGATGGGATGTCCTGTTACCTTGCCTCTTTTTTGCTTACAGGGAGGTACCCCAGAAAGGAGTGGGCTTCAGCCCCTTTGAACTCCTGTTTAGGCACCCTGTAAGAGGTCCACTAACACTTGTGAAGGAGGGTTAGGAACAACCTTTAAAAGCTCCCAAACAGGACATAGTGGTCTATTTACTTGGCCTAAGATCCAGAATGGCTGAGTACATGAAAAAGGCCAGTAAAAACCTTCAGGACAGCCAAGAGCTCCAGAAGCAATGGCATGACCAGAAGGCTGTTCTGGTTCATTACCAACCAGGACAGAAGGTGTGGGTATTGGAGCCTGTGGTCCCAAGAGCACTCTAGGACAAATGGAGTGGACCCCATCTAATTGTTGAAAAAAAAGGGTGAGGTCACCTACTTGGTTGACCTGGGCACTGCCAGGAGTCCCCTTAGGGTGATTCAGGTCAACCGCCTCAAACCCTACTATGACAGGGCTGATCTCACCCTGCTCATGGCAACAGAGGAAGGACAGGAAGAAGAGGGTGATTCTCTCCCTGATCTCTTCTCCTCCACTGAAGAGGATGCTCTAGTGGAGGGAGTAGTTTTGGCAGACTGTCTTATTGCAGAACAGAAAGACAACTGCATCAATCTCCTTGGACAGTTTTCTGAACTCTTTTCAACTGTGCCAGGCACCACATCTTGGTGTGAACACACAATTGATACTGGAGACAGCATGCCTGTCAAAAGTAAAATATGTAGGCAGCCTGACCGTGTCAGAGACTGCATAAAACAAGAGGTTCAGAAAATGCTTGATCTAGGAGTGGTTGAACCTTCTGAAAGCCCATGGGTGAGTCCTGTGGTGCTTGTACCAAAGCCTCACTCAAAAGATGGAAAAAGGGAGATGAGGTTTTGTGTAGACTACAGAGGTCTCAATCAGGTAACAAAAACTGATGCTCACCCTATCCCCAGGGCAGATGAGCTCATAGATACACTGGCATCTGCCAAGTATCTAAGCACCTTTGATTTGACTGCAGGGTATTGACAGATCAAGTTATCAGAGGATGCTAAACCTAAAACTGCATTTTCAACTATAAGAGGGCACTACCAATTTAACGTGATGCCCTTTGGTTTGAAAAATGCACCTGCCACTTTTCACAGGTTGGTGAACACAGTCCTGCAAGGGTTGGAGGCTTTTAGTGCAGCATATCTAGATGATAGAGCTGTCTTTAGCTCCACCTCGGATGAGCACCTGGTCCACCTTTGGAAAGTTTTGGAGACCCTGCAAAAGGCAGGCCTCACTATCAAGGCCTCAAAGTGCCAGATATGGCAGGGAAAGGTGGTTTATCTGGGACACCTGGTAGGTGGAGAACAGATTACACCACTTCAGGGGAAAATCCAGACAATCATGGATTGGGTTCCCCCTACGCTACAGACCCAGGTGAGAGCCTTCCTAGGCCTCACTGGGTATTACAGGAGATTCATTAAAAACTATGGCTCTATAGCAGCCCCTCTTAATGATCTCACTAGTAAGAAGATGCCTAAAAAAGGTATTGTGGACATCTAGCTGTCAGAAAGCTTTTGAGGAGCTCAAACAGGACATGTGATCTGCACCTGTCCTAAAAAAGCCCATGTTACTCCAAGAAATTCATTGTTGAAACTGATGCATCTGAATTAGGGGTAGGGGCAGTCTTATCACAACTGAATTCTGAGGGCCAGGATCAACCAGTTGCTTTTATCAGCAGAATGTTGACCCCTAGAGAAAAGTGTTGGTCTGCCATTGAGAGGGAGGCCTTTGCTGTGGTCTGGGCACTGAAAAGGTTGAGGCCATACCTGTTTGGCGCTCACTTTATTGTTCAGACAGACCACAAACCTCTACTTTGGCTAAAACAAATGAAAGGTGAAAATCCTAAATTGTTGAGGTGGTCCATATCTCTACAGGGAATGGACTATACAGTGGAACATAGACCTCGGAGTACCCACTCCAATGCAGATGGACTCTCCAGATATTTCCACTTAGACAATGAAGACAGGTCATGGCTAGTCTTATTGTCCTTCGTTAGCACAGAACCCGGGTACTGCCAAACTGCCTTTCTGGGGTCTCCACTGCAGCTGCTGCCAACCCCCCAGACAGGTTTCTGCCCTCATGGGGTCCAGGCAGCCCTGGCCCAGGAAGGCAGAACAAAGGATTTCCTCTGAGAGAGGGTGTAACACCCTCTCCCTTTGGAAATAGGTGTGAAGGCTGGGGAGGAGTAGCCTCCCCCAGCCTCTGGAAATGCTTTGATGGGCACAGATGCTGCCTATCTCTGCATAAGCCAGTCTACACCGGTTTAGGGATCCCCAGCCCTGCTCTGGCGCGAAACTGGACAAAGGGAAAGGAAGTGACCACTCCCCTGACCTGCACCTCCCAGGGGAGGTGCCCAGAGCTCCTCCAGTGTGTCCCAGACCTCTGCCATCTTGGAAACAGAGGTGTTTGTGGCACACTGGACTGCTCTGAGTGGCCATTGCCAGCAGGTGATGTCAGAGGCTCCTGCTGATAGGCTCTTACCTCTCTTGGTAGCCAATCCTCCCTCCTAGGTAGCCAAACCTCCTTTTCTGGCTATTTAGGGTCTCTGCTTTGGGGAATTCTTCAGATAACGAATGCAAGAGCTCACCAGAGTTCCTCTGTATCTCCCTCTTCACCTTCTGCCAAAGGATCGACCGCTGACTTCTCAGGACGCCTGCAAAACACCAACAAAGTAGCAAGACGACTACTAGCAACCTTGTATCGCTTCATCCTGCCTGCTTTTTCGACTGTTTCCAGGTGGTGCATGTCCTGGGGGTAGCCTGCCTCCTTTCTGCACCAGGAGCTCTGAAGAAATCTCCTGTGGGTCGACGGAATCTTCCCCCTGCAACCGAAGGCAACAAAAGGCTGCGTTACCAGTTCTCTGGGTCCCCTCTCAGCACGACGAGCGTGGTCCCTGGCACTCAGCAACTCTGTCCAAGTGACTCCCACAGTCCAGTGACTCTTCAGTCCAAGTTTGGTGGAGGTAAACCCTTGCCTCCTCACGCTAGACTGCATTGCTGGGTACCGCGTGATTTGCAGCTGCTCCGACTCCTGTGCACTCTTCCAGGATTTACTTTGTGCACAGCCAAGCCTGGGTCCCCGACACTCTAACCTGCAGTGCACAACCTTCTGAGTTGTCCTCCAGCGTCGTGGGACTCCCTTTTGTGACTTCGCGTGGCTCCGGTTCACTTTTCTTCTAAGTGCCTGTTCAGGTAGTTCTGCGGGTGCTGCCTGCTTCTTTGAGGGCTCCTTGACTTGCTGGGTGCCTCCTCTGTCTCCTCATCCAAGTGGCGACATCCTGGTCCCTCCTGGGCCACAGCAGCATTCAAAAACCCTAACCGCGACCTTTGCAGCTAGCAAGGCTTGTTTGCGGTCTTTCTGCGTGGGAACACCTCTGCAAGCTTCTTCACGACGAGGGACATCCATTCTCCAAAGGGGAAGTTCCTAGTCCTCTTCATTCTTGTAGAACACCAAGCTTCTTCCACCCGGTGGCAGCTTCCTTGCACCCCCAGCTGACATTTCCTGGGCTCCTGCCCACTCTTGACACTGTCGCCACTATTGGGCTTGGTCTCCTTGTCTTACAGGTACTCAGGTTCGGAAATCCACTGTTGTTGCATTGCTGGTGTTTGTTCTTCCTTCAGAATCCTCCGTCACGACTTCTGTGCTCTCTGGGGGTTGTAGGTGCACTTTACACCTACCTTTCAGGGTCTTGGGGTGGGCTGTTTTTCTAACTCTCACTCTTTTCCTACAGTCCCAGTGACCCTCTACAAGCTCACATAGGTTTGGGGTCCATTCGTAGTTCGCATTCCACTTTTGGAGTATATGGTTTGTTTTGCCCCTATACCTATGTGCTCCTAATGCAATCTACTGTAACTTTACATTGCTTGCATTACTTCCTTTTGCTATTATCTGCATAATTTTGGTTTGTGTACATATATCTTGTGTATATAACTTATCCTCATACTGAGGGTACTTACTGAGATACTTTTGGCAGATTGTCATAAAAATAAAGTACCTTTATTTTTAGTATATCTGTGTATTGTGTTTTCTTATGATATTGTGCATATGACACCAGTGGTATAGTAGGAGCTTTACATGCCTCCTAGTTCAGCCTAAGCTGCTTTGCCGTAGCTAACTTTGATCACCCTAAGCTGCTAGAAACACCTCTTTTACACTAATAAGGTATAACTGGACCTGGCACAAGGTGTAAGTACCTCTTGTACCCACTACAAGCCAGGCCAGCCTCCTACACCATCTCACTGTTGTACATTATGAAACCTCTATAATGCAGATGTCTGTGTCTAACCTGAGAGCAACAGAACTGAGTCCTGGTTGGTGCAGTGGAGAACAGTTTGTTAGTGCTTTGAGGATCCAGCCTGTGACGGAAAGCACTGAGAACATGTAAGTTATTACGGTAAACTTGCATTACACACAGTATATGATATACTGCTATCAAATGTGCAAAAAGGTTTCAGATGACAGTACTTCCAAATATAGATTTTTAGTAAAACCAATAACCAGACTGTATGTAATGATTTATTTTTATTTAACTGCCCTGAAAAGTGCACACTGCACAGCTCAGATGGTAACTATGTTGCACTTTACCAGTCGAAATGAATAAACCTTTGTCATAACAAAGCTTCATGTGATTAAAGCATATAACATGTACTGGCTCCTAAGCCCCATTTACATTTTCAGATTAAATAGTTGTGTGCATTTTCATTTCTTTCAGGCAAAGAGCCACCTTAGTAAGAAGGCCTGTTTATTTTTAAGCTGCCTGTCACTCATTTGGTTTCACAGCACAGGAGACTCCATGAATGACACTTCAGCTGAAGACTTGGCACTATTGAAATGTACCGTCCTGGTACGGTTGTCTATTCATAAAAAGTAGGGGAAAAAATTAAAAAATTCATAAATTAAAAAAACGTATGGTCATGTCGTGCCCCTCTGATCCTGTCTACTTCGACCACTGTTTCAATGTCATGAACATCAGGAATATCAGGATCTCCAGCCACATCGAAACAAGAAGTCACAATTCACACTGATAACAAACAGGTTCATGACGGATTGCAGGGCCATCAATGCACAGTCTTTTACATTACAGGATTCAGGCGAGTCAAACATGATTTACAATGAAAACTCTAAATTACTCGGAGAGCATTGAAAACCATTATGGCCCAACTTTGGCAAGGTATTTGATATAACATGAGGAGATGATCTTAGCATTGGATTTCAGTGATTTGACCAAGATTTCTAATAATTATAAAGAATTACCACTAAATACGATAGCTACACATCTGAGAGTTCCGAGCTAGAAACAAGACCATGTCAATGAGGCTAAGATTCCAAACTGTGTAAGAAACCTTTTTAAAAAAATGAATCCCTTACACGTAAAATTCTGCACAAAAATATTATTACTAATCATTTCGAAAATCAATCGGAGTTGTTTAAGTGAAACAAGGGAAGATTACAATACCCAGAGATTGTAAAGTCAGGCCACCACCAAAATAAGTACCTGCATGAAAGAGCATCTCAATGTGTGAGTAAACGCTGTAACTGAAGGCCGCCAGGAGACAGCTACAGGTCACGTGACCGTCATAATTCATGCATCATGATTCTATAGTAGGACCGGAGGCTTTGGATTATGCTTCTCTTTCTTTACTGGGAAATAATCAGCAGCCAATCAAAATGTTTAACCACAAAAAACTACTTTTTCCATAATCCCCAGTAGTCAATACTCTGTCTCATCATAGGTCCATTCTTAGTATATATATCTTTGTGACCTCAATCCTTCCTCTTTCTTTTCTGCTTGCAGCCAGAGATAAGTACATCCCATATCCTTTATTGTGCTTAGTTTTCATTTATGATTCCTGTTCATGACTGGGCTTCCGTCCTTAGGGGTGTCTGTGGAATAACCCGATACGCTGGTCAACCGTGGAGCAGGAGTGGGGGTTTGGCATTAACAAAGCGCTTTGATTACAGAGGACTTCTTCCTCTTTCTTCTTTGACGTCGCACATGAGTGTGGAACCGATCGTTCATAAAATTCCTCCGGTCGCCCCCCGTGTGCAGTGCTGACGGTTTGTTCCACACCTTATGTGCTTCCCTGAGAAAGCCTGACGGGCGACTAAACGTGCAGGACTCTGTTCTAAAGTTATTCATCTTCCCAACTATGGGTGATTGAGAGTGAGCGCTTTCATTGTAGAGGACTTTGTCCTCTTTCTATATCGAACATTGCGCATGTGCATGGGGCCGGTGAAAAGTTTCTTGAATCAGGCCCACTTGCAGCGCTGATGCTTCCCTCATCAATCTTAACCCCTCAGAATGCCCGACGGGGCGCATAAACAGTGTAGGGCTCTGCCTTCGAAAAAATGCAGGTGCACCCTCCACTCATAAACTGGCTCATAGAGACAATTTTGTCTCAGATATTTCTCTAAGTTAAAACTTTAGTGACCTGCTGAGGTTCTTTTCTCCCTTGAACTCCTCCATTCCTCTGGTTTGGACAACCATGGCATACTACGCCAAAGAGGATAAATATTATCAAGAATTATCAGAAGTACCTTATGAGAACCAAATGGAGGCAAGATTAGTGTAGGCCCTGGGAAACCATGTTAACCAGGCTCTTATTAAGGCCTTAAAGCTATTTGCACAACCTCTTATGATGTTCGAACACCGAGAATTGATGGGGAGCTCCCTTTCAGGGACTTTGACCAGGGACAGCTGGAAATCAGAATTGAGCACTGCCCAGAGAGCCTCATTGAGAACTGCCTCATCAGCAGAGCTCCTCGATCATATGGCAGCGTCAGTCCTTAAAGACCACAAATATGGATCCTTTGCATCCCTGGGTTCTGAGACTTTTTCAGTCCCTATTGCACAATCGATGGAGGCCCCTTCCTTGACCTCCTCTTAGTCTTCCGACTCTGATCAGGCGCAGGATGAGCCCAAATCACCAACCAAATGAAAGTGTAAAACCCCTAATTTAAATGATGAGACCCAAGCACGACGAAACCTGCTTTTGGACCCAGAGAACATTATACACCCATGATCCACAGAATGGGTGCCATGCTTGGAGGTGGTGATCTATGTGCAGGTTGAGGAAAGGCTTTGACTGAGATGTGCGCACCACCCTGCGTTCAGAATGCCCCCGCCCCTCTCTCCTTGGGAAGGTGGCAGACATGCCTGACCTGGACCCCAATGTGACAACCTTTCTTAAGAAATTTGCTAAGGACCCTAATGAGGCCTAGATAGAGTGTGGAAGGGATGTCAAGACAAAGTCCTGGACATATCTGGCCCTATTACAAAAATCTTAGAGCTTGCGGTACAAGTGAACGAATCAAACTCCTCATTGGACCCTGAGACAATCTTAGAATGGGCACAAAGGGCCATATGTCTCTTAGGCAATGCCAATTGAGCTATGTCCACTGAGTGTAGGAAGTCTTTCCTGATGCGTATCAACCCAGAGTTTTCTGAACTGCCCCAGTTAGAAGTGGGCACCCTGGCAAACTGACATTTATGCGGGGACAAGTTTGTTAAGGATTTCGGAAAGTATGTTGCCACCTTTTCCATGTTGGACAAGGCACAGACATCCATGAAAAAAATGTTTAGTGGAAGCCTTCTTACCAGGGGTGAATGCTACTGAGGCTGACTGCTGGGCCATGGTTTCTATCAGGCCTCAGGTGCATATCCCCAAAGGGGTTGAGGCACCTCCTACGCCACTTCTGGATTCTACCCTACCCGATCCCTGAGAGGAGGTTGTTGTGCCTACAGAGGTGGTAACTGAAGAGGTTTCAACACAGTAGAAGCTACTCAATCAGGTGAGAGTAATTCCCTTTTCAGAAGTTGTTGTGTGGGGGGGGGGGGGTAAGGTGGCACCTACAGGCCTGGGAGTGTATTTCTCAGGACCCGTGGATTTTGCAGAAAGTTCAGGGATACAGGCTAGAATTTTACTCCACCTCACAGCAAATATCTCTTCCCCGTCCCATTAATTTTTCCCTAACAGAGAGCAATTTCATAGATGAGATTGGTTCCCTTCTCCCCAAGCAGTCAGTAGTCAGGTCCAGCCTGCATCCCCTAGGGTTTGTCAGTACAATCTTCTTGGTGCAAAAAAAGGGCGGCGGATCCCGCCTGGTCCTAAATCTCAAAGCCTTCAACTCTTCGATAGTATACCACCATTTCAAAATGGAGGGTATTCATCTTTTAAGAGATCTATTGCAAGAGGATGACTGGCTAGTGCGTCTAGATCTCAAAGACGCTTATCTAACGGTTCCCATTTACGCTCCTCATCGACGTTATCTTCAGTTTTGCTGGGGAGACCAGTACTTCAAGTTCAGTTCTCCCCTTTGGCCTTTCTTTGGCCCCTTGGTGCTTCACCAATCTGTTGTGACTGGTGGCACAATTCCTCAGGGAAAAGGTTGTGCATCTTGTTAACTATCTCAACAACATCCTGATCATGGCTCAAAGCGTAAACACAGTTCTTTCACATCTGTCCTGGACTATCCATGTTCAGCAAGATCTGGGATTTGTTTATAAATTCAGATATATCGATCCTGACTCCATCTCAGTCCATAGAATTCTTGAGCTTTCAGGTGGATTTGGTCAGAGCTCAATTGAAGTTTCCTCTAAAGAAACAGAACTGTATTATGAAAGAGTTGAGGAGATCCCTTGCGTCTCCAACTTTTTTGAAGACACTTGCACGTCTGGCGGACCTGTTGGTCTCCTGGAGAGACAACTTTTCTGGGTCCCCTTCATTATCGGGCCCTTCAGCGCTTGAAAATCTTACACCTCTGGAAAGGACCGTCATATGCGGAGCAAGTTCTCTTATCAGAGGAGGCCAGGTTAGAGAACCTGGTGGCTGAATCACATGGATGTAGGGCACTGAAGGGCCATTTTAGCATCCTCTCTGGAAATAGTAATAGAATCAGATGCCAGCCCGAAGGGGTTGGGGTGCTTGGTGTGGTTCAGTAGAGACGGGGGCAGATGGTTGTCAGAGGATCTGAGTCTACACATCAATTGTCTGGAGCTCCTAGCGGGGGCTTTTACGATTCGTTCCCTCTCCCCTCTCAAAGCAAAGCTGCTGTATTCTGTTGTGCATGAACAACATCTCAGCAGTACGGTACATAAACCACCTGGGAGGAACCAGGTTGCGAGTCTTGGCGGAGATTGCCAAGGAGTTTTGGCATTTATTGTCCCCAGCATCATATATCTGTGACAGCAGAGAACATTCCGAGGGGAGCCAATATAGTGGTGAACTGGAGCGCTTGCTTCCTGAGGGATGGCAGCAACTGGAAACTCAATCCACAGGTTTTTCACAGCTTGATGCTGAGGTGGGGCTGATATTCGATGGATCTGTTTGCCCTTCACCTGAATACTTGGCTTCCTCTATTTTACAGTTGGAGGCCAGATCCCCCAGTAGCAGAATCGGATGCTTTCCTTCAGTTGTGGACAACGGGCCTTCTTTATGCATTTCCTCTGTTTTCCAAGATTCAGAGAGTACTCTCTCAGGTAAAGCGACAGCTAGCAGAGATAAACTTAGTGTCTCCTCTCTGGAAAGCTCGGTTGTGGTTTTCAGTTGCAATTTCACTGTCCTGTGCTCATCCTTTTTTAAATCCTATCCTGTCCCTCTCTAATTTTGGATCCGTCGTGTCTTCCTTACCCTGTGAAAACGATGGGACACTTGTTGCTCATGGCTTGAAGCCTTTCCTGTAATGTTGGCAAGTGCTGTGAGTTTCAGATGACACAATGTTTTTCTTATCACAATCTTGGGCTTCCTCCACTCACAAACACTGAAACCGCCTGGAGAAGATGGGTTTGTTGGTGTGGTGAATGGTGTGTTGATCCCTTGGGGGCAAACATCGCTATGATTATCAATTTTCTTTCTGATTTGGCATCTCAGGGTTTTCACATGCAGGGCCACTAATAATTTTGGATCAGCTTTTTGAGCTGGGCACCCACACCTGGAAGGCAAACCGGTGGGTGAACACCCTTTGGTTTGTAAACTTCTCCGGGGTATTAGGATGGTCAAACCCTCTCAGCCAAAATATACTACTTTGTGGGATGTGGATGTCTTGTTACGATTTTTGAGAGCCTGACAGTGTAGCAAGGATCTCTCACACAAACATTTGCTGGCAAAACGTACTCTTCTACTTTCTCTGATATCATGTAGATGTGTTTCTGACATGCTTGCTTTGTATTTGGCAGGTAGAGTATTTACTACTTCAGGAGTTTATTTTTCTACATCAAAACGTACAAAAACTGCATCACGCTGCATTTCCTACCCAGCCTTTCCCAATAATACCAAACTATGTGTTGTGAGATGCCTAAAGACTGTTGAAGATTGTACTCGTGAGATTCGTAGAGATGCCCAGGGTCAGTTACTCATTTCCCTGCAGAGACCATTTGGAAAGCTCTCTGTGGCCACTTTAGCTAAATTGGTCGGATGGTTGTTAGGGGAGGCTGGGTTAGACATTACCAGATTTGGAGCACACTCTGTTCGTGGGGCCATGACATCTAAAGCCTTTTGTATAGGTTCTCGTTTAGAGGACATAATGGTCTCAGCGCATTGGTCTGCGGACTCGACTTTCAAAGTATTCTATCACAAACCCATTGTTAATGTAGCGTGGTGGTGGTGGAGCAGCTTTAAACTAGCATAATCCAAACCCTCCGGTCCTGCCGTAGAGTACAATTGTTTCTAGCTAACGTATCTAGAATTTGCAATTCTGTGAAGGACACAGAGGCGAGTATTATCTCACTTGTAAGGTGAATATATGTATGTAATTCCGTTGATGTAAATGCGTATTGTTATTATGATGTGGTCTCACATGCCCACACGTTTGATTTTCTCTTGACCATATCATTGTTACTTGCATATTTCTTTTGCTCTCAGCATCCAACAATAAAGGAGCGTGAGTGAATGAGAGGTTCATAGCATGAAGACTTTGAGTCAACGAGGTCCAGCTGGCGGTTGCCTTTGGGAGTTCTCAGTTGTTTGGTCTAGTTTCGGTTACAATTTTCACGGGATTCATGTTAATATGTTGTCAGTTGATTGCAAAGAAAGAGGGTGGACTGAGGTCACAAAGATACATATAGTAGGAGTAGACCTATGATTAGACAGAGTATGGACTACTAGGGATCATGGGGAAAACTGTTTTTTTCTGGTTAAACGATTTGATTGACTGCTGTATATTTCTCTGTAAAGAAAGAGAAGCATAATCCTCGCTTCTGTGTCCTTAACAGAATTTAAAATTCTTGACTTGTAAGCTAGAAACAATTGTATTCTCTGGTGGCAGAATACAAAGCTGCCAAAAGGTCACTGATAGCGGGGGTGGCACCTGTTGTTGCTGGTAAACAGCAACAGCCAGGGAAGGTCATGCACCACCCCTGGATAATTGAGATTTTCCTAGCCTTGGTGTCTGAAAGGCTAGATTTTATTAAAGACACGGAGGCGAGTATTATGCAGTCTTTTCTTGCTTTAATTACGAACAGCAGCCAAGCAAGAACTACAGTATCCAGAAACAAAAGAACTACAAAATGACCTCATAGTGTAGTAACCAATGGGATATCACAATGCACTACTAATATCTTAACTGCGAGCAACAAGTCCTCTTTTCTTGATGCGAACTAAAGAGGAGAAGTAACCAAAACAATCACATAGAACATAAAAACCAAAGTCATAAAGTCCATGCAACCATCTCGAAGATGACGGAGACCGAAGGACGACTGGAAGGTATAGTCGATGTCGCACAAATCCAAGCTTGGTAAGAGACGTTGGTGTGTATCACGCTGAGCCAACACCGGAAGAGGGAGTTGGTACTGAAAGAGAGAAACAGGGCGGGTTAAATCGTGGTGGGATAATACTCGCCTCCGTGTCTTTAATAAAATCTAGCCTTTCAGACACCAAGGCTAGGAAAATCTCAATTTTATTACAAGACCGGAGGCTCCTATTATGCATGTTCAAAGCATTGCAATCACAGAATCTGAGACATGAGAAATCGGTTTACAATAAAAAGTTCTAAACGTATTTTAATTCGACCAGTCTGCAGATCTGAGAATATCCTGTAAAGAGGAACCTGCCCAAAAAGCACGAGAGGCCATAGCCCCCCTGGCCGAATGGGCACCAAAGGCACTAATATCAATGCCAGCAAGGGACATAACCCATTTAACCCAACGAGCCAGGGTAGGGGAAGACACAGGAAGGTGAGGTTTCTGAAAGGAAATAAGTAGTTGGGATGAAGAGGATGATCTCAAATCTGCAGTACGGGTTACATAAGTTTTTAAGCAATTTGCAACACATATATTGGGTTGAGAGGGAAAATATGGATAATTAATACTAGACAAGTTAGTTTTCGTACGTTTTTTGATCTGAAACGAAACACCAAGGGGAGAAAAGAAAAAGGAAGTAACATCCAGTGCTCTAACATCTGAGATCCGCTTGATAGAAACTAAACATAAAAGCATGGTTAACTTAGCCGAAAGCTGTTTGAGAGATAATAATTCATTATCAGGCCACGAGGTAAGAAAACGCAACACCAGAGTAACATCCCACATAACATTATATTTAGGAGACGGTGTATTAACGTATCTTACTCCCTTTAACAATTGACAGACCAGGGGATGCTCTCCAACCGGCCTACCATCAACTCTTTGATGTTCCGCAGAAATGGCAGATCTATACAAATTAATAGTGCGATAAGCCTTACCTTGAGAAGCCAAAGAAGCCAAAAAATTTATAATTAATACTACATTCGCTGAAAAGGGATCTGAATTCCTGTCCAGGCACCAGCTGCACCAAAGGGACCAAGCTGACTTATAGGCCCTGGAAGTTCCCGGGGCTCTGGCCTGCTGGATAAATTTAACAGCGTCCTCCGAAATTCCTGGGACTCCCCAGGACGACCCGAAACTTTCCAAGCTATGAGGAACAGGGATCCGTCGAGAATCAACTGATGTTGATGGCCCTGAGGATTCAAGAGGAGATCGGGAAATTGGGGCAGCCAAAGAGGCGGAGCGATCGCCAGCTCTAATAGAGTCGGATACCACGGTTGGGTCTGCCAGAAAGGAGTTACAATCACCAGAATAGACCGTTGCCTGCGCACCTGAGCGAGGACTCTGGGGATGAGAAGGAAAGGGGGAAAAGCATATAGAAGGGAAGTCGGCCAAATCTGAAGAAAGGCATCTGTGGCCAGGGCTTGTGGATCTGGCCTCCAACTGAAATATGAAGGAAGGTGAGAATTGAGGCGAGAAGCAAACAGATCTATAGACATTTCTCCAAAGACAAAAGAAAGGTGACTGAACACTGAAGGGTGCAGTTGCCAATCGCTGGAATCGTGAAGGTGTCTGGAATACCAATCCGCTACTGTATTGAATCTGCCTGGCAGGAAAACCGCCTTGACTGAAATCCGACGAGGCAGACAATATTCCCAAAGATGTTTTGCCAGAGAGGAGAGTATCTTTGACCTGGTACCTCCTAGGTGATTGATGTATCTGACCGCGGACAAATTGTCCATCCTGAGAAGGATGGTGCAACTTACCCTGTTCTTTGCAAAAGTGCGGATGGCAAAGGAACCTGCAAGCATCTCTAAACTGTTGATGTGCAAGAAGGACTCCTTCAGAGACCATGCGCCCCCAGTCGAGAACTGACCACATCTCGCGCCCCAACCCGTCCGACTTGCATCGGATTCTAATACAAGATCTGGGGCGGCAGAGAAGATAGTTCTGCCGTTCCAGGCATCTAGATGGGTTAGCCACCACTGAAGCTCTTCTTTGGATTCGGCATCTAAGACCAAGGGATCCGAATAAGCGAGACCCTTGTGAAGATGAAGTATTTTGAGCCGTTGCAGGGCTCGATAATGTAAAGGACCTGGGAAGATTGCCTGAATGGAAGAAGCTAACAGACCTACCAGGCGTGCCAGATTTCTGAGAGAGATCTGCGGAAGGGAAAGGGAGTGGCGAATCTCCTTCTTGATCAATGAAACCTTGTGTTGCGGGAGCTGCAACACCGATAGAGTGGTATCTATTCGAAAACCGAGAAACTCCAAAGATTGAGTCGGAACTAAAACCGACTTTTGCACATTGATGAGAAAACCTAAATCGCGAAGGAGGTTTAGACACAGTTGAAGATGATCTAGAAGTAGATTTTTGTCCTGTGCCATCAAAAGGAAGTCGTCCAAATAGAGAATTAAACGCACCCCGTGAGACAGGAGAAAGGCTGCGACGGGTTTGAGAATCTTGGTGAAACACCAAGGAGCGGAAGAAAGGCCGAAGGGAAGAACTCGAAAGTGGTAAAAAGAGTCCTGCCATTGGAATTGAAGAAACTTCCTGTGTGAATGATGAATTGGGACTGTGAGATAGGCGTCTTGCAGATCCAGTCTGATTAGCCAATCTCGGTGAAGCAGAATGTCCCTGAGATGGAGAATAGTCTCCATCTTGAAGTGACGATAGATTATAAAATTGTTGAAAGCCTTGAGATTCAACACCAGACGAAATTTGTGATTCTTCTTCTGAACTAGAAAGATGGTGCTGAGGAAGCCCGAAGAGTCGAATTGAACAGGCTATATTGTGCACTTGGCCAGGAGAGATTGGATTTCGACGCGCAAAAGCTCGTTTTGCTCTTGGGAAAAAACTAGGGGTATAGGGACGCGACTCTGAACTGGCATCTGATAGAATTCTAACTGGTACCCTTGAACAGATTGAATCACCCAGGGATCTGAGGTGAGAGAACACCATGAATCGAGACACAGAGCTAATCTGCCCCCTACAGGAGGAAGGCCAGAAGCGGAAATACTTACCGGAGGTTTGGTCTCCCCTGCTGGAGTAACCTCTGGACCGGTAGCCTCTTGAACGACGGGGATAGAACTTCGGTTTGTATCCTGAATAGGATTCAGGTTGAGATTGCTGGTTGAAGGAGTCTCTGTTGGAATATTGATTCCTGATGGAGCGGCTGGCAAAGCGACTCCTGCCTTTGCCGGCCCTGGCAAAAACCCGAGACGAAAAAATGTTCTTCATCGAAAGCTGGGCCTTATCCAGAGAGGCAAAGGTGGACACATATTTGCCCAAATCTTTAATAAAAGAATCTCCAAATAACAGGCCTTTGGCCAAAGGACCCTCATCTTTTGAGGCCAGAGAAGTTAATTTGGGATCGATCTTTAAAAGCAGACTCTTCCTCCTTTCAATCGAAAGTTGAGTGTTGGCGTTCCCCAGCATACAAATAGCACGTTGCGCCCAGTTTGAAAGGACCTCCGGATCAATAGGGTTACTATCCATTTTTGCTTCTTCCGCCAAATCAAAAATTCTGGTGAGAGGGCCCACCAAATCAAGAAGCTTGTCCTGGCAACCCGACCAGGCTCTATCCACGCCCTTTTTGGGATCCTTGCCGAATTTTGAGAAGAACATCAGCATGTTAGGATCAATTACCGGAGTTGCTGTTATATTATCCGGAAGAGAGGGACGAGGACACTCTGACTTGAGTTTATTACGAGCAGCCTTATCCAGAGGGTGACGTAAAAAGAAAGAAACATAATCCGCCACATGCTCTGATGGGTACCACTCCTTTGAATTTGGATGGACCATGAAGGAGGGATCAAATAAGGGTTCACCAGCATGGTCGACTAAATCGTGAGACACTAGGTGTACGTCACCACAGTCAGGAGGAGAAATTCTACGCCTTTTCTCCAGAGGCCCATAAGAAACTGGATCTTCTGATCCGTCCACATCGCCCTCATGGCTGGAAACATTATCATCGTCATCCGTGTCTCTTAACTGCGAAATATATAAAGGAGAAGGAGGGGGACCCGATTTATAGACCTCTCGGGTGGAAGGACCAGAGGAAACGCCTTTGGACGTCATTGGGAGAGTGGTCGCACGTTTCCTGCTCTTATTAAAAGGCAATTTGGAAGAAGACATCATCTTTGAAACCGAGGCTTCAAAATTTTTGGTAACCTCAGACATGGAAACTGAGACTGCCTGCTGTACAGAGTCCCTTATGAAGGACTTCAAACTCTCCTGAAACACCTGGGAATCCTCTTCCCCAGCCATAATGTAAAAACACACTGGTCACCGAAGGGTTAATTTTTTGAGGAAAAAGAAAAAGGAAAAAGAAAAAGGAGTGTCTGAAGGGGCGGGACCGAGCCAAGGGAGGCGGTTCAATGCAGTCGAAGTCGACTGACAGACGAGGGCAGGAGTTGAGAATGCCAAACGAGGCAAAGTGAGCCAATTATGCTCAAATAGCAAGCAAACCCGGTCGGAAATAAAGACGCGACGCGAGTATCAGCTGACAAAGTATGCCGGCCCAAAGAATGTGAGGAATGCTACGCGTGCGCTAAAAGGAATGCGACGCGCTCGAGCGCGCGTCCTCAACGGCCGAAGACGGCCGTTGAGAGACGCTGTGTCGGAAGGACAGAAAAAAGGACGCGCGTTCCCTTATAATAACCGCGCGCTAAACACACAAGTTTCACAATGCAATGGTAATAACAATAAGCACAATAAACAACCGAGCAAGTAATGTAGGTACTTATCTTGACTGCGAGCAGCAAGAAAAGAGGACTTGTTGCTCGCAGTTAAGATATTAGTAGTGCATTGTGATATCCCATTGGTTACTACACTATGAGGTCATTTTGTAGTTCTTTTGTTTCTGGATACTGTAGTTCTTGCTTGGCTGCTGTTCGTAATTAAAGCAAGAAAAGACTGCATAATAGGAGCCTCCGGTCTTGTAATAAAATTCTACTTCCTAATCAGCAATACAAGAATGTTCTGCAGGCCACGTGACAGTCACTGACTGATGCAGCAGTGGCAGGGTCTCAGCTGCTTGTTAATGCAGTCAGCTGAGCCCAGCCCCCTGCGGCACGAGCCTAAAGACAATGGTGTGAGCGGTTCTTGCAGGCACCGGCTGCTAAACTTAAATTATATACGTGTGCTAATCTCAACAGTGAGACTGACGTGATTTATTTTATTTATTAAACTGTGCAGACACCTCAGCAGCCAGCAGTAGTAAGTAGTACGAATGAGCTTGCAGTATTGTCTGCATAGCAGTGAGTCTGACAAGATGCAGAATTTTTCCGAATTAGTGTATGAGCAGCAGAGAACACAACTCCGAGTTGAGCTGAATACAGCTCATGAAAAAACTCAAGGAAATCAGCACTATGACAGTGTGAACTTTAATAAATGTAGATCGCACATTTATGATACGATCAGCACGTGATTTTGCCAAAGAGCTAATGTGAGATGCTCACAAGCTTCCTGATGATGTTAATCATACTTCCAAGTTTTCAGAATGCTGTTGCTTTCTCAGCGGGCGTTTCTAAACATAAAACGCAATACAGACAATAAACGGAAGCATATTGGAATCGAGTCAGTGGCAGTAAGGGTTGAAACCCACTGAAGGCATGTGACACGTGTCACGCTCGCTTGTGGCATATGCCACAACTCATTTGACACGTGCCACAGCGTGTCACAGATTTCTGACATGCTGCTTTATGCCTAACTGCAAATCGTGCCTGTGGGTGATGAAAATATTGCTTGGGGGTGATTTCCAAATGATCCTCTTTCATTTGTATAAAATAAAAAAAAGAAACACAGAAAAACATTGCAAGTCAAAAACTCATAAGGTGGGGTTTGAACTCTTGATATAGGGAAACACAAACTCAGTAGCTTTACCCACTAGACTATTCATTATATGGATAACACATGGTTTGCTAAAAGGCATTTTATCATGGACATATTGTGGATGTACCTCTTCTATTTCCAATGTCATTTAACTGTTATATGCCACAAATTCACACCTGCTTTCCACACTTAATAAACAAATAACTCTTCCTCTCTTTCACCCTGGCACAGACCCCAGGCATTTATTTTTACTATACAAGCTTCCTCTTTCTCTCATTGCACAAATTAAGGGATTTCTTTCAAATCAAACCTTGCTCCCCTTCCACATGCCACAGGATGTCACAAATTTCTAGCATGTACTGCCATGACTAAATAGGCCACAAATCGTCCAGGCAGTGCCAGGGGGTGATTTACAATGGGACCTCTTTCATTTGGCTAACAATAAAAAATAAATAAAAAAACAACTTGAAAAAACATTTTTCTCCAGGTGAGGTTTGAACCCTGGTAAAAAACAATGCTAACCTAAGCTGCTATCGACTAAACGAAGCACTGTTACGATAATTTTAGCTGGCAAAAGGCCTTGTAATCACAGAGAGAGTGAGGAAGTCCTTCTTTTATGTCCAAGGCGATTTTTTTAGGTTACATGCCACAAATTCACAGTTGCTTTTCACACTTCAGAAACAAATAACCCTTACTCTCTTTCACCCTGGTACTAGCCCCATGCATTTATTTTTTGCTATACACGCTTCCTCTATCTCTCATTCCACAGATTAAGGGATTTCTATCACTGCAAACCGTGCACCCCCTTCTACATGCCACACCATGTCACAAATTTCTAGCATGCACTGCTATAACTACATAGGCCACAAATAGTCCAGACAGTGCCAGGAGGTGATTTACAATGGGACCGATTTCATTTGGCTAACATTACAGAAAAAATAAAAAACAACTTCAAAAACGATTTTTCTCCAGGTGAGGTTTGAACCCTGGTCAAAAGCCATACTAACCAGAGCTGCTTTTCATTAAGCCAGTCTTATAATGATTTTAGCTAGCAAAAAGCCTTGTTATCAAATAGACAGTGATGAAGCCCGTCTTTTATTTCCATGGTGATTTTTAGGTTATATGACACAAAGTCACAGTTGATTTTCACACTTCAGAAACAAATAACCCTTACTCTCTTTCACCTGGTACTGGCCCCATGCATTTATTTTTACTATATAAGCTTCCTCTATCTCTCATTCCACAGATTAAGGGATTTCTTTCACTGCAAATCTTGCACCCCCATCTACATGCCACAGCATGTCACAAATTTCTAGCATGCATTGCCATGACTAAAGAGACCACAAATCGCCCAGACAGTGCCAGAGGGTGACTTACAATGGGACCTATTTCATTTGGCTAACATTTAAAAAAAAAAAAAAAAAAAAACGATTTTTCTCAAGGTGAGGTTTGAACCCTGGTCGAAATCAAGCTTAACCAAAGCTATTATTCACTACACTAAGCATTGACACAACAGCCTGGCTGGCAAATGGTCTTGTAATCAGAGAGACAGTGATGAGGTCCTTATGTTATTTCTGTCGCGATTTTTTTAGGCAATATCCAACAAATTCACAGTTGCTTTTCACACTTCAGAAACAAATAACCCTTACTCTATGTCACCAACCTTGCTCCCCCTTCTACATGCCACAGCATGTCACAAATGTCTAGCATGCACTGCCATGACTAAATAGGCCACAAATCGTCCAGACAGTGCCAGGGGTAGATTTACAATGGGACCTCTTTCATTTGGCTAACATTTTGAAAAAAAATGAAAAACAACTTAAAAAACGATTTTTCTCTAGGTGAGGTTTGAACCCTAACCAAAAGAAATGCTAACCACTAAACCAAGCACTGTAACAATGATCTTTTCTGGCAAAAGATCTTGTAATCATTGAGACAGTGATGAAGACCGTCTTTTATTTCCTTGGCAATTGTTAGGTTACATGCCATAAATGTAGATTTTCCTAGCCTGACAAAGTCTTAATTTTATTAAAGACACGGAGGTGAGTATTATGTGTTTCTTTTCTTACTTTAATCAATAGCAGCAGCCAAGAACGTACTACAAATCTCATGAGACAAACAACGAAGAGCCAATGGGATTGAAAACGTAGTCCTAAAACATGAACCAATAAGGATGAACACATGGTATTATGACATCACTTGACTGCGAACAGCCCTCTTTTCTTGCGAAACAAATCAAGCAGAATTAAATAGAGGAAAAATGGAACAAAGAATAAAAAATTGCCAAAATAAAAGCAAATAAGTCAGAACAAAAGTCCAAAAATCCATTGAGATGCGAAAGATCCGAAAATCCAGGAACTGTAGACCATGAAACTGTAGAGGTAGACGAAGCAGAATAAAGTCTGGCATTGGAGACGAAGGATGAAGGATTAGCAGGAAATTTGGTTGATGGATGATGTTGCCAGAAAAAGGGAGGGAGAGAATATTAAACAAGAGGTGGGATAATATTCGCCTCCGTGTCTTTAATAAAATTAAAACTTTCCGTCAGACTAGGAAAATCTACATTTTATGTCAAGACTGGAGGCTCCTATTATGCACGTTTAAAGCATATTAATTACATTCAATGAGACATTATCAACTGGTTTGCAATAAAATACTTTAAATACATTATTGTTAGACCAGTCTGCAGATTAAAGAATATCCTCTAGACGGGAACCAGCCCAAAGCCACAGATGGGAAGCCATAGCTCCTCTAGAAGAATGAGCCCCAAACATTGAAGTGTCAATACCCACCAGGGACATAATCCATTTGACCCAACGAGCCAAAGTGGCGGCGGAAACAGGATTATAGGGTTTCCTGAAAGAAATAAGGAGTTGGGATACAGAGGGTGTTCTGAAATCTGCAGTCTTTTGTTCATATATTTTCAAACATTGTCCAACACATAACTTCAGGTGCTGTGGAAAATAAGGATAGAAAACTGAAGTTAAATTAGTCTTGGTTTGATGTACTTCTGTAAATAACACTCCCGATGGAGTGATTTGGCTGTTGGAAATGTCCAAAGCTTTGACATCAGACAGACGTTTGATAGAAATCAGACAAAACAACATTGATAGCTTAGCGGATAACATTTTCAAAGAAAGCATTAAATTATCAGGCAATGCCAAAAAGTAATTTTAAAACAACATTGACATCCCAAAATTAACTGTATTTGGGCATAGGAGGCTTAGAAAACTTTACTCCCTTCAAAAGTCGGCAGACTAGAGGATGTTCTCCCACTGGTTTTCCATTCACGTAGGCATGATTAGAGGATATAGCTGATCTATAAAGGTTAATGGTGCGAAAGGCTTTGCCTTTGCTGGGTTCTGCAGCAAGGAAATTGACTATAAAGATCACATCTGCTGAAAAGGAATCAATGTGTTTTCCCAAACATCAGCTGTGCCATAAAGACCAGGCTGATGTTAAGCCTTCTTGGTGCCTGGGGCCCAGGAATGTGAAATGTATTGTGAAGCTTCTGACGAAATGATAGGGAGAGACTGGGAAGTCCTGAGATTTTCCATGCCGATAGGGTCAGGAGATTGTCCAAAATAAGGGAGTGGGGATGGTGAAGAGGGTCTAACAACAGAAAGAAAGAAGGAGAAAAGGGAAGTCCACAGAAAGTTCCAAAAGGGTAGGAAACCAGACTTGGGATTGCCAAAAGGGGGCTATAAGAACCAAGGTGGCTTGTTGATGACTGAGTTGCGCTACTACCCTGCTGATCATGATAAAAGGAGGGAAAGCGTAATTGAGGGAGAGAGACCAATCTTGTAAAAAGGCATCTGATGCCAAGGCTAACGGATCTGGGCGCCAACTGTAAAATTCAGGAAGCTGAGTGTTTAGGCGGGATGCAAACAGATCTAATGTAAAAGGCCCCCATTTGTTGTGAATTTTTTGAAAAATTGAAGAATGAAGCTTCCATTTGCTGGAGTCTCGAAGATGACGGGAATGCCAATCTGCTACTGAGTTGAAAGAACCTCGAAGATACTCTGCATGAACCGAAAGATGGTTTGAAAGGCAAAATTCCCAGAAGCTTTTGTCCAGTTCTGCTAAAGGTTTGGATTTTGTGCCCCTGAGGTGATTTATATAGCAGACCGCTGAAATATTGTCCATCCTGAGAAGGATAGCGCAATGGACCTTGTTCTTTGCTAGGCTTCTGATTGCAAAGGAGCCGGCAAGCATCTCTAAACAATTGATATGCAATTTGGACTCTCCTGAACACCAAGTACCTCCAGTCAAGACTGGACCACAGTGGGCCCCCAGCCTAAGCGGCTTGCATCTGATTATAACACAAGATCTGGTGCTGATGCAAAGATACTTCTTCTGTTCCAAGCGTCTAAATGGTCTATCCACCATTGAAGTTCTGTACGTAAGTCGAGATCTAGAGGGATAATATCTGAAGAAAGACATTTCCGCAAATGTGAGATCTTCAGTCTTTGAAGAGCACAATAGTGCAGGGGACCTGGGAATATTGCTTGAATGGGGGAAGAAAGGAGTCCCACTATTTGAGCCAGAGATCTGAGGAAGATGAGTGAGCTGTGTAACATATGAAGGATTTCTGGTTTTATGGATTTGATTTTTGAAGCCGGGAGAAGGAGGGTAGCCGAAAGAGAATTTATTTGGAAGCCTAAAAATTCTGAGTTGAGTCGGAATGAGAATGGATTTTTCTTTGTCGATGATAAAACTTAGGTCGGCTAGAAGAGAACAGGTCAGAGCTAAGTGCGCAAGAAGAGACTGGGAAGACTGCCTCAATATGTGAATGTAGTCTAGATAAATTATGAGTCTTACCCCCTGAGCCCTCAAAAAGGCTACTACCGGTTTCATGAGCTTGGTGAAGCACCAAGGCGCTGACGATAGACCGAAGGGTAGAGAGGTCAAATGAAATAGTTGGTCTAGCCACTGAAATTGGAGATATTTTCTGAAGTCTGGATGAATTGGAACCATGAGATATGCATCTTGGAGGTCTAGACGGACCATCCAATCTTTTCGAAGGAGCGTATCTCTGAGGTGAAGGATGGTCTCCATTTTGAAATGACGATAGACTACAAACCGATTGAAATGTTTGAGATTGATTACTGGCCTCATCTTTTTGTTTTTCTTTTGCACTAAGAAATTGGGGCTGGTAATTTCTGAAGGATGTGAATGGGTAAGAGAGATGGCTTGTTTTTGAATAAGAAACTGTACTTCCAGAGAAATGAGATCGGTCATTTATGCGGAAAAACGAGGAGAGGGAGGTAACTCTTTTTCAAATAGGAGTTGAATAAAGGTCTATTATGTAACCTTGAACTGAGTTGAGAATCCAAGGATCTGAAGTAATTGACAACCATTTGGAAGAAAATAACAAAGACAACCTCGTATCGGAAAGGATCCGAAAGGTGGGCTTGCCTGCTTGGTTAAAGGATCTGGAATTCCTGTAGGCTCTGGAACGGATGCCTCTGCCTCTCTGGGGATACAATTGTGGCCTATATTCCTGGTGAGACGCATTGTAGAATCCACGGGAACCTTGGTTAGAGTATTCACGGCCAGCAAAGCGGTTCCTGCCTCTGCCGGCCCTGGAAAAAACACGTTGGGTGAACATTTTCTTGAGGGATTGCTGATCCTTGTCAAGTGAGGTGAAAGTGGCCACGTTTTTGCTCAGTTCTTTAATGAACGAATCCCCAAAACGTAACCCCTCAGTTTTGATGTGAGGATGAACAGTTGTTAAATTAACCAATTTCAGGTCCAGCTTCAGAAGAAGGCCTATCCTCCTCTCATGAATAAGGGCAGAATTGGCCTTTCCAAGGAGGCAGCAAGAGCGTTGAACCCACAAAGAGTTCCTCAGGGTCAATAAACGTGCCATCCATTCTGGCTGCCTCAGCTAAGTCAAAAATCCGAATAAGGGGACTGATTACATCTAAACGTTTGTCCTGGCAGGAAGACCATGCCTTGTCAACCCCTTTCCAGGGATCTTTACCAAGCTTTGTGAAAAAGGTGAGTAAAGGTTGATCGATGGAGGGCGTAATAGTGGATTTATGAGGAAGGGAAGGACGAGGGCATTTAGATTTCAACTTAGCCCTGGTTTGCTTGTCCAAAGGGGAAGACAGTTTGGCAGCAACATATTCACCCACATGGTCTGCAGGAGTCCATTCGGTAGAGTTGGGATGAAGGATGTGACAAGGGTCAAACATGGGTAAACCTTCCGCATCAAAAAGGGGTTTGGAAGAGTTAAAAGAGGAAATCTTAGGTTCCTTTGAAGGAGGGGAAGGTAGTGAACTATCGTCATCCCTGTCAGATAAATAGGTATCTGAATCAATGTCAGGCATGTCATCATCCATATCAGGGAAGGAAGAAATCACAATAGGAGGAATAATATTTTTAGATTTTGATTTTCGTTTTAAAGACGTTTTGACAGAATCCATATTTTTATTCTCCTTGTAAGGGGCCTTGTGAGGAACCGCGTCCTCTGCAATGTGTCAGGAAACCTCACTGTCCTTTTGCGCCAAATGTAGAGATTTTTAGGGTGAGAGGGGCTGACTGCATTTCCCCGCAGTTTGGGCCGAAATAGATGTGGAAATTAAATTAGAAAATTAAGTTTCCAAATTTTTTGATAATTTCTGAATGGATCAAGAGACAGCTTGTTGCACAGAACTTTTAATAAAGGAGGTTAGCTCCTGCCTAATTTGATCCAGATCATGAGGGACGTCGTGTCCCAAAGGAGAATCATCTGTTTGCATTTTTAAAACAAAAGGAATGAAGCTGAGTGAAAGGTTTCTGAAAAACCAGCACAAACAGGGTTAAATGGGAGAGGGAGGGCTTGAGAAAACAAAACTCCACCTGTGTGCGGTGTTACCAGGCTATGCGACGTGCTGACGCTGCCTGGATCGGAAGAGGGCAGAGGAAAGCAGTTGCGTCGCAGAAAACAGGAAAATGGTAAGTTTTTAAAACAAAAAATGCGAAATGCGGGCAGAGAAGATGATTGCCGAAGCTTTGGTGCCTTAGGCACTGTGAAAATGGCAACTGCTACCTGAGGCAACGAGAGAGAACGTCGAAATTCGGAACGCGAGGAGGAGCACTCTGAGCTGAGGTGTGGCAACTTGCCGACTAAAAATGAATGGAAAACGCGCTACGGAGCGGCGCAATACTAGGCAAATTAAATATATATAACAACAATAATATCACAGAATCCTAACAAGGAAATAATAAAATGTGAGAAAAACAGTGAAAGTGTACTTAACTGGACTTCGAGCAGCAAGAAAAGAGGGCTGTTCGCAGTCAAGTGTTCATGTGTTAGGACTACATTTTAAATCCAATTGGCTCTTCGTTGTTTGCCTCATGGGATTTGTAGTACGTTCTTGACTGCTGCTATTGATTAAAGTAAGAAAAGAAATGCATAATAGGAGCCTCCGGTCTTGACATAAAATTCACAGTTGCTTTTCACACTTCAGAAACAAATAATCCTTAGTCTCTTTCACCCTGGCACCTGCCCCATGCATTTATTTTTACTATACAAGCCTCCGCTCTATCTCATTCCACAAACTAAGGGATTTCTTTCATAGTAAACTAGCCCACCTTCCTCATGCCACAGCATGTCACCAATTTTTGACATGCACTGCCATGAGTAAATAGGCCATAAATCTCTCAGACAGTGCTAGGGGTTGATTTACAGTGGGACTTTTTTCATTTGGGCAAAACAATTTTTTTTTAATACAACGTAAACATGAATTTCTCCAGGTGGTGTTTGAACCCTGATCAAAAGGGATATGTACCCACATGCCTAACCCCTATACCAACAAAAGCATTGGTTATATATTGTGGCAAAGTCCCTTGCAATCATAGAAATGGTATGGAGGTCCTTATTTTATGTACATTATGACTTTGTTACATGCCACAAATTGAGATTTTCCTAGCCATGGTGTCTGAAAGGTTACATTTTATTAAAGACGCAGAGGTGATTATTGTGCTTTCTTTTCTTGCTTTAATAAACACGGGAGTCAAGAAAAAACTTGATTACCCAAAAAACCCTGGGAAAGAACTACTAAGTTGCATCACAATAGAAAATTACATTTTATTATAAGACCCAGAAGCTTATACTATGCCTGTTCAAAGCACTGAAATAACAGATTCAGACGGATGATCAATGTTTTTAAAACAAAAGGTTCTAAACCTATTAATGTTTGAACAATCTGCATATCTGAGAATATCATGTAAACTTGTACCCCTTCCCAGAAGGGATGAGAGGCCATAGCCCCTTTGACTGAATGAGTGCCAAAAGAATCGATAGAAATGCCAGCTAAAGGCATGACCACCTAACTCAATGGGCTGAAGTAGGAGGAAACACATGCTTATGGGGTTTTTGAAAGGAAATAATGAGTTGGGAAGAGGAGGAGCTTCTGAGATCTGCAGTTCATGAAACGTAAGTCTTCAATCAATTGTCAATACACAATTTAGGTTGAGAGTGAAAAACAGGGTAATGGATTGATGAAAATTTAGTTTTGGAATATCTATTCACCTGAAAATAAACCAATAAGAAGGAATAATGGAAAGAGGAGACATCTATGGCCAGATTTACAAGGCCCTAGCGCCTCTTAGCGCCAAACTTGCACAATTTGTTTAAGCTAATGTTACGTTAAGGAGGCCATTCTCCTTCACCATATTTACAGAGTGGCACAATGTATGCATTGCACCACTTTGTAACCCCTTGTGCCACATTATGCCTGTTCCAGGTATAATGTATGCAAGGGGGGTGTCCCCATGCAGGCAGGCATGTTAAAATGGCACAGTGAATTTTTCATTTCACTGTGCCATTTTTAGCATCATTTTAATGCCTAGTTAGGGAAGGCTTTAAAATGACGCACTCATTACTTTCAATGGGCCTCCCTTTACTTTGCAGGGTTAGCTCCACAATTTATGGTGCTAATCCTGCAGAGTACCACAATAACATCCAAAATCTTGGATGCTATTGTCCTAACATGCGCTATGGTGCGCCGTATTGTCAATATGGCACAAACATTGTGTCAGTAGTGGGGCACAGGGATCACAAGAAAAGTGGCACACCAAAGTTCATGCACCACTTTCTTGTAAATATGGCCCCCTAATACTTTAACATCAGAGACACATTTGATAGAGACCAAACACAAAAGCATAGCTGTTAGACCTGACAGCCTTAGGGTGGTTATCCCCCAATTGTTGGCCTCCCTCCCTCCACTTTTCTTACACTGGTTTTGCTGGTTTTAGGACTCCGCACAGTTTACCACTGCTAACCAGTGATAAAGAAAGCATATGCTCTCTCCCTTAAACATGGTAACATTAGTTCATCCCCAATTGTCATATTTGATTTACTTATAAGTCCCTAGTACAATGCACTACATGTGCTCAGAGCCTGTAAATTAAATGCTACCAGAGGGGCCTGTATCACTGATTGTGCCACCCACATATGTAGTCCCTTAACCAGGTCTCCGGCCTGCCATTGCAAGGCCTGTGTGTGCAAGTTCACTGCCATTTCGACTTGGCATTTAAAGGTAATTGCAAAGCCTTAAACTCCCCTTTTTCTACAGGTGTCACCCCTAAGGAAGCCCCTATGTAATCCCTAGGACAGGTTGCCATGTAGGTAACAAGCAGGACATGTACATATGTGTTTTATATGTCCTGGCAGCGAAAAACTCCTAAACTCACTTTTCATCACTGCAAGGCCTGCTTTTTTCATAGACTATCATTAGGACTACCCTCATATACTTTTTCAGTGGTAGATTCTGATCTGAAAGGGGTAACTGTGTCATATTTAGTATGGCCAGAATGGTAATAGAAAATCCTGCTTACTGGTGAGCTTGGATTTTATATTAATATTTTAGAAATGCCACTTTTAGAAAGTGGGCCTTTCTCTGCACTTAAAACCATCTGTGCTTCAGTCAACACCTGGTATGTGCTGGTTGACAGCTCCCTTGTGCATTTTACCCAGACAATCACAAACACAGGACACTCAGGCACATCTGCATTTATCTGTATACTGAGTGGGTCTTCCTGGGCTGGAAGGGGGGAGGGCCTAACACTTACATTTCAAAGGCCAGTGGCCTGCCCTCACACAAAAGACTGATAAACCTCCACGGAACCCTGACAGGACTGGGCTGAAAGGGAACTTGAGCACTTCAAAACCACTCTTTGAAGTTTCCCCCACTTCAAAGGCATTTTTAGGTACATAAATTGGGTCTCTGACCCCACCAACTCAGACACTTCTGGACCTACACCTGCACCCTGTCAGAGGAGCTACATAGGCTGCTCAAAGGACTCATCTGGCCTGCTTTGCTGCGAAGGACTGCTGCCCGGCAGGCCTCTGATTTTGCTGTAAGGACTTTGCCTTCCCCTGCGGTGCTCTCCAAGGGCTTGAATCAAGCTTACCTCCTGTTTCTGAAGTTTCAGGGCCAACAAAGACTTCACCTCTTCAAGAAACTCCTTGTGCATCGAAAATTGATGCAATGCCTGCATTGCAGCTGAGAAATCGCCATATAGCCGACCAGAACAATGCAGCACCGACTTCCCAACTGAAAATTCAATGCAGCGCATGCTTTGCGATGGAAAATTTGACACATCACCTACTGGATCGACGCAGTGCCTGCTCATTCTTCCAGTGCATCAAGGATTTTCAACTCATCGTCCCTGGGTGTCAAAATATTTCCGCTTCGCAGTGAGGAACCAAGACTGCACACCAAAAAACGATGCAAACCCTTTGTAGCGTGGAAAGAAATTACACATTGTTTGACCCACATCGGAAAATCTAATGCAACACTGTATTTTTTCACGCTTCTCCTCCTCTGCGGTCTCCGTGTGTTGGTATTTTTCATGCATTCCAGGCACTGTGTGTAACAATGAAAGAACTGCTTATTCTAAGGATTGAGACTTTTTTTAACCTTTTGAAAGTTGTGCTTGTTGGATTTTTGTCGTTTTGACCTTATTTTATTCAGATAAATATTATCTAACTTTATAAACATGTGTGGTATATTTTTGTGGTGTTTTCACTTTGTTACTGTATGATGTATTGCACAAGTACTTTACACATTGCCTTCTAGGTTAAACCTGACTGCTCAGTGCCAAGCTACCAGGGGCTGGGCACAGGATAATTTGAATTGTGTTGTCACTTACCCTGACTAGGATTGTGGTCCCTGCTTGGACAAGGGTGTATACGTCTGCCAAAAGACCCAATTTTTAACAATAGTGAATTTAGCTGATAAATGCTTGAGAGATAAGGAAACATTGCCTGGGCATGAAATAAACACACGTAGTACCAAGTTAACATTCCACATAGCAGTACACTTTGTAACAGGCGGTTTAGCAAAACATACTCCCTTTAACATATGACAAACCAGTGGGTGTTCAAAGATAGGTTTTCTATCCACTCTGATATATTCTGCAGATATTATTGATCTGTAAATGTTAATGGTCTGATAAACTTTCCCTGGAAATGCAAGGGAAGCTAGAAAATTCACTAACAGGGTTACATGTACTGAAATGAGATCGGAATCCCTGTCCAAACACTAGCTACATCAGAGCAATCAGGCTGAACTGTAAACATTTGCTGTGCCCGGGCCCCAGGATTGTTGGCTAAATTGGACAGCCTCCTCCGAATTTTCTGTGGTTCTCCAGGATGCCCCAAAATACTCCATGCTATGAGGTAAAAGGAGCCCTGTAGAATGAGACTGGGATGAAGACCCTAAGGATTGAGGATCAAATTGGGAAATGGAGGAATTCACACTGGAATTCACACAGGAAGGTCGGGAGACAGTTCCAGTAATGTTGGGTACCATGGTTGGAATTGCCAATACGGTGTTATTAGAACAAGAGATGATTGTTGTCTGCAGGCTTGAGAAAGGCAATGAAAAGGAACAGGGAAAGGCATAAAGGAGGGACTGAAGCCAAGACTGTAGGGACGCATCTGTAGCAAAAGCTAGAGGATCTGGTCTTCAATGGAAAAATAGAAGGCAGTTGAGAATTGGTATGGGAAGCAAAGAGGTCAATTGACATGGCTCCGAAGATTGAAGAACGATGATTGAATACTGAAGGATGAAGCCTCCAGTTGCTTAAATCGCGAAGATGTCCGAAATACCAGTCGGCCACCGTGTTCAATTTGACTGGAAGATACTCTTCTTTGACGGAGATGCTCCCTTAAAGGGAAAATTCCCAAAGACTCTTACAAACAATTGCCCAATGTTTGGACCTTGTACCTCCAAGACTGTTTATGTACCTGACAGCTGACAGATTGTCCACGTGTAAAAGGACTGTGCATTTTACTATGTCTTTTATGAACGACTGGATGGTAAAGTAACCTGCAAGCATCTCTAAACAATTGATGTGCAGTGAATACTCACAAAGAGACCACGTACCTCCAGTTGAAAGTTGACTATATCCTGCGCACTTTTTTCCGAAAAAGACCAGACTGTTCCTGTGAGAACTGTAGAGTTTAGGGTAGACGACTCTGGTCCTGGAATCTGGTATACCTCTATGCAATAACCCCTAATATGCTGAATCACCCAAGGATCTGACATTAGAGACAACCAAGCATCCAGATAATACACCAAACTGCCTCCTTCGGGAGGAAAGCCAAAATTGGAAGTTCTTACCAGAGGATTGGTCACCTTTGGCCCGGTATCCCCTGTTCTGGAATCCACAGGGTTTATACTCTTGATAATAGTTTAGTGGATGGCCTTGATTGTAGAAGCCTCTAAGGGGATGACCCCATGAGGAATAACAGCCAGCAAAGTGACCCTTTCCTTTGCCAGTCCTGCCAAAAATCTGAGAACAGAAAATATTTTTCATGCAAAACTCGTCTTTGTATATGGTTGCAAATGTTGGGACATATTTGTCCATTTCTTTTATAAAAGAATCTTCAAACAAGAGCCCATTAGCCTGAGGTTTCTTCTCCTTAGTTGTCATTCCATTGAGCTTCATGTCTATTTTTAATAATATATACAAATATATTTTTAATAAAAGGCTCTTACGCCTTTCTCACGAAATGTAGGCATTTGTATTCTCCAACATACAAATGGCATGTTGTGCCCAATTAGAATGGATTTCAGGGTCTACTTTTTCCACTTCCATCATTGCCTCCTCGGCCAGATCTATTATCTCGGTCAATGGACCCACCAAGTTCAAACTTCTACCCCAGCAGTTAGATCAGGCTCTGTCTACTCCTTTATTGTGGTCCTGTTTTGAAAAAAAACAGTTACATATTTGGATCTAATCAAATCAAATCAAATCAAAATCAGCTTTATTCATTTTTTTGTTAAAATCATAAAAGTGCATGATAAAAGACTGTAATAAATAGTTTTTAAAAATTTTTTAATTTCTTTATTCATGCTTTTCAACAAAAGTTAATACAGAAAGCGATTGCACCATCGCGCAACATAATATCCACATAGCCCACGCAGTCAAAAATTGTCTTCCATGGAAAATATGTTGCAGCTTCCTACGGGCCCCAAGGAACAACAAAACTGTAACAGCATGTATTTAGGGGTTATTGATCGTCCCATCTTCAAGACCTTCTCCCTCCGGCTTACCCATTTCTTTGCCAATCAGGTATTTTTTATAAACTTCCCAATATTGTGCAGGCCTGTTGGTTGGGGGAAATAATTCTTTATGTGTCAGTTTGTGTGTTGCAGTACACCATATTCTTGTGCCACTCCTCTATTGTTGGCACCGGACCCCGATCCCATCGCATTGCTTTGTGACGCTTAGTCAGCAGCAGCCCAATAGCTATCAAACACCGAACCGACTTCTGTACTCCCCTGTCCCAGCCTAGCAGCGCCACGAGTGGCTTGCGTTCCAGCTTATGACCTCCTATGCCTTCTAGTTCTGCGAATACTTGTCCCCAGAATGGCTGAATGTCTGGACAGCACCATGACATATGGAAAAAACCTGCCTGTCTTCCCCACATCTTGAACAAGTGTCCTCTGTATGCAACCCATATCTACAGAGTTTGAGGGGTGTATAATATACCCTATTCATGTATTTAAAGTGTTTCAGGCGGTGTCTGCCATTCAAAGAGACTGTGTGGGTTATCGAACAGCAGTACTGCCACTGTTCGTTCGTTAACTGCAACCCCTAACCTCTCTGCCATTCAACTCTAGCCTTTATCAGCTCATGTACACGCTCCTTCTGTACCTCCACATAGAGTTTAGACACAAAACACCAGGGTTTCTCATCTGTAATAATCACAAAGAGGGACTGAATGTCCAGTGGTTCACGCCACTCCTCACCCAGAAGAGCACCCATTGCATGCCTGGCTCTATAAAACTGATATTGCAGAAGCGTAGCCATTTCAGTCGCCCACTTTATCGCCATGTCGCATGTACACATGCTACCATCTTGGAAAAAATCCTGAGTCGCGTAATATTTAGCTTAGGCATGGCCTCCAATGCATTTTTATCTCGCCACAACGCGTACCACGCACACCACTTTCAGAAGCACGTGCAGAGAATATAGCAGGGTGAGCCACTGCCAGCCCATCAGGCTATGCCAGGCCTGTGTGGTAGTGTTCAAGGAAGCAAATTCCCTATATCTTAGAGACAGGGAATGAAACATCTCGGCAAAACATCTGGGGCCGCCAGCTCACGTTCTATTTTTAGAAATGGCAATTCTTGAGAGCCATGTATCCAGGTTTAGGCAAACATAGCATGGGCGACTCTGTAATACAGCTCCAGATTAGGTGCGTTAAGCCCACCCATCTCATACGTTAGGGTCTGCCATTTGACTCTCAGCTGCTTTCCTGCCCAGGCTAGCTTAACAAGCAGAGCCCTCAAGGTCGCAAAAAATGCCCTCGGTAACGACATAGGGAGATCCTGAAAAAGGAACAAAAATATTGGAAGCACAACCATTTTCATGAGGGATCTTTGACCCACCAACGAGAGCGGCAGCCTGACCCATCTCTCCATATTTCTTGCCAGTGCTTTAA
Source organism: Pleurodeles waltl (assembly GCF_031143425.1). NCBI lineage: Eukaryota > Metazoa > Chordata > Amphibia > Caudata > Salamandridae > Pleurodeles > Pleurodeles waltl. The sequence goes on from NC_090440.1 coordinate 1,220,345,060, forward strand.
TCGCGACCTCATAGTTATCCGCCATTATTATCTTAGGATCTGTTTGGACTCTGATGCCTAGGTACCAAACTGATCCAGTTTCCCACTTAAGGGGGAAATCCACATCCACTGGAGTCGTGGCAGGCGTCAGGGGGAACACTATGGACCTATCCCAGTTAATCCTTAGGCCAGAATGGGTGCCATATTTTATAATCTCTCTTAATATCCGTGCTACGTTACGGTGTGGGTCTTGGATATATAGCAAGGTGTCATCCGCATATGCAGAGATCACCAAATTATAGTTCTGGAAACGGAGACTCCGATAACTATGATAGTCTCGCGATGCACATGCCAGTGGCTCCGCAACGATCTCATACAGCAGGGGCGACAGCAGACATCCCTGCCTAGTACCCCCAGTAATATGAAAGGCGTCTGAAACCATGCCATTAACTCTGAGTCTGGCCAAAGGCTTCGCTTACAATGTTGTCATTCGTTGTAGAAAGACAGTCCCCACTCCCAACCGCCTCAGAACCGCTGTCATAAAATGCCACTCCACTGAATCAAAGGCCTTCTTCACATCCAAGAAAACAGCCACAGCTTTCGTCTCCGGATTCCCATTCTGTATAGCCCCAAAGACTGTACAGAGGTTAGCAGTAAGACTACGGCCTGGAATAAACCCCGATTGCTCAGGCTTAATCAATTTCGGTAAGAGTATGGCCAGTCGGTCTGCCAGGATCTTAGCATAGATTTTGGTGTCAACATTTATTAATGACAACGGGCTGTAGGACGAGCACTGCGTTGGAAGTTTGCCAGGCTTCAGAAGAGCAATCAACATCGCCTCTCGCATCGAGGACGGCATAACACCAGCCTCTGCCATCTCTGCGTAGACTGCCCTCAGATGTGGGAATAATAGGTCCTTAAAAGCCTTATAGAACCTTACTGTCAGCCCGTCAGGCCCCGGGGCCTTTCCCTCGGCCATACCCTCTTGAGCCCTGCTCATCTCTTCTAGGGACAGAGGCGCCATAAGGGACTCTGTCTGCTGCTGTCAGCCATGGCAATTCTATATGTAGCAGGTAATCTAGCGCTTCCTCCTGATTCGGGGCAATCTTCGAGGTGTAGAGTGCTTCATAATACGTGCAGAACGTATTTGCTATGTGTTCTGGATCTGTGATCTCGCTGCCATCCTCGGCCTACACCACCATAATAGTGTCTTTCTCTCTGTTGGGACACGCCAGGTTCGCCAGCACCGCCCCTGGTCATTCACACTCCCCATAAATGCGGGCTGTTGCGTATTTCCCCATATGTTATACCTCAGTGAGTGCTGTGTCCTGAAATTCCACCAATTTGGTGCGTATGCGACCCAAGTTCTGACTGTCAGACGTGCGTAGGTGCTCCCGCTCTAACTGGGCAAGCTCTTTTTCCAAAAAGTCCAGACGTCCTGGAATCAATTGTAGAACCTCAGCGTGCTTTGCTATGTTTATCCCATGTATGTACACTTTAAATGTCTCCCTCACAGTGCATATGCTATCTACAGAGCCAATATTGATCTGAAAAAAATCTTTTATGGCATCAGCCAGCTCGTCGCGAAATGCTGAGTTGAGCAGAGAGTATGGGGGAAATCATAATGTATATGGAGGAATAGGCCTGGGCCTCAAGGCCATCTCCAATGAAACCGAGGAATGATCTGAGTATGTTCTGCCCAGGGAGCCTCCACCTGCAAGTTACCTACCATACTTTTGGACACCAGCCAAAGGTCAATTTGTCTATATAAATCATGTGCTGCCGAGTAATGTGTGTACCCCCCCGGAGCAGGGTGCCTGTATCGCTATATGTTGACCAGCCCCAACTCCGCCGCCACCCCGGTCACCGCTCTGGCCGCCAAAGCTGGTTTCCTATGTGTGCCCGACCTGTCTTGTGAAGGGTCCAATGTGCAATTAAAGTCCCCTCTCCAAATCAGCGTGAGCTTTCCACAGGTGCCCGCCCTGTCTGCCAGGTCGTAATGAAATTGGGAGTTCAGGAGAAACGTGACAGTCCCATTACTGCAACGTGCCCCTATAAACCTGCCATTACGGTCCGTTGCCTTCTCTTGAAGGCAGAAACGGGAGGTCTTCGATGCCCAAATCACCCCCTGAGAATAGGACGTGAACTCTGCGGCCAAAATTGGCCCCCGCATCCTCCTAGGGGTAAGCATAGGGCTACCCGGAACCAGGTGAGCTTCTTGCAAAAGAGCTAGGTCCACTCTGTGCCGTGGTAAATAGGCCACTACCTTACATGCCTTTCTGGCATCATTTAAACCTCTCACATTCCATGTGACCATGAGTATCCTATTCACACCCTTATTGGTATCTGATTCTGCATTGCTATTTTCCATTAGCTACAAAATGCTTACACCCTGTGCCTGCCAACCAGCGCATGTGAGTCGACAATCGCTTTGCTTAAAAAAAAAACATTGGAACATATAACTCCCTGTGAATCTACCCCCACCCACAACAGGAATTGCCACAACCCACCTCTCTGCAGATATTCATCCCATCCCCCACCCTTGCATGGACCAACACGCTCGTGAGGATGGCCCCAGCTATGCTTATCGCCCCTCTTGTGCCGTCCACCTACTGTGTTGTAGTGGTCAATTAGCTAAGTACTATGCGGCGCCACTGCCAACAGCCAGTGCCCACTAAAAACATTCCACTCCCAACCGGTATTCATCTCTGATGCCTTGTCTCCAGCCCTGTATCACCCTTGCCCAGCGTCCACAGGACATCTCTCCTACTGGCACCTGCGGTTGCACAAATTCTAGTCACAGCCATTTTGCGAGAGGGTGCCCACGGTTTTGTGTCCTCTCCCCTCAGCCATCTTTCGCTTCAGGAATTGGGCAAGGTTTTTATGATCTGTAAAGAGGAGCGGCTTGCCATCCACCATCACTCGCAACCTGGCCAGGTATAGCACGTGGTATTCCAAATGAAGACCCTGCAGCTGCTGTTTCCCTGCAATAAATAAATAAAAAAATGCTGAAGGGTTTTGAGTTCTCTAGCTCGTTGCAGGGCAGCATCACGGTCTCTGTAGTTTAGTAATCTGGCTATAATGGGGCATGGCGGGGCACCCAGGGGGCGGCCGGCCTGCCAGCGAATGATGCGCTCTTTCTTTCGCAAACAGACTGTAAAACGTGTTGCACTCCAGCAGCTGGATGAGCAGGCATTCTATGTAACCCTCTATGTTATCTATAGCAGTAGGTTCAGCTACACCCACTAAATGTAGGTTATTCCTGCGGGATCTGGCCTCCAAGTCATCCTCTTCCGTTTGCAGGGCCACCAGCTCTTTGCCCATCCTAGCCTGTCCGGAGGACATAGTTGACTGGCCATCCTCCACCTTTGAAATGCGCCTCTCCAACTAGTCTAGCCATTCCACGTGCCTATATATCCGCTCAGTCATTCTGTCCATTCTGAAGAAGAGGGAGTCTGTTTTACTGTCTGTGGGCCAGGCTTTGCTGCATTGCTGCTAATATTTGTCTCAGTTCCGGTTCCTCCCCCGATGGCATATCAGCTCCTCCAGACACACCCGCCACTCTGCGGTCCCCTGCAGAGGTCTGCAATTTGCGCTGGTCAAACTGAAGTATGGCTTGGTTTTTGTCCGTCTTGCCCATGTTTCGAGCATTAGTTGGCGCACAGGTTATACTCTTTCAAAGGCACTACTTCAGGATGCCTCCTCCGTGCCAATATATACCGGGTTGCACGCCAAGGCGTCTGCACCACTACCGTGGGACAGGGCTCCCGCCATCACCAGACAGCTGTATTTTTAGCCGCCACTGCTGCAACTTACCACCCACAATAGACCCCGCTCCTCACAGCTCACTGTCCTGTTGGTGCTGTCTGTAGTTCTCCTCCTGTCTCCACCGATGCCTGCTGGGACACCCCAAGACGCTCCACAACTCGACCCAGTTCCAGCACAGGACCACGAGGGCTCCCCCACCTCACCTTAGCGAGGAGCGTGTAGAGCCAGGGGCCGCCTTGTGTCGCCACCAACCCGAGGCCGCGTGGGCCGCACCCCGCACTCACCAGCCCGGCCAATTCACTAAGCCTCCAGGCCCAGCCTACATCTCTTGCCAGCTGTGGTGCTGCACAGCCCTTTTCAGGCCACAGCGCTGAGCACCAGTGGCGCACCCATTTTGTTCTCACTCGGTGCTGTGCACTTCGCAGCCCAACTGCGGCCCTTCTGCAGGCCGAGCAGGCCTCCATCAAGCTCCCTCCCGGGCCAGCTCACTTATGGACCTCTCCGGTCGACTTCACCCAGTCCTCCTCCTTTCTGCTCTCGGCAGCCAAGGTGAAGCCTCTCCAAACGCCACGATCTCTCTGTGGTCCCCCGGTCGGGGGCACTACCGGCCCAGGCCACCTCCCATGCTGTGTTGGTGTCCAGGCCGCTCCAGACTCACACCAGGCCCTGTATCATCTTTCTACACCTTAAAATAGCCCATAAAAACTTAGACATAACATTGCAAATATAACTAGTTGGCACAGATTGTAAAAACACATAGGCTGGGCGACATTGTACCAAATCCCTGGATCTCAACAATGGTAGCAGCAGTGCCTTTCTTTGTGTCTTATACAAGTTAATGTTTGGATCAATCATGGGGGTATTAGCCACCTTATTATGAAGGGACAGGTGAGGATACTTTGATTTTAATTTATTTCTGGAGGACTAGGGAGTGTCTTAAATAAAATGAAATATAATCTGACACATGATCAGAAGGGAGCCATTCGGAAGAATATGAATGATGGATTAGTTGGGTCGTGGGGTCAAACATGGGTTCTCCTAAATGATCTAAAAAATCATAGGACACTGAATCTGAAAGAGAAATGTTGTGCCTTTTTTCTGGAGGTCCATTATTAGAGGTATCATTGTTGACATTACAATTAGCCCTGTCATCATTCATGATGCCGTCATTATCCAGTGGCGGCTCCTCCCAGCAAGGCAGCAGCTCCTTCTTAGTGGCAGTGCGGCAAAATGGCAGTCCTTTCAGCAGCACAGCAATCCTTCCTGGCAGAGGATCCACAGGTCCACAAGTTTACTGAAGCATTGGTGTCTGAGGTGCTGCCTTTTGCAGTGGGGGAGACTTGTGAAGACCTGCCTTAAATGTGCATAGATGTCCTACCTTTCCTGCCTCCAGATGAAATACAGGGGGTATGCAGCCCATTGCGTAGAGACAAGACATCACCTATTCTGGTGTAAGTGAGGCTGTGCCCAGCTCCTCCTCTTGCCAGTGATGGCCCACATTGACACACCTAAGGTCTCATTGTGTGTTGCTGTCCAGGAGGAATACACAAAGCATTGTGCTACACTCAGTCAGGTGATCAGACACAGCTGCAGGCACCAAATTGCTAACACAAAAAATGAAAACTTGCTAAAAGTGGCATTTTCAGAATTGCAATTTAACATCCGACTTCACCATAAATTTGGGTTTTAAATTGTGATTCCAGAGACACCAGACGTGAAGGTATTATCTCCTCCTAACTTGAAATTACACTTTAAATTAAGTGAAGCAACTCCAAAGGTATCCTATGGGAGAGGTAGGCCCTGCATTAGTAAATACACCTTTAAGAGATTTTCACTACCAGTACATGTAAAACTTAAAAGCACATGCCAAACATTTTATATACAGTGCATCTTTTGGCCTGTTAAAAGCTTTACTGTGTCATGTCAACATGGCATGAGGCATGTTTAAAGTGCTACTTCAGTGGGTGGCACAATCATTGCAATCAGTGCTGCAAGCCACTAGTCCCATTTAATTAATAGGCCATAGTCATGTGTACAGTAGTGCACTTTGCTAGGGACTTATAAGTACATTAAATATGCCAACTGTGGCTAAGCCAATATTACCCTGTTTTAAGCAGGAAGAAGAAGAACAAGCACTTTAGCGCTGGTTAGCAGTGGTAAAGCGCACAGAGTCCTAAAGCCAACAAAAACATATTCAGCAAAAATGTAGGAGTGAACTTAAAAAGTTTAGGGATGATCCTGCAGAGAGGGCCATTTCCAACACGTGCCTTCTATATTAACACAGTTTCAGTTAGTATTAACATGAAAGCCTAGTTGATGTAGCACCCCATCTTAAATACTGCACTATATGGTAATCATTTTGATACTTCAGTTCCCCCAAACCAATAAGTGAGGTACAATATTATTGTGATTGCTTGTGACAGGATATTCTTTTGTTTGGAATAGATTAGATACAAAATAGAATCAATATAAGCATGAAAAACAACATGTTTGTGATATGTTCATCCCATTTACTAGTACAAATACCATCGTTTGTTTGGTTTTATAATTAAAGAAACCACGAAAGCATTTATGCATATTTCCTTTTAGCCAAAAATAGCTTATTAACAGTTTTTTTACTTAAATCCTGTGTAATATTATACAAGAGTTGACATAAATATACTAAATAATAGTTCAATGTACTGAACAAGGCAAAACAGAAGTCCTAACTTAGAGCATCTCTTGACTTTTTTCATTGTTTGAACTTCATCAAGTTCATCCTCATCAGAGGGTAGGAGGTATCTTCTCATTAGCACTAGTTCTGCTTCATGTCTATTTAGGCCTTCTATTTTTTGGAGAAGTTTGATTGTTATCTGCAATAGAAAAACAAAAAAGCATTAAAAATCTCCATGCATTTTTACTTTTATCATTAAAGGTTACATAGAAAGTAAAAATACCATTTGACATTCCTTACAAGAAAGTCACCTGTTATTTCTCTTTGAAATATATATATATATGAGCAACAATGTTTACTATGCATTTCTCCCCAAGCTTGTCATGGACGGAGAAGGCCAGGGTGCTTCACAGTACCTGCAGAATCCGTCTTATAAAAATATTTTCAGCACACTGGATCTTATCAACCCTCATGTATCCCCATACATCACAGCCACATAGACCCTTGGAGATGCACTTGGCCTGATATAGCTCAACTAAAATGCTTGGAGACCAAGAGCTTGAACTCTAGGTTAAACTGGCTACTGCCCCTGTGGTCTTATCAAGCTTGCATCTCCTTTCCTCAATCTGGAGCTTCCAATTGTTATTCACATCAAATAGCACCCTAGGTAAGAAAAAGCCAATACTTTGGCCAATGTGTGATTGCCCACCTTAAACGTTTTGGAACTGGTGTATCAGGGGCCTGACATATGATTTTGTGAAGTTTACATCAAGGTCAAAACTGTAGTTTACCGGTGCTGTGGAGGCGGGCTAAACACTGGAAAAGTCATGACGTATCCATGCCTTTCACAAATGAAAGCAAGCAGATTTTAAAGAGCAAGCCCAGGAACCAATGAAAGAGACTGACGTAACCTGGATGTGGTTTGAAGCCCAAAGAGAGATTACTTTATGGATGGAACACTTTCGCTCGCCCATAAAAAGGGATGCACTTGGAATTACACTGCACAGGTGGACTTACAGGTAAGTCCAGTGGGTCTCCTTGGAGGGAGGAGGTTGCAGAGGCCTTGGGACCACAGCAGTACAGCTGGGTTGTCGGTGCCGGGAATGCTGGAGCTGTGTGCAGTGTGGACTGGTCAGCCGGAAGTTGAGCATCTTGGAGACCTGGGGCTAGGAGCAGGCAGCTTTCAAGGGTGCTCACAGCGCAGCTGGGCCACTCAAGGAGGTGGGTCTTGGTTGCCCTGAAATCTCTCATTGGGTGCTTAGTCCTGGTGCTTTTTGAGTCCGCAGAGGACTCTGGGCCTTATTACGAGTTTTGCAGATGGTTTAGGCCATCAGCAGAACTTCGTAAAGGAAGGTTGCCACTATAGTGGCTACCTTCCCACGGAGCCCATTCAGAGTTTCCCGCTCGGTTAGCGGACAGAAACCTGAGTTTCCGCCCACTGGCCTGGCAGAATGCACCCTACAAGCATTGTCTCTGGCTCCTAATGGAGCCAGCGGCAATGCTGTAGGATGCAGTGTGCACCAGCACCATCGCAATGTTCGCTGTCTGCAAAGCAGCCAGTGAACATTGCGATGGTGCTGGACAGGGGGCCCCCTGCACTGTCCATGCTAATAGCATGGGCAGTGTAGGGGCCACCCTGGGGCCCCCTGCACCCATTCTCTGCCAGCCTTTTCATGACCGTGCTACCACTATGAAATCGCTGGCAGAGAATGAGGTCGTAATCCCCAGAGCAGTGCTGCTTGCTGCACTGTCCTGGCGGAATAGGACAGCCGCAACCACCACTCTCCCAGGATCTCTGATCCTGGCGGGGCTTGCAGTCCGAATGCAGCACAACCACTGTGGTTATAATGTGGCGCTAGGACCACTGCATTGGCGGCTGCCCGACCGCCACCGTGAGCCTAGCGGTCAAGTGACTGTCAGACTCATGATGAGTGTTTTTATTCTTTCAGCTGAGGGTCCGGTTCCCTAGGTATTCGAGCAGTGCAGCCTAGGTAAATCCTCAAACTGTGTGTGGATGCAGGTCTTGCCCTCCAGGGTTGTTGCACAGGCTTAGGTTGCTCTACTGCATCTCAATCGTCGGTCAGCAGCAGGTCTCAGAACCGGACTTCACGGGTCTTGGTGCCTTCAGGTTGCAGGGAGTGATGCTTTTACTCAGAGGGAGGGTTGTGGTAATTTGCAGAAGGCTGGAGGTTCTCTGGGATTTCTGGTAGTCCTTCAGTGTTTTCAGGACGACACAAGAGCAACTGTTGAGTCCTTGTCACAGTTGTCTGAGTTATCACCTTTGTTTCTGCAGACAGGGCTTCAGTTCTCGTGCAGATGTCTTCTTTAGTCCTTTTCTTTTTGTGTCCATCCAATATGGTTTCTTGGTCTAGGGTTGCCCTCTAAATACTAAATTTAGAGGGTGTTAGAGGGAATACCTGGTATTAGCCAATGGTTACCTACCTTAGGGTAATTACACCCACTAAGTGCCCACTTCCTTTGGGAAGTGTGCACAACCCTAAACCTAATTGAATATTTTCCTTCCATCCAAGATGGAGGAAGATGGAATAGAAAGGCGACCTCCACTGCCACATCTGAGGGTTGGTGCAGGCTGAGGGTAGACACTCCTTTGGTCCTTTGTTAATTTTCCTGACGGACCGCCCGCCAAAAGTGGGGTCTGGTCCAGGGGGTGGCCATCTGTTGCTAGCAGCAGAGACCAGGGGTAGGATTTCAAAGCCAGGTAGGCTTTTAAAGCTTCCCACCCAAGCAATGTGCCTTCCTGGGGGAGGGGGTGTAACACATCCACCCAGGAAATGCTTTGTATTTTGGTCTCTGGGGTCGTAAGCTCTCACCCCAGGAACCTAGACTCTTGTCTGGTGGTGGCAGGCTGGTAGAGACCGGCCAGCAATCATGCCAGAGCTGTTAGAGTTTCAGGGGGCACCTCTAAGGTTTGGTGAATGCACAATGCACATTAAAACATGTGATTCTTACACAGCTAAGAAACCCTTGACTGCTGCAAAGTTCACGGACTTCTAAAATGAATCTACTAATTATTATTTAAGCAAGACATATTTGGAATTAGTGAAACAGCATGAAGCGTTAGGTAAAGTGACTATAATTCAAACACAGTTAACATAAACTCACTTTTCTGAATTCTGTACATGCCGTACACTGTTGCATTTTTTGTAATTAATTTAGGCTCAAGCAGTGATGATGGTGTGGGTCCAGGGCAGTAAGGACCATGCATTTCTAGTGGAATGACTTTTGGTGGAATTTTTGGGTCTTCCATCGTTAATGTTTTAGGAATATATTCTGGAATCTGCTTGTGAGAGTGCATTTATTACACCATTTTCCTCATATGCTTTTTATTTTGAGGGTACTCCCTCACTTCCACGAGTGCTGCAGGAGACATTTCAAACTCTGAGTCCATTGAGTTTTCAAAACTGTCATAATTTGATATATTTTCTTCCTCCTGTTCTAAAACTTTCTTGCCTAACAGTTCAGAACGGTCTTGGAATAGCCACCACTTTGAAAGATATCTATGAGTGCATATGGATTTGTGGGTGCCCTTACATTGCCAATGCCATTGTCCTGACTTAGTATTGAAAGTAACACATGTCCTTAGGAAAAGACACCACTAGTCCTGTTTGCCAGTGTATACAGAAAAATAAACACATCTCCCAGAAAAACCATGCTCAGAAAGACATACTGGAAATACTGCACAAACACCTGCTTTGGCAGCTGATGCTATTATTTCTTTGTATTCCTTTTCTCGTGTTATAGAAATAAAAAAATTCTGTAGCATTTCCCTTAGTGACGACTCTTGAAGTTATTTGGGCATTGGAATGGTTTTGCATTTTTGGCCAATTCAAGGTGTTTACATTTGAATGTAGGATGTCAACTGCGGCTAGCCATTGCCATAAATTCTCTACACTGAGCAATTTCACAATTGTATTGTTGTTTAGTAATCGCTTTTGGAACATGAATTGGTGCTCTTTGTCCACTTTTGCAAGAGGGCATGAAATATATTCCATTTTTGTAATCCACACAATACTGGAATTGAAAAAAAGTTGTGAATGTTTTGTTGATGACGCCGGAGTGCTGAATGACTTACAAACGTTATACTGCAAATACTACACTTTATTGTTTTTGAAATACCATCATTTCTCTCATTGGAAGCTGGTATTAATTGAAGTAGTTGATTTGATTTCTTTATATCCTTCACTAAAATAAGTAGAATAATAATGTTATTTGAAAGCTAAACATTTATGTACATGGCCATAAACATGAATTTTCTTAGGAACATATGCATTATTACTGTTTGCACTTGTATAATGTATGCATTTAGTGGCTTTCCATATTAGAACATTAATAAAACGTTGCTGGAAAACAATCAAATGAAGTTAATAATCTCTCTTTACTATTACGAAAAAGGTAATTGAAAATAAATCTTGCCTTCGTTAGTCTAATTTTCTTTCACTTTGTAGCCTAAAAGAAAGAAGTACTTAAAATGAGTAACATGTACAGAATGAACATTTTGTTATTAATTTTAATGTCAAATTGTCAGCACAGCAGTGAGATTTTATTAAAACATGCCAAGAATTACTGGTATATTACTTTTGTTATTAAACTCTAGATATTTTGTAACCATACACTCCCTTCAGGCCTATGATCTTAGAACAATGAGATTTACAATACATTTGATATGTCAAAACTCTGAAAAAAGTTGTTAATTTATTTTGTCTTTATACCTTTGAAATTGATATGATAGAACAAATAACATACCATGTTGTTTGTCCATATGAACTTTGAAGTTTAACAAACGGGTTATAAGTATCTGACAGACAGGATAGTGCCAATGGCTTCTATATGAGCTGGATTGTAACTGTAGACAATGTAGATTTTCCTAGTCTATGACGGAAAGACACGGAGGCGAGTATTATGCATTTCTTTTCTTACTTTATTCTATAGCAGCAGTCAAGAAAAAATTACAAATCCCATGAGGCTACCACAAACAGCCTATAGGGGTACACATATAGCATTATGAAGTCACTTGACTGCAAGCAGCCCTCTTTTCTTGCGAGTGAAGTCAATCAGAGGTAAATAAAGGGAATAAGGAACAAAGAATAAATAGAGCCATAACAAAGGCGAACACGTCAGAACAGAAGTCCCAAATTCCATTAAGGTAAGTATGCTCCGAGAATCCAGAAGGGGAAGTTCCAGAACTTGAAGAGATCGAAGAGTTCAGCTGGAAGATAGTGTTGGAGCAGGATGGACATCTAAGCTGCCGGTTGATTGGTGGAGACTGGCGCTGGAAGAAAGGGATGGAGAAACAAAATTTATACCAGAGGTGGGATAATACTTGCCTCCGTGTCTTTAATAAAATTAAGACTTTCCGTCATAGACTAGGAAAATCTACATTTTATAACAAGACCAGAGGCTCCTATTATGCGAGTTTAAAGCATATTAATTACATTGACTGAAACACTATCAACCGGTGTGCAATATAAAACTTTAAATATATTATCATTAGACCAATCTGCAGATTTCAGAATATCCTCCAGACGGGAACCAGCCCAAAAAGCCTTGAAGCCATAGCCCTCTGGAAGAATGACCTCCAAATCTGGAAGTGTCAATACCCGCTAAGGACATGATCCACCTAACCCAACGTGCCAACGTAGCGGAAGAAGCAGGATTATAGGGTTTCCTGAAGGAGATAAGGAGTTGGGAAACAGAGGATGTTCTCAAATCTGCAGTCCTTTGTTCATAAACTTTTAAACATTGACCCACACATAATTTCGGATGTTGTGAAAAATAAGGATAGAAAACTGACGATAAGTTAGTCTTAGTTCGTCGTACAACCGAGAATAACACCCCAGAAGGAGTGAATTGCCGATTGGAGACGTGCAAAGCTTTGACGTCAGATAAGCGTTTGATGGAAACCAGACATAACATTGTTAATTTAGCAGATAACAATTTCAAGGAAAGAACCAAATTATCAGATAAAGACATCAGGAATTTTAAAACAAAATTAACGTCCCACAACTGACTGTACTTAGGTAAAGGAGGGTTGGAAAATTTTACTCCCTTCAAAAGACGGCACACCAACGGATGTTCGCCTACTGGTTTCCCGTTGACATGGATATGATTAGAAGAAATGGCTGACCTGTAAAAGTTGATAGTTCGGAAAGCTTTACCTCTACTGGCCTCTGCGGCCAGAAAATCGACTACAAATATTACATCTGCTGAAAGGGAATCAATATGTTTTCCCAAACACCAGCTGTGCCATAAAGACCATTCTGGTTTGTAGGCCTTCTTGGTGCCAGCGGCCCAGGAATTTGAGATGTATTGTGAAGCTTCTGACGAAATAAGAGGGGTAGATTGTGAATTCCCAAAATCTTCCCGGCGGATAGGGTGAGGATGTTGTCCACAATAAGGGGATGGGGACGATGAAGAGGGTCCAACAATAGGTCTGGGAAGGATGGAAGGATCAAGGGAAAGTCCACAGAAAGTTCTAAGAGAGTGGGGAACCAGACTTGGGACTGCCAAAACGGGGTTATCAGAATTAAAGTGGCATGCTAACGTCTGAGGTGTGCTAGAACCCTGCTGATCATGATGAAAGGGGGAAAGGCGTAATTGTGGGAAAGAGACCAATCCTGTAAAAAGGCATCTGATGCCAAGGCTAAGGGATCTGGGCACCAGCTGTAAAATTGAGGAAGCGGAGTGTTCAGATGGGATGCAAACAGGTCTATAGACAGAGGACCCCATAGCAACTGAATTTTGTGGAAAATCAATGGATGGAGTTTCCAATCGCTGGCATCTCGAAGATGCCGGGAATACCAATCCGCTACTGAATCGAGAGCACCTGGCAGATACTCTGCATGAACCGAAAGATGGCTTGAAAGGCAAAATTCCCAGAAGCTCTTGGCTAAATCCACCAGGGGTTTGGATTTTGTGCCCAAGGTAATTTATATACCTGACCGCTGAGATATTGTCCATCCTGAGAAGGATTGCACAGTGAACTTTGTGTTTTGCTAAACTTCTGATTGCAAAGGAGCCGGCAAGCATCTCTAAACAATTGATGTGCAATTTGGACTCCTCAGATGACCAAATACCTCCAGTCGAGATAGGACAACAACGGGCCCCCCCAACCCAGACGGCTTGCATCTGATTCTAACACAAGATCTAGGGCTGATGGAAAAATACTTTTCCCGTTCCAAGCATCTAAATGGTCTATCCACCATTGAAGCTCTGTATGTGACTCGAGGTCTAGAGGAATGATGTCCGAATACGATAGCCTCTTTCTCAAGTGTTGAATCTTTAGTCTTTGAAGAGAACGGTAATGAAAGGGACCAGGGAAAATTGCCTGGATAGAGGAAGATAGAAGACCTACTATTCGAGCTAAAGACCTGAGAGAAATGAGGGAGCTGCGAAAGATTTGGAGATTTCTGACTTTATGGATTTTATTTTTGCAGCAGGTAGAAGAAGAGTTGCCGAGATAGAATTAATTGATTTGGAATCCCAAGAATTCTCTGACTTGAGTGGGAATTAGAAGATATTTTCCCCTGTTTATTATAAAACCTAAGTCCTCTAAGAGAGCAGGTAATCTTTAAATGAAGGAGAAGAGTCTGAGAAGACTGACTTAAGATGAGGATATCGTCCAGGTAAACTAGATGTCTTATCCCTTGTGCTCTCAAGAAAGCTACAATGGGTTTCATGAGCTTGGTGAAGCACCAAGGAGCTGACGATAGACCGAAGGGCAGAGAGGTAAAGTGATAAGTTTGGTACAACCATTGAAATTGAAGAAATTTTCTGAAATTTGGAAGAACAGGAACCACAAAATATGCATTCTGTAGATCCAGACGGACCATCCAGTCGCCTTGGAGCAGGATATCTCTGAGGTGAAGAATGGTCTCCATTTTGAAGTGGCGGTACACCACAAACCGATTGAAATGTTTGAGATTGATAACTGGTCGCATCTTTTTGTTTTTGTTTTTGTTTTGAACTAAGAAAATTGGGCTGGTAAAACCCAACGGATCAGGATGGGCGATTGAAATCGCCTGTTTTTGTAGCAGAGAGTCTACTTCGAGAGAGATGAGGTGGACCATTTCTGAGGAAAAATGGGGAGAAGGAAGAATGTCTACTTGGACAGGGGTTGAATAAAGATCTATTTTGTAACCCTGAACAGTGTCTAGAACCCACGAGTCTGAGGTAATTGCTAACCAATTTGAAAGAAAAGGGCAAATACAATCCCCCTATCGGAAAGGAACCGACATGAGGGCTTACCTGTTGGATTGGAAGTTCTTGAATTCCTGAAGGACCTGGAACGGGTACCTCTGCCCCATTGGGGGTAAAACTGTGGTCTGAATTCTTGATGAGAGGAGTTGTAGAATCCTCTAGTGCCTTGTATGACATATCCACGGCTGGTAAAGCGGCCCCTGCCTCTACCTGCCCTGGCAAAAACACGTTGGCTAAAAAATTTCTTCATGGACTGCTGAGCCTTGTCCAAGGAAGTGAATGTGGCAACGTATTACTCAAGTCCTTAATAAAAAATTCCCCAAAAAGCTGTCCTTCCGTTTTTAAATTAGGGTGGGCGTTTGCCAAATTGATTAATTTGGGGTCGAGCTTGAGAAGGAGACCTTTCCTTCGCTCATGGATGAGAGACAAGTTTGCGTTCCCCAAGACGCAAAAACAGCATTCCACCCACAATGACAATTTTCCGGGTCTAAAAAAGTGCCTTCCAACCTGGCCGATTCCACCAGGTCAAAGATCCGCGTAAGCGGACCAATGGCGTCCAAGAGTTTGTCCTGACAGGACGACCACGCTTTGTCAACCCCTTTACGAGGGTCTTTGCCCAATTTGGAGAAAAAGGTCAACAAAGGCTGATCAATAGCAGGAGTTATGGTAGCCTTGTGAGGAAGAGCTGGCAGAGGGCACTCTGACTTTAACTTGGCTCTTGTTTGTTTGTTTGTCCAGAGGCGAATATAGTTTTTCAGCCACAAACGACCCACATGGTCTGCAGGGGACCATTCTGTTGAGTTGGGATGAAGAATATGTGTTGGATCAAACATGGGGAAACCCTCCGCATCAAAAAGGGGAGAAACAGCGGAGGAAACCTTAGGCTTCTTTAAAGGAGGAACAGATAATAAGTCATTATCATCGTCAGAAAAATAAGTCTGAGTCTACATCAGGCATGTCGTCATCCGTATCAGGGATGGCAGAGACAGCAACAGGTAAAGTAATATTATGCGCCTTGAATTTACGTTTTAAAGGAGGTTTGGAAGAAGCCATATTAATATACTCCTTGGCAGGAGCCTTATGAGGAGCCACGTCCTCTGTCATGTGCGAGACAAGCTCACTATCATTTTGCGCCAAAACAGTTGCCTTGGGTGATAGGCGCTGACTGCATTCCCCCGCAGTTTGGGCCGAAGATCTGGACAAAAGATTTGAAAAGGAAGTTTCTAAATTTTTTGATAATTTTTGAATGGAAGATGACACTGCCTGATGTACAGAACTCCTAATAAATGTGCAGAGTTCATGTCTAATATCCTCCAAATCACTTGGAACACCCTGTTCCATTGCAGAAGTGTCTGTTTCCATACCAAAAGTTCTAAGCTCTATTAGACAGAACACATGCAACAACGGGTTTCCCTCGCCTCAGGAGCAACGCAAATGACGATTGCTGCCTGAGGCGAGAAAAGAATGTTGACACGCTGCGCACGGGGGGATAGCAGGCATCCCAGGAATGCGGCCCAGGAGCAACACGAATGATGGTTGCTGCCTGAGGTCAGAAGATTGTTAACACGCACGCGAGAGGAGCGCTGATATTTAAAGAATGCTGCAACTTGCCGACAACAAGCAATTAAAGCGAGCAAAGCAAGATAATTAGGTTTAGAGCGCAGTAAAACTATAATGACTAAATATAACAAGTAATTTTAACAATCAACATGAAGAGAAACGTGGAGCGTGAACTTATCTTGACTGCAGCAGAAAGAAAAGAGGGCTGCTTGCAGTCAAGTGACATCATAATGCTATATGTGTACCCCTATTGGTGGATATGTCTTGAACTATGTTTTGAATCCCACTGGGTGTTTGTGTTAACCCCATGGGATTTGCAGTTTTTTCTTGACTGCTGCTATAGGATAAAGTAAGAAAAGAAACTCATAATAGGAGCCTCCAGTCTTGTCATAAAATTACATGGAGTCATATATTTATCAGAAGAAGAAAAATAAAAGCCACATAGTGAATGAATATCAGCCTATCAAAATGTATCTCAGTGCCTTTGTTTGGGGGAAGCAGTTGGGGTGGTGCAGCCGGTTCCTACCCACAATAACCATGGTAGGGAGAGAAGAGAGCTGCTGGGTCTCACAGGAACAGTCTTAGCATTGGGGACACTCAGTTCAACAATCTATGTTAGCGCTCCCCCATTGACCCCCTTCTGCACAGATTCCCTCACTACCACCCACCATGGATGACCCTCATTTCTCCTTTCCCACATTTATTTTATAGCGCTACTCATCCCAACTTAGATAGTCAAACTGCTTCACAGCACAAACATGAAGATACAATGAGTGATACACATGAATAAATCAATATACAAAATGTTACTTAAGCAAGTGGAACTAAAAGGTGCTGTGCCCGACGAAACGAAGGGAAAGATCAACTATATTTTTAAGCTACATATTAACCAACGTTGCTGTGGTCGGTCGCCTGAAAAGGAGAGAGCACAACAGCACCATATCTCCTAAGTTGTGGTAATGTTGCTCTTCTTTCCTTCCCTGAAGTGCTGGCGTACATTTGTCTGCCTCACGCCAATGCACACACTTTTGCACTATAGTGCAAGGTGTGTGTGATGTCAAGCATGGGTTTTAAAATGGAAGGGTATCGATCCAACATAACATTCTATGATTTAACTGAGTTTCACATCCTATGACTTTGTCTGTGTTCTCTATGGTGCAGCACACATGCAAAGTTGAAAAGGTTCAGAGAAAATAAATCTTTTATCCAAATTTAAACCTCCAGGAGGTGTAATCTTTTGTTTCAAATCCCTTTCTATCAAAGTTAATAGATGAGGATCAGTGTCAAAGTCCATTGTTGAATGAATGGGAACGTCCATGTACAATGCATGCTATGGCTGCTTTCCATAGGGTAGTGCGTAGTGCTACTTTGTGCAGCTTAATTAACCTCTGAGCTAACTACAAATGTGTGATCTGCATGTCACACATTGTGCTTTCAAGATGGAACACTAATTCATCTCTGCACTCTTTCATAAGCCACATTTGTGCCTTGATCAATCCCAGATCTATCCATCAAGTGCATTAACCACCAGACTTATCATTCCTTAGCAATTCTTCCTTGAAAAATGAGATAGACACAAACATCTCTCCAGGATGCTCTTATCTGGGTTCAGCATGTTATGGAGTGGGCGCTTCCTTGAACCTGGCTCCCGGTACGATGGCACCAGTCACACAACCCTAAAGCCAGCACTGGGCTCTTACACTAATATTGTAAACTGGGTCATGTTTGAGGGAGTTGGCTGGGGCTTCAACAACATGAGCCTCAATAACACATTATTTAATGCAAGAGTACAAAAAGTGTACAGTTGCATGTTTATTACAGCAGTAAACATGTCCTGTTCCATATTATTACAATACCAAAGTTAAAGAGATATAAGAGAAAAATATTTACTGCCTCACAGATTGTATTCACAAGATTTGTACTGTAGGAAACAAAACTCCTAAGAAGCAGGAGGCCTCCTCAATTTTTTTTTACCTGGCTCTACAAAAATAACACTTGCATCCTGTTTTTATTACCTTTTTGTGAAACATATGCACTTAAAAATTTCCTTGGCAGGAACTATTTATGCAGGTGCACAAAGTTGTTATATGCTATCTGTTAACATTTTATGACCTGGCGTGGTGAGGGACTTCAATAAACAATGGTGGTTTCACCGGTCATGGGTCATGCCATCTTTCCACATATAGCAATTTATATTACATATTATACAAATGGTTCCTAAGGTAAGGTTCCTGGTTCTCTTGTTTGCACCTCCATTCGTATTACATTCATTTATATGACATTTTATCTCACTGAAGTTCCATGTGGCATTTACCTGCAGTGTGTCACCCTACTGTCTCCTGTCCTTCTGACTTTGAGTGAGTGACTTGGTAATGTCTGTGGTATTCACAGTCACCACTTAGAGCTTATGGTAAATCTATTGTGTCATGAGAGGTGAAGGTTGTCATTCCTATTAAACGGCTAAAGAAATGTATACCCGGTTCTTTAAAGATTTTACCCTGCTGCTGGAAAGCACATTCCATCTCTCCAGTAGCATTCACCTGCTGAAGTTCCACAGACTAGGGTCTGCAAAGGTTGTAATCTCTCCTTTTTCTGTCGTATAACCCTTCTACTTCTTTCATAGTGATTTTTTTTCTCCAGATATACACGATGTGTATTATAATCACTATATAGCATCACTCTACATATAATTAGTTTTCTATCTTCTTACAAGGCACTTCATTCTGAAATTGAAGGAAAAAGACCAAATAAACCCAAGACCAGCATCAATTTTTGCTACACATTATGAGCTTTGATTGAGACACGAGTGTAGGAGAGTACCATCTTGCCTGGCATGTTACCCACATATTTCACTGTATATATGTTGTTTTAGTGTATGTGTCACTGGGATCCTGCCAGCCAGGGCCCCAGTGCTCATATGTGTGCCCTGTATGTGTTCCCTGTGTGATGACTAACTGTCTCACTGAGGCTCTGCTAATCAGAACCTCAGTGGTTATGCTCTCTCTGCTTTCTAAATTGTCACTAACAGGCTAGTGACCAATTTCACCAATTCACATTGGCATACTGGAACACCCTTATAATTCCCAAGTATATGGTACTGAGGTACCCAGGGTATTGGGGTTCCAGGAGATCCCTATGGGTGCAGCATTTCTTTTGCCACCCATAGGGAGCTCTGACAATTCTTACACAAGCCTGCCACTGCAGCCTGAGTGAAATAACGTCCACGTTATTTCACAGCCATTTACCACTGCACTTAAGTAACTTATAAGTCACCTATATGTCTAACCTTCACCTGGTGAAGGTTGGGTGAAAAGTTAGTGTGTGGGCACCCTGGCACTAGCCAAGGTGCCCCCACATTGTTCAGGGCAAATTCCCCGGACTTTGTGAGTGCGGGGACACCATTTCATGCGTGCACTATACATAGGTCACTACCTATGTATAGTGTCACAATGGTAACTCCAAACATGGCCATGTAACATGTCTAAGATAATGGAATTGTCACCCCAATGCCATTCTGGCATTGGGGAGACAATTCCATGATCCCCCAAGTCTCTAGCACAGACCCGGGTGCTGCCAAACTACCTTTCCCGGGGTTTCACTGCAGCTGCTGCTGCTGCCAACCCCT
Organism: Pleurodeles waltl; assembly: GCF_031143425.1. Taxonomy (NCBI): domain Eukaryota; kingdom Metazoa; phylum Chordata; class Amphibia; order Caudata; family Salamandridae; genus Pleurodeles; species Pleurodeles waltl. Next base: position 1,220,364,862 of record NC_090440.1, read on the forward strand.
CAGAAAGGTTTCTGCCCTCCTGGGGTCCAGCCAGGCCTGGCCCAGGAAGGCAGAACAAAGGACTTCCTTCAGAGAGAGGGTGTTACACCCTCTCCCTTTGGAAAAAGGTGTCAGGGCTGGGGAGGAGTAGCCTCCCCAGGCTCTGGAAATGCTTTGATGGGCACAGATAGTGCCCATCTCTGCATAAGCCAGTCTACACCGGTTCAGGGATCCCCCAGCCCTGCTCTGGCGCAAAACTGGACAAAGGAAAGGGGAGTGACCACTCCCCTGACCTGCTCCTCCCAGGGGAGGTGCCCAGAGCTCCTCCAGTGTGCTCCAGACCTCTGCCATCTTGGAAACAGAGGTGTTGCTGGCACACTGGACTGCTCTGAGTGGCCAGTGCCATCAGGTGACGTCAGAGACTCCTTCTGATAGGCTCTTACCTGTGTTGCTAGCCTATCCTCCTTCCTAGGTAGCCAAACCTCCTTTTCTGGCTATTTAGGGTCTCTGTTTTGGGGAATTCTTTAGATAATGAATGCACGTGCTCATCCGAGTTCCTCTGCATCTCTCTCTTCACTTTCTACCAAAGGATCGACTGCTGACTGCTCAGGACGCCTGCAAAACTGCAACAAAGTAGCAAAGACGACTACTGCAACCTTGTATCTCTTCTCCTGCCGCCTTCTCGACTGTTTCCTGGTGGTGCATGCTCTGGGGGTAGCCTGCCTCCTCTCTGCACCAGGAGCTCTGAAGAAATCTCCAGTGGGACGACGGAATCTTCCCCCTGCAACCGCAGGCAACAAAAGACTGCATCGCCGGTCCTCTGGTTCCCCTCTCAGCACAACGAGCGTGATCGCTGGAACTCAGCAACTCTGTCCAAGTGACTCCCACAGTCCAGTGACTCTTCAGTCCAAGTTTGGTGGAGGTAAGTCCTTGCCTCCCCACGCTAGGCTGCATTGCTGGGTACCGCGTGATTTGCACCTGCGCACTCTTCCAGGATTTCCTTCGTGCACAGCCAAACCTGGGTTCCAGACACTCTAACCTGCAGTTCACAACCTTCTGAGTTGTCCTCCGGCATCGTGGGACTCCCTTTTGTGTCTTCTGGTGGACTCCGATTCACTCCTCTTCCAAGTGCCTGTTCCAGTACTTCTGTGGGTGCTGCCTGCTTCTGTGAGGGCTCCCTGACTTGCTGGGCGCCCCCTCTGTCTCCTCATCCAAGTGGCAACATCCTGGTCCCTCCTGGGCCACAGCAGCATCCAAAAACCCTCACCGCGACCCTTGCAGCTAGCAAGGCTTGTTTGCGGTCTTTCTGCGTGGGAACACCTCTGCAAGCTTCTTCATGACGTGGGACATCCATCCTCCAAAGGGGAAGTTTCTAGCCCTCTTCGTTCTTGCAGAATCCACAGCTTCTACCATCCAGTGGCAGCTTTTTTTGCATCCTCAGTTGGCATTTCCTGGGCATCTGCCCACTCTGGACATTGTCGCGACTCTTGGACGTGGTCCCCTTGTTCCACAGGTACCCAGGTCCGGAAATCCACTTTGGTTGCTTTGCTGGTGTTGGTCTTCCTTGCAGAAACCCCCTATCACGACTTCTGTGCTCTCTGGGGGTTATAGGTGCACTTTACACCTACTTTTCAGGGTCTTGGGGTGGGCTATTTTTCTGACCCTCACTGTTTTCTTACAGTCCCAGCGACCCTCTACAACCTCACATAGGTTTGGGGTCCATTCGTGGTTCGCATTCCACTTTTGGAGTATATGGTTTGTGTTGCCCCTATACCTATGTGCTCCTATTGCAATCTACTGTAACTTTACATTTACAATGTAACTTTACATTGCTTGCATTACTTCCTTTTGATATTACTGCATATTTTTGGTATTGTGTACATATATCTTGTATATATTTGGCATCCTCATACTGAGGGTACTCACTGAGATTCTTTTGGCATATTGTCATAAAAATAAAGTACCTTTATTTTTAGTATATCTGTGTATTGTCTTTTCTTATGATATTGTGCATATGAATCCAGTGGTATAGTAGGAGCTTTGCATGTCTCCTAGTTCAGCCTAAGCTGCTCTGCTATAGCTACCTTCTATCAGCCTAAGATGCTAGAAACACCTCTTCTACACTAATAAGGGATAACTGGACCTGGTACAGAGTGTAAGTACCCCTTGATACCCACTACAAGCCAGGCCAGCCTCCTACAACGCGGACATTAACATTTGATTGTTGAGTCCATTTCAGAGTACAAAGTTATAGCTGGCCCATGAAAACTGAACTGCATTCAAGTTCAACTCTTAAAGCCTGTAGCTTCATCAATTTTGTAACATTGAAGGAATGTTTTAACATTTTTAATTCAATTCTGGTGTAGCTTACCAAGCCCCAATAGCACAAAGTGGTTCTTCATAGCCATATAATAGTAATGTGATAAGAGAGACAGCACATTAAATAACACCAAAACAGCATTGATTTAGTAAGTGAACACTTATGTTGACACATATAGACAAAAAATGGCATTCCTATAGAAACCATTAATACTGGAAATAATGGAAATTATCCTCTTTCTGCATTGTGTCTGCATACAGCTACAGAGAATGTGTAATACTTTTCTCCAAATAGTAACACCTTTGTTTTGTCAATGTTAGTTATATGATTATTCAACTACACAAAAATTACTGGAAGATGTGATATTGCTCTGTATTTCATATAGTCTGAGATTGAATAATGCCAAAACATAAACATATAAAAACATACTTAAATAAAGAACATCTAATTTTTGGATATGTGTTTGTGTTACTAGTCAACAGCGTATGACCATTAAGGACAAACAAGAGATGCTAATATAGGACCCTACTTAGAGATGTTGTTTATTAGTGCCTTAGAAGAAAGGGTCGCATGTCACAACACTGAACATAAAAATATAGATAGATAAAAAATGTATACATGAAAAACCATTACATCTAAAGAAAAGGCAAAGAATATTATGAGTGAATTATTGTAATGATTGATTATATATAGACAACCTACATAGTACACAGCTTTATTTCGATCAATTGATCATAAAAGCACATAAAACCAACTAGCGAAAATACAAGAATAAATAATCATTTTGATAAGATACAACAACTACAAATTAATAAATTATTTGAAGTCATTAAAAAACAGTAAAACAATAAAAGCTCAAATTACACATAAAAGCTCTAAGAAGAGATAATAACCTCAAGTTGCTTTTTGGAAGTGGCAACGCATGCGCCATGCTGTTACTAAATACTTACTCACAGGGAGAATTACACCAGCTGAATTATGACTTTTTAACACTCGTAGAGCCAAGGAACAGTTCTTAAATCCCATAGCCCTACAAGTGTTGCGAATCCATTTTGATCGCGGGTTCGCATAAGCTGGACAAAAGAACATAAAATGTTCAATAGTTTCGGAGGTACTGCCACAAGCGGGGCATATATCAGGCAGACCAATCGGCCCCCACCTGTGGATCAATGACATCAGGGGCAGGGATCCAAAACGAAACCTTGCATATAGGCTTTTGCCGTGCAATTCCGGTATAATGTGCAAATAGGCTTCAAACTTTAGAGTACATTTAAGATCAATAAACAGGTTAAACGACCATGAGATTTACAGGTTATGTTATTATCCCTGACATAAGACCAATAAGTTAACTTTAAAACATTTTTGTGCTGTCTCTCTAATTTGCGGGGATTTTCCCAATAATCACCCAAGCCCAGCAAACGGAACCAATGGGACACATGACAAATCCAAGGGACAATATTGGCATTTTGGCATTTTAATAGGTCAAATAATGAGATCTTATATATATCTAGTTCAGGGGTAGTCCACAACCTGATCCAGTACAGGAGAGGTCTTAGAGTAGCCAAATCTGCTGCTCGACTTAACCCCAGATCCCAAAATATTGGGAGCAGGGGTGTGGAGCGTGGACACGCTATCAAGGCCCTCGCAAAGTTGTTTTCTCCCACTGAGATCTTGTTACAGTTGGAGAAACCCCATACCTCCGCTCCATAAAGAGCTGCACCTTGTGCCTTGGCTATATAAATCTTCAATGCTGGAGAAACAGCTTTTGCAAAAGAGCCCTGGTAAAAGCGCAATATGGACGAATCTCTATGTTGTAACAACCCTGCACTTTTTGTGATCTGCTCTTCCCATGATAGTTTACTAGTTAACCTGACTCCCAAATAATCTATAGAGCTAACTTCCTTCAGGAAAACTCCATCAATGTGGATGGAACATCTTTTACTAGGCCCTTTGGATAACACCATTAGTTTTGTCTTGTCAATGTTGACCTCCAACCCGTGATCGCGACAAAATGAGTAAAATCGATTGACAAGGATTTGTAACCCCATCGGTGTCTTGGAAATGAAGAGCGAATCATCTGCGAAGAGCAGGATAGGAATTTTTTGTGTATTCAAGGAGGGTGCGTCATTCTGGCATATGGACACAGCCTTCACTACTTTGTTAATAAATAAAGTAAATAATAGGGGTTCTAGCACACAACCTTGACGGACTCCCCTTCTAATTGGGATCTGTTCTGTCAATTCGCCTTGTTCACCCCACCTCACTTGGGCATAAGTGTTTTCATTCAAACGTTTTAGCAGGAGTAGTAGGTCCTCTGGCACCCCCAGTCTGCCCAGCACTTCCCATAATTTAGCTCTTGAAACCAGATCAAAAGCAGATTGCAGGTCTATGAATACTACATATAGACATTGCTTGGCGATAAGGACATATTTCCAGTACAATATAGCCAGTCGAAAGACCTGGTCTACCGTGCTAGTTTTGGCACGGAACCCGGCCTGTAGTTGAGAAAGAATTTGACGCTCCTCAACCCAGCTAGTTAGCCTCTGCAGAATTTGTTTAGCAAAAATCTTTTGCATGTTATCTATAAGGCTAATTGGCCTCTAGTTGGCTGGAAGGTTAACATTTCCTTTTTAGTAGATGGGTACAATTTCAGCCCCCTTCCATGTGCCCGGGATTTGTCCCCCTGTAGCTATGCTATTTGAAATATACCAGGACCAGATACTTGGTTCAGATTTATACAGATCTCCAGGGAGTTTGTCCGGTCCAGGTTCTTTGCCAAGTTTCAGACTGTTTATAGCCTCAAGGGTTTCTTCTACTTTAAAGGTGAGATACCCCTTGGGGATACACTGGGCCCCCACATGAACTGACGTGCTGGGGATCAAATCCAGTAGCATAGGTGAGGAGTTGACTACATTGCTGTCCGTTAAGCCCTCTGGTAGGGCATAAAGAGTGGAAACATTTTCTACCCAGCTTTCTGGTTGTATGTGGTTGCTGGGACAACTCCTACCTCCATTTTCTCTTTTGGACAGGAGTTCCCAAAAGCGCTTATTATCCTTCTCTCTGGAAGCATTTAATAATTCCTGCCACAGGGAGTCTGTGAGAAGGTAGCCTCTTTCTAGCCTTGTTACCCCCACTTTTGGCCTGTTTGTGAGTGTATGTCAGGGTGTTTGTCACTGTTTTCACTGTCTCACTGGGATCCTGATAGCCAGGCCTCAGTGCTCATAGTGAAAACACTATGTTTTCAGTATGGTTGTTATGTGTCACTGGGATCCTGCTGGTCAGGACCCCAGTGCTCATAGGTTTGTGGCCTATATGTATGTGTCACTGGGACCCTGTCACACAGGGCCCCAGTGCTCATAGGTGTGCATGTATATGTTCCCTGTGTGGTGCCTAACTGTCTCACTGAGGCTCTGCTAACCAGAACCTCAGTGGTTATGCTCTCTCATTACTTTCAAATTGTCACTGACAGGCTAGTGACCATTTTTACCAATTTACATTGGCTTACTGGAACACCCTTATAATTCCCTAGTATATGGTACTGAGGTACCCAGGGTATTGGGGTTCCAGGAGATCCCTATGGGCTGCAGCATTTCTTTTGCCACCCATAGGGAGCTCTGACAATTCTTACACAGGCCTGCCACTGCAGCCTGAGTGAAATAACGTCCACGCTATTTCACAGCCATTTTACACTGCACTTAAGTAACTTATAAGTCACCTATATGTCTAACCTTTACCTGGTAAAGGTTAGGTGCAAAGTTACTTAGTGTGAGGGCACCCTGGCACTAGCCAAGGTGCCCCCACATTGTTCAGAGCCAATTCACTGAACTTTGTGAGTGCGGGGACACCATTACACGCGTGCACTACATATAGGTCACTACCTATATGTAGCTTCACCATGGTAACTCCGAATATGGCCATGTAACATGTCTATGATCATGGAATTGCCCCCTCTATGCCATCCTGGCATTGTTGGTACAATTCCATGATCCCAGTGGTCTGTAGCACAGACCCTGGTACTGCCAGACTGCCCTTCCTGGGGTTTCTCTGCAGCTGCTGCTGCTGCCAACCCCTCAGACAGGCAGCTGCCCTCCTGGGGTCCAGCCAGGCCTGGCCCAGGATGGCAGAACAAAGAACTTCCTCTGAGAGAGGGTGTGACACCCTCTCCCTTTGGAAAATGGTGTGAAGGCAGGGGAGGAGTAGCCTCCCCCAGCCTCTGGAAATGCTTTGTTGGGCACAGATGTGCCCAATTCTGCATAAGCCAGTCTACACCGGTTCAGGGACCCCTTAGCCCCTGCTCTGGCGCGAAACTGGACAAAGGAAAGGGGAGTGACCACTCCCCTGACCTGCACCTCCCCTGGGAGGTGTCCAGAGCTCCTCCAGTGTGCTCCAGACCTCTGCCATCTTGGAAACCGAGGTGCTGCTGGCACACTGGACTGCTCTGAGTGGCCAGTGCCACCAGGTGACGTCAGAGACTCCTGCTGATAGGCTCCTTCAGGTGTTAGTAGCCTTTCCTCTCTCCTAGGTAGCCAAACCCTCTTTTCTGGCTATTTAGGGTCTCTGTCTCTGGGGAAACTTCAGATAACGAATGCATGAGCTCAGCCGAGTTCCTCTGCATCTCCCTCTTCACCTTCTGATAAGGAATCGACCGCTGACCGCGCTGGAAGCCTGCAAACCTGCAACATAGTAGCAAAGACGACTACTGCAACTCTGTAACGCTGATCCTGCCGCCTTCTCGACTGTTTTCCTGCTTGTGCATGCTGTGGGGGTAGTCTGCCTCCTCTCTGCACCAGAAGCTCCGAAGAAATCTCCCGTGGGTCGACGGAATCTTCCCCCTGCAACCGCAGGCACCAAAAAGCTGCATTTCCGGTCCCTTGGGTCTCCTCTCAGCACGACAAGCGAGGTCCCTCGAATCCAGCGACACCGTCCAAGTGACCCCCACAGTCCAGTGACTCTTCAGCCCAAGTTTGGTGGAGGTAAGTCCTTGCCTCACCTCGCTGGGCTGCATTGCTGGGAACCGCGACTTTGCAAGCTTCTCCGGCCCCTGTGCACTTCCGGCGGAAATCCTGTGTGCACAGCCAAGCCTGGGTCCACGGCACTCTAACCTGCATTGCACGACTTTCTAAGTTGGTCTCCGGCGACGTGGGTCTCCTTTGTGCAACTTCGGCGAGCACCGTTTCACGCATCCTCGTAGTGCCTGTTTCTGGCACTTCTCCGGGTGCTATCTGCTTCAGTGAGGGCTCTTTGTCTTGCTCGACGTCTCTTCTCTCTGCAGGTCCAATTTGCGACCTTCTGGTCCCTCCTGGGCCCCAGCAGCGTCCAAAAACGCCAAACGCACGATTTGCGTGTAGCAAGGCTTGTTGGCGTCCATCCGGCGGGAAAACACTTCTGCACGACTCTCCAAGGCGTGGGGGATCCATCCTCCAAAGGGGAAGTCTCTAGCCTTTGTCGTTCCTGCAGTATTCACAGTTCTTCAGCCTAGTAGGAGCTTCTTTGCACCAACCGCTGGCATTTCTTGGGCATCTGCCCATCTTCGAGCTGCTTGTGACTTTTGGACTTGGTCCCCTTGTTCCACAGGTACCCTCAGACAGGAATCCATCGTTGTTGCATTGCTGATTTGTGTTTTCCTTGCATTTTCCCTCTAACACGACTATTTTGTCCTTAGGGGAACTTTAGTGCACTTTGCACTCACTTTTCAGGGTCTTGGGGAGGGTTATTTTTCTAACTCTCACTATTTTCTAATAGTCCCAGCGACCCTCTACAAGGTCACATAGGTTTGGGGTCCATTCGTGGTTCGCATTCCACTTTTGGAGTATATGGTTTGTGTTGCCCCTATCCCTATGTTTCCCCATTGCATCCTATTGTAACTATACATTGTTTGCACTGTTTTCTAAGACTATACTGCATATTTTTGCTATTGTGTATATATATCTTGTGTATATTTCCTATCCTCTCACTGAGGGTACACTCTAAGATACTTTGGCATATTGTCATAAAAATAAAGTACCTTTATTTTTAGTATAACTGTGTATTGTGTTTTCTTATGATATTGTGCATATGACACTAAGTGGTACTGTAGTAGCTTCACACGTCTCCTAGTTCAGCCTAAGCTGCTCTGCTAAGCTACCATTATCTATCAGCCTAAGCTGCTAGACACCCTATACACTAATAAGGGATAACTGGGCCTGGTGCAAGGTGCAAGTACCCCTTGGTACTCACTACAAACCAGTCCAGCCTCCTACATTGGTTGTGCAGTGGTGGGATAAGTGCTTTGAGACTACTTACCACTCTTGTCATTGTACTTTTGATAAGAGAAAAATATACAAAACAAGGTCAGTGTATATACACATAGCCAAAAAGTTTTGCATTTCCTCTTTTCACTCTTTTCTAAGTGCTGAAAAGTACTTCTAAACTTTCAAAAAGTTCTTAAAAGTTTAAAAAGTTTTTTCTGTCTTTCCAAAAAGTTCTGAAAACTTTTTTCTCTTTGTCTATCACTTTAACTCTCTCTAAAAAATGTCTGGCACAGGCCAAAATGTTGAACTGTCCAAACTTGCATATGATCACCTTAGCTGGAAAGGAGCAAGGAGTCTCTGCATAGAGAGAGGTTTGAGTGTAGGGAAGAATCCTTCCTTAGAACTGTTAATTAATATGCTTAGAGTACAGGATAAGGCCATAAGTGCCCAATCTGTGGAAAAAGTAGCTAATGGTTCTCAATCTGATCCAGGGACTCCCCCAGGAAAAGGTTCAGGAAAGAAACTTCTTAGCCTGCCCATTACTAGACAGTCTAGCATAGTTGGTACAGAGGTTGAATCACATCATACTGATGATGTGCTCTCACATTATACTGGTAGCCAAGCTGTTAGGGTGCCCTCTGTAAGGGACAGGTCTCCTTCTGTTCATTCCCATCATACCTCTGTATCTAGAAATGTCCCTCCCACCCACCCTGATGACAGATTGTTAGAAAGGGAGCTCAATAGATTGAGAGTGGAACAAACCAGACTGAAGCTCAAGAAGCAACAGCTGGATTTGGATAGACAGTCTTTAGAATTAGAGAAGGAAAGACAGAAGTTGGGTTTAGATACCCATGGTGGCAGCAGCAGTATTCCCCATAGTCATCCTGCAAAAGAGCATGATTCCAGGAATCTGCACAAGATAGTTCCCCCTTATAAGGAGGGGGATGACATTAACAAGTGGTTTGCTGCACTTGAGAGGGCCTGTGCTGTACAGGATGTCCCTCAAAAGCAGTGGGCTGCTATCCTATGGCTATCATTTACTGGAAAAGGTAGGGATAGGCTCCTTACTGTAAAAGAAAATGATGCTAACAATTTCCAAGTTCTTAAGAATGCACTCCTGGATGGTTATGGCTTAACCACTGAACAGTACAGGATAAAGTTCAGAGAGACCAAAAAGGAGTCTTCACAAGACTGGGTTGATTTCATTGACCAGGCAGTGAAGGCCTTGGAGGGGTGGTTACATGGCAGTAAAGTTACTGATTATGAAAGCCTGTATAACACAATCCTGAGAGAGCATATACTTAATAATTGTGTGTCTGATTTGTTGCACCAGTACCTGGTAGACTCTGATCTGACCTCTCCCCAAGAATTGGGAAAGAAGGCAGACAAATGGGTCAGAACAAGGGTGAACAGAAAAGTTCATACAGGGGGTGACAAAGATGGCAATAAGAAGAAAGATGGTGAAAAATATCAAGATAAGCATGGGGATAAGGGTAAAACCAAAGATCCCACTTCAAATCTTAAACACTCTTCAGAGGGTGGGGATAAAACAAATTCTTCCTCTTCTTCCCAACCTGCACACATTAAAAAGCCTTGGTGCTTTGTGTGTAAAAATAGAGGCCATAGGCCAGGGGATAAGTCCTGTCCAGGTAAACCCCCTGAGCCTACCACCACTAATACATCAAGCTCTAGTGCCCCTAGCAGTAGTGGTACTAGTGGTGGGACTGCTGGCAACAGTCAAGCAAAGGGTGTAGTTGGGTTCACTTATGGGTCCATAGTGGAAACTGATGTAATCAGTCCCAAGACAGTTTCTGTCACACCTGGTGGCATTGGCCTTGCCACACTGGCTGCTTGTCCCCTTACAATGGATAAGTACAGGCAGACAGTTTCAATAAATGGTGTTGAGGCCTTGGCCTACAGGGACACAGGTGCCAGTTTCACTTTGGTGACTGAAAACCTAGTGCCTCCTGAACAACACATCATTGGACAACAGTATAAGATTATTGATGTCCATAACTCCACTAAGTTTCTTCCCTTAGCTATAATTCAGTTTAGTTGGGGTGGAGTTACTGGCCCTAAGCAGGTGGTGGTATCACCTAGCTTACCTGTAGACTGTCTCTTAGGTAATGACCTAGAGGCCTCAGGTTGGGCTGATGTAGAGTTTTATGCCCATGCAGCCATGCTGGGCATCCCTGAGGAATTGTTCCCTCTCATTTCAAGTGAAATGAAAAAGCAAAGGAGAGAAGGCCTGAAAACTCAGGATCCCTCTCCATCAACAGGTAAAAAGGGTATCACAGTATCCCCTAACCACCCTACCATTCAGGATACTATTCCTGTGGTGGGAGAAACCTCTCCTGGGGTGGCACCTGTTCCAAGGGAATCATCAGCTGGCAAAGCTGGACTCCCTGAGGTGGAAGTACCTCTCTGTGGGATAACTAACATTGGTGAGAAAAACAGCACCATTTTAGTTAACATGGAGCATCCCTCCAACCCTCCCAGAGAAACTTTAGTGCAGAAACCCTGCACTACCTCACAACACTTAGGACAGCATCCCTGCCCTAGTGTGGAGCTCATAGGACAGCATCCCTGCCCTGCTCCAACTCAAGAGAAACAGCATCCCTGTTCTCTCTTCCAGCCAGATGGACAAAGTTTTTGCCCAGCTATGGCTTTTCTGAGACAGCACCCCTGTCTGGCATTTCCATCACTACAAATAGGTTCAGTGGACAATTCCCACTGCTCTAAACTAAAACTTACTGATAGAAACTCTGAAAATACATATTCACATTGTTGCTTAGCTAAAAAACTTCAAACAGGGTGGTTTACATCCCCACAGGGAAGTAACCATATAGTGGATGACAAAGGGAGTAACCAGTCTATTGCAGAGCTACTCTCTACTTATCACCACTTAGACAATAAAGTCTCAACTGGCCAAGGTTAGCCTTATTGTCCTTCGTTTGGGGGGGGGGTTGTGTGAGAAGGTAGCCTCTTTCTAGCCTTGTTACCCCCACTTTTGGCCTGTTTGTGAGTGTATGTCAGGGTGTTTGTCACTGTTTTCACTGTCTCACTGGGATCCTGATAGCCAGGCCTCAGTGCTCATAGTGAAAACACTATGTTTTCAGTATGGTTGTTATGTGTCACTGGGATCCTGCTGGTCAGGACCCCAGTGCTCATAGGTTTGTGGCCTATATGTATGTGTCACTGGGACCCTGTCACACAGGGCCCCAGTGCTCATAGGTGTGCATGTATATGTTCCCTGTGTGGTGCCTAACTGTCTCACTGAGGCTCTGCTAACCAGAACCTCAGTGGTTATGCTCTCTCATTACTTTCAAATTGTCACTGACAGGCTAGTGACCATTTTTACCAATTTACATTGGCTTACTGGAACACCCTTATAATTCCCTAGTATATGGTACTGAGGTACCCAGGGTATTGGGGTTCCAGGAGATCCCTATGGGCTGCAGCATTTCTTTTGCCACCCATAGGGAGCTCTGACAATTGTTACACAGGCCTGCCACTGCAGCCTGAGTGAAATAACGTCCACGCTATTTCACAGCCATTTTACACTGCACTTAAGTAACTTATAAGTCACCTATATGTCTAACCTTTACCTGGTAAAGGTTAGGTGCAAAGTTACTTAGTGTGAGGGCACCCTGGCACTAGCCAAGGTGCCCCCACATTGTTCAGAGCCAATTCACTGAACTTTGTGAGTGCGGGGACACCATTACACGCGTGCACTACATATAGGTCACTACCTATATGTAGCTTCACCATGGTAACTCCGAATATGGCCATGTAACATGTCTATGATCATGGAATTGCCCCCTCTATGCCATCCTGGCATTGTTGGTACAATTCCATGATCCCAGTGGTCTGTAGCACAGACCCTGGTACTGCCAGACTGCCCTTCCTGGGGTTTCTCTGCAGCTGCTGCTGCTGCCAACCCCTCAGACAGGCAGCTGCCCTCCTGGGGTCCAGCCAGGCCTGGCCCAGGATGGCAGAACAAAGAACTTCCTCTGAGAGAGGGTGTGACACCCTCTCCCTTTGGAAAATGGTGTGAAGGCAGGGGAGGAGTAGCCTCCCCCAGCCTCTGGAAATGCTTTGTTGGGCACAGATGTGCCCAATTCTGCATAAGCCAGTCTACACCGGTTCAGGGACCCCTTAGCCCCTGCTCTGGCGCGAAACTGGACAAAGGAAAGGGGAGTGACCACTCCCCTGACCTGCACCTCCCCTGGGAGGTGTCCAGAGCTCCTCCAGTGTGCTCCAGACCTCTGCCATCTTGGAAACCGAGGTGCTGCTGGCACACTGGACTGCTCTGAGTGGCCAGTGCCACCAGGTGACGTCAGAGACTCCTGCTGATAGGCTCCTTCAGGTGTTAGTAGCCTTTCCTCTCTCCTAGGTAGCCAAACCCTCTTTTCTGGCTATTTAGGGTCTCTGTCTCTGGGGAAACTTCAGATAACGAATGCATGAGCTCAGCCGAGTTCCTCTGCATCTCCCTCTTCACCTTCTGATAAGGAATCGACCGCTGACCGCGCTGGAAGCCTGCAAACCTGCAACATAGTAGCAAAGACGACTACTGCAACTCTGTAACGCTGATCCTGCCGCCTTCTCGACTGTTTTCCTGCTTGTGCATGCTGTGGGGGTAGTCTGCCTCCTCTCTGCACCAGAAGCTCCGAAGAAATCTCCCGTGGGTCGACGGAATCTTCCCCCTGCAACCGCAGGCACCAAAAAGCTGCATTTCCGGTCCCTTGGGTCTCCTCTCAGCACGACAAGCGAGGTCCCTCGAATCCAGCGACACCGTCCAAGTGACCCCCACAGTCCAGTGACTCTTCAGCCCAAGTTTGGTGGAGGTAAGTCCTTGCCTCACCTTGCTGGGCTGCATTGCTGGGAACCGCGACTTTGCAAGCTTCTCCGGCCCCTGTGCACTTCCGGCGGAAATCCTGTGTGCACAGCCAAGCCTGGGTCCACGGCACTCTAACCTGCATTGCACGACTTTCTAAGTTGGTCTCCGGCGACGTGGGTCTCCTTTGTGCAACTTCGGCGAGCACCGTTTCACGCATCCTCGTAGTGCCTGTTTCTGGCACTTCTCCGGGTGCTATCTGCTTCAGTGAGGGCTCTTTGTCTTGCTCGACGTCTCTTCTCTCTGCAGGTCCAATTTGCGACCTTCTGGTCCCTCCTGGGCCCCAGCAGCGTCCAAAAACGCCAAACGCACGATTTGCGTGTAGCAAGGCTTGTTGGCGTCCATCCGGCGGGAAAACACTTCTGCATGACTCTCCAAGGCGTGGGGGATCCATCCTCCAAAGGGGAAGTCTCTAGCCTTTGTCGTTCCTGCAGTATTCACAGTTCTTCAGCCTAGTAGGAGCTTCTTTGCACCAACCGCTGGCATTTCTTGGGCATCTGCCCATCTCCGAGCTGCTTGTGACTTTTGGACTTGGTCCCCTTGTTCCACAGGTACCCTCAGACAGGAATCCATCGTTGTTGCATTGCTGATTTGTGTTTTCCTTGCATTTTCCCTCTAACACGACTATTTTGTCCTTAGGGGAACTTTAGTGCACTTTGCACTCACTTTTCAGGGTCTTGGGGAGGGTTATTTTTCTAACTCTCACTATTTTCTAATAGTCCCAGCGACCCTCTACAAGGTCACATAGGTTTGGGGTCCATTCGTGGTTCGCATTCCACTTTTGGAGTATATGGTTTGTGTTGCCCCTATCCCTATGTTTCCCCATTGCATCCTATTGTAACTATACATTGTTTGCACTGTTTTCTAAGACTATACTGCATATTTTTGCTATTGTGTATATATATCTTGTGTATATTTCCTATCCTCTCACTGAGGGTACACTCTAAGATACTTTGGCATATTGTCATAAAAATAAAGTACCTTTATTTTTAGTATAACTGTGTATTGTGTTTTCTTATGATATTGTGCATATGACACTAAGTGGTACTGTAGTAGCTTCACACGTCTCCTAGTTCAGCCTAAGCTGCTCTGCTAAGCTACCATTATCTATCAGCCTAAGCTGCTAGACACCCTATACACTAATAAGGGATAACTGGGCCTGGTGCAAGGTGCAAGTACCCCTTGGTACTCACTACAAACCAGTCCAGCCTCCTACAGAGTCCTCCCAACGCTTTTTTGCATTAGACACGGTTTCTTTATATAGAGTCCTAGCTTGCTTGATCTCCCCCTGGGAACCAGACATTACCACTGCTTTAAGCCCAGACTTGGCCTTTGAACACCTCATCAAACCATCCCTTGCGTGCCCCTTTTCCTTCACATGGCTTTGACCGCCTTGCTTGATTAAAAAAAAACCCGTAGCTGAATAGCCATATTATCATGGATTTTTAGAATCGGAATGTTCCCTACAGTCTGCTCTTCGTACTCAGCCAAGTTATTTAAAAAGATTTGGTATATTGCTCTGATTGATATGGGTTAGACATCACTTTTGGCCAAGTAACCTTAGTGAATTTATTATTCCAGCATAGAGGCGGGATTATTGTAGCATGATTATTATATGTTCTCCTGAACATTTCTCCAGAAAGGGTTAAAAGCAGGGGAAAGTGATCACTATCACTTCTCACTATTACTTCCATATCTTCCAAGTGGGGCCATAAACTAACATCAACTAAGAAATAATCTATAGTACTTGTAGAATTGCCCCTTTTGAACGTAGGTGCTATGTTCATATCAGATGGCGTCCTGCCACTGCAGGCCATAAGGCCATGTTTTAGACATAATAAAGCTAATTGTGTGGCCACCCGAGATTTTTTTGCAGGGCCAAGTAATAGAAAGCTGCAGGATCCCCCACATCTCATCCTCTTCATCAGTTAGGTCATTAATAAGGGTGGAGGGTTCAAAGGTACAATTAACATCTCCGACTGCAATTAAAATAGTCGAGGGGTGAAGGCTTCCCATGAATTCGGACAAAATAGCCAAGGTATGAGACTCGGAGCTGCATGAGACCGATCGTATATAAACATTAACAATAACAATTGATAGAGTTTTTTTTAACGTAATACACATGGCTTCTATATCTACAGAATCAATTTCCAGAAGCTTGTAATCACACTGCAGGTTCTTGTTAACAAGTAATAACAGCCCACCTTTCGCCCGGCCCATCCCCTTCTCTGAGGGTATAGCAGGAACACTAAATGAAAGAAATCCATCTATAATAGTAGCATCCTCTGCCCAAGTTTCTTGAAAGAGACAAACATCTATATCCTTGATAAAAAAAAGGCCCATTCACTATCCTCTAGTTTGCCAACCCAGAAAGGTTCCAGGACATGAGTTCTAATGTGCATTTGCCTTTGTTTTTCACCACAGTTGAACAACCTACGTCCCCTGGGCCCAGGTTGTTGGTACAAATATCAAATGTTGGTACTCTATTATTCCCCTTCAAATGTAAGACCTTGGGGCTGACCATCACATGAATCACTGGTTCAGGAGTCAGTCATACAGAAGCAGGCAGCTGCCCAAAATCGGTAGCTGCCTTACATACAACACCTCCACAAGAACTAGTTACGCCATCTGGTCCATCCAGTCCGCTATCTGGTCCATGATGGTGTGGGTTTAACATAAGTCTTATCCTCCCCATGGTTGCTGCTCTGTTCAAGTGGGTGCGAGAGTCAAAATCCATTAGTTGAGTCACTATAGTCTCATCTTGAAAATGGATAGTAATTATGTCAAAATTGGTCCCTAAGATGCTGTTCCTCTTGGCCGATGTTATATCCGAAAGAATGACAAAGAGAGGCAACTTTGTCGGGAGCGTATCCAATGTATGACTTTATTAATCAAGGAGGCTTGGTTCTCAACTGACCCTGGCAATAGTTTTGGAACATTAGTGAGATAGATTTTATTTGTTCCATAGTTTGTGCACAAATCTTGTTCTTTATTAGCTGTATTCTCAATATTGTTACCGGGGAAATTGCTATTGTAAAAATGTTTGTATGGCCTATTAGAAGATTGTGTGGAATTGTCCCCTTGGTCAATTTCAGGGGGGTCGGATCCATTGATCCTACCTCTGACTCTACCACTAGTAGAATTAATTGCCCAGTTCCCTAAACAATCCCCGTTTCTGGGTACATTTTCAACCCTCCCTTTGGGCCTCAAGTTATCTTTAGTAGGGTTGCGGCGATTAACTTCCCTCCCTTGTGGAATTGTCCCCCCTCTGACGGGGAGACAAGAATTGACCTTTAGCTCAGCCCCCTTGTTTGGGGCAGAGGAGAGGAATACTTCTTTCCCTCTGACCTCCCCACAAACCCTACAAGTCCCTTCGCACACACAGTTATTCCCATGCTGATGCACAAAATTACTCTTCAAAAAATCTATTAATACCAGAACCAGTCCCTTGACTTCATCAACTCTCTGGAGAACTTTAGCCAGATTGCCACTACAAGCTGCTGGTTCATTGCCTTCCGGATCGGGCTCAGAGGTCAATGGAATAGCACTGGAATTAAATGTTCCAACTTCGGGCGTGATTGCGCTCGCAGGCACAGGAGGGTCCTCTATTGCCAGCAGTGGTTCAAAGCGATAAATACACAATAGACTTGGAACCACTTTAATCACCGGGCTCAACGGGAGAAAAGACGGAGTATTTGGTACATATGGGGATCCCCCCTGGGGTATTAAAGGACACTCTATACTAAAAGTGGGTTTTTGAGTGGGGTCCCTGCAAATGTGCGGAACCCCACCCCCCTCAACCCCAGTTGTTGCATCTAAAGGAGTCTTTTTCCACTTCTTTATAAATATCTCTGAGATTTTCCTGTCCTTGGGGGGGGCTTTCATTGAGTTGTTTATGCCCGTGGTGTGAGCACCTAACATAGACTCAACTTCTTTGACTAAGAGGTCAATTTCGTCAAGTGGATTTAGCTTGTTAGATGAGCCCGAATTCAGAGATCTATTTGAGCGATTTTTCGCTATTTTGGTTCCCTTAGCTTGCGCTGGTAAATCTGTAGCCTTCCTTTTCCCCATAATAAAAAAACACTCGTAAAATCAATAAATACAAATGCAAGAAGAAAAGAAAAGGAAAATAACTCTCTTACTTGTATATTGAATGTCCTGCCACTGGAGTAACTGGCCCTGCCTGCCAAGCCTCTTCCGGAAAATAACAGCGTCTCGCTCTCCTACTAGGTACTTGTTTAGATAGGGCCCACCGAGGTTAAGGCCACCACTAACAGAGAGGAGCTTGTAAGGACCTGTTGGTAATACAGCTGTAGTGATGAACGGAGCTGCTCAGATAAACTGTACAGTTTCTCTTAGGTGACAGCTAAGCTCCTTGCTGCAAATGAAAGAGGGGGATCCCAGCCCAGCCTCCTCCGGTCTCCGACGGGCACCTGACGGGCCCGCCTTTGGCCCGGGCTTTGCCCGGGCACCACCCGCCCGCGTCCTGCGAGGTGGGAGCGATGTAAAAAATTTAAAGGGCTCCTGCCCTTTACTTGTGCAGACACTGGTTGCTGGTTGCTCTGGCCCCCGGGCGTGGTAGGCGCGTGTCCCGCGAGGTGGGAGCGCTGGAAAGAATTTAAAGGGCTCCTGCCCTTTACTTGTGCTGACGCTGGTTGCTCTGGCCCCCGGGTGTGTTAAGCGCACGTCCCGCAAATCGGGAGCGCTGGAAAGAATTTAAAGGGCTCCTGCCCTTTACTTGTGCTGACGCTGGTTGCTCTGGCCCCCGGGCGTGGTAGACAACCTAATAATTTATATATTTTTAAACAACTCAAATAAAAATATTTCTTACAATTCTAAGGTGGTCATTCTGAGTTTGGCAGGCGGCAGAGGCCGCCTGCCAAACTCAACCCGTCACCTGACTGAATTCGGCAGTAAAATGCACGACTGGGCTGTGCATGGAGACCCCTGCACTGCCCATGCAAAGTGCATGGGTAGTGCAGGGGCCCCCAGGGGGCCCCAGGCACCCCCATTCCACCAGCTTTTCCATAGCAGTGTAAACCGCCATGGAAAGGCTGGCAGAATGGAAGTCGCTGCCCTGGCAGCTTACTACCGCAGGGACCACCTGGCTGGAGGCTGACTGCAGCCTGGCGGTGTCGGCGGTTTGACCTCGGCGGTCCGATGGCCAACCCGAGTCTGGCGGTCTCAAGACCCACATACTCGGAATGACCCCCTAAGTCTGCAAAAAATATCTCAAACTTAAAAATGTTTCTTAATTATTTAGTGAATAATAAATCTGGAATATAGTTTTCTTTTAACATGAAAATTATTTCACATAACATGCTTTAATAATAAATTGATTTAGGTAGAGAAAAGCAAAATATCAATTGACAGGAATATAAATACAATAAATGAAAAATATTAATTAAAAACTACATATCGATAACATAATCAAAGATATTGTGGTCAGAAATCAATTAAAAAAGATTCATGATTGCCATCCTGGTGGTTGATGTTAAACAGATTCTGCAAATGCCTATATCTATGTGGCTGTTTTGCACAAATTATTTTTCTTAAGTACGCTTTTGTTTCTACAGACATAAGCGTGGACAAAGATCACAATATATTACTAATTGAATCATTTTTATATTTGAAGCATGGATGCTAATATTAGTAGGGAGACTGAGGAAATATCACGGACTAAAATTAAATAGAGCTGTTTTTTTAGTACTTATAGGGGCTACATTGAGGTAATAGTTGCTATTAGCAAATATCATTCAGACTACTTCAGCTGGCTCTACTTATGAAGAAGTAGTTAATTTCTCTAATAAAACAAAGTTAGTTACTGCCATAACTATTTGGTGCCTGCAGCTTTTTCTGGCGGTGACATTACTGGGTGTAGTTGCCAGCTGGACTTCGTTTATTCCTCCCAGACAAACACACAATAGACAAATTAGGTGAATTTGGATGGGCCATCAGCTGGAAAGAAGGGGGGAATGAACCTAGGCACAACCACATTTACAAATGAATGAACTGAGTCCTGCCTTTACATAAAGGTTGTGTACCTGCTGCATTGGTTATGAAGCCAGCTTGAGGCAAGCACAGGGGAGGCAGGGAACTTCAAGGACTTCAAAGGGAATTCTCCAGAACCTTCTCCTACCTCAAAGTGGGCACCTTATATAAATATTGGCCCCTCAGCCACCACTTTTCAGTGCACCTCTGCACTTCCGGAAGGTTCAAAAGGACTGCTGTGCTGCTCTGCAAGAAGGATGTCTACTCTGTTGCCCTGCTGGCCATGTGCCTGCTGCACTGCTATATGAGAAGTGCTGAACTTGCACCTTGAACCCAGGACCACTGGAGTTAATCCAGGGGATAGTTGGCTTACCTTCTAATCGGAGCCTCGGAGACAGGAATGACCTTGAACCATGCACCTAAACTCTGCTTGCTGTGAGTCCTGCCCGTCAAGTGAAGCCACCCTAGTCCTGGACATTTGGAAGCCGACCTGAAGGTTTTCTACCAGCCCAGCTGTGATCCCCATTGTAACTGACGTAACTGGCGTAAAGAGAGCCAGAGAACTACAAAGCCTCACTCTGGAGCTGTCATCCTCATAGGAATTAACTCAAAGTGCTGCAAAGCTCCACAAAACCATGACAGTACAGCTTAATTGAAAGTGGTGCCAGACAATGGGAAGCCTCACAAAGCAACGCCACAAGGGCTGTGCACCAGAACTTAAAGTATTTTGCTCAGTCACCAGACAGCGCTACATTGTGGTCAAATGGTAACCCAATTTCCAATACTTGAATCCATGTGTAATAGCACATTCCTTTCCTAGGGCCAATACCATCCCTTGTATTGCACAAATGTAGAGTGTGTAGTGAGACCTAGTATTTTTTGTTGTACGAGTATACAAAACAGTTGATGTTCAGATATTTTGTGTTTCCAAACAATGCAGGATTTGTTTGAATCTTTATGAGCTGCTTTAGTATTACAAACTTCCAACAGGAATGTACCATGTAAAGATGTAAACAACCACATACATCTTAAGACAACAATCGTAACTCATGGAATGAATTAATCAGCCAAGAAAGTAGGAAGTCCAATGCAATTACAGGCAAAATATCACTATATGAAATAATTCCTACATTGTATGTTATTCGTACAATTTATCATGAATATGAATGATTAGCAAATCTGTACCCATAAGCTATAACACTGCTGTGAGTCATCCTTACCATTACGAGATACCAGAATGTTCTGTGTCAGGGCAGTATACCGCAGAACATTTGCTTTTTGAGAGCTCGTTTTACTCAATTATCCATTGCCCCCATGATAGTTGTCTGATATGCAAAGTTAGCTTACCCTTCTACCACGGCAGTGCTTAATTTGAGCCAGTGGTTGCCACTGGGGGCCACCAGGATTCGTTTTTGGGAACTGACACTTATTTTTAAGCATCAGTCATTTCACAAGAGCAACAGAGGGAAAAACAAACAATGAGCATACATGAAGGAAAAAAAAGCTGGAAAAACATCACAAAGGAGGAAAGCACGAGAGGCAAGAGTGAGATAAATGGGCAGGTATAGGTCTGGTAGTAGAACAAAGAGGCATCAAAAGTTTAAGACAACCAGCCTTGGTATTCCCACCAACTTTTAATTGTACCGGCCACAATCATCTGAGAAGAGCTATGGGCACCGCCACTCAGTATTTCACAAATTAAACATTGCTCCCAGTGTTATCATTACACCATCCTTAGGCCTTTCTTTACATTACCACGTATCACTCTTCACGCAGCTGAAGTACATGCCTATTGTGTTCAGTAGTCCTACTTAATTACTCTGAGTACTGCAGCCTTATCTTCTGTGTATGCTAGTGTAAGCATACTAACTTAACAACTAGAATGCCAAAGCTTTTCAACATCCTATATTGTTTTTTCTGAAATGTCTGTTTCATACAGCATCATGCACTTCATGCTCCTTTTTCTAACTCTTGCAGGTCTTTTTCGAATCTGCTTTCTCTCTTTCTCCCTGTTTCCTGTCTTGCTCTTTCTGTCTTATTTTTTACCCTTCACTCTGGGTCATAGTCAAATTTAATTGTTTATCTCTTTGCCCAAAAAGAGGGTGGCTATATGCCCCACCTGATGCCAAAACCCCAAATTAATCACTGATCAGCACATTTTAGTTTTGCTTTTACAAAGTGTCATTGATGGGCTCACATTTAGTGCATTAACATGTTACATAGAGAATACATTTGGAAGGTATTGGATAGTAAGTCTTAGGACCCCACACCAACTGATCTAGGCCAATGCTTCTGCTTACCTTGTGTTAATGGCAAAATGTGCGCTGGCATCTCAGAATCCCAGGATTCTGCCAGGATGAATGGTAAAACTTGCATGACAAGTGCCAAAAACCAATGTTGAAATAGATTGAAGTAGATAGTTGATGAAAAACAGCCTCCCAGAATAATAGAAGCTAAACATGGGTGTCACATGACATTGGAGGAAAGACTTTAAATTGATCACCATGCTATTTGAGATAGAAAAGGGACTGCTGCTGCATTATTGGATGCAAGGTCCATTAGGCTCATTGTTTGGTTGTTGTTATGGGTTCTAGACTGACCTGTGGATTGTTTTTAATTAGCTTCACTTACTTAATTTAAAACATTTACCAATCAAATTCTATAGCACACATAGAGAAACATGAATAGCTGTTCATAGCTAACAGTCTTGAGATGTAAATTGCATAACTGTAAATGTGAGGACTTGAGGTACAGTGTTAGAGAGAAAAGGTGGTTGTCTTAGGGCATGAAACTGCTTAATTTGTGGAAAGAGAGATAGAGGGAGCTTGTATAGTAAAAACAAATGCATGGGGCCAGTACCAGGGTGAAAGAAAGTAAGGGTTATTTGTTACTGAAGTGTGAAAAGCAACTGTGAATTTGTGGCATGTAACCTAAAAATCCCCATGGACATAAAAGGAGGACTTCATCACTGTCTCTCTGATTACAAGGCATTTTGCCAGCCAAATGTAGATTTTCCTAGTAAATTTATGAAAGAAAGTCTTAATTTTATTAAAGACACGGAGGCGAGTATTATGCTTTCTCTTTTCTTCATTTTTAAATAGCAGCTGCAGTCAAACTACAAAACCCATAAGGCAAACGACAGTAGCCAATGGGAAACGATTAGTAGTCCATGAAATACAGCAATGGCCATCGAGCTGACCCAATAATACGTATCTTGACTGAGAACAGCCCTCTTTTCTTGCGCGAGCTTAATAAGTAACGAATAAAGGAAAAATGGTACAACAAATACATATAGCCATTAGAACGGATAACATTTCCCGAAGAATCCCCAAGGGTCCAGCAACAAAGTCCGGAAGAGTCTGTGGTTATGAGAATAGAGAATTCCAGGAAGAAGGACAGGACGGAATCCCAGCCGGTGGAGAAAAGAATCAATCCTTAGGCAGAAGGCTGTTGAGTCGTTGAGGAAGCTGAGGGAATAAACAAAATCGTGAGAATTGTAGAGGTGGGATAATACTCGCCTCCGTGTCTTTGATAAAATTAAGACTTTCCTTCATAAATATACTAGGAAAATCTACATTTTATGACAAGCACTTAGGCTCCTATTATGCTGTTTTAAATCGAATCTACAACATTCAATGAAGCATGGTGAATTGGTTTACAATAAAACACTTTAAAAACATTATCATTAGACCAATCAGCCGATCTGAGAATGTCCTCAAGGCGAGAACCAGCCCAAAAGGCTTTAGAAGCCATAGCTCTTCTGGCTGAGTGGGTATTAAAAATGGAGGTATCAATACCAGCAAGGGACATAACCCAACGGACCCAGCGGGCCAAAGATGGAGAGGAAACAGGATTGAAAGGTTTTCTAAAGGATATAAGGAGTTGGAAAGAAGAGGAGTTCCTCAAATCGGCTGTCTGGTGTTCATAGACTTTCAAACACTAGCCCACACATAACTTGGGGTAATCAGGGAAAAAAGGGTAAAAAACTGATGAAAGGTTAGTTTTGGTACATCTATAAACATTAAAAAGAACACCTGTTGGGGTAAACTGACGAGCTGTAATATCTAACGCTCTAACATCGGATAAACGTTTGAAAGAAATGAGGCATAGTAGCATGGTAAGCTTGGTGGACAATTGTTTTTTTTTTTTTTTTGTGTTGTATTTTTTTATTGTTAGTTGCATCATATTACACAGTGTACAGAAACCAGTCTATTACTCTAAGCCATTTCTGTTTCTAATCATATTTTCTCTTAGTGTAGGCAACAAGTACAAATATACATTCTGTGAATCATTATCAATATACATGTCTGTTTCCTTTAAACATTATGCATGGGTGATTACATTTTTATATCTCTCTTGTCTACCTCCATGTCATTTGCAATAGCCGTGACATTTTTCGTATAACGATACAGATACAATCAGAGGTTCGTTGAACGATCCATTATAACCATCTTGTAAAAGAAGAGGAAGAAAAACAAAAGAACAAGAACCCATTCGCTCCATGATGTCCTCGTTATATAACTCTGCTGTAAAAACAGTCGGGTTCAATATTAATCAAATGCCCCAGTTGCCATCTCCAAGTCTCCCAGATATGCTGCTAGTCATTTAAGGAACATAAGTCATAATGCTTAGTAATAAGGATGGGGTACGGTCAGGGGTAATGGGAGACCATTAGGGATGTACTGAGAAATATAAGGAAAAGCAATGGTTAGTGTGGGTTGTATGAATGGAAGAAGGACGAGGGATGACGGGTGAGGGAGGGGTGTCTAGGGTAAAGATCAGAAAAGATAGAAGATAGAGAATAAAAAGAAAAGGCATGGAAGAGATAGGGAAAGAAAAACCATACATATAAATTGTATTAGTATCTATGATATCCAATAGGCAAAGGGAGAATAAGAAAATAACAACGGTAGTAATAATAATAATCACCGCAGTAATAATGATATTGATATTGATATTAATAGTGATAGTGATAGTGACCGAGGGGAAGGGGTCGCGTAGATTCAAGAGGCAAATCATTATATTGGCTGCGTCCATATGAAGGGAGGACAATTGTTTTAATGAAAGCATTGAATTATCAGGCCAAGAAATGAAAAGATTTAAAACAGTATTCACATCCCACAAAGAACTATATTTAGGTTTAGGAGGATTAGAAAATTGTACTCCCTTTAACAAACAGCAGACTGGTGGATGTTCTCCAACCGGTTTTCCATTGATGAAAGAATGGTTAGAAGAAATCGCTGACCTGTACAAATTTATAGTACGAAAGGTCTTACCTTTGCTGGCCTCCGCAGCCAAAAAATTAACAATCAAAATTACATCTGTTGTAAAGGGATCAACATGTTTTCCCACACACCAGCTATGCTGAGGTACTGGGTTTTTCAGAACCGGTACTGATCCGGTAACCCAGCGGTGCCAGGGTACACCCAAAGACCTCGGGTACTTTCCTGATTCAGACCACAGAAACTCAGAGTCTTCTAGGTGAAGTCAAAGATCAAATTTATTGGCTGCAGCCAAGTAACAAGCGTCCTAGAAGTACAACAGCACGGTTTGTATGTTCTCAGGAGACTGTGTTTCAATGCAAAGTCAGGTTTCCTTATACAGTTTTTTAAGCTTCAGGCAAACATTCTTGACATTTTGGTTGGTCATTCACATGTTTTCACTACAATGGAAAAAACAGTGTCATGATGAAACTTCATATTTCATGTCATCTAACCCATAATAAATTACCCGGCAAGGCCTAGTATTTTACATCAGATAAGTGTGGACCCCCAATAAAAACGGGCACCTCCCCCTTGTAAAGTAAGAAGAAGAAAAGAGCAGGTGCAGGTGTGAGCAAGATTAGGCAGGGTGTGTGAGCGATAATAAGGGTTTTATGGCATGGTGTGCCTTGATGCTATCTGATTCGGCCACTGGGAGAGGGACTGACCAAACAGGTTTGGCCTGAGGCAATGGTTCCAGCTTGCCCAGGTCAGAGAAAAGTCAATCAAGGTGTACGTGTCCTTGGAATCAAATCTGACTGTATTATAAGCCTATGTGAGGGCAACTTTTAAAAATGGCTGCCGTGTATAAAATGGGAGCCACGAGTGCAGGACGAAAATGGCAATTTCGAGGTGAAAACGCTGCTGGAATTGAGCGAAAATGCTCATGCTTAGTGTACTAGTCATTATCGGTCTTTTGATACTAAAATCGTACTGCTGTGGCAAAGTAAATTACATGGGTCCAGAATTTTTAGAACCACAAACCCTCCTTTTGCCCTTACATAGGCAATAAACCTATTATCATGCTAATCTGAGTCCAGGTCTATGTTTATAAGGCCATGGAGATGTTGCTGGAGCAAAATTCTAGTACTTGGTAACTCTCTCTGGACAGGTCTCCTCGAACATGAAGTAGCACAAAAGGCCACATATGGCAGGACAAAATAAGGAACACCTCTATCTGCAGTAGGTGGCATAAGATCACACACCCAACAATTAGTGATGTTCACTACTAACTAGTGTTGATGCAGAAGCTGTACAAAAGAATTGCTTACTAATTCTGATCTTCTAACCTGCTCATGTTCAGGAAAAGGGTGAAAAGAGTGCAAAGAAACAATAGTAGGAAAAGACATAGGTTGGGAAGTGGGTGCAGAAGTCAATTGAGTAGAGAAAAACAATCCCGCCCATAAATGACAACGTCATGTTTAAAAGACACTAGAAAACACGTTATTAAGAACATATAGACAACGGGAGAAAGTAGTGACCACTATTACCAATGAAATAATAATTTTTCACAACCCTAACCAAAAAGCAAATCCTAAAATTATCTAGTAACATTTTTAGGGCTCCTCTGCATTTCAGTAATTTTTGTATGTTCAGGTGGAACAGTGGTGACTCATCAATGCTCTAAGGTGAAAAGGGGGTACTCTTTCCACAGAAAATGGACTTTATTCTGCTTTTACTAAACAGAATAGTACTTTAAAACACTGCCAGCAAAACAATCAGTCTCCTAACACCTAGTCTATACAATCACACGGAAACCTCTTGTGAAACCAACTATGCCCAGAGTCCGTTCAAAAAGCCTCTCTGGCAGGCTTCTATTGTCCATCAAATTTTCTTTTTTTGTTTTCTTTCGCATGGGCCTCTCAATTCAGGCCTCTTCGTGAGAAAAGTACTGCTTAGTTGGAGTGCCCTCCTGGCAAACACCCACAGCTCACTCGAAAGTCTCAATGTCTTAAAGCAATGCACCAGTGTCTCTCCTCTGTGGCAGACACTACAAACAATGTGCTCTTCATTGATCAAGGGCACAAATCATCTCGTGCAGACCCAAGCACCATTAATTGGGAAATAGCTCAAGCTCAGCAGCACTTTCAGACTCCAACACTCATTATTTAGTGTCAGAGGACGCTCAAGCTGCTCTTTCATGGGCACCACAATATAGTGCCTTTTTCCAAACTTGAAATCTCCAGTGCACTGCCCTTCTTCCGTTGGAGCAAAGAAAAGAGGGTGTGTGGCCAAAACTCAGGCCAAGGGGCTCAAGGGATTGCACACTGTCAGAGGTTACCAGCACATGACAGGTAGAGAAATGAAACCTCAAAACAGCTCTGCTATCAACAACAGGAATCCTTCTCTTTAGCTCTTTTACACTGAAACTTTGGTTTTGTGATGTCCAACGCCGTTTGATGGAGCAAGTACGATACCATGCGCTGGCGATCGCTGTCCAGCTTTGCTACTTTCTGGGTGCTGAGACTGTAGGGCCAAGACGTCCGTCTTTCATCTGTAGCTGTCACTGATGGGAATTAGGCTTAAATCAATGTCCTGCAGGTTATTATGACTTGATACCCGCAGAATCTAGTGACGTAGGAAATGTGCCACAGTTGTTAGTTTCCTTCAATTTAGTAAAAAAACAGTTCATGGTTTTTAACAAGGGGACTGCAAGCAGGTGGTCTGCAATCTTCAAAGGAGTAGCCATACACCATGGGCATAAAATACAAAGACAAAGGCAGAAGGGCAAAACAGGGTCTCTAGCATCTTTAATTGGGTTCTCTCCATTATTCTCTGCCATCTATAGCTACATGAGAATTCTATCTGAATGGATTTCCTCACACAGTGGCATTGTCTAATGGGGTAAACACATATTTTCCTCAATGATTAAGTCTAGGTGTTCCTCCTTACCTTAGAACATCTCAATAGATAAATCACATGATACCGATTATCAGGGACATGTAGAAACCTTCCTTTAAAAACTGTGCATCAGGTGCACTATGCAATACACAGGCTAATAGTCAAATGTGCAAACAAAAAGACAAGAACTAGAGGGTCCTGATATTTGCATGATTAGGACACATCTGATCCCACCAAAAATTAAAGTAGCAGGAACAGAAGGGAACCGAAAACCAAATTAAAATAGACATTGAAAATTCGTCATGTTCAAAAAGGTAAACATAAGATATCTCCTATTGAAATGGAAAACTTGTCTTACTATAATATTGAGTCAGTTAACCAGTCTATCGCTACCCTGACAGTCAGGCTGGAAAACATTGAAGCAGGCCTAAGGCAAATTCTTGAAAACCAGTCTGGTCATACCAAAGGGAATTATACATAACATGGGGGTCCCTGGTACATCACTGCAGTCTGGAAATGTGAACCTGAACAATACATCAATAATAATAAAAGGGCTGTCTGGTGAAAGGAATTCGAAAAAGAAAAATGGGACTAGGACATAGCTAAAATCTCAATAACTAAGCATGATGCGACATTGGTCAGGGGAAGTAACAAAAGAAAAAATCTATAGGAAGAACCAAAAAAATTATTTGGGTGATAGTCAGGCATGTGACACAACACCGAGAGTACAGGTGATACACAAAGGCCAAAGTTACACAAATTTTAACTCTACCGTTGGCGACTACACCATATACGGTACTCCTAGCTAATGTTTCAGTTCCTTCTTCAGGAAAAAATGAAAACCTGGTTTTCTTTTAAGAAACAAAAGCCATATGCTACTTAGAAAACAGAACATCATTAACTAATGTAATATAGAAATTAGGCCACCTTGAGTCACAGTTCTATAATTTCATCCTTAGGTCCAATCAAGGCTACATAAATGTAGGGCTGCCTGTTCCTTTAAGGGAAGGGTCAGTAACGTGACTAACTGCAGGTGACACACTTTGATCCTGTATATCTCTTTTTATTTTCCTTCAATACCATTATAGCCAAATAGACATGCACTGGTGAAGTGTTGTCTCTTATGTTCACAGCATGAAATATCATTATCTGTGGAATTTAGTAACCAGAACAAGTTCAACCAACTGTTGCGTAGCGATGGGCATCGTCATGACCATCCCCTCACAACACAGGGGAGCTTGTAATAGTATCAAAAGCAGCAACAAACATGCAAAAAACAAATAAAAAATAATAAAAACGCACAAAACGTCAAGCCATCAGATATACTTGCTGTGTATCAAGCACAAAAAGCATAGACAAAACAATAGCATGTGTGAATAAGCGGTGACACACAACACCATGTCATGTACTTTATGCACTGTAAACCTGCAGCCCAAAACCCAATATCTGGGCCTGTTTAATTTGTCAGGTTTAAAATCCTTACCCTCCTTTTGACAGTAGATCACCAGGCAATGGAAATCTGCTGTCAAATATAACTTTACTGTTTCTCTTCTAACATACAGGACCAGCAAGAACAATTCATGATAGGACCAAATACATGAAAATAAATTTCCATTACTTAACTGTTACCCTCTTGTCAGTTACTTCGCAACATCAAGCCACCTTAGTTTTACCTTTCTAAAAGTAAAAATTGTTACACTGACACTCCATATTAATTTGGCACCTACAATTTCCATTGTGAAAAATAAGTCTTAATTGGCAAATCGTTCTCATTAAGGCATGTAGCCTTCAAAATTTTAGAAAAGGGCTGCATCTTATTTTCTGTCTAAGACTTAATGCAACACTTCGTTTTCTGTCAAATAAAAGCAACTAGCAGGCATCATTTTATTTTTTTTAGAGCGGAGACACAAATGTATCAGTTCTGCAGAGCATTTAACATGATGTTGGGACTTTCGAAGAAACCCCTTTTTTTTGTATTTTCCCTTTGGAATTAAGTTCTTTAATTGTATTGATGTTCTTCTGGAGAAACCAGAAATCCCACTTTTAGAGGCCCATAGGGTCATTCTGCATTTCACAGAGACAAGGCCCTAATTTAAAAGGTCACAAGTGTCAACATGACAGCCTCCTCCATTGTTTATGGGAAAACTAAAGATAGCATCTCAGCAGCGTGACTTGAGCCAGCCTCTGTAGCTCTCCTAGCTTCTGCCACTCTGAATCTGTCAAAGACAATAGGCCTTCCTATTTTCCTTCTAACCTGCAATAATTCACTCTATTTAAAAAAACAATTTTTTCCTTTTTAGGCGCTAAATTTTTTTTATCTCTATTTCCAGATTATTAAACTACATTTACTGTGAATAATTCACAAACCTTAATAACACACATACCAGTTGTTAGAATAAATGCTTGTTGCAATCCCATGCAATGGTACATATTTCATCAACCTCGAATGAATGAACGTCTCAGTAGGCCCAGCTGAAGTTAGAACCTTCAACCTTGATATTAAAACAAGCCTTTGTACTGGCACATTGACTCATTGAATCATAAGAAGGCACAACCTGCAAATATATATCAAACCTAAATGTATGCATTTACTGAAGCATGAGACACTTTAAAAAGTACTCTGAATGAAGGAAAATGCAGTTTAAACAGTGCTTTTGCCCAAAATCGACTTTGATATTTTAGGCATTAAAAAATCAATATCCTACAATTTTCTTGCATAATATGCATTACCAGAATGTCTATTACACAATCCATGAGTCAGCCATTGAAAATATTAACTTATACTTTATAGAAATGAGCTTGTTTGCTCCTGCGCCAAGGGAAAATTGCACATACAAATGTCATTTTAGTGGTGCAACATAACTTAAATTAAATTTTAATGTTAGGAGGTCATAGTATAGGTATTAAGCTTTATAAATATTTAAAAAACGATTTTGAAAGGCACTTATTTTTTAAATAATTTTTCCATAATTAATAATTTTCTTTAAAAAATAAAATAAAAACCCAATTATTCTTTTTTTTGTGATAATTCCACATATAAAAGCAAGCTGCATCCCTTGCCTATTATTTGGGATACATTAACTCACAAGCCTAAGCGCATAAGCCTAACTTGAAATGCGTCACATTTTTGCGCCACTTTCATTTAAAAGGAAGGTTATGCAAAATTCCACCCATGTTTAACTGGGAAAGTGCTGGCTGAATTGAACATTCCTATCAAATATACTGCAGCTGAAAAGTTTGCCTGTGAACATCTAATACAATGCATCTAAGAAAAATGCTGTAAATGTATTTTTTTTTTTTTGCAAAAATAGATAATTTCGTTTTTTTGGGGCCCTATTTATATCTATTGAATGTGTTTTCTAATTTATTAAGCATTTAACGGCAGTTTTGTATATGTGCACAATTGCTCATTCTATAAATTAAAGAGCAACATATAGCTATGTTAGCACATCACACGGTTCCTTTCTGGATTTTTTCTAAGTTTCTACTTAATATTAATTAACCAACATTTTACTTAACAAACTGTAAACATCAAGAAGACTCACAAACACACATTGAGCTCATTTCAGATGTAAACAGAAAACACTCAGTACACACAATACAGCGCGCTTTAGCCATTTTTCATAAATAGCGCCGTCGCAATTTACTTACAGAACCGTTTGCACATCCTAGTTGTAAGTCATATTCACAAGAAAAAAAGAAAACTTTTCTCAATTATTTCCAAGAATAGCGGACCCATACTTTATTAAACGTGATGGGGCCTACTCCGTGATTCACATATAGTTCATAGGTTGGAGTTCCAATCGGAGGAACCGGACATGAGTTCTCCAACCGGGAGTCCCTTTTACAACCAAGACAAAACAAATTTCCAAGTCTGCTAAGACCAGGCATCTTCGCTCACTAGTCTAGCTTCAAACTTCAAAGGATTATCGTTTACGATAGTCTCGTGAATACACGAGTCCTTCGGCTTTAGTACTTGCAAGTTCCAAATCAAAGTGATCCTGAAGGGATACCAAACCAAATGTCCAACTAAGGACCAAACCAAGTGTCCAACTAAGGACTGGGAGACGCTCCACTTATACTTAACTGAAAATATCGATGACGTCACCAGAAGACTCGTCTTATCGTTTCTCTCTACCAAACATCAAGGGTCCAAATCAGGGCGATAGCCAGGGCAGCAGTCCTTCGTAGCCGTCGGGAAGCGGGGAACCTCGCAGCAAAGACTTTCGGACCACGTCGACATGCAGGGGTCGAGGAAGTGGCGGCCTTCCTCCAGAATTTTCACACGAAGCTCCCCACGGACCTCAGGCTTGGACCGGTACCGCTGGTATCACCCCACGTTGGACACCAACTGAGGTACTGGGTTTTTCAGAACCGGTACTGATCCGGTAACCCAGCGGTGCCAGTGTACACCCAAAGACCTCAGGTACTTTCCTGATTCAGACCACAGAAACTCAGAGTCTTCTAGGTGAAGTCAAAGATCGAATTTATTGGCTGCAGCCAAGTAACAAGCGTCCTAGAAGTACAACAGCACGGTTTGTATGTTCTCAGGAGACTGTGTTTCAATGCAAAGTCAGGTTTCCTTATATACAGTTTTTTAAGCTTCAGGCAAACATTCTTGACATTTTGGTTGGTCATTCACATGTTTTCACTACAAAGGAAAAAACAGTGTCATGATGAAACCTCATATTTCATGTCATCCAACCCATAATAAATTACCCGGCAAGGCCTAGTATTTTACATCAGATAAGTGTGGACCCCCAATAAAAACGGGCACCTCCCCCTCGTAAAGTAAGAAGAAGAAAAGAGCAGGTGCAGGTGTGAGCAAGATTAGGCAGGGTGTGTGAGCGATAATAAGGGTTTTATGGCATGGTGTGCCTTGATGCTATCTGATTCGGCCACTGGGAGAGGGACTGACCAAACAGGTTTGGCCTGAGGCAATGGTTCCAGCTTGCCCAGGTCAGAGAAAAGTCAATCAAGGTGTACGTGTCCTTGGAATCAAATCTGACTGTATTATAAGCCTATGTGAGGGCAACTTTTAAAAATGGCTGCCGTGTATAAAATGGGAGCCACGAGTGCAGGACGAAAATGGCGATTTCGAGGTGAAAACGCTGCTGGAATTGAGCGAAAATGCTCATGCTTAGGGTACTAGTCATTATCGGTCTTTTGATACTAAAATCGTACTGCTGTGGCAAAGTAAATTACATGGGTCCAGAATTTTTAGAACCACAATGCCAGAGCGACCAAGCTGATCTAGAAGCCTTTTTTGTTCCTGGAGCCCAGGCCAGATCGAGGAAGTTTGAAGCTTCTGCCGAAATAGGAAGGAAAGATTGGGGTTCCCTGATATTTTCCAGGCCGAAAGAGAGAGTAGGTTTTGAAGAATTAGACTGTGGGGGGAGCCGAGAGGATTGGTCAAAATATCTGTAAATGAGGGAATTAAGAGAGGGGCATCTATTGAAAGTTCCAGGAGGGTGGGAAACCATACCTGGGAATGCCAGAACGGAGCTATGAGAATTAATGTTTCCTGTTGACGTATCACTTTAGCTATCAGTCTGGAGATCATGATGAACGGAGGGAAGGCATAGTTGAGGGAAGAAGACCAATCTTGAGAAAAAGCATCAAAGGCTAGCAGTAGAGGATCTGGGTGCCAGCTGAAGATTTGAGGGAGCTGTGTATTGAGACGAGAAGCAAAAAGATCTATGTAAAAAGGACCCCACTTGGGCTGTAGAGATTTGAATACTTCGGGATGGAGCTTCTAATCGCTGTAATCTCTGAAATGGCAAGAATGCCAGTCAGCTACAGAATTGAGACTGCCCGGAAGGTATTCCGCTTGCACTGAGATCTTGTTTTGAAGACAAAACTCCCAAAACCCTTTCGCCAATTCCGCTAAAGGCTTGGACTTTGTGCCGCCTAGGTGGTTGATGTAACAAACTGCAGAAATGTTGTCCATTCTGAGAAGAACCGAACAACAAACCCTGTCTCTAGCCAGGCTTTTGATTTCAAAGGAGCCGGCAAGCATCTCTAAACAGTTGATGTGCAATTGTGACTCCTCTAAAGACCATGTGCCTCCAGTCGAGATTGGACCACCACAGGCTCCCCAAACCAGCAGACTTGCACCTGATTCTAACACAGGATCTGGGGCTGATGCGAAGATAGTCCTGACGTTCTAGGCATCTAAATTGTCTATCCACCACTGGAGTTCCAAATGGGAATCTTGGTCTAAAACGATGGTATCGGAATAGGCAAGACCTCTTTGGAGATGATGAATTTTTAATCTCTGTAGAGCCCGATAATGTAGTGGCCCTGGAAAGATGGCTTGAATTGAAGAAGAAAGGAGGCCTACAATTCTTGCCAGGGATCTCAGGGAAAGGAGAGAACTGTGAAGGATCTGAAGGATTTCTGATTTGATAGATTTTATTTTGGCTGACGGAAGAAGGGTAGCAGAGACAGAATCTACTAAAAAACCGAGAAACTCGACTCTTTGTGCTGGATCTAGAAATGACTTCTCATAACTGATAACGAAACCTAGATCTGAAAGAAGGGAGCAAGTGAGGTGAACATGAGATAGTCATGCGGTTCTGGTTCATGATCAAAAAGTCGTCCAAGTCAATAATCAACCTGATTCCTCTGGCTCTGAGAAAAGCCACCACTGGTTTCATTAGCTTTGTAAAGCACCATGGGGCTGACGACAGACCGAAGGGTAGGGAAGTGGAAAGTTTGGTGAAGCCATTGAAATTGGAGACATTTCCACTAATCTGGGTGCATTGAAACTGAGAGGTACGCATCCAGCAGATAGAGACGTACCATCCAGTCGCCCTGGAGCAGAGAATCTCTGAGATGGAGGATAGTTTCCATCTTGAAATGGCGGTATACAACAAATTGATTGATCTGTTTTAAATTAATAACAGGACGCATTTTTTTGTTTTTCTTTTGGACCAGAAGGACTGAGCTGACGAAACCTGAGGGATCTAAGGAACAAGGTGTGATCGCTTGTTTGAGTAATAGCGATTGAATTTCTACTGAGATTAATTCTGTCATTTCAGCTGAAAACTGAGGAGGATTTAGGAATGATTCTTGAAAAGGTTCTGAATAGAGCTCGATAAGATAACCCTGAATGGTATTTAACACCCAAGGATTTGCTGTTAGATCTCAGCATTTTGGAAGGTACAGAGAAATACGGCCCCCCACAACAGGAGAACAAGATATTTGACTTACCGGATTGAGAAGAGTATCTGGTGCTGCGATTGCCTCTGTTTTTGAACCCCCTTTTTCTTTCGGGGTAAAATTGTGGCCTGTACTCCTGGTAACTGTTGTTGGCGTAGTATCCACGGGAACCTTGGTTGGAGTAGCCACGGCCGGCAAAGCGGTTCCTGCCTCTGCCGGCCCTGGAGAAAACCTGAGATGAGAACATTTTTCTCAAGGATTGCTGAGCTTTGTCAAAGGATGCAAAAGTAGCAACGTATTTGCTCAGCTCCTTTATAAATGAGTCGTCAAAAAGAAGACCCTCAGCCTTGGTACCTGATCTGAACCTGCATGGTTAACTAACTTTGGGTCCAGTTTCAGCAGGAGACCTTTCCTTTGTTCGTGAGTCATTGCCGCGTTGGCGTTACCGAGGAGATATAAAGCGCGCTGAGCCCACAGCGACAATTCCATAGGATCAATAGTGGCGTGCTCCAAATAGGCAGATTCAGCTATGTCGAATATCCGGGTCCAGGGACCGACAACGTCCAAGAGTTTATCTTGGCACTTAGACCAAGCTTTGTCCACACCCTTCCAAGGGTCTTTCCCAAATTTTGTAAAGAACGTCATTAGAGGCAAATCAATAGTGGGAATAACAGTAATTTTTTAGGGTAAAGCGGGACGTGGGCATTCAGACTTCAACTTTGCACGTACTTGCTTCTCTAAGTGGGTACGTAGCCTAGAGGTAATGTAATCCGCCACACGATCAGCAGGCAACCACTCAGTAGAGTGTGGGTGCTGAATATTGTTGGGGTCGAACATTGGGATCCCTTCCTCATCCATTATTTTGCATGATCCAAGGAGGTCTTGGCTCTCATGTCCAGATTTCTTGGGAGCAGGAGGGGAGAAAACATCTCCGTTGTCCTTATCGGAATTATCCGAATCCGACCGACCATGCAATTCATCATCTGTGTCAAGAATTTTAGTAATAATAATTGGGGAGGACACATGCTTAGATTTCTTCAGACATTTTTTAGAAGGTCTGGATAAGTTTAACCCCTCCTTTGAAAGAGACCTTTGAGGAACCACGTCATCTGTCCTGTGTGAGGAAACCTCACTTCCCAACAGCATCATTTTAAAAACTTTTGAGGTACTAGGATGCTTTCTGCTATCCCCCCGCAGAGTGGGCCACCATGTTTTTAGAAACCAACTTGACCACAGAATTCTCTAAGTTTTTAGATAATTTGTCCCAAGAAGCTGAGACAGCTTGCTCCACTGAAAAATTAATAAAATGATTTAAATTGGCTTTAAGGATTTCTTCCTCCTCCCCCTGGACAAGCTGAGAAAAAGGGGTCCGTGTTAGAAAAAAATGCAGTTTTAATAATAAAACAAAAAACAGGAATGAAGGGGTTAACTTTCCTCACAGGAAAGCTAGGCCCCGTCTAGGGGCGTGTACGCTCTGAAATTGGAGAAAAGCTGAGGCTCGTAGGCTGAAAGAGCACACTCGGCTGCCTGAGGGCAAAGATTGAGGCTGGACGCGTTACCATTGATTGGAAAAAAGCACCCTGACAGCGGTAAGCCGGGCCGATGTTCAGATGTTTCCCCTCAGCTGACGGTGAAAATGGCCACCGCACACTGAGGGAAAAACGTAGAAAAACGTCTACATACAAGGAGTGGGAAGCGTGCGACACGAGAGCAAGGTTGTTCATGCGGCTACAAGCCGACTTCAGAAAATATACACGCGCAAGCAAAGTGCGTATTAGTAATGAAAATATAACATGCAGAACACATAAACCACGTTAAGTAGCAGAAACAGATAATACTCATCTTGACTGCGAGCAGCTAGAAAGGAGGGCTGTTCTCAGTCAAGATACATATTATTGGGTCAGCTCGATGGCCATTGGTGTATTTCATGGACTACTAATCGTTTCCCATTGGCTACTGTTTGCCTTATGGGTTTTGTAGTTTGACTGCAGCTGCGGTTTAAAAATAAAGAAAAGAGAAAGCATAATAGAAGCCTCCAGTCTTATTGTGAAGTTTGTGGTAGCAATGCTTGGTTTAGTAGATAGCAGCTTGGGTTAGCATTGCGTTTTACCAGGGTTCAAACCTCACCTGGAGAAAAATAGTTTTTTGAAGTTGTTTTATATATTTTTTTTATGTTAGCCAAATGAAAGAGGTCCTATTGTAAATCACCCCCTGGCATTGTCTGTACGATTTGTGGCCTATTTAGTCATGGCAGTGCATGCTAGAAATTTGTGACATGCTGAGGCATGTAGAAGGGGAGCAAAAGGTTTGCAGTGAAAGAAATCCCTTAATCTGTGAAATGAGATAGAGGAAGCTTGTATAGTAAAAATAAATGCATGGGGCCAGTACCAGGGTGAAAGAGAGTAAGGTTTATTTGTTTCTGAAGTGTGAAAAGCAGCTGTGAATTTGTGGCATGTAACCTAAAAAATCGCCATGGACATAAGAGGAGGACGTCCTCACTCTCTCTCTGATTACAAGGCCTTTTGCCAGCCAAAGTTGTTGTGACAGTGCTTTGTTTAGTGGATAACAGCTTAGATTAGTATTGCTTAGACCAGGGTTCAAACCTCATCTGGAGAAAAATCGTTTAAGAAGTTGTTGTTCTATTTTATTTTTTTAATGTTAGCCAAATGAAAAAGGTCACATTGTAAATCACCCCCTGACACTGTCTGGGTGATTTGTGGCCTATTTAGTCATGGCAGTGCATGCTAGAAATTTGTGACATGCTGTGGCATGTAGAAGGGGGAGCAAAAGCTTTGCAGTGAAAGAAATCCCTTAATCTGTGAAATGAGAGATAGAGGAAGCTTGTATAGTAAACATAAATGCATTGGGCCAGTACCAGGGTGAAAGAGAGTAAGGTTTATTT
Organism: Pleurodeles waltl; assembly: GCF_031143425.1. Lineage (NCBI taxonomy): Eukaryota > Metazoa > Chordata > Amphibia > Caudata > Salamandridae > Pleurodeles > Pleurodeles waltl. Next base: position 1,220,402,447 of record NC_090440.1, read on the forward strand.
GTTTCTGAAGTGTGAAAAGCAACTGTGAATTTTATTACAAGACAGGAGGCTCATATTATGCTTTCTTTTCATGCTTTATTTAAACAGCAGCCAAGAACTACAAATCCCAGAATCCCTGGGAAAAAACTACAAAATGCATCACAATGGGGCCCCATAATAACTATCTTGACTGAGAGCACCAAGCCCTCTTTTCTTGCTGCTCGCAGTCAAGATAAGTACCCTGCTTGCCTATTATTAATTTCTATTGAAAAGTACTTTTATCAATTTATATGTGTATATAATGGTTTTTCGTGTATATTCTAGGTGGGCACTGTTGTTATCCTTTTACGTAATGTCTTCATTTATGGGCGCTCAAGCCTCCTTTCTTACTTTGGGCTAGCAGTCCGAACGTTTCATTCAGCGTTCTGACAGCCGTGCCTGAGGCATTTTTTCCTTCACGCTCTTCTAATTACAGCTTAATTCCTCTCTTCATGCTTCATTGCTTCCTTCACCAAATTCTACACACTCAGCTTGATTCCGGTGTGTTTAGAAGAGAAGAGTCTGCTCACAGCGTGTTCCTTCACTGCACTTCAAGTGCAATTACCCTTCCCTTCGCCCCAAGGGTTTTTCTTGTTTACCTTTGCAGACACGCCCTCCACAACAGCCTTTCCAAGGCAGTCACTTCCCCAGACAGCATTTTAACCCTCTCCTCTCTGTTTTCCTCACATCCAACAGGTTTTAACCTGTTTTTCCAATTTTAAACTCGTTTTTTTCCCCAGTTTTTCTCCCCATTATGTCAGAGGATGACCAGACCCAATCCATTAAGGATAATTTGAAATCCTTTATTAAGGATTCTGTCCAGCATGCGGTTTCCGTGTCTATGTTGGACATTTCAAAAAATTTAGAAGCCTCCATTTCTAAAATGCTTCACGCTCGTAAGGTTAATCCTCCTTTGAGAGGTAAGAAACGTGTGTTTCAGTCACATGAGCTTTCAGAAGGCGTTTCTAATAAATTTGGGCCTCCAACAAGAGAGGCAAATTATTCGGGGCTCCCTTCCTCCCCTCTCAATATCCTCCATTTCCGGGATATGGACAGTGATGGGGACGATGTCTCACAAGACACTCTAAAGGATGACTTTTACGATGGGTCTCCGGAGAAAAGGCATAACATTTCTACTCATGATAATTCCCCTCACTTAGTGCCCGAAGATCTGGTTGATCCTGATGGCGACCCCATGTTTGACCCTACTTCCATCCATCATCCTAATTCCTCAGAGTGGTTCCCCTCCGACCATGTTTCCGATTATGTTTCCTTCTATCTCCGTCAACCTCTTGACAAGTCATCCAGAAACAAATTAAAATCTGAATGTCCTAGACCCTCCCTGCCTTGTAAAGTCAGACACCCCCTCCATTGACCCTAATATGTTACTCTTCTTCACTAAATTTTGCAAGGACCCCAAAAAAGGAGTTGACCGAGCCTGGTTAAATTGTCAGGACAGACTTTTGGACCTGGTGGGTCCTCTCACCAGGATTTTTGACCTTGCTGAGGAAGCAAAAATAGAAGGCTCTCAGGTAGATCCGGATATCCTTTCCAATTGGGCCCAAAGGGCGATTTGTATGCTGGGCAATGCCAACTCTTACATTTCCCAAGAACGTCGCAAGAGCCTTCTCCTCAGGATTGATCCTAAGCTCAGCTCTCTTGCCTCCAAAGAGGAAGGTCTTAATGCTGATGGCCTTCTCTTTGGAGACTCCTTTATAAAGGAAATGAGCAAATACATCTCGACCTTCAATTCTTTGGACAAAGCCCATTACTCTATGAAGAGAATCTTTTCCAATCGGGTTTTTGGAAGGGCCGGTAAAGGAAGGAGTTGTTTTGCCGGCCGCTTCTCAGCAAGAGGACAATCCCTCAACAGAGGCTCCTACTCCCAATCCCTCAACAGAGGCTCCTACTCCCAATCCAACCAACTCGATGTCTATTAATGGTACAAACCCCAATTCTATCCCCGCAGGTTCCGCGGTGGCCGCAACAGTGGTTACAGATCTAAAGGAGAACAACTCGCAGGTAAGAACTTTCAGTTCTGGCCTTCCTCCAGTAGGAGGCAGGCTAGCTTTGTGTTTAGATGTTTGGTTGTCAATAACTTCTGACCCTTGGGTAATTCAAACCGTACAAGGTTATTGTATAGACCTTTATCAAATCCCTTGTCAGCCCTTTCTTCCTCGTCCTCTCCTTTTTTCTCACAATCAGTCTCGCCTCATTCAGGACGAGATACAAGCTCTTCTGCCGAAACAAGCTATAGACAAAGTGGTTTTCAACCCTTCCGGTTTTCTCAGCAATATCTTTTTGGTACAGAAAAAGAACAAAAAACATTACCCTGTCATAAACTTGAGTTCAACAATTTCGTAGTTTACCACCATTTCAAGATGGAAACCATTCTCCACCTAAGGGCTCTCTTCCTTCACAACTGGTTAGTTCGTATAGATCTTCAAGACGCTTATCTTTCAGTGCCAGTCCATCCCTCCTTCAGGAAATGTCTTCAATTCCAGTGGGGGAATACGTTCTTTCAATTCAAAACTCTTCCCTTCGATCTTTCCTCTGCCCCTTGGTGTTTCACCAAGATTCTCAAACCTGTGGTAGCCTTCCTCAGGGCTCAAGGGATAAGACTTATCGTCTATCTCGACGATTTACTTATGGCTCAGGACAAGTATTCCCTTGCATCTCAGCTAAATCTTTGTCAACACCTTCTCCTTCGATTGGGCTTCCTTATAAATCTTCAAATGTCCGCTCTGATCCCTTCACAATCTCTCGAATTTCTGGGGTTTCTAGTCAGCACTACAGAGTCGACTCTCCAGCTTCCTCAATACAAAGTCTCCTTAATAAAGGAGGTTTGTCAAGCCTCGTCTCTCCCTTGTTCTTCCCTCAGAGCATTGGCTCGTCTTGTAGGCCTTCTTTCTTCTTCGATCCACGCCATTTTCCCAGGACCTCTTCATTACAGAGCCCTCCAAAGGCTCAAGATCCGTCATCTTCAACGAGGTATGTCATATTCAGATCAGATTGCCCTAGATGCAGAGTCCAGGGAAGAACTCATATGGTGGATGAGTCATTTAGACGCCCGGAAGGGGAGAACAATTTTCTCTGCCGCCCCAGATCTTGTCTTATAGTCAGATGCAAGTCTAACAGGTTGGGGCACAAGATGTGGTCCACACTCGACTGGGGGTCCATGGTCCGTTCAGGAGTCGTCAATGCACATAAACTGTTTAGAGATGCTTGCAGGTTCCTTTGCCATGCAGTCCTTTACAAAAGACAGGGTAAAATGCTCCATTCTTCTCAGGATGGACAACCTATCTGCCGTAACATACATCAATCGTCTGGACGGAACAAGATCGAAACCATTGGCTCTCTTGGCCAAGAGTCTCTGGGAGTTTTGTCTGCACAAAAACATTTCAGTCAGGGCGGATTACCTCCCGGGCAATCTGGATGTAGTGGCCGATTGGTTCTCAAGACAATCCCAGGATTACAGCAATTGGCGGCTTCATCCTTCCATATTCAATCTTCTTTCTTCTATCTTCGGTTCAATGACCATTGACCTCTTTGCCTCAAGGCTCAATTCCCAACTTCCGAACTTCTTCAGTTGGAGACCAGATCCTTTGGCCTTGGCTACCAACGCTTTTCTTCAAGTGTGGCCTCCTTCCCTTCTATATGCCTTTCCCCCCTTCCTATTTATTGCTCGGGTCCTAGCTCATGTTCGCCGACAATGTTCTTCTCTAGTCCTAGTCACCCTGTTCTGGGAATCTCAACCTTGGTATCCAACCCTCTTAGAACTCTCGTTGGATCTTCCAGTCCTGATCTTGTACCGGAAGCTTGTATAGTAAACATACATGCATGGGGCTAGTACCATGGTGAAAGAGAGAAAGGGTTATTTGTTTCTGAAGTGTGAAAAGCAACTGTGAATTTGTGGCATGTAACCTAAAAAATCGCCATGGACATAAGAGGAGGACTTCCTCACTCTGTCTCTGATTACAAGGCCTTTTGCCAGCCACACTTATTGTGACAGTGCTTGGGTTAGTGGATAGCACATTGTGTTAGTATGGTTTTTGACCAGGGTTCAAACCTTAGCTGGAGAAAAATCATTTTTTTTTTTTTTTTTTTTTTTTTAAATGTTAGCCAAATGAAAGAGGTCCCATTGTAAATCACCCCCTGGCACTGTCTGGACAATTTGTGGCCTATTTAGTAATGGCAGTGCATGCTAGAAATTTGTGACATGCTGTGGCATGTAGAAGGGGGAACAAGTTTTGCAGTGAAAGAAATCCCTTAATCTGTGGAATGAGAGATAGAGGCAGCTTGTATAGTAAAAATAAATGCTTGGGGCTAGTACCAGGGTGAAAGAGAGTAAGAGTTATTTGTTTCTGAAGTGTAAAAAGCACTTTTGTTTATTTCTTTTCCTTTTTTTTCTTTATTTAGTTTACCTGACAGAAAAAGAGCCCTTTGGAAATCGCACACTAACACTATCTGCAATTATTCACAAAAGAGCATGTCAGAAAACTATGACATGCTGTGGCATATGTCACAAGAGTTGTGGCATATGCCTCGCATGGCAGACTTGGGCTCCAACCCCTTCTCTGCTATAGGGACCACTCGCTAACGAACAGTCAGGTTATCCCGAAATGAATCTTACTGCAATATGGATCCACATTCATCATTGTTGGATTCATGTTCAAGCGTCACTTTGAATGTATAAAATACTATTAAATAAAGTTGACTGTAGAGATAACTGTAGGAGGCTGGCCTAGTTTGTAGTGGGTACCTTGGGTTCTTACACCAGGTCCAGTTATCCCTTTTTAGTGAATGTAGTAGTGTTCTAGCAGCTTAGGCTGATAGAGGTAGCTATAGTAGAGCAGCTTAGGTGAACTAGGAGGCATGCAAAGCACCTGCAATACCACTTATAGATACACATTACTTATACACAAGTAAAGACAATACTCAGTGTTACTAAAAATAAAGGTAGTTTATTTGGGTGACACAGTAACAAAGATATCTTGGAGGCAATACTCCTTCTGGTGGTAAGTATTATACACAATATATACTAGACACCAAAATAAGGTAAGTAATTATAATTAGGCATAGGATAGTGCAAACAATAGGAAAGGCTATAAAATGCAATGAGAGAAAATAGGTCTAGGGGCAACACAAACCATATATTAAGAAAGTGGAATCCGAATCATGAATTCCCCCCTAGACAAGTGTAGTGTGTGCAGAATCTCTGGGAGAGTAAGAATACAGTAAATGTAAGTAAATTACCCCACCAAAGAGCCCAGAAAAGCAAGATTAAAGTACTGCACGTTTCCTTAGGACACACTAAACCTCGTGATTGGAATTATTGCAAGAATCAACTAAGTCTGCAAGCAACAAACAGTGGATTCCTGCACCTGAAGACCTACAAAAGAAGGGGACCAAGTCCAGAAGTTGAAAAAAGTTCCAGGAAGGACGGGAGCCCCTGCCAACCCAGAATAGGGTGCAAAAGAAGAGTCTCCGGGTGGATGAAGACTGCAGAAATGCACCCTAGTAAGATGCCAGCGGGTTCCTGCATGATGCATAGGATGTCCCACGTCGTGAAGTTGGATGCAGGTGAGTTTTGGCACTGGATTCCTCCAACAAGCCTTGGTTCCGGCAAAGTCGCGTTTTGCATCTACTAGGCACTATCTGGACCCAGGAAGGACCTAGGGGCCTCAACTCTGTATGAGAAAGAAGAGGGTGCTCTCAGCACTTCAGAGGGCCCTCAGAGCACCAGGTAGCGCCCACAGGAGTCCCAAGACACAGGGACAAAGGAGCTGCAAAATACAGTTGATGCAGCTCTACAAAGGAAAGTCCCACGCCGCCGGAGATCAACTCAGCGAGTTGAGCGTCACAGGATAGAGTGCTGGGGACCTGGGCCAGGCTGTGCACAAAGGAATTTTGCCAAAAAAGCACAGAGTACTCAGGAGGTGAAGAAGGCGCGGTGCACAGGGGTACTGTCGTTCTGGGGGAAGGCCAGGTCTTACCTCCTCCAAATTGCAACAGCAGGACCTCAGAACAGTCTGTGTCGATGGGGTCCACCATCTGTGTTCCAGGGAGCACGCTCGTCGCTTTGGGAGGAGTCCAAGAGAATCGCTTGTCGACTTAGAATGTGCTTGCATGAGCAGGGGAGTGACTCTGTCACCCCACAGAAGATTTCTTTGGTCCTTCTGGTACAGGGTGAAGACAGGGAGTCCTCAGAGCATGCACACCACGGAAACTGTTGCAGTTAATGGCTGGAGCTGAAGTTGCAGAAGAGAAGTATCCCTTGTGGATACTTTGTTGCTGTTATAGCGGTTCTTGGAGCAGGCTGCGGTTGATCCGAGGTCAGAGGATGAAGTAGTAGTTGCTGAGAATTCCTGCTAGAAACTTGCAAGTAGAATCTGAAGAGAAGCCACAGGAGAGGCCCTAAATTGCCCTGAGAGGGGGCTACCTTATCAGGTAAGGACCTATCAGGAGGGGTCTATGACATCATCTGCTGGCACTGGCCACTCAGAGCCCTCCAGAGTGCCCCCACACCTTGCAAAGCAAGGTGGCTGAAGTCTAGAACACACTGGAGGAGCTCTGGGCACTACCACTAGGGTGGTGATGGATAGGGGAGTGGTCACTCCCCTTTCCTTTGTCCAGTTTTGTGCCATAGTAGGGGACAAGGGGTCTCTGAACCGGTGTAGACTGGCTTAAGCAAGGAGGGCACCATCTGTGCCTTTCAAAGCTTTTCCAGAGGCTGGGGGAGGCTACCTTTCCCCAGCCTGTAACACCTATTTCCAAAAGGAGAGGGTGTAACCCCCTGCTCTCAGAGGAAATGCTTCGTTCTGCCTTTCTAGTACCGAGCTGCTCAGACCCGAGGAGGGCAAAACCCTTTCAGTGAGGTGGCAGCAGCTGTAGCTGCAGTGCACGCCTCAGAGAGCTGGTTTGGCAGTCCTGGGGGTCCATAGTGGAGCCCCCAGGATGCATGGCATTGGCTCCCCAATACCAGATTTGGAATGGGGGGACAATTCCATGATCGTAGACACCTTACATGGCCATAGTCGGAGTTACCATTGTGAAGCTACATATAGGTATTGACCTATATGTACTGCATGTGTGTAATGGCGTTCCCTCACTCACAAAGTCCCGGGAAATGGCCCTAAACTATGTGGGGGCACCTTCACACTAAGTAACTTTGCACCTCATCTTCAGCAAGTGAAGGTAAGACATATAGATGACTTGTAAGTTACTTAAGTGCAGTGAAAATGGCTGTGAAATAATGTTTGCACTATTTCACACAGGCTTCAATGGCAGGCCTGTGGAAGGGTTTGTCTGAGCTCTGTATGGGTGGCAAAAGAAATGCTGCAGCCCATAAGGATCTCCTGGAACTCCAATGCCCTGGGTACCTAGGTACCATATACTAGGGACTTATAAGAGGGGTCCAGTATGCCAATTGAAATTGGTAAATTAAGTCACTAGCCTATAGCGACAAATTTAAAAGCAGAGAGAGCATAAGCACTGAGGTTCTAATTAGCAGAGCCTCAGTGACACAGTTAAGCACTAAACAGACACACTCATTAGGCCATAAACTATGAGCACTGGGGTCCTGACCAGCAGGATCCCAGTGAGACAGGTAAAAACATACTGACATACAGGTAGAATTGGGGGTAACATGCCAGGAAAGATGGTACTTTCCTACAGTAACTCATGATCTCTCCCCTTCCACCTGCTATGAACCAGTAAACAAACTCTATCTCAAACTGATGTTTTCCACTATCAGGTTAGGAAGAGTGTCCTCTGTTCCATAGCTGCTGCTCAGCAATTCAAAATTTCGATGCTAGGGGAATGGGTTAAGCTTGACCTAGGGTTCTGGAGTACCAGGGAACTGATCATATGAGAGTGCCTCATATAGGAGGAGGGAATGGCAATCTCACTTCTTAAGTAATGTCCTTCTTGCAGTAGCAAGATTCTGTCTTTGGACCAGTATCACCTATGCAACCTATGTCTTCTCTGGAACCATGATTTTTGTCACCAACTTTTTTTTAATGCAATACAGTACAGTGGTTATATAACCTTCAGCACCAGTATTTCGGGAAATCGCCTTACATAACTTTATCAGCGTGGCCCATTATTTACAAACCTATGTGCATCAATGCATGTAAAGTGTATTCACCCTAAAATTCCAAATCTAAAAATAATCCTGTGCAGATTATGTGAGGCATTCTTTTAATGATACAATTAGATAAAGTTTGCTTTTTATATTTACATAAAGTTGCTTTTATTCTCCTTAGGTGTTATCACTTTTTGTAATATTCAGTTGCCAATGCCTGCCTTATCTAAGGTAAATTAATATTAAATCCTAATTAGAGCACCGTAATAATAAACACTACACAGAAATCATACTTTATTGTCACAACACACTCGCCAAATAAAGTGATATGCATTAAGGGTATCACTACGATAATATTATCACACGCTAAGGTGGATACGTTATAAGATAGTAGAACCTATACTCATAATTCCCTTAAAATGATAGCCTTGAAAAAGCTCCAGGCATTCATAGCCAAGAAAGGGGGTGAAACACGTGTTGGCTAAACCTGAATATACCTGGTACATTCTGAATACATCTTCTGCACTATATCAATAAACCAGCATTGGGACTCACTGTGGAATAAGTCATGCAATCATCATGATAACTCCTAATGAGGCTAAACATGAACATATAAGATAGCATCTGAATACATCTTGGATACTATATTAATAAACCATCATTGGAGCACATTATGTGGAATAAGTCATGAAATTAACATTGTTTAAACACAAGGGATGTAATTCATGATAACATCTAGGGAAAATTAAAACAACTTTATAGAAAAAGGAAAAGGCGAACTTTGTCCAATTGTATCCTCAAAAGAATTCCTCACTTGATGTGCACAGGATTATTTTTAGGTTTGGAATTTTAGGGTAGATAGGCTCTACATGCATCTATGAAACTTTTAAATTTTAAGAGGGGCAGTTGGCCTCAACCTCAGAAGTGAACTACCCCCAGACTAAGGGTGTTACCTAACAGGTCAGGAGTGTCGAGCCATTCTTCTCGCTCAAACGTGCATGTTGCAATGGCAATATGAACTTCAATAATATGACCACAAAAAATCAAACTTGAGCCTTAGGAAAAACGTGGGTGCCATGTGTTTTGCAATAGCAATGTGCAGTTTGCCTGCACACTCTGTGGCGCAAATTGCTTGCAATGGTACAGAAAGTGCAATGCAGTGATTCCACCTTTGGTCTTGGACGTATGATGGGGGACTTGTCAAGGAGAGGAGGGGGTGAGGGTTGTGCTGGTATTGGGGGGCATGAGGTCTACCTTAGGAACACAATTCCTGTGGCCATGTGTGTGGTGTGCTTTTTTAGACTGGGGCAGTCACTGTCCGGCGTGCCTTTGAAAGCATAGAGCATGTCATCCCATGTGGACACAATGGGGCACTTCTGCAGTCCACAATCTTCCTCCTGGTGGAGCGTAGGGACTTCAGCCCTGCCACATTTAATGGTCGCCCCCTGCCAACTTGCTATCCTGGGGAATACGCTTGCCTTCCAGTGCACTGCAATCATTTGTTGTGCCATCAGCAACGCCTGATCAGTGAATAGTGTAGTGGCACTGACTGCTTTACGATGCTTGTACAGGCCAAGGAGGTTGCTGGCTATGCCATATTAGTCTGTTCAGCCTGTGACTCTGGCGAGGGTGCTGGTGACCTCTGTCCAGAGGGCACAAGTTGCAAGGCAGCTCCAGAGCATGTGTAGCATGACCGCCTACGGAGCGTAGCAGCGCAGGCAGTTGGGTGATGTACTTGAGTAGATTTTGTGTGGCTTAGCCAGGGTGAGGAATGTCCTGAGTAAAATGTTTTGTTGTGTGTATTGGAATCTGGTGTTATAGGAACTTTCTGTGGGTGCATTAGTATCCTGTCCCATTCCTTGTGAGTCAACTCTATGCTGATGTTACTTGTCCAAGCCCATAAAGGGGTGCTAGCGGGTCCTGGGTTTTGTGAGCAAGGGCCCAGGCAAGCCATGTGATCAACCAATGGCAGGTTCCCATTGTGTGCAGTGCCTGTCTCAGCGGCTGCAGGTTGGGCAGTTCTCCAGCGAGCTGTTTGTCCACCAGGAAGTGGCCTGCTGGGAGTTCTATGTGAACTACCAGTTGGTCAAAGGGGATGACGGCCCCATCATGGAACACATCTCCTAGGGTTCCCACCCCTGCTGATCTATTTGTGCCATTAAGGCCCAAATAGAGCATAAAGGGGCATTGTGGCATATCTGGCATGACCCAATAGTGCTCATGTGCCACTTGCAGGAGGTCACTAGCGGGCATGGGCTGACTACTTTGGGGAGAAATATCTCTTGCATGAGTTTCAATGCCTTCTCCTCAGGCTCTAGTCCTATCTCCACCAAATGCCTCCTGGCCAGGCAGTGGGTGGGCCACTGTAGCTGCACTGTCAGGTTGTAGTGCTCGAACACCAGGCCCTACCCCCCTCGGTCTACTAGGCCAGGGCCGCCTAGCGTCTCCTCTTATTCTAGAAGAGGCCACCCAATATGGCATTTAAGGCCACATTTACAAGACCCTTGGCACAAGGCTGCACAGCATGTGCCTTGCTGCACCACCCTGCACCACTGGGAAAGGGCAGAAATGTGCCATACCTACAAGATACATCACATTTCTGTCCTCTCCCCCTGCACTGGCGCACAAATTACTGCCATGTGTCAGTGCAGGCATCCTTGCACCATGGTGCAAGGATGCCTGCATTGCAGGGATGATTGTTTTGTGTAGGAAGTGACACCGTCTTGCACAAAAACAATCACGAGGTGTTTTCCTCTTTCAATGCAGAATGCAACACACACAGTTACAAACAGGGAGAAATAAAGAGAAATCCCCATTGCATCGTTCTTATGCAACCCCTGAGGTGGCTTAGGAATCTGATGCATTCCCAGACTTGTAAATCTTGCATGAGATTCCTTCAGGTTCCATGGGTGTTGCGTAGGAACACCCCAAGCAACACCCATGGAAAGATCCTTTCATGCAGTGATATGCATGAAAGGGGTCCATATTTACAAGGCCATGAAAAGCCACACAATGTGGCATTATGTGGCCTTGAATAATATGGGCTGGAATACTGCGCTACTGGAGCGTCAAAACAATGGCACTCTGGTGGCGCAGTGTGCTGCTAGGGGCTTGTATATGAGGTCCTTAGCGACTTAAATGTGCTGCAGGGGATGCTTACTGGTACATTGGTGAAATAATAATGGAGTCACAGAAGAATCACCATTTTGGAGAGGGACACTCGACTCTACATCAGGAGGGGAAGTGATCAGCAGAAGGTAATTTGGTGCTGAAGTGAGAAGATTATTTTATTTCTGGCGTGGGAGTGAGAAGATTACCCATGCGTGCTTTCCATCAAGGAGCTCTTGGGGTAATTGATACATGTCAATGTTCAAATATCAGAAAGTGCAAGGCTCCCAGTGGATGGCATGGTCATCCACCTCTGTGCTGTGAGGGGCCCATCTGGGTGAAACAGGAATAAGCAGGTCTTGGCTCAGTTGACTCCCAATCCTGAAGTGAATCTAAAGCTGTCCAGTACATGCGCTATTTCATCTATGCCTTCCCAGATATCTTTAACATGGACTAGGACTTCATCAATGTACAGGGAGATGGGCGAAGCGTGTCTGTGAGGGGTCATGGAGCTAGCCGGTATGAACCCATTTTTGTCTGTTTGCCCTAGTGTCTGCATATGCTCCAGTAATCGCATCGCTTAGGATCTTAGTCATTACCTAGCACAGACAGCGGTCTGTAGGAGGCAATCGGAAGGGGATCCCGTCCAGGCTTCGGGAGCAAGCCCAGGAGGGCTTCTCAGAGGGTCGGGGGCAGATGCATAGCAGTGAGGGCAGCTGTGTAGAGTTCTAGCACATTTGGGATTCTTGCTATTTGGTAAGCCTTATAGAACTCAATAGGCAAGTAATCTAAGCCCAGGGTTTTACACAGGGTTTTCCCTAAATACTACTCCCGTGTGACTTTCAGTTGTATTGTGTGGTGGCAGAGGATGCGATCCACGCATACGTGCAAATCATTTGGCGACAAGTAGCAGTAGTACTGACTAGAGATAGGGTATGCAGCTGTAGACTAAAGGCGGGTGTGTGACCGTTTGCGTGAGGTATGACAGTGCATGGTCTGGTGGAGTGTTATCTGTCCATTTGATGATCTAGAACACAGTTAGTCACCCCCTTTAATTCAGTGTAGAGGGACCATCTGGTCAGGAGTGACCACACATGGCCAGGAACTATTGCTGTGCCACCTTTGGCATGTAGACACTACCCAGTAGCACTGCCCTGCCATTCAGCTGCCCCTTCAGCAACACATGTCACTTCTCTGGTTCAGTCTTGACCACAATGCTCTTAAAGGGCTTGAATGGCTGAACCTATATGAGTGATCCACTGGCATAGCTCAGGTGGGTTGTGCTAAAACATTTGCCCCTTCACCATTTTTGGAGCCTCGCGTCTTTGCCATTGGCAATATGTTTTTACAAACAAAAAGCGATATGATTCCCTCTCCTCTTAGTATATTAGTGGACCGAGTGATGCCTGTTTGCCATGCTCATCTCACGGACATTCCAGGTTGGAAACAATAACTTAGCCATTCAGGGGTGACAGTCAAGCAGTTGGGGGAGTGGTGGCAAGGAGCTATTAGGACACTGAAAACAATGATGGGCATCCTGGGCATTGAAGAACAGGATTTTGTAGACATCAGTCATGCCTATCTCCAAACTAGGACAGACTACTACAAGGCAAGTGTACCAGCAACAACAAGCAGCCTTACAAGAGAGCCTGTAGTCTGCTTGACAGCCTCAATATGTTGGGGGAATCTTCTGTGATGCTCGAAAAGCAAAGAGCAGAGGGGTGCAAGGCAGATACACCTCTGCTGCCAGACACTGATCATCGTAATCCTCTCATTCCCCTCAAACACCCATCGACTTGGGGAAGACTGGAGTTATACCTTCCTCCCTGGGAGAAATTAATCTCAAATTTATTGTCCAATATCTCCCACTGGTTTTGCTTAGTGTTTCACACATCATCACAAACGTTTATTGGAAAACGTACAGGCACTTTTGTAAAAAGAGGCTAAAGAAATCAGGAGTTTACTTTCTTTTATTTCTCATCCACAAAAAGGACAAAACATAAAGACTAATTCTGGCCTTGAGTGCTGACCTACTACATGTTTTCCAATCACTTGAAAATGCTCAGTCCGCAATATATCATCCTTTGCCTTACTGTGGCAAACCCCATGAAAAAACACCGAACCTGAATGATGGATTCTTCCACATCCAGATTCATCAGGCATATTGACAGTACCTGAGGTTTGTGGTAAATGGAATTCATTCACAATTCAAAATACTGCCATTTGGACTAACATCTCCAAAAGTGTTTGCCAAATATCTGGTACTGATGACAGATATTTGTGACATTCATCTGTTACCATACTTGAATGCTTGGGTGGTAAAGGGGATGAATCAGATACATCGCCTGCCCCACACAAAAAGTTATTCAGCTTCTACACCTTAGGTTTAACAATAAGTGCAAAAAAGTCACACTTAAGTCTTCAAAAACTTCCCAGGGACAACACTTAATGTTGTTCCAGGGAGAACTTATCCCAACATTGAGCGAGTAATGACATTTCAAAGGCTCCGTCTCATTTGCTAGCTGTCATGTCCTCTGACAATGAGAGTGATAGGCTTGTGAGATCTTTTTTTGCCCTGTTCTCAAACCAAAGATTTGATATCGGTCTCTTGCAGGAAGATCTAGCCATCCAGTAGTCACAAGCGACTGTAAAACCGGAGAATCTAGTGTTAGCAAACAGAATGATAAACACAAATTGCAACGGTGGGGCAAACATCATTATTACTGGGTAGCTGGTTCCTCAACCTGTAGCCTCATGTCACAATATTCTACACAATTATTTCAGTGTTAGAGGATCCCACAGTTGACCAGTCTGCTGCTCACAAAAATGCAAAATGCCAAAGCTTTGCCTCCAGGTACCAACATCCGCGGATCCCAGGGCAATGCTCTATGGATAAGGTGTCAGGGATATTTGCTTACATTTTTTTCCCTAACTACGAATGATTATGTAGTACGGAAATTGAAACAAGCTAGGTCGATTAGGAAAACTAACCCTCTCTTTTGCACAACCTGATATAGGCAAGCCCATTAGAAAAGCAGGGTTGTAAAGATGTATTAGATGCGTTTAGCTTTGTTACTAAAAAGCAGAATTGAAACTGCATAAAATACCAAGAGCTCATTCAAAAAAAGGTGCAACAGTGGTATGCTTTGTTTAGATCCCAAAACAATCATTATTAAGGCTGCTATGCAACTAGGCGTTACTGTGTGGGCATTCATACCCGACAAGAAGTGCAAGTACTTAAAACATTATTTCAAAGTCTTCTGCCTCTACTTGCAAGCCACCGCATTAGGGATTTGGGTTCCTCTCTTCAGTCTGCGCACAGCATGAGATCTTTAACTACACGTGCTGCAAATGGAAATGTTTGTTTTCTTTTAACAGTTGTTTTGCAGCCTATAGTGCTGTGGATTCACGTGCCCTACTCACCTCCCCGGTGTTGAGCACAAGGGAATATGTAGAAGAATCATTTATTTTTCTACTTAATGTGTTACTTGAATGCTAAGCAGTTCAGACGTTCTAATTAATTGCCATTTTCCAAACATAAACTTGCCTTTGAACGGGAACATCTCAATCTGAGATGGAGCCTGTGTTCTGGTTCTTTCTGAGTTACCAGGGAGGTCAAAAGTCACCTCGAAACAAACTCCTTGGAAGAAAACAACCTGCAACAACACTGAATGGCAGGTGTGTGCACAACATTTGAATCTAAAGCAGTACACACTGCAAAGCGACTGATACTAGTAAGTCACATTTTCCATATGTCCTGTTTTAACGAAGTTCCCTTGGGCCAAAGACAAAGTATGTGCAATCTCCCATTGTGGCAATGCCTGCAAAATTGAATTTACCTTTGTTTGCGCCCACTTTTTAGTTTGAAGCCTACCAGACAGTGCAGCTTTCTGGTTTGCTGTTGACATTATGCAGACATTCTGAAAGCTTATCTGGGAATACATTCCATCTATTACTGACCAATGGCTTTGTGACTGATAACTCAAATGTGCTTGCTTCCATTTGCTGTCTTTATTTGTTTTATCCTGTCCAGTTTCAGTTTGTCCATCTGGTAGAGCATCACTTGTTTACTGCACCCTTCTGAGTGTTCGACTTCTGTAAAGAGGCCTTTACATCTTGTTCTTATAGTTCCTCATTTGCTTCTATCTGCCAGGGAACCTGGTGTTTATTTTTCTTTCTTTGACTTCAAAGTGAGAGAATTTATGTCACAACTGTGCTGTGAAATGGAAAGGCTTTATTCTAGAATACAACAAAAATGAGCAGTACCGATATTTTAGAATATATCAGAATTATGAAAGTATAAATTATCTTTATTTTTTGTATTTCTGGTGTGGGATGGGAACAAATATTTTATTACGATCAAAACACACCAGTACACTTGGAGATGACTTTTCCACATATCATTTGTACACTGTAAAACTGCATATCTGTCTAAATGTCATTTCAATTGAATATACATTGTCTGTAACGGCAGTGTGCTGCCACACAATGTATACTCTAGACCACGCCACTCTACGATGCTCCACTCTGCGACTCTACTCCACTCTGTGCCCTTCCACTCTACTCCATGCCACTTCACTCTACAACATGCCACTCCACTCTGACACATGCCACTCATTCTCTGGCACTCCACGTCATTCCACTGTACTACATGCCACTCCTCTCACCTCCACTCTGACACTTTACGGCACTCCACTCTACACCATTGTACTTCCCTCCACTCTATGCCCCTCCACACCACTTACCTCACTCCACTCCAGTCTACCACAATCTACCCCACTGTACCCCTGTCTACCCCACCCTACTCCATGCCAGTCCAATCTACCTCACTCCACTTCACTACAATCTACACCACTCTACTCCACTCAAATGTACCCCATTCCAAACCACCTCACTCCACTCTCCCCTATTCCACTAGAATCTACCCAAATCTAGCACACTCCACTCCTATCTAGCCCACTCAACTGTACTCCAATTTCCCCCATTCCACTCTACTCCTTTTATCTCGAGTCTACCCCTCTCCACTCTACACTACTCAAATCCAGTCTCCCATAATCTACCCCACTCCATTCTACCCCATTCTAAACCTCTCCACCCCAACCTAGACTACCCCACTCCAATCTACTCCATTCCACCCCACTCCAATCTGCCCCATTCCACCCCACTCCAATCTGCCCCACCCTATCCACTCCATTCCAGTTTGCCTTCACTCCACTTTACTGTATCATACTACACTTTACTGTATCCCACTCCACTCCAGTTTAACCTACTCGACTCTGTCAGACTGCCCTCTACTTCAACCTATTCCACTACTATCTACCACAATCTACCTCACTCCATTCTACCCCACCCCACTCCACCACAGTCTACCACAAGTCAATCCCCCAATCTACACCAATCCACTATATCCCATCTACCCCACTACACCTTACGCCACTCTACCCCACACCACTATACCCCTCTTCACACCACTTTACCACACTCCACACAAATCTACCCAGTACAATCCAGTCTAAGCCACTCCTCCCCAATTTACCACAGCCTACCCCACTCCACTCTATTCCACTCTGCGCCAGTCTACTCCAATCTACCTATTCCACCCCACTCTACTCCAATCTACCCCACTACTTTCTACTCCAGTCTACCCCTCTTCACCCCACTCCAATTTATCCCGCTCCACTCTCCCCACTCCACCCCATTCCCCCCACTTCCCCATTCCAGTCTGCCTCATTCCAACTGACCCCACTCCACTGAACTCCAACCTACCCCTTGCAACTCCAATCTACCCTTTGCAACTCCAATCCACCCCACTCTACTCAATTGCAATCCACCCCACTACAATTCACCACTCAATCCACCCCACTCCCCCACTCAACCCTGCCCCTCTCCAATCTACCACACTCCACCCCACTTCAGGCTACCCACTCTACTCCACTACAATGTGCCACAATATTAGCAACTCTACCCAATCTTCTTTACCCCAATCTATCCCACTCCACTCTACTCTAATCTACCCTACTTTATCCCAGTCTACCCCACTCCAGTCTACTCCACTCCACCCCAGGCCACTAACTTTTAGCCATCTTAAACAACAGACACACTGGTGTACAACATGGTTAAAATAAATTATGAAAGCCAATAGCTTTTGCATAGGCAATACCTATTGGTTTGCCAATGCTTGTTTCTCTTTCTCCTCTCTTTATGTTTACCATTATTATATTTCTAATAAAAGCTTTGTTTAAAAAAAACTCACTGCCTGCTCTGGAGTCAACAGTGTTGTGGGACCGAGGCCCGCTAGCTATTACAAGATCAAGTAGGCAAACCTTGATATTCACTCCACCCCTTGGGGCAGGCAGTTAATCTCCTCAAACATACAATCTCAGTTCTGTGAAGTACACGAAGTGCATTTGAGCAGTGTGCTAAAAGCTCATAAATTTGTCTGTATTTCTGTGTGTAGCTCACGCCTTTAGCTTTCTCTTTTTTTTTTTTTCTTTTCTAATGGTGTAATTGAAATTTAGTATTGTGCAGTTGCTCAAGTGCTTAAATATGGAAATGGCATGTCTTGTTCACATAAGCATTTAGGCAGGTCTTTGCTCAAAATGTTCATCACAATTAAGAACCTACCAGACTGTCTTGGAAACCTGTTATGTCCTGACAGAGAATAGTTTTGCCTCATAGGATTCAGTTGCCTGTACCATTGGTTAGACCTAGTCCGTGGACACGATCAGTGATTTCATTACAGCCTTACAGCCTTATGCAGTACCGGGCTATACTGGCCATTAAAGGCCCACTCCAGAATAAAGGACTGAGCCGAAAGCGAGGGCCTTTAACAAGGGAGCAGGACTTTAATGCCAGTATAGCCCAGCTACAGAGAGCTATAAGGCCATAAGAACATTCTGCCACTAGAGGGCAGAATGTTTCTAATAAAGAAAACAAAGGCCTAGAAGAGCCCGAGGGGATTGAAATCTCCTATGGCTCTGTGAGGCCTTTGTTCACAGAAACAGCTGTGAACAAAAATATTGGAATGCTGGAGCTCCGGGCTTCTACCGGCCATTAGAAGCGTGGAGCACTCAATTGTTTTCATTGGAGCTCCCAACATTCTAATGTTCTAATTCATGATAGTTCACACTGCAGTTGTTTACAAGCACAATGTTACTAAAATGAATAAAAATGTATAATTACATTTTGTTTAATTTTGTTTCTTTCTTTGTTACAGGAGAGGAGTAATCATGGGCTTCTGGAATTCCCACACTTCTGTTGGAAATATTTTGGGATCCTTGATCGCAGGGGCCTTTGTTTCTACATCTTGGGGCTTGTCATTCATTGTTCCTGGAATTACCATTGCTGCCTTGGGGGTGATCTGCTTCCTTTTCCTCATTGAGTGTAAGTATACATTATGGGTTGGGTTTCTTATTAAAGGGAAGTATGAGTGTTTACTGATATGGGCATTGCATATTTGTTGAGACCCTGGAGACGACTTTTTAAAAATAGGCATTACCTGTTCATCTTATTAATGAAGTTCAAATGGTGGTACTGCTGTTGCTTATATATATATATATATAACCTACCTTGCCTTATATATATATATATAGTAAAAAAGGAGCAGTCAATTGGAACTGAAATGTATGTAATATACACCACAAACTGGAGTGTCCCCTCGAACTTGAACAGTTAAGTTTCATTGTCATTTGATACAGAGGAGTTACCATTGATTGACACCCAGGGCCTTATTTATACTTTTTGGTGCAAAACTGCACTAACGCAGTTTTGCACCAAAACCTTTTTCACCGGCTTGCACCATTTTTTAGCACCAGCTGGGCACCATATTTATGGAATGGTGCAAGCCGGTGCAAAGGGTAGGCTAGCTTAAAACAAAATGACGTTAGGCAGGTTTGAGTCAAAATAAATGATTCTGATCAGATTAGCATCATTTTTTGACGCTAAGGGGAATATTTATACTCTGTTTGCACTGAATTAGCGTCCTTTATTTTTTTACTCTAATTCAGTGCAAAACTAACTTCATATTTATACTTTGGTGCTAGACCCGTCTAGCGCCACATTTATGGAGTTAGTCATTTTTTGGGAGTGGAAACCTACCTTGCCTTAATGAGATGCAAGGTAGGCGTTTCCGTGCAAAAAAGGTCTCTATGGCCTTAACGCCATATTTATACTCCCATGCAAAAATGGTGCAAGGGAGGGAGGAGGGGGCAAAAAATGGGGCAAAGCTTGCTTTGCCCCATTTTTTAAGACCTGGGTCAGGGCAGGCGTTAGGAGACCTGTGGGCCTATTTCCATGGTGGAACACCATGGAATAAGCCCACAGGTGCCCTCCTCTGGCCCCAGGGGCACCCCCACCCACACTAGAGGGACTGCGAGGATGGGGGACCCCATCCCAGGTAAGTACAGGTAAGATTGCATTTTATTTTTGAAAGTGCCATAGGGGGCCTGAAATGGGCCCCCATACATGGCACAGGGTGCAATGGCCATGCCCAGGGGACCCCTGTCCTCTGTGCTGGCCATTGGGGTGGTGGGCATGACTCCTGCCTTTTCTAAGGCAGGAGTCATGTGGCATGGTAGGTTTAGCACCATAAAATGATGCTAATCTGGTTAGTCATTTTTTTACTCTAACCTGCCTAAAGCCATTTTTTGCTGCTAAACCCTCTTCTTCTATACTGCCAGCCCCACCCGACTAAAGTCATTTTTTAAACTCTAGTCTACCCTTTGCACTGGCTTGCACCATTCCATAAATATGGTGCCTGGCTGGTACACAGAAATGGTGCAAGCCAGTGCTAAACTTTTTGGTGCAAAACTGAGTTATTGCAGTTTTGCAGCAAAAAGTATAAATAATGGCCAATATTTTGTAAGTTTGCGCCACTTTTGCGTAAAAAAAATGACGTTAAAGCGGCGCAAAAAAAGTATAAATCAGGGCCTTGGTGCTAGACGGTCTAGCACCAAAGTATAAATATGGAGTTAGATTTGCACAGAATTAGAGTAAAAAAAATGACGCTAATTTGGTGCAAACAGAGTATAAATATGCTGCAGAGTATAAATATGCCGCTAAATATGGAGTTAAGGCCATAGTCATTTTTTGCACGGGAACGCCTACCTTGCATCTCATTAAGGCAAGGTAGGTCTCCACTTTCAAAAAGTGACTAACTCCATAAATTTGGTGCTAGAGGGGTCTAGCACCAAAGTATAAATATGGTGTAAGTTTTGCACCGATTTAGAGTAAAAAAAAATGACACTAATTTGGTGCAAACAGAGTATAAATATGCCCTCCAATGTCTACAGCTTTAACCTCTGTTAATTGCCCGAGCCGCAGATATGGGCTTAAGCTGAAAGTGAGGCTGCATAATGAGTGGAAATGCATTTAGCAGTTGTTCGCACCCAACTATATGTTAACAATTAGGCTATTGGACTGAGCTCCTTAACCTCAGCCAGCACAGGGAAATAGGAGACCGAGAGTGTGTGCATTCCTAATTGTCCCTACCACTGAACCTATAATTAAACAAAAGCAGCAATACTTTGGGCCATAAGTACCACCCTCAGTGTTTGCAACTCACAATTTACTCGCAAATTCCGATTCTCAAACACTGATGTACATCAGTGCCTGAGACACTGTGTAGGATTCCCAGCTAGGTCACAAGGAGCCTACCTCATTAATATTCACCACAATGAGAATAGCATTTGGAAGAAACATGGTCATGTAACCCTACAGTCAACCCTTAGAGAGCATAACCACATGAAAATGAATGGGAGAAAGTGATGCAGTATAACTTTTCCCAGCTGTAAAATAATAAAAAAGAGGAAGCTTAAAAAGATAATAAATAGTGGTAGTGGTTATTATTTTGGAGTCCCCACTAGCATAGTGTGGGGACCCAGAGATGACAACGACAAAAAGAGCACATTGTGGTCAATGTTTTGAAGGTGGTCCCATTGTACTAGGACATAACCATACAAAATAAAACATGGCTTTAAATAATGCAGTGGAAACATATATTTTACCCTTATAGGGCATAGTGCATTACACATTTTCAGAAATAGAAGGCCTATAACAATATTTTAGAAACAAGGCTCTTAAAACATAAGCTATTCCCAGCTGTAAAACAAAAGTTCCAGCTAGGAGAGTGCTTTAAAAGACACAGAATGGTGGGAGGGGTTATTATTTTGGGATCCACACTCGCATAGTGTGGGGACCCAGAGATGATGTAGACAGAAAGAGCATGTCACGCTGAACATTTTGTAGGTGGTCCCATTGTCCCAGGACCTCCACAGGCTGAATGATGAGCAAAAATGTTGTGTGAAAGTAATTCTCTGCAAAGCATTATGGGGCAAGTTTCCAGAGTGCAATAGATATTGTAGTATCAGCTCTCCCACTGTGCCGGGAGAGCCATTTTCGCTTTGAGAATTTCTGTTTTAAAGCATTTACAGATTTCAAGTGTTTTAAGGGGAGAGGCAAAAGAACTGCCTCTGATTAGGTAACTGTGAACAATGTGACCAGCACTCCAATAATACTGATCGAGTTCACGCTGTTGTGCCTGTTCCCGCTGTGAGCACCATGGCCACTATGCAGCATGAAAGAGAGAGTGAAGAAAAAAATGAGTTCCCCATGCTGAAGTTTATTGCCAATCATGCAATAAACCATGTAACTTGGGCAGTCTGCAAGGCGTGACAAAAACAGCCTCAAGGTAGGACAAACGTAAAGCATTTACCAATGACATCAAGTTACTTTTGAAAGTCAAGCTCAGGAACAAATGAAAGTGAAGGGCGTGGTTAAAATCCCACAATACTTACAACAGGACTTGCGCGCTTGACCTAGAAAGGGAGACAAGGGGCGAACTCACTGGAATCGAGAGCAACTTCCTGACATTTATTTTTGGATATAGCTAGCTATTTAACTTGTTATATCCCCAAATCTCTGCACCAAACAATGCTGCATTATGTGCTTTGGCCTGATATACTTCTATGGCAGGAGAAATAGCACAGCTGCTAGTTTTCTTATAAAACTTAATTATAGCATTCGATCTATGCTCAACAATTAAAGTGGACCTAGTGAGCTGCGGCAATCCTTTAAAGTCATGGCTTAATCTAACCCCTAAATAGTCAAAGCTATTGACCCTCTCCAAAGGTTCGCTGCCCTATCGAATTGTAAAATTCATTGGCATGCCTTTGCCAAAGACCATAAATTCTGTTTTTTAAACATATGAATTTATCAACGAGGAGCTGTAGTTCCATCAGAGTTTTAGAAATTACTAGAGAATCATCTGCAAACAAGAGGATAGGGATATTTTAAGTACTTATGCTGGGAGACTAATTTTTACAGTCAAGAAGAACTTCCACCATGTCGTTCACGAAAAGGGGTGAATAACGTAAGTGCGAGCACGCACCTCTTGCGTACACCGCGCCTAATCGGGATGCAATTGATTAGTTCCCCCTGGCAACTCAATCATACCTGGGCATAATTCTCAGAATAAAGTCTTGCAATTACATTTTCTAAGTTTTTTGCCACACCGATATTCAGCAACACTTGTCACAATGTACTTTGGGGGCTAAAATCAAATGCTTCTTTAAAGTCTACAAAGGCTACATATAGACTTTGTTTGGATAGAAGTACAAATTTCCAGTGAAGGCTAGGTAATCTGAAGACCTGGTCGGAAGTGCTAGTTCGCGAGTGAAATCCAGCCTGAAGCTGTGACAGAATTTTCCCCCCTTCTACCCAGGCAAGTAACATGTCTAAAACGTGTCTGGCAAAGATTTTTTGAAGATTATCAATTAGTCTAATAGATAGTTTGAGGGGTCATTATCATCACCTTTCTTGTAGACTGGGATTATGCCTGCGCCTCTCCAGGATCCAGGAATCGCTCCACCCGACGTGACAGCATTAGACAAGTTTATATAGCTAGTCCAAATCAAAGGCTTAGTTTTGTATTAGTCTCCTGCAATTTTATCTGGACCAGGCGCTCTAGCACTCTTTAAAGCTTTGATTGCTTTTGCTGTGTCATCTAAACTAAAGGTGGCTATATTCTCAGCAATACCTTCTCCATTCTCAAATAGTGTATCTGTGGCAATCACCTCGATTACGTTTGCAATGGGTGCTGAATTGTCAGGGGCATATAATTTGGTAAAATGAGAAACCCAGCTATCAGGGTGGATATGATAACTATAGGGATTTCTAGTTTGATTGTTTTCATGGCTAATGGTTAAAATGACTGGTTGTCCCCCCCTCTTACCAGCAACAAGCATCTCTTGCCATATTGAGTGCAAGAGTATCGTTTTGTCTAGCTAACACTATTCCTTCTCTATTGCTCTGCTTAACTGCGTTCCTCAAGTTAATCTTTGCTGCTTTACAGCTGATATCAAACCATTTAGTAATACTATTCTTCACTGACTTCTTACACCCTTCTTTACAAAGTATTTTTTGTAAATCATTGAATAGCTGATTGTGTATACTGAGAATCTGAATGTTTGAAGGTGAGCAGCCTACATACTTTAATAGATGAGACACGAAAAGACCATACATTTCAGAATGGCGCTTTTGGTTAGACGCCTGTAACGACCATGAGACATAATGGCGATTATTGGAAAGAGTAGGTTCTGTGACTAAGGTCACACAACAGTTTTCCCCCCTTGGCCAATGCTGCCCCCGATAAGGTAAGAATCAAGGAGTTATGGCCGCTGTCGAAGTAGGAGTCTACTTTCGTATCCCCTAAGAGAGCCCATATTCTAATGGCTAACAGAATATAACCAATAATGCTAGAATAAGAGCCTCTCTTGAAGGTGAGAGCCCTCTTAGAGTCAGAGGGCATGCAGCTATTACAAGCCCTTAGACCCTTACCAACCATCAATGACGCAATTTTAAGAGCGTTAACAGAAAAGTTGCATTGTGGTTTCCCTGTCAAAGCGGGGACATTCCATAATTCATCTTCTGATTCTGTGAACTCATTTATGAATGGATAGGGTTCAATAGAAAATCCCCCCTACAATTAACTTTGTGTAAGGTTTCCAAAGTCTCCTCCAAAACTGGTGGTCTTATTTCTGTATGCAATTTGATTAGGAAGTGTAGCAGAGTTTGATCAATTCTGAACTTCAAAAGTTTATTCCGTTGCCATTGCTGTTCAATTTTATTGAAAATTATGCTGTAATCTATGAAGCACACGTATAAGGTAGTATTGTTTCTTAACAATGTTTTTTGTTAAGTGTAATTGTGGCGATATTGTGAACAGGTGAACAATGTGGGCGCAAAACCAGTTTGGGTTAATGGTATTAAAACTGTTCTTTGTCTCATGATGAAGTAATTTTTCATAGTTTTTGTAGGAGGCTGGCCTGGTTTGTAGTGGGTACCCTAGATACTTACACCTTATACCAGGTCCAGTTATCCCTTATTAGTGAAATGTAGTCAGTATTTTAGCAGCTTAGGTTGTCTAGAGGTAGCTGTAGCAGAGCAGTTTAGGCTGAACTAGGAGACATGCAAAGCTCGTGCAATACCACTATTGTTACAAAGTACTTATGCACAATAAAAGACAATACTCAGTGTTAACAAAAATAAAGGTACTTTATTTTAGTGACACAAGGCCAAAAATATCTTAGAGGCAATAATCCTTCTGGAGGTAAGTATTATACACAATATATACACTAGAGACCAAAATCAGGAAAGTAAATAATCAGAAAATAGTGTAAACAGTAGAGAATACAATTGAATGCAATAGGCCTAGGGGAAAGGCAAACCATATACTAAAAGTGGAATGCGATTCACAAATTCCCCCCTAGGCATGTGTAGTGTGTAGAGGGGTGCTGGTAGTGTAGGAAACCCACAAAAGTAAGTAAAATACCCCACCCCAGCGCCCAGGAAAGCAGGAGTAAAGTATTGCAAGTTACCTGAGGACACAGTACAAGTCGTGATTAGAGTTATTGCAAGAACCAAGCAAGACTGCAAGCAACTAAAGGTGGATTCCAGGACCTGAAGACCTGTGAAGAGAGGAGACGAAGTTGCAGAAGGTTCCAGGAAGGACAGGAGCCCTTCCAACCTAGAAGATGGTGCAAAAGAGGATTCTACGGTTAGAAGAAGTCTGCAGAAGAGCACCAAAGAAGATGGCTGCAGGTTCCTGCATGATGCAAAAGATGTCCCACATTGAGATGTTGGATGCATGCAGTTTGCAGCACTGGATTCGTCCAACAACCCTTGGTTCAAGCAAGGTCGCGGTTTGTGTCAAAATGGCGCTGCCTGGACCCAGGAGGGACCTCGGCGCCTCGACTCGGACTGAGAAGGCAGAGGGGGCTCCCAACACTGGAGAGAGCCCACAGATGGCCAGGCAGCACACATGGGAGTGCCAGGACATGGGGACAAGGAAGGTGCAAATTGAGGTTGGTGCAGCACAACAAAAGACGTCCCATGCCGTCGGAGAACAATTCAGCAAGTTGTGCGTCACAGAATAGAGTGCTTGGGACCTGGGCCATGTTGAGCACAAAGGATTCTTGCAATAAGTGCACTGAGGCCCCAGGAGCTAGAGATGATGCGTTGCACAGGGGTGCTGTCTCAAACCGGGAAGGCAAGCTCTTACCTCCACCAAATTTGGACAACTGGACCTTAGGACAGTCTGAGTCAAAGGGGTCCACTGCCTGTGTTCCAGGGAGCACGCTCATCGTCAGGAGAGGAGTCCCAGAGAACCGGTCATCGTCTTGGAAGGTGCCTGCAGGAGCACGGAAGTGACTCCGTTACTCCACTGGAGATTCCTTCGGTTCTTCTGGTGCAGGGTGAAGGCAGGGGGTCCTCAGAGCGTGCACACCTTGGGAACTGTTGCTGGCTGGAGCTGAAGTTGCAGGGTCACAGTAGACTTTCTGGATACTTTGTTGCAGTTACAGCGGTTCCTAGAGCAGTCTGTGGTTAATCCGACTGTCAGAAGCGGAAGCAGAGGATTCCTGGAGGATACTTGCAAGCTGAATCTGAAGAGGAACCCACAGGAAAGACCCTAAATAGCCCTGTGAGGGGGATTGGCTACCTAACCAGGTATGCACCTATCAGGAGGGGTCTCTGACATCACCCACTGGCATTGGCCACTCAGAGATCTCCAGGTGTCCCCACACCTTGGAAAACAAGATGGCTAATGCCAGGGACACACTGGAGGAGCTCTGGGCATGACTCCTGGGGTGGTGATGGGCAGGGGAGCGGTCACTCCCCTTTCCTTTGTCCAGTTTCGTGCCAGAGCAGGGACTGGGGTCCCTGAACCGGTGTAGACTGGCTTATGCAAAGAGGGCACAATCTGTGCCCTTCAAAGCATTTCCAGAGGCTCTCGGAGGCTCCCCCTGCCAAGCCTGTAACACCTATTTCCAAAGGGAGAGGGTGTACCTCCTCCCAAAGGAAATGCTTTGTTCTACCCTCCTGGGACTGAGCTGCTCAGACCCCAGGAGGGCAGAACCCTGTCTGTGAGGTGGTAGCAGATGTAGCTGCAGTGCAAGCCTCAGAGAGCTGATTTGGCAGTGCTGGCGGTCCATGGTGGAGCCCCCAGGATGCATGGGATTGGCCCCTCAATACCAGATTGGGATTAGGGGGACAATTTCATGATCTTAGACGCCTTACATGGCCATATTCAGAGTTACCTTTGTGAAGCTATATATAGGTATTGACCTATATGTAGTGCATGCATGTAATGGTATTCCCCCACTCACGAAGACTGGGGAATTGGCCCTGGACAACATGGGGGCACCTTTGCTAGTGCAAGGGTGCCCTCACACTTAGTAACTTTGCACCTAGCCTTCAGTAAATCAAGGTTAGACATATAGGTGATGTATAGGTTACTTACGTGCAGTGAAAATGGATGTGAAATAGTGTGTGCACTATTTCACGCAGGCTGCAGTGGCAGTCCTGTGAAAGAGTTTGTCTAAGCTCCTTATGGGTGGCAAAATAAATGCTGTAGCCCATAAGGATCTCCTGGAACCCCAATGCCCTGGGTCCCTAGGTACAATCTACTAGGGACTTATAAGGGGGTTCCAGTGTGCCAATTGGAATTGGAATATGAAGTCAGTAAACTATAGTGACTAATTTGGAATCAGAGAGAGCATAAGCACTAAAGTTCTGGTTAGCAGAACTTCAGTGACACAGTTAAGCACTACTGACAACACACACATTAGGCCACAAATTATGAGCACTGTGGTCCTGACCAGCAGAATTTCAGTGAGACAGAAGTTGGGGGTAACATGCCAAGAAAGATGGTACTTTCCTACAGTTTATTTTTGCGAATAGTTTTTCTTCAAAGTCCAGAATTGCAACTAATATGATAATTTTTTGGACCTTATTTTGATTTTGAGCCCCTTTTATGAATGGATATTGGCAAGTGACCCTTTCCATGAATGGGGAGTAACCCCAGTCGATGCTACTTTTGCAAAGAGGTATTTCAGTTGAAGAATCCAGAAATGAACTTCCATTTTTGCAAAGTCAATTGATATGCTGTTTGCTTCTGCTGCTAAGGATGGGTGTTTTTGATTAAGTCTGCTATTTCCTTCGGAGAGACTTTAAAGACCAGTTAAAAAGCAGGCCTTCATTTGGTTGACGTCATAATACCACATGGTTATGTAGAATTAATGTGTGCAGCCATATGTGATTTGAAGGAAAGACATTTCTAGGACTATGTTACTCCTTTGTTTGTTTTTAATGGCATGTATTAACTTGGCCCAAGTATTTTTCTTCTAACTTTTGATTTGGATATCATGTTCAGGTGAGTGGGGTTGCGTTAAGGTGCATCATACTTTTTTGGGGTAAATTATTTTTAGGTTTGTTACTTTTTTCCCCAAGTTCCTAGACCTTCCCTGAGGTTATTCATTTGATAAGATGTTCCAGATTGCCTCAATTGTATATTTCCAGTCTTGGAGACAGTGTCCAACATATACATTGTTCGGTGAATCGGTCTGTAAAATGGGCAGTGATATGGAAGAACGCTCACTCTTCAGGTTTGCTGCTTTGATCTTGGGTTCTCTATTCCATTGCATCCTATTTGAGTTTATTATAGTCCTATGATCAATGGTTAAGATTTTGCTATGGGTAAACTGATCAGTATTAGGGTTAAATTACATCTTCTAGGGATAGTAGTCGCTCTCTGTCCTTTTTGTGATTTGAAAGCCTTTACATTTGTGAAAATTAGTGTCATGTATGAAGGTATTAACTATGTGGTTTGTGCAGTTGGTCCCGTAAATGTAATTTTTGCTGGTTGGCCAACTGTCGATTTGCCATTAAGTGATCTATAACCAGAATTGAATAGAATATTGTAGGTATTATTACTCATGGTGGTGTAACTCTTTTTTTTTTTTTTTTTTTGCCCCTGTATTATTATATGTGACTGTGGGATATTGAAAGCTGCATCAGGAGAGTGTTCAGAATTCATGACTTGAGATGAAGGTGCAAAAGGTTCTGGTTAATACTCCCCCAATACAATGATGAATCGCTGACCATGCTCCCCTAAACGCATATCTAACTCTGCTAAAATTGAATAGTAGTTATTTTGATCTTTTGATAAATCAGGCGGAAAATAAACATTTTTGATCTAGATTTTTGGCTTATTATGTTGATTTTGATTTGATTATGACACTCTTTATATTAAGACTTTTATTAATTCTGGTCAACCATCCCCCACTAGGTCTCCCAGATGTATTCTTTCTTGCTAAGATTTCATGACTTGTAAAATTAGAAAATAAATTTAAAAGATTGCCATGTCTTTTTTTAATACAAACTGAATGATATTCGCTAAAAAAACAGCAAACTTTCCCCACTGATATTTGTGTTTATCTATACCTGGAGTTTGTCTAGAAGAGATAAATATAGTTAACCATACTCATCATCTATATTTCTAGCCCCTCTGGGAATGATGATTAAAGGTTGAGTTAAATAATGAACTTATTTGATTAGTTTCCCTGGCAAGATTACAAATCCATCATATGATGGTAATACATTACTTGTAATTCTTAGGCACCTGTGACCCCCTTTAAATTGGGGTTTGTTTTTAATGTTATATTTGAGTATGCTGATAATAACTTTTAATTGCTGAGTAAATGAGGGTATTTAGGCTTTTTGACTTGCATTGCAAATTTTCCCGAACACGTGAGATTCTGTCAAAGTAGATTGTTGACGAGGTTTTTCTGGTGAATTCTCCATTAACATTTGTAGTATTTTTAGGAAAGCAAACATTTAATACAGTTTTGAGGAATTTACCTCTTTAGTTCTTTGCAGGAATTCAGTCATTTAAGAATGTTTTGGCGATTTGGTATGCCAAAATGTTCTTGCGATTTGTACTTGGTATAAAAAAAAAAAATTGAATACTTCAAAATTGTTGCGCTGTGTATTGATATTATATTCAATATTATTAAATATCAGGTTTCTGATTCAGTTTTCGATTATGTTTAGTGGCTCCTTTACTAGTAACTGCTTTTGTCTTTTTTTTTTTCTTTTTTTTTTAGCCATTTGCTTACGTCCGGAACAAATCCTTCTTGCTTTATTTATTATTGGGTAATCTTCCAGTGAATTGTCTGGTATGTGTTGTCATGCTGATTTAATTACCATGTGCTGTGCTGAGAAACTTGATTGTTGCTTAAGCCATTTGGTTTGCGCAATGATTTTTCCACAGAGCCATGAAGGTTGTTTCATTTGTGTCCATTCCTTCAGAATTTAAATTTGCAGTTGACTGAGTTGAATTTGTTGAAAGAAATGTGATTTTCATAGGAAGTAACTGTTGTAAATCAACTATATCATCCAAACGCAGAGATTGTTTGAGGTGTTTACAAGTTTGGTTAGATTTGTTTAATTGTTGATAACTGTTTAAAGCTGACTTTCGAAGACTTTTTCAATACTAAGACCTGCTCAAAAAGTAACAGTGATTGATTTGTTAATATGTTTGACTTTTGAGTCAAGGTGACACTCATTGCCCTCAATGCCATTAGCACTGGGTGTGCTGACAGAGAAATCTCTTCCTGGTATCCAAATAAATCAAATCAAAGCAGGGTTTATAGAGCACAACTACTCACCCATTAGAGTATCAAGGGGCTGAGGGGGGTTTGCCCTCTGAGCTTCAGTCGAAGAGCCAGGTCTTAAGGTCCTTCCTAAAATGAGGTAGCGATTGTGACTACCAAAGGTACAGGGTGTTCCAGCTCTTTCCCGTGAGGTAGGCAAAGGATCTTCCACCAGCCGAGGTCTTCCTTATGCTGGGTGTGGTGGCTAGTGCTTGTTGAATGGAGAGGTCTGGTGGAGGAGTAGGAGATGATGCTGTGGTTGAGGTAGGTGGGTCGTCGGTTGTGGAGGGCCTTGTATACGTGGACGAGGAGTTTGAAGTTAATTTCTTTTTCTCATTAGGAAGCCAGTGGAGGTCTCTTAGGTGATTGGAGATGTGTTTGCGGTGGAGAATGTCCAGGATGAGTCTGGCAGAGGCGTTTTGGATGTGCTGTCAATTCTTCAAGTTCTTCTGGGTGGTGCCGGCATAGAGGGTGTTGCAATAGTCCAGTCTGCTGGTAACCAGGGCATGGGTATGGTTTTGTGGCAGTCCTTTGGGATGCGTTTGTAGATGTTCCTGAAAAGTCGGAGTGTGTGAAAGCAGGAGAATGCAACTGAGTTGACTTGGCGGGTCATGGTGAGCGATGAGTCCAGGATGAAGCCGAGGTTGCGTGCATGGATTGTGAGGGTCGAGGGTGGATGGCCACCCGGAGTCGTCCTAGGCTGATGTGGATTGTCCCAGGATGAGGATCTCGGTCTTTTGAGAGTTAAGCCTGAGGCAGCTGTTATTCATCCAGGCAGCGTCGGCTTCCATCCTGTTGTGGAAATTCTTCTTGTTTTAGTGGGGTCTTCGGTCAGTGAGATGACCAGCTAGGTATTGTGGGCATTGGAGACAATGTTTTCAGCCCGTGGTTCCTGACGATAGATGTGAGTGGGCCATGTAGATGTTGAAGAGTGTGGGGCTCAGGGAGGAACCCTATCGAACTGCGCAGCTGATCTCCGTAGGTTCTGACAGGTAAGGCAGGAGTCTGACTCTCTGTGTTCTGCCAGACAGCAAGGAGCATATCCATTGTAGGACCTTTCTGCAGACGTCAGCTGCGTGGAGTCTGGAACAGAGGATGAGGTGCAAGACCGTGTCGAAGGCAGTTGATAGGTCAAGTAGGATGAGGGCTGCTCTGTGGCCGCGGTTGAGGAGCAGGCGGATGTCATCTATGGCAGTGAGGAAGGTGGCCTCTGTGCTGTGCTGTGGTTGCTCCTGAAGCCTGATTGGGAGATGTACAGGATGTTGTTGTCCTCAATGTGCTTACAGAGCTGAGCGTTGATGGCCTTTTCGATGACCTCGGCTGGGAAAGGCAACCGAGAGATGGGGTGGTTATTCTTGAGGCATGGGGGGGTTGGCCGTGGGTTTCTTCAGGAGCAGGCGGATCTCGGCATGCTACCAGTCCTCTGGGAAGGTGGCTGTCTCTATGGAACAGTTGAGGGTGTGGCGGAGCTCAGGTGCGATGGAAATGCTGGCTTTGTTGACAGTGTGGTGAGGACAGAGGTCCATAGGGGGCTCCAAGCCCTTTGCTCAACTAGTTTGCTATAGAGTGTTTAATATTTGCTTTATTTTGCAGTAACAATAAAGTAGACTTCCAAATTTTCCAAACACTGTAGTTGAGTGTGTAGAGTTATTCAGTGAGCTAGCCAGGGTATTGGATTGTTCGTAATCGTGATTCTGTGTTTCTCCTTCTTTTGAGTAATCCCGACCATACTTAGAATAATTTTCAAAAGTTTCAAGGATTCTTTCAGAAGCACTTGTTGTTGAGAAGTATATTTACTGATGCAGTTGTTGTTACTAATTGTGGGTTATTGATAACTGGCCCTGACGTCTTTGTCATTGTCCCTAATGTTTCCCTTGCTGATGCAGAGTCAGGGTTCAGTGAAATATCTGCTATCATAAAACATTCACTTATCGACTGTCACAAAACGTATGATTTTGAGAGTTTTAGAGACTTTTCCCTACTTTGTGTAGCACGTTATTCTACCATCGGATGCAAGTGAATTTAAGAAATATCTTCGGTCACAGTTAGTATTGAGGACTCCTCACTAATTTGTAGAATCTTAGAGGATTTTATGCAGTCTCTTTCCCCCAATGATGATGTTATTACATAATTACCCATATGCCCTTTTTTTGATGATCTTTTTGCACCAGTGTTTAGATTGTTTGATTCCTTATTTTTGTTTTTTTAATTAACATTAATTCATTATACTATTACTTGTAGCATAATGATGTTTTCTATTCCAAGGAATTTACTTAAAGCACTCTGATATCCCTTTTGTTGTTTTTTCAGTAATATGGAATATGTAAAATTCATGGCAATATTTGTGGCATATGAATCCAAAATAAAGAGAAGAAATCTTGTACCTTGGCTTTCCTGAATCAGTGCTGGCATCACCGACTCTGAGTAGAATGGTCTGGAGTGAAATATTTTTCTGTCTAGAAAGGGAATTGAATTTACCAAACTCCTTTCATTCCTTTTTTTTCCCCTAATGCTTCTTTTGATGCTTGCTACTGTCGGTACCTCTATATCATGCCTATTTCACCCCTCCTCTGCTAGCCAGATGCCAGTAGAAAATGCTCAAATGCTACGTCTAGCCCAGTCAGCCCAGCAATCAGACATCCGTAGTTTACCCCCCACTTGTCACCACTGAGCCTGAACTTCCAGGAGCCCAAATCATCAACTTCAGCTACCAGGGGTTAACCCTGTGCTACCCGATACCAGGCAACTGGGGGGCTGGGTCTTACCAGTGTCAAGGAGGAATCCTTCTAGGATGCTGGTGGACGGGTGACAGGAGCAGGCTTCCGCACAAGCAATGGCCAAAGGTGGGAGACCTGTCAGGGCAGGCAGTAGCATAAGAACTAATTTGCCCGGTTCCACACACAGCACAGTAAACCCTGATGTAGTCAGACTTAGATTTCCCGGATGCAATGTGACCTGGTTTCTTGATATAAACCCAAACTTCCTTGATCTTTAGCGTACTGTAGACACCTTCATTACTACCTTCATACCTCCTTTGCACTAATTCCTTGGCTTCCTGCACAAGGTGCAGGGTTTATGGATGACATAGCCACCAATTCTCTGTTTAACCTAGTGCCTAGAACATGTCCCCTTAACAAAACAAATGGTGAAAAACCAGTACTATCATTGGGAGTGATCCTTCTTGCCCACAACATGTCACTCACCACCTTCTTCCAGATGAGTTTGTTAATAAAGACCAATTGTAAATGCCCCTTTACTGTACGGTTGAAATGTTCAATTCATCCTGGCTTCTGGAATGATATAGTACAATTCTTATATGTTTAATACCACATCCTAAAAAATCTCCTCATGTGATTAGACACTAAGGCCCTCATTATGACATTGGCAGTCAGCTGACTGCCACGCCGGCGATGGCGGTAGGTCCGTCGCCATGTTGGCGGTGAGGACTGCCAAATTATGATCATGGCAGTGATCCCTCACATAAACAGCCAATGTACCACCCGAATCGCCAGTGAGGTTCATCCACTGACCACAGCAGTTGCCATCTTCAGGCTGGCAGAAGACAACACCCCGCCCACCATATTATGACATAGCTGACTGCCAGGATTTCCAGGGCGGGACCACTGCCACCAAAAGCCTGGCAGAAACGAATCATAAAAAAGGAGACACTCACTTCCAGGAACACAGAGGAGTCCGCTGCCGCCATGGAACCCGGACTGGAAGTCCTGCTGATGCTGTACCACACGATGGCAGTCCAGGAGCAGCAACGCCGATGAAGATGAGGATGGTGAGTGCAGTTGCCTAGCACACAAGGGAGGGAGGGGAGAGTGACACACCCACATGCTCAAAACACACACATCACACACCAAGAACAATCTGCAGAGAACTCCCACACCAACATAAGCCAGAAGTAAAGACAGCCAGGATACATAACTTTGGTCCAACCTCTGTATTTTGGTGGACCTGCACCACAACTGATGAGGCAACTATATACAAAGGGCCATTGGCCAGTCCAATGTTAGGCAGAAGTCACAGGGAAACATCCAAGGCTCATCTTGACTCCCGACAGCCCAAGTCACTCCACTGGGCAGGGGCATCATGGTGATGGTAGGCAGGCACCTCAGGGGGCGGGGTGGTGTTTTTATTGGGAGGGGGTTCTTGGACTTGGGTTTGGGAGGGGACAGGTCCTTGCTCTGTTGCCTAGGGGGCGGAGGTGGTTGCTTGGGGCAGGGGGCCAGAGTGCCACTCTTGTGCCCCTTTGTAGCAGGTGTAGCTGCAGGGGAAGGAACAGGTATGAACTGGGAGCTGGAAGTACTGGTCTGGGGGAGAGGGATCTTCCTCTTACGGGCAGGACATGGGGGGGGGGAAGGGAAGAGGTCAAGGTGGGAAAGACATTTTTTTTTAGGTCCAATGGGACAGGCTGTGGGAGGAGGTTTGGGAGTGGAGGTAGAGGGAGTGGTTGTAGGAGGAGTAGGTATGCTGGACTTGGATGCAGGTGCATGTACAGTGTGCATGTGTGAGGTGGATGGCTGAGTGTCTGAGTGGGAGCGCTTATGTGTTTTTGGAGGAGGGTGGGCAGACAGGATGGTGGAGGCCAAACGGGACATATGTATGTATGTTGTGGTGTCTGTAAGTGAGGTGGGTGTGCTGCAGGAGGTTATGATGGTGGTGCTGGTGACTGCGCATGTGGTGAATGGGGTGCTAGTCTGCATGTTTGCTGTTGTGGTGACTGTGGGCAAGGCTGTACAGGTGGCTGGAACTGGGACTGATGTAGTCCTTGTAGGTGTGAGGGTTGATGTGAGTGAGGAGGAGGGGCAGACAGTAGAAGTAGTGGATGTTGTTGTATGTGTTTCTGTGTGTTGGCTGTGTGTGTGCTTGTGGAGTGAAGTGTGGTGCCTTTGCTTGTCTGTGCAAGTCCTGTCTGTTGTCTTGGGTGCATGGGATGGGTTTGGGAGAGGGCTTTGGGACTGGGAACATGTAGTTGGAGGGGGGGGGGGGGGCGGAAGAACCAGGGACACTGGCTGCGGTCAAAGAGGAGGCCAGAGCCTGAAGTAATCTCTGTAGGGCAGCCAAGCCACAGTGAATGCCCTCCAGGTAGGCTTTGCTGTATCTAGGGTGCCAGCCCCTGGATGGCGTTCACTATGGTTGACTGCCCTACAGAGATGGATCCCCTTGCCCTCCAACCCACCGGTCCCCTCGGCATCGGTGGACACTGCCTCCTGGGTCCCATGGGCTGCAGCTTCCCCACTCGCTGATGCCCCTGCTCCTTCGCCAGATAATGCTAATGCACACAAGGACAGAATGAGAAAAGGAGAGAGGGTAAGGGAGAAAAAAGGGGCACAGGATCAATCACAGCAAGAACAGCACATATGGCATACACATCAGTCACTCACTGGGACTAACACTGTGCAGTATGAACCACAATGACAAACCATTACCTGGGAACAACAGCAGAACCCAAGCACTACCATCTGCACACCCACTGGGACTCACTAAGCCATGCCATCATTGGTTCCTGTGCTCCATAGAGCTTCATGTTAACCAATGAGAAGTTGCACAGCGGTGCAGACCGCCTTCCGCCATGACGCCAAACGCCAGCGGAGTGAGGTCACTTCCACCTGTTCCTGTATACAGGACAGACAGTTGTTAATTCCTAGTACTAGTACTCATGTTGGACAATTTAATGTGCGTCATAGGTATCAATGGTACACAACAAGACAATTCCAGTCTGCTACATACATACATGCTATGTGTACTGTGATATTGTGTGTCTATACTTCTTACAGTCACACACATCTCATTTTTGCTTTACTTAGTTACCTACCACTGCGGAGGAGGAGGTGCGCACCAGTGTACAGACCCCTAGTGGACTTGGCTACACTGGAGGAACGGCACATCATAATCACCTATCGTCTAGACAGGGACACAAATACTGAGCTGTGTCAACAATTGGAGCCAGATCTGATTCCTGCTATCCATAGCACTACAGCAATACCCCCTGCAGTACAGGTACTGTCATTGCTCCCCTTCCTGGCAAGTGGTTCTTTCGAGCTGACTGTGGGCAGGGTTGCAGGAATGTCACAGCCAATATTTTTGGTTGTGCTTTGGAAGGGATTTGGCTGTCTTGCTCAAACACATGAGCAGCTACATCTCATTCCCCCAGAGTGAAGATTTGCCCACTGTGAAGGCTGCATGCTACGCCATGGGACGCATAGCACATGTGAATGGGGCCATTGACGGGACCCATATTGCAGGGGTGCCTCCCAGGGCAAATGAGCAGGTCTACAGGAAGAGGAAGAGTTACCACTCTCTAAATGTCCAGATGATGTACCTTGCTGATCAATATGTCTCCCACATCACTGTCAAGTTTCCTGGATCTGAGCATGATGCCAATGTGTTGAGGATTAGCAGCATCCCACAGGTGATGGCACGACTACAGAGGCAGAGAGTGTGGCTCATAGGTGAGCTTGAGGCTTCACCCAATGTATGTCAGTGTATGCCAAATGAAGTTGTACTCCATGCCATTGTACATGAGTAATGCATGTCTCTCACTACTTCCAGGTGACTCTGGCTACCCAAACCTGTCCTGGCTGTTGACCCCAGTGAGGAATCTGAGGACAGCGGCTGAAAATCGGTACAATGAAGCACATGGCCGTACCGGGAGGGTTGTTGAACACACATTTGGTCTACTGAAAGCATTCTGGTGCCTCCATTTAACTGGTGAACCTCTATGCTACGCCCCTAAGAAGGTCTGCCAGATAGTGGTGGCTTGCTGCATGATGCACAATTTGGCCCTCAGACGCCATGTGCCCTACTTGTAGGAGGAGGGGGGGACAATGGACCTGTGGCAGCAGAGGACACTGTAGACCGTGAGGAAGAGGAAGAGAAGGAAGATGTGGGCAACAAGACACATAATACAACAGGACTTCCAATGACATTCAGGTAAGTCTGTACTTCTGTTCATACCTCCATTACAGTTAAGTGCTGTGCCAAGCACTACCTTACTTTTCAATTGACTGTCGCTTATGCTTTCCCTTTTTGGAGATATTGGTTTGGTCACAACTTTGTTTTGATGTGATGACTACGGACTGCTTAAACACATTTGTTAGATGGATTCACACATTACAGGACATTTTCACAGGATAATGCAGTTCAATACATTGCATATTGTGGCATAATAAAGCACAAATACTTCAGTTGTGTTCAAGGGTGTTTATTGAAGTGACAAAAAGGATGGGATGGTGCAATAGAGTGGGGCGATGGTGGAAAAAAACTTCAGTGTAATGGCCGAGTTGGTTTGTAGCACAGGTCCATTATCCACGGGCCATAGGAAAAGGAGAAATGGCAGTCCAAAGTGAACAAGGTGACTCAGTGGCACACAAGGGAGACATTCTGGAGGGGCTCCTTTCCTGGCGCTGGTTTTGGTCTTGGCAACAGTCTCTGGTGTCTGTCTGGGTCACTGGGAACGTTTGTGGGTTGGTTCATCTTCTGCAGGGAGAAGTGTGCTGGTGGCCTGTGAGTGGTGTGGCAGGTCCTCCTGTCCACTAGCTGCTGCAGATGTTGTTGGCCGGTGAGTAGACTGGCTATTGGGAGGGGCCCTCTAGTGAGCTCTGTTTTCATGCATCGTGTTGGCCATGTCACCCAGCACCCCTGCAATGGAGGCCACGTTGGCATTTACGCCCTGCAACTGCTGCATGACCTCCTGATGGTGTACCCCGCCCCACCCGCAGCTGCTGGTTGTACTGCAAGATGGTAATCACCTGCCCCATCCTGTCCTTGGATTGTTGGTATGCCCCAGGACATGTGTAAGTGCCTCCTGGGCAGTCGGTTCCCTGGGTCTGGCCTCCCCCTGGTGCACAGCTGACCTCCCACTGGACTTGGCCCCCTGTGTCCCCTGAACGGTGTGCCCACTACCACTTACACCAGGACCTTCATCGTCTTGCCTGTGTGGTGTTGACTCGGTCCCTGTACAGGTGGGAACACTATTGATCGACGTGTCCTGGGGACAGAGCTTTGTGGACATTGGGTGGCTGCTGTGGTGTTGGAGTCGGATGGGGGGGGCTCTGTGGTCGATTGGGTGTGGGATGTGGAAGCCGACTGACCAGTGGTCCCAGTTGGGCTAGGGAGTTCATCCAGATCAGGACATCCAAAGTTGCTGTCATCACTGAGGGCCTCTTCTGGTGGAGGACTTAGTTGCCATGGCACATGCTCACTGCTGACATGGCTGGGACACCTGTGGGCATGCAATTGATTTGTTAGTCATTGTCGGTCACATATTCCGCATTTCTGGCTTTGATTATGGGTTGGGTGTTGTCCTCCCACCTTTGGTTAGTGTATGGTGGTTGACTGTGGGATTGGTAGTGCAACATGCTGAACATGCATTTCTTTTGGGTAGGCATGCAGAGCTGGGAGGTGAACAGGTGGCTGTGTTGTGTGTGCTGTTCTTGTACTGTCTTTTACAGGCAAGGTGTGTTTCATTTTTTGTTTGCAAAGGGTTGTGTCGGGGGATTGTTTTATAGTGCTGTTAGTAGGTGTGTATGGTGTGTGTATATGTGTCAGGTGTTTTTTTTCATCTGGCCAATGTTGCCTTTTGTTGGTGTTGGATGCCCAATTCTACCGCAGCGGTCTGCACTGCCAATGGCTGATCGCCGTTGAGTGTCCCCTGTGGTGATTTGTGGTCCAGTATTTGGATGGCTTTGTGTTGCTGGCGTAGCAGGGAGGGTGGTGGGTTTGACCGTTTTTTACCTCTGTTGGGTCTAGCAGAATTGTTGTGGTTGGTTTCTGTCGGTTTTGTTTGTTATTATCTGGCAGGTGGATTCCTGCCTCCCTGGCGGTCCGTTGGCAGCCGTCCTCACGGCGTTCTTCGGAAAAGACCGCCAATGTCATAATGAGGGCCTAAGTGAGTGCCATTGTCGGGAAATAAGCTTGCTTTCCAAATAAATACATTTTTCCAAAACTGGATTTCCACCCAAGTGCTCACTGTGCCCACAAAAATTACTTCAGGTGACTTTGTTAAAGGATCTATTAATACTAGGGCATACTTAAATGTCTCTCCTAGCACACTGTGAGCACCAGAAATTTCAAAAGGCTAATTTCCTTCCTGCACTCAGTGGGTCTTCAACTGACGCTGCAAGCAGCTGAGGAGTTACTTGGGATTCATTACTTAAGGTACATGCAACACAGTCTTTGACATGATATTCCACAGCCTTGTCAACACCAAATCACCCAAATTCATTGCATACTGTCAGTTTTTAATGCACGAATTCCACTCCCCTTATGTAATAAATCTTATAATGTTCTTCTCAAATTATAGGGCTCCACCTGCTGTTCAATCTGCATAACAACCATTGTTCACATGTCAGCTCATGAGAAATCTGTAAATTAGGCATTAAGTCAGACCACAACACTCTGCCACCCACTAACTACCCAATCTCTTACTTGCTTGAGTACCACATCACTTTCAAAAGCATTTCCCCACTCTTCTTCAAACAAAGCTTCCTTAAGGACACCAGGAAGGCAAGTGGCTACACAAATGATTTCAGTGTTGTCATTTCATTCACAATTACAGTTGATGTAACTCAGTGGTAAGCAAGATAAAGAAATTGCCCCATTGTTTTTCTTACAAGTGACATACTAAATGTTTCAATCAAACACTCTCAGGCAATCCTGCCTGCTTGCTATCATTGATGTGGGGCCTTTCCATAACCTTTGGGTGTAAATTAGTCAGCTTGCGGTTTATTATCTCTGTGAGAAAGTAGCCTCTTTCTAGCATGGTTACCCCCATTTTTGGCCTGTTTGTCAGTGTGTTTCGACTGTGACACTTGTATCCTGCTAGTCAGGACCCCAGCGCTTATAGTTTGTGCCCTACATGTCAGTATGTTTCACTGTTTTGTCAGTATGCTTGACTGGGTCACCGGAGTCCTGCTAATCAGAACTCCAGTGCTTATTCTCCCTCTGGTTCCAGATCTGTACTTACATACTAGTAACCCAGTATCCCACTCCAAATTGGCATACAGGACTGCCCTTATAAGTCCCAAGTATATGGTACCTATGTACCCAGGGCATTGGGGTTCCAGGGCATCCATATGGGCTGCAGCATTTCTTGTGCCACCCATAGGGAGCCCGTATGAAGACTTCTTCAGGTCTGCCATTGTAGTCTGAGTGAAATAGTGTAAGCACTATTTCACAGCCATTTTCACTGCACCAGGTCACTTATAAGTCACCTATATGTCTAACCTTCAGACCCTGAAGGCTGGGTGCAAAGTAACTGTGTGTGACGGCACCCCTGCACAAGCAGAGATGCCCCCATGCTGTCCAGGCCTAATTCCCCAGACGTCCTGAGTGCGGGACGCCATTATAAGTGTACACTATATATAGGTCAATACATATATGTAGCTCCACAATGGTAACTCTGAATATGGCCATGTAAGGTGTCTAACAACCGGGAATTGTACCCCCATCCTGATTCCAGTATTGGTAGCCCAATTCTATGCACCCTGGGGGCTCCACCATGGACCCCCAGTACTGCCATACCAGTCTTCTGAGGTTTTCACTGCATCCCCAGCTTCTGCCACCTCACAGACAAGCTTCTCCCCTCCTGGGCTTGAGCAGCTCAATCCCAGGAAGGCAGAACAATGCATTTCCTTTGGGACAGGGGTGTCACCTCCTCTCCATTTGGAAATAGGTGTTACAGGCATGGTAGGGCTATCCTCCCAGAGCCTCTGGAAGTGCTTTGAAGGGCACAGATGGTGCCCTCCTTGCATAATCCAGTCTACAGCGGTTCAGGGACCCCCAGTCTCTGCTCAGGTGTGACAGAGGAAAGGGGAGTGACCACTCTCCTGTCCATCACCACCCCAGCGCCCAGGGGTGGTGCCCAGAGCTCCTCCAGAGTGTCCCTGGGTTTTGCCATCTTGGATTCCAAGGTGATGGGATACTCTGGGAGCACCTGAGTGGCTAGTGCCAGCAGGTGACATCAGAGACCCCTCCTGATAGGTCCATACCTGGTAAGGTGACCAGTCCCCCTCTGAAGGCTATTTAGGGGCTCTCCTGTGGGTGTTTCCTCAGATTCTGATTGCAAGACTCCAGAAACATTCCTGTGCATCCTCCACTTCATCTTCTACCACGGATCAACCGCTGTCTGCTCCAGGAACTCTTCAAAACCGCAAAACAGAAGCAAAGACGACTTCTGCAACATTGTAGCTCCAGCTCCTGCCAGCAACTGCATCAGTTTCCAGGTCGTGCATCATCCGAGGGCTGCCTGTCTCCATCCTGCATCAGAAGAACCAAAGGAATCTCCAGTGGAGTGATGGAGTCACTTCCCTGCTTCAGCAGGCACTTCTCTGCAGCGACGACCGGTGTCTTGGACCCCCTCTCCAGATGACAGGCGTGGATCCAGCAACACAGGTGGTGGACTAAAGTGACTCTGGCAGTCCCAATGTCCAGCTTTCCAACTTTAGTGGAGGTAAGGGCTTGCCTCCCCACGCAAGACAGTACCCCTGTACACTGCGTAACTTGCAGTTGCCAAGGCTTGTGTGCGACCTTCCCAGACGTTCTAAATGCACAGCACAGCTTAGGCTCCCAGCACTCCACCCTGCAACGCACAGCTTCCTGAGTGGTTCTCCGGTGGCGTGGGAATCCTTTGTGTCGAGCTGCCTGGGCCTCCATTTGCACCTCCTTTGTCCCCGTGTTGTGGGACTCCTGTACACGCTGACTGGTCTTCTGAGGGCTCTCTGA
The DNA here is from genome assembly GCF_031143425.1 of Pleurodeles waltl. Taxonomy (NCBI): domain Eukaryota; kingdom Metazoa; phylum Chordata; class Amphibia; order Caudata; family Salamandridae; genus Pleurodeles; species Pleurodeles waltl. The sequence continues at coordinate 1,220,444,381 of NC_090440.1, forward strand.
GTTGCTGAGAGCCTCCTCTGTCTCCCCCTCCTGGGTAGAGGCCACCAGGTCCCTCCTGGTCCCAGGCAGCGCCATGTTCCACTAACCGTGAACTTTGCATGTGCCAAGGCTTGTTGGCGGAATCCAGCGATGCAAACCAGACTGCATTCATCCATCCGGCATGGGACATCTTCTGCACCAACCAGGAACCAGCATCTTTCTTCTTGGGTGTAATACTGACTTTGTCTTCTCACTGGTGGTTCCACTTTTGCACCTTCATCCGGGTTAGCAGGGGCTTCTGTTCTCCCTGGACTCTTCAGCGCTTCTTGAACTTGGTCTCTTTCTTCCACAGGTCTTTAGGTCTAGGAATCCATTGCACTTGCTGTGTTTTACTCCTGCTTTCCTGGGCTCTGGGGTGGGGTACATTACTTACCTTTGGTGTTTTCTTACACTCCCAGCGCCCCTCTACACAATACACTTGCCTAGGTGGGAAACCGACTTCTGCATTCCACTTTCTTAGTATATGGTTTGTGTTCTCCCTAGACCCATTGCTAACTATTGTGATTTTCACTAATTGCACGGTTTTCTAACTGTTTTTATGCCTATTTCTGCATACTAGTGTATATAATTTGTATATTACTTACCTCCTAAGGGAGTATAGTCTCTATGGTATTTTTGGTATTTGTGTCACCAAAAAAAAGTACATTTATTTTTGTAACTGAGTATTTTCTTTCATGTGTATGAGTACTGTGTGATTACAGTGGTATTGTTTGAGCTTTGCATGTCTCCTAGATAAGCCTTGGCTGCTCGGCTTCCTCTAGAGAGCCTGGCTTCTAGACACTGCCCACATTTCACTAATAAGGGATAATTTGACCTGGTATTGACGTGTAGTCTCTCATTATTCTAATGAGACTACTGGATTTTGAGCGGCAGAATCACCCGCAGTGTGGGAGACTAAGTCTAACCCACTGCTGGTGACACCTGTCGCTCCAGTCCGGGTTTGGCTCCGGCTAACTAGCAGTGCCTCTTCTCTACCCAGGGAAAGGGATGACTTGGCAGCCGAACGCATGACATACTTTGCTTCTCAGGGAAATCGTGGTCACTCAAGTCTCAACCGGTTCTCTCATTTACAATTCAGTGTCATATATAAATGACAAACAGAAGCAGTATATGTCTTAATAATGAGTTTAATAAAACACCTGCTTCTTAGATAGCAAAGCGTGAGCTGCAATAACCTGGATGACACAACATGACAGTATTAAAATTGTGACGAGAAGAGTGAAGCATAAAAGCAACGCTATCCTATTGTCACTATGATCAGTGGGCTAGTTCCTTTCTAGGTTATAATTGAGCAGAGCATGTTAAGCTCTAATTCTGCCTTTCAGGTTCCCCTGGGAAGACATTAACCCCCATACCCGAGCAAATGCCCGTGGTCTGCATTAGCATCTGTAGCAAAGCATTCAGCAATCAGCATACAGTCGTGGTTCCCTGGCTGGAATCTCCCTCTAACGTGTAAGGGACATGGAAGTATTTTTATAATAACACAGCTGATGTTCTGAGAAAATGTCCCTACGTAAGGATGTGTGTTTTCTACGAATGTTGGAGACTAAACTTCTACCACGTTCACCAGCAATGTACCGTGCTGTAGCCTTGGAAGAAGCACAGAGTGATCAGGAATGTCTTGGTTGAGAACAGAGTGCTGGCCTAGGCAAAAACAGTTAGATAAACGGAAAATAAAACAAGACCGTAAAAATGGTTATTGTAAAAATAAGACAAAACTGAATAAAATATATCTAGGTTAAAGTGCACAGCGGGCTAGTGTGTTAAAATAACGTGCATGGAGCTATAACTAAAATGGCTACACAAAAGTATAAGTTGTAAGAACCATAGGTACCCACTTCAAACCAGGCCAGACTCCTACATTTACCACAAACTTTATCACTTCAGTCTCAGTCATTCTTGCATGAGCTTATTGCATTGCCAAATTTAAGCAAAAATTGCATATTACTAGTTTGATCACAAAGCTTTTAATCTGCACACCAAGCTCAGATAGAATTACTTTCTAAGTGTAAAACTGCTCACACAATAATGAAATGGAGACCAAATTAAGCTCCAGCCACCTCTCTGGTCTACCATTTCCTACAGAGCCCACTGTTAACTAATCCTTCCAAAAGCTAAAACACCACATATGTCGCAAAAAATGAAAAGTGCTGCTGCATAAGGTCTCATGGTTCAGACCTGCAGACGTCTGACAAAATGTAAAGAAAAGTCTTGTATTTCTAACAAGGAAACTAGAAGATCAACATGCCTCTGACTGTACTAGATGCAGAACCTCAAACTCTGTGCCGGGGTTAATGCCTGGCAGAGGAGTATGTAGTCAGCTCATGCTTATTTGCCTGGCACTGGACATATCAAACAGAACATACTCCAGAACCTCAGTATTCCAAGAGCTAAGCTACTCCACACTTGTGCAGTTCTCTGCCTGCATTGTGCAACAAAACTGCACAAAAACAACAGCAAATTCAGTGAGCTACTTTTGCTGAGCGGTTAAATGTGTAGCAAATCCCGTACTGATTGATTGATGGATCACAGAGTGCAATTTACACTCAACTATGGCATCCTGACACTGAGAACCTGTAATAATGCTATATTCAAAGAGGTCTTAAGAAAGCGGCCACGTTTTGATTTGTGTTTTGGAAAAACACAAGAAAGAAGATTATGCAAGAACCTAAAGAGACTGCAAGACACCAACAGTGGATTCCTGCACCTGGGGACCTGCGAAAGAAGGGGACCAAGTCCAAGAAGCACAGAAGAGTCCAGGGGTAACAGGAGCCCCTGCTACCCTGATGGACTCTACCTAGGAGGCGGAATTAGAGGGGACTCTCAGAAGCTCAGGGATCCAACAGAAGACCAGGCTGCACGCACAGGAGTCCCACAGCACGGGGACAAAGAAGGTGCACAAGGAGGCCCACGCAGCACAACAACAAAGGACCCCACGCTGCTGGAGAACCACTCAAGAAGCTGTGGGTCACAGGAAGGAGTGCTGGGGGCTGGAGCTGCAGGGTGCTTGAAGAACTTGGTGGAAGGATACCAACAAGCCTTGGCAACTGCAAAATGCGCGATGCATGGGGGGGGTACTGTCTTGCGCGTGGCGAAAAGCTTTTACCTCCACCAAAGTTGGACAAGTAGGACTTCAGGACCGTCAGGACCACTTCAGTCCACCACCTGTGATGCAGGATCCATTCAACTCGACAGGAGAGGGGACCCACGCAGTCGGTCGTCACCTGCAAAAGGTGCCTGCTGAAGCAGGGAAGTGACTCCTTCACTTCAAGTGAGATTCCTTTGTTCTTCTTGTGCAGGCTGAAGACAGGCTGTCCTCTGAGGATGCACGACTGGGATACGGTTGCATTTGCTGGCAGGAGCTGAAGATACAATGTTGCAGAAGTCATCTTTGCTTCTTTGTTGCAATTTGTAGAGTTCCTGGAGGGGCCGGTGCAGTTTCTTTGGTGACAAGGTGAAGTAAAGGATGCATAGGATTCCTGCTGGAGTCTTGCAATCCGAATCGGAAGAACCACTGAAGAGAGAGATCCTAAATAGCCCTGAAAGGGGGATTGGTCAGCTAAACAGGTAAGCACCTATCAGGGGAGGGCTGTGACGTCACCTGCTGGCACGAGCCACTCAGATGCTCCCAGAGTTCCCTGCCAACTTGGAATCCAACATGGCAAAACCCAGGGACCCTCTGGAGGAGCTCTGAGCACCACCCCTGGGGTGGTGATGGACAGGGGAGTGGTCACTCCCCTTTCCTTTGTCCAGTTTCGCGCCAGAGCAGGGACTGCAGGTCCCTGAACCGGTGTAGACTGGATTATGCAAGGAGGGCACCAGATGTGCCCTTCAAAGCATTTCCAGTGGCTTGGGGAGACTACCCCTCCCAAGCCTGGAACACCTATTTCCAAAGGGGGAGGGTGCAACACCCCTCTCCCAAAGGAAATGCATTGTTCTGCCTTCCTGGGCTTGAGCTTCTCAAGCAACAGGAGGGAAGAAACCTGTCTGAGAGGTGGCAGTAGCTGGGGCTGCCTGGAAAACTTAAGAAGGCTGGAATGGCAATACTAGGGGTCCTCTAAAGATCCCCAGAGTGCATGGAATCGTACAACCAATGCTTGCAAAAGCATTGGTGTATGATTCCATTATGTTTGATACCAAACATGCCTATGTTTGGAGTTACCATTATGTAGCTGGACATAGGTAGTGAGCTTTGTCCAGTACATTCGTAAAATGGCATCCCCGCACCCACAAAGTCCTGGAAAATGGTCCTGAAGGTCATGGGGGCACCTCTGCTAGTGCAGGAGTGCCCTCACACACAAGTACTCTGCACCCTACCCTCAGGGGTTGGATGGTCTGCAATAGGGGTGACTTATAAGTGACCTGGTGCAGTGTATATAGCAGTGAAAGGGTGCATGCAGCTTTTCACGCAGACTGCAATGGCAGTCATACAGAAGCCTTTGCATGGGCTCCCTATGGGTGGCAAAAGAAATGCTGCAGCCCATAGGGATCCCCTGGAACCCCAATGCCCTGGGTACCTAGGTACCATATAATAGGGACTTATAAGGGGACACTGGTATGCCAATTGTGTGTGAAATACTGGGTTACCAGTATGCAACAACAACATTTAGAGGAGAGCAAACATAATCATCAGGTTCCTGGTTAACAGGCTCCAAGTGAATACAGTTAAGCATACTGACATCAGGCAGAAAATGGGGGTGATCATGGCAAAAAGTGGGTACTTTCCTACAGTAAACGAGTACCAAACCATAGCGTAAGTGTTGCACAGGTACCGCCATTATTTGAATATAGTTCTTATTGTATGGAATGGGCCAATTCATTCATAATGCCTAGGCAGATATGTCTACAATATATAAGAATATTAACGGTTCTGGTATTGTGCAAGGATCTAGCTGAGTTATGGGCTTACTTTGTTGTAGAATGCAGTCATTTTTTTAATGTAGTTTAGTTAATGCATGCATACAATTGTATATATGTGGTTACTCAAGCTGAATTCGTGCTATGCTTAGTTACCTTGAAATGCAAAGGCAAAGACAAACTTGCTGTGGCTCGTTCTTGCTTTTGCATTCTTGCAACGATAGAATTCGTCAGCGGTAGGAACACATATCTACCAAGGTTTCAGATTGCTATGTGTGACATTTTCATATTTTCAGTGTAATTATGAGTGACATTTCAAGGATTATGAGTGACACCTCGCGAGCAAAATCAAGTAATGAAGACGTCGGAAACGTATAAATATCAGAAATTACACCCATTTGAACAATGTTAAACTGTGCGGGTTGGCAGGCACACCCCACTCTGCATCTTCCCACTTGTAGCCTGCATGGCAGGAAGAAGCATGGCATTTACCCTCCCCCCCCCCACTGAAAGCAATGCCCACGGTATCCTGTACATGAGTGAAGCCAAGCTCTCCTAGATCTCCAACACAGTTGTGCCACCTGCACACACTTAAATGGTGCCTGTGTTATTATTGCTCTTAAATGCCCTCAGTACTAAGGGTTCACTGAAGCATCCATTCGGCAGCACAGAGCCAAGCCAAAAGCCCCATAACCAAAGACCAGCCATTCCCAGATTAGGGACCTGATGTTTGAAGAGCAGGGTTGTACATGAGCTCCACCTTGTGGCCTTTAATAAACAGTACTCTGAGCTTAGTTAGCTAAATGAGAAACTAACTACTCGGTTTGATCGCACTTCATAACATTGTTCTTTTGGGTGACAATCTCAGGCATTGCAGTAATGCAGGAAAATGACCGAAAATTAAATATTTTAATGCGAGATGCGTGGAACTTGACAGGGCTGGGAACCGGGAAATGCAGGCATTGTTAGCGTTTGTCTTTGTGCGATGCATAAAACAGAAGGATTACAGTTTATACCCAAGCCCTGTTAACAAAACAATACCTTCTGTACATGATTGGTACCTTAAGCTCCTCAAGGAACAGAGACAATGATTAGGTTTTCAAACCATACATGTTTATTAAGTTCACAGAAAAGAAAAATCAGATTAGTATCATTAAATGATCAAAATGTGTGTGCTTTGACAAATATGCAAATCAAATTTAAATAAAAATCATTTATATAAGAGGTTAAACCAAAATGGGGAACACAAAGGACCTGTGAGAACACTAAAATCCCATTCTGTGCTCTAAGTCTGAAACAAAGTCTAAATCTATGCAAATCAAACTTGAACCATATTAAAAGAAGACCTCTAACAGTTTTCAGACAAATACACCCATTAAAGCAAGATGATACAATTATATGCTTGCTAGGTTCTGAGGACTCCTTACAACGAAGCTTCTCTGTGTCCTTCAAGCTTACACTATCTGTTACAGGATGAGATACAGGAACCAGCCTTAAGTTTGCTGGTGTATTTGTGAATGCGCTACTTGTCAAAACATTAGGCCCGTATTTATACTTTTTTTGCGCCGCATTTGCGTCGTTTTTTGACGCAAAAACGGCGCAAACTTGCAAAATGCCATTGTATTTTGTAGGTTTGCGCCGTTTTGCGTCAAAAAGCGGCGCAAATGCGGCGCTAAAAAAAGTATAAATACGGGCCTCAGTGATTATCAAAAGAAAAAAAAACATTTGTTCACATGGGAAAGCGTTCACGTTTCACAAAGCAAGATGCAAACTAAAGTAGTTATTTTGAATTGCATGCCTAAATAAGATATGGTAAGTTTAAATGTAACTAGAACATTAGACTGTTCAGAGCTCCAGTAAAGACAATGGAGCATCAACGGCCTATATACGTTGGTATAGGTAACTGCTCTCAACATTAAAATGTCCTAGTGCACACCCTGTGTCTTTCTTTCCTCTTTCTCTCCAAAATATATGGACGGGGCAGGGGAAAGGCAGAGCCTGTGCAGTAGGATACAAAGGAGCTGTTGTATTTTAGAAATGTAAGTTCCCTTTAAGGAACTTAGGGGATGGTATGGAATGGTGATGGGAAGAGAATGTAGGGATGGGGGCATTCTGGCTGGGAGAGACTGGACGATGGACGTTTGAATGTGGATCAGAATAAACCTTCTTGAAAAACCATTTGTTTTTTAACTTGAAGATTATTGCAAATTTGGCGACGAGCTGCGGGAACACCACTCGTGTTCTGGAGGACATATTCTGCGTGTCCCCTCTATTCCGCTACACTGCTGATGGAAATCGTTTTTTTTTAAGTACCTTGGACATCCTGTTGGTTGTACTGCACTATCCGATCTTCAAGGATTTTCTTGGAGCAAGTAGAAAATTTGTTTACTAATTAATGCGCTTTTCTAGGGTATTTTCGGACGTTTCGTTGCGGCTGTCTGTTGCTTAGCAACAGTGGGACTCATACTGTCATTTGTGGCTGCGAACGCTTGTTCACACAAACGCGCATTCAAGCAAGCGCATTTCAGCACAGCGCGAGTGTATTTTCAAAAGGCGCATGTTCAATAGTGGCGCTCCATATATCAAGGACATCAGCTTATTCTGAACAAACGCGCATTTACACTTTGCATTTGTCTGAAATGAAAGCGCACATTTACACGTTTCATTTCGTCTGGAATAAAAACATTTAAAACTCTACAAAGTATACTTAGATTTGGCAACTCGGAGAGTACTCACCTGACTTCATCGTTTCACCTCTCGCTTCACTTTCTGGAATCCAATTCACTTCCTGTTTCCCAGGAAGGAAGAGTTCAAGGATTTCTTCCATTTTTATTGTAGTTTTATTTTCTTTCTTTGTGTCTTATTCATTTTAGAACAGTTTATACTTGATCATAAAACTACAACACTTGTGTGAAGTAAAGACAGTTAATATTCATAGTGAGTTGTGAGTTCCAAATAAAATAACAATAAAAGAAGGAGAAAATTATAATAATATCCCAAGGATGCAGTTTGAACCACCAGCCAAGTTTCTGCAACTTAAAGGGGACCCGCCCATACCATGGTCGAGATGGAAGGAGGAATTTTTGACTTATTTAAAAGCTATTGATGAGGATAATATGTCACAAGAAAGAAAAAAGAATATTTTGTTACATTGTTTGGGGTCTAAGGGGCAACTCATTTTCAGGACACTCCCGCAAGGAATTCTTCATGATGAAGAAATTGATGTGTTTCAAGATGCTCTAAACAAATTGGAGAATAGGTTCAAGCCAACTACAAGTATAGCTTTGAACAGATTCAAATTCTATAATAGGAGTCAACAACAGGATGAGACAGTTGATGAGTTTCTGACAGGGTTACGAGGTCTTTCCATGCACTGTAATTTTGGACCTATCACCGATGAGATGATTAGAGATCAAATTATTGTTCATGTCAGAAGCAGAAGAATCCAAGAACAATTGTGGGTGATGGGTGATCAAAGATGTAATTAATACTGCTAAGGCATTGGAGCAATCAGAAAAATGGATGAAGTTGTTGCAGGAGGCCGAGAAGAATAAATTATCGGACTTGGAGGTGGTGGGAGCTGTTGGTGGTAACAAAGATAACACTAAAAAAAAAATGACTTGGAGCAGAAAAGATGACAAAAACGCTAAAATTCATAGAATGTCATGTTATCGTTGTGGCAATCCTAATCATCTGGCAAATCTCCACAGTGTCCTGCCGTTGGGAAAGAATGTAAAAAATGTGGAAGAGTGGGGCATTTTGCGCGAGTTTGTAAAGAGGTTTGGAAGGCTGATAGTGACAGTAGGAGTAAAGTTGCATGCATCTATGATGAAAGAGAGAGTGGATTGGTGTTATCTGTTAAGAATGATTTTAGAGACAAAGATGGAAATGTGGTGAAACAAACTAAATGTACAGTCACCATTGAAGGTCCAGAGCTAGAGCTGATGGCAGATTCTGGATTGCCTTGGACAATTATCACATGTGATTATTTTGTTCAGAAATTTAGTGAAGTATGGAGTGTGTCCAATTTAACATGTCCTGATATTGTGGCAGAAGGTTTTGATGGGACTGCTATTGATATTATGGGGTATGTAAACACTATGATCTGTTTTAAGGACCGTTCTGTACAGGTTAAGTTAGCGGAGAAGGGAGTTAATGTGTTGGGATGGAGAGACCAGGCAGGATTGGGGATAATTTTGAATCCCAGGGCTTGTAAACCTGTAATGTTGGTTGGGGGAGGTGATAAAGCCAAGTTGATGGTCTCCATGTTTCCACATGTGTTTTCTAATACTTTGGGCAAACTGAAAGACTATAGTCACAGGATTAGACTAAAAGAGAATGCCAAACCTGTGGTGCAAAAGTTAAGGAATGTCCCTATTAGCGTGCGTGAGGAATTGAGAGATATATTGAAAGAAATGGTGAAAGAAGGGATTATTAAAGAGATTGAGTCATCTGAATGGGTTTCACCTATTGTGTTAGCCAGGAAATCGGATAATTCTTTGAGATTATGTGTGGACTTGAGAGTGTTGAATGCCAATATTATTGTCAATTGTCATCCTTTACCCAATATAAATGAAGTCGTTAGTCTATAGGATGGGGCAAAGATTTTTTCTACGCTAGATTTGAGGTCAGCTTACCACCAAATTGAACTTACTGAGGATTCTAGACATTTGACTGCCTTCATTACACCACAGGGGTTGTTTCAATTTAAACGAATGCCTTTTGGGTTAGCCTCAGCGGCATCAGTATTTCAGAGGGCTATGTTTAATATGTTCAAGGACATGGACAACTTTGTGAAGTGTTTCCAGGATGACGTGTTGATTTACTCCAAAAATGAAGATGAACACAAAAAGCATTTAGTTAAGGTTATGTGAAGTGTTTAACGTGAATGGATTGACTCTAAAATTTAAGAAATGTCATTTCTTTGCCAAGTCTGTTGATTATTTGGGACATACCGTCTCTGGTGAGGGTGTTGTTCCCAAACAGTCTTTGGTCAAAGCCATCATAAATGCACCTGCTCCAGATTGTCGAGAAAAGTTGTTGTCGTTTGCAGGATTATGCGAATATTACAGTAAATGTATTGTAAATTTTGCCACCAAAATGGAACCATTAAGGGAGCTTACGAGGAAAAAATTTGGATTTTGTTTGGTTGGAAAGGCAGGAGAGTGCTTTTCAGACCATTAAAAGGGAGATTGCTGGTGCACCTAGACTTAAACCATTTAATGTCCTGGCACAGTGTGTGATAACGGTAAATGTAAGTATGTATGGTGTAGGTGGTGTGTTGTCCCAAAGGTGTGGCAAGGAGATGTGGAATGTTACATTTGCATCACGTACCCTGACAGATGCAGAAAGGAGGTATGCAGTGATAGAGAAGGAGTTATTAGCTTGTGTCTGGGCGATTGAGCATTTTCGGAATTACCTTTGGGGTTCACGTTTTATCCTCCAAACTGATCACAAACCTTTATTGGGTATTCTGTCTCCAGGAGGAGGGTGGAATGCGACAGCCCACATTGCTAGATTAGTTTTGAGATTGCAAGAGTATTCCTTCCAGGTGGAATATGTGCCAGGGAAGAAAAATTCTGTGGCTGACTGTTTGTCGCGGCTACCTCAGAACGATTTGGATGCTCAGGATAAGGGCAGAAGTGGTGACAATGATTTTGTATTGGTAGTGTCTGAATTTATTTCAGGAGAGTTTAAAGCTATTGAAGAGAAAGATTGGTCTGATGAAGATCAAAAAGACTTAACTTTGCAAGAGGTGAGACGCTACTTGAGGGTTGGTTGGCCGAGGAAAGAAGGTATCCTGAAAGAAGTAATGCCTTTCTTTAAAGTAAAAGATGATTTAGAAATTGATAATGAGTTGGTATTCAAAAGGGGGAAATGTGTTCCACCTGAAGGCATGCAAGCTGTCATTTTGAGGTTGGCGCACGAAGGGCATCCTGGTATGTCGTCTATGAAAAGGCTCATTTGCACTTCTTTCTGGCGGCCGGGAATGGACAAGATGGCGGAGAGGACTGTCTGGGAGTGCGGGGTATGTGTGAGTGCTGAGAAGATGTTGAGGACAGTGCCAGACCCCTTATGTCCTGTTCAGTGGCCTGATTCTCCATGGCAGAAATTGGGTTTTGACATTTCTGGACCGTTTTTGTTTTTGCCTCACGAGCCTCGGTTTGCTCTGGTGTTAGTGGATTATCACTCCAAATGGCCTGAGGTGAAGATGGTACCACTAGTCACGACGAATGTGGTGATTGAGTTTTTCAAGGAGGTGTTTGCTAAAGAAGGATATCCTGAAACTATTGTGTCGGACAATGGTGTTCAATTGGTGTCAAAGGAGATGCAGAGGTTCCTCAAATATTGCAATATTAAGCACGCTACTACTTCGTTATATGAACCACAAGAGAATGGACAGGTTGAGAGATTTAATCGGGTTTTGAAGGAGTGTATTTGTTGGGCACGTGGTTTTGGTGGGTTGTGGAAGGAGAAAGTGAGAGAGAAATTATGGCATTATCGCATCACTCCTCATAGTACCACTAGTGTTAGCCCTTTCAGGCTGTTAAGGGGAAGGGATCCTGTATCCAAATTGTGTCCATGGTGGTTTAAGAGGAAGCACAACAAGGAGTTCGAGAGGGTTGATGTACAAAAGATTGGAGATTATGTAAGACTGAAACAAGAGAAGAGTAAGGGGGCGTATGATAAGAAGTGGAGAGTAAAGGAACCTATGTTTGTCGTGGGAGATTGGGTCAAAGTAAGAAAACCTGGATTGGTAAGGAAGGGTATGTCCAGATTCAGTAAGGCCATGAAAGTGATAAGTGTTCAAGAAGAAAGTGATTACACAAGATGGGAAAGTTTGGAATGTGAGCAGACTAGCTAAGTGTGTTCCAGGATGCGGAGAAACACAAAGTGGAAATTATGCTGTTCCTGGACCTATTGTCTACCAAGATTTGGGAGAACATGCGTCTGAGAATGTAAGCCAGGAAGATGGATGCAATGGAAGAGGAGAGAGTGAGATTTCTAATGGCATAGACTGTAGGGAGAATGACGGACAATGTAGCATGGAAAGTTTAGAGCAGGATTCCATAGCCTCAAGAGTAAAGTTGGAAAGTCGTTCCAGATCAAAGTCTTCTCGGCTTGTGGACTATGTGTGAATTATGAAATTGTTGTACTACAATTTGTTGTAATTGTATCTTTCTCAGTTGTTTCAATTGTTTTCAGTTTATTATAAGGGGGGAAATGTGTTGTATTTTAGAAATGTAAGTTCCCTTTAAGGAACTTAGGGGATGGTATGGAATGTTGATTGGAAGAGAATGTAGGGATGGGGGCATTCTGGCTGGGAGAGACTGGACGATGGACATTTGAATGTGGATCAGAATAAACCTTCTTGGAAAACCATTTGTTTTTGGACTTGAAGATTATTACAGGAGCCTTCTTCCCTCCCTTCTCCTGTAGCTCATAGTGTCAGTGGAGCTAGAGAAGAGGAGTGGGGGAGTCTCTGCTCTTTAGTCTCCTTGGCTTGGCTAAAAGATGAAAAGCAGCTTAGCCAAGCCTAGGTAGAACCATAGGCTGAGCTCAGTCCCCATTTACACCTGTTGAACAATCACAGCTGTTACTGTGAAAGGAGGGCTTCAGAGCCACAGGGGAGCTCGGGCTTTTGATGCTGGAGCAGGCCTGTAAGGGTGAACAGCCCAGCTTATTCTTCTACAAATAGTGATTGTATGTTGATAAGTCAATGTCATGTTAATGCAAAACATTTAAGAATTTAAAAAAGCGTCACCAAGTTCTCACTCTGGTGATTCTGGGAAACGCAACAAACAACACTTTCACAAATTGAGATCTCCCTCTACACAGAAGTTGTTGACTTTTGCAGCTTACTTCCGGACTCCTCCAACCCATTTTAGCTCACAATATACTCTTTCTTGCCATCCATATTCATCATGCTTCCTTTTTAGGACTACTTGTAGCTGAATCCTGCTTTTATCCACTGCAATGTGATCCACCTTGTTTCAAATTCAATCTAATCACTGTTATAAGAAGAAATATGCATATCATACAAATCAATAATATTAGTACTTGGGTTAGTATAGTCTTTAGTATTCTGGCACCCGTACCACTAAGCCATTCGCCAGTCTTTGACAATTCTTTCCCCATTGCTTCCCAGGCTCCTGTCTCCTCTAAATCCTTCATCTCTTGAGAAATGTAGGTCATGTTAGTTATACATTTGTTAATCTGATTACTTATATCAGGCACATATGTGCAGCATTGCTGAAAGCAAAGCAGAAGGCATATTCTGCCTTCGTTTGTCTAAAGTAAGGCACTTTTGAAATACCATGGCTCTTGTGGCCATAAGCTCAGTATTTATTGCGGTTAAAGCACCAGCTTTGTTATTTGTTTATAGACATAGAATTATAAAAGAACAAAAAGACATATAAATACTATTAAAACGTGAGAAAACTCATCGGATGTAAAACAAAACAAAAAACACACCATAAGAGATTGCAATAGCGAACATCACATCTACTGTGTATATAAACATGTTTGTACATACAATACAGTTAAAGGCTTTAGCATGCAAAAGTGCAAAAAGGATGAGATGGGATGCTTATCTAATTAGGAGAGGAATCCCATGTCTTCAGTTAAAAACATAATAATCTATATTAAAAATTCATCAGCTTAAAAAGAAAACAGAAAAACAAAAAGTGGGAGAGCATTAAGACAAACATCATAGCTACTGTGTAAATAAACTTGTTTGTAGATAAGACACCATAGAAAACTTATTGTGTGCAAAAATGTAAAAAGGATGAGATGGAATGCTTATCTAAATAGAGGACACAGCCCAAAAAATCCCATTCCTACAGCTACTTTAGCAACCTTACACAGTAGTAGATACACAGACAATCTTAGGAAAAAGTAAAGTACACTCGTACATAAACAGAAACTAATGTGAAATGTATTTACGTCATCAGACCGCATTAGTAAACATTTTCAGAAATCTTCCCACACAGTAACACACAAGTGGGTCAGGCTGCATATGAAGATAATCAAAAACTTGCTTGTATTGATAACATATGAGATTTAAGAACAGGTACCAAATATTTACACCTAAAAGACTGGTAAAATGTACAAAAAAGAAGAAATTAACCAGTATTTGGGGGGAGGATTTGTCACAAAAACAAAGCAGAAAAAAAATTAATTCTAGCTTGCACGTCAAGAATTTTCAATTCTACTATGGACACGGAGGCGAGGATTATGTTTTTCTCTCTCTCTACTACAAAATTAGCAGCAGCCAATTGTAAGAGGCTGGCATGGCTTGTAGTGGGTACCAAGGGGTACTTACACTCTGTACCAGGTCCAGTTATCTCTTATTGGTGTAGAAGAGGTGTTTCTAGCAGCTTAGGCTGATAGAAGGTAGCTATAGCAGAGCAGCTTAGGCTGAACTAGGAGACATGCAAAGCTCCTACTACACCACTGGTGTCATATGCACAATATCATAAGAAAACACAATACACAGATATACTAAAAATAAAGGTACTTTATTTTTATGACAATATCCAAAAGTATCTCAGAGAGTACCCTCGGTATGAGGATGCCAAATATACACAAGATATATGTACACAATACCAAAAATATGCAGTAATAGCAAAAAAGTAATGCAAGCAATGTAAAGTTACAGTAGATTGCAATAGGAGCACATAGGTATAGGGGCAACACAAACCATATATTCCAAAAGTGGAATGCGAACCACGAATGGACCCCAAACCTATGTGAACTTGTAGAGGGTCCCTGGGACTGTAAGAAAACAGTGAGGGTTAGAAAAATAGCCCACCCCAAGACCCTGAAAAGTAGGTGTAAAGTGCACCTATAACCCCCAGAGAGCACAGAAGTCGTGATAGGGGGTTTCTGCAAGGAAGACCAACACCAGCAAAGCAACAACAGTGGATTTCTGGACCTGAGTACCTGTGAAACAAGGGGACCAAGTCCAAGAGTCACAACAATGTCGAGAGTGGGCACATGCCCAGGAAATGCCAGCTGAGGGTGCAAAGAAGCTGCCACCGGATGGAAGAAGCTTTCGTTTCTTCAAGAACGAAGAGGACTAAGAACTTCCCCTTTGGAGGATGGATGTCCCACGTCGTAAAGAAGCTTACAGAGGTGTTCCCATGCAGAAAGACCGCAAACAAGCCTTGCTAGCTGCAAGGGTCGCGGTTAAGGTTTTTGGATGCTGCTGTGGCCCAGGAGGGACCAGGATGTCGCCACTTGGATGAGGAGACAGAGGGGGCACCCAGCAAGTCAGGGAGCCCTCACAGAAGCAGGCAGCACCCGCAGAAGTACCAGAACAGGCACTTGGAAGAGGAGTGAACCAGAGTCCACCCGAAGACACAAAAGGGAGTCCCACGACGCCGGAGGACAACTCAGAAGGTTGTGCACTGCAAGTTCGAGTGTCTGGGACCCAGGCTTGGCTGTGCACGAAGGAAATCCTGGAAGAGTGCACAGGAGCCGGAGCAGCTGCAAATCACGCGGTACCCAGCAATGCAGTCTAGCGTGTGGAGGCAAGGACTTACCTCCACCAAACTTGGACTGAAGAGTCACTGGACTGTGGGAGTCACTTGGACAGAGTTGCTGAGTTCCAGGGACCACGCTCATCGTGCTGAGAGGGACCCAGAGGACCGGTGATGCAGTCTTTTGTTGCCTGCGGTTGCAGGGGGAAGATTCCATCGTCCCACAGGAGATTTCTTCAGAGCTCCTGGTGCAGGAAGGAGGCAGGCTACCCCCAGAGCGTGCACCACCAGGAAACAGGCGAGAAAGCCAGCAGGATGAAGCAATACAAGGTTGCAATAGTCTTTGCTACTTTGTTGGGGTTTTGCAGGCGTCCTGAGCAGTCAGCGGTCGATCCTTTGGCAGAAGGTGAAGAGAAAGATGCAGAGGAACTCTGATGAGCACTTGCATTCGTTATCCGAAGAATTCCCCAAAGCAGAGACCCTAAATAGCCAGAAAAGGAGGTTTGGCTACCTAGGAAGGAGGATAGGCTAGTAACACAGGTAAGAGCCTATCAGAAGGAGTCTCTGACATCACCTGATGGCACTGGCTTATGCAGAGATGGGCACCATCTGTGCCCATCAAAGCATTTCCAGAGGCTGGGGGAGGCTACTCCTCCCCAGCCCTGACACCTTTTTCCAAAGGGAGAGGGTATAACACCCTCTCTCTGAGGAAGTCCTTTGTTCTGCCTTCCTGGGCCAAGCCTGGCTGGACCCCAGGAGGGCAGAAAGCTGTCTGAGGGGTTGGCAGCAGCAGCAGCTGCTGTGAAACCCTGGGAAAGGCAGTTTGGCAATACCTGGGTCTGTGCTAGAGACTCGGGGGATCATGGAATTGTCTCCCCAATGCCAGGATGGCATTGGGGTGACAATTCCATGATCTTAGACATTTTACTTGGCCATGTTCGGAGTTACCATTGTGACGCTATACATAGGTAGTGACCTATGTATAGTGCACGCGTGAAATGGTGTCCCCGCACTCACAAAGTCCGGGGAATTTGCCCTGAACGATGTGGGGGCACCTTGGCTAGTGCCAGGGTGCCCACACACTAAGTAACTTTGCACCCAACCTTCACCAGGTGAAGGTTAGACATATAGGTGACTTATAAGTTACTTAAGTGCAGTGGTAAATGGCTGTGAAATAACGTGGACATTATTTCACTCAGGCTGCAATGGCAGGCCTGTGTAAGAATTGTCAGAGCTCCCTATGGGTGGCAAAATAAATGCTGCAGCCCATAGGGGTCTCCTGGAACCCCAATACCCTGGGTACCTCAGTACCATATACTAGGGAATTATAAGGGTGTTCCAGTATGCCAATGTGAATTGGTGAAATTGGTCACTAGCCTGTTAGTGACAATTTAGAAAGCAGAGAGAGCATAACCACTGAGGTTCTGATTAGCAGAGCCTCAGAGAGACAGTTAGTCATCACACAGGGAACACATACAGGGCACACTTATGAGCACTGGGGCCCTGGCTGGCAGGGTCCCAGTGACACATACAATAAAACAACATATATACAGTGAATATATGGGGTAACATGCCAGGCAAGATGGTACTTTCCTACACCAATGAAACCACTTGAAAACTAAAAACTACTTTTCCCATGATCCTTAGTAGTCCATACTGTTGTCAGGGCATCCAATTCCTCAGAGTCTACGCATTGCTGAACAAGAGGCCCACCTCCCGGCAACACCAACTCAGAATGCCTTTGTAGCACTGAGTTATGGAGGTGCCTGAAGAGGGGAAGGGAAGTAGGAAGGGAACAGCCAGGAAGGAGATCTGAAAAACAAAAGGTTTTCAAAACAATGCAACACAATAAAAACTGTAATTACAATTGCCACTCATTAAAAATGTAATATCTTGTGTTGTCAGTAAAATAGTAGTCAGTGGGTACAGAAGGAAAGTCTGAATAAGATTTAGTCCAACAATCAGTTGCCAGAAGCAACAAAAACTGAAGCCACTAAGATTTCCTAGAAATTATCATTAGACAGAATGCAGTAGGGTTCTTAGAACAAAGATTATTTGAGAATGACCCTCTCAATAAACGTCTCACTGCAAAACCACACTGTTATCCTTAAACGTAAACAATAAATAACATTTCTTAATAAAATATGAAACACAGTGAAACAAAGGGTGTTATTGAACTCAAGTTTTACACCACTATTCTCTTATGGGGGACATTGTCAGGAATACTTTGATAATTTGTTTGAGTTTATATGCACGGAAAACAAAGATCGTTTTTTATAACAAGCTGCGCTAAAATGAAACACAAAGAAACTCCCAAATAACTGTCAAACAGACTCTCAGTATTGCGATTGTATTCCCCGAACCCTTGTTGAATTCTGGAATGTGAAACAAAGTATCTCAAATGCGAGCGTATTTAGAAAACGACCAAAGAAGGGAAAAAAAACCCGCTGGAAACAAATTCACCGTTACGAGTACGACCTACTCGTTATTCTCTTTCAATTGTTTTACCTTTAAACGAACCCGCTGTAGAAATCTCGCGTTTTCTCTCCCTCGCTCGACCTAGGTCCCCAGAATAGTGAGCGTCTTTGCCAGGGTGTGGCTGGCATTTATAGCCCAGCCACACCCCAAGATGGCCGTCACCAAGGCATGCTGGGATGTGTGGTCCTGTCTTGCTACAAAACACCACTCCTAAGACAGGCATCAGAACGATGGTTGCAGCGCAACCACCAATGCCCAAACCCCGCAGATAGATGAGCTTTTCCACATGGGAATGGTGGAGAGTGTGACTTAGCACAGGATGGAAAAGTAAGGTGCTGCAAACACACGCAGTGATAGGTAAAACCCTGGATGGAGCGGGACTGAGACAGTGCAGTATCTTATACTTGACAACTGTCTACCAACGTATATCTGTCTCTGCAAACACAGTCCTTACTCTTTCTTTGCAACCAGGTTAAATCAAATACTTGACTCCTTGGAACAGGAATCCAACGAGGAACTGAATTTCAGACATCTAGACTGCTAACCGGGCTGAAGACTTAACGAAATTTCTTCCTCTTCTGATCAAACTGAGCATCAGGTATCCTTGTTCTCTGCACCGAAGGTGAAACATAGCCACCAATAATAATACTTGATACAACGGGTGGGCATCTAAAAAAAAATTCAAAATTTTGTGTATAGCATCATTAACAACATTGCAAGAAATAATTGAAATGACAAATTGTTTCCTGGGTGGGATAAACCTTGCCTCCGTGTCCTTTTTAGAATTTAAAAATCTTCATGTGTAAGCTAGAAATGTTTCTATTCTATGTCAGGACCGGAGGCTTCGGATTATGCTAGTTCAAAGCCGATCCACCACAGTAGATACCACATCAACAATAGGTTTGTGATAAAAGAAACTTTAAATGTGGAGTCTAAAGACCAATCTGCTGCCGTCAATATGTCCGCCAAATGAGAACCAGTAGAAAATGCCTTAGAGACCATAGCTCCTCGAGCTGAATGTGCACCAAACATAGAGATATCTATCCCAGCTTCTCCCCAATTTCCATCTGTCTCATCTTTTTAGACTGGCAGTAGAAACAGGACCAAAGGGACTCTCTAATGAAATAAGCAATTGTCCCTGTAGATCTCTGCGAATTTCACGAGTACACTCCTCATAAGATTTCAAGCATTTGACAACACACAGTTTCTGATGACGAAGAAAAGCTGGATAAGAAACACACCCAGAAGCAGTCTTTGTACACCTAGAAATAGCAAAAGACATTCCCGAAGGAGTATATACTCTACCTGCTAAATCCAGCGCACCAACGTATGAGACCCATCAGCATGACGGTAGACAAAGCAGAATGGTAAGTTTTGCCAACAGCTGCTTGCGCAAGAGGTCTTCGTTACAAGGCCAGGCTTTCAGACAATGTAAGACAACATCTACATACCATAATGAAGAGTATCTAGGTTGAGGAGATTTAACCATCCTGATACCGCACGGTCGTTTACATATTAGCGGATGCTCGCCAACTGTTTTACCCTTTAAGTGAGTATGACCCACTGAGACTGCTGACCTAAAATTATTAATGGTCCTGTAGGCGAAGCCTTGTGCTGCTAAGTCAGAAAGAAAATTAACAATCATATTAATGTTCACTCCCATGGGATCGATACATTGCTCACTACACCAAGGGACCCATCTCCTCCAGGAAGATTCATATCGTTTGTGAGTGGAAGGAGCCCAACAATGGGACAAGAAAAACAACGCATTGTCCTAAACTGGGCATCCTCCACACCATGAGAGACAATTGCCCTGTTACTATCGGAGGATGAGGAGATCTTGCTGGGTCCAGAAACAGATATGGATCCTCCAGATTAGCAATCGGTCGTGCACAAGACAGTGACATTGCCACTGGAAACCATGGGAGAGGCTTCCAAATTGATGTCACCAAAATGAGTTCTGCCCCCAGTCTCCTCACCTGAGAGAGTACTCTCTGAATCATAAAGAATGGGGGAAATGCATAGAGTAGATCCTTCTCCCATTTCTGAAGGAAGGTGTCTGACCCCAGTGCTAGAGGATCCAACTAAAGAACCAAGGCATCTGAGCATTCAGCCTCGATGCAAACTGATCCACCGAACACAGACCCCACCAAAGATTCAGATTGTGAAACACCTGCGGGTTGAGTTTCCAATCTCTGCCGTCTTTGAAGCAAGAGTTCCAGTCTGCTACCAGGTTGGCACGTCCTGGAATATACTCCGCCATGACTGATATGTGATGTTGTAGGCAAAATTGCCAAAACTCCTTCACAATCTCCACCAGATCATGAGACATGGTGCCTCCTAGGCAATTTACATACTGCACTGCTAAAATGTTGCCATGCGTAGTAGTATACAACATTTCGCCTGGCGAGGAGAAAGAGAGCGAATTACAAACGCCCCCACTAGAAGTTCCAAACAATTAATAGGGAGTGTCAGTTCCTCTGAGAACCACCGGGCGGCCCCCTGTTTGTACAGAGCCACAGCGAGCCCCCCAGCTCCATCTGCTGGCATCCGACTCTGTGGCCATCTCCTATAGTGATGCGAAAATGGCTTTGTCGTTCCATGCATCCATGTGAGCTAGCCACCAGGCGATCTCCACCCTGGCTTCCTCTGACAGCAAAATCTGCTCTGAGTAGGATAAACCTCTGCAAAGATGTATGTTCTTCAACCGCTGCAAAGCTCGATAATGAAGCGACCCCATGAAAATTGCTTAAATAGATGTGGCTAACGGGTCCACCAAGCGTGCTAGGTCTTCAATTACATACTCAGAGAGGCAAGGGCTCTCCTCAACTCTTTCTTGATAGAACTCTTCTTTGTCAGAGACAATAAAAGTTGGTCCTTGATAGAATCTACTTGGAAGCCTAAGAATTCTATGACCCTTTATGGAGTCAAGATCGACTTATCCGGCTTGATAAGGAAACCCAGCTCCTGTAGAAGCTGGACAGTCCACAAAAGGTGTGTCAACACTGACTCCTCAGTTTGAGCCATGATCACAATGTCATTGAGATAGATAATGAGGCGGATGCCTCTTTCCCTGAGGAATTGTGCCACAGGCCTTAATAGCTTGGTGAAGCAACAAAGAGCGGAAGAAAGACCAAAAGGGAGAACAGTGAGTTCATAACATTGGTCTCGGCAACGGAATTGGAGATATCGGCAGTGCGGCCCGAAAATAAGCACTGTAAGATGTGTGTGAGACTGTCTCCTTCTTGTAGAATATCTCTTAAGAGGTGGATACCCTCTATCTTGAAGTGACAGTAGACTGTCCAGGAATTGAACTCCTTTAAATTGAGTACTAGACGAGAACCCCTGCCTTTTTTCTGTACCAAGAATATTGAGCTGACAAATTCGGAAGTGTGAGGGCTTGTTTTGACTATGGCCCATTTGCTCAGAACGGCACCGGCCTCCCTGTGCATGAAATTGCTCTCTATTTGGGAAAAATGAATGGGACAAGGAAGGGATCTCTGCTGAGGGGTTGGATAAAACTCCAGTCTGTACCCTTGCACTGTCTGCAATAACCATGGGTCCTGAGAAATGCGTTTCCAAGCCGTAATATGCTCTTTCAACCTCCCCCAGAAACACTTCTGAGTAGGGAATAATTCTCACCTGTAGATGACATATCAGAGGCTTTGAAACCACCTTGGTTGTTATTTCTGAAGCCACGACCCTGGCCTAACCGGTAACTGGTAAGATAGAATTCAGATGTGGAATAGGAGGTACCCCGACCTCACTGGCTGTAGCCTCCTGAGGCCTGGTAAAATCTGCTGCCTGGCACTCGACACCTGTAGCATCCAGCCCTGACAAAAAGGCCCCCACTGAACATCTTTTTCATCGAAAATTTGGCCTTGTCAAAAGCCACATATTACACCAAGTCTTTGACAAATGTGTTGCCAAAAAGCAAACCATTCACCATGGACCCTGCCTAATTAGGGGCTAAGTCTGCCAGCTTAGGATCAATGGGCATCAAAAAGTACCATCTGCACTCTGTGGACATTGCGCACTTTGCTTTTCCCAGAAGGCAAATGGCTTGTTGAGCCCATTCCAATAGGGTCTGCGGGTCCAGAGAAGCATTGGATTCTTTAGACTGGACTGCCAGTTCCAATGTTTTTGTTATTAGACCAGATATGTCCAAACATTTATCTTGGCAACCCTTCAATGCCCGATCTAATCCCTTTTTAGGGACTTAGTAGAGAATCTTTTAATAAAGATTGCCATGTTTGGATGCAGATCTGGAGTATCCGATACTTTGTCCAAAACGGAGGGGCGAGGACATTTGAAGCACAGTGTACTGCGCAGAGTCTTTCCTGCATGTAATGTGCCCCCTCCATGCAAGGAATCCACTCAGTGGAAAGTGGGTGGACAATATCTTCGGGGTCAAGGGATAAGGTGCGAGGTACTTGATCACTTTCCTGCAGATTGTGAGTCTTACATTTACGTTTGGCCGAAGACTTCGGGTCGTCATGTCCTGGTTGGAATCTGACAAGTTGGAGGCAGAGGAAGGGGCCGCTTCCGCCTGCATAGAAGACTCCATAAAGGCATCCGAAACCTCCAATGAAGGAAAAGAACCATATTCATGGTCATTAATAACTGACACAGCCATTTGCACTAGAATTTCTGCTGACGAGGCTGGTCCCCTTGAGGCTGTCTGGGCAAAGCCCAAATAAGAAGTCGGGTCAGTTTTGGGTCCAGTTTCTGGGAAGGACACGCCCCTTTAATTAACGTTGGTCAAACCTTATAAGGGGCTGTGTAAAAGGCTTCAATGCTTTAATAAGAGCCTGATTCACAGAGTCTTGGATGTGGTGTTCCAGGACCTCAACCAATCTCTCCGCCATATGGTGTTCATCTGCTAATTCAGGGACTTCCTGCAAATATTCATCCTCTTCAGTGTAGTACACCATGCTTCTGAGCAAGAAGAATGGAGGAGTTCAATAAAGAGGGGGGAGAATCCCAGCAGGATAAGGCTCACAGATAAAGAGCAGGACTGAATATATGCAATCCAAATAACAGGCAGCAAAATTAGATGTGGCGGGAGCTCCTGTAATCAAACCCCTTAAGGCAGAGCCTTGTCACGCCTATAGACAGGTGAACAATAGACCCCCAGTCACGGGCATATACGCGCGAGCCAATCACAAGTCAGCGAATTGAAACACGCAAAAGCGCCCTCGTAAAGGAGCACCACAACCCAATTTAATCCCCGCTCCATCCTAACGCATTTATAAATTGCACTTATTTAACAAGTTTTTAGCAAGGTCTGAAAAGTCACTTATCTGCTGGATGCAAGCAGCAAAGAAGGAGGAAGGACTGTGTTTGCAGAGACAGATATACAGGAGGCAGACAAGTGATTTGTAGACAGTATTGCAGTGCTTAATTTGTGCTTGTTGTTTCCGGTGCTGAGCACCGGCACTTGTTTTTGAGGGCCGGCGCTTAGCTGCCTCAAGCATTTACTGCTAGCAAAAGACACATATGGGAAAGATGGAGGAAAAACGAAAAAGTCTCACAATGGGAGGAAGCAGAAAGCTGCAAGAGTGAGCTGAAGGGGCAGGGAGTTGCTTTAAATGGATTGAAGAGGCCTGAGATGGCTTCAGGATTACGCTGGCTCAATTTTTTGTGCTTGCACATTTAAATACAGCAGCTGCGTGCTTCAGAGCAGGGCTTTGGGCACCTGCACGTTGTTGTTGACAAATTAAGCACTGCAGTATGGACTACTAAGGTTCATGGGAAAAGTTGTTTTTTGTTTTAAAGTGTTTTGATTGGCTGCTGTTAATTTTGCAGTAAAGAGAGAGAAGTATAATTCGAAGCCTCTGGTCCTGACATAGAATTGACTTGAGGTCATATACCCCTTGAGGGAAACAAAGGTAATTTCTAATAATTACTGAACAGAATTTAATCGGAAGTACACTATACCAGACATTATTTACTAATGATAGGTATGGTTCCATAGAGGTGCTAATTTGAATAATGACCAAATCCCTCAGGGTTGGCCTGGTCAGCTTTCTGCTCTTTATGCTAGCAGCTATGAACCTCATATAGAGCTCCTTCACCCTGACAACTCTCTCTTGTCACAATGGTCCATGCTAAGGTAAACAAATCCAGTCTTCCTAAGACTTCTACAGTTTTCTTTACGTGAGTCAACCATGGAATTCTAAGCCCGGAGTCACAAGCGCGAGAATCAGCTACAACTTTGTCATTAAACTCTGTTTTCTTGTTGCTCCATAATGAAATTCAAAAGAGAAGTGGAGCAAACTCCACCTGTTTGGCCACATTAGACAGGTCAAGTTCCTTGTGTGAGAAATACTCAGGACTGCCTGGTCGTAGCCCCAGTAGATGTCCATGAAACCTCACGTACACCTCAGTGTGTGGAAGGCACACACTTACCCTTAGTTTTTAATCTGCCTGAAATATGGCAGTGCTGGTTTCTGGTCATAAAATGATATAAGCTGACCTGTTGCCTTCTCACACTATCAAACCAATTTACTGATCGCACGTTCCTGAACTATGCCTTAATGATGTTATTAGTAGAGTACCTGTCTTTATAATGCTCCTTTTATTGACCTCAGAATAATGAAACCCTGAGGCAGTACTGACACAATGCTTGAAGTGTCTAATGTATGACATTTTTAGGCTAATTTACTGGTGCCAGGTACCGTTCTCTAAAGTTGACCCCTAGAAAAAGGAAATGGAGCACATGGTGACATCAAACCCCTTTGACATTTCAGAAAGTGTCATCACATGCCCTTGGACATATAGTAGGCCATTTTAAGATTTGTAATATTTTGTATTCACTACTCAATGAACCAACATGTTATTAAAAAGTGGCTGATGACTGACAGAAACACACCAGCCTTGTACACTCAAGAAAGAATTACCTCTGAGGAAGGGAATGGGCACCACTGTTAGTAACAGTGCAGGACCACCCCTCTTGGCCCTGCTTGTTACATAGTAGGACTTTATTGTGGGACTCTCACCCTCATTATAGCACCTCCAAAATGGCCCAATTCGGGATCATTGGCAAAAGAAAAGTAATGATGTCCAGAAGGGTGAAGGACCCTGTAGCTGCTCTTGCTCCTCTTACCAATTGCCTGTACACTGCAATGGGAGCTATCAACTCAGAAACTGGTTTGGTTGAGGAACGAATCAATGGTGTAAGGTGTCTTTCCTCAACTCCACACTCTACCACATGCATCCTTGAAGGCTGTTGCTCTCAATTGAACCCTGAAGTGGAAGCACTTGCTGTTGCTAAGGAGGGTAGTGATTTAGCAATCCTATTAAGAGAAGAACCAAGGGGCAAGGTGATGATCAAGCTTGTATTGTCCGTGTGGTCTTTAACACCTTAATAGTATTCACTGAAGGTAGTGCAAAACCAACTCCCTCAGCTAACTTCACCACCTCCAAAAAGAGATAGAAGGAACAAGCAAAGTGCCCCAAGGAGGAAAATGGCTCCCTAGTCCTCGTCAGTCAATAAGGCTAGCTGTTCCTCACTCACCCTCGCACAGCATAAAGAAAGTCTGACTTCTTCTCAAATTGCTCTTCTAAATTCTAATATTAAAGAATACTGGATGGTCTGTCTGTGAAGTTGGAGATGCTTTTGAAGGATCTGCAAGAGGATTTACTGCCTGAATTCGAGCAGGGGATAGGAACAATTCTGGCATCCCCTGGTCTACATCAGGCTCATCCACCCACAGTGGTTATCTCTAAGCCAAATCAGACTGCACCAAAATTAAAGCCTTTTTTCATTACTCTGTGCCACTTTATCACTGGGACTTCTAGCTTTTTGACTTAATTCACTTAGTAGAGACCATTGTGAGGAAATGGCAGATCCCCCATATCTCAGTCCTGCCCTGTACACTAATTACTTGCAGTCCCCCTTGTGTGCAGGCAGAGCACCAACTTATGTCAATTTCCACAAGTCCCACTTACATCTTTCCCCAGAGTTCACTCCGTTTGTTATCATTGTGGATCAAGTCCCCCCTTTGCAACCAGCAAAGAGGGAGTCCTGGTTGGATTTTAATTATACAGTAATACACTGGATTAGGGAAAACCCAGGCTGGACAGGTGATCTTTCATTTGATATCTTGACAATGAGGAGAGTGTCATGGATGGGCAGAGAACAAAATGTATCCTCCTGTGACTGCATTGCCATAAACTTTAGAAACCCATTACTGATGGGTAAATTGCTTGCTGGATTGAATCATCTGGACGAATCTCATGGATAAACCAGAGCTCTCCCTTTGGGGGGGTTTCTATAAACCTACTCACATTCTGGGTCAGGTGGAAGAAGGTACTGGACAGGACAAGGCAAGAATAGTGGCTCCAGCCCTGGCTCCCCTGATTTCTTATGTTTCTCCCCTTTGAGCAATCTGCAGGACAATGATTGACGCCCTGAATTCCGAATGACCTCCTTCCTCTCTTGGGAAAGTCACATCTCCCAAGGACTGTTTTAGGGCTCGTTCCTAAAGCTGACATTACATCAGGGGCTAACAGATATTTTGCAGTCTCTAGTTTGGTATAGTGGAATATAGCTGGAGGTGGACAGAGGGAAGTTTTGGTCCATCATGCTTGATATGGGTTTTGACTTGGCCTTGGTCCATTTCTTAGCCCAGATGCACAATGGGTGAACAGCGAGGGTAAGGTATGGGAAAAACGGCGAGCTTGCTGGTGCTTTTGATATTAAACGCAGAGTTAGGCAAGACTCTGTCTTCGCCCTGTCTTTATTCTGTCTCTATATAAATGTAGAAAAACACCTTCATACAGTGGAGGCAGATCCTCTAAAAGTTGGTCACGGGAAACTTTCTGCTCTGCTGTATGCTGATGATTGTGTTTTAATATCTAGAATGGTTATAGGTTTACAAAAACTGTTATTTTTTTTTCTGTTCTTGAATGGCTTGGGCTTAAAAACTAACACTTACATATCCCATGTAATAGTCATTGGGCTTTCTTCCAAAGTGCCTAAATCTCGGCTTCCAATTGGAAAAAAACTACTAAATGTTAGTACTTTTTCCTACTTATGCATCCCTTTTGATTTTAATTGTTCCTGGACTCATCTGATTAGGTGTAGGAGGCTCAGATTTGAGCAAGTTACTGCACCCCTTTTTAGATTTGTTGGGCAATTGGGCGTAAAACCACTGGGTGCAATGGTGACCATCTATAGTGCTAAATGCCTTTAACTGGCCATAATTGGTGCTGGGGTATGGGGCTATTGCAATACTTCCAATTTGCAAGTGGCTGAAAATAACTTTTTAATGAAGCTTCTCTCAGTCCATAATAGCTTCCCCATTACCATATGCCACCCTGAACTGCGATTGGTCCTGCTAGAGGATCATGTTGTTGTCGTGAGCAATTTGGGTCAAGCAGGAAACCTTGCTCAATCAATCTATCATTAATGATTCCAAGTCGTCTGATTTGGCTTCCAAACTTAAATGGCTGAGCTATGTGAAGGAGCAGCTTACTTTATTAGGGGGAGGGGACAGCTATCACAATCCTTTGGTATTGCCTAACATCTGCAAATAACAACTAATCAAAGACTTCTTTGCCATGAGAGTACGGATTAGGAGAGCCATAGAAATAGGAAAACAGGGAGTGGTGGGTTATCTCCCCTTGGTTAGTACCAAACCTATGGAGCCATATCTTTTGTTCCCACTATCTCAAACCCAGTGTTTGTATCTGATTAGGTTCAGATTTGGTATTGTGCATCTTTTAGTAGCTTATCCAAGCCGCTCTTTTCATGATTCTTGTCTAGAACCCTGTCCATGTGACTTCACAACTACGCAGGCTTGGTTATTGTTGTCTTTGCTAACGTCTTTAACCACTTCGCTGCCAGGCCTTTTCCCCCTCCTGTGCCAGGCCTTTTTTTGCCTATTTGGGGCAGATCGCGCTTAGGCCCTCATAACTTTTTGTCCACATAAGCTAACCAAGCCAAATTTGCGTCCTTTTTTTCCAACATCCTAGCGATTCTAAAGGTACCCAGACTTTGTGGGTTCCCCTGAAGGAGGCCAAGAAATTGGCCAAAATACAGTGAAAATTTCGTTTTTTTCGAAAAAATTGGAAAAAGGGGCTGCAGAAGAAGGCTTGTGGTTTTTCCCCTGAAAATGGCATCAACAAAGGGTTTGCGGTGCTAAACTCAGCAGCTTCCCAGCTTTCAGGAACAGGCAGACTTGAATCCGAAAACCCAATTTTTCAACACAATTTTGGCATTTTACTGGGGCATACCCCATTTGTGCAATTTTTTGTGCTTTCAGCCTCCTTCCAGTCAGTGACCGGAATGGTCATGAAACCAATGCTGGATCCCAGAAACCTAAACATTTCTGAAAAGTAGACAAAATTCTGAATTCAGCAAGGGGTCATTTGTGTAGATCCTACAAGGGTTTCCTACAGAAAATAACAGCTGAAAAAGAAAAATATTGAAATTGAGGTGAAAAAAACATCAATTTTTCTCTACTTTTTACTCTGTAACTTTTCCCTGCAATGTCAGATTATCGAAAGCAATATACCGTTACGTCTGCTGGACTCCTCTGGTTGCGGGGATATATAGGGTTTGTAGGTTCATCAAGAACCCGAGGAACCCAGAGCCAATAAATGAGCTGCACCCTGCAGTGCGTTTTCATTCTATACTGGGTATACAGTAATTCATTTGCTGAAATATAAGGAGTAAAAAATAGCTATCAAGAAAACCTTTGCATTTCCAAAAAGGGCACAAGATAAGGTGTTGAGGAGCAGTGGTTATTTGCACATCTCTGAATTCCGGGGTGACCATAGTAGCACGTGAATTACATGGAATTTCTCAAATAGATGTCTTTTTTACACACAGCCCTATATTTGGAAGGAATAAATGTAGAGAAAGACAAGGGGCAATAACACTTGTTTTGCTATTCTATGTTCCCCCAAGTCTCCCGATAAAAATGATACCTCCCTTGTTTGGGTAGGCCTAGCGCCCGCGACAGGATATGCCCCAAAACACAACGTGGACACATCACAGAAAACAGAGCTGTTTTTAGCAAAGTGACTACCTGTAGATTTTGGCCTCTAGCTCAGCCGGCACCTAGGGAAACCTACCAAACCTGAGCATTTCTGAAAACTAGAGACCTAGGGGAATCCAAGGAGGGGTGACTTGTGTGGCTCGGACCAGGTTCTGTTACCCAGAATCCTTTGCAAACCTCAAAATTTGGCTAAAAAAACACATGTTCCTCACATTTCTGTGGCAGAAAGTTCTGGAATCTGAGAGGAGCGACAAATTTCCTTCCACCCAGCATTCCCCCACGTCTCCCGATAAAAATGATACCTCACTTGTGTGGGTAGGCCTAGCGCCCGCGACAGGATATGCCCCAAAACACAACCTGGACACATCACAGAAAACAGAGCTGTTTTTAGCATAGTGACTACCTGTAGATTTTGGCCTCTAGCTCAGCCGCCACCTAGGGAAACCTACCAAACCTGTGCATTTCTGAAAACTAGAGACCTAGGGGGATCCAAGGAGGGGTGACTTGCGGGGCTCGGACCAGGTTCTGTTACCCAGAATCCTTTGCAAACCTCAAAATTTGGCTAAAAAAACACATGTCCCTCACATTTCTGTGGCAGAAAGTTCTGGAATCTGAGAGGAGCTACAAATTTCCTTCCACCCAGCGTTCCCCCAAGTCTCCCGATAAAAATGATACCTCACTTGCGTGGGTAGGCCAAGCGCCGGCGACAGGAAACACCCCAAAGCGCAACGTGGACACATCCTAAATTTTGGAAAAAAACAGAGGTGTTTTTTGCGAAGTGCCTACCTGTAGATTTTGGCCTCTAGCTCAGCCGCCACCTATGGAAACCTACCAAACCTGTGCATTTCTAAAAACTAGAGACCTAGGGGAATCCAAGGAGGGGTGACTTGCGGGGCTCGGACCAGGTTCTGTTACCCAGAATCCTTTGCAAACCTCAAAATTTGGCTAAAATAACACATGTTCCTCACATTTCTGTGGCAGAAAGTTCTGGAATCTGAGAGGAGCTACAAATTTCCTTCCACCCAGCGTTCCCCCACGTCTCCCGATAAAAATGATACCTCACTTGTGTGGGTAGGCCTAGCGCCCGCGACAGGATATGCCCCAAAACACAACGTGGACATATCACAGAAAACAGAGCTGTTTTTAGCAAAGTGACTACCTGTAGATTTTGGCCTCTAGCTCAGCCGCCACCTAGGGAAACCTACCAAACCTGTGCATTTCTGAAAACTAGAGACCTAGGGGGATCCAAGGAGGGGTGACTTGCGGGGCTCGGACCAGGTTCTGTTACCCAGAATCCTTTGCAAACCTCAAAATTTGGCTAAAAAAACACATGTTCCTCACATTTCTGTGGCAGAAAGTTCTGGAATCTGAGAGGAGCCACAAATTTCCTTCCACCCAGCGTTCCCCCACGTCTCCCGATAAAAATGATACCTCACTTGTGTGGGTAGGCCTAGCGCCCGCGACAGGATATGCCCCAAAACACAACGTGGACATATCACAGAAAACAGAGCTGTTTTTAGCAAAGTGACTACCTGTAGATTTTGGCCTCTAGCTCAGCCGCCACCTAGGGAAACCTACCAAACCTGTGCATTTCTGAAAACTAGAGACCTAGGGGGATCCAAGGAGGGGTGACTTGCGGGGCTCGGACCAGGTTCTGTTACCCAGAATCCTTTGCAAACCTCAAAATTTGGCTAAAAAAACACATGTCCCTCACATTTCTGTGGCAGAAAGTTCTGGAATCTGAGAGGAGCTACAAATTTCCTTCCACCCAGCGTTCCCCCAAGTCTCCCGATAAAAATGATACCTCACTTGCGTGGGTAGGCCAAGCGCCGGCGACAGGAAACACCCCAAAGCGCAACGTGGACACATCCTAAATTTTGGAAAAAAACAGAGTTGTTTTTTGCGAAGTGCCTACCTGTAGATTTTGGCCTCTAGCTCAGCCGCCACCTAGGGAAACCTACCAAACCTGTGCATTTCTGAAAACTAGAGACCTAGGGGAATCCAAGGAGGGGTGACTTGCGGGGCTCGGACCAGGTTCTGTTACCCAGAATCCTTTGCAAACCTCAAAAGTTGGCTAAAATAACACATGTTCCTCACATTTCTGTGGCAGAAAGTTCTGGAATCTGAGAGGAGCTACAAATTTCCTTCCACCCAGCGTTCCCCCACGTCTCCCGATAAAAATGATACCTCACTTGTGTGGGTAGGCCTAGCGCCCGCGACAGGATATACCCCAAAACACAACGTGGACATATCACAGAAAACAGAGCTGTTTTTAGCAAAGTGACTACCTGTAGATTTTGGCCTCTAGCTCAGCCGCCACCTAGGGAAACCTACCAAACCTGTGCATTTCTGAAAACTAGAGACCTAGGGGGATCCAAGGAGGGGTGACTTGCGGGGCTCGGACCAGGTTCTGTTACCCAGAATCCTTTGCAAACCTCAAAATTTGGCTAAAAAAACACATGTTCCTCACATTTCTGTGGCAGAAAGTTCTGGAATCTGAGAGGAGCCACAAATTTCCTTCCACCCAGCGTTCCCCCACGTCTCCTGATAAAAATGATACCTCACTTGTGTGGGTAGGCCTAGCGCCCGCGACAGGATATGCCCCAAAACACAACGTGGACATATCACAGAAAACAGAGCTGTTTTTAGCAAAGTGACTACCTGTAGATTTTGGCCTCTAGCTCAGCCGCCACCTAGGGAAACCTACCAAACCTGTGCATTTCTGAAAACTAGAGACCTAGGGGGATCCAAGGAGGGGTGACTTGCGGGGCTCGGACCAGGTTCTGTTACCCAGAATCCTTTGCAAACCTCAAAATTTGGCTAAAAAAACACATGTTCCTCACATTTCTGTGGCAGAAAGTTCTGGAATCTGAGAGGAGCCACAAATTCCCTTCCACCCAGCGTTCCCCCACGTCTCCCGATAAAAATGATACCTCACTTGTGTGGGTAGGCCTAGCGCCCGCGACAGGATATGCCCCAAAACACAACGTGGACATATCACAGAAAACAGAGCTGTTTTTAGCAAAGTGACTACCTGTAGATTTTGGCCTCTAGCTCAGCCGCCACCTAGGGAAACCTACCAAACCTGTGCATTTCTGAAAACTAGAGACCTAGGGGGATCCAAGGAGGGGTGACTTGCGGGGCTCGGACCAGGTTCTGTTACCCAGAATCATTTGCAAACCTCAAAATTTGGCTAAAAAAACACATGTCCCTCACATTTCTGTGGCAGAAAGTTCTGGAATCTGAGAGGAGCTACAAATTTCCTTCCACCCAGCGTTCCCCCAAGTCTCCCGATAAAAATGATACCTCACTTGCGTGGGTAGGCCAAGCGCCGGCGACAGGAAACACCCCAAAGCGCAACGTGGACACATCCTAAATTTTGGAAAAAAACAGAGGTGTTTTTTGCGAAGTGCCTACCTGTAGATTTTGGCCTCTAGCTCAGCCGCCACCTAGGGAAACCTACCAAACCTGTGCATTTCTGAAAACTAGAGACCTAGGGGAATCCAAGGAGGGGTGACTTGCGGGGCTCGGACCAGGTTCTGTTACCCAGAATCCTTTGCAAACCTCAAAATTTGGCTAAAATAACACATGTTCCTCACATTTCTGTGGCAGAAAGTTCTGGAATCTGAGAGGAGCTACAAATTTCCTTCCACCCAGCGTTCCCCCACGTCTCCCGATAAAAATGATACCTCACTTGTGTGGGTAGGCCTAGCGCCCGCGACAGGATATGCCCCAAAACACAACGTGGACATATCACAGAAAACAGAGCTGTTTTTAGCAAAGTGACTACCTGTAGATTTTGGCCTCTAGCTCAGCCGCCACCTAGGGAAACCTACCAAACCTGTGCATTTCTGAAAACTAGAGACCTAGGGGGATCCAAGGAGGGGTGACTTGCGGGGCTCGGACCAGGTTCTGTTACCCAGAATCCTTTGCAAACCTCAAAATTTGGCTAAAAAAACACATGTTCCTCACATTTCTGTGGCAGAAAGTTCTGGAATCTGAGAGGAGCCACAAATTTCCTTCCACCCAGCGTTCCCCCACGTCTCCCGATAAAAATGATACCTCACTTGTGTGGGTAGGCCTAGCGCCCGCGACAGGATATGCCCCAAAACACAACGTGGACATATCACAGAAAACAGAGCTGTTTTTAGCAAAGTGACTACCTGTAGATTGTGGCCTCTAGCTCAGCCGCCACCTAGGGAAACCTACCAAACCTGTGCATTTCTGAAAACTAGAGACCTAGGGGGATCCAAGGAGGGGTGACTTGCGGGGCTCGGACCAGGTTCTGTTACCCAGAATCCTTTGCAAACCTCAAAATTTGGCTAAAAAAACACATGTTCCTCACATTTCTGTGGCAGAAAGTTCTGGAATCTGAGAGGAGCTACAAATTTCCTTCCACCCAGCGTTCCCCCAAGTCTCCCGATAAAAATGATACCTCACTTGCGTGGGTAGGCCTAGCGCCTGCGACAGGAAACACCCCAAAGCGCAACGTGGACACATCCACAATTTTGGGAGAAAACAGTGCCTACCTGCGGATTTTGGCCTGTAGCTCACCCGGCGCCTAGGGAAACCTACCAAACCAGTGCATTTCTGAAAACTAGAGACCTAGGGGAATCCAAGGAGGGGTGACTTGCGGGGCTCGGACCAGGTTCTGTTACCCAGAATCCTTTGCAAACCTCAAAATTTGGCAAAAAAAACACATGTTCCTCACATTTCTGTGGCAGAAAGTTCTGGAATCTGATAGGAGCCACAAATTTCCTTCCTCCCAGCGTTCCCCCAAGTCTCCCGATAAAAATGATACCTCACTTGTGTGGGTGGCCCAGGTGCCTGCAACATAATAAGGCCCAAAACCTGAAGGGATAGAAGGGATAGCACAGCAAGTTTATAAGGGCATATTCTTTTATACATCTTTAGACGGACTCTGCTTTGGGGACCCACATAAGTGAGGTGTCATTTTACTTGGGAGACTGAGGGGAAAACTGGGGAGTAGGAATTTTGTGCTGGAGCGGTGATCCTACTAAGAAAAATCAGGAAAATATGCTTTTTTATGCAAATTGTGAGGTTTACAGAGGAGTCTGGGTAAGAAAATGTTGGGGGAGCCACACAAGCCACACCTCCCTAGACTCCTTGGGGTGCCTAGTTTTAAAAAGTTTCTGGGTTTTGTAGGTTTCCCTACATGATGGCCGCACCCAGGACCAAAAACATAGGTGGGCCCTCCCCCCCAAACACAGGTATTTTTGGAATATATCACTTTGATGTGTGCACATACGTCCGTGATGTGCCAAACACTAAAATTGTGAAAAGAAACACACTTAGGTTATGTGAAGAAGACCCCTCACCCACCAACCAAGTTGGTGGCATGCTTCATCATCGGGGTCCCACCTGAGGCACCTAGCGTGTCTCAAGTGTGCTGCGACGCCTGATTACAGCGGAGCAGGTTTTGTCATTTGTACCACACATACTGGTTGGATTTGGCACGAGGGTGAGTGATGGTTCAGTAGATCAAATTTTATTAACAAGAGATTTCACAAAAGTGAAATGCACTGGTAATAACTGAAAGGCCAAAAAACTGAACCAATGACTCACAGCTCGTGAGCTGCAAAGCCACGACAAGGCACCAACCGCTTTACAGTCCATTCACACACCTTTCATACATGACATGCACTAGACCATTCACGCCGCCAGCCACGGGCCCAGCACATTACAAGACTCGCATCCACAGACAGCGCCAGTCAAGGGCCCATCACTTTCATACGCCCACATGCCTGATACAGCAATCACACCAGCTGATGAGTGTGTGGACTGGCGTTTGGCCAGCACTGCCAGCCAAGCGCCACCCCACCCACACCACCAGCCAAGCGCCACCCCACACACACCGCCAGCCCAGCGCCACCCCACACACACCGCCAGCCCAGCGCCACCCCACACACACCGCCAGCCAAGCGCCACCCCACACACACCGCCAGCCAAGCGCCACCCCACACACACCGCCAGCCAAGCGCCACCCCACACACACCGCCAGCCAAGCGCCACCACACCCACGCCGCCAGCCAAGCGCCACTCTACACATGCCATCCCCTTTTTTTTGTTTTTAAACAACAAAGAAACCACTAATCATAAATTAGTACAAAACTACAAACACAAAAGCTCTAACTGAATACATGACTAATGCCAACCGTGAAACCGAACATATAAAAATATAAAACACCAGTTTACGCTCACGGAATTTCCCAATAATTCTTCTGTGTGTGGTAGCTCCTGAAACAGCCACCCACACACAGCCCAGGCTTTGAAGGACAATCAGGGCAGTACATCCTAGTCTCCTTCCTGATACCTCTTCGAGCACAGACTCTACATCTCTTAGCAGGAAAGTTTTTTTTGGCCGTGGGAGGAATGTGCTCAGCAAAGTGACGATCTTTCAATCTAGCCACATCCTCCACCACTGCTTCTCTAGGAACTCTTGCCTGTTCCAGCACAACAAGGCTAGCTATGATAGACTCCTGAAATTTCACAAATGTCATCCTTGACTCTGGAGAACTATCCTTAAACACAACAAAAGCATTAAAAGTAGCCAAGTGGAACAAGTGAAGCGCTAATTTCTTATACCACACATAAGACTTACGAGCAGCAGTGTAAGGTTCTAACCTCTGATCTACTCTATCAACACCACCCATGTGCTTATTATAGTCTAAGATGCACACAGGTTTGCGCACTTCGGCAACCTGGCCCCAAACAGCCACAGGTGAAGTACTCTCATCATGGATGGTGCTTAGCATGTATACATCCCTCTTGTCTACAAATTTCAGAGCTAGCAGCTCATCATTCCGCAAGGCACTGCACTGTCCCTTCTCAAGTTTTTTACAGACAAGCTCTTTTGGATAGCCTTTCCGATTAGAGCGGATTGTGCCACAAGCAACAGTGTCCACTCTGAACAACTCCTTGAACAACCGAACTCCAGTGTAGAAGTTATCTACATATAAATGGTGACCTTTGTTAAACAGTCGTCTACCAAGTTCCCACACAATTTTCTCACTAACTCCAAAAGTGGGAGGACAACCAGGGGGGTCAATATTGGAATCCCTACCAGTGTAGACCCGGAAATTATAAACATATCCTGTACTACTTTCTGACAGCATATACAATTTAATTCCATACCGTGCCCTCTTGCTAGGAATGTACTGCCTAAAAACCAAACGACCCTTGAACAGGACCAAAGACTCATCTACAGATATTTCTTTCCCTGGAACATAGATCTCTGAAAACCGATCTACCAAATGATCAAGGACAGGTCTAATCTTAAAAAGACGGTCAGAATCAGGATGATCTCGTGGCAAGGCTAAAGCATTATCTACAAAATGCAACATCCGAAGAAGAAGCTCATACCGGTTACGACTCATGATGGCAGGAAATATAGCAGTTGCCATCAAGGGACTAGTAGACCAATATGAAGACAGCGACGGCTTCCTTATCAGCCCCATCAAAAAAGTTAAACCCAAGAACTTTTTCAACTCTTCCAGATTTGTGGGAATCCACCGGCTAGCTCTAGAGTGTGGCCTAAGTCTGGCAGCGTTGTCCCTCAAAAACTGCTCTGCATACAAATTAGTCTGCTCAACAATCTCTTCCAAAAATATATCGTCCATAAACAACTCAAAAAAGTTGACGGGCAAAAAGTTTTCCGTATTAACTCGACACCCTGGAAAACCAGTAAACGCAGGCAACTGTGGCTGCTCCATGTTTGGTGCAACCCATGCGTCAGGTCTTCCAATGGGAAGCCTTTCAGCCGCTGGCTCCTGCACCATTGGCACATCACTGTCCTCCTCTAAAACAGGCCCTTCATCAGCACTGAGAGTGGCTTCATCATCAGATGATTCATCTCTGACAGAAAATTCACTTCCAGAATCCTGCACTTCCTCCTCTGCCTCAGATGCAGAGTCAGTCTCATATTCATGGTCAGAAGATGACTCAAAAAGCACACTAACAACCTGCTGAGCGGTCATCCTACGGCTGGCCATGATCCTTCCTACTAAAATTAACTGGACAAATACACCACCAACAACCAGCACTGTGTAAGATAAGTAACAAAGTATAGGTTTATCACTAAGAATTATAAACTCAAAAACTATACTGCTCACTTGCCTGAAAAAGCTTGACTCACCAGCAACTACTCTGCACAGCCACAGCAATCACCAACGATATCCCACTAAAAAGAGAAAAAAAAAAGCAAATTAGACATAAGACAACACAATAATCATTGTGCATAACTCTAAGGACAATTTCACACACAATCCTGCATTCAGTACACCACCTACAAACATGTCATTCATGCATTGCAACAATACTCACTTGGAGTAAATTTATTTACTTACCTAAAACATGCAACTACGCAAACCGCAGGACAACTACTGCCAAAACTGCAACAAGCCACAGCAAAGTCAGCAAAAGCTTTGAACTAAAACAAAAAGGAGAAAAACTGTTATTATCATAAAAGTAAATACTTCGCCAGTTGACAAACACTCCGCCACTAACCATTTTTTCATTTTCCCGTGTCTAGTCTTCTCTGCTTGGGGGAAGATGGGCCTAAAAAAAAAATAGGCCAATCTACCCCCAAGGGGAGGGGGCAGAAATCACCCAGATTACATTGCACCCTTTGGGGGGGGGGGGCGACCCTTGCCCAAGGTGCCACACCCCCACACAAAGCACACACACACATACATAGTATCCCTGGCGCTATGGGGATTCTGCCCCCCTTGGGGACAGAAAGGCCTAAAAAATAGGCATATCTGCCCCCTAGGGGGGCAGAACTGCCCAAAAATACATGTGGGCCCCTGGGGGCGACCCTTGCCCAAGGGGCCACCCCCCAACACAAAAAATAAAAATCAACAATAAAATCCCTGGTGTCTAGTGGCTTTCTGCCCCCCTTGGGGGCAGATCGGCCTAAAAATAGGGCCAATCTGCCCCCAAGGGGGGCAGAAACGACAATAAATACATTGCGCCCCTGGGGGGAGCGACCCTTGCCCAAGGGGCCACCCCCCAACACAAAGCACACATACATACATACTATTTCTGGCGCTATTGGGATTCTGCCCCCCTTGGGGGCAGAAAGGCCTAAAAAAAATAGGCCTCTCTGCCCCCAAGGGGGGCAGAACTGCCCAAAAATACATGAGGGCCCCTGGGGGTGACCCTTGCCCAAGGGGCCGCCCCCCAACACAAAAAATACACATCAACAATAAAATCCCTGGTGTCTAGTGGCTTTCTGCCCCCCTTGGGGGCAGATCGGCCTAAAAATAGGGCCAATCTGCCCCAAAGGGGGGCAGAAACGACAATAAATACATTGCGCCCCTGGGGGGAGCGACCCTTGCCCAAGGGGCCACCCCCCCAACACAAAGCACACATACATACATACTATTTCTGGCGCTATTGGGATTCTGCCTCCCTTGGGGGCAGAAAGGCCTAAAAAAAATAGGCCTCTCTGCCCCCAAGGGGGGCAGAACTGCCCAAAAATACATGAGGGCCCCTGGGGGCGACCCTTGCCCAAGGGGCCGCCCCCCAACACAAAAAATACACATCAACAATAAAATCCCTGGTGTCTAGTGGCTTTCTGCCCCCCTTGGGGGCAGATCGGCCTAAAAATAGGGCCAATCTGCCCCCAGGGGGGGCAGAAACGACGTAAAATACATTTGCCCCCAAAGGGGAGCGACCCTTGCCCAAGGGGCCGCCCCCCAACACAAAAAATACAAATCAACAATAAAATCCCTGGTGTCTAGTGGCTTTCTGCCCCCCTTGGGGGCAGATCGGCCTAAAAATAGGGCCAATCTGCCCCCAGGGGGGGCAGAAACGACGTAAAATACATGTGCCCCCAAAGGGGAGCGACCCTTGCCCAAGGGGCCGCCCCCCAACACAAAAGATACACAGCATCAATAAAAACCCTGGTGTCTAGTGGCTTTCTGCCCCCCTTGGGGGCAGATCGGCCTAAAAATAGGGCCAATCTGCCCCCAGGGGGGGCAGAAACGACGTAAAAAGCATGTGCCCCCAAAGGGGAGCGACCCTTGCCCAAGGGGTCGCTCCCCTACACTAATATTCACTCACACACACACACATACAGAAATCCCTGGTGTCTAGTGGGCATTCCTGCTGCCCGATCGCATCGCGATCGGGCAGCAGGAATGCTCAAAGAGACATCGAGGGAAAGGAAAACCCTTTCCTTTCCCTCAATGCCTCTCTGAGAGCACCCCCACCCCGCACGAAGGTGAAATACTCACCTTCTCCCTTGACGCGCTGGAAGCAAATGGCTTCCAGCGCGTCATTCCCCGTTTCCATGAAATCAGCGCGCGATCGCGCGCTGACGTCATGGGGGGGGGCGTGAAAGGGGAAGGGATTCCCCTTTCAGCCCTGGCCTGGGAGTGTTGGGGGGCGGCCCTCGGGGGAAGCGCTAGCGCTTCCCCCGACTGCCAGTCACTGGACGTAATGGTTACGTCCATGGCGCCACACGGGCGCTGCCATGGACGTAACCATTACGTCCGTGGCGGGGAAGGGGTTAAATATCTGGCAATGCAGGCCAGGCCTGTTCTACC
This sequence comes from Pleurodeles waltl, assembly GCF_031143425.1. Lineage (NCBI taxonomy): Eukaryota > Metazoa > Chordata > Amphibia > Caudata > Salamandridae > Pleurodeles > Pleurodeles waltl. The sequence goes on from NC_090440.1 coordinate 1,220,483,819, forward strand.
TACAGTTTTTACGAACCGAGTGCATATATTTGATTTATAAGCATATCTCTGCAGAGGTACACTTTAGGCAAGGAGTGGGGAACTAGGGTGGTTTTGTGATTACTATTTGTATTATAATACCACTTCTGTACAGTTCTGCTTTTAGCTTAAGTTTGTATATCTCTTTTTATTTTATATGGTTTTATTTCTGTTGTATCTTTATGGTCATACTCTTTGTACACCGACCAAAGATTTATTTGATTTGATTTGAGCTGGAGGTTTTGCCATGTTAACAAACTTACATTGGTTAAGATTCATAAAAGATTTTGATGTTATTTGTTTATGAGACCTTATCATTGAACAATTTTCATATTGATGGTTTTCTTTCATTTTGCAGCCCAGCCCTCCCTTCTAATAGTGAGCGGGCAAGGGGAAGTTTGGCTATTTTGATCTCTATCAAGATTCCTTATCTTAAAGTCCCTCGAGTTTTCCCCTTGACTTCAATTACTGATGCTGTCCGGCTTCGGCTCAGTTGATTTGTTAAATATTAATTTATACCATACTCTGTTTGATCACCATTGTTCTGACGTTGTGGTCATGTCCGAAGATGTGATTGCTAATCTGAATTTCAAAAGGTGAGTGTATTGTGTACTGTGGACGGGCCATTTTCAATGCACTTTATGAGCATAGTGGGTCGTGGCTGTGTTGTCTAGAGAATTCAGATGTCAAAACGAGGAACCATCTTAGGTACACCAAGTATGGGGATGTTTTGAATGCGATGTTATTCACCAAGGATCTCGTTTTGGAGGCCAAGTGTGGTTCGACCCCTCTTAAACCTCACCCTACTTATATTAGGGGCAATCATAGCATTATTGATTTTACACTGATTTCAAATGATTTCGGTATTTTAGTTTCAGAGTTGTAAAGTTTTCCTAATTGCATATGCAATCATATTTCTTTTGTAGTATTGTTTAAAGCGGACCAATCTAAAGTAGAGGACAATCTGGAAGTGACCCTAATTGTTTTTTTTTCCCTTACAAAGGACTCTGAATCTGTTGACCCGAAAAATATCTTGCATCTTTATTCTCGGAAAATCAATAAATAAGTGCACATTTGCTTATATCTCCATGGCACTCCATGTCTCTCAATTTTCCAATTGTGAACTTCGAAACACTGTCCATTCAGCCCTTCCCCACAGCAATGGTTCAATTCAGCCCCTTCCAAAGCATGTAAACAGCTAAAGGTAGCCTTAAATTGTGTCCTGGGGATAGGGGAATATCAGAACAACTCACGAGGTATATAAAGTTGTTCTGAGGGATAGGAAGGCCGAATTGAAAGATCTTGCTTGGTCTGACCTAATTGCCGCAGGGAATTCCAGAGACACTAGACTTTTTTGGGTGGCAGAGAATTGCCCAATATTTACAGAAGGGCCTCCCTCGGTTTATTCCCGGCTAATATATAATTCTTCCACTTCACTATGTACGCAACAAGACAAAGTACCCGTCTGCCAAAGACATAGATTTGGCCCTTCACTTCAGCTACATACCATCAGCGTTAAGTATGTTGCCGCGTCCATTAAGAACAGCAATGTAGAAAAGCCCCAGGCCCTGATGGAGTCCCCTTGGACTTGTATAAATAAAACATCGCAGATATTTCTGAAGGAACTCAGCGTCCCAGAAGCCTGTGGGGGGAGGAAGAGGACCCATTCAGCCCCCTCACCTGCTGACAATCAGCAGTTGCTGCAAGCGCAAAAAAGCTCCATACGTGGTCCCGCAGGGTGGGGCATGCCTGGTGTTCTGCTTTCCTTCTTATCTCGTTTTCAGAGCTTACAGAACATATCAAGAATGCACTTCTGAGTTCAAAGAAGACTTTTATTGTTGTTAATTCTTCCCCACCCACAAGTTCGTAAGAGACGAATTAATAGATTTCAAGCACACGTTCAATGAAAACAAAATATATCAGTTGCAATGTACACAGCAGGTTATATTGATGAGATATTGAATGCAAAGCAAAACAAATACTTCACCGTGTGAGAAACTGTTTACAGCTTCATCTTTCTGGGGTCTGCAAGTTGATGACTCCAGTCAACTGCGAGAAAGAGATTATCTACCCACACGGGGGACTGGCAACTGGCGCCAAGTTCCAGTCCGAAGTCAGGCAGAAAAGAATCTAATTCTCTGAAGCCCGTGTCATCCGTTACAAAAGCGTGCCCCCCTCCTCTCAGACTCGGGAAAACTACGCAAGCCTTTGGAGACTGGCCATATCTCCTAGACTGCTCCTCTTCCCAAGCCTGAGCAGAAAGGTAAACACCCAATGTACTCTCTTTTATCAGGTCTAGTCTAGTGTGAGAAGAAAACAGCTTGGTTCATCTAGTGGCAAAACACAGCTTGGAAAAATACAGCTTGGATTCTCAACTGCAATGTCTAACTCCACGTTAAAGGCAATAGGCAGCTAACCTAAATATCAAATGCAATGTCTAATGTCATGTCAAAGCCAATAGGCAGCTGAGCTAAATACAAAATGTAAGGTTGAATATCATGTCAAAGCCAATAGGCAGCTGAGCTGAATACAAAATGTAATGTCTAATATCATGTCAAAGCCAATAGGCAGCTGAGCTGAATACAAAATGTAAGGTCTAATATCATGTCAAAGCCAATAGGCAGCTGAGCTGAATACAAAATGCAATGTCTAATATCATGTCAAAGACAATAGGCAGCTAAGCTGAATATCATGTCAAAGCCAATAGGCAGAATACAGAATGTAATGACTAATGCAATGTCAAAGCCAATAGGCGGCTAAACTGAATACCGAAAGTAATGGCTAATGCCATGTCAAAGCCAATAGGCGGCTCAACTGAACAAAACATACAATGTGCTACTGATGAGCATTGAGCAACTAATATGCGCAGTGGTGAAACACACAGTCATTGGTCAAACCTAACTAATAGCATCACATTCTACCCTTTGACCAATTAATTTTTGTTTCACATATCTCTTGTTTCAAACAAAAAAAAAAAAAATCAGCACAAAACAAAAAAAAAAACATTATCAGCAAATCAGATTTGAATGATCAAAACAATCCCTGTAAAGCAATGGAAGTGGATTAACATATAGATCTCATAACCTTTCACATCAGATACATCTACACAGAAAAGACTGAAACTTTTATACTCTAAATGAGATGATAGCAATTTGATGTAGCATGAGTACTACTCATGTAAAGGTGCACGGTCCACCTGAAAGGTTTGCTGGAAGGTAAGTGAAAGTCAGAGTTCCACACGAAAAAACACAGCTTAGTTCCAGTGGAAGAATGCAATCAAACAAGTTGAACTTGAACTGAAGGCGCCATTTGCGCAAAATGGATCCATGGTGATGGCACTTTACTCAGCCAGGTTCAGGTTGGGGGTTCGGTCCCTTCCCCGACCCCACACGCACACACCCGAAGGGGGACCACACAGCACACTCAGGGACAGTGGCGAAACGTGGCAGGATCTGCAAAAGAAAAAAGTATGACTTTTCTTGCAAATAACATTTGTCATTTAAAATGTACCCTTCCTCTTTCTTTCCCTGTTTTATAATCAACAGGACGTTTTTGGGGCCCTTTATTATCATTTCTGCAGGTTCTGGAGGGTCATCTGGGGCTTCAACCCACACCTCAACCCTGAGGTTTTTATCTGCTGCACCACAGCTTCCCTTTTCTTGCACTGTCAGAAGGGCTGGGGCAGACTCCTTTACCAAACCTCCATTCACTGCACTTTTGACAATTTGGGCCATTCTGTCTCCAATTTGTATGAATGAATCAGATTCTTTTCTAGGTATCAGCATAATTTTGATTTCTCCTTGGTAATCTGCAGCAATCACTTCCCCTAAAACCTGATCAATTTGTAATTTCTGTCCTGGTAACTTTCCTCTCCCCAACTGCTCTGTGACTGCTTGCATGACAGATTGCTTTTGTGCGTGCTGCACAGTTTTTATCAAGTCTAGGGGAATGTGCATCCCTCTCATCTCTGCCCACCTGTAAGTGGCTTTTTCTCCCAGCTGTTCACATTTCTGGGGCATCCACTTAGCCATCCCCACTAAGGCAGAATTCTGGGTGAACACTTCTCTCTCTGAATTTTTCTCATAAACATCTGCAAGGGAATTGAATCAGTTAGGTGCAAGCCATGTGGAAAACCAAACTGCTAAACCATTGGCAGTAAACCAAGAATCAGTGTAAAAATGACACATCTCACGTAGCTCTTGCTTTAAAATCTTACACACATTGTACAACGCTGTTCCTTCTCCTGTGCAAGAAAATAACATTTCAGTCAATGAATCATTAGTAAAACAACCATGCTTTTTATCCTCAGTGGACACAAATTCAAATGGTGCACTCAATCTCACTGGTGACTCTTTTACCTGTGGTACTCTAGCCCTGTCTTGCATGTACCAGATCCAGTGTATGATCCTAGCTAGGGGCACTCTTTTCTTTCCTTGTTCTTAATTTACATGTACATCAGTATTTGCCTCTTGCACTGCGCAGAAACCTAAAGTCTGCATTATTTCATTTGCCAAATCACAAGCGCGCAGCTGCATATAATTTTTCCCAGTGACCATATACCAAAGTGTTAGGATTTCACTCAAATGAGGGCTATTCTGTTTCCAAAAATCAAACAAGCTAATGAAACTCGGTGTCTCTTGCTTAGTGCAAACAGTAAGAATCTCTAAAATCTTTTGTTTTACTTCATTTTGCAATGGTAACTCGTAAATCACATTCTGAGCTCTCTCATCGTCCCTGTTATCAGTCAAGGAATGCAAAAACCTGGCTCACACGGAGGCTCAGAGCAGCTCGAAGCTGTCTTAACCCCCTCATTACTGGAATGGGAAAGGACAGATTATTCTAAAACAGCATTTTTATAACTTTCAGCATTATCTTGAATTAATGTATTCTGGCTAATTTGCTCACGTAAATTCTCATTTTCATGTTCCAACTGCCTACATTTCTCCTGCATTTCTCTGTAAGCAGATAAAGGTATCCAAACCCTTCTGTCAAACACAAAAGGAACATCACTTCCAAAAGGCACATTTTCTAAATATGCTTTATCACCACAAAACATGTTTCTCAAAGCACCATCAGGCAGTTTAGCTACACATGCATTTTCAAACATGGTCTGCCGTGCTTCTGTAATTCTCCAAACAACAAAAAACAATTACACTTTTAAATTGTGCACGTAGAAATCTATAATTCGCCTCTAGAACCCCACTTACTTGTACCAAAATGTTCTGCTTTCCTTCTTATCTCGTTTTCAGAGCTTACAGAACATATCAAGAATGCACTTCTGAGTTCAAAGAAGACTTTTATTGTTGTTAATTCTTCCCCACCCACAAGTTCGTAAGAGACGAATTAATAGATTTCAAGCACACGTTCAATGAAAACAAAATATATCAGTTGCAATGTACACAGCAAGTTATATTTATAAGATATTGAATGCAAAGCAAAACAAATACTTCACCGTGTGAGAAACTGTTTACAGCTTCATCTTTCTGGGGTCTGCAAGTTGATGACTCCAGTCAACTGCGAGAAAGAGATTATCTACCCACACGGGGGACTGGCAACTGGCGCCAAGTTCCAGTCCGAAGTCAGGCAGAAAAGAATCTAATTCTCTGAAGCCCGTGTCATCCGTTACAAAAGCGTGCCCCCTCCTCTCAGACTCGGGAAAACTATGCAAGCCTTTGGAGACTGGCCAGATCTCCTAGACTGCTCCTCTTCCCAAGCCTGAGCAGAAAGGTAAACACCCAATGTACTCTCTCTTATCAGGTCTAGTCTAGTGTGAGAAGAAAACAGCTTGGTTCATCTTGTGGCAAAACACAGCTTGGATTCTCAACTGCAATGTCTAACTCCACGTTAAAGGCAATAGGCAGCTAGCCTAAATATCAAATGCAATGTCTAATGTCATGTCAAAGCCAATAGGCAGCTGAGCTAAATACAAAATGTAAGGTCTAATATCATGTCAAAGCCAATAGGCAGCTGAGCTGAATACAAAATGCAATGTCTAATATCATGTCAAAGACAATAGGCAGCTAAGCTGAATATCATGTCAAAGCCAATAGGCAGAATACAGAATGTAATGACTAATGCAATGTCAAAGCCAATAGGCGGCTAAACTGAATACCGAAAGTAATGGCTAATGCCATGTCAAAGCCAATAGGCGGCTCAACTGAACAAAACATACAATGTGCTACTGATGAACATTGAGCAACTAATATGCGCAGTGGTGAAACACAAAGTCATTGGTCAAACCTAACTAATAGCATCACACCTGGGTGAAACCCCGGGCAAGGGCACTCCCGTCCGGCACCTGTCAGAGGCAGGAAGAGCCAAAGTGGGGCCTCCACTTTTGGCCCTGCACCCAGCCACCCACTGTCAATAGGTTCTGTGAGAAATTGCCAGCCTAACGTTGTTCAAAGGTCTGTCGCACACAAGGAGCCTGACCGGTATCTAAGGTACTATTTTTTCCAACTCCCCACCTGCTCCTGGCTTCTCCCGCTGACCTGTTCAAAGACCTGCCTTGCTCTGTTTGCAATATTTTTTTTAGACTCATCTGTTGTCGTACTGGGGTGCCTTCTGTCGTATCGTCAAAACAGTTTGTTGTTCACAGGAGGGATCCTCTACATTCTGATGTAGCTGGCAGACAGTCCTGGTCATAATTTTAGTGTTTTAATCTGTTACTGTAAACTTCGCACTTGTATAGCACACTACTCACACGTTAGGGTCTCAAGGTGCTGTACGCATACCGCTGTGGAACCCCTCCTGGCTTTTCCCTGTGAGGTACCCACTCCTGGACAGCCCCAGGGTGAAGCCAGGCATCCAAGCGCTGTGAGGGCCATTGTGAAGATTAAGCAAGCTATTGCCCATTAGGCACCGAGGTGAGAATTATCTGGTCCAAGGGAATGGAGCCCAAGACCCACCGAGGTGGGAATTGACCCTTGGTACCGGGCCAGATCTCTGCACCAGAGTCTGCTGCCCTAACCATTGTGCCACACTTCTCAAGTTCTTGCAAGGGGAGGTGATTTTGCTGCCTGTTATTTTGTTATCTTTCCTTTTTCTTTTATTTCCCCGTCAATCGCCAATAGTGCTCGGATAAGCTGCCGGATGAACCCACTGTAAGAAAAGTTACAGATCGTTCTTCACGGAGCTGCACATTACAAGACATAGATACTTTTATAGAAGAAGTGGAGCATATTTAACATCCTGAACCATTAATAAAATCTGGTACTATATCTAAAAACGTAAAGTGGCTCCTTTATTCAGAAAGAAGTGTGGCAAGTCTAAATCCCTATTCCCCCTAATAGTAGTCCCAAAACTAAGGAGAGACGACAGACACATAGGGCCAGATGTACCAAAAAAGCAATTTGCGACTTGCAAATTGCGAGTCCCTGCGACTCGCAATTTGCAAGTCGCAAATTGCTATGCAGTACGGTGTCTCAGACACCGACTGCAACTCGCAATGGGGTCGCAATGACCCACCTCATGAATATTCATGAGGTGGGTCGCAAATTGCGGCCCCATTGCGAGTATGGGCACTCGCTAACATGGAGGCCTGCTGACGTCAGCAGGCCTCCATGTTAGCGACCTGCTTGTCAATAAAGCAGTTTTTTTTTTTTTTAAGTGTAGCCCGTTTTCCCTAAGGGAAAACGAGCTGCACTACAAAAGAAACCGAAACCTTTAGTTTCGGATTTTTCAGGGCAGGGAGTGGTCCCTTGGACCACTCCCTGCCCTGAAAAAATATTTTGGGGTGCAATCACAAACTGGAAGGGGTCCCATGGGGACCCCTTCCAATTTGCGATTGGGTTACCATCCACTTGAAGTGGATGGTAACTGCGATGCCATTTGCGACCGCATATGCGGTCGCAAATGGTATTGCATCCCAATGCGACTCACAAATAGGAAGGGAACACCCCTTCCTATTTGCGAGTCTTGAATGCATTTTGCGAGTCGGTAACGACTCGCAAAATGCATTTCTGCATTGGGATACGCGTTTTGCGACTCGCAAACGGCAGATTTTGCCGTTTGCGAGTCGCAAAACGTTTGGTACATCTGGCCCATAGTTATTAATTCAGCTTCAAGTCCCTCTACTCTGTTAGTGCCTTCAATTGTTTGCTCCAAATGTTTTTCTTTTTTGGTCCCTAGCGATCCAGTCTGGATCTGCCTTTACGTCCCAATCCTCAGCCAGTTATTGTGGAAGAGGCTAAACCTCAGATTAGTGAGCTTTGGAATGTAATTAACTCTCTGGGGGTGGAAATAGTAGAATTGAGGGAGAAGGTCCAAGCCCTTTGGAAATCACAGCCCCAAGGGTTTCTCCTAGCAAGTTCAAACAAGGCGTGTGGATGTCCACCCAGGCAGAGAGCTCCTTTTCAATTTGATTTTCCAACTTCCCTGCACCACAGTAAGAGCCCGCAGGAATTTTCCTCTGGCCCTAGGGTTTCCAGCCAGCGACTGTCCGCTCCCGCACCCTTAGTTAAGTGTTATAACTCCCCCAGGACCAGTAAGGATCTTGAAACAGCCCATTTATTATGTCCCAAAGAGGGGAGTAAGAGAGGCCTACCGCCCACCCCAGTCGAAGGTCATCTTTAGACAATAGCTTTGATTATATCAAATTGCAACTATCTCACCCTTCAATTGTTAGTGCTTTACTGTCACTACAAGCATGATTGCATCCTCCCACCCACTCCTCAATCCAGTTCAAAACTAGAATACACCCTCCGAATCTAGTGGAGAAATCCCATCCCCCTTCCATACTGTCACAAGTTGATTGACTGGAGACTGTAGGGTATACATCATTTCCTGCCCATTAACGGAATTCTTCAGGCCTCCCATCATGGTCTATTACTGATAACGCCAGTTCTGTTGTAAAGAATCCTTTGCTGCCTCTAAACGAACTGCAGTTTGCTAACATAAAGGAAGCAGCAATAATCAGAGCAGATGATTCTTTGTGTTCCCCTGTCTGTGATTCCCTTATCCTCCCTCATGGTTCCCAAACTTCAGACATGTCTAGTTTCACTAACTGTTACTCTCTTGTCTCCTGGAACATAGCGGGGCTGGGGAATAGGCTTGTTCAAGATGATTGGGGGACATTCATTTACCAGAATGAGGTTACTTTATTCCAGGAAACCTGGAAAATCATCCCCTTACACAGGCAAGGCTACAAGACCTTTTATGTCCCAGCACATAAATTCGAAGTTGGTAGACCTTCAAGTGGCCCTGCAGTTTGGCTCAAGATCTCCCCAGACTGCCAAGCAAGGCAGCTACCCATTGACTGTTCTGCTATGCTAGGTCTTGAAGTCCTCTTGTGGGCTAAAGAAAAATTGTTACTCATAAACATTTATTGTGGAAGTGTCCCGAATCAATCAATCAATACTTGTAACGCATGACTAGTCACCGGCTAGGGTCTCAAGGCGCTGGGGGGGAGGGGACAGTAAGTGAGAGGCCATCGATGATCAGGTGAGGAGCCAAGTTTTGAGGTCCTTATTGAATTGTGATGGAGTGGGAGATCTTCTGAGGTGGATGGGAAGGAAGTTTCAGGTCTTGGTGGCGTGGTGGGAGAAGGATCTTCCTCAGGCTGTGGCCTTCTGGACGCGTGGGACAGTGGCGAGTGTGAGGACGGCAAAGCGGAGCTGTCTGGTGGGCGTGTAGAAGTGGAGTGTTTGGTTGAGGTATTCTGATCCGGTGTTGTGGAGGGCTTTGTAGGCGTGCGTGAGAAGCTTGAATGTGATTCTCTTGTCTATTGGGAGCCAGTGCAGGTCTCTCAGAGCAGAGGTGTGGCTGTGTTTAGGGGTGTTCATGAAGAGACAGGCGGAGTCGTTCTGGATGCTTTGCAGTCTTTTCTGTACCTTGGTTGTGGTTCTGGCGTAGAGTGCGTTGCCATAGTCTAGACAGCTGCTGACAAGGGCGAGGGTGACTGTTCTTTTGGATTCGGTTGGGATCCATTTGAAGATCTTCTGGAGCATGTGCATGGTGTTGAAGCAGGCGGAGGAGACTTCACTGACTTGATGGTTCATCAAGAGTGCTGAGTCTAGGATGAAGATGAGCTTGCGGGCGTGGTCAGTGGGACGGGATCGCTCCAGTGGGCCACCAGGAGATGTCCCAGGCAGAGGGGTTGTTGGCTCTCCTTCATCCAGGTGGCGACTGCCCTCATTCCGTTGTGGAAGTTGGTTTTGGTTCTGGGCAGGGTCATTGGTGAGGGAGATGATTAGCTGAGTGTCGTCGGCGTATGAGACGATGTTGAGTGCGTGGTGTCTGCTGAGTCTCCAATTCTCCATCCATTTAAAGATCTTATCCTTAAAGGTATAGCGTGGGTAGCTGTAATTGTGGGTTGGTATTTTAATACGTGCTTTGAGCCCACTACCTTGCTAGGGAGGAAATTGTAGGTGTGGAAGATTTATAGTGGGGTAGTCCACAACTTTCTGGTCCCTCCTCAAAAAATCTCTGCAGTTGATGGACCTCTGTGAGAGTTGTCACCTGAGAGACAGGTGAGGCAGGTGAGGAAACTTGTATAGAAGTCAGATCGATTATATTCTTATCGGGCTTCACTTTTGAAATAGTATGCTTGACATGTAAGTTTTGCCTAGATAAGAGAGCGACCATTTCCCCTGTTCCTTACACTCAGGGATAACTCAGATATCCCAGTGCAGTAACAGCATTTGCCTTGTGACGACTTACTGATTAATAACAATTGCAGCAAGGTTAGGTGGGAGTGGTGTGGCAAACCGTGAGAGCACATACGTCCTATTGTATCAGGACTTAATTATGATCTTGGTCTCCCTAGAAGGCACTGCGATTAAGCCCCACAAGATAATGAATGTCCATGCCTAGTGGTTTCAAGAAATTGTTTTTTCACCAAATCTCCCTCAAAAAGGAAAGCAACCCGGCTATAGAACCCACATGGTACAACAAGGAATGCAGGGAGACGAAGAAGTACTTAAATAATATCTTTAAAGCTGGTATTCCCCATGACATTCAGTTTGCCAGAGCATCATACAAACTAGCCTAAAAGAGCGCCCAAATTTCATGGGATACAGCCACGGGGAATTATGTTTTGACCACCCTTCGGTCCGGGAACTAGGAAGCCCTTTGGCACATATTGCATGGTGCCAAATCAACACAAATGAGACCCGAATCTAACATCCTTCTCCAATATCTTCCATCCTTTGGACCCATCTGGGCCGGGAGCCAAATCCACTGTAACATCAGAATTGGCTCCCGGAAATCTTGTTACTAATGAAGCACTAGGTTTCTTTACTGTTGCAGAAACATATTCTGCTATTTGCTCTCAGAATTCTGGCAAGGCAACAGGGCTGGACAGGATCCCAGTTGACTTATTTACTGCAAAACCAGCTATTTTGGCCCCCCTACTTTGTCTGCATAGCCAACACTTTAATGGTGAGTGCTGAAATCCTGGGCACTTGGAAAGGTGCTGAGATCATTACCATCTTCAAAAAAGGTCTCAAATCTGATCCCGCAAACTATCGACCCCGCAAACAATCAACCCATAAACCTTATTGACTCGAGTAAGAAATTATTCTGCATTCTGGCCTTGGATCGCCTGCTCACCGGGATTGACGACAATAAAATCCTATTGCGGTTCCAGGCTGGATTCCATTCTAAAACCAGGTTTTTAGGTTCCAACTTATCAGGTGAGAAGAGAGAGATTTAAACAGGGGTAGCCTACACATCACCTTTGTTGACCTTAAGGTGGCATTTTACATGGTCCACAGAAACCAACTCTTGTGTACCCTTAAAGATCTAGGGTTACCTGACCCCCTTTATGATATAGTAAGATTGCATTGTAGCAATTTGCCTAAATTTGGTGGGGGGCACAGGGAGAGACCCCTGACCACTTAGAGGTCTACAGGGGAGTCAGGCAAAGTTGTGTACTTGCCCCTATCTTGTTTCTCCTCAGCAGCTGTGTCGATTTCCTTATGGACTGCAACGACGACTCCCCGGTCCTTGGGGGCAATAAAAGCCCTTCATTGTTTTTTTACAGACAACACACTGTTGATTTCTAAAACCCCAAAACATATTGAGTCTCTTGTTTTGAGGTTCAAACTATTTTGTTCCAACTAGGGCTTAACCATCAATGTTAATAAGACAAAGTGTATGGCAATACACCCACATAGAGAGTTCAGAGGTGTTATAAGATTGGAAGGGTCGGACGTGGAAAGAGGCCATGCCTTTGATTACTTTGGTATCAGGCTAGCTAGCACTAACTTCTAGGACAGTCAAGTCTTGAAAAGCACGCTCATTCTAAATCATAAGGTGGCTACTCTTCTAAGATTTGTTAGTAAGACTTCCTTTCACCCTGTCTCTCCAGTCTTAGAAGTTTGGAGAACAAAAGCTGTAGCAGCAGCTGTCTACGGCATGGAAACCTGGGGTCACTGCAAGGTAGTCGCATTGGGGGTAGCTGTAAACAAGTTTCCGAGTTCTCCCCTGATCTTGAAGCATCTGATCTATTTCCTCCTTAGTGCGCCTCAGACATATTCAGTATTGACTGTGAATTTAGTCTACATTTGAGCTGTTAAATTACAGAGATGGTCTGATAGACATACTGGAAAGACAATGTAGTGGGACAATTCTACCATGGTTTGATCATATAAAGCAAACTCTATATTCTTTGGGCCTGTTTGAGTTTTGGCTACATCCTTCTTCTGTCAATTCATTATCTGCCAAAATGTTGATGCATCACTATTGGGAGTGGGAAAGAGAGTAAGTTGTTGCTATGTAGCTATGGGACGTTTTAACTGGCTGTTTCTTAGAGCACAAACCCTTTTCTGCTTTTGAGGATTTTATGGATGAGATTCATCCACCATTTACTAAAGCCCTTAATATAAGGTTTATCCTGGGTACTTTCCCTCTGGCCTCGTTTACAGCTTAATGAAGGGGAAACCTAGGAGGTAGCAAACTTTGCCCAGCATTGCAAAGGGTTTGATGAAACTGATGATCGCTTGCTGTTATTTTGCCCCAACTATTCCAAGCAGTGGATTCATTGGATTGTCCCTTTGTGTCTACTAGGAGTTTGCTAGTACAGAGTTGCTTTGAGAATATGTAGGATCGATACCACCTCCTTTGTCTTCTCGATTGAAAAGTTCCTAGGGAGCATCTGGCCGATTTGGTGTTAAATTCTTTTAAACCTTCTTCCTAGTGGTTAAGCACGATCCCATAATGTTCATGTTCTAGATTGAACTTGCAAGATGTTTTTCAAGAACAAACTCTTTAACCATAGTGACAAAAAAAAACCACATGAAGTATTTGTTTTAAAATGTCTCTAATGATGATGTCTTTCTACTTGCCACACCGAGATGTGATTGCTCTTCAGACTGTGTACCAACCTCAAGCGCTATTCAGAAGAATGTATTTTAACTTCTATTGCTTCTTTTAGTAATATTTTAACAGATTACTTTTTGATATTATGTGTACTGTTATGTACTTTTAGTGTCATTTATCAATATTGTGTTTATATTTGTTAAGTATTGTTTTATTGATCTGTGACTTTGATGGTCTATGACCGAAATAAAGCATTTAGAGAAATCATTGACCTATGAGCCCCTTTGCTTTCAAATGTATTTAGAGTTGTGATTATTGGCACTGGACCGTCCACATGGAGAGAAGCTATTATAGTAACCATTTTCAAAAAGGGAGATAGTTATAACCCATTCCTTTATTGGTCTTCACAGTGAAAATTATTGGCAGAGATGTTTTAGCAAGACTAGGCGCGGACCAATTCTAATAATATTCTTTCTGAGGTGCAATACGTTTTTATAAAAGGCTCTGGCATAGTTGAACAATGTTTGAATTTTTCCATATTAGTTGACAAGCACACAAGAGCCATGAAAGGTGCACTGAACTTAGCATGTATGGACTTGCTGTATGCATTTGACACAGTAAACCATTGCAAATTAGAGGCTATTCTTGAAAACCTCATGGTGGAAGAGGCTTTAATCACCCTGCTATGTTGTCTTCATTGGGACCCCTCGGCTAAGATTTGCTTTGTTCCGAGGGGGGAATGCACAAGATCCATCTATTGTAACCAGGGAATTACCAGGGCTGTATTCTAGCACCGTTTGCATTTCTCATTTATATAAATAGCCTCAAAGATTTCTTTTTTTAAGACTAATTGCCCAAGGAAGATGCCTTCCTTGGGCAATTACTACCTTTTATCACTTCACCTAGCTACCAGTTGGAATTATATCTTAAACATGTACAGATCATCCAATACAGATTTTATCTGATCAGGTTACGATTGAGGTCCTTAGATTTTCTCTTAGCCTTTCCGCCGCGAGGTGCATGGTCTAATAATCTCCCGACGTGCCCCTGTGATATTCATTCACATCGAACCACAATGCACTTTATGCTTTAAGAGGTATAGTAGTGTAAGCTACACCTGATTTTTGCAAGTGGAGAAAGTAGCAGATAACTTAAACTGCAGGTTTAAGTGTTTCCAGGTGCATGGAAATGCAGTAATGGACAAACCTTTTCCACTTGTCTGTATACCAGGCTAGTGTAGTGGGTCTTCTTGCTTCATTGAGGCTATATATATGCACTCTTGATGGAGTTTGAGATAACTACATTTTAAGACTTAGGAACCAAATTACTAAATTTAGCTGCCTAGTGTTTGGGGTGCCTGATTGTGCCTTGCTAGAGTGGGGGGCGGGGGGCGGGGAGAAGCCATTGCTGAATGTAACTGATCACAGAGCAGCAAACTCCGGGTGAACCTAATTACTGTAAGTACATAAAGCCCTTTTATGTGAACTAAAGTGGAGTGGTTGTAGAAGACAAATTAAAAAACACATTCTTACAGACTTAAAGAGCAAATAAAAAAGCAATTGAATGTAACGATTCTCAGAGTGAAGCCAATCCTGTTTTCTAAATTCCTCTGTCCAACCCATACCCAAATAGAATCAGGCTATCATACTGAAAATATGAGGGCTCTTCTAAGGATAAGGATTAACATTTGTGAGGACCAGGGGGGGAGCAGGCGGCGTTGCTCTCCTTAGGTGCCCGGATGGCCTTTGATAGTCTGATATGGCCCTATGTTTATGCAGTGCTTCAGAGATTCAGGGTTGGCCTGCGTTTTTTTTGGCATGGAGTCGATTACTATATCGGGACCTGGTGGCACGGGCAAGAGCCAATGTGGCGTTGTCACGCCATTCTCCCTTAATAGGGGGCACCCGCTATCCCCTCTCCTCTTTGCACTGGCACTCGAGCCGCTTGCGGCCTTGATCCGGCAGGACCCAATAGGGTGCAACATGGGAGGAACACATTTCTTTATATGCGGATGACGTCCTGCTGTATGTGACTCGACCTGAGCAGTCAATTGACAGGATAATGCTAATTTTTGATACCTTTGGGGACTATTCCGGGTACCGGATTAATTGAGAGAAGCCACAAATGTTCCCACTTGCCGGGGTCCTGCCCCCGGGCTGTGACATACCGGTCTGTGAAGCGGTTTTCAGATACCTTGCAATATATGTTAACAGGAACTCAGAGAGTTTTTTTTAAAGGAATATCTGCAGCCCCAGCTAGATAGGCTCCGCAGGGGACGTGGCTCACTGGAGGGCACTGCCCCTGACCTTGATGGGCCGAGCTGCACTCCTCAAGATGATGACATTGCTGCGCCTATTGTATGTTTTTCAAAACACCCCCTATGCGATACCCTCAGAGGTATTCGGGAGTATAGACCGTGAGATTGGGCGCTTATTATGGGGACGGTGGCTGCTCTCGGTTGGCACTAGCAAAATTGAAGCTTGGGGTGTATGAGGGTGGGTTGGGCATTCCAGATCCCATTCGCTACTACTGGGTGACACAACTGGTTAACGTTAATGGCTGGGTATTTGCGGACCTAGAAGATCCGGCCGTCCGGGTTGACAGACAGATGATGGGGAGGGGGTAGATATGAATCTGCCCTCTATACTAGAGGGAGTGGGTGATCGCTGCCGGCCCACACCGCGACTTTGGTGAGGGCCTGGCAGGAGGCCACAGGCTAATTGGGTTGGGGCTCCACTCTTACAGCACGGACCCCCCTGTGGTGCAGTGATTCGTTAAAAGATTTGAGGTCACTGGGTGGATTCCGTAAATAGGCCTTGGTCGAGATTGAACATCTGGGGGATATATGGAGGGGCCAGGCATTTATTTTGTTTGTGGACTTATGGAAAGAATACAAAATGGCAGGAACAGAGCGGTTCAGGTATCTGCAACTGCGGCACGCCCTGAGTCAATATGTTCCAAGAAACGAGCACCTGCGGAGGGCGGCTCCTCTTGAAGATCGACTTATGGTGGAGCCACTCGAATCGAAGGCGATCTCCCTGTTGTATAAGAAACTACTGAACAACTCGCCAGACCTGATGATCTCCCTACTGGCAAAATGGGAGTCAGACTTGAGCACACTTCCTGATGAGGACTGGGAGGCGGCGAGACAGAGTCCCAGGGTGGTGGCAATTAAGACACAACTTAGATTAATACAACGTAGGATCCTCCACAGGGCGTACTATTCTAGGGTGGTATTGCATAAGATGGTGAGGACGCAGAATATACAGTGCCTACGACGATGCGGGATGCAGGGCACCTTCTTACATATTTTAGGGACTTGCCCCAGAGTGCAGACTTATTAGAAGGCGTGACTGGAGAGGCCTCCTGGGTTTTTGGCAAGACGGTCCCGCTAGATCCTGGTCTACTGCTCTTAAACATAGAGGGGGAGGAACACTGGTCGAGACACCAGGCCACATGACTGGCAATAGAGGCTGTAATTGTTAAGCGCAACATAGCAAGGCTGTGGGGCACGGAGTCCCCGACAACTACTCAGGAGTGGAGGGCAGACCTGGACTGGTGCCGCAGCATGGAAAAAGTAGTATATAAAAGTAGGGGGTGCCCTAAAAAATGGTGCAAAATCTGGGATGGGTGGGGGGCCTACAGGGGAAAGGATTGATCCGGTGGGTGCTCGGCTGCAGGGGGGTGTGACAAGTGGGTGGTTGCTCATTTACTGTATTTTAATAAGGGGGTGTTTGTCTATGTTGCTAAATGTGATAATACACTGTTTGTTTTCCTCACTCCGTTCACTCTTAAAAGAGGGGTTATTAATGGTCGCATGTTTCAACATGCAATGGCTGTTTTACCGGTTAAGAAAAACAATTAGAAAAAAAAAAAAAAAGGATTAACATTTCACATTATGGCTTTAAATAGTATATACTTGAGGCACTTTTCTAGTAATAACTTGCGAGTATTTCTGGTGCCCCACCGTACACCAATGCAACCTGAAGCAGCAAAACAAGCAACAAAATGCATGAGCATGCAGCCTGAATAACAAAGAATCCTTGTTTACTCATGGTTGTGCAGTCATACTCGATCACATTACATTAACATTGTCCAACTCTCTCCTCTCTCACACACGCACGCCCCCCCCCCACACACACACACCCATTCAGACCCACACACTGTTTCTAAGGACACACAATGATTACATTTTCAACCTTTAAAGGTTTATTAAAGGGTAAAATCTAACTAGGCAAAAATAACAGTACCATCAATAAATGTACAAAATGTGTATGCTTCGATTAATATGCAAATCAAAAGTAAATCCAAATCGCATATATCAGAAGATGAACCAGCATGGAGAAACTTCAGTAGGAAAGACAAGGGAAAGTCAATTCTTTCATGTGGGAGAACACCATAAAATGTCCTGCTATGCTGTATTTTAAGTCTGAATTCAAGCCTAAGACTAATCGGTTCAAATCTGCACTATATTAAAAGCACTATAACAGTTTTCACACCTACATGCAGATTAAAGCAAGGTGATACAATTATATGCTTGTACTCAGACCTCCTTCCAATACAGCTTCTCTCTGTGTCCTTTAAGCTTATATTCTGTGTAGCAGGATGAGATGCAGGGGCCAGTCTTTATTCTGCAGGTGTCATCGTGAATGCTCTACTCAATAAAACATTCTATGACTATCAGACGGAAAGAAAAAAAGCAAAATAATATTTAATTGGATATTTAGAGCTTCAGCTTCAGCTAGAAATAAAAAGGTTTTCATTTTAAAATGCAGGACTACTATAAGCTGTGGTCAATCAAAACGTAATTCAACTTGCTTTCTTTTCCACAAGTAGCAATTGCATGTTCATGCGTTAGTATCATGTTAGTGCAGAATAGTTGTAATACAAAAACATCACCAGCATGGAATGTATCTGTATCTGATTTATGATTAGGCTTATTTTACTTCCAGATCCTGATGATGTTGGATGCTCTCTTCCTCAGCAACATGTGAGTATATCCTTTTCAGCCGTGAACTGCCATTTTTAGGGGTATGATATTGTAAAATAAGAATGTCTTTGGTAAATTGCTCTACTTTAGTAGTGACTGCCCTGCTCTGAAGCAGGAACCTGTGCTTTATGCGTCATAGTTCTTAAAAGCCCTTAAGTGATGTTGTTAAAATGTTTGTGTAGAGCGGAAAGGGCATAACGAATCGTGTTTATGTATGAAGATGCACTCATCAGTTACGTGAACTGATTTCGGATATAGAGAGGCAAAGTAATGAGGCTATTGTAAAACTCTAAACATGACAAGTGTGCTAACAATGAGTGAACATAAAAAAATCTGACTGGATGAGGTAGTCTTTTCTCTAATAATCCCTTTATCATCCACACTATCAGAGTTGGTACCGCAGATCTGGGAAATCCGATTATCTGCCTAAAGAGAAAAAATGATCTTGTGGCAGCCATTACATTACTCGGGGAACAGTCCCCAGGTCTCGAAGTCTGGAAACTAATGGCCCGTAAGGGGGCAGGATAGGCACACCCCACTTATATCTGTAATTAAAGCTCTTGAATGTGGGAGCGGATGACCAATTGGAGAACCTAATGATATCTTCCAACGTACTATCTGAGGAGAGGGATTTGAAGGCAGTGGTATAGCTAGCAGCATGGGCTCCAAACTTACTGTCCCTGTTTCTTACATGAATCAGTGAATCAACCTGAGATGGAAAAGAAAGCTTGAGCTAAAGGCTTATTGAAAGAAATAAGCAACCGATCCTGCAGGTAGCTCTTACTGTTCTGATAAATGTCTTGTACTCTGAGTCATCACCCCATATACAGACATGAATTAAAGGGTAAAGTAAACCCCATCAAGTGTACATGCTCTGTCTGCTAAATCAAAGCTTAACAAATCAGGCACTTTTATATGATAACAAAGAGGCATAACTAGCTTGACACAAAATCCATTAGAACAAAATATTCATAAAGAACTAATCAATGTAAGATAACACACGAACATGTGATAAATCTAATAAAATTAAACAGGAATATATCTGTTTATAATGTATGAATATTGAGACCACTCCAGTAGAGGGCCAGGATGATCCTTTAATGCTTACACCCATTCTTGCCCGTAGCCTGATGAATTGCAGCCTACAGCTCAACTGTGTATCAGAGTATAGTCCACCACTGCTCCAACTTGGGTGGTCCATGGCTAATCCAATATTAAGCAGTAATGCAATCATGATGGCAATCAAGCTGAATCCTCTCCCACTTCAGGGGAGCTTTGGCGACCATTATTGCCTGTGTTGTTGAGAAGTTAGTATCATATAACATTGTAATTTAAGAATATGTTATGTTTCAGATTGATGGAGTGTAATAATGTCTTCCTGGAAAACTATTGGAACCTTTATTTGGGTCACTTCTTACTCAGTGGTTCGAGACCTTCATCTAATATTCTTCTAAACAATTGATGTAAAGTTCGGGTAGAGCAGGTCATAGACGTTTCCTAAATATGTTCATATAGGATTCATGTTGATTTTCTTTGGGTCAGTTCTGACCAGGTCCCTAATTTGTAAGTACTTGAAAAATCTGAATAAGGAAGATGGTTTGCCTGCAGGTCACGAAAGGGTCAAATAGAACCCTCCTAACACAGTCAAAAGTATGGAATAGTTAAAAAACGATCCCTAAAAATACTGGATCATGCATACTCATCTCTAAGGGGCTATATCTAGATAATCGAGTGATTTAAAACAACTGGCATCAGACTTGAATTTCACTCTTTTGTAGTAATTTAGACCCATATTACAGAGAAAAAAAACAGAATCAGAGTATCCTAGGCCTATGTGAAAAATGGTACATCATCACTGCAGAAAGCAGATGTAATAGGAGTCACCATCCTTTTTATTGTGGCGTTCCGAAAGTAAAATTGCAAAGTCTGGAAAGGCCTTCCACCTGGAGACAAAGAAAGTTTCCTAAAGGTTATAGCAAGCCTGACTGCTTTTTAGCTCCAGAAGTGTTCCCCATAACTGACTCTAACTTTGGAAAAATTGTGTTTGGCACTGATAATGAGATGGAGCAAAATAAAAATGGAGATCTTCAGAAGAGTAGTGATTTTGTCAGTGTTTAATCACCAAATCGGTCTAATGGGGAGAATATACCAGTTGTTTTTAGAAGTAACTATGAAGAATGTAATGTATTTTTTTAATTTACCATTAGGCCATCATTGTTAGTAATCTTTACTCCCAAATAAGTAGCATCCTGAGCAATTTGTGCATCTTCTAAACCAAAATCATGGCTAATCTTTTGACGGCCAGATACTTTTACAAAAATCAGCCTCAACCTCAACTACTTAAGCCTCTTTGACAGATGTAGCATAAATAACATTTATTCTGCCAAAGCAGACGATGTAAATATATAGTCATTGAACACAACAGATCATACCTATTATTATAAAGGATTCACTTTAAATAAGGTACTAGGGAGATAATAAATAACAAAGGGAAGACAGGGCACCCTTGAAGAGTACCTCTAGAAATTCACACTGGCTGCAAAGCCATGCCTCTGATCACAATAGTTTTTCATGCAACACCACTTAGTGTCTGTATACACTTAACCATTAGACTAAACCCCATATGCTGCATCATCACCCAGATGTATCATCATGAGACATTGCCAGTCATCTTTTCTGCATCTAATAGAATAATGCCAACATCATTGCCCTTTATTTTGGTGGCACTGAAAAGGGTTAACATAGTATTGACATGAGCCTCCCAGGCTACCATGGGGAAACAGTGCTCTTGCTAACACTGCTAAGGTGCATAGCCAAGACTTTAGAATATTTATTAGCTTCTGCACTTCTCAGGGAAATAGAGCTAGAAGGCATTTTATGCATTCTAAGCGCCTCTTTTAAAGAAATACTTCTATGTTGATATGGTCTAATTGTTGTATCTTTTGCAAGTTATCCATGGTATAAGTGTTCATGCAAATTGTCAGAGCTAAACTAAAACTGATAAACTTTTTCAGAAAACTCAATAGGAATAAAATCTTCACCCATGTCTTAGACTCTTAGAAACGTTTTCATTTCCCCCAATAAATGTGTTTAGAATCAAAGGCACATCTATTTTAGTGTACATGTGAGATGGAAGCTTCTTGATCAGAACTCTTACAATATTACTCCCTCTCAGAGATTGTGCTCCAAGTTTTCCCGGTATACAGATTACAATAAAAAAAAGTTGGAACTGTTCCTGGATCAGAAATCCGCTGTCTACTGTCATCTTCAATAACCATGACCCTACCGAAAGTAACAACTTCCCGAATTTTTTAAGCATGTTTTTTTCCCTGCAGTCTCACCATATTCATAGACCTTCTGTTGCTGAATAAATTAAGTGGAAGGAACCCTCTCTCGAGTATGTCAGAGTAGTCATGCCTTACAAGTTGAAATTTAGTAATCTATATCTTCCTCCTAAAACATCCTCATACACAATACATTAATGTGTTCAATTTCCAGGTACAGTATTTACTTTCTGATGACAATGTCTTCATTCCTGATAATTTTGTTCTTAAACACCCTATACCTTAATGGTGCACTCAACCTCATGGAGGCTTTCAATGTGTCCCAGACTGTAGTTATGGATGTAGAACATGGATGTTAACTTAAAAGTATTACTTTGTGTTGCTGCTTGTACTTGCTATGTTTAATAGCTTTTAATCCCTCTCAGCTGTGGTCAGCGGAAGTCCTGGTAAAAAAATATGTTTTGAAATACTTAGGCATAGTTCCTGATGAGACGTGAAACGTAATTCATTCAAGAGTATTGTTTGTGAAGGTCACAATAAAATATGAATCCTGACCCCGTGATCTAACATACTATCCAGACATTCACCAGGTGAAAAATCTACATAAGCGTGACAACCTTTGTGGAAGTTCAGCATATAGTTAGTGTAGGAAAGTACCATCTTGCCTGGCATGTTACCCCCATTTTTCACTGTATATATGTTGTTTTAGTTGTATGTGTCACTGGGACCCTGGTAACCCAGGGCCCCAGTGCTCATAAGTGTGCCTGAATGTGTTACCTGTGTAGTGACTAACTGTCTCACTGAGGCTCTGCTAATCAGAACCTCAGTGGTTATGCTCTCTCATTTCTTTCCAAATTGTCACTGACAGGCTAGTGACCATTTTTACCAATTTACATTGGCTTACTGGAACACCCTTATAATTCCCTAGTATATGGTACTGAGGTACCCAGGGTATTGGGGTTCCAGGAGATCCCTATGGGCTGCAGCATTTCTTTTGCCACCCATAGGGAGCTCTGACAATTCTTACACAGGCCTGCCACTGCAGCCTGAGTGAAATAACGTCCACGTTATTTCACAGCCATTTTACACTGCACTTAAGTAACTTATAAGTCACCTATATGTCTAACCTTTACCTAGTAAAGGTTAGGTGCAAAGTTACTTAGTGTGAGGGCACCCTGGCACTAGCCAAGGTGCCCCCACATTGTTCAGAGCCAATTCACTGAACTTTGTGAGTGCGGGGACACCATTACACGCGTGCACTACATATAGGTCACTACCTATATGTAGCTTCACCATGGTAACTCCGAATATGGCCATGTAACATGTCTATGATCATGGAATTGCCCCCTCTATGCCATCCTGGCATTGTTGGTACAATTCCATGATCCCAGTGGTCTGTAGCACAGACCCTGGTACTGCCAGACTGCCCTTCCTGGGGTTTCGCTGCTGCTGCTGCCAACCCCTCAGACAGGCAGCTGCCCTCCTGGGGTCCAGCCAGGCCTGGCCCAGGATGGCAGAACAAAGAACTTCCTCTGAGAGAGGGTGTGACACCCTCTCCCTTTGGAAAATGGTGTGAAGGCAGGGGAGGAGTAGCCTCCCCCAGCCTCTGGAAATGCTTTGTTGGGCACAGATGTGCCCAATTCTGCATAAGCCAGTCTACACCGGTTCAGGGACCCCTTAGCCCCTGCTCTGGCGCGAAACTGGACAAAGGAAAGGGGAGTGACCACTCCCCTGACCTGCACCTCCCCTGGGAGGTGTCCAGAGCTCCTCCAGTGTGCTCCAGACCTCTGCCATCTTGGAAACAGAGGTGCTGCTGGCACACTGGACTGCTCTGAGTGGCCAGTGCCACCAGGTGACATCAGAGACTCCTGCTGATAGGCTCCTTCAGGTGTTAGTAGCCTATCCTCTCTCCTAAGTAGCCAAACCCTCTTTTCTGGCTATTTAGGGTCTCTGTCTCTGGGGAAACTTTAGATAACGAATGCAAGAGCTCATCCGAGTTCCTCTGCATCTCTCTCTTCACCTTCTGATAAGGAAACGACCGCTGACCGCGCTGGAAGCCTGCAAACCTGCAACATAGTAGCAAAGACGACTACTGCAACTCTGTAACGCTGATCCTGCCGCCTTCTCGACTGTTTTCCTGCTTGTGCATGCTGTGGGGGTAGCCTGCCTCCTCTCTGCACCAGAAGCTCCGAAGAAATCTCCCGTGGGTCGACGGAATCTTCCCCCTGCAACCGCAGGCACCAAAAAGCTGCATTACCGGTCCCTTGGGTCTCCTCTCAGCACGACGAGCGAGGTCCCTCGAATCCAGCGACGCTGTCCAAGTGACCCCCACAGTCCAGTGACTCTTCAGCCCAAGTTTGGTGGAGGTAAGTCCTTGCCTCACCTCGCTGGGCTGCATTGCTGGGAACCGCGACTTTGCAGCTACTCCGGCCCCTGTGCACTTCCGGCGGAAATCCTTTGTGCACAGCCAAGCCTGGGTCCACGGCACTCTAACCTGCATTGCACGACTTTCTAAGTTGGTCTCCGGCGACGTGGGACTCCTTTGTGCAACTTCGGCGAGCACCGTTTCACGCATCCTCGTAGTGCCTGTTTCTGGCACTTCTCCGGGTGCTACCTGCTTCAGTGAGGGCTCTTTGTCTTGCTCGACGTCCCCTCTCTCTTCAGGTCCAATTTGCGACCTCCTGGTTCCTCCTGGGCCCCAGCAGCGTCCAAAAACGCCAAACGCACGATTTGCGTGTAGCAAGGCTTGTTGGCGCCCTTCCGGCGGGAAAATACTTCTGCACGACTCTCCAAGGCGAGAGGGATCCGTCCACCAAAGGGGAAGTCTCTAGCCCTTTTCGTTCCTGCAGAAACCTCAGCTTCTTCTGTCCAGTCGAAGCTTCTTTGCACCCGCAGCTGGCATTTCCTGGGCATCTGCCCATCTCCGACTTACTTGTGACTTTTGGACTTGGTCCCCTTGTTCCACAGGTACCCTAGATTGGAAATCCACAGTTGTTGCATTGCTGGTTTGTGTCTTTCCTGCATTATTCCTCTAACACGACTATTTTGTCCTTAGGGGAACTTTAGTGCACTTTGCACTCACTTTTCAGGGTCTTGGGGAGGGTTATTTTTCTAACTCTCACTATTTTCTAATAGTCCCAGCGACCCTCTACAGGGTCACATAGGGTTGGGGTCCATTCGTGGTTCGCATTCCACTTCTGGAGTATATGGTTTGTGTTGCCCCTATCCCTATGTTTCCCCATTGCATCCTATTGTAACTATACATTGTTTGCACTGTTTTCTAAGACTATACTGCATATTTTTGCTATTGTGTATATATATCTTGTGTATATTTCCTATCCTCTCACTGAGGGTACACTCTAAGATACTTTGGCATATTGTCATAAAAATAAAGTACCTTTATTTTTAGTATAACTGTGTATTGTGTTTTCTTATGATATTGTGCATATGACACTAAGTGGTACTGTAGTAGCTTCACACGTCTCCTAGTTCAGCCTAAGCTGCTCTGCTAAGCTACCATTATCTATCAGCCTAAGCTGCTAGACACCCTATACACTAATAAGGGATAACTGGGCCTGGTGCAAGGTGCAAGTACCCCTTGGTACTCACTACAAGCCAGTCCAGCCTCCTACATTGGTTGTGCAGTGGTGGGATAAGTGCTTGAGACTACTTACCACTCTTGTCATTGTACTTTTCATAAGAGAAAAATATACAAAACAAGGTCAGTGTATATACACATAGCCAAAAAGTTTTGCATTTCCTCTTTTCACTCTTTTCTAAGTGCTGAAAAGTACTTCTAAACTTTCAAAAAGTTCTTAAAAGTTTAAAAAGTTTTTTTTCTGTCTTTCCAAAAAGTTCTAAAAACTTTTGTCTCTTTCTCTATCACTTTAACTCTCTCTAAAAAATGTCTGGCACAGGCCAAAGTGTTGATCTGTCCAAACTTGCATATGACAACCTTAGCTGGAAAAGAGCAAGGAGTCTCTGTATAGAGAGAGGTTTGAGTGTAGGGAAGAATCCTGCCTTGGAACTGTTAATTAACATGCTTAGAGAACAGGATAAGGCCAGAGGTGGCCCATCTGTTGAAAAAGTACCTAATAGTTCCCAATCTGATTCATGGACTCCCCCAGGAAAAGATTCAGGAAAGAAACTTTCTAGCCTGCCCATTACTAGACAATCTAGCATAGATGGTAATGATGATGAGCCACACCAAATAAATAGTGTGGTCTCACATCATAGCAAAAGCATTTATTCACACCATTCTGGTAGTAATGTTTCTGTAAACCAAGCTGTTAAGTTGGCTTCTGTAAGGGACAGATCTCCTTCTGTTCATTCCCATCATAGCTCTGTTTCTAGAAATGTCCCTCCCACCAACCCTGACGACAGAATGTTAGAGAGGGAACTCAATAAGTTGAGGGTGGAACAAACCAGACTGAAGCTTAAAAAGCAACAGCTGGATTTGGATAGACAGTCTTTTGAATTAGAGAAGGAAAGACAGAAGTTGGGTTTAGATACCCATGGTGGCAGCAGCAGTATTCCCCATAGTCATCCTGCAAAAGAGCATGATTCCAGGAATCTGCACAAGATAGTTCCCCCTTATAAGGAGGGGGATGACATTAACAAGTGGTTTGCTGCACTTGAGAGGGCCTGTGTTGTACAGGATGTCCCTCAAAGGCAGTGGGCTGCTATCCTATGGCTATCATTTAGTGGAAAAGGTAGGGATAGGCTCCTTACTGTGAAAGAAAATGATGCCAATAATTTCCAAGTTCTTAAGAATGCACTCCTGGATGGTTATGGCTTAACCACTGAACAGTACAGGATAAAGTTCAGAGAGACCAAAAAGGAGTCTTCACAAGACTGGGTTGATTTCATTGACCAGGCAGTGAAGGCCTTGGAGGGGTGGTTACATGGCAGTAAAGTTACTGATTATGACAGCCTGTATAACTTGATCCTGAGAGAGCATATTCTTAATAATTGTGTGTCTGATTTGTTGCACCAGTACTTGGTGGACTCTGATCTGACCTCTCCCCAAGAATTGGGAAAGAAGGCAGACAAATGGGTCAGAACAAGAGTGAACAGAAAAGTTCATACAGGGGGTGACAAAGATGGCAACAAAAAGAAGACTGGTAAGTCTTCTGACAAGGGTGGGGACAAATCTAAAAATGAGTCTTCATCAGGCCCACAAAAACACTCTGTTGGGGGTGGTGGGCCCAAATCCTCCTTTAGTCAGAACAAGGAAAAGAAACCATGGTGCTATTTATGTAAAATAAAAGGCCATTGGACAACAGATCCCAGTTGTCCAAAGAAAGGCACCACAGCTCCTACCACTACAACCCCTACTGCTACACCTAGTGTCCCTACTAATAGCAGTGGTGGTGGGAGCAAACCTACTAATAGCCAATCCAAGGGAGTAGCTGGGCTCACTTTTGGTAATTTAGTTGGGGTTGGTCTGATTAGGGAGACCACAGAGGCTACTTTAGTCTCTGAAGGGGCTATTGATTTAGCCACTTTGGTTGCTTGCCCCCATAACTTGGAGAAGTACAAGCAACTAACCCTAATAAATGGTGTTGAGGTCCAGGCCTACAGGGACACAGGTGCCAGTGTCACAATGGTGATTGAGAAACTGGTGCACCCTGAACAACACATACTTGGACACCAGTACCAAGTAACCGATGCTCACAACATAACACAAAGCCACCCCATGGCTGTTGTAAATCTCAACTGGGGGGGGGTAACTGGTCCAAAGAAAGTTGTGGTAGCTTCAGATTTACCTGTAGACTGTCTATTAGGGAATGATTTGGAGACATCAGCTTGGTCAGATGTGGAGTTGGAGGCCCATGGAGCAATGCTGGGCATCCCAGGGCATATTTTTGCTTTGACAAGGGCTCAGGCCAAAAAGCAAAAAGGACAGGGAAGCTTGGATCCTGGAACAATGGACCAAGTGCTCCCTAAAGCTAGGGCTAGTAGAAGCAAACCACTTCCTACTATCCCTCCCTCTACAGTGGATTCTAATTCTGAGGAAGAAGAATTCCCTCCCTGTGCAGAACCTACACCAGAGGAGCTGGAAGCAGACACTGCTGAGCTTTTGGGTGAAGGGGGGCCTGCCAGAGAGGAGCTGAGTGTGGCACAGCAAACCTGTCCCACATTAGAGGGTCTCAGACAGCAAGCTGTCAAACAGGCTAATGGGGATGTCAGTGACTCTCACAGAGTTTACTGGGAGGACAACCTCTTGTACACTGAGCATAGGGATCCTAAACCTGGAGCTGCCAGGAGATTAGTGATTCCTCAGGAGTACAGAAAGTTCCTCCTAACACTGGCACATGACATTCCCTTAGCTGGGCATCTAGGACAAATGAAAACTTGGGACAGGCTTGTTCCCCTGTTTCATTGGCCTAGGATGTCTGAGGACACAAAATAATTTTGTAAGTCCTGTGAAACCTGTCAAGCCAGTGGCAAGACAGGTGGCACCCCAAAGGCACCCCTTATCCCACTGCCAGTGGTTGGGGTTCCCTTTGAAAGGGTAGGGGTTGACATAGTTGGCCCCCTTGACCCTCCTACTGCTTCAGGCAATAGGTTTATCTTAGTGGTAGTGGACCATGCCACAAGATATCCTGAAGCTATTCCTTTAAGGACCACTACAGCACCTGCAGTGGCAAAGGCCCTCCTGGGAATATTTTCAAGGGTGGGCTTCCCAAAGGAAGTAGTATCAGACAGAGGAAGCAATTTCATGTCTGCATACTTAAAGGCCATGTGGAAGGAGTGTGGTGTAACTTACAAGTTCACAACACCCTATCATCCACAAACAAATGGACTGGTGGAGAGATTTAATAAAACTCTCAAAGGCATGATTATGGGACTCCCTGAAAAACTCCGCAGGAGATGGGATATCCTTCTACCATGCCTCCTTTTTGCCTACAGGGAGGTACCCCAGAAAGGAGTGGGCTTCAGCCCCTTTGAACTTCTTTTTGGACACCCTGTTAGGGGTCCACTCACACTTGTAAAGGAGGGTTGGGAACAACCTTTAAAAGCTCCTTAGCAGGATATTGTGGATTATGTACTTGGCCTCAGATCAAGGATGGCTGAGTACATGAAAAAGGCCAGTAAAAACCTTCAGGCCAGCCAAGAGCTCCAGAAGCAATGGCATGATCAGAAGGCTGTTTTGGTTCAGTACCAACCAGGGCAGAAAGTGTGGGTCTTGGAGCCTGTGGCCCCAAGAGCACTCCAAGATAAGTGGAGTGGACCTCACACAATTGTTGAAAAGAAGGGTGAAGTCACCTACTTGGTTGACTTAGGCACTGCCAGGAGTCCCCTTAGGGTGCTCCATGTCAACCGCCTGAAACCCTACTATGACAGGGCTGATCTCACCCTGCTCATGGCAACAGATGAGGGACAGGAAGAAGACAGTGATCCTCTACCTGATCTCTTCTCTTCCACAGAACAAGATGCTCTTGTGGAAGGTGTAGTTTTGGCTGATTGTCTTACTGCTGAGCAGAAAGATAATTGCATAAGTCTCCTAGGACAATTTTCAGAACTCTTCTCTACTGTGCCAGGCACCACTTCTTGGTGTGAGCACACTATAGATACTGGAGACAGTTTACCTGTCAAAAGTAAGATCTATAGGCAGCCTGACCATGTCAGGGACTGCATAAAGCAAGAAGTTCAGAAAATGTTGGAACTAGGAGTGGTTGAGCACTCTGACAGTCCATGGGCTTCTCCTGTGGTACTGGTACCAAAACCCCATTCTAAAGATGGAAAGAAGGAAATGAGGTTTTGTGTAGACTATAGAGGTCTCAACTTGGTAACCAAAACTGATGCTCACCCTATACCCAGGGCAGATGAGCTTATAGATACACTGGCATCTGCCAAGTATCTAAGCACTTTTGATTTGACTGCAGGGTATTGGCAGATCAAATTGTCAGAAGATGCTAAACCTAAGACTGCATTTTCTACCATTGGAGGACATTACCAGTTTACTGTAATGCCTTTTGGTTTGAAAAATGCACCTGCCACTTTTCAGAGGTTGGTGAACACAGTCCTGCAAGGGCTGGAAGCTTTCAGTGCAGCATATTTGGACGATATAGCTGTCTTTAGCTCCAGCTGGGATGATCACCTGGTCCACCTATGGAAAGTTTTGGAGGCTCTGCAAAAGGCAGGCCTCACTATCAAGGCTTCAAAGTGCCAGATAGGGCAGGGTAAGGTGGTTTATCTGGGACACCTTGTTAGTGGGGAACAGATTGCACCACTTCAGGGGAAAATCCAAACTATTATTGATTGGGTTCCCCCTACCACTCAGACTCAGGTGAGAGCCTTCCTAGGCCTCACTGGGTATTACAGGAGGTTCATTAAGAACTATGGCTCCATTGCAGCCCCTCTTAATGACCTCACATCCAAGAAAATGCCTAAAAAGGTATTATGGACAGCAAGCTGTCAGAAAGCTTTTGAGGAGCTGAAGCAGGCCATGTGCTCTGCACCTGTCCTGAAAAGCCCTTGTTACTCTAAAAAATTCTATGTCCAAACTGATGCATCTGAATTAGGAGTAGGGGCAGTCCTATCACAACTTAATTCTGAGGGCCAGGATCAACCTGTTGCTTTTATTAGTAGGAGGTTGACCCCTAGAGAAAAGCGTTGGTCTGCCATTGAGAGGGAGGCCTTTGCTGTGGTCTGGGCTCTGAAGAAGTTGAGGCCATACCTGTTTGGCACTCACTTCATTGTTCAGACAGACCACAAACCTCTACTTTGGCTAAAAAAAATGAAAGGTGAAAATCCTAAATTGTTGAGGTGGTCCATATCCCTACAGGGAATGGACTATACAGTGGAACATAGACCTGGGAGTAGCCACTCCAATGCAGATGGACTCTCCAGATATTTCCACTTAGACAATGAAGACTCATCAGGTAATGGCTAGTCTTATTGTCCTTCGTTTGGGGGGAGGGGGTTGTGTAGGAAAGTACCATCTTGCCTGGCATGTTACCCCCATTTTTCACTGTATATATGTTGTTTTAGTTGTATGTGTCACTGGGACCCTGGTAACCCAGGGCCCCAGTGCTCATAAGTGTGCCTGAATGTGTTACCTGTGTAGTGACTAACTGTCTCACTGAGGCTCTGCTAATCAGAACCTCAGTGGTTATGCTCTCTCATTTCTTTCCAAATTGTCACTGACAGGCTAGTGACCATTTTTACCAATTTACATTGGCTTACTGGAACACCCTTATAATTCCCTAGTATATGGTACTGAGGTACCCAGGGTATTGGGGTTCCAGGAGATCCCTATGGGCTGCAGCATTTCTTTTGCCACCCATAGGGAGCTCTGACAATTCTTACACAGGCCTGCCACTGCAGCCTGAGTGAAATAACGTCCACGTTATTTCACAGCCATTTTACACTGCACTTAAGTAACTTATAAGTCACCTATATGTCTAACCTTTACCTGGTAAAGGTTAGGTGCAAAGTTACTTAGTGTGAGGGCACCCTGGCACTAGCCAAGGTGCCCCCACATTGTTCAGAGCCAATTCACTGAACTTTGTGAGTGCGGGGACACCATTACACGCGTGCACTACATATAGGTCACTACCTATATGTAGCTTCACCATGGTAACTCCGAATATGGCCATGTAACATGTCTATGATCATGGAATTGCCCCCTCTATGCCATCCTGGCATTGTTGGTACAATTCCATGATCCCAGTGGTCTGTAGCACAGACCCTGGTACTGCCAGACTGCCCTTCCTGGGGTTTCACTGCAGCTGCTGCTGCTGCCAACCCCTCAGACAGGCAGCTGCCCTCCTGGGGTCCAGCCAGGCCTGGCCCAGGATGGCAGAACAAAGAACTTCCTCTGAGAGAGGGTGTGACACCCTCTCCCTTTGGAAAATGGTGTGAAGTCAGGGGAGGAGTAGCCTCCCCCAGCCTCTGGAAATGCTTTGTTGGGCACAGATGTGCCCAATTCTGCATAAGCCAGTCTACACCGGTTCAGGGACCCCTTAGCCCCTGCTCTGGCGCGAAACTGGACAAAGGAAAGGGGAGTGACCACTCCCCTGACCTGCACCTCCCCTAGGAGGTGTCCAGAGCTCCTCCAGTGTGCTCCAGACCTCTGCCATCTTGGAAACAGAGGTGCTGCTGGCACACTGGACTGCTCTGAGTGGCCAGTGCCACCAGGTGACGTCAGAGACTCCTGCTGATAGGCTCCTTCAGGTGTTAGTAGCCTATCCTCTCTCCTAAGTAGCCAAACCCTCTTTTCTGGCTATTTAGGGTCTCTGTCTCTGGGGAAACTTTAGATAACGAATGCAAGAGCTCATCCGAGTTCCTCTGCATCTCTCTCTTCACCTTCTGATAAGGAAACGACCGCTGACCGCGCTGGAAGCCTGCAAACCTGCAACATAGTAGCAAAGACGACTACTGCAACTCTGTAACGCTGATCCTGCCGCCTTCTCGACTGTTTTCCTGCTTGTGCATGCTGTGGGGGTAGCCTGCCTCCTCTCTGCACCAGAAGCTCCGAAGAAATCTCCCGTGGGTCGACGGAATCTTCCCCCTGCAACCGCAGGCACCAAAAAGCTGCATTACCGGTCCCTTGGGTCTCCTCTCAGCACGACGAGCGAGGTCCCTCGAATCCAGCGACGCTGTCCAAGTGACCCCCACAGTCCAGTGACTCTTCAGCCCAAGTTTGGTGGAGGTAAGTCCTTGCCTCACCTCGCTGGGCTGCATTGCTGGGAACCGCGACTTTGCAGCTACTCCGGCCCCTGTGCACTTCCGGCGGAAATCCTTTGTGCACAGCCAAGCCTGGGTCCACGGCACTCTAACCTGCATTGCACGACTTTCTAAGTTGGTCTCCGGCGACGTGGGACTCCTTTGTGCAACTTCGGCGAGCACCGTTTCACGCATCCTCGTAGTGCCTGTTTCTGGCACTTCTCCGGGTGCTACCTGCTTCAGTGAGGGCTCTTTGTCTTGCTCGACGTCCCCTCTCTCTTCAGGTCCAATTTGCGACCTCCTGGTCCCCAGCAGCGTCCAAAAACGCCAAACGC
Source organism: Pleurodeles waltl (assembly GCF_031143425.1). Lineage (NCBI taxonomy): Eukaryota > Metazoa > Chordata > Amphibia > Caudata > Salamandridae > Pleurodeles > Pleurodeles waltl. The sequence continues at coordinate 1,220,516,383 of NC_090440.1, forward strand.
ACGATTTGCGTGTAGCAAGGCTTGTTGGCGTCCTTCCGGCGGGAAAACACTTCTGCACGACTCTCCAAGGCGAGAGGGATCCGTCCACCAAAGGGGAAGTCTCTAGCCCTTTTCGTTCCTGCAGAAACCTCAGCTTCTTCTGTCCAGTCGAAGCTTCTTTGCACCCGCAGCTGGCATTTCCTGGGCATCTGCCCATCTCCGACTTACTTGTGACTTTTGGACTTGGTCCCCTTGTTCCACAGGTACCCTAGATTGGAAATCCACAGTTGTTGCATTGCTGGTTTGTGTCTTTCCTGCATTATTCCTCTAACACGACTATTTTGTCCTTAGGGGAACTTTAGTGCACTTTGCACTCACTTTTCAGGGTCTTGGGTAGGGATATTTTTCTAACTCTCACTATTTTCTAATAGTCCCAGCGACCCTCTACAGGGTCACATAGGTTTGGGGTCCATTCGTGGTTCGCATTCCACTTCTGGAGTATATGGTTTGTGTTGCCCCTATCCCTATGTTTCCCCATTGCATCCTATTGTAACTATACATTGTTTGCACTGTTTTCTAAGACTATACTGCATATTTTTGCTATTGTGTATATATATCTTGTGTATATTTCCTATCCTCTCACTGAGGGTACACTCTAAGATACTTTGGCATATTGTCATAAAAATAAAGTACCTTTATTTTTAGTATAACTGTGTATTGTGTTTTCTTATGATATTGTGCATATGACACTAAGTGGTACTGTAGTAGCTTCACACGTCTCCTAGTTCAGCCTAAGCTGCTCTGCTAAGCTACCATTATCTATCAGCCTAAGCTGCTAGACACCCTATACACTAATAAGGGATAACTGGGCCTGGTGCAAGGTGCAAGTACCCCTTGGTACTCACTACAAGCCAGTCCAGCCTCCTACAGTTAGGATCCAGGAAAAATTGTATCAGTTTTAGGATAAAAATTACAGTTGAAATCCCGGCAGAGAATAATTTGTCCTGCCCATGCTGAAAGCTCCATTGCATCCTCATCAAATGACTTGGTCATCAGACTTTGGACTGTAGATGAGCAAATCTTGTTCTGCTGAGTATCAGCTTCTATTTGTTCTTTCACCCATCATTCTCCTAACCCTTGCATCACGTTTAATGATTTTTGCCTCTGCCAGACCTAATCAAGATTGCAACTCTTCGTAAGTAAATTGAGGATAATTTGCCCTCTGCATCGCCTTCCCTTACAGGCAATATTGGTCTCTTTGAAGCACACTGGCCTTATGCATCATGGTTTCCTTTCTGATCAACTGCCATTTTAGAATTACAATTTTGACCTTTGACATTCAACAGAAAAGATGGAAATATTTACAAATATATTATACCAAATAATATTAAAAAATATTATACCAAATAATCATGATGCTACTTTTGTTTTTACTTTCTCAATATTTTTTTTAACTTTAACTGCTGCCCCTGCCAGCGATGACCCAAACTCCACTACCTTCTTTAACCCCTCCCACACAAAGGTGTGCAGTTCGTGTTGAAGGGAGTCCAACACTGCTTGCTTATTCCTCTATCAGCCTGATGCCTAAGCATACCCCATCTTAGATCACACTGAATATAATTACTTGAACAGAAAAAAAAATACTATGATAGTCAAACTTTAACCAAGACAATAGCAAAGTGAGTATACCCCAGCTTAGATAACATTGACTATAATTACTTTGGAATTAAAAATATCCTTTATAGTTGCCTCTATACATCTGGATCCAAGACAATAGCAAAGTTATTTCTCAGATTGAAATCTTCGCACAAAAGAGGTTGCTTACCCTGCTCAGAACGAGATCTTGGATACACAGTACTTTGATAAAGGAGTATGAATGACTTGGACCTGTGCCATGTTTTTTTAAAATTGGCAATTAAGGAGCACATCTGTTTGTATTTTAATTCAGATTCAAAAGATAATACTTGAAAAGCCAAAACTTTACTTAGTTTGAATAATTTTGACTGTAGGTCTTTGCTCGCAATTTCCTCCTCATTCAAAGAAGAAAACACAAGATGTGGAAGGGACAATGGCACCTTCTTTGGACTTATTAAAGTGAAGTCGGTGTGCTCTAGTGATTGTTATATCTTGATTTGGACTACCTCTTTGATTTCAGATTAGATGTCCCTATCAAAGTGTTCAAAGGGTATCATGACAGCACAGAATCATCCACACCCTCCACTATGCTAGCAAAACGAATGTTAAATCTTATAAGTCTCTTCCATGGGATCCTCATCATAAGCACTGATTATTCCCTCCCACATGCCAGGACCGCGGAGCACTTCTCAAACCGTATTATATATTAACTAGTGGCAAGCGCCACTAAGTAGTTATAGGGAGGACCACATTTCTATACAAAGAGTGTGTTTTTACTTGCCTATATCTTTGGCAGCACTTGACGAATCTTCACAAAACTTTACAAAAAATGTGCCAAGGCGGTCCCAAAACACGTTTTCCTCATAAATTTTTCCATAGGGATTTTGAACAGCAACAGTGCAAAAACTACTAGATGGAATTACAACAAATTTGTCAGGAAGGTAGGTCCTGGTCCAGAAAGAGTGCATTTTTTGTTTTGGTGTAATTCCATTCAGTAGTTTTTGCGAAATTAAGGGGAAAACTCATTTTCATATCTGGGGATGCGAAGGGTTCGTGACCCCTAACGATCTCGGGCTGAGATCTGATTGAATCAAAGCACTTCAACAATAGAAGCTTTTGAAGTGTTGTCAGCCATCTTGGTACTCCGCTTCACTCGTGTCCCCCCCACCAAAAAAAGTTAAAAGTAAACAAAAGGGGCCCTGGTGGGAACTAAAAAGCATTTTTTTTAATTTTATGAGCCGACGCACTGGGGATCTGCAAATCTGCTCGTAATTGTTTTTTTTTTTTTTTAAATGAAGCACGGTCTCCAGCGCTTTGCTAGTTTAATGCCACTGGGTGGGCCAAATCCTGGGGGCGTTTTTTTTTTTTTAAAGCAGGGGGGCCTTATAGCTCCCTCCCGATGTCCTGGGGCTCATTGTTTTGTAAGCGGGGGGCCTATTGCCCCACCACTGGTCTGGTTACTGCCACCTCCCCTGGGCTTTAATGATGACCCCGTGCCCCATGGACCACAACCTTCCTTGTGCTATGTAAACGTTGGAGGGGGGCTTCACAGCCCCCCTCCAGGAGCCTCCGATAGCCCTGAGGACAGCCACCCCCAGGGCCGGCTCCTGCTATGTCCCAGGGATGCCACCCCTGGGACATAGCTGTTTGCTGTGGCTTGGCTGCAGTTCTACAGTTAAAGCCAAGCCACAGCAAACACTTCAGGTTTTGACAGCGGGACCTGTAAAGCAGGTCCTCTGTTAAAATCCAAAGCTTTCATCTCTGTCCCCTGCAACGTCCATTTAACCTTTGTTTTTTTCAGTGATTTTCTAAGGTTTTTTTAAATTCTATTTCCTCACTATAACGTCCCTGTAAACTGTTTTTTTTTTTTAGTGAAAAAAAAAACATATATATAAATACATATATATCTCCTACAGCAAATGTTCTTCCTGTGAAAAGAAAAGGGCCCAGACTGACCCTCAAGCAGTCAGCATTATCTGTCTGCCGGAGTCCCACCATCGTCACTGCCAGAAACTATCAAGGCATACTCTGAAGGACAAACAGAAGATAAAACTACATGGACTCCACAAAAGAGGATAATCCACAAGAGGCCTTGGGGATTATCTAGCTTCCTCCAAAGAGCCCTCCTCTCGCCCAAAAGAACATCAGAGAGGCAGATCTAGAGAAGAGTGGTGTAAATCCAGGTCGACATTGAGAGGTAGGGCGTTGAGAAAAATACCTGTCTATATGACGTCGAGAATTCCTTTGAAAGTGAGGCTGGTGACCGTCTGCCATTGGAGCATGCCCGCCACTTGACTTCGAAAGCCACATCACTCCTCAAACCCAAGAAAGCCTTTGCCGTCGAGGTCAACGTCTGCAGTGAAAAACCCATCATCGTTGAAAACCCACTCGACATCAAGACATGTGTGCCGCACAAGTCACTGATGTTGAGAATGCGGCTGACAATAACACTGAGGCTTACAGGCATGATCAACACAATGTCGAAAGAGAAAAAAAGCAGTCAACATTGACACACATAGATGTGGCAGAACGGCCTCAAATGTTACCCACAGAGGCCCAAATTATTGGAGTGACCATATCTGCACCATATACACCTTCTAGGTCTCGTTCACAATCTCCAGTCAACATTTCGCCACAGTGGCTGGAAAGCCTAACTGCCTGCAGCATCTAATTCTCAATATTTCCACACCTCAGTTCTGTCTGCCAAGAGAACACCTACACCACAGTTCTAACCAAGTAACGTTTCAGTTCCTCCTATGACTACCAGTGCTATACCCCGTAGGAGTATTCCCCTATCACGTCCAGGTTCTAGAAGTCCTCTGCATCACCACTGTAGATCTCGCACAAGGTGCAGGACCTGATCCAGGACTGCAAGATCAAGAACTTGCACAGATTCCACCAGGCACAGATTCCACCAGGCACAAATGTGGAACACCTTCTTGGTCTACATCTCCCAGTTCAACAGTTAGAAGCTACCTGTCTCTGGTACACCACCAGCAAGAATTTCATTAGTGAATGACCTATTGATATTCAATGATGTCTGAATCAGGGGTGCTACAAAGCTGAACATAGACATCCCAAAACAACCTACAACATCTTCTGTGACCTTCAAAACTTTGCATCACAGAACAGCGTGACAGCCACTCTTGCCTCTTGTACCTGGTCTCATAGAACCTGCATTGCAGCTGCTCCTAATACCAGCAGCCTTTAGGTTGACACTGTATCGGATCTTGAAAAAATGTAAAGCTCCTGATCAGGACCCATTATTTCTCAGGGCTGACCCCTCTCAAGGTTCCATCATTTTGGCAGCTGCATGTAAATCCATTCTGCTGCATCTTCTTCATCCTTGGTTCCACCAGACAAGGAAAGCAAATGTATGGATGCACTGGGGAAGAAAATGTGCAGAACATGAGCATCCTTCATGAAGGGGGCGCATGCATCTGCTGTACTTGAAAGATATGAAAGATTCCTCTGGGATTCACTGTCCGGGTTCTCTGAAAAGCTGCCAAAGCAGACAGCCAGGATTTTCTGGAGGTTCTTGATGAAGGATTGGTTTCAAAACATTTTATAATTACAGCTGCAAATGCATCAGATCTGGCCGCACACAGACATGCTCATGGAATATGTGCAAGAAGGTCTTCCTGGCTACCCCTCACAGGGCTTAAACTGTTGTGTAGCCATGTTAGTTTTAGCTGCATACACGTTATTTTAGCAAACTAGGCCTCCCGTTGTGCACTTTAACCTAGATAGATTTTATTCAGCTTTGTTTTATTTTTTTAACAATTGCCACATTTAGCGGTCTTGTTTTATTTTCTCTGTCTAGCTGTTCTTTGCCTAGGCCAGCACTCTGTTCTTAAACAAGACCTTTCTTTCACTCTGTGCTTTTCTCAAGGCTGCAGTAAGATAGGTTGCCAACAAACGTGGTACTCTCTGTCTCTAATATTCACAGAAACATATAGACTCTTTCGTGGGGATCCTTTCTTGGAACATTAGTTGTTTTACTATAAAAACACTCCTTTGACCCATGCATGTTAGAGGGCGATTCCATCCAGATGACCACAACTGTATTCTGATTGCAGCTGCTTATGTAGACTACAGGCCTTTTGCTCAGGTATGAGGGATGTCTTCCCAGGGGACCATGAAGGGCAGAACTATAGCTTAACATGCTGTGCTCTAACATAGTCTAGGTAGGAATTATTTTAAGAAACCATAGTGACAATATGGTAGCGTTATCTTTATGCTTCACTCTCCTTGTCACAATTTTAATCCTGTCCTTCATCATCCTAGTTATTGCACTACATGCTTTATTATCTAAGATGCAGTTGCTTCAATAAAACTTTATTGAATTTTATTCTGCCCCTGAGTGTCCTTGTATATGTGAGAATAATGTAACTGAGAGAAAAGGATGAGATCTGAGAGACCACGATTTCCCTGAGGAGTCAATTGTGTCATGTGCTCGGTTGTCCTATTATCCCTGCCCTTGGGTGGAGATGAGGAACTGCTAGTTAGCCGGAGCAAAACCTGGATTAGGCTGACAGGTGTAGTGGGTTCAGACTCAGTCAACCATCGTGCAAGTGATTCTGCTGTTCAAATCCAGTAGTCTCATTAGAATAATGAGAGCCTACGCGACAAAACCTGAGGCTCAGCACCGCATAATGAACCTCCCTTTCTCTGGCAACACCCTCTTCAATTCATATGCGGGTGAAAAGATGTCCAGGACCGAGCTGGACACTCTTAAGGCTGTGGGTATTGAGAAGAAAAAGGAGTTCTGTAGGTATTACAGGCCCTATGGTAGGAGGTTCTTGCAGCAGAGGGTTCAGTCCCCTCACTACAACAGCACTGAAGCAGGCAAGATCCCACTACCATCCTCTTAAGCCATCCAGAGGAAGGGGTGCACAACACCAACAGCAGCCTGTAGCCCAGGAATGCTGACTACAAAATACCCAAGCGTTACTTCCCTCTTCACTGTTCTTTGCTCCAGTGGGGGAAGTAGTGGCAAGCACTGGGAACAGTGGCAATCTGTTACGAAAGATAGATGGGTCTTGAATATTGTGCAGAATGGCTATTCTCTTCAAGTCCCCTCCTCTGACGATCCCTTGCAAAAACATCCTGGTTCCAACTAGACATCTTGCAGTTTGAAGTCAACACCTTGCTGCAAAAAGAGGCAAAAGGGGAGGTCCTATGTCATTAAAGGGAATTGCAAATCTTTTCCCGTTACTTTCTAGTAAAAAATAAAGGACCAAAGCAAGAGTTCATTCCCATCTTAGACCGCAAATTACTCAACAAGTACATCCACTGAGAAAACTTCTGCTGGCTCTGCACCACGTCTACCCACAGTTGCAACATGGGCATTGGATGTATGTGATTGACCTCCCGGATGCATATTATCATATCCTGATTGCCACAAAGCACCCAATATTTCTCCATTTCAAGGTGGTATCTTGGCACTACCAATACAAGGTACTCCCATTTGGCCTCAAATCAGCCCCAAAAACATTCTCAAAGTGCATGACCATGGTCGCAGCATTCTTAAGGAGATAGAAGATCTTTGTGTATCCTTATCTTGACGACTGGCTGATAAAGAGCTCCTCTCCATCCCAAACAAAGGAGCATTTTTGAATTTGTGTGGAGACTCTCTTGAGCCTAGGACTTAGATCGGTTTTCAAAAATCAACAGTCAACCCACTTTAAAGGTTTGACTACTTATAGGCCATACTGTATACACAGTCCACAAGGCTGTATCCTTTGGTGGAGAGGCTATCATCCTTAACTCTGAAATATCACACTCTTCTGGAGTTTCATCATCCCTCTGCAAGGCAGCATCTCTTCTGGGGTCCATGACTTCTTGAATCTTCATAGTACCGAACGCAAGATTGACATGAGGCCCCTACAGCAGTGTCTGGAGGATCAGTAGAACCAGCTTTCCAGCCACTGGGAGGACAAACGCAGGGTATCACAAGCTGCACAACAGTCTGTCCCCCATATTGGTCTCAGAGAAACAATCTCATGTTGGGGGTTCTTTTTCACAAGGATCCACCTACTCAGACACTGATTACAGATGCCTCCCTTCAGGGATGGGGCGCTCACATGGGCTCCACTCAGATTCAGGGGCTGTGTCATACAGAGAGAAAACATACCATATCATAATGCTGGAGCTCCGAGCAGTCGACCTACCTCTGAAATCTTTCTTTCCAGCACTCCCGACCAACTGCATCCTAATACAGACAGACAGCACAACAACCATGCATTATCTAAACAATTAGGGTGGGACTCACTTTCATCCTGTCTCCTAAGAGGCTCAGACCATCTGGAAATGGCTACTGGCCAGGAATCTCTCGATAACGGCCATCCATCTGCCAGGAATTCAACATGGGCAGGCAGACGATTTTAGCCGCAGTTTCCAAGCCAATCACGACTGGGTTCCCAACCATGACGACTTGTAAAAAAAAATTTTTATGAGTGAGGATATCCTCATGTAGGCTTGTTTGCAGATGTCAACAACACAAAATGCCACACCCACACGTCTAGGTTCTACCAGCCAGGGTCGCAGGGGAATGCATTTTTGATATGTTGGTCAGGGACATTTCTCTACTAATTTCCGCCAAATCCTCTCATTTGATCAGTGATTATCAAGGTATATCGGTCACACACCAGGATGATTCTCTTAGGCCCAGAGTGGCCTCGCCAGTGGTGGTGCACAGTATTTCGTAGAGTCCTCCCAAGTGGCATCCCTGTCTACAGAATCTGCTGTTCAAGTCTGGAGGATGGATGCTACATCCAAACCTCTCATCCCTGAACTTCGCTGCATGGCTCCTGAATTCCTTTAATATGGACATATAGTATTTCCCAAAGACTGTATAGACAGTCTCAGGGAGGCCAGGAGACCCTACACTAGAGGTGTGTATACCTTCAATTGGAAGAGGTTTGATTTGTGGTTTACACAGAATGGTCATAACCCCATCTCATGTCAAGAAGACATACTCATTCAGTATCTGTTATTGGCTAAATCAGGGTTGCAATTCTCCTCCATTAGAGTATATCTGCCATCTATTACATCTTACAGGAAATCTCCCTCATAAGTATCCTTTTTTCAGACTTCCAGTAGTGAAAGACTTTCTTAAAGGTTTTGAAAAGGTTTATTCCCCAGGCATGGATCCCTCTCCTCCATGGGAACTCAACATTGTTCTTCCCAAGGTAACGGGTCCTCCCTTCGAACCAAAACATAAAGCCTCCTTGTAACTTTTCACCTGGAAGGTGACTTTTTTGGTGCCTATCACTTCCGCCCGTAGGGTAAGTGAAGTTTAAGCTCTTTTTTCAGAAATACCATACACTGTTTTCCATTCCAACAAGGTGGTCATGAGGACTCATTCCATTTTTTTTTTTTTTTACCAAAGGTAGTCTCAGAGTTCCACATCAAACAGACTATCTCCCTACCTACATTGTTTCCCAGTCCTTCAAATCCAGCTGAAAGGTCCCTACATTCACCATATGGTAAGAGATTGTTGACTTTCTACTTAGACAAGACTAAGACTATTAGGAAATTGGATCACCTGTTTGTTAACTAAAGTCCAGTGCGGACAGCTTTAGCCTCATCTAAACAGTCGATTTCAAGATGGATTGTTTTATGTATAATGCTTTCTTACCAACTTGCTAAAAAGTAATTTTGTGTTAGACCTACAGCGCACTCTGCTAGGGAAAAGCTGCTACTGCAGTGCTGCTAAGAAATATACCAGTTTCTGAGATCTGTAAAGCTGCTACCTGGAAGTCTGCTCATACTTTTACCAGGCATCCTCCTGGATTTAGCTGCTAAGGCAGACCCTCAAGTAGGACAGGCTTCTTTGAGGAATCTTTTTGACTGAAATGTTGGGAGCTGTTTTACCCTTTTAAGTCCACTTGTCGTGGGATGGGCTTGCTATTCCAATCAATGACTATTGATGAGATTCTCCTGGAAGAGAAGGACACATTGCTTACCTGTAATCCTGGTTCCCTTCAAGGGGAATCCTCATCAAAGTCATAGGCAACCTACCCACCTCCCCTGACTGAAGCCATTACAGCTTTCAACAAGTTCTGTATACAGAATTCCTTAGTTTGGCCAGGATGGGATACAGAGGATATTTTGAAGTTCTGAAAGGCACAGTGCCAGTTTTAGGCTTACTGTTTGACTACAGCCTATTGTAGCGTCTCATCCTGCCGGCTTTCTCGACTGTTTCCTAGTGGTGCATGCTCTGAGGGCTGTCTGCCTTCACCCTGCACTGGAAGCCAAGAAGAAATCTCCTGTGGGTCGACTGAATCTTCCCCCTGCTAAAGCAGGCACCAAAAGACTGCATCACCGGTCCTCTGGGTCCCCTTTCATCCTGACGAGCATGGTCCCTGGAACACAGGAGCTGGGTCTAAGTGTCTCCCACAGTCCAGTGGCCTTTCTGTCCAAATTTGGTGGAGGTAAGTCCTTGCCTCCCTACACCAGACAGCAAACCTGTGTACTGCGTGATTTGCAGCTGCTCCCGCTTCTGTGCACTTCCCCAAGGATTCCTTTGTGCACAGCCTAGCCTTAGTCCCCAGCACTGCGTCCTGTAGTGCTCAACCAGCTGAGTTGGACTCCGACGTCGTGGGACCCTCCTTTTGTGACTGAGTTCACAGATCTTCTAAGTGCCTGCTCTGGTACTTCTGCATGGGCTCTCTGAGTTGCTGAGTGCCCCCTCTGTCTGCTCCTCCAAGGGGCGACATCCTGGTCCTTCCTGGTCCCCAGCAGCACCCAAAAACCTCCACCGCGACTCTTGCAGCTAGCAAGGCTTGTTTGCAGTATTTCTGCGTGGAAACACTTCTGCAACATCCAGCACGCCGTGGTACATCTTGTATCCAAAGAATAAGTTCCTAGCCCTTTTCGTTGTTGCAGAATCTTCGGCTTCTTCCACCTAGAGGCAGCCCTTTTGCACCTTCATCCGGGGTTTCCTGGGCTCCTGCCCCACCTGGACACTATCGCGACTCTTGGACTTGGTCCCTTTCCTTTACAGGTCCCCAGGTCCAGGAATCCGTCTTCAGTGTTTTGCTGGTGGTTGTGGTTCTTGCAGAATCCCCTATCACGACTATTGTGTCTCTCTGGGGTAGTAGGGTAACTTTACTCCTACTTTTCAGGGTCTTGGGGTGGGGTATTTTGGACACCCTTACTGTTTTCTTACAGTCCCAGCGACCCTCTACAATCTCCCATAGGTCTGGGGTCCATTTGTGATTTGCATTCCACTTTTGGAGTATATAGTTTGTGTTGCCCCTAGACCTATGTCTACCTATTGCATCCTATTGTGATTCTACATTGTTTGCACTAATTTTCTTACTGTTACTTACCTGTTTTGGGTTTGTGTACTTATAACTTGTGTATATTACTTACCTCCTAAGTGAGGGTATTCTCTGAGATACTTTTGGCATATTGTCACTAAAATAAAGTACCTTTATTTTTTAGTAACTCTGAGTATTGTGTTTCCTTTTGATATTGTGCTATATGATATAAGTGGTGTAGTAGGAGCTTTGCATGTCTCCTAGTTCAGCCTAAGCTGCTTTGCCATAGCTACCTCTAACAGCCTAAGCTGCTAGAAACACCTCTATTCTACTAATAAGGGATAACTGGACCTAGCGCAAGGTGTAAGTATCATTAGGTACCCACTATAAGCCAGGCCAGCTTCCTACACCTTGCTCTCTTGATGAGTGTCAGGAGGATGCTAATGGCTAGTCAAATTCTCAGAAGCTTACTTGCCAAGTTTGAATTCCTAAGGACTTGACATTTAATAAATATAATTCCCACCAACATGAAGTAGTAAAGGTATCTGATGAAAATGTACATCCCGTAGATCGAAGTGGCTGTTGCTCATCATGCCAGTCTTTCACCTCTCTTCTTCCTAGATGCAGGTTCCTACTTTCTAACAACCTAGCCTTTATCCACCTACTTTTGGCATGTAGATAGCCTACATTCCAGTGCCACCTCCCACACCCATTGTGGGGCACATGGTTCTGATGGAAACATCTTCTTGCATGTTCCTCAACTTATGAATACTGATTACCTATTTCAGACTGGTCTGAAAACACTTTTCCATAGCAGTGACTCTCTAGCACTGCCAGCCGCTATTTCAGCTCCAAATGTGACATAACCAAAATTTAATTGGAGGTGACCAGCATGCTGACTTCAGTTTCTGTTTTTCTGCACCTCATCAATGCGATCCTGAGGTTTCTCCTGGTGTCTCACCAAAGAATTTCTCAGCAGCTAGGACAACATCTCCTCATAGGTTTCAAGCCCTGATAATAATTCTTTCATTCCCACAACAAATGTAGTGTGTTGGGGTCATCACATGATCCCACAGCCTAGGACTATGATGCTTCCATACATCCAAGGGACAGTGGAATGAAAGATCTAGTTACCGCTATGGCCCGCATGAAGGTTCACAGTAGGCTTCTTCTTATCCGACGGGCCATTCACCTTCCAAGAAACGTTCTCATAAGATATCTTCTCACAAAACACCAGAAAAATGCAGTTGGAAACAGAAATCCTCTTCTTCCCTGAGGAAGTAGCTCTGCTGCCATGACCATTTGGCATCTTGACTTGTTACCTGAGGCTGGTCTCTTCCTCAGCATCCGGTGACTCCACAGCGCCTCCTAACATGAGACAGTAGGTTCCCAGTTATTTGCCTGACCCTGTGCTGGTCAAAGCCTTCTTGCTAGTTTGATCATCTTGCCAACGAGTACCTCAGCGGGTAGTTCAAATGTCCCCTCATTCGACCTCTGACTTCAAGCCTTGCCGAAGGCTCTGCGTGACAATTTCCCTTTCAAACACCACAACGGCTGTATGTAGAGTGTGGGTTCAATACATGATGCCACTGTCTGTGGCTATTGTGCTTCCATGCATCCAAGGGATGTTAGGGGTGAGAGGCTTGATGAAGACTCACAATGAATGTCCTCTCCCACAGGTAACTAAGCTTCCAGCGTATATTCACCGAAGAGTTCTTATCACAAAAAACATAAAAAATAAAGTTGGACAGAGAAACCCAATTCTTCATTTAGGAAGCAGCTCTGTTCCCAAGCTAATCTGGCATGTTGACGTGGTTCCCCAATGCTTCTTTATTCGACCCTGTGCAGATTGAAGTATAGTTGCTAGCTGGATCTTTTCAGGATGGCTCTGCACACCTCTGGCCTACTCCCCAAGAAGGCGTCTAGTGTGCTGCATGTCCATGGGTTTCCACACCGGCACTGTTTATAAAGCTGAAAGCAGCTAAGCTGCCATCCCCATTTTGCTCACACCCTTTTTCAATGTGGATTTCAAAGCTGATAGCATTGATGCCAACAGATCAGATGCTGGCACCAGCCAAGGAGTCATTAGGGGAAGGTATCATCTGTAATTGTAGACTTGTAAAGCACTTGGCTGCTTTGATCAGTGTGTCCCAGTATTATGATCCTGTCTGGAGAAACTCTAGCAGATGAATTTAGGAAAGTACCCTCTTTTTGGCATGTTATTCCCAATTTCTGCCTGATGTCACTGTGTTTGACTGTGTCACTGGGATCCTGCTAACTAGGACCCCAGTGCTTATGCTCTCTCTCCTCTAAATTGTGTCACTGCATACTGGTAACCCAGTATTGCACCCAAAATTGGCATACTGGGCACCCCTTATAATTCCCTAGTATATGGTACTTAGGTACCCAGGGCATTGGGGCTCCAGGGGATCCCTATGGGCTGAAGCATTACATTTGCCTCCCATAGGGAGACCATGCAAAGGCTTCTACAGGACTGCCATTGTAGCCTGTGTGAAATGGTGCATACACCTCTTAACAGTCATTTACACTGCACCAGGTCACGTTTAAGTCACCCATATACCAGCCCTTCCAACCCTGAAGGCTAGGTGGAGAGTACCTGTGTGTGAGGGCACCCCTGCACTAGCAGAGGGGCCCCCACATTGTCCAGGACCACTTTCCCGGACTTTGTGAGTGCAGGGACGCCATTTTACGGGTGCACTAAACATAGGTCACTAACTATGTACAGGTTCACAATGGTAACTCCGAATATGGCCATGTTTGGTATCAAACATGTTGGAATCAAACCCCAAGGTTTTTGCAAGCATTATTTGTATGATTCCATGCACTCTGGGGGCTCTTTAGAGAACCCCCAGTACTGCTATTACAGCTTTCTAAAGTTTTCCAGCCAGCCCCAGCTGCTGGTACCGCACGGACAGGTTTTCAGCCCTCCTGTTGCTTGAGAAGCTCAAGCCCAGGAAGGCAGAACAAACTCCCCTGTCCATCACCACCCCTGGAATGGTGCTTAGAGCTCCTCCAGAGTGACCCTGGGTTTTGCCATCTTGGATTCTAAGTTAGCAGGGCACTCTGAGAGCATCTGAGTGGCCAGTGCCAACAGGTGACGTCAGAGCCTTCCCCGATAGGTGCTTACCCTTGTAGCTGACCAGTCCCCCTTTCAGGTCTATTTAGGATTTCTCCTCTGGGTGTTTCCTCAGATTCGGATTGCAAGACTCCAGCAGTAATCCTCTGCATCCTTTATTCCACCTTCTACCAAAGAAACTGCATCTGGACCCTCCAGGAACTCTACAAACTGCAACAAAGAAGCTAAGATGACTTCTACAACATTGTATTGTCTTCTCCTGCCAGCAACTGCAACTGTTTCCTGGTTGTGCATCCTCGGAGGACAGCCAGTCTTCAGCCTGCACCAGAAGAACAAAGGAATCTCCCTTGAGGTGCAGGAGTCACTTCCCTGCTTCTGTAGGCACCTCTCTGCAGTGACGACCGGTGGCTTGGTCCCCTCTCCTGAAGAAGTGCATGGATCCAGCAACACGGGTGGTAGACTGAAGTGTTCCCTACGGTCCTGAAGTCCAGCTGTCCAACTTTGGTGGAGGTAAGAGCTTGCCTCCCCACGCAAGACAGTACCCCAGTGCACTGAGTGTTTTGCAGCTGCCAAGGCTTGTTGGCATCCTTCTACAAAGTTTTTCGTGCAGCTCAGGCCCCCAGCACTCATTCCTGCAATACACAGCCTCCTGTGTGGTCCTCTGGCGGCGTGGGATCTCTTTGTGTAGTGCTGCGCGGGCCTCCTTTTGCACCTTCTTTGTCCCTGTGCTGTGGGACTCCTGTGCGTGCTGCTTGGTCTTCTGATGGCTCTCTGAGTTGCTGAGAGCCCCCTCTGTCTCCCCTCCCTGGGTAGAGGCCACCAGGTCCCTCCTGGCCCTGGGAAGCACCATTTTCCGCTACCTGCGAGCTTTGCGTGTGCCAAGACCTGGTGGCGGAATCCAGCAACGCAAAGCAGACTGCAATCATCCATCCGGCGTGGGACATCATCTAGGACCAACTAGGAACCCGCATCCATCTTCTTGGGTGCAGTACAGACTGTCCTTCTTCACCGGTGGTTGTTCTTTTGCACCTTTACCCCGGTTAGCAGGGGCTCCTGTTCTCCCTGGACTCTTCAGTTCTTCTTGGACTTGGTCCCCTTCTTCCACAGGTATTCAGATCCAGAAATTCATAGTTGGTGTCTTGCAGTCTCTTCTGGTTCTTGCAAAATCTTTTATCACATGTTCTTGTGTGTTCTAGGAAAGTTACTGTGATTTACTCCTGTCTTTCCTGGGCTCTGGGGTGGGTTCTGTTACTTACCTTTGGTGTTTTCTAACACTCCCAGCGCCCCTCTACACACTACATTTGCCCAGGTGGGAAACCTATTTTCGCATTCCACTATTTTAGTATATTGTTTGTGTTCCCCCAGGCCCATTTCTAACTATTGTGATTTTCACTATTTGCTGTGTTTTCTAACTATATTTACAGCTATTTCTGTGTTCTAGTTTATATACCTTGTATATTACTTACCTCGTAAGGGAGTATAGTCTCTAAGGTATTTTTGGCATTTGTATCACAAAATTAAAGTACCTTTATTTTTGTAACACTGAATATTTTCTGTCATGTGTGAGTACTGTGTGACTACAGTGGTATTACATGAGCTTTGCATGTCTCCTAGTTCTACATTTCACTAATAAGGGATAACTGGGCCTGGTATAAGGTGCAAGTGCCCACTGCAAACCAGGCCAGCCTCCTGCAATGAACAAGCACAATTTATAATGCAAGTTTATAAAGTGTTTTTGAAGATTTCTTCAGTAGGGCTTCTTCAGTGGTAAATGGGCAGGCCCGTTCCTGAATATTTTCTTTCATGTGTGAGTACTGTGTGACCACATTGGTATTACATGAGCTTTGCTTGCCTCCTAGTTCAGCCTAAGCTGCTCATTCACACTACTCCTAGAGAGCCTGGCTTCTAGACATTGACTAGCTTTCACTAATAAGGGATAACTGGGCCTGGTATAAGGTGCAAGTGCCAACTGCAAACCAGGCCAGCCTCCTGCAATGAACAAGCAGAATTTATAATGCAAGGTTATAAAGTGTTTTTGAAGATTTCTTCAGTAGGGATTCTTCAGTGGTAAATGGGCAGGCCCGTTCCATAATTGGTGGCTAAGTGTCTGAAGAAGTGCCCTCCTTGTGTGGCTTTCCTAAATTTCTAATTTTAGTAACCACAGCCAATAGAGTCTCATGAATAAAAGGTTATTGCAAGAATGTAAGGCATAATCAAACTGGGAAGATAAGTATGTCCTGTATTCAAGAAAGCACTGTAGGCAAAAAACAAGTCTTTAAATTGGATCACCTTGCCAGTTGTTAGCCAGTGCAGGTCTCTGGGACAAGACTTATTAGGAACACATCTGGGGATGATCCAATATAGATGAGCTGCTGAGTTTAGGATTACATGTATGCATCTTGTCTTGATTCTTAGCGTCTGGGAGACACCTAGGTAAATGACTTTGCTGTAATCTAGACTGAATATGAACATAGCCTGAAACACGGTTTTCTGAGCAGAAGGGGGAAAGAATGAGAGAACTTTCTTCAAACATCTCACAATCCTGAAGCCACTGGATAACAGGGTCTTATTCCTAGGGCCAAAAGTAAGTTTTTTGTTCTAGCCAGATACCTACGTTATTCACTTTGGGCTTCAGAGAGGCAAAAGAGCCCCAGAAATCAGGTTGCCAGGCAGTACACCAGACTTTTAATAGATTTACCACTGCCAACACCTTGGTCTTTTCTTTCCGTCTTTGCTTGAGACAATTATGGCCTCCATTTAGCAACCACAGAGAGGCAGATTTTCAACCGAGATCCACATTGACCAGAGTTTTGGGAGAGTAATATATCCAGCTATGTGCTATCAGCATGTGTAAGTTGAAACTGAATGATTCTATAATATCTGCTTCAGGGCATATATAAATATTGAAAAGTATAGGACTTGGAGGAACCTTGAGCGAACCCCCTATGATAGTGGTAGTGTCTTATAGCAAAAAGGATTCATCGCAACTTGAAGGGTGCATTTTTTAAAGAAGGAAGCAAGCCGGGTAAGTGCATCGTCAAAGATTACACAGATGAGTTACTTCTTAATATATTGTGGGAACTGTATCAAAGGCTGCACTTAGATCAAGCAGAATGACTGTAGTGGAACCCTTTTGGCCTACTGTTAGCTGTAGATTCTCAGTAACTGTGAGAAGGGCTGATTTAGTATCATGCAGGGGACAATAATCTGATGGTGACTGGTGAAATAACAGGTGGTTTTCAAAATAGGTTGATAGATGTTTTTTCGTGAAGTGTGGCGACTGATTGAGTTGCTGGGCAGCGGCACCTTGATCTAGGGAGGGGATTTTAATGTGATTCTGGATCCTGGGGTGGACCGCGAAAGCCTGGCCATTGTTCAATATGTCACAGCTGGTAAGGCCCTCACATCTGTGAAGGCAGAGGGTGCCCTGGTGGCTATATGGAGGGCGAAGCATGGGGCTGCCAGAGAGGGCACCTGTGTTATTTATGCTCATAATAGCTGGTCCCGCATTGATCTTTGGTTGGGTACGAGGGATGTGGAGCTCTGGACGCAGTTGGTGGAATGGGAATATCTCTGACTCCTTTTGGGTAGCTCGGGGGACTCACAAGTGTTGCCCTTTATCTCCGTTGCTTATCGCAATTGCAATGGAGCCGCTGGCGGCGTGCCTGGGACAACATCATAACAGAGGAATGGTGTTCCACCAACGCCATATATTAATATCCATGTACGCAGAGGATATTGCGCTGTATGTTCGCGAGCCGCGGAATCATCTTGATGTCCTGTTAGATGAGAGAGTACGATTTGGTGCTTTCTCCGGAATCATGATTAACTGGTCCAAATCTGTGGTGTTGCCCCTTTCCGTGGGAACAACGCGATTTCCCTCCCAGTATCCGATTGGATGGGCTGATGGCCCGGTGCGCTATTTGGGCATTTGGCTGAGCGGAGAGGTGGAGACACTCTGGTCAGCAAATTATGGTAAGGCAATTGTGTGGCTGGAAGATAGGGTGGAGGTGTGGCACCCGCTGTCACGCTCTCACTGGACACATTGGGATCGCTAAAATAGTGGTGCTGCCTACATTTTTATACCTGTTTGTGAATCTACCTCTTATTCTTACTGCAAGCATTCTGCAGAAACTCCACTCTGTGCTGATACGGTTAACTTGGGCGGGCTGGCAGCCCAGAATTTCCTGGGAGAAGTTGACGCTACCATTTGAATTGGGTGGCCTTGCTGCTCCGGATCTCGAGCTCTACTATTAATGCGCGCAGGCTGATTTTGCACATTATTGGATACGCCCTGTTCGATATTTACCACATCTTGCACCAGAAAGTGATGCGGTGTGCCCAGACGGACTATCACGAGTGGTCGGGACCCTGTCCTGGCCCAGGCCGCACAGAGTGGACACGTGGCTTGTACTGCTCGAGCTTGGACCGCTTTACTGCGCCAAGCTGGTGTGCGCGAACCCTACGCTCCGTAGATGCCGGTACTTAATGTCGCAGATGAGCGGATGTTTTGGGATGTGAGGTTGCACAAATTTCTCAGTGAATCGAACTTAGCTAAATTGGGAGACTGGTTTGTGGAGGGGCGGTTTGTCACGCCGGAGATGGCGCTGAAGGATGGACAAGACACTGTGCTACATCGGCTGTATTTGTTGCGCATCAGCGCGATGCTCTGTGTGCGTTTCCCTGGCCTCTCTGAGGCCCCGTTGGTGTGTCAGGCTCTGGAGGTGATGTATTGTGCGCAGTATCCGTGCAAGCTCATTACTAAGTTATATAATTGCTTGCAAAGTGAGAAGAAGGGAACTGAAATTACTGCAAAGGCGCAATGGGAAGTCGATGTTGGTGAGGCCATATCTGTGGAAATGTGGAGGAAATGCTGCGCGCACATGAGGGTGCTATCCCAGAATTATAGACTGCGTCTTATCCATTTCAAATTTTTGCATCGCTTGTACCACAACCCACGTGGTTTGCATGGTATGAGTCTGCGCGCGGATTCGTGTTTCGAAAGGTGTCGTGCCCCGGACGCTGATTTTCTACATCTAGCGTGGTGCTGTGCGGACGTGCGCACTTACTGAATTGAGGTATTGCATATGATTGAGGAGATGGTTGGTCTGGTTCTGCCCTTTACCCCTACACTTGCGCTTCTTGGATATGTTGAGGCGATACCGTAAGCTCATAGGAGACTGGTGGGCCTGCTGCTGCTACTGGCTAAGCGCAGGGTTGCGATGTGCTGGAGAAGCGGCCCGCCCCGTCGAGGGTCTGAATGGCTGCGAGATGTCTATTTTTGCCAAGAACAACTAATGATTTATTGGGAGTTGATGCCTGAGGGATCCCGGCCTAGGGATATATGGGCTCCGCTGCGCTCCTTTTTAGAGTCTAACCTGTGAGGCTGTAAATGGGAGCTGCATCTTGTCACACGTGTAGAAGTTCTGATTCCTGTTTCGATTTTTCATGTACCATGGCCGTTGTGTTGAACTGGATGGTTACACTGCTCTCTTGCATCTCTTTTTTTATCTGTACCTTTTCTTTTCTCTTTGTTTGTTGTGGGTATGTTCTACAGCCCTACGAATATTTTTCTCAATTTGTTACTGGCCTTGTGGTAGCCAATGTCTCAACACTCCTGCTGGTGGTGCACCTATTGGACTTGTACAAGTGGGTCATGGGTCGAACCCCCAATGCAATTACTACTGGATGTGCTGATCTATATATCTGGTATTTGGTTAGGGCATGGGCCTATGCAAAGCATTGCTTTTGCCCTTTTTGTGAGATGGGCTTGCTCTCTTGTTTGTTAAACTGAACAAAAATGAATATAAAAAAAAGATAGGTTGATAGATGCTTATTGATATGTTTTTCCACTATCATGGCAGATATGGTAGATAAGGAGAGCAAGGAGATAATACAGTAGTTTTCTAGTCTAGAGGGGTTCAACGTTGTTTTTTTCAAAAGGGGGTGAAAACAGGTTGCTTCCATCACTGGGGTACTGTCACAGAGGAGATCAAAAGATTCAATAAGTCGTACAGTATAGGGTGGATGTTCTTCAGGAGGACCGGGGTCTAATGGGAGGACTAACTTGATGAAGTTACAAAGATTATGCAGATCTTCCTGCTGGATGAGGTTCAACTTTGAAAGACTGGGGTACATTGTGTCTGGTATCTCTTATCTTTAGATCTTAGGAGCTGGAGTGTTCCTTGCCTTTGTAGAAAAAGTAGAATAAATAGCATTTATGTTTTGGAAAAAGAACACAGTAAGTTCATTGCACCTGTTAATCAAGCAAGGTGCTGATAGATAGGTGTTAGAAGACTTAATACGTGACTTTACTATTAAAAAAATCTCCTTAGTGGAGTTGGGTGGACTGTTCCCATGGGGAACAGGGTCAAGACTAATTTGCATATGGCTGGGTCTAAACAGGGGTGGCATGGTGAGCAAAAGAATGATGGATTAAACCCAGAACTGTGACTTTGGGGTGAGTGTTTGAAAAGATTCAACACTCAGTCTATCATCCTTTTGTGTTGCTAAAGTTTCCCTAAGTGGGAAGGGTATGCCCAGACGGGGGTCCCTTGCCCACCATGCCATTGGATTCAAGCTAGCCTGGCTGATGAAGGATGATACCCTGAAACCAGTCCAAGGATGCTTGTTTCTGGTCCAGGGAGAACCTGGTCTGGCAGTTCGGGCTGGACTCTTCGAAAGGGGAACAGGGTAAAGACTGATTTGCATATGGCTGGGTCCAAACTGGAGTGGCATGGTGAGGAAAAGAGCGATGGATCTGTGAATGGGGGTGAGTGTTTTAAAAATAGCAACAATCCGTCCATCATCCTTTTGTGTTGCTCTTGACTCTTACTGCTAGAACTCTGTATGTGTTTCTCAAATAGCTTTATAATAAGTTTTGATGGCTGCGTCATAGAAGTGGAAGATGTTAGGGGACAATATTATCAATTGTAGAGATAGCCGTGCCTTCACCACTATGCCGACATCAGACACATTGATGGAAAGATTTGTTTTAGCAACAGCTAAAGTCTTGCAGAAATCATTAGATAGGAGCTTGGGCCATATTCTAGTCTGCAAAGCTGGCACCTTTGTGGGGGTGCAGTCCTCTAGCAGAGATGTAGTGAGTGGAATGGCATAATGATCCAACCATGCCGGAGGAATGGGGGTCTCTGTCAGTGGGTTATGAAGGTTGTGAAAACTAGGTCTAAAATGTAGGCAGCGGAGGGTGTCGGGAGCATTATTCATTGAAATAATTCAGTTCTTTTGATGTCATTTAGTAAGTTCAGCACAGAGGGCGAAGTTAAAATTGTGTACACCTAGTACATTGAACTTAGTGAACTTTAATGCTTGAGTGGTGATGATGTTAGAGAGTTTTAATGTAAAAATTAATGATTCACTTTCTGGAATTGTTAGTTCTGAAACAGAGCAAGTGATAGTGGACTTAAAATCAATGGCAAGTCCACTGCCGCTTTTACCCTTAAGGTCTTGTCTGACAATGGAGTAGCCACCACTATAGAAGGGCTTGAGCTATGTCTGGCATCGATGTTTCACTTAACCATGTTTCTATTGAGAATAAAGCAACAAGGTTGAATATATCAAGCTTGTGTTTAGCATGGCCTCACAGTTAATCCAAAAAAGCCTCACATTACTTTTACCTCGCGCAGTATAGATGATCTTGTCAAGTGGCCCTTGGTTCAGGAAAAATGCAATGTTTACAAATTTACATCCCTGTTCTGGAGACTCGTACTATGTTTACAAGGGGTAAAAAAAATTTGATCACCACGAGAGAAACTTCATTGCGGAGTATGCTTTTTAGACTGGAGAAAAGTAACCAAAGGTCCTGCCCCTAGCACTATACGGGTGCATGCCTGTTGCGTGCCTGCAGTGCATCTCCTCTGCATCCACGCACTACACAAATTCAAGTAGCTTGCCATGAGAAAGGGGGCCTGGTAAAGGTGTGACAGTTTAGGGTCTAAGAGTGGGGCACATTCAAATTTTAGCCGGAGCCCTGCAACTCCCTTTGCAACAAAGAGGGTGGTGAAGCCTAATTTTAAAATTGTGAATAGTTCTTTATGTCCAGAGATTTATCTTCTTGGAGGTTTTTTGTTCAGATTCCATAGCCTTAGCTGTGAAGGATAAGGACTGTGGCTGCAAAAGATTATGGCTGCACCGAAACTTAGAAATTGCTACCTTAAAACTTTGATTCTGACTTCTTCCTGGCCTTGCAAAACATAAGTTGTCTGGATACTTCACTTGAAGAGGACATTTCCTATCCCTGGCCCTAATTTCTTGGAAATTTCATATTTCACAACAGTTGTTCGGAAGGGAGCAGAGCCTTGGAATTAATTTTGCCTTCTGCAAAAGTGAAAATTTACATTTTGATTAAACATTTGCAATCCTTCACTGCTTCTATGGAGCCCCTTCTTCCGTTTAAGGAGACTCCACTAAACCTTTTAAGGCAGATCATTGCAGCTTCCTGCTGGCCCACCATTCTTGTACTCTCGTCCATCGATGGAGTTTGGTTGTTTTAACTTCTTCAAAGCAGAATTCAAAAGCCTTTCTTATGGGTCTTTTGGACAGGAGTCCAAGAAGGCTAATGCTATGAGCTATAAAGTTTTTGTTTCCACCAGCTTGGCACTCTGTATGTCTCAAGCCACGTGCATTTTACTCTTGATACATTCATGCCTGTTAGGTACAGGCAAAAAGTGCGATTGTCTGTCCCCTAGGCCGCATGAAGCATTTGATATTGAGTCAGCGGATAAAGCTGGGTTCTCCAGTTGATCAGCTGAGGCTATGCTATTCTTCCCTGAATCCATCCAGGTCCCCTCCTTCCTTTGGAGCATGCTTGCTGGCTCATATCTCTTAAAGGTGGAAGCCCTTGCCCTGCTGGGGAAAGGTGACATAGGAGTGGTGCCTCTTGAACAGGCAGACACTGGATTTTACTTCCTTGATCTCCTGAAAGATGAGACCTAGGGCCTGTCCTGGATCTTCGCTTTCTAATCCCGTTTCTTTGGCAAGACTTGTTCAAGGTGCTGTCCCTGAGCCATATGTTGTTGAACTTGGACAGTGCCCTTCTCTGTATAATGAACTGCTGTGCCCTGGTCCAGAAAGACCATCCAGTAGGTATTTGTGCTCATTCCAACAGTGACTTGGCTGTTCCCACTTCTCTTTCCAGAGGTGTGCTGGTTGCTGACTTCTCCCTAGCTGCTACCTGATAGTCCTTGCATACTTTTGCCAAGCACTGCTCCCTCACCTCTTGGCATACATTGAGAGCTACTATGCCTGTTCTGTCTTGAATGACTTCCATCACTACCCAGTCCCAGCTCCGACCAATGTACTGCTTTCCATCAGAAGACAAAGTTGGTGAACTTTGGTATCAATATTTCTGGTGGGTACATAATCTGCCAGCAGATTGCTCAGCACCTTCTTCCTTACATATGGGCTAATGCCATGATTAGCACGAAACCAAGTTATGTGATATTTTTGTTGCTGTCATGTCTCTCTCAGGTCCCTCTTTGCACACCTCGATGGGAGCCGAAAAAAATATCTGGAGCTCACCTCTGTGCGCTAGATGTTTCCTGATATACTCCAGTGATGGCACATCCACTGGAAGTTGGTGACCTTTGTGCTTGTCCACTGCTTATTCTGATGCTGTAGTGGCTCTACATACGTTGATCGATGCCAGCTCCAATGCAGCTATACCACAGTGGTTGTATTGAAAGTGAGGTCAAAGAATTGATGTTCTGAGTGCAAGGCAGAACAAGCCATACCATCTTGGTGACCACAGCTAACATTTTAATTTTCATGAGGAAGAGCTGAAGATAAATGTAGGAAAGTGCCCTCTTTTTGGCATGGTTACCCCAACTTTTTGCCTTCAGTCAGTGTCTTTTGATTGTCTTCACTGGGATCCTTCTAACCAGGACCCTAGTGATTGTGCTCTCTGCCTCTAAATTTGGTTACTTAGGACTTTGTACACCCCACAGTCTGCATACAGGTGTCCCCA
This sequence comes from Pleurodeles waltl, assembly GCF_031143425.1. Lineage (NCBI taxonomy): Eukaryota > Metazoa > Chordata > Amphibia > Caudata > Salamandridae > Pleurodeles > Pleurodeles waltl. The sequence goes on from NC_090440.1 coordinate 1,220,540,348, forward strand.
TACAAGTCCCTAGTATATGGTATTAGGTACCCAGGGCAATGGGGCGGCAGGGGCTCCCCATGGGCTGCAGCATGTATTGTGCCACCCCTGGGAGCCAAGCAAAATGTGTCTGCAGGCCTGCCATTGCAGTCTGCGTGAAAAGATGCATGCAACTTTTCACTCCAGATCACTGCACCAGGTCACTGCAAGTCACCCCTGTGGTAGGCCCTCCAAGCCCTGAAGGCAGGGTGTAGGTACCTGTGTGTGAGGGCACCCCTGTATAAGCAGAGTTGTCTCTGTGAACTCCAGCTCCATTACACTGGACTTCGTAAGTGCAGGGGAAGCCATTTTATCCACGTACTGGACATAGGTCACGATCTATGTCCAGCTACATAATGGTAACTCTGACCATGGGCATATTTGGTATCAAACATGTCAGAATCATACCCCAGTACTGTTGCCACTATTGATTGTATGATTCCATGCACTCCGGGGGCTCCGTAAAGGACCCCCAGTATTGCTCCTACCAGTCTTCTGGAATTTCAGGGTAGCCCACGCTGCTGCCCCCTCTCAGACAGGTTTCTGCCATCCTGCTGCTTGACCAGCAGAAGCATAGGAAGGCAGAACACAGGATTGCCTGTGGGAGAAGGAGGTAACACCCTCTCCCTTAGAAATAGGTGTTACATGGCTTGGGAAGGGTAGCCTCCCCAGGCCACTGGTATGCTTTGACGGGCACATTTGATGCCCTCTGTGCATAAACCGGTTTGCACCAGTCCAGGGACCCCTGGTCCCTGCTCTGGCGTGAAACTGGAGAAAGGAAAGGGGAGTGACCACGCCCCTGTCATCACCACCCTAGGGATGGTGCCCAGAGCTCCTCCAGGTAGCCAGTTGATTCTGCCATCTTGAATCAAAGGTGGGCAGAGGCCGCAGGGAGAATCTGAGTGACAAGGTCAGGTAGGAGATGTCACAGCCCCTTCTAGTAGGTGGTCGCCCTGCTAGGTGACCAATCCCCCTTCCTGGGCTATTTTGGTTCTCCCTCCTGGGTGGGTTTTCAGATTCGATATGCAAGATTCCAGCAGGACTCCTCTTTATTGTTTACTTCATCTTCTGCCCACTGCAACTGGACCCTCCAGGAACTGACAATCTGCAACTTCAGCATCGACTCTGCTCTGCAACATTGTTTCTCCTGCTCCTTCCAGCAACTGCAGCATTTCCTTGGCTGTGCATCTTCTGAGGGTGATGAGTCTTCAGCCTGCACACAAAGTAAGAAGGAATCTCCCTTGGAGTGAAGGAGTCACTCCCCTGCATCCGCAGGCACCAACTGCAATGACGACTGGCTGCGTTGATCTTTTCTCCTCTGAAGCTGCATGGATCCTGCATCACAGGTGGCTGTGGTCTGGAGTGTCCCCTTGCTCCGTTCTACCAGGTGTCCAACTTGGGAGACAGTCAGCCCTTGGCTGTCCTTGCAGGACAGTACCCTTGTGCACTGCAACTCTTGCAGCTACCAAGGCTTGTTTGTTACTCCTCCAAGGGATCTTCAGGCTCTGGGTAGCCCGGCCCCCAGCACTCCTTCCTGCAAAGTAGTCTCCTGCCTGCTGCTCCAGTGACTTGGGACTCTCCTTCAGGTGTGCTGAGTGGGCATCTTTGAAACTCCTATGCCTGCTGCCAGTGGGTTGCCTGTGGGGGCTGCCTCCTCTTCTTGTGACTCTCCCAGCTGCTGAGGATCACCCCAGACCCCTCTCCTTGGGCTGAGTCCCCACAAACTTGCTGATCGTCTTCAGTCTTGCAAACCTTCGTCTCCATCTCTTGCATTTGCCAATGCTTGTTGGTGGGTTTCCAGTACCACTAACTGCTTTGCAACTGCCGCCGTGGGACATCACTTGTATTACTTCTGGGACTCCTCTTCAGCTCCTGTGCTGCACTGCTGACCTTCTTCATCCATGGTCGACCTGGTCATCATTTACTGAAGGGTGGCTAGTGGCTCCTGCTACAACCGGACACTCCATCTCAAACTGGACTTGGTCCCCTTCCTTTGCAGGTCCTCTTCTGCCAGGATCCACCTTTTGTTTCTTCCAGTCTTGGTTGGGTCTTGCATAATCCTTTTCCAAAGTCCTCCTGTTGGTTTTGGCAAAACCAGGTACTTACCTCTGCTCTCTTGGTCGCTGGGGTTCAATCTGGTACTCATCTCTTGGGGTTCCTAGTCCTTCCAGCTCCCTTATACTGATTCCACTTCCTTGGGCAAAGGACTGCCTTTCACATTTCACTTTTTTTAGTATATGTTTTGGCCCTCCCATAATTGCTATTGCTTTTACCAATGCCTATTGCTTTCTATGCCATTTACTGATTGCTAATGTGTATATAATAGTGTGTTAACACACCTCCAGTTGGGGGATTGCCTATTCAGTGTTCTAGTATTTGTGTTACTATAATAAAGTACCTTTATGTTTGCAACACTGCATGGTTCTTTCGTGTTTGTAAGTGCTGTGTGGCTATAGTGGTATTGCATAAGCTTTACATGTCTCCCAGATAAGTCTTGGCTGCTCATCCACAGCTACCTCTAGGGAGCCCTGGCTTCCTACACACCGCCTACACTTCACTAATAGGGGATACCTGGACATGGTACACGGTGATAACACCATAGGTGCTCACCACACACCTGGCCAGCTTCCCGCAATATAAATAATATATCAGGAAATGTATATGAGTGTAGATCGAATTGATTCTTTTAGCAAATGCTGTTAATTCAGTTACCTTCAAGAATGTTCTATAAAGTTTAGAAATAATGTAATATTCTATTTCTCTGCATGTTTGTAATCTTGCACCATATTTGACCATTCTAGGAAACCCAGGGCTTTCAGGTAAGAAAGAAAAGAGCAGTATCAGTTTTTAGCCTCTGTAGTACTTTTACTACAACTTTCTTTGTGTTTCAGTTTTGAGGTGCCAGATAGCAAGGAAATAGTCTTTCACAGTGCATTTTACTTTATCTTAGATTGAGTGTCAAGAATAGGATATTTATCAAAATATCCTGAGAATTGGTTCTTCAGTATACATTGCCTCTAGTCCTTAAGCAATGTAACCAAGCAAGGGTTCTTATGTAAACATGTTTGCTAGCAGTGTGCAGATGTACAGATTAGGTTAACTGGTAATCTTTGGCACTTTATATATACACAACAGGAACCTCATGAATAGCCAACCAGTTTATGGAAATTGAAATATAAAGTCAATGAGGTAGTCTTCAGTATTTAAGGAGAAGCATACTTTTATTTGGCTGGATCTCTGCTGCTAAGTTTAAAGTAGGAAGGAGTATATCTTGCTAGAAGTGACACCATTGGTTAAATTGTGCATTCTTAAAATGTTTGTATTTTATATATTGTGTATTTAAGATTAACTCAGAAGAAGACCTGGAGAATCCACAACTTCCAAAAAGCAGCACTGAGGAGATTTTCCACACTGTTAACCACATAGAGACTAGAGTAGAGGCGTCTGTTAACGAATCTCGTACAGTTGAACACCCAGAGGCAATCAGCTTTCTCGGAGCCCTCAAAATACCGGTGAGTAAAAACATTTAATAACAGAATCCTTTCCCTTGACATCTTGACGCAATTAATTAACTCATTTAAAGACTGGAGACGTGATGAAGCTTCCACCCTCACTTCTGAGGGGGAGGCAAGCTTCCAATAAAAATGTTTCTGAAAAATTCAGCTTGGAAAATTCAAAGCCTACTGTGCTCTTTTACTGTAGTGCAAATGGTACCTGTAGCTAATTTCTCAAAATATGTAGGTTTACAAGTAGAGACAGTTTTGTGGAGGAGTTCAAATTTATGGCTCACTGTCATACTCTATAATGATTCTCAGTAAGTTGTACTGTTTACAAGTTGCAGATTGTCTGATGTGTGGAGACATAAATAGTTTAAAAGCAGGATAATGCTTTTTTTAAAATATAGTTATAGTGGATGAAGAAAGTGGTCCAGAAATGCAGTGTACCAGATACCATGATTGATTTCACACTCTGTATTTCTCATTTTAGGGAGTGGTGGAATTTGCTTTGTGTTTGCTGTTTGCCAAACTGGTCAGTTACACCTTCCTCTACTGGTTACCACTCTATATTGCAAATGTTGGTAAGTTCACTTGAGCAAAGGCTTCTAGCTTTCTTTGTTGGAGGTAAATACTGTTGAAGTTGAGTTGTAATAGCTGGACATACTGATGTGATCAATTGGACGTGCACAGTAAGTAAGTAAGCTCTTCTGAGAAGAAATATTTAGGTTGCACAGCTATCAGAGATAGACTGTTACCTCTATTCATATCTCAGTCAGTGATATCATCTGGAGTTGAACATCCAGTTCACAAAATCCTCCATTGAAAAGCTAATATATGTAACTGTGTCTTTGAGTTTGTGAGAACTCTGTCCTGGCACTATGCAATTTACTATTTTTGGAGGCTTACTGAGGGGGTTGCTGGCAATGACAGCACTGGAGGGCTGAAACGTCCTGGAGCCGGATCAGTTGTTGTGCTGTCTCTCTCGATTACAAAAGCAACAGCATGCAAAGCCTGGCAAACTGCTTCCTTGGCCTTAAGGCTGGGTCTCAAACTACCCCTGCAGGAATTGTGACCATAGTGCTTCTCACCATTAAGAACAGTATGAAGGCTAACACATCTCTTTCTGTAACTACTGAATCTTTAGTTCAGCCCAAAACTACGATTTTGCAATATTTAAATAAACCAAAAAAAAAGTTCTTTATCATTTAGTGAGAGCTCCTTGGACTGTGTAGTTGGTCCTTTGCTCGGGGGTGTTACCAACTAACTAATACCATTAATTTTAATAATGGCAATGCAACCCCTTTAATTGGAGACCCTACTAAGTGTCCACTGAATCTAGAACCTATTTGTTACCTCAACCGAAAGAGATTATGTGAAAGTAAATGGAGTATTGCAGTTTTTCTATGTACAGAGAGTGATTTGACTAGCCTTAAGTAGCCTAAGGACATGGCAGGCTCAGTTAATACCGAAACAGCCCATTTGGAGATAAATATATTTCTCAAACTGCTTTTGTAAAGGTTACACACAGCTACAAAAAACAATACTGGTGACAAAATTCTCTTTACAACAATTTATTTCTGCTATATCGAATACTATGGAGCCTGTTTCAGTAGCACTAGGCTGTTACTCTGATGTAAAGGCTACTTCTTGAGTATGTTTCACATTGTGTTAAAACAATCAAAGATACTTTTGTCAAAATAGCAGCCATTAAAAATCATAGTTGACCAATGTCCTTGAGTAAGTCCTAGGTAAATGGAGAGGCAAGTCTAAGATCTAAGAAGGAGTCCAGCCCTCCGCGCTGGTCTTGCTCCAGGGACATGTCATGCTGTTGGCACTTTGAAGACCTCGACAGACTCTGACCCAACCCCCTCCACCCTTTCTCTGTTGAAGCCAATGCACTCTGAATTTCCCCGGCCATTGCTGACTCTGCAGCAAGTTGAGACCTTCAAGAAAAAATGCTGCAACCCTTTTAGACAATTCTGCCTTCCCTCCTGCTGCTGAGCCCTCTCTGTCACCGACTGACCATGCTAGGCCCACACCAGGCCCTTTGCCTGTGCCAGGCCACGTGTCCACACCTTTTCTCAAGGCCTTTCCTGTTTCATCCTGGCTTGTGCTCGCCTTGACAGGGGCTTATTTTTCGGACCCGACTCAAACACTGGTCTTGGATCTGAAGCCAAATTTGTCAACTTTGTCACACTAAGAGATTACTAAAGCTCAACCCTTGATATTGGAAGACTTCCCGACAATGTCCTTTCCTTGATGTCAATACTAATATGACTAGAGGCCATCTTTGGTTCAGATTCTGACTCTGTACAGGGCATTCAGCAAGTTTCGCATGATGAGGGTGACGAGGAGGGACACAGTTTACTCCTCCTCAGTACACTGTTGCTGGTTTGTGTTTGGACCTACAAAATGCTAAGGGGATTTGCTCTCTCCCCCCCCCCCCCCCATGAAACTCTGTGCTGGGCCTCTTAGTAGGCCCTCCTACTTAAGAAAGCACCTCTTTCTTGGTGGTAGTAGTAGTCCCTAGGACCAAGGGGATACTAGGATCACAATTGTCCACAGCAGAAATTATGGATAATTTGTTCCTTGTAATATTTCAGCATCATCCTTCAACTTCTGAACCACGTCTGCCCTCTTTTGAGACCCTGATGGAGGCTTTGATGCAGCCTGGTTCAAGCCACGCTCCACACTGCCAGTAAGTCAGCCTATTGCAAGGGACACAGACTGTACTAGCCTTTCTGATGCAGCATCCAGTGCCAGAAAGTTTGGGTGTTCAGGCATGCACCAGTAATGTAAAGCTTAATACCTACTGCCTGGCTTCACCTGACAGTGAGCCAGAGCTTGACGCAGCGGGGAAAAACTAGTCCTGTGCTTTGCCAGTTTGGTTCCGAGGTCACTCAGTGCTGCTTGCCTTCTAGGGTGGTATGCACGCGTCCTCTTAGGCATGATGATTGATATTTTGCCTGCTCTTCCTGAGGAATTTAAGAATTCCTTTGCCCAGACTCGCCGCCTTGGAGCTTGTCAAGTATAGCCATGCCTCAGCACACTTCCTAGGCTTACTGACGCGGCCTGTCATTTTCACGACAGTACTGAAAATTCAGATTTTGTTGGGGTGTTACCTATCACCAGAGGTGGCCACCTTTCCTGTACATCTGCCCGCAAAGCTCTTTTGTGGCTCTTGAGAGTACAGGATGTACACTTACATGTGCCCATCCAGCAGTCCCCAGGCATTTCCTCCACTTCGTTGTGAGGTTGAAACACTTCCAGTTCGCTGTCCTGCCCTTCAGCCTCACCTTGGTCCCCCAGGTTTTCACAAAAGTTTTTGCAATGGTTCTGGTTTGTCATCGGAAGTCAGACATTCACGTATTCCTATACCTTGATAACTGGCTGTTGACTACTGTTTAATGCGGGTTTGCCACCATTAGTAATAGATGACCTGCTGAGAAAAATCTCACTGCTGTCTTTTCTGGATTCTCCATCAGCAAGCCAAAATCCCACCTTTAGTCGATGCAAAAGGTTCCCTGTATCTGGCTATTGTGAACACTGTAGCTTTCAAAGCCTTTCCATCCCAACAGTAAATCTGGGACATTTAGAGTATGATTCTGATGTTTCGGAATGTTCCTCGTCTAGACGAATCTGAGGCTTCTGGGTCTCCAGGCCTTCTGCAACTTGTTGGTGCCTCATGCCCACTGACGCAAGCAGGCTCTAGAGTGGATCCTCTTCCTACAGTGATTCAACATTGGGGGGTGTTCCATATGTCAGACAGGCATCCTGGGACCTTCAATAGTGTATGAGCGATACCTACTTAACTTGCGAAAAGCTGTTCTGTTGCCCTTCCAGAGCTTATGGCTGGGATGATGCTTCATCTCTTGGGTGTATAGGCCACATGGGCAAGGTGGAAATCAAAGGCCTCTGGTCTCCAGTGGAGTAGATGTTCCATATCAGTATTTTCGAGCTGCAGGCCAACTAAGTGGCTTGCATGCTCTTCCTACCTTCCATTGTGGACACCTTTGTTCAGGTTCTGATGAACAAAATTACTACCTTGTGATTCACAAAACAAAAAGACCAGCTTGAGAGTCACATATGTTGTGTCAGGATGCGCTAAGAGTCTGGTGCTGACTGGGCCTTTGGAGAATTTTCTTGATTATCAACCACCTCCCTGAACGCTTGGGTAGACCAGATCAGAAGATGTCATGTAGCCTATCACGAGTGTAGTCAGCACCTGGTGGTAGTTCAAGGAATCTTCCACTGTGGGAGTCTGTTGGGTGTATCTTTTTGCTACCACCAGGAATGCTCAGTGTCATGCCTCTTTTGCCCAGGGGGTTTCACCTCCAGATTTGCTGGAAGACGTGTTCAGACTTCCCAGGGACTCTGGTCTCCTTTTAGCATTTCTCCGGTTAGTTCCAAAGAAGGACGGAAGGAATGAGCTCAGCTCATCCTGATAGCCCATAATTGGCTCAGGGAGTCTGGTGCTCCGATCTGCTCAGTCTGGGCATCTGTCCTTCTCTCAGTCTACCCCTTCAGGAGGACCTGCTGCTCAAACAACATGGTGGGGTCTGCAGCCTAAACCTCTATCCATGAAATTTCAGTGGAACCATTGAGTGTCTTTGACCTGCCTTTGAAAGTGGTGGATATGATTTCGACTGCTTGTCGTGCGCTCACAAACCTGATCTATTGTTCTAAGTTTGTAGTCTGGGGCAGAGTCCTTTGGGTTGATCCAGATCAGGTGAAGATTTATGATGTACTTTTGTTTGTTTTCCCTTATCCTCAGTAAGGCTTTGCTGTGGGCTTTGTTAAAGGCTACATTTCAGGCCTTACTTCATTTGCCTGATCAGCCATCACTGTTCAAATCACCAGTTGTTATGCGTTTTGTGAAGGGCATGCTAATATTTACTCTTGCACTTTTTATTATACTGCTGTTGGACCTTAACTTGGTCCTTTCATTCATACTGTGCAAGCTTTTGAAACCTATTGGCAGTTGATCTTTGAGGTTCCAGACCCACGAAATCATGTTTCTCATTACAATCGCTTTTGCATGTCACAGCACTAAACTGCAGGTGAAGTCAGTGCAGCCTCCTTATGCCACCTTCTTTCCTGACAAGTTGGTACTTCAGACACAGACATCCTTTCTTTTGTAAGTGGTCTCACCATTCATGTGGAGCAGTCTCTCATGCTTCTCGCTTTTTTTCTCTCCACCCACATTTGTCTAAGGAAGAGGAAAGGATTCACCAGTTGGACCCAAAGAGAGCCCTCAGCTTTTATATTAGTTAGTCTAAGGAGCACCGATTGAACGGCCAACTCTTTGTTGGTTTCGCTAGTGTAAAGAAGGAACGGGCAGTGCACAAAATGCCTCTTTCAGGATGAATCGTCCTTGGTATCAATATGTTCCAGTAAGTGGCCAAGAGAGTGCCTCCTGAGGGCTTTTGGGGTCATTACACCAGAGCCAAAACAGACACTTCACTTTTAACTGGAGGTCTGCTGGAGCTGGACATGCCAGGTTGCACATGGGCATCCCTCCACACATTCATCAGGCACTAATGTGTTAACTCTCAGGTCCACAAGGAGGGTAATTTAGCTCTTTTGGTCCTGCAGAACTTTCTGGTGCAAACACCATTCCTCAGAACCACCACCTTGGAGGGTAGAGAGGGGGTACTGTGTTGGTATCTATCTATTCAAAAGGTGAGAATTCTGCTGTTAAAAATATCCATCAGAACTACAAGTTCCTTCCCGTGAGTACTCTTTCTTGCAAATACTCTTTCTAATTATGTATTCTCACTGATCTGCCTCCTACCCATTCTGCGGAGTAGATATTGGAGTTAAAATCTCCCATTTGAGATTCAGCACAGTGCTCCCCAACCAAATTTTCACTATCTCCATGTCTGATGAGTTGCAAGTTACCTTTGTAAACTGGGATCGGTGTACATACCTGCACCAATATGCAGCACCACATTGCCACTTAAATAGCCAGGGCAAGGTCTTTGTGGAGTTCGTGGCACTACTTACCAGCTTGCATGTGGTGATGTAAAAAACGTTACCAGATTCAGTATGGGGTCTGGAGAGAATTCAGTGAATCAATTAATTTTTCATTCACTTACTATATATTAAACATAAAAGTGCATAAGAAGCAACCTAAAACATCAAGAAAATAAAAATGGGTTATAAAAACATTAAAATCAAAATACTGAATTTATATAATTAAATTATTCGTCATAATAAGGTTACTTGTATCTCATAAAGTTTACAATGTTAAATCAGACTTTTACATTATTGAATGTCTACCTTTAAAAAAATCACCAACCATGAAACACACTTCAGGTAAAGAGAGCATTTACAAATAGCAGAAGGTGGGTCCACATCTGTTAACAGCCCAGTTTTTTTTCAAAATGGGTTCAGTTAAAGGCAGGTAAGGGCTCACAATACTGGCAAACATTGAGAAATACAGCAAGGTTTGTGGGGACAATTCATTACATTGACAGATACTGATTTAAGTTGTTTCATATTGGGACCAAGGAAACGATAAGTTACCCGGATGGAGGCCAGTCTAAATTTAGTGAGAAGAGCTCGTACCCATGTATTCATTACACTGCCATGATAGGGTTCAAGACGCAATAAAGTCTTGATTTGTACATAAGCCTTAATAGCTTTTGTGTTACTAAAACTTCTCTCTCCACTGCCCATTATTTGTAAAAGATTGTTTTATTCTTAGTTTATTTTTAATAGTCACTGAATCTGGGAACAAACATAGAGGGCCAGTTCAATTGAGTTGCTACAGGTTGGCGACTAATTCCCCTGGTTTCAATGTATTCAGTGTCACAAATTAATCAATATTCAGTAGTCTCTTTCTCAAGAGAGGCACACTTGTTTCTCCATATTGAACTCCATGATAACTGTGGTGCTAATTTGAGTCCTCCATGTAGCCAAGCCCAACCTCTTTGTGAACAAAGTAGCTTGGGCTGTCTGGAGGGAGTCCTTAATGACGTCTGCAGAAGTAGTTTGCCGCTCCCTGTAGACTTTAGATGTCCTGGTATCCCCAAATGCTAGTCCCAAAAGTTTAAAATGGGAAGACATCTCCTTGTATATATAATTCTAGAACTGAGAAATAGGCCTAATGTTAATATTGTATGCAAACTTGAACACTGTTCTCACTGCTGGGAAAACACTGCTTTTTAGAAAAACAGGTTTGCCAGCTACCAGCTGAAAAGCATAACTTTGCTAATGGAATTACTCTTTACAGTAAAACATCAAGATTTTAGCCTTTCTGGGCCACAAACCATGACAATAGATTGATATCTAACTCCAGACTCTCGATGAAAGAGACAAAGGCCTCAATACATTTTTCAGACTATTGACTGAATGGGATAGCAGAACTGCTTTGTCTGCATACAACAATGCTGGCACTGGCTTTTTATTCATGACAGGAAAATCCTAGCCTTTCTTGATTGGTACACTAGTTAGACTGGATGTATAAATAAATTATATGGGTATCCTGTTGTACACGGGATTCTGTTGTACATCTAATCTTGTTGTACACCACTGGTGAGCTGAAATAGTGCATTTACTTTGCTCCCCAAATCTCACAGTGGCTGACAAATTATAACATAGTGCACAAAAAAAATCCACTAATTCTCTCTCCATATCCATATTCTCAAACAAATCTCCTAGTTTGACCTATTGACAGTATGAAAGGTACTTCTTCAATTCATTAATGCCAAGTGATTCCCACCAGATTTTGTAACCATGTATTTACTGATTGACAGATGCATATTGATAGATTGCTCAAGGGTTCCTATACCGTCCCTGGACCCATATTGTACTACTGTAAGGTTTTTTTTTTACAGTCAGTTATCCGTGGCTAAATTCTCTCTACATCTATTCTGCCAACAATTTTGCCCCATTAAAAAAAAAAAAAAGCACTATCAGTGCAGTATGCCGAAAGTGGGTGAACCCCTATTTGTATGCTGCATTTAAGAAGTTTGTAACTAGTGGGGCCCGAAATTCCACACTGGTGGTGTACAAATCCAAGGGAACCCTATCTGGTCCTGGAACTTTATTAGAGGGACATTTATTATTGGCAGCTTTTAATTCATCTTAGCCAATTGGAAATGGGATAACTAGGTGGATCCAAATCAAAGTCACAAGTAGCAGTGCCCAAGGGGTGATATATTGCCTCAGAGTGGGCAGCCCATTGTTTTGCTTTAATGTGAAGGCATAATGTATGTGCAGGGGTTTTAGTTAAATGTATTTGAGTTTACTACCCTCCATAACCCTTAGTGTCTTTTAGTTTACAGGTTAGAACAAGTCTCTGCCAGGTCTCTTCGCATATTGCTTTCTTTCTATTTGACAGAACCACTTTATATGTTAATCTTCAATTGTCAGTATCAGTTATGTTTCTATCTTTTTGCTTCAGGGCTTTGTAGAAGATTTTGATAGCTTGCTTGCAGAAGGTATCAAACAACCCTGGGGTGTCTGTAAATCAAGATTTTACTGGCTTCAAAAGCAACTTCTTAGTGCAATTACACAATTTCATAAATACAGTAACAATAACCGTTGGACTGTGCGCCAGAGATAAACATTGCTGGACATATTCATCATTTTTTATGACTGAATTACTCAACACTCCTATGAATTTACTTTACACTTCCATACAAGCCTATGGTCTTTGTCTTTTGTAGAGATATAAGTAAGCCCTCTTAAGGCTCTCTTTGTATATGCATCTGTATGGCTAGAATGACCACCAGAGGGTTATGGTCACTATGGAAGCTCACTACCATTCCCCCCACTCCAATAATGCATGACCCAAGATTCCTCAAAATAAAAACATCAATAACTGAGCTCCAGCTCCTTCTAGTAACGTTAGATATCTCCTAGTTATTCTGCCCAACAAAATCATTGACATTCCATAAATAATATGCCGACAAATAATTAAGAAGAATACCACCTCTCTGATCAGTGACATTAACAGTATCTTGGTGTTCATCAGCTAAATTAGTCATATACAAAGGCCTTTACTCTATCTTGGATTTAAAATCACTTTCAATCAACAGTCTGTACCTTTTTGATCCTAAAGACCTAGATTTTGCAACTTCCAGTTTACCTCAAAAAAGCTTCAAAGGTTTTGCTTTATCAGCAGTTGATATTTCCTGATCATTTAAGTTTGACTTCCTGTGCACAGTTTCTACTGAGGGAGATAAGTTCTATGTTGCATTGTAATGCGACCCTAAACGAAATAGACCTTTGGATAACATATGAACATATGTAGCTAGCTTGAAAAATGTCCTCTATTGCCCTGAAGCATAGTATCATGTGTATGCATAAAATGTGAACATGCACAGCAACCTTGCTGAGATTCCTGCAATGTTCCAACATAAGTTCAGATTCATGTTATTTTCTGGCCGTGGGGCAATACCTCTGCAGGGTTTTGTATGTTCAATAAGTAGAAGGAATATCTCTCTCCTATAAATATGAAAAGACAACTTAATCTAACACAGAAAAACCTTAAATGATACATAAAGTGTTTTTATTTTTAATAATCAAACCATAAATAAATATGCATAAATCTTCTAATTTAGACAAAATATTTAATCAAAATTTTTACAAAAAGCTCCCCCTAAACCAAATCCTAACACACAACAAATATTCAAATATAGAGACCAATGCCATATACGACTAAGAACATGTAGAACAGACAACAAACATATAGACAACATCAAGACACCGGAATCACAAAAAATAACAAATATCTACATATCTCAAAAAAATTATTGATAAATCGAAAATCTTCTCTCAAAACAGATATCATTCTCATATATACATCATAGTAGAAAAGCAAATTAATGTGTGATTAATCTCCACATCATCTCAAATACAAAAGTCAAACAGAGTCCGTGCAACTGATATTATGGTAAGTATCTCAGACAACAATGCTCATAATCACTGTTTTGAATTCACAGTGATGAGACTTAATCCGGTTTATCTATTGAGAAATGTTACTTCATCTGTTTGAGTCTTCATTCCTGCCAACACGCGTTTCAGTGGGCTTACGCTTCCAACCATATTCATCTTACTAACAGCCACCTTCATCAGGGCATTATGTCGATTATTGCGCATACGTAATTTCTTCAAATCATGTCAAGGCAAACAAAGAGGATAACAACAGGTAATGTGGGACGTGGGCCACGACTGCTAATATGATGAAGAGCGGAAAACCATTGGGCATACAGGAGGAGCAGGCAATATAATTGTTTCTCAGTTTTGTATGTTCACCAGAGCTGTTTTTGTTACTTAATGAGAAGGGATCACATATTGTCTGCCAATCATTATTCAACAGATCTGATAAGGGTAAGAAACTATTTGACAATGGGGTTTGGGCATACTGTGGTCGCATACGAAGGGAACAGCTATTAAAGCCCAGGGGCTGTCCCACCATTTGGAGATTCTTGTAAAAATATCCCAAAGGGAGCATCTGAATCTGTTAAGGGTTCAATGGTTCATACTCTGGACGAAGAAGAATATCTCTAGCTAAATGTGCATGCTTAAAATTAACAATAACATAGGCAATGTAGGAGGATGGCCTGGCTTGTAGTAGTTACCAGAGGTACTTACACCTTGTGCCAGGTGCAGTTATCCCTTATTAGTGTAGAAGAGGTGTTTCTAGCAGCTTAGGCTGATAGAAGGTAGCTATGGCAAAGCAGCTTAGGCTGAACTAGGTGACATGTAAAGCTCCTACTATACCACTGGTGTCATATGCACAATATCATAAGAAAACACAATACACAGAAGTACTAAAAATAAAGGTACTTTATTTTTATGACAATATGCCAAAAGTATCTCAGTGAGTACCCTCAGTATGAGGATAAGTTATATACACAAGATATATGTACACAAACCAAAATTATGCAGGTAATAGCAAGAAACGTAATACAAGCAGTGTCAAGTTACAATAGATTGCAATAGGAGCACATAGGTATAGGGGCAACACAAACCATATACTCCAAAAGTGGAATGCGAACCACGAATGGACCCCAAACCTATGTGAGCTTGTAGAGGGTTGCTGGGACTGTAAGAAAACAGTGAGGGTTAGAAAAATAGCCCACCCCAAGACCCTGAAAGGTAGGTGTAAAGTACACCTACTACCCCCAGAGAGCACAGAAGTAGTGATAGGGGGATTCTGCAGGAACAACAAACACCAGCAATAAACAGTGGAATTCCGGACCTGAGTACCTGTACGACAAGGGGACCAAGTCCAATAGTCGCGACAGTGTCGAGAGTGGGCAGGAGCCCAGGAAATGCCAGCTGAGGGTGCAAGGAAGCTGCCACCTGTTGGAAGAAGCTTGGAGTTCTGCAAGAAAGAAGAGGACTAGGAACTTCCCCTTTGGAGGATGGATGTCCCACGTCGCGATGAAGCTTGCAGAGGTGTTCCCACACAGAAAGTCCGCAAACAAGCCTTGCTAGCTGCAAGGGTCGCAGTAGAGGTTTTTGGGTGCTGCTGTGGCCCAGGAGGGACCAGGATGTCGCCACTTGGAAGAGGAGACGGGGGGGGGGGTGCCCAGCAATGTAGGGTGCCCTCACAGAAGTAGGCAGCACCCGCAGAAGTACCGGAACAGGCACTTGGAAGAGGAGTGAACCGGAGTCCACCCGAAGTCACAAAAGGGAGTCCCACGACGCCGGAGGACAACTCAGAAGGTTGTGCACTGCAGGAAGGAGTGTCGGGACCCAGGCTTGGCTGTGCACGAAGGAAATCCTGGAAGAATGCACAGGAGCCGGAGCTTGCTACTTTGTTGCGGTTTTGCAGGCGTCCTGAGCAGTCAGCGGTCGATCCTTTGGCAGAAGGTGAAGAGGGAGATGCAGAGGAACTCTGATGAGCTCTTGCATTCGTTATCTGGTGAGATCCCCAAAGCAGAGACCCTAAATAGCCAGAAAAGGAGGTTTGCCTACCTAGGAAGGAGGATTGGCTACCAAGAGAGGTAAGAGCCTATCAGATGGAGCCTCTGACGTCACCTGCTGGCATTGGCCACTCAGAGCAGTCCAGTGTGCCACAGACACCTCTGTTTGCAAGATGGCAGCGGTCTGGGACACACTGGAGGAGCTCTGGGCACCTCCCCTGGGAGGTGCAGATCAGGGGAGTGGTCACTCCCCTTTCCTTTGTCCAGTTTCGCACCAGAGCAGGGCTGGGGGATCCCTGAACCGGTGTAGACTGGCTTATGCAGAGATGGGCACCATCTGTGCCCATCAAACCATTTCCAGAGGCTGGGGGAGGCTACTCCTCCCCAGCCTTCACACCTATTTCCAAAGGGAGAGGGTGTTACACCCTCTCTCAGAGCAAATCCTTTGTTTTGCCGTCCTGGGCCAGGGCTGCCTGGACACCAGGAGGGCAGAAACCTGTCTGAGGGGTTGGCAGCAGCAGTGGAAAGGCAGTTTGGCATTACCCGGGTTCTGTGCTAGAGACCCGGGGGATCATGGAATTGGCCATGTTCGGAGTTACCATTGTGACGCTGTACATAGGTAGTGACCTATGTACAGTGCACGCCTGTAATGGTGTCCCCGCACTGACAAAGTCCGGGGAATTTACCCTGAACGATGTGGGGGCACCTTGGCTAGTGCCAGGGTGCCCACACACTAAGTAACTTTGCACCTAACCTTCACTAGGTTAAGGTTAGACATATAGGTGACTTATAAGTTTCTTAAGTGCAGTGGTAAATGGCTGTTAAATAACGTGGACGTTATTTCACTCAGGCTGCAGTGGCAGGCCTGTGTAAGAATTGTCAGAGCTCCCTATGGGTGGCAAAAGAAATGCTGCAGCCCACAGGGATCTCCTGGAACCCCAATACCCTGGGTACCTTAGTACCATATACTAGGGAATTATATGGGTGTACCAGTATGCCAATGTGAATTGGTAAATTTAGTCACTAGCCTGTTAGTAACAAATTTGGAAAGCAGAGCGAGCATAACCACTGAGGTTCTGGTTAGCAGAGCCTCAGTGAGACAGTTAGGCATCACACAGGGAACGCATACAGTGCACATACTTATGAGCACTGGGGCCCTGCCTGGCAGGGTCCCAGTGACACATAGACTAAAACAACATAGATACAGTGAAATATGGGGGTAACATGCCAGGCAAGATGGTACTTTCCTACACATAGGCCCCTTATATTTCTTCAGCTAGGAGCCCATATGGCTCACTCTCATCACCATCAGAATCTTGTTATAATCACTGATATGAAATCTGTGATTTTTTACCAACCATTGTGTCAACTGACTTCTGGGTAAGTCTGAGTCCATTAACCAGTATAATCACTAATGGCTGTGCCAAAGGAGGCAGATTTAGTAAAGGAGGCACTTCATAATTATGTGGATTCATTGGTGGTATTTGAGGCACCTGCCTCTCACACCTGTTAATACGGGTAGGACACGTTGACTTGTACCAGCGACTGATTTAGATTTGGTTGGTAGAGTGGACGTTGTAGAACAAGTAGGGCAAGTTACAGTTGATGGAGCATCTGATGCTGAATGCATTGAGATTCTCAAATATTGGCCAGAGACTGGACTCTAAGAGATCTTTGAACTTGTCACAGATGGCATTTAAATCATCAATGATTGTAGGGTCACATATTTTCTTTTCAACATGGCTTTTGGTTCTGTAGAGTCTCTGTTTACATAGTTGCTGGATGTGAGAAAGTCTGAGGTGAACAGGTTGTAATAAAGCTAACCTCAGTGGGCTAAAGTGGAGGAAAAGAGGCGAGGTCTGACTCTTGCAGGTAGCAGAGAGCTGAGCATTTGCAAACGTTTTGGTTATAACCACCACTGCGCTCTTAAAAAAAAGCATTATTTGTGATACTTTTGTAGGTGCTGCTAAGCTTTTCTCTTACCCACTGTGTTTGCTCTGTAGATGGAAGAGGAGTGGCACTGCCTGGCTGCTAATGGGTACACAATGGCCGTTCTTAGCTCAGTCTTGTCCCTGGTGTGCCATGCTGTAGGAAGTGAGAGTGTGCTATGTAACACTCAGTCCCATTTTCCTCCTCCTTTAGCAGTACAGTAGGGCTTGTGGGCCTCGTAGTCCACTGCCCATCACAAGCCATAAAGTCTCCAGGTGTCCCATGCTGCAGGAACTGAGAGAGCGCTATGTAGCATTCAATCCCCTCATCCTCCTCCTTCAGCAGGACAGCAGAGCTTGTGGGCCTCCCGGTCCTTCTAGTCCTCCACAAGCCAAAAGCAGAGTCTCCAGAAGTCCAAGGAGAATATAAAAGATGAACAAGCTGCAGTTATAGTATCCACCAGAAAAATCATTACAGAATGTAACTTGTTTGTCAGCATGGGCAGCACTTAGATTGAGGTCTGTGAAAGTTTAGGAACAGATAATTCTTGCACAGAGGCATGTGTGTGTCAGAATCCTATGTTAATTGGCACACAGGCATATTTGATGTTATTTTACAGGAACAATTGTAAAACCCAGATATTCACCATTTATAGTTAGAAGAATTATGGGAAGGTTTTGACTGGATAAGATACGTAGCTAATCCAACTGAGGACATTACCTAAAAATACAGTCAATGTATTATGTAGTGAAATTTATTTTCCTTTCCTCAGAACATTAAATGCCTACTTTTGAACCATGTCAATGAAATCACTCTCACTGTAGGGTATACAATGAATCAGTTTACCGAGTCCCAAGTCACTCTTATGCATCCCCTTTTACTAATCTTTGTAGGAGGCTGGCTTGGTTTGTAGTGGGTACCTTGGGTACTTACACCATATACCAGGTCCAGTTATCCCTTATTAGTGAAGTAGTAGTGTTCTAGCTGCTTAGGCTGATAGAGGTAGCTATAGCAGAGCAGTTTATGCTGAATGAGGAGACATGCAAAGCTTATGCAATATAACTTAGTTACACAGTACTTATACACAAGTAAAGACAATACTCAGTGTTAACAAAAAAAAAGGTATTTATTTGGGTGACACAGTACCAAAAATATCTTGGAGACAATACTCCTTCTGGAGGGTAGGTATTCTACACAATATATACACTAGACACCAAAATTAGAAAAGTAAATAGTCATAGAACAATGCAAACAATTGGAAATGCTATAGAAAATAGGTCTAGCGGCAACACAAACCATATACTAAGACAGTGGAATGCAAATCACAAATTCCCCCCTAGACCAGTGTAGTGTGTGCAGAATCGCCTGGAGAGTAAGAATACAGTAAAGGTAAGTAAATTACCCTACCCCAGAGCCCAGAGCCCAGAAAAGCAGGAGTAAAGTACTGCAAGTTTCCTTATGACACACTACACCTCGTGATTGGGATTTTGCTGTATCAACCAAGTCTGCAAACAACAATTGCTGGATTCCTGGACCTGAAGACCTGCAAAAGAAGGGGACCCAGTTCAGAAGTCGAAAGAAGTTCCAGGAAGGACAGGAGCCCCTGCCAACCCAGAATAGGGTGCAAAAGAAGAGTCCCCGGTTAGTCGAAGACTGCAGGAATACACCCTAAGAAGATGACCGTGGGTTCCTGCATGATGCAAAGGATGTCCCACGACGTGAAGATGTATGCAGACGTGATTTCGTGTTGGAAGTCGCCAACAAGCCTTGGTTACGACAAAAGTGCATTTTGCATCAAAATGGCGCTGGATGGACCCAGGTGGGATCAGCACTTTGGAGAGCCCTACGGATGCCTGTCAGCACCCCCAGGAGTCCCAGGACATGGGGGCATTGGGGGTGCAAAACACGGTTGGTGCAGCACAGCAAAGGAAGGGAAGGTCCCAGGTCGCCTGAGAACAACTCAGCGAGTTGAGCATCGCAGGATGGAGTGCTGGAGACCTGTGCCAGGCCGTGCATGAAGGAATTTTGCACATAGTGCACAGAGGCCTCAGGAGGTGAGGAAGACGCAGTACACAGGGGTACCACCGCTCTCAGGAAGGCAAGGTCTTACCTCCTCCAAATTGCGTCAGCAGGACCTCAGGACAGTCTGTCGATGGAGTCCACCCTCTGTGTCCTTAGAACGCTCATCGTGAAAGGAGTCCAAGGGTACCGGTCGTCGTCTTAGAAAGTGCCTGCGTGAGCAGGGAGGTGACTCCGTCACCCCACAGGAGATTTCTTCGTCCTCCTGGTGCAGGGTGAAGACAGGGAGTCCTCAGAGCGTGCACACAGTGGAAACTGTTGCAGTGGCTGGCTGGAGCTGAAGTTGAAGAGGAAAAGTATCCCTTGTGGATACTTTGTTGCTGTTACAGCGGTTCCTGGAGCAGGCTGCGGTTGATCCGAGGTCAGAGGATGAAGTAGTAGTTGCAGAGGATTCCTGAAGGAAACTTGCAAGCAGAATCTGAAGAGAACCCACAGGAGAGACCCTAAGTAGCCCTGAGAGGGGGATTGGCCGCCCTGTCAGGTATGGACCTATCAGGAGGGGTCTCTGACGTCACCTCCTTGCACTAACCACTCAGAGCCATTCAGAGTGCCCCCACACCTTGCAAAGCAAGGTGGCTGAAGTCTGGGACACACTGGAGGAGCTCTGGGCACCATCCCTGGGGTGGTGATGGACAGGGGAGTGGTCACTCCCCTTTCCTTTGTCCAGTTTCGTGCCAGAGGAGGGGACAAGGGGTCCCTGAACCATTGTAGACTGGCTTATGCAAGGAGGGCACCATCTGTTCCCTTCAAAGAATTTCCAGAGGCTGGGGGAGGCTACCCCTCCCCAGCCTGTAACACCTATTTCCAAAGGGAGAGGGTGTAATACCCTGCTCTCAGAGGAAATGCTTTGTTCTGCCGTCTTGGGACTGAGCTGCTCAGACCCCAGGAGGGCAGAACCGTGTCTGGGAGGTAGCAGCAGCTGTAGCTGCAGTGCAAGCCTCAGAGAGCTGGTTTGGCAGTACTGGGAGTCCATGGTGGAGCCCCCAGGATGCATGGAATTGTCTCCCCCAATACCAAATTTGGAATGGGGGGACAATTCCACGATCTTAGACATGTTACATGGCCATATTCGGAGTTACCATTGTGAAGCTACATATAGGTATTGACCTATATGTAGTGCACGCGTGTAATGGGGTCCCCGCAGTCACAAAGTCTGGGGAAATGGCCATGAACTATGTGGGGGCACCTTTGCTAGTACAAGGGTGCCCTCACACTTAGTAACGTTTCACCTAGCCTTCAGCAAGTGAAGGTTAGACATTTGGGTGGTCATTATGACCCTGGCGGTATTACAACGCCAGGGCCAAAACGACGGGAGCACCGCCAACGGCGGTTACAGCTTTGTAATGAGGCCCTTGGTGACTTATAAGTTACTTAAGTGCAGTGAAAATGGCTGTGAAATAGTGTGTGCACTATTTCAAGCAGGCTGCAATGGCAGGCCTGTGGAAGGGCATGTCTGACCTCCTTATGTGTGGCAAAAGAAAAGCTGCAGCCCATAAGGATCTCCTGGAACCCCAATACCTAGGTACCATATACTAGGGACTTATAAGGGGGTCCAGTGTGCCAATTGAAATTGGTAAATCAAGTCACTAGTGTAGGAGGCTGGACTGGCTTGTAGTGAGTACCAAGGGGTACTTGCACCTTGCACCAGGCCCAGTTATCCCTTATTAGTGTATAGGGTGTCTAGCAGCTTAGGCTGATAGATAACGGTAGCTTAGCAGAGCAGCTTAGGCTGAACTAGGAGACGTGTGAAGCTACTACAGTACCACTTAGTGTCATATGCACAATATCATAAGAAAACACAATACACAGTTATACTAAAAATAAAGGTACTTTATTTTTATGACAATATGCCAAAGTATCTTAGAGTGTACCCTCAGTGAGAGGATAGGAAATATACACAAGATATATATACACAATAGCAAAAATATGCAGTATAGTCTTAGAAAACAGTGCAAACAATGTATAGTTACAATAGGATGCAATGGGGAAACATAGGGATAGGGGCAACACAAACCATATACTCCAAAAGTGGAATGCGAACCACGAATGGACCCCAAACCTATGTGACCTTGTAGAGGGTCGCTGGGACTATTAGAAAATAGTGAGAGTTGGAAAAATAACCCTCCCCAAGACCCTGAAAAGTGAGTGCAAAGTGCACTAAAGTTCCCCTAAGGACAAAGAAGTCGTGTTAGAGGAATAATGCAGGAAAGACACAAACCAGCAATGCAACAACTGTGGATTTCCAATCTAGGGTACCTGTGGAACAAGGGGACCAAGTCCAAAAGTCACAAGCAAGTCGGAGATGGGCAGATGCCCAGGAAATGCCAGCTGCGGGTGCAAAGAAGCTTCGACTGGACAGAAGAAGCTGAGGTTTCTGCAGGAACGAAAAGGGCTAGAGACTTCCCCTTTGGTGGACGGATCCCTCTCGCCGTGGAGAGTCGTGCAGAAGTGTTTTCCCGCTGAAAGAACGCCAACAAGCCTTGCTAGCTGCAAATCGTGCGTTTGGCGTTTTTGAACGCTGCTGGGGCCCAGGAGGGACCAGGAGGTCGCAAATTGGACCTGAAGAGAGAGGGGACGTCGAGCAAGACAAAGAGCCCTCACTGAAGCAGGTAGCACCCGGAGAAGTGCCAGAAACAGGCACTACGAGGATGCGTGAAACGGTGCTCGCCGAAGTTGCACAAAGGAGTCCCACGTCGCCGGAGACCAACTTAGAAAGTCGTGCAATGCAGGTTAGAGTGCCGTGGACCCAGGCTTGGCTGTGCACAAAGGATTTCCGCCGGAAGTGCACAGGGGCCGGAGTAGCTGCAAAGTCGCGGTTCCCAGCAATGCAGCCCAGCGAGGTGAGGCAAGGACTTACCTCCACCAAACTTGGGCTGAAGAGTCACTGGACTGTGGGGGTCACTTGGACAGAGTCGCTGGATTCGAGGGACCTCGCTCGTCGTGCTGAGAGGAGACCCAAGGGACCGGTAATGCAGCTTTTTGGTGCCTGCGGTTGCAGGGGGAAGATTCCGTCGACCCACGGGAGATTTCTTCGGAGCTTCTGGTGCAGAGAGGAGGCAGACTACCCCCACAGCATGCACAAGCAGGAAAACAGTCGAGAAGGCGGCAGGATCAGCGTTACAGAGTTGCAGTAGTCGTCTTTGCTACTATGTTGCAGGTTTGCAGGCTTCCAGCGCGGTCAGCAGTCGGTTCCTTATCAGAAGGTGAAGAGAGAGATGCAGAGGAACTCGGATGAGCTCTTGCATTCGTTATCTAAAGTTTCCCCAGAGACAGAGACCCTAAATAGCCAGAAAAGAGGGTTTGGCTACCTAGGAGAGAGGATAGGCTAGCAACACCTGAAGGAGCCTATCACAAGGAGTCTCTGACGTCACCTGGTGGCACTGGCCACTCAGAGCAGTCCAGTGTGCCAGCAGCACCTCTGTTTCCAAGATGGCAGAGGTCTGGAGCACACTGGAGGAGCTCTGGACACCTCCCAGGGGAGGTGCAGGTCAGGGGAGTGGTCACTCCCCTTTCCTTTGTCCAGTTTCGCGCCAGAGCAGGGGCTAAGGGGTCCCTGAACCGGTGTAGACTGGCTTATGCAGAATTGGGCACATCTGTGCCCAAGAAAGCATTTCCAGAGGCTGGGGGAGGCTACTCCTCCCCTGCCTTCACACCATTTTCCAAAGGGAGAGGGTGTCGCACCCTCTCTCAGAGGAAGTTCTTTGTTCTGCCATCCTGGGCCAGGCCTGGCTGGACCCCAGGAGGGCAGATGCCTGTCTGAGGGGTTGGCAGCAGCAGCAGCTGCAGTGAAACCCCAGGAAGGGCAGTTTGGCAGTACCAGGCTCTGTGCTACAGACCACTGGGATCATGGGATTGTGCCAACTATGCCAGGATGGCATAGAGGGGGCAATTCCATGATCATAGACATGTTACATGGCCATATTCGGAGTTACCATTGTGAAGCTACATATAGGTAGTGACCTATATGTAGTGCACACGTGTAATGGTGTCCCCGCACTCACAAAGTTCAGGGAATTGGCTCTGAACAATGTGGGGGCACCTTGGCTAGTGCCAGGGTGCCCTCACACTAAGTAACTTTGCACCTAACCTTTACCAGGTAAAGGTTAGACATATAGGTGACTTATAAGTTACTTAAGTGCAGTGTAAAATGGCTGTGAAATAACGTGGACGTTATTTCACTCAGGCTGCAGTGGCAGGCCTGTGTAAGATTTGTCAGAGCTCCCTATGGGTGGCAAAAGAAATGCTGCAGCCCATAGGGATCTCCTGGAACCCCAATACCCTGGGTACCTCAGTACCATATACTAGGGAATTATAAGGGTGTTCCAGTAAGCCAATGTAAATTGGTAAAAATGGTCTCTAGCCTGTTAGTGACAATTTGGAAAGAAATGTGAGAGCATAACCACTGAGGTTCTGATTAGCAGAGCCTCAGTGAGACAGTTAGTCACTACACAGGTAACACATTCAGGCACACTTATGAGCACTGGGGCCCTGGGTTACCAGGGTCCCAGTGACACATACAACTAAAACAACATATATACAGTGAAAAATGGGGGTAACATGCCAGGCAAGATGGTACTTTCCTACACCTAGCCTATAGTGACAAATTTAAAAGCAGAGAGAGCATAAGCACTGAGGTTCTGATTAGCAGAGCCTCAGTGACACAGTCAAGCACTACTGATAACACACACATTAGGCCGCAAACTATGAGCATTTGGGTCCTGGCTAGCAGGATCCCAGTGAGACAGGCAAAACACACTAACATATAGCTTTTTATCTATGAGCACTGAGGTCCTGACTAGCAGGATCCCAGTGACACAGTAAAAACACACTGATACACACTCTCAAACAGGCCAAAAGTGGGGGTAATCATGCTAGAAAGATGCTACTTTCTCACAGTCTTAAAGGCAATTAATATATTTAAAAGGGACAGCTTACTGATGATTTTCACCTCAGTTGAGGGGCTTCCATCTACAACTCCCAAAAACATGAATGAAGTAAATAATAAAGGTTTCTGCGTAATTGAGAGGGATCACAACCAGAAGATAACAAAATTATGTTGAATGCTCCTAAACTACTTGAGGCTAAAGAAATCTTTAGATAAGTGGATATAAAATTAGCCTATCAAAGATTGAAAGGGAGCAGCTTGATCAGCAGATTTGCAGAGTCAATTCTGGATTGTGGCAATACAAGATTGAACCTTATGAACGCAGTACTATTGCAAATTCATATTCCGTCAACTTGGTCCAGTCAATGCATTTTGATACACCCAAATCTGGAGGTCCCAATTCATCATTATTGATGGTAGTAGACAATGGTCCTCAGATTTGTGAGATCTTAAATCAAAACAAGCAACATGACGATACTGCTTCTTTGCAATGCCGGAATTTATTAAGCCATCCAAATATAAGACATGGAGACAATCTGATCTCTTGAAATGCTTCGGGTATTACCTTTATCACAGTAAGTGGACATATGTGCTAACGAACCTAGAGCACTGAAGAGGCCATGCTCAGGGGTAAGTAAACCTGTTTAAGAGTCAATTTATTCTTCGAGCAGAAGTATGGATACTAATGTGCAGTCTTTATTACTTGCAGTTGATTTAAATTGCAGTGCATTATCTCCAAATTTTCTTTGTGTGATTCACTATTGAAAATACCTAGGTTCCAGCTTCCAATCAGTTTTCCTTTTAAATTAAAATTACTTAATCATTACGTATGGGAAAACGTGTTGTGCCATGTGTAGCTGTAGGTGTACATGCTCTGCATATTCTCCTGCCATCTAGTGTTGGGCTCAGACGTGTACAGCTTGTTTTTTCTTTTTAAACGTCTTTCGAGTCTTGAGGTGTAGTGACTTCTCCTATGACCGGTAATGCACCTGGACATTGGCTCCATTGTTGGATTGTTTTCTTCCGCCGTCTGGTTCAGAATGCATTTCTAAAGTTCTGAGTCAATGCATTGTGGTGTGGTCATCAAGGCCTTTCTATTCTTCCTCTCCTGTTGGCAAGAGACAATCGTGTGTTTTCTAATTGTTCATATCCCCCTTTGTTCCATCGGTTCTGTGTCAGGGAAAATGTCAATGCATCCTTCGGGGCCTCACCCCCTTGAATCATTTTCATCTGCCTTTAAGTAAAAAGATTGACATAGCAGGGAAATAGGTGACCACTCAATCTGCCACTCGCTGGTGCACACCACTTCGGTTGGCTTACTTTTCAGGTATGACAGGGACTCGTGCGATGAGATGGGGGACCTGATCCAGTATAGGCAGAAGGGACAAGAATTAGTTGCAGAGAGTCAGATTATTTCCAGATTCACCATCATGTGTGCTCTGGATGGGGCTTACACTGCTGCCAAGCATACTCATTTGCTGTTGTGGCTGGCTCCGTGTCTCTGGCCCAGTAGCATCGATCAACCTGTCCTTTACTGGGGAACACCTCTTCAGGGTTCAGGTAGATTCGATGCTTGAAAGGATCAAGAAGGGCACAGCTAAGACACTGGAGGATCTTCAGTTCCTATCACCATGTGGGTCCTTTCATAGGTCCCAGTTTTGTGGCAGCACCAAAGTCACCTCTCCAGACACTTCCACCTTGGATCAGAGGCAGCATCCGCAACCCTCCAGAGTTTACTCCAGGGGTACCTATAGAGGGAATAACTCCATAGGCAGGGCAAAGGGAGCCGTTCCCACCAAACAGCAACTCTCCCTCTCTCACAACCACACACCTGTCGGGGGATGACTGCAGGGGTTCATCACACATTGGCTATGCATCGCTCAGACCAATGGGTCCTTTCCAACCTAGAACTGGGTTACTTTCCACAGAACATCAGTACCTCCTCTAAGAAGATGTACATGCACTCCTATTCTAAGGGGGCTTCGAGTCTGTGTCAGCACACCAACAGGACAAATGGGTGTACCCCCTATACTTTTAGATCCCCAGGAAAGATAGGTCCCTCAGGCCATTACTTGACCTCAGGCCCCTTAACAAGTATCATCCAGCAATACAAAAGAGAGCGGCTAAAGAAATACAGGAGGTTCGGAAACAAAGTCCTGGTCGTGTGTATAGTGCTCCCATCAAACATGTATATAAAAAAATATACACAGTTCCATTACCAGAGTATGCGCTTCTAATTCACAGGTTCCTGGAAGTTCAATTATTTGAAAGCAAGAGCCCTCACTCACCATCCGGTGACATGCTTCATCATAGGGCTGTGCTCCTCGTCAAGCCGGCACTGCAATGCCTAAAAGGGCCCCACAGGAGGGCTCTTTGCCGGAGATATTTAAAGATGGTAACCAGCCGGTCAAAATATACTGGTACAGGATTGGTATGAGAGAAAACTACTGTTAAAAATGACTAGAGGTCAAACATAATTTATTGCGATACCCGACCTCTGTCATGATTAAAATCAAGAGTATGGGGAGAAAATAAAATAAGGTCTAAACTCCCCAAAAAATGTGTCTCAGGTTATCACTAAGGGCCAGATGTAGGAAAAATCCAAATTGCGACTTGCAATTTGCGAGTCCCTGCGACTCGCAAATTGCAAGTCGCAATTTGGTATGCAGAAAGGTGTCTCAGACACCTTCTGCAACTCGCAATGGGGTCGCAAAGACCCACCTCATTAATATTAATGAGGTGGGTTGCAGTTTGCGACCCTATTGCGAGTATGGGCACTCACGGGGATGGTGGCCTGCTGGAGACAGCAGACCACCATGTCCGTGACTGCTTTTTAATAAAGCAGTTTTTTTTTTCAAAGTGCAGCCCGTTTTCCTTAAAGGAAAACGAGCTGCACTTTGAAAAAAAAAAATGAAACCTTTAGTTTCTGATTTTTTCAGGGCAGGTAGTGGTCCCTTGGACCACTGCCTGCTCTGAAAAAATATATTTTTTTATCCAGTCACAAAGGGGAAGGGGCCCCATGGGGACCCCTTCCCGTTTGCGACTGGGTTACCATCCACTTCAAGTGGATGGTAACTGCGATTCCATTTGCGACCGCTGCAGTTAGGGTGGCCTCCTGTGGCATGTTGGTGTACAGTGCTTCATCCTCAAGGCATATCAACATATCAGTGGTGCCTGTGTTGTTAATGTCTTATAATAATATCAAGGTGTCTTTCAATAAAGTCTAGGTCTTTTCGACAATGGGTTGAAAGAAGAAATCACAGAATTTGGAAAGGGGTTCCAAAAGGGATCGTATCCCGGATACAATTGGACAACCAGGAGGAAGGGTGCCTTTATGGATCTTTGGGAGACAGTAAAAATAGGGTATTTTAGGATTGTTAGTATCTAAGAACTCTGCTTCTTATTGAGTGATCCAACCAGCTAACTCCGCTTCAGTGATCATCCCACGACTCGTGCGTTGCAAGTGAAAGGTAGGGTCGGTAGATATGGGTTCATAGTATTTGCTGTCACTGACTAATCTGAGGCACTCTTGTCTGTAGAAAGCGGTGTCAAGCACTACAATAGCGCCACCTTTGTCTGCGGGCTTGATGGTGATATCTGGGTTGTGGGATAGAGTGGATCGCTGCCCTTTCCAATCTTGATATATTCTGAAAAGGATGTGAGGATCCCAGGTGTTCGACTTCATGACGCACTGCCTTTTCAAACGTGAGTACTTCTATCAGGACCACAGTAGAGGGAGGCATAAAAGTAGATGGATTCCTCAGATTGGTGTCACCCCTCAGGTTAGGTGGAGGGCGGTCTTTGAAGAAAATGTGTAACCGGACCTTCCGGAACAGGACTGTAATCTCACAGTTCAATCGGAACTAGTCTTCCTTGGGGGTTGGTACAAAGCCCAATCCTTTCTCGAGAGCTGACAATTCTGATGGAGAGAGAAGGGTACCCGATAGATTGAGAACTAAGGTTTCTTTTGTGGTATCACACTGCGACTCCTGGTTATCATTTGTGGTTCTTCCTGCGCCCAATGAACGCTTCTGCCTCTTCTGTTTCTGCCTCGGCCTCTTCCTAAAAAAGGATTGTAGTTGTAGTGTCACTGGGGTTGAAAGAAGGGGGAAAATGGAGCTTGTTGCCAAGGCGATATTTGTTGGTGAGGGAACGGCGGGTTAAAAGGTATCGGGGGAGCATAACAATTCTGGTTAGATCTATGTCCCTCATCACTGCTCCATTCATCTGAACTTGAACTGTAGTGAGATGCCCGTGGTTTACGTTGAGGGACATCAGAATCATCTGAGGTCTCAGGGACTCCTTCACAAGGAAGATCTTGGGATGTACAATCTACTCATGACTACTTCCTATAATATGCTGCTGGCTCAACCTGTAATTTCCATGACAGATGCTCCTTATCTAATAACTTTCTGTTTCATATCACACTTAGACCATATTGGACCATGCAAGCTTCATGCTTTCCCCGATGGGGCCCATCCACTAATATGAGGAGGGTAAGCATGTGTGGCATATTTGCCTTTGTGTGTGTGTATATATATATATATATATATATATATATATATATATATATATATATATATTTATATTTATATATATATATATATAAATAAAAAAAATCCTCACTGTTTTTTGTTGCACATCACGGAAGGGAGATCTCACGAGTATGTGGCTTTGATGTGTTGACACCGTGCACACTATTGAATGTATTGATACTTGTTTACAAATTGTGTTTACTCTGTCCTATATTCTAGGTTCCTGCTAAATATGATTTCCCCGAATATGGGTGATTCTTTTTAAGTATTAGGTAGGTGTATTGGTCCTGAAGAATTGCGCCAGATCATTTAGACTACTAAGCGAGAAACATGTTGACCACAATTTAAGAGTAGTACAGGGGATCCTGTACCTACTGTCACTATACTCCAAGACCAGGGACTTAGTGATAACCTGAGACACATTTTTTTGGGAGTTTAGACCTTATTTTATTTTCTCCCCATACTCTTGTTTTTAATCATGACAGAGGTCGGATATCGCAATAAATTCTGTTTTACCTCTAGTCATTTTTAACAGTATTTTTCTCTCATACCAATCCTGTACCAGTATATTTTGACCTGCTGGTTACCATCTTTAAATATCTCCGGCAAAGAGCCCCCCCTGTGGAGCCCGTCAGGCATTGCAGTGCCGGCCTGACAAGGAGCACAGCCCTATGATGAAGCATGTCACCGGATGGTGAGTGAGGGCTCTTGCTTCAAATATTTGAACTTCCAGGAACCTGTGAATTAGAAGCGCATACTCTGGTAATGGAACTGTGTATATTTTTTTATTTACACCCTAAACAAGTACACATCCACATGGTCATGCTCCAGGACGTCATATTTCTGCTGCAACTAGGCCACTTAATGACCCCCCTTACCTGAAGAAGGCCACATTCCCATCCATTGTGCGAACCATCACTACCTCAGGTTTGTGGAAAGTGTACAGCACTTCTGGTTCAAACCTTTCCCCTTCGGGGTAACTACAGCACTCAGAGTTTTTACAAAGTGCCTTGCAGTGGTAGCTGTTCATCTCCGGAGGAGGAGCATCCATGTCTTCCCATACCTCAATAACTGGCTGATCAAGATAATTTAGCCCTAACCCAGACCATCTTAGATCTTTTACACAATATCAGTTTCTCTATCAATGTGATTAAGTCCCACCTCCTACCCTTTCAGATACAGCCCTTCTTAAGGGCAATCCTCTATTCCGCCACTGGGAACACGTAGGAGGCTGGCCTGGCTTATAGTGGGTACCTGATGGTACTTACACCTTGTGCCAGGACCAGTTATCCCTTATTAGTAGATTAGTAGTGTTCCCGCAGCTTATGCTGATAGAGGTAGCTATAGCAGAGCAGCTTAGGCTGAACTAGGCGACATGCAAAGCTCCTACTATACCACTTACATCATATAGATACTATATCATAGGATACACAATACTCAGGGTTACTAAAAATAAAGGTGCTTTATTTTAGTGACATTGTGCCAAAAATATCTCGGAGGCTGCATTGTGTCTTTTTAAAAGATCAAGAAGTGAGGCCATATAAATAGTGAGCTCTGGGGTAGTCCAAATCCTTAACCAAAAAAGTAAATGTCTTAATGCTAACGTATCTGAGATACGATTACAACCAAGGTCCAAAAAGATGGGAATCAGAGGAGTACTACAAGTAGTGCTCTAGCAAAGCTATTTTCACTCACAGACAGTTTGGAAGCTTTACAGAATCCCTACACCTCAGCGCCATAGATAGCAACATTTTGTGCTTTTACCAAATAGATCTTAATAGCTGGAGAAACTGCTTTCATGGCAGTACTTTTATGCAGGTACAAAATGGCTCCTATTCTATATTGGGGAAGAGATACACTTTCACTGACCTAATCTTCCCAATATAATTTATTGGAAATCCTCACGCCCAAATAGTCTATTGAGCTAACTTTATCCAAAGGAACCCCAGCTATAGTAATAGTGCATCTCGTGGCTGGTCTTTGGCTAAACACCATCAGTTTAGTTTTGCTGACATTGAGTTCCAACCCACGATCTGCTTAAAGCTGTAAACTTATTAACAATGGTCTGGAGCCCTATTGGAGTCTTATAGATGAAGAGGGAGCCATCCGCAAAGAGTAGTATAGGGATTCTTTTAGCATTTAGGGAGGGAGCATCGTTCTGACAATGAGACACAGCTTGAGCCACCTCATTTATATATAAAGTGAATAATGTTGGTGCCAGGACACACCCTTGGTGAACCCCCGCTGGATGGGTATATTGTCTTTTAATTCCCCCTGATTACCCCATCTCACCTGAGCATATGTACCCTCGTGTAGGTGCTGTAAAAGATGGATTATGTTCCCTGGAGTACTTATTTTGTGTAAAACACCCCACAATTTCTCTCTAGGGACCATATCAAAAGCAGACCGAAGATCCACAAAAACAATGTATACATTTTGTTTGGCAAGGGTTACATATTTCTAATAGAGGAATGTCAACCTAAAGACTTGATCAACTGTGTACTTTTGGAGCGGAAACCCACCTGGAGTGGCGACATCGCATATTAAACATCAGCCCAATCCACCAACCTATCCAAAAGCTGTTTTGCAAAACTGTTTGGGAGATTATCAATAAGGCTGATGATTCTGTAGTTAATAGGGGAACTCACTTCAGCCTTCTTGTAAATAGGTATTATTTCGGCCCCTTTCTCAGATTTGTCTAAATCCCCCGGTATCTTATCGGGGCCTGGGGCTTTATAAGATTTGAAGGAATCGATTGCAGCAATAGTTTCCCCCAAGGTAAAGACAATGTGATTGTCGAAATTACAAGCATCCATTCCTAGGTCGTCTGACAGTAAATGCATTTTAGCCAGCTGTTGGGGAAAAGAATTGTGGGTTGGAGAATTGCAAAACAATGCATAAAGATTAGAAAAGTGGTCACCAAGCTCTCTGGTTGAATATGAGTACAGATTGTGCTCCTACCCTCCCTGTCTATAACTTCCAAAAAGTCACATCATTGTGTCTAGTTGCATCAAGCATATTCAGCCAGATTGAGTCTTCCCAACTTTTCTTTGCCTGTGCTATAGCCCCATTACAGGCTAGTCTGGCTGTTCTGATCACCCCCTGTGAACGAGACACAATAGCTGACTTTAATGCTAATTTAGCCTTAGAGCAATCCTTATTAAACTACTCCCTTGTTTTATATGTAACAGCAGTTTGCTTGGAGGTGATCTTCTTATAGAAGATATTCTGTAATTCATGTACCAGCATCTCGTGGATGCTGAAAATTGGGATATTTCTGACCTCATGCTCTTCGTAATTAGCCATGGCATCCACAAACAATTTATAAATCTCCTTGATCAAGTATGGATTGGACATCCCTTTTGACCAGCTAACACGTTTATAATTATTGGCCACAAGTGGCTCTGGGACCATGGTATAGTGAGTGTTCTGAAACCTCCTAAAGTCACTACTATAAAATGTAAGGAGCAAGGGATTATGATCACTATTGTGGCGAAAATCAACCCTCATATCTTCCAACATCAGCCACATCCTAACATCCACTAGGATATAGTCAATGACACTAGTAGATTGACCATGCTTAAAGGTGAGGGCGATGCTTGAATCGGAGCGCATACAACCGTTATAAGCCCAGAGCCCACACTTGAAACACAATTATGTCAACTGGAGGGCAGCACGGGAGCGAATACACACTCATTCGCTCGTCAGTTGTGGGATGCCCCAATATTCATCCTCTTCAGCCGTTAGACCGCTGTTTATGGAGGAGGGTTCAAATGTGCAATTCATGTCCCCTGAAACCACTAACTTGGTAGAAAAATATAAATTGTCCGTGAATTGAATTAGCTGAGCCTAGGTCCGAGACTCTATCCCCCACGACACTGACTTGGCATATACATTGATTACTATTACCTTAAAACCTCGATTAAATTCAAACTGGACACCTAATATATCAGGGGAGTTTATTCTTAGTGCTGAGTGATTGCACTGCAGTTTCTTGTTTAGCAATGTCAGTAGACCCCCCCCCCTTAGCCCAACCAGTGCCCCCATCTGCAGGTTGGGCCGCTACACAATAGGATGAAAAAACATCCAGGATGACTGGGCCCTCGGCCCAAGTCTCCTGGAATATGCATACATTGTGCTTGTTAATGTAGGTGGCCCACTCTGGATCCAGCAATTTGCTGCCTAGCCCGGCCAGATTTCAGGACATGATAGATAGTTCAGTACTATTTTCCAAAACTCTAAACCCAGGATGCTGAACTTCCCTGCAAGTAACTGACTCATCTAACACCCTGCACCTGCCCGCAGAGACCAAAACTGGGGTTGATGGATTGGAATCAGTGGATAGTCAGTCAACATCTGTTAGTGTGTTAGTATTGTGGGTAGACTGTTGGCGGCCGGAGAGAGATTAAGTCTAATACCAACCCCCCTAGAATTCCTAAGATAACAAGTACGCAGTTCAAAATCAATGAGGTTATCCACTAACAACCTATCCACAAGACAGATAGAAATAAAATCGAAATTTGAGCCTGGCTGACTGTCTTCCCACCTCTAGAATATCGGCTCGAATATGAGAAAGGGAGTTGTGCTGAGCTCTCAGCCAATAGATGACATTGTTTATCAGAGAATCCTGTGTTTCCAAAGACCCTGGTGGCAACTTTGGTACCCCAGCCATGTAGATGGTGCCTCCTATTCTCCCTATACCTTGGGCCTGTTTCTTGGATGTTGGCCATCTCGTTTCAGCCCACTGTAAGGCAGTTTGATGTGTTGTAGAAAAGGCTTCTCCAACTAACACAGTGGTACTGGCCACCCTGTGAAGGCCCTGTGTATGGTCAACGTATTGAGCTTCATCGGGGCTGGCATACCCGGTAAGATTCCTGCCCTTGACTACACTTACGTCTATTGGCCTCAAGATGGGCCTGTGTTCCTTCAGCATAAGGAACAGAAGTATTAATAAGGGGGGTATATTGACAGGCCATGAGTGATAATTGCCTGTTTGTAACCTGGGTTCAGACACATCAGTGTCAATGGACGTTCCCCCCGAGACAGGTACGGTCCCACCCATACTTGGCCTGGGGCACCTACACCCACATATCTGCCCAGATTCCCCTGTGAATTCGTTCAACAGCATCAGCACCAGACTCTTAACTTCATCAAGTTTCTGGTGAACGGATGCCAGATCAGAATTGCTACACCGTGGCGGCAGCCTTCCCATGCCCACAGAAATATTAGCCACGGCATTGTCATCAACACATATTCCAGTGCATGCACTACTAACAGTATCACAGGTCCTTCATTTTCTAGCAGTGGAACATACCGATTAGAACACAAAATATTCTGGATCACCAGGACCTCAGGGCGGAGAGCCTCTTCTCCTGCAGAATGGCCACCTGTGGCACACAGCAATGCGTCCAAGCCACTACACTGGGTACTAGTCGGCACAAGGGATGGAACTTGAGACCCTACCTTTTGATCAAACTCCCTGGAAGATTTGGCACATGCAGTGTTTTTTTAAAACATGTCAGGAATTTTTTGGGCAGGATTGCCACAATTTGTAGGTGATAGGTTCGAATTTCTTCTCAAAATGGCCTCCACTTCTTCGACTAAAATGTCAATGTCCTCTAGGGTGTTGTTATCCTTGTTACCCAAAGAGCTAGTTTTGTTACTTGTATTTTTTGAACTGCTAGTATGTACAAGGGCATCCACAGCTTTACGTATCCCCATTTCCTAATTAACATCGGGGAATAAAATGGGAGTAGGATGGATCAAATTCTGAAAACCAATACCTGGAGTGTGAACTTGCTTCTCAGCAGCTGGATGGAAACGCCCAGCCTATGACGGGTGAAGACGGGCCCGTCTTGGCCAGGTCTTTGCCCGAGCACGCACCCGGATGCGTCCCGCACTGCGGGGACCGGTGACGCTTTAATAGCGCGAGTCAAAGGCGGTGGCTGAGAGCAGGGCAGCCAGGGGGACATAGTCCCACCCGAAGCAACAGCATGGCCCAGTAAGGTTTCCCTGCAGCCGTGCTTCCAGCGCTGCGTCCAGCGGCGCTGCTGGGAATGGTGACGCTTTAATAGTGCAAGTCGTAGGCGGTGGCTGAGAACTAGAGTGTCATAGAGTGGAAAGGTGTTGAGTGGACTAACATGGCACAGAATGGAGTAGAGTGGAGTGACATCGAGTGTCATGTAGTGGTGTATAGTGGAGTGGCGTAGAGGGTGTTTTGTTGAGTGGAGTAGAGTGAACTAGAGTGGAGTAGATTGTCAGAGTGGTGTGGCATTGAGTGAAATAGTGTATGAGAGTGGAATGCATAGAGTGGAGTGCACTGTAGAGCTGAATGGCGTAGAGTGGAGTGGCATAGAATGGTGTATCATGGAGTAGTGTGTCATTGAATAGAGTGGAGTAAAGTGGCATGGAACGGCAGAGAGGGAGTTGTGTAGAGTGTTGTAGAGTGGAGTAGCGCATCATAAAGTGGAGTAGAGTTAAATTGAGTAGAGCATCATAGAGTATCTTGGAATGGAGTGTTGCAGAGTGGAGTGTCATAGAGTGGAGTAGAGTGACCTAGAGTAAAGTAGCATAAACGAGAGGGATGCAAAGAAAATTGACCTAGAGTGCAGTGGTGTAGAGTAAAGTGGTGCAAAGTAAATAGCAATAGCATAGAGTGGAGTTGCGTAGAGTAGATTGTTTTCAAGTAGAGTGAAGTGGCATAGAATGGAGTGATGTAAGGTAGAGTGCAGAGGTGTAGAGTGCAGTGGCATAGAGCAGAGTGGTGCAGAGTGCGGTGGTGTGGACTGCAGTGGTGCAGTATGACTTAGAGTGGGGTACAGTGATGCAGAGTTTACTGGCGTAGAGTGCAGTTGAGCGGCATAGAGTGCAGTGGCATAGAGTTAATTGGCATAGAGCAGAGTGGTACAGAGTAGAGTGGTTCTGAGAGCAGCGGCATAGAGTACAGTGGTGCAGAGTAGAACATAGTGGCATAGAGTACAGTGGTGCGGGGTAGTAGGGGTAGAGTGCAGTGGCACAAAATGCATTGAGATGGAGCGCAGTGGTGTAAAGTGGTACAGAGTGGTGTGAAGTGGCACAGCATCTATTGCAGTAGCGTAGAGTGGAGTGGCGTGGAGGGGAGTGGAGTGGCATAGAGTGCAGTGGCATAGAGTAGATTGTTTAAGAGTAGAGTGAAGTGGAGCAGAGTGGATTGGTGCAGGGTAGAGTGCAGTGGCATAGAGTAGTGGTGTAGAGTAGAGTCACATAGAGTTCAGTGGTGTAGAATGGAGCTGGGTCGCATAGAGTGCAGTGGCGTGGAGTAGATTGTTTCATTACAGACTGAAGTGGCGTAGAGTGGAGTGCTGCAGGGTAGAGTGCAGTGTCGCAGAGTGGAATAAAATGGAGTGGTGCAGAGTAGACCAAAGTGGTGCATAGTAGACGGAAGTGGCACAGAGAGGAGTGGTGTAGAGTGCATTTATGTAGAGTGCTGCAGAGTAGAATGCAGTGTCAGAGTAGATTATTTCAGAGGAGACTGAAGTGTCATAGGGTACAGTGCAGTGGTGTAGAGTGCAGTGGCATAGAGAGCAGTGTTGCAGAGTAGAGTGGCATAGAGTGAAGTGGCCTAGACTGGAATGGTTTACAGTGCAGTTGCGAAGAGTGCAGGTGTGCACAGTAGAGTGGGGTAGAGTGCACTGGTGTAGAATAGAGAGGCATAGAGTGCAGTGGTGCACAATAGATGAGAGTTATGTTGGGTGTAGTGATGTAGAGTGCATTGTGTAGGAGGCTGGCCTGGTTTGTAGTGGGTACCAAAAGCACTTACACCTTATACAAGGTCCAGTTATCCCTTAGTGAAATGTAGTCAGTGTCTAGCAGCTAGCCTGTCTAGAGGTAGCTTGTAGCAGAGCAGCCAAGCTGAACTAGGAGACATGCAAAGCTCTTGCAATACCACTGTAGTCAAACAGTACTCCCACACATGAAAGAAAGTACTCAGTGGTACAAAAATAAAGCTACTTTATTTTGGTAACACAAATGCCAAAAGTACCTTAGGGACTATACTCCCTTAGTAGGTAAATAATATACACAGTATATACACTAGTATCCAAAAACTGGTAAGTATGTAGTCAAAAAAGCAAATAGTGAAAATCACAATAGGTTGCAATGGGCCTAGGGGGAACACAAACCATATACTAAAATAGTGGAATGCGAAGGTCGGTTTCCCACTTAGGCAAGTGTAGTGTGTAGAGGGGTGCTGGGAGTGTAAGAAAACACCAAAGGTAACTAACAGGCCCCACCCCAGAGCTCAGAAAAACAGGAATAAATCACAGTAAGTTTCCTGAAACACACAAGAAGTCGTGATAGAAGATTATGCAAGAACCAGAATAGACTGCAAGACGCCAACAATGGATTTCTGGACCTGAAGACCTGTGGAAGAAGGGGAGCAAGTCCAAGAAGCACTAAAGAGTACAGAGAGAGCAGGAGCCCCTGCTAACCTGAGGAAAGGTGCAAAAGGAGAACCATCAGTGAGACGACAAACTCAGTTATGCACCCAAGGAGACAGATGCGGGTTCCTGGTTGATGCAGACGATGTCTCATGCCAGATGGATGAATGCAGTCTGGTTTGTGTTGCTGGATTCCACCAACAAGATTTGGCGCACGCAAAGCTCATGGCTAGGGGAAAATGGCACTACCTGAGACCAGGAGGGACCTGGTGGCCTCTACCCAAGAGGGCGAGACAGAGAGGACTCTCAGAAGACCAGGCAGTGCACAGAGGAGTCCCACATCACGGGGACAAAGAAGGTGCTAATGGAGGTCCACGCAGCACGACACAAAGGGATCCCCTGCCCGCCAGACAACCACTCAGGAAGCTGTGCGTCCCAGGATGGAGTGCTGGAGGCCTAAGCTGTGCTGTGCACAAAGAACTTCTTGGAAGATCGCACACAAGCCTTAACAACTGCAAATCAAACGGTGCATGGGGGTACCGACTGTCAGGGTCACTTTAGTCCACCACCCATGTTGCTGGATTCACGCTAGTCATTTGGAGAGGGGACCCATGCCACCAGTCGTCGCTGCAGAGAGGTGCCTGCTGAAGCAGGGAAGTGGCACCGTCACTCCACAGGAGATTTCTTGGGTTCTTCTGGTGCAGGCTGAAGACAGGCAGTCCTGGGAGGATACACAACCTGAACACTGTTGCTGGCAGGAGCTGAAGGTACAATGTTGCCCTAGTTGTCTTTGCTTCTTTGTTGCCGTTTGTAGAGTTCCTGGAGGGTTCAGTTGCGGTTCCGTCAGTAGAAGATGATGTAAAAAATGTATAGGATTCTTGCTGGAGACTTGCAATCAAATCTGCAGAAACACCCAGAGGAGAGACACAAAATAGCCCTGAAAGGGGGATTGGGTACCTATCCAGGTAAGCACCTATCAGGGGCGGGCTCTGACGTCACCTGCTTGCACTGGCCACTCAGATGCTCCCAGAGTGCCCCACCACCTTGGAATTCTAGATGGCAAAACCTAGGGACCCTCTGGAGGATCTTTGGGAACCACCCCTGGGGTGTTGATGGACAGGGGAGTGGTCACTCCCCTTTCCTTTGTCCAGTTTCGCGCCAGAGCAGGGACTGGGGTTCCCTGAACAGGTGTAGACTGGATTATGCAAGGAGGGCACCATCTGTGGCCTTCAAGGCATTTCCAGAGGCTCTGGGAGGCTACCCCTCCCATGCCTGTAACACCTATTTCCAAAGGGAGAGGGTGTAACACCCCTCTGCCAAAAGAACTGCTTTATTCTGCCTTCCTGAGCTTGAGCTGCTCAAGCAGCAGGAGAGCAGAAACCTGTCTGAGGCGTGGCAGCAGCTGGGGCTGCCGTGAAACCCTGAGAAGGCTGGTATGGCGGTACTGGGAGTCCACTGTGGAGTTCCCAGAGTGCATGGGATTGTATAACTAGTATTGGGATCAGTATTGGAGTACAATTCCTAGTTGTTAGACATCTTACATAGCCATATTCGGGGTTACCACTGTGAAACTGGACATAGGTATTGACCTATGTCCAGTGCATGCGTCAAATGGCATCCCCGCACTCACAGGAAAATGGTTCTGGATGACGTGGGGGACCTCTGCTAGTGCAGGGGTGCCCTCACTCACAGGTACTTTGCATCCAGCCTTCAGGGTTGGAAGGACTGACATATAGGTAACTTATAAGTGACCTGGTGCAGTTTAAATGGCTGTGAAATGGTGCATGCACCATTTCACACAGGCTGCAATGGCAGTCCTGTAGAAGCCTTTCAATTATGCTCCCTATGGGTGGCAAAAGTAATGCTGCAGCCCATAGGGATGCCCTGGAACCCCAATGCCCTGGGTTCCTAGGTAGCATATACTAGGGACTTATAAGGGGTGACCATTATACCAATTTGGAGTGAAATACTGGGTTACCAGTATGTGGTGACAAATTTGGGAACATAGAGTGCATAAGCACTGGGGTCCTGGTTAGCAGGATCCTAGTGACACAGTCAAGCATACTGACAAAAACAGTGAAACATTGTAGGACGCTGGCCTGGTTTGTAGTGGGTACCTTGGGTTCTTAAACCTTATACCAGGTCCAGTTATCCCTCATTATTGAAGAAGTGTTCTAGCAGCTTAGGCTGATAGAGGTAGCTATGGCAGAGCATCTTAGGCTAAACTAGGAGACATGCAAATCTCATGCAATACCACTTATTATTACACAGTACTTATACACAAGTAAAGACAACACTCCGTGTTACCAAAAATAACAGTAGGTATTTGGGTGACACAGTACCAAAAATATCTTAGAGACAATACTCCTTCTGGAGGTAAGTATTATACACAATATGAACACTAGACACGAAAATAAGGTAAGTACTTAGACATAGAATAGTGCAAACAATAGGAAATGCTATAGAATGCAATGGGAGAAAATAAGTCTAGGGGCAACACAAACCATATACTAAGAAAGTGGAATGCAAATGACTAATTCCCCCCTAGATTAGTGTAGTGCGTGTAGAATCACTGGGATAGTAAGAATACAGTAAAGGTAAGTAAATTACCCCACCCCAGACCCCAAAAAAGCAGGAGTAAAGTACTGCAAGTTTCCTTAGGACACACTACACCTTGTGATATGGATTATTGCAGTAACCAACCAAGTCTGCAAACAACGACTGCTGGATTCCTGGACCTGAAGACATGCAAAAGAAGGGGACCAAGTCCAGAAGTCAAAAGAAATTCTAGGAAGGACAGGAGCCCCTGCCAACCCAGAAGAGGGTGCAAAAGAAGAGTCCCCGGTTGGACGAAGACTGCAGGAATGCACACTGGGAAGATGCCAGCGGGTTCCTGCTTGTTGCAAAAGATGTCTCACGACGTGAAGATGGGTGCAGACGTGATTTCGTGTTGGAAGTCGCCAACAAGCCT
Source organism: Pleurodeles waltl (assembly GCF_031143425.1). NCBI lineage: Eukaryota > Metazoa > Chordata > Amphibia > Caudata > Salamandridae > Pleurodeles > Pleurodeles waltl. The sequence continues at coordinate 1,220,580,564 of NC_090440.1, forward strand.
TGGTTATATGCATTTTGCGTCAAAATGGCGCTGGCTGGACCCAGGAGGGACCAGGGGGCCTCAGATCTGTTTGAGGAGGAAGAGGGTGCTCTCAGCTCTTTAGAGAGCCCTCAGGATGCAAGGCAGCACCCACAGGAGTCCCAGGACACAGGGATAAAGGAGGTGGAAAACACAGTTGGTGCAGCACAAAAAAAGGAAGGTCCCACGCCGCCGGAGAACAACTCAGCGAGTTGAGCGTCGCAGGATGGAGTGCTGGGGACCTGGGCCAGGCTGTGCATGAAGGGATTTTGCAAATAGTGCGCAGAGGCCTCAGGAGGTGAAGAAGACACAGTTCACAGGGGTACTGTTGCTATCACGGAAGACAAGGTCTTACCTCCTCCAAATTGCATCAGCAGGACCTCAGGACAGTCCGTTGATGGTGCTCACCCTCTATGCAGGGGAGTGCCTCAGTCACCCGACAGGAGATTTCTTTGGTCCTTCTGGTGAAGGATAAAGACAGGGAGTCTTCAGAGCGTGCACACCATGGAAACTGTTGCAGTTGCTGGTTGCAGAGGAAAGGTATCCCTTGTGGATACTTTGTTGCTGTTACAGCAGTTCCTGGAGCAGGCTGCGGTTGATCTGAGGTCAGAGGATGAAGTAGTAGTTGCAGAGGATTCCTAAAGGAGTGGTCACTCCCCTTTAATTTGTCCAGTTTCGCACCAGAGCAGGGGAAAACGAGTCCCTGAGCCGGTGTAGACTGGCTTATGCAAGGAGGACACCATCTGTGCCCTTCAAAGCACTTCCAGAGGCTGGGGGAGGCTACCCCTCCCCAGTCTGTAACACCTGTTTCCAAAGGGAGAGGGTACAACACGCTGCTCTCAGAGGAAATGCTTTGTTCTGCCTTCCTGGGACTTAGCTGCTCAGACCCCAGGAGGGCAGAACCCTGTCTGTGAGGTGGCAGCAGCTGGTAGTCTTCTTGCTACTTTGTTGCGGTTATGCAGGCGTCCTGGAGCAGTCAGCGGTCGATCCTTGGCAGAAGTCGAAGAGAGAAGTGCAGAGGAACTTTGGTGAGCTCTTGCATTCGTTATCTGAGGAGAAACCCACAGGAGAGACCCTAAATAGTTCTATGAGGGGGATTGGCTACCTTATCAGGTAAGGACCTATCGGGAGGGGTCTCTGATGTCACGTGCTGGTACTGGCCACTCAGAGGCCTCCAGAATGCCCCCACACCTTGCAAAGCAAGATGGCTGAAGTCTGGGACACACTGGAGGAGCTCTGGGCACCACTCCTAGGGTGGTGAATGACAGGGGAGTGGTCACTCCCCTTTAATTTGTCCAGTTTCGCACCAGAGCAGGGCTGGGGGGATCCCTCAACTGGTGTAGACTGGCTTATGCAAGGAGGGTACCAACTGTGCCCTTCACACCTATTTCCAAAGGGAGATGGTGTAACACCCTCAATCAGAGGAAATCCTTTGTTCTGCCTTCCTGGGACTGGGCTGCCCAGACCCCAGGAGGGCAGAAACCTGTCCGAGGGTTGGCAGCAGCTGCAGCTGCCAGAAAACCCCAGAGAGCTAGTTCGGCAGTACCCGGGCTCTATGCTAGAGACCCGGGTATGCTTGGAATTGTCCCCCCAATACCAGAATGGTATTGGGGGGGGGACAGTGCCATGATCCTAGACATGTTACATGGCCTTGTTCGGAGTTACCATTGTGACGCTACAGTTCATTTACAGACATTTAAATTTTGTTCTGCGCTAGAAAAAATTGGCATTTTACAGCCTTCCTCAAGCAAACCTGCAGTGGCCAGCATGATTGCCACATAAATCCTCTTATGGTGAAGTCGAAGAAAGAAAAGTAAACACCAAGATCCCTGGAAGACAGAGCTGGACATTTGGCTTATGTGTTTGAATGCACAGCAAATGTGACAAGATAAGAAACAGTACTGGTGGAAGAATACAGTAAATAGGGTTTGGGCAGCTGAAGGGAAAAACTCAAGATGGACAGTCTAAAATAAATAGCAACTAGAAAGCAAGCAAATGTGAGTTACAAACCACAAAATCAATGGTAAGCAATGCATGGAATGCATTCACAAGGGAGATATCTGAATGTCCTCAAGATGTCGTTAGCAAACCAGATAGCTGCACTGTTTAGTAGGCTTAAACCATGAAAGGGCGCTCATGTGCTATATTCATAGGACAAAATCATTTTGTAAGACAGAACAACTATTGGTCACCGAAACTAACTACACAAAGACATGCCATTTCAAAAGCAATAGTAGCTCAGTTACTAATCATTTGCATTCAAATCTGCTGTAGCAGGGGCAAATGGCATCCACTGCTATACCTAGACCACATTCTACATGTAAGAAAGTAGCCTCCAAAGCCTTTTTGGGCAATATCCCAAAAGCTGACATATGTAAGGCAGCTACTTGGTCTCCCCCCACACGTTCACCAAACACTACTCTGTAGATTGTAGGAGGCTGGCCTGGCTTGTATTGGGTACCGGAGGTACTTACACCTTGTGCCAGGTCCAGTTACCCCTTATTAGTGTAGAAGAGGTGTTTCTAGCAGCTTAGGCTGATAGAAGGTAGCTATGGCACAGCAGCTTAGGCTGAACTAGGAGACATGTAAAGCTCCTACTATACCACTGGTGTCATATGCACAATATCATAAGAAAACACAATACACAGAAGTACTAAAAATAAAGGTACTTTATTTTTATGACAATATGCCAAAAGTATCTCAGTGAGTACCCTCAGTATGAGGATAAGTTATATACACAAGATATATGTACACAAACCAAAATTATGCAGGTAATAGCAAGAAAAGTAATGCACGCAGTGTAAAATTACAGTAGATTGCAATAGGAGCACATAGGTATAGGGGCAACACAAACCATATACTCCAAAAGTGGAATGCGAACCACGAATGGACCCCAAACCTATGTGAGCTTGTAGAGGGTTGCTGGGGACTGTAAGAAAACAGTGAGGGTTAGAAAAATAGCCCACCCCAAGACCCTGAAATGTAGGTGTAAAGTGCACCTACTACCCCCAGAGAGCACAGAAGTCGTAATAGGGGGATTCTGCAGGAAGAACAAACACCAGCAATGCAACAACAGTGGATTTCCGGACCTGAGTACCTGTAAGACCAGGGGACCAAGTCCAATAGTCGCAACAGTGTCGAGAGTGGGCATGAGCCCAGGAAATGCCAGCTGAGGGTGCACAGAAGCTGCCACCTGTTGGAAGAAGCTTGGAGAAAGAAGAGAGCTAGGAACTTCTCCTTTGGAAGACGGATGTCCCACGTCGCGATGAAGCTTGCAGAAGTGTTCCCACGCAGAAAGACTGCAAACAAGCCTTGCTAGCTGCAAGGGTTGCGGTAGAGGTTTTTAGTGCTGCTGTGGCCCAGGAGGGACCAGGATGTCGCCACTTGGAGGAGGAGACAGAGGGGGTGGCCAGCAAGTCAGGGAGCCCTCACAGAAGCAGGCAGCACCCGCAGAAGTACCTGAACAGGCACTTGGAAGAAAAGTGAACCAGAGTCCACCCGAAGTCACAAAAGGGAGTCCCACGACGCCGGAGGACAACTCAGATGGTTGTGCACTGCAGGACGGAGTGTCGGGGACCCAGGCGTGGCTGTGCATGAAGGAAATCCTGGAAGAGTGCACAGGAGCCGGAGCAGCTGCAAATCACGCTGTACCCAGCAATGCAGTCTAGCGTGGGGAGGCAAGGACTTACCTCCACCAAACTTGGACTGAAGAGTCACTGATCTGTGGGAGTCACTTGGACTGAGTTCCTGAGTTCCAGGGACCACGCTCGTCGTGCTGAGAGGGGACCCAGAGGACCAGTGATGCAGTCTTTTGGTGCCTGCGGTTGCAGGGGGAAGATTCCATCGACCCACGGGAGATTTCTTCAGAGCTCCTGGTGCAGAGAGGAGGCAGGCTACCCCCAGAGCATGCACCACCTGGAAACTGTCAAGAAAGCCGGCAGGATAAAGCGATACAAGTTTGCTAGTAGTGGTCTTGCTACTTTGTTGGGGTTTTGCAGGCGTCCTGAGCAGTCAGCGGTCGATCCTTTGGCAGAAGGTGAAGATGGCGATGCAGAGAAACTCTGGTGAGCTCTTGCATTCGTTATCTCGTGAGATCCCCAAAGCAGAGACCCTAAATAGCCAGAAAAGGAGGTTTGGCTACCTAGGAAGGAGGATTGGCTACCAAGAAGGAGCCTCTGACATCACCTGCTGACACTGGCCACTCAGAGCAGTCCAGTGAGCCACAGACACCTCGGTTTCCAAGATGGCAGAGGTCTGGGACACACTGGAGGAGCTCTGGGCACCTCGCCTGGGAGGTGCAGGTCAGGGGTGTGGTCACTCCCCTTTCCTTTGTCCAGTTTCGAGCCAGAGCAGGGCTGGGGGATCCCTGAACCGGTGTAGACTGGCTTTTGCAGAGATGGGCACCATCTGTGCCCATCAAAGCATTTCTAGAGGCTGGGGGAGGTTACTCCTCCCCAGCCTTCATACCTATTTCCAAAGGGAGAGGGTGTTACACCCTCTCTCAGAGGAAGTCCTTTGTTCTGCCTTCCTGGGTCAGGGCTGCCTGGACCCCAGGAGGGCAGAAACCTGTCTGAGGGGTTGGCAGCAGCTGCAGTGGAGACCCCGGAAAGGCAGTTTGGCAGTACCTGGGTTCTGTGCTAGAGACCCGGGGGATCATGGAATTGTCCCCCCAATGCCAGAATGGCATTGGGGGGACAATTCCATGATCTTAGACATCTTACATGGCCATGTTCGGAGTTACCATTGTGACGCTGTACATAGGTAGTGACCTATGTACAGTGCACGTGTGTAATGGTGTCCCCGCACTCACAAATTCCGGGGTATTTGCCCTGAACGATGTGGGGGCACCTTGGCTAGTGCCAGGGTGCCCACACACTAAGTAACTTTTCACCCATCCTTCACCAGGTGAAGGTTAGACATATAGGTGACTTATAAGTTACTTAAGTGCAGTGGTAAATGGCTGTGAAATAACGTGGATGTTATTTCACTCAGGCTGCACTGGCAGGCCTGTGTAAGAATTGTCAGAGCTCCCTATGGGTGGCAAAAGAAATGCTGCAGCCCATAGGGATCTCTTGGAACCCCAATACCCTGGGTACCTTAGTACCATATACTAGGGAATTATATGGGTGTACCAGTATGCCAATGTGAATTGGTAAATTTAGTCACTAGCCTGTTAGTGACAAATTTGGAAAGCAGAGAGAGCATAACCACTGAGGTTCTGGTTAGCAGAGCCTCAGTGAAACAGTTAGGCATCACACAGGGAACACATACAGGGCACATACTTATGAGCACTGGGACCTTGCCTGGCAGGATCCCAGTGACACATAGACTAAAACAACATATATACAGTGAAATATGGGGGTAACATGCCAGGCAAGATGGTACTTTCCTACATAGATGTGCTAACTCACCAAGAAGTTCAAGTGGGTAGACTGTTACGAACACTTTTTTCAACCTCCTGCAACATCCTCTGGCTAACCAGCACTTAGGGGAGAATTGCCTTACAATCTATGCGGTGCATTTGTATCTGTAGCTACACATGCCACAAACAGAAAATGGTTGCTTACCCTGTAAGCATCTGTTTTTGGGATGTGAGTATGGAGATGTGCAGTGTCATTTTGAAAACAACCATTAATCTGACGAAGGCATATGGAAAGGAAAATGTTACTTACCTTGTAAACATCTGTTCATGGCATGTAGTGCTCTAGATGCACATGCACTCACACTCCTCCGGGAAGCCTTTAATTGTTGCTGATTGTTAGACTTTTCATCCTTGGCGTGGTCTCCCTTAACTTTTTGCCTCTGTTCCCCAGGTTGTTGATGTGTGCTGGACTCTGATTTTGCTGTTTTTGTTACTCTGGGCACTTTACCACTGCTAACCAGTGCTAAAGTGCAAGTGCTCCTGTTTAAATTGTATGTAAGTGGTTCATCCATGATTGGCATATTTGAATTACTAGTAAGTCCCTAGTAATGTGCACTAGAGGTGCCAGGGCCTGTAAATCAAATGCTACTAGTAGGCCTGCAGCACTGGTTGTGCCACCCACATAAGTAGCTCTGTAATCATGTCTCAGACCTGCCACTGCAGTGTCTGTGTGTGTATTTTTACACTGTAAATTCGACTTGGCAAGTGTACCCACTTGCCAGGCCTAAACCTTCCCTTTCCTTACATGTAAGGCACCCCTAAGGTATGCCCTAGGTAGCCCCAAGGGCAGGGTGCAGTGTATGGATAAGGTAGGACATATAGTAATGTGGTTTATATGTCCTGACAGTGAAATACTGCCAATTTCGTTTTCACTGTTGCAAGGTCTGTCTCTCTCTCATAGGATAATATGGGGGCTACCTTTAAATATGATTAAAGTGTAGATTCCCCTAGAGAAGAGATGGACAGGTGGAGTTTGGGATCCCTGAACTCACAATTTAAAAATGCATCTTTTAGTAAAGTTGATTTTGAGATTGTGCGTTTGAAAATGCCACTTTTAGAAAGTGAGCATTTTCTTGCTTAAACCATTCTGTGACTCTGCCTTGTTTGTGGATTCCCTGTCTGGGTCAGTTGACAGTTGGGTTGTTTTTCACCTCACACCAGACAGTGACACAAAGGGAGCTGGGGTGTGATCTGCATTCCTGATTAGCCATCTCTGCTAGGAGGGAGGGGTGGAGTGGTCACTCTCATCTGAAAGGACTGTGCCTGCCTCTGACAATGCTGTCTCCAGCCCCCTGGTGTGTGTCTGAGGCCTTGCCTGGGCAAGGCAGGATTTCACAAGAAGGTGTGAGTCCCCTTTGAAGGAAGGTGACTTCAAAGACTAAAATGGGTATAAGAAGGGCACCCAAACTTACAAACTTTAGAAACACTTCTGGAATCAAGAGGAACCTCTGCCTGGAGAAGAGCTGATCGCTGAGGAACAAGTGCTGCCCTGCCTGTGACTGTGCTTTGTGGAGCTTTCCTGCAGTGCTGCTTCTGCCAGAGTAAGAGGGCAAAGACTGGACTTTGTGTGCCTTCCATCTTGAAGAAGAAATCTCCAAGGGCTTGATGTAGAGCTTGCCTCCTGTTATTGAAGTCTCAGGGATAGCAAAGACTTCTTCCTGCCAGCACCTGGAGTCTCTGGAGAGACCCCTACTCTGCTCTGTGGTGCCCTTCCAGTTCCTGGGACCCTGAAAGGAGAGGCTGGCAGCCTAAGGACAAAAATACACGCACCGAGCACCGTGCGGAGAAAAGATCGACGCGAATCCGATCGCGGCTGAGAAAACGACGCGACGCCGGCTCCGCAGCTGAGAAACGACGCCGCTGGAAACGCGACCGGAGAATCGACGCCCGGAGCAGGAGAAACGACGCGCAGCATCGCTGACGAAGGCTGAGAGATCGCAACCAGCGCCGCGGGACTTCGGACCGTCGCGTGGCTGGCTTTTTCGACGCGCCTCGCCGAGCCGAGCTGTTTTCGACGCATATACCCGTGCCGGGTTATTTTCGACGCACACCGCCCGTGCGGGGTTATTTTTGCCGCAAACCAGGTACATTTACACGCTAGCAGCGCTAGTGTGTTGTTACAACTACCTAAAGACTCTTTTTATTTTAAACCTTTTAAAAATCATAACTTGACTTGTGTATGTTGGATTTTTGTCGTTTTGGTCTTGTTTTGTCTAGATAAATATTTCCTATTTTTCTAAACTGGTGTTGTGTCATTTTGTAGTGTTTTCATTAAATTACTGTGTGTGTTGGTACAAATACTTTACGCCCAGCACTCTGAGGTTAAGCCTACTGCTCTGCCAAGCTACCAAGGGGGTAAGCAGGGGTTAACTGAGGGTGATTCTCTTTTATCCTAACTAGAGTGAGGGTCCTTGCTTGAACAGGGGGTAACCTGACTGTCAACCAAAGACCCCATTTCTAACATTGGTGACCAGCGGTCGGGATTTGGACTTGTATTTGTACTTGACATACAGTAATTAAGTGTACACTACTGTTTTGATCTCAGACCACTACGTGACCACATACTACTAGTCTTGTGATTTTTGTTTTTTTACTTGGACTGTTTTTCTCTGCATTCAGTTTCTTTTTTTTTTCACTGATCCCGGGATTGACTTTGCTGAAACTTCATTTGAGAACTTGCTTTTCTGTTTTTGGAACTGTGCATATTTTTTTTAACCTCTCATCATGTCTCAGTCTGGAGATGCCCTAGCTGAAACTGCTTTTGATTTGGAGAAATTGGAGAGCTACAAGGTGGCTCAGTTGAAGCAGTTTTGTAGGAATGTTGGCTGTCCCATTGAGAGCTCAGCCAAGAAGGTTGAGCTGCAAAAGGCGCTGAGGGCCTGGGTGGCAGCCAAAGCAGCTGAGGGGCACACAGATGAGGAGCCAGAGGGGGAAGAGGAGTTGCAAGTCACTCACACTGATGTAGTGGGTGGGCCTGCTATGTCTCAGGGGAGAATCTCTAGGGCAAGTAGCAGTGTATCCTCCAAGGGTCTGACACCTGAAGAGTTACAGGACAGACAGGCAGAAAGGGAGTACCAATTGGAGCAGAGAAGGCTAGCCCTTGAGGAGAAGAAGATAACAATGGCTCATGAGCTTAGCTTGAAAGAGATAGATCATAGAAACCAGTCCAGTAGGGATGGTGGCAGCAATTCTACAGTGCAGCCTGAGAGAAGGGTACACATCCCAAAAGACCTTGTGAGGGATTATAAGAGGGAGGATGATATCTACTTGTGGTTCAAGGGTTATGAGTCAGCTCTCCACATGAACCTGGTCCCTGAAGCTCATTGGGGGGCAGCCCTGTGGAAGCATTTTGAGGCAGAGGGGAGGGACACACTGACGGCCTTAGGGGATGCTCAGAGCCTCACCTACCCTGCCATGAAGGAGGCCTTACTTACCAGGTATGGTCTCACCCCTGAGCAGTACAAAGAGAAGTTTAGATCCTACAAGAGAAAGGAATCCCAAACATGGTTGGAATGTGTTGATTCTTGTTGCAGGTCACTGGATGGTTGGGTGAAGGGCAGTAAGGTAAACACGTATGAGGGGCTTTACAATTTAATTGCTTGGGAGCACTTGTACAGTTTATGTTTTCCAGAGCTGCGCCAGCACCTCATTGACAGCAAGCTGACTGACCCCAGGAAGCTTGCACAGGAAGCGGACCGCTGGGAGAGCACCAGGGTCCAAAAGAGGTATGGGTGAGACCACGCCAAGGGTGGGCAGGGTCCCTCTCAGACGAAAGGGGGGGGTAAGGGCAAACAGGATGAGTTCTCTAAAGGGCCCCAAACTGATTCCCAGGGTAAGAATTCCCAACCCCCCAGTGAAAACAAGCCATGGTTCTCCAGAGGGAAGCCAATGGCAGGTGGTCCCCTACGTAAGTGCTATTCATGTAACCAGGTGGGTCATGTGAGGGGGGACCCCAAATGCCCCAAAAGTACACCGGCACCCACTGGTGCACCGTCCCAGGGTTTGGCCAGTGTAGCGCTTTGGGAGGAGTTGGTTTCAGGTGGGTGGGAACCAGCAGAAATGACCCTTGTCTCACTAGGGGACAGTGAGATGGTCCAGAGAAACCTAGTGCCTGATAACACTAAGAAGTACAGGCAATGGGTGACCATCAATGGACAGAGGGTGGAGGCTCTGAGAGACACAGGAGCCAGTGTGACTACAGTGAGGAGTCACCTGGTGTCTGAAGAGCAGATTGATCCCCGGGTACTTCACCAAGTAGTTGCAGTAGACAACTCTGAGCGCCTCTGCAGAGTGGCGCAGGTTCCCTTTGAATGGGGGGGGGTCTCAGGTTCCTGGAAAGTAGCTGTGAGTCCAACCATGCCTGTTGATTGTTTGCTAGGCAACGACCTGGAGGATTCCCCTTGGAAGGAGGTGGAACACAGGTCTCACTTGGAGATGTTGGGTCTGCCTGGGTTGGTATGCGTATCCACCCGGTCTATGGCAGCCAATCAGGGTAGTCAAGAGCCCCTGGAGCCTGAAACAGTGGCCCAGGGGACCGCCAAGAAGAGGAAAGGCAGGAGGCGCGGGAAACCCGCCCCAGAAGTTCCCACGGTCCGGGAGGAGGCAGAGCCTGAGGGTGATGCCCCGGAACCTACAGGGGAACAGGTGGCTGAACTGGGGGAGGTCCCTGAGCTGTCGCAGTGGCAGCAGGAAGGGGGACCCACCAGGGAAGTATTCTGCACAGCGCAGAAGGAATGCCCTACTCTTGAGGGACTGCGGCAGCAGGCTGCAGCCCAGGCGGCTGGCGGAGCGCCAGGTACTCACCTGATTTATTGGGAGGATGGCCTCCTGTATAGTGAGCCTAAGGTTCCTGAGCCGGGGTCAGCTCGTATGCTGGTGGTACCCCAGGGCTTCAGGACCTTCCTACTGGGTTTGGCTCATGATGTGCCTTTGGCAGGACATCTAGGGCAGGACAAGACCTATAAGAGGCTTGTCTCCCACTTTTACTGGCCCTTGATGAACAAGCAGTCAGCTGCTTATTGTAGATCTTGTCAGACTTGTCAGGCAAGTGGCAAGAGTGGGGGGAAATGCAAAGCTCCCCTCCAACCTTTACCGGTAGTCAGTACTCCCTTTGAAAGGGTAGGAATTGACATTGTGGGGCCTCTGGATCCCAAGACAGCCCTGGGCAACAGGTTCATCCTGGTCTTGGTGGACCATGCCACACGGTACCCAGAAGCTATTCCTCTAAGGACGGTCACCGCCCCCGTGGTGGGACGTGCCTTGATGGGGGTTTTTACCCGCATGGGGTTCCCCAAGGAGGTAGTATCTGATAGGGGTACAAACTTCATATCCACTTATATGAAGTCTCTGTGGAAGGTGTGTGGGGTAACCTACAAGTTCACCACCCCTTACCACCCCCAAAGTAATGGTCTGGTTGAGAGATTCAACCGCACCTTGAAAGGCATGATTCAGGGCCTGTCAGAGCCCTTGAGGCGTAAGTGGGACGTCCTCTTGCCATGCCTTCTGTTCGCTTACAGGGAGGTGCCTCAAAAGGGACTTGGCTTTAGCCCCTTTGAGCTCATCTATGGCCACCCTGTGAGGGGACCACTCAGTCTGGTGAAGGAGGCTTTGGAGAAAGCTCCTAGTAAACCACCCCAGGATGTATTTAGCTACATGCTGGCACTAAGAAACCAGACTGCCCGCTTCAGGCGTCTCGCTCAGGAGAACCTGGAAGCAAGCCAGGAGGACATGAAACGGTGGTACGACCAGAATGCCACTCTGGTTGAGTTTCAGCCTGGACAAAAAGTGTGGGTCATGGCACCAGTAGAGCCTAGGGCTCTCCAAGATAAGTGGACTGGGCCTTTTGAGGTGGTGGAAAGAAAGAGCGAGGTCACCTATCTGGTAGACTTGCAATCCCCCAGGAACCCCTTGAGGGTCCTACATGTCAACCGCCTCAAACCCCACTTTGAGCGAACTGAGCTATCCATGCTCCTAGCGACAGATGACGGGGTGGAGGAAGAGAGTGAGCCTCTTCCTGACCTCCTGTCTGCAGGAGAGAAAGATGGGTCTGTGGAGGGAGTGATCCTCTCCCCCTCCCTGACTGAGGAACAGCAGAGGGACTGTCGCCACGTGCTGGGACAGTTCGCCTCACTGTTTTCCCTGATCCCAGGAGTCACACACCTGTGCACACATGATGTGGACACTGGGGACAGTACACCTGTTAAACATAAGGTTTACAGGGTGACTGACAGGGTGAGGGCTTGCATTAAGGAGGAAGTCTCCAAAATGTTAGCCCTAAGGGTTATTGAGCACTCCAGCAGTCCTTGGGCCAGCCCAGTGGTCTTGGTCCCAAAGGCTACTGCTCCTGGTGCCACTCCAGAACTTAGGTTCTGTGTGGACTACCGGGGTCTCAATGCGGTCAGCAAGACTGACGCACACCCCTTCCCCCGAGCTGATGAGCTCATTGATCGGTTAGGAGCTGCCAAGTACCTCAGTACGTTTGATTTAACATCTGGGTACTGGCAGATTGCCTTAACTGAAGGGGCGAAGGAGAGGTCAGCATTCTCTACCCCCGATGGGCACTTCCACTTCAATGTGATGCCCTTTGGGATGAAGAATGCCCCTGCCACCTTCCAGAGGTTGGTCAACCAGGTGTTGGCAGGACTGGATGAGTTCAGTGCCGCCTACCTGGATGACATTGCTGTGTTTAGTTCCACATGGGAGGAACACCTGCAACACCTCTGGAGAGTGTTGGAGGCCCTGCAGAAGGCAGGCCTCACTATTAAGGCGAGCAAGTGCCAGATAGGGCAGGGTTCTGTTGTGTACTTAGGACACCAGGTGGGGAGTGGCCAGGTGGCACCCCTACAGCCTAAGATTGACACGATTCTGGCTTGGGAGCCTCCCAAAACCCAGACTGAAGTGAGAGCCTTTTTAGGTCTCACAGGATACTATAGGAGGTTCGTTAAGGGATATGGTACCATTGTTACCCCCTTAACTGAGTTGACTTCTAAGAAGCAACCCAAGAAAGTGATCTGGACAGAGGCTTGCCAGAACGCTTTTGATGCCCTGAAGGCTGCCATGTGCACAGCACCTGTGCTGAAGGCACCTGACTACTCCACGGAGTTTGTTGTACAGACAGACGCCTCAGAGCATGGTATTGGAGCAGTACTCTCACAGCTGAATGAAGAGGGCCTAGATCAACCCGTAGCCTTCATTAGCAGGAGGTTACTACCCAGGGAACGTAGGTGGAGTGCCATAGAACGTGAAGCGTTTGCTGTGGTCTGGGCACTGAAGAAGCTAAGACCCTACTTGTTTGGGACTCACTTCCGAGTTCAGACCGACCACAGACCCCTCAGATGGTTAATGCAGATGAGGGGTGAGAACCCGAAACTGTTGAGGTGGTCCATTTCCCTACAGGGGATGGACTTTACGGTGGAACATCGACCCGGTACAGAACACGCCAATGCTGATGGTCTGTCCAGGTTCTTCCGCCTTAGTGATGAGAACTCCCATGAGGTTGGGTAGTTGCTCCCCACTTTCAGCTGGGGGGGACACGTGTTAGACTTTTCATCCTTGGCGTGGTCTCCCTTAACTTTTTGCCTCTGTTCCCCAGGTTGTTGATGTGTGCTGGACTCTGATTTTGCTGTTTTTGTTACTCTGGGCACTTTACCACTGCTAACCAGTGCTAAAGTGCAAGTGCTCCTGTTTAAATTGTATGTAAGTGGTTCATCCATGATTGGCATATTTGAATTACTAGTAAGTCCCTAGTAATGTGCACTAGAGGTGCCAGGGCCTGTAAATCAAATGCTACTAGTGGGCCTGCAGCACTGGTTGTGCCACCCACATAAGTAGCTCTGTAATCATGTCTCAGACCTGCCACTGCAGTGTCTGTGTGTGTATTTTTACACTGTAAATTCGACTTGGCAAGTGTACCCACTTGCCAGGCCTAAACCTTCCCTTTCCTTACATGTAAGGCACCCCTAAGGTATGCCCTAGGTAGCCCCAAGGGCAGGGTGCAGTGTATGGATAAGGTAGGACATATAGTAATGTGGTTTATATGTCCTGACAGTGAAATACTGCCAATTTCGTTTTCACTGTTGCAAGGTCTGTCTCTCTCTCATAGGATAATATGGGGGCTACCTTTAAATATGATTAAAGTGTAGATTCCCCTAGAGAAGAGATGGACAGGTGGAGTTTGGGATCCCTGAACTCACAATTTAAAAATGCATCTTTTAGTAAAGTTGATTTTGAGATTGTGCGTTTGAAAATGCCACTTTTAGAAAGTGAGCATTTTCTTGCTTAAACCATTCTGTGACTCTGCCTTGTTTGTGGATTCCCTGTCTGGGTCAGTTGACAGTTGGGTTGTTTTTCACCTCACACCAGACAGTGACACAAAGGGAGCTGGGGTGTGATCTGCATTCCTGATTAGCCATCTCTGCTAGGAGGGAGGGGTGGAGTGGTCACTCTCATCTGAAAGGACTGTGCCTGCCTCTGACAATGCTGTCTCCAGCCCCCTGGTGTGTGTCTGAGGCCTTGCCTGGGCAAGGCAGGATTTCACAAGAAGGTGTGAGTCCCCTTTGAAGGAAGGTGACTTCAAAGACTAAAATGGGTATAAGAAGGGCACCCAAACTTACAAACTTTAGAAACACTTCTGGAATCAAGAGGAACCTCTGCCTGGAGAAGAGCTGATCGCTGAGGAACAAGTGCTGCCCTGCCTGTGACTGTGCTTTGTGGAGCTTTCCTGCAGTGCTGCTTCTGCCAGAGTAAGAGGGCAAAGACTGGACTTTGTGTGCCTTCCATCTTGAAGAAGAAATCTCCAAGGGCTTGATGTAGAGCTTGCCTCCTGTTATTGAAGTCTCAGGGATAGCAAAGACTTCTTCCTGCCAGCACCTGGAGTCTCTGGAGAGACCCCTACTCTGCTCTGTGGTGCCCTTCCAGTTCCTGGGACCCTGAAAGGAGAGGCTGGCAGCCTAAGGACAAAAATACACGCACCGAGCACCGTGCGGAGAAAAGATCGACGCGAATCCGATCGCGGCTGAGAAAACGACGCGACGCCGGCTCCGCAGCTGAGAAACGACGCCGCTGGAAACGCGACCGGAGAATCGACGCCCGGAGCAGGAGAAACGACGCGCAGCATCGCTGACGAAGGCTGAGAGATCGCAACCAGCGCCGCGGGACTTCGGACCGTCGCGTGGCTGGCTTTTTCGACGCGCCTCGCCGAGCCGAGCTGTTTTCGACGCATATACCCGTGCCGGGTTATTTTCGACGCACACCGCCCGTGCGGGGTTATTTTTGCCGCAAACCAGGTACATTTACACGCTAGCAGCGCTAGTGTGTTGTTACAACTACCTAAAGACTCTTTTTATTTTAAACCTTTTAAAAATCATAACTTGACTTGTGTATGTTGGATTTTTGTCGTTTTGGTCTTGTTTTGTCTAGATAAATATTTCCTATTTTTCTAAACTGGTGTTGTGTCATTTTGTAGTGTTTTCATTAAATTACTGTGTGTGTTGGTACAAATACTTTACGCCCAGCACTCTGAGGTTAAGCCTACTGCTCTGCCAAGCTACCAAGGGGGTAAGCAGGGGTTAACTGAGGGTGATTCTCTTTTATCCTAACTAGAGTGAGGGTCCTTGCTTGAACAGGGGGTAACCTGACTGTCAACCAAAGACCCCATTTCTAACACTGATGCTTTCTGTTACTTTTCTTCTCTACATTTGCTTGCATGACCATCTTCTTTAACTTCTGTGCTCCATCTTGATCCTCACCCACCATGAGGGAAAACAATCTAACAATGGAAACAATGCCCTTTCGCCTTACCAGTCATGGGAGGAGTCACTATATCTTGTGACTCAAAATAATTCATTGAAGAAAAACAAGTTGTACACATCCAAGCCCAAAACTAGATGGCAGGTGTAAGAGGCTTGACCTGGTTTGTAGTGGGTGCCTTGGGTACTTACACCAGGTCCAGTTATTCCTTATTAGTGTAGTAGTGTTCTAGCAGCTTAGGTAGGTAGCTATTGCAGAGAAGCTTAGGCTGAACTAGGAGACATGCAAAGCTCCTACAGTAACACTTCTAGTCACACAGTACTTAAGTACAAGTAAAGACAATACTCAGTTTTACAAAAAATAAAGCTATTTTATTGGGGAGACACAGTACCAAAAATATCTTGGAGGCAATACTCCTTTTGGAGGTAAGTATTATACACAATATATACACTAGACATCAAAATAAGGTAGTTAAGTAGACATAGGATAGTGCAAACAATAGGAAATGCTATAGAATGTAATGGGAGAAAATAGGTCTAGGGGCAACACAAACCATATACTAAGAAAGTGGCATGCAAATCACAAATTCCCCCCTAGGCAAGTGTAGTGTGTACAGAATTGCTGGGAGAGTAAGAATACCACAAAGGTGAGTAAAATACCCCACCCGAGAACCCAGGAAAGTAGGAGAAAAATGCTGCAAGTTTCCTTAGGACACACTACAAGTCGTGATTAGAGTTATTGCTAGAACCAAACAAGACTGCAAACAACAAATGGTGGATTCCTGGACCTGAAGATCTGTAAAGAGAGGAGACCAAGTCCAGAAGTCGCAAAAGATTCCAGGAAGGACAGGAGCCTCTGCCAACCTAGAAGAGGGTGCAAAAGAACAATCTCCAGTTGGACGAAGACTGCAGAAATGCACCAAGGAAAGAGGGCTGCATGATGCAATGGATGTCCTACATGGAGATGTTGGATGCAGGTGAGGTTCGGCGCTGGATTCCTCCAGCAAGCCTTGGTTCAAGCAGTGTCACGGATTGCGTCAAAGTGGTGCTGCCTGGACCCAGGAGGGACCTGGGGCCTTAACTTGAACTGAGGGGGCAGAGATGGCTCCCAACACTAGAGGAAACCCACAGATGACCAGGCAGCCGTCATAGAGGTCCCAGGACACGAGGACAAAGAAGGTGCAAATTGCGGTTGTTGCAGCACTACAAAAGAAGGTCCCACGTCGCCATAGGGAAACTCAGCGAGTTGAGCATCACAGGATAGAGTTCTGGGGACCTGGACCAGGCCGTGCACAAAGGATTCTTGCAAATTGTGCTCAGAGGCCTCGGGAGGTGAAGATGACATGGTGCACAGGGATACTGTTGCTAACATGGAAGGCAAGCTCTTACCTCCAAATTTGGACAGTAGGTCCTTTGGACAGTCTGTGACGAAGGGGTCCACCACCTGTGTTCCAAGGAGCACGCTCTTCACCAGGAGGAGGGTCCAAGAGAACTGGTCGTCGTCTTAGAAGGTACCTGCTGGAGCAGGGAAAAGACTCTGTCACTTCACGGGAGATTTCTGTGGTCCTTCTGGTGCAGAGTGAAGACAGGGAGTCCCCAGAGCATGCACACCATGGAAGCTTTTGCAGTTGCTGGCTGGTGCTGAAGTTGTAGAGGAAAAGTAGCCCTACTGAATACTTTGTTGCTGTTACAGCGGTTCCTGGAGCAGTCTGCAGTCGATCCGAGGAATCTGAAGAGTAACCCACAGGAGAGACCTTAAATAGCCCTGAGAGGGGTATTGGGTACTCCATCAAGTATGGATCTATCATGAGGGGTCTCTGAGATCACTTGCTGGCACTGGCCAATCAGAGGCCACCAGAATGTTCCCACACCTTGGAAAACAAGATGGCTGAAGTCTGGGACACACTGGAGGAGCTCTGGGCACCACCACTGGGGTGGTGATGGACAGGGGAGTGGTTACTCCACTTTCCTTTGTCCAGTTTCACACCAGAGCAGGGACTGGGGGTCCCTGAACTGGTGTAGACTGGCTTATGCAAGGAGGGCACCATCTGTGCCCTTCAAAGCATTTCCAGAGGCTGGGGGAGGCTACCCCTCTGCAGCCTGTAACACCTATTTCCAATGGGAGAAGGTGTAACTCCCTCCTCCCAAAGAAAATGCTTTGTTCTGCCTTCCTGGGACTGAGCTGCTCAGACCCCAGGAGGGCAGTAATCTGTCTGTGAGGTGGTAGCAGCTGTAGCTGCACTGCAAGCTTTGGCAGTACTGGGTGTCTATGGTGGAGACTCCAGGATGCATGGAATTGGCTCCACAATACCAGGTTTGGAATGGGGGGGACAATTCCATGATCTTACATGGACCTATTCGGGGTTACCATTGTGACGCTACATATAGGTATTGACCTATATGTAGTGCACGTTTGTAATGGCGTCCCCGCACTCACAAAGTCCGGGGAATTTGCCCTGAACAATGTGGGGCACCTTGGCTAGTGCCAGGGTGCCCACACACTAAGTAACTTAGCACCCAACCTTTATCAGGTAAAGGTTAGACAAATAGGTGACTTATAAGTTATTTAAGTGCAGTGGTAAATGGCTGTGAAATAACGTGGACGTTATTTCACTCAGGCTGCAGTGGCAGGCCTGTGTAAGAATTGTCAGAGCTCCCTATGGGTGGCAAAAGAAATGCTGCAGCCCATAGGGATCTCCTGGAACCCCAATGCCCTGGGTACCTCAGTACCATATACTAGGGAATTATAAGGGTGTTCCAGTATGCCAATGTGAATTGGTGAAATTGGCAATTAGCCTGTTAGTGACAATTTGGAAAGTAAAGAGAGAGCATAACCACTGAGGTTCTGGTTAGCAGAGCCTCAGTGAGACAGTTAGTCATCACACAGGGAACACATACAGGGCACACTTATGAGCACTGGGGCCCTGGCTGGCAGGGTCCCAGTGACACATACACTAAAACATATATACACTGAAATATGGGGGTAACATGCCAGGAAAGATGGTACTTTCCTACACCTGGTTACCTACGTACCATATACTAGGGACTTATAAGGGGGGGGTCGAGTGTGCCAATTGAAATTGGTAAATGAAGTCACTAGCCTATAGTAACAGATTTAAAAGCACAGAGAGCATAAGCACTGAGGTTCTGATTAGAAGAGCCTCAGTGACACAGTTAAGCACTACTGAGAACACACACATCAGGCCACAAACTATGAGCACTGGGGTCCTGGCTAGCAGGAGCCCAGTGATACAGTAAAAGCACACTGACACACTCTCACAAACAGGCCAAAAGTGGGGGTAACCATGCTAGAAAGAGGTTACTTTCTCACACACTTTACTTATGTTCACACACCCTACATAGTCTGACCCACTGTGTGAAAAACAATCTCACATGGAGTCCATGCCCATGTTCAATGTACACGAAGAGGAGTCCCACTACATCTCGTAACACGAGAGACATCAAGCACAAGCAACGTGCAAACATCGAAGCCTAACACTAAATGGCAAGAGCATGCTCAGCAAGTGACTCCATAGCACTACACGCTATGAACAGATGTTTACAGGGTAAGTAGCATTTTCTTATGCCACACTGAATATAACCACAGGACACCTGTGGAGTCCCCTGCCTGAAGAGCAATACTCGCTGCTTCAAAAGGCACCAATAAACTAGGCAAGTGATACCGCTGTCAAGAAAGAATGGTTTCATCGCCATATTTATTCTTCTGCTGACATTTCTTTTGAAACAGTCTGGAAGAGGAAGACATTTTTAGCTCTTTGCCCAGTTGTGAGAAAGTGAGGTGATAAACCTGGTCTTTTTGAATCTTGAGTGAACGGTGCAATACCCAGTGGGCTCTTTACAGTGGCACTATGGTGGATATCTTTTTTAGCATCTTCAGAGCCACAGACGACGTCGGGCGTAGCCTTTGATTCACTGGAACAAGTAAAAAATGGTAGACTGGTAGTTATAAGAGTGATAAGAGCATTGTCCGTGTTTAACCTGAATTGGTTCTTTTATTGTTACGCATTAACTATGAATAGATTAAAAAAATAGAAGGGAGACCCCAGGACATAAGTGGTCTGTGAGTCCGTGGCGCAGACATATGGTCAACATGTTTTATGCCTGTTTTCCCAAGACGGGTCAGTGGTATTTCATTAGGACCTTATGCTACCCCGATCTACTTAGTAAAACTACTCTGCAGGGATATAACTTTGATACGAGTCCCAACACGAGAATCTTTTTTACATCTTCATAACCTGTCATGTCCCTAACTGAGAACTTAAATTTCCATAGTAAAGGTGGCCTAAAAGAAAAGCATAATAAAAAATAAAGAAATTAATTCAAACAGGAGAGATCCATGAAAAGTTTCTGTGGCAGATTCTCTCCCAGTATTCATTAAAAACAACCACGTGGGAAGGGTTTAAAATGAAAACGTGTGTCAGATGGACACAGCAAAGTCACAGCACAGAAGGAGGTTGCAGAACCCCTTTCAAAGCGTATCTGGTGTTATGTTGTTGTGAGGAAAGATTGGGATCCCCTTTCCCTAGTAACAGGTAGTCTGGGCCCCCATAGGGTAGGGTGGACCTATGACACAAGTTGTGATCACTGACACTCTGATCACTTTGCCCAACTGGCAATTTTATTTTATTTTTCTCACATTACTGGTGTCACCTCACATTGGATGTCCTCTAAGCAGCTGTCTCTTATGCCACTAGACGACTTCAGAATCACATAGTCACAGTGCATTCCTTGCAAAAATATATCCATTTGAAAAATCATATAAGATTATCTGATCGGCTGGTTATAGTTAACAGTATATGGTCTAATTTCTGAAAATATAAACACTGCTCCTCACCCACAAAAATCTGATGTACTTCAAAACCAACTAAGATCCACTGAATGCTTTCAGTTCTTTCTCTGCCCTTCCCCCCTCTCTATAGTAGTGCCTATTGGTTAGACTGCTTTATTCTGTTGATGGATTTCAGCCTATGATTGCTGGGACATGCTCCCATGACCTGCTTTAGTTGGCGGTTACACCACTTGCAGCAGCCATGGCACCCTCTTTTGAGCTAACAAAGGGAATAGCAATGCATGATTTTGAAATATAATGTATTATTAATTAGTGAGAGTTGTGACATCATTGGGGCCACCCTCTTTCCTTGTGTGACACAGAGATGTACTACACTTGATGAGGAAATGCATTGAGAGGGATGTGCAGTGCTGGTTGCAGGTCGACTACCAATCAAATATGATTGGTGGCTTTAATTCATTGTTGTCTGTACAGTTCACATGTATGAACTCAATAAGCCCACCATCTTCTGACACCATTTCAGGCTCTTTACCATCATTGCTTTAGAGGTGCAATGGTTTGTAACAAAATGTCCAGCATGTCACTACTTCGAAGTGAGTCTCTTCCTGAAGAGTAGCTATTATTTGTATAATACCTTATTTGACATGAATACTTTACTAGGAGTTGAACTGTTTGCTCCTTAGCTTGGGTTCTTGTGGGGCATTCAGGTGTTGTAAACTGAGTGAGAAGAAATCATTTTCTTTTTTTTACGTTAATCTCTTCTAATCCTAATGAATAGCCATACTGCTTCTCTGTAGGTATTATTATAAGTAAATAAATATATTAAAGCTACTCACAGAAAAAATGTTTCAAACACTGTGTAGCTCGGGAAACGCAATGAAAGAGTGCAGAGATGGCACCTTTTATCAGCAAACACATTTTACTATTGTTAATGTTGCATGCAAGCTTTCTGACCTTAACATGGCTCTTCCTATGATATATATTAACTGAATAAGCAAAAACATGCAGCTTGGATCACCAATGATGATCGATGGAATTCATGCAGCTAGTCCTTTGTTCAGTATTAATAAGCACTGTTTTAATCAATGTATAAGTAGCACTTTAATGGACTTCAGTGACCAGCCTTGCTTTAACTTTGTTTGTCGTCTGCCTTATTTTGGCTCTGGCATCTGAATCATTTGCTTGTATTTGCAGTCTTTGATATGAATAGCACTTGCACTTTAAGGGATTTGAGGCGGGATGTCTGCATTTAACATAATTTTTATGCAATTTTCCACTGTCCCTTTCAAGATCATGAACTTTTCTGCTATTTTCTTTACACATGCATCACTGGCCATCAACAAATCCTTAATTAATCACCATTTACACATAGTTCCTGTTTGTACTGCCAGTATAGGCAGAATTTGATGACTAGCACGAGCACTTTAATAATGTTGACTCGGTTGGTTGCAGTTTCATTTTACATGATTGCATTTTTTGTGTTCTGAATGGTTTGCGAACTTAAGGCTGTATTATACTGATGTTTTTATATCTGTATCAGTTGTTAGACAACATTGACATATTGTGTTCCAAAAGTACTGTGATCTAAATTTTATTGTACTGATATTTTTTCACCTGCATCAGCCATTTTGCTAGGACTGTTTAATTATTGGTGGTTGCTGTTGCTGTACATCTTCTTACATTTGTATTGTGTTCCTTTTGATGATTAATTTACAATGATTTTGATTAATCGTGCAAAGAAATAAAAACAATCAAACATTACCAAGCACTGGGATGGAAGAATTTAAGACGGGGCTTTGATTCTCCTTTGTATAGTGTAGTGGACTCCAGAAGGGTGGAAAACCGTTTGTCTCCTTGGTCCGCAATACCTTACTGGCCTCTCTGCAACTCCCAGCCCACTTTTTTGAAGTTATGCTTGAAATCAGAACATGAAAAATAAATCAAGCACACAGACAGTAGGACCCATCCTAGGCAAGCCCAAGCCCTGGTGAAGTTCTCTAAATTTGTCATAATGAGATAAAAAGACCTTCTGCTGTTGACCTGAAATGAAACTTCTTCATTGTCTGTTAATGTCGTGCCTAGAGGTTGTGCGAAAGCAAATGGTTCTACCTTTGTCACCATTATTTTAAACCTCAATAATTTCCCACCTCCTTGACCAAATCTGTCTCCCCCATGTTTAAAGAGATCATAGTGACACTGTGTGAAAAACCAGAAACAGTTGATACACCCTCCAATATCTCGCAATCTCAGTTCTTTCAGTTTTGGCAAGTTATGAGACAGGAGACAGTGCAGCAATATGGAATGTCTTTGGTAGATTTTCAGTTGAGTTTAAGGCCCCAGATGATATCAGTGGCTCTTCTAGGGGAAAGTGTGCATAGTCAGTTGACCAGGTTGATAGAAGCTGCAGACACGCACTGTCTGTAGTCATGTCAATTAATACCATTCACAAGATGGTAGTGACTAAACACGTCAGCAGAAAATGGGAATCTCCAGCTCTATCTCACCTGGGTCTTCTCTTACTGTCATGGAGAATCAGTTAAACAACACAATTATACATGTGAAGGTGTATAAATGGCTTGGAAATTTGCAAGGCTTGACTGTCACCTGCACAACACATAAACCTTCTCAGTTTTCAAAGGCTATTTCCAGTTTGGATCTCAGTAATTGCCAGGAATTTGGGATGGGACATCTAAGTTGAAATGTAAGCATGTAGTGCAACAATGGATCCAGGATAGTGGTGCTCTTCATAATGCTATATGTGCAGCATATATTATTTATTCATCCTTCCTTCCCACAAATCCCTCACCTCAGATTTATCTTTTTTATCTTGAACACTGAGACCCATTGGTGTTTTACATTGCAACAAAAGTAACATAACCAGGATCACATTGAGATGGGGAGAAGGTTTAACGTTTCATAATTGAATTTGATATAGTGTCCAGGTATCTCAAATAATGTTAGTCTAGAAACTGTCTGAAAAGGTGAGCCTTGAGCTGCCTCCAGACGATGGAGAACGGGCTCAAGGTTCTAAATTTGTGATGCAAATTATTCCTGGCTCTTGTGGCGGCTACAGAAGGACTGCTTCCTTGCTGTAGATGTTGTGAATTTGGGGGTATTAAGGATACGAGTTTTGTGAGTTCTGTGGCATCCTGAGATGCTCTGGGTGAGAAGTTATCACTATGGATGAGGCTGTGCAGTGACAAGAGACATATACCTGAAAATGGCATGTGGGCCATCAGTGGTGGTTCTTATTAGAGCTGACAGATAGTATAGTAGCCACATTCAGCTGCTGCTGTATGAAAGGTGAGTCACTCAGTGGCTAGTGTTCTCCTCTTGGGTGGTGTTGGACAATGAATGTCCATAGAAGTCTATTAAATGGGACCTCCTAAATGTTATGCATACCTGCAGAAACCATAACGCAGCCAGGGACATCTCACAAAAACCCTGTTCTGTCACCATGGCAAGCAGCAATATTCTTTTGTGCACGTTTTTTTTAATTGACTTAACAAACCAGCCTCACATGTGATTTCTGACTGTCCCTGCTTGATCTGGGCATACCAAGCATTGAACTATGTATTTTAATAAACCTATTTTGAAGTTTAGATGCTGGCAATAATGGGTCTTCTGTTTAATATCATTATAGACCTTCCTAGGTTTGGTATACAATCTATAAAACGAGCCAGTTCCCAATGTTCCTCTATACCTTACAGATTTTTCCATACACATTACCAAAGAATTTCTTCCATCAGTTTAGGGCCGGGTGTGGGGGCTTGGTTTTATGTGTGTTGGGGGGGGGGGGCAGGGAGACAACCACTTACTGGTTTATGATGGAGGAATGGGGCTAACCAACATCTTGTTAGATTACTGGGCCTCCCAGCTGAATATGGTCAATGAGTGGTTGTAGTGAGATAGGCTTGACCCATTGTTCCGCTTAGATTGGTAGGAAATGGGAAAAGCCCAAATGTGTGGACTCCTGAATGGTAATATGGTTCCCATCATCTATCAAGGTAGCCTATCAGAGTTGGTGATACATGCTAGGATGGACACAATGGAACAAATAATTAACTTAAAACATGCCATTATGTCAGAGGAATTGGTTGTCGTGTTGCAGTGGCCCCAGTTAAGGTGAAAGTTCTTTATTCCCTTTTCTTTTCTGCCACACATGCTTGGTTGATGGCAGGCACATCCGTCCTTGCTTTGTGCTGACCGGTAGTGCCACAGTTGTGCCCAGAACCCTGCCTTGGTGCCCAGTGACCACTAATGTGTGCAGAAGCGAGAGAGAGTGAAAGAGATGTAAACTGTCTCAGCAGTTACTCTTTGAGTCAGACCTCATAGTTCTTTAATCAGTATTTTGGGCTTCCTGCTGACTCTCGGTAGATGGGAGCTCCCCTCTCCATGGTCCGTTTTTTCTCCTGTGTCTTCGGCCCAGAGAGGGGCCTCGCTGTTGGGCGGAGTCACTTCCATTGACTCTCCAGTGTCTTTGCTCAGATGTCGGTTCGTCATCTGGCTGTGCCTCTCCTCCTTCCTCGTCTGACATTCTGAACTCTCAGAAGTGAGAGCTGTTCCTGGTTGTGGAGTATATTCCGGCTGCTGCGGTGATCGACCTTTTGATGTTGGTTATCTTGAGGGGTTAGGTGAAGAAAGGGCTGTTGAATTTTCGTATTTGTCCTTGGCATACAAAGACCAGGTCTCCCAGTTTTAGTCCAGACAACATGGCATGGTGTTGTGCGTAAGCTTGTCGTTTCATTTTCCTCTTGATGCCTTGTGCTAACATGCTCTTTAGTTCATCCTCTACCTGCGGATGTGGGTGCCCAGGGACTCTGTAGTGATTTTGAGCCACTGGCTTGATCGCTTGGTTGATGTGAAGGGTGACTTGCGTGTCCTTCAGCCTTCCAAGCCGTTTGAGGATCGCAGGGTGTTTTCGGAGGCTATTGTGTTGCTCAGCCATGTGATACATCATGGCTAGGAGGCCCATCACTTGTGCAGTGACATGGATGAGCAGACAAGGCACTGGAACGTCTCCCCATAGGACATGTACCTCTTCTCTCACAGATATGTCATTGTACATGAGCGTCTTGGTGAATTTCCCCACGTTTACTGTGGGGCGTTTCGCACCCCATGTAAAAACATCAACAGTGGGAGGCAATTGTGGAGGCTTGTGTTTCATTTTTTCATACTCCGATGTGCACGTGTTGCATGTGACTCTACAAAACGTGTTGTGTAACTCCTAACCTGCAGATCTACAGTTGCTGTCTTCTTTATTTGCCGTTTGTCAATTAGTTGAACATGTTCTTGGGCTGGGGCATCTGTCATGAGATATAGATGTTCTTTGGCTTCCGGTGCATTGGTGGCATCTGAGTCAGTGAAAAAAACTGCAATTGTGTGCTTCTGTGTTGCATGTGACGACTCAAGGTCATTCTTAGCCGAGCAGGTTGTCCCCTCTCCGTCTTGATGTGTCCACCCATTCAGATGCGTGCAAAGTGGTTGTCAAGGTTGCATTACTGTCATTAGTGTCCCATTGCCAGGCAGTTAACGACGTGCAGTTATTCCAGGCCATAGCACTAGCACATCCTGTCTTGCTTTTCCTTCAGGGGCAGCAGTGGTTTGTCTTATCTGCCTGCCATGCAGTGAGCCTGTTTCATCGTTCATACTCTCCCGTTTCCCATCTGTATGTGATGTGGTCCTTGCTTCTGACTGTGCCAAGGTCAGTATTTTGTCCAGCATCTATGTACCCTTTAGTATTTTCGTCTTGAATCCAGTCGATTGGCACCGTTTGATGATGTGCAGCCTCATTGTTGAATTTAGGCAGTTGAGTCGCAAAGTTGGCAAGTGATTAATCTGCTCATTGGCATGCCATGTTGAACGTTTAGCATTCGAAGACGACATTTTGCTGGGGGTCTGTGAGGTAGTTTATTAGGACTTTGTACGTAGTGATGGACTCAGGCGGAAACATCATGAGTAGGTCATCCCCTACCAAATTTAGAAACAGGTCCCTTGCCTGTTCATCCACGTGATATTTGCAAGTAGCTTGCAGGTAGTGTTCAAAACACCTGATCCATTTCTCCCTGCGAGCGCCCTTCGTTTGATAGTCAGAAAGGTAAAACGGCAGAGGGCACCTGAAAATTGCACTAGGAATTGTGCCTTCATTGCATTCTTAAGTCATAGTCAGAGAGACTGCTCTTGTTACGTCTACAATTAGACTGCATGCTGGTGATGTGCAGCTGCTGTCACCGTTGCTATTGGTTTGCCAGGGGGTCTCACTTCTACTCGTTTTTGTTTTAGATGTCTGTGCATACGCTGTTAATGCAGTATTTTTATCGATTTTTCATGCATAACCTGCGTCCATATGGCCATATGGCCACCGGGTGTTTGGTACTGACTAAAAGTGCAGTTTCTATGGCATGCCTGACTTTAAAATGGCTGCCACAGTAGTTTCTATGGTGTGTCTGACTTCATAATGGCTCCTGCGTTTTCCAGGCAGCTCATTCATACGCCTGACTTAAAGATGGCCACCAATGAGGTCACCTTCTTGCAAGATCTGGCATAGGTTGGAGGTCAGATGCAGTAGGAGCGCTGGAGGTTTAATGAGGCAGACACAGTCTAGCAGTGCTTACTGATGATTTCCTAGGTTGCAGACGCGCAGCTGAAGGCACTCAAGGTCGCGTTGATGTGCCTGGAAACACAGGAGCGCATTTTGGCTTCGTTCCAATGCAGCATGTCATGGTGTGTGAGTCCTCCCTTGCCGCCAGTTGTCGTGTCGCAGTGGCCCCCACCAAAGGATGACACAGGAGACTGGTAAACGTGCAAGTTCTTTATTCTTTTTTCTTGTCTGCCACACATACTGGCAGATGGCGGACACGTCCATCCACACTTCGTGCTGGCCAGTAGTGCTGCAGTTTTGCCCAGAACCCAGCCTCAGTCTCCAGTGACTGGAAGCAGTGTCCAGTGACCATACGTACCCCTGGTGTGCATGTGGTCCTAGTGCACCGTGCCGACATTGGTGAAATGCTTAGCACAGCTCACTGGCTTTAAGGTTTCTGTCAGCATCTCTACCCTGCGTGATGTACAGGAGGCAAATCACATGAAGGGCTTTCCCACACTAAGAGGAATTCTTGTTGTTGGAAATGGCCTTTCTGCACGGTCAACCCCAAGCTTTTTGCCTTCCTCATTCTCTTTTTCTGACTTCATCTTTGCTGGCTTTAGGACTTTGCACACTTTACCACTGCTAATCAGTGCTAAAGTGCATATGCTCTCGCCCTAAAACATGGTGACATTGGCTCATACCCAATTGGCATATTTAATTTATTTGTAAGTCCCTAGCCAAGGGCACTACATGTGCCCAGGGCCTATAAATTAAATACTACTTGTGGGCCTGCATCACTGGTAGTGCCACCCACATAAGTAACCCTTAACCATGTCTCAGGCCTGCCATTGCAGGGCCTGTGTGTGCAGTTTCACTGCCACTTCAACTTGGCATTTAAGAAAAGTAATTGTAAAGCCTTAAACTCCCCTTTTCTACATATGTCACCCCTAAGGTAGGCCCTAGGTATCCCATAGGGCAGGGTGCTATGTAGGTGAAAGGCAGGACATGAACATGTGTGTTCTATATGTCCTGGTAGTGTAAAACTCCTAAATTAGTTTTCCACTACTGTGAGGCCTGCTCCTGTCATAGGATAGCATTAGGGCTACCCTCATATACAGTTTGAGTGGTAGATTCTGATCTGCAGGGAGTAACCAGGTCATTTTTACTATGGCAAGAGTGGTAATAGAAAATCATGCTTATTGGTGAAGTTGGATATAATATTACTATTCTAGAAATGCCACTTTTAGAAAGTGAGCATTTCTCTACACTTAAATCCTTCTGTGCCTTACAATCCACGTCTGGGTATGTTAGTTGTCAGCTCCCTTGTGCATTTCATTCAGACAACCCCAAACACAGGATGCTGAGTCACACCTGCATACTGAATGGGTCTTCCTGGGCTGGGAGGGTGGAGGGCCTGACACATTTGAAAGGACAGTGGCCTGCCCTCACACAGTGGACTGCCAAACCCCCAACTGGGACCCGGGCAGACAGGATGGAACTGAAAGGGGATCTTGAGCCTTTCTAAGCCACCTATTGAAATCTCCCGCACTTCAAAGGCACATTTGGGTATTTAAACCAGGTCTCTGACCCTACCAACTGAGACATTTCTGAAGGCAGACACTTCTGGACTAGATACCACTGGGGAAGAAACTCTGAACCAGAACCTGCTAAGAGAACTGCCTGGCTGCCCAAAGGACTCACCTGACTGTTTTGCTGTAAAGGACTGCTGCCTTGCTGCTGAGACGTGCTCTCTAAGGGCTTGTATTGAGCTTGCCTCCTGAGAAAATCACCGCACGACAAACCGGAACGACGCAGCCTGGCTCCCTGAGTGGAGATCGATGCATCACTAGCTTTGCGACCGGAACTTTGATGTACGGCCCATTGGATCGACGCAGCCCACTTCCTGTGAGAAGAATTGACGCAGCGCCAGAACCAACAGACATTTCCCCGCATTGCCCGCCGGATCGACACAGCTCCTGTGAATTCATCCTGCACACCCGGGATTTCTCTGCATTGTCCCCGGGGTGTCCAAATACCCTGCAACCCGAAGAGGATCCAAGACCGCGTGACGGAAACCGGCGCAAGGCCCTGGCTGCGTGACAAATATCAACACATTGTCTGAGTGCCCTCGGAGAAACCGACGCACACCTTCCTGTTTGTGCTTGCAAGAGACACTTATTGGTTTTAAGAACTTAAGATTCTTTTTATCATTTTCGAAGGCGATATTTCAACGTGTACTTGTCCAATCTTGATCGTTTTGACCTTTATTTAATCAGATAAATATTCTATATTTTTCTAAACACCATGTGGTGTAGTTTTGTGGTGTTATACTGTTATTCCATGATTTATTGCACACATACTTTACACATTGCCTTCTAAGTTAAGCCTGACTGCTCAGTGCCAAGCTACGAGAGGGTGGGCACAGGATAATTTGGATTGTATGTGACTTACCCTGACTAGAGAGAGGGCCCTTGCTTGGACAGGGGGCAACCTGACTGCCAACCAAAGACCCAATTTCTAACACTTGTAATGTAAATCAGAAATGTATAGATATTTACAAATCATGTCAGCTTTGGAAGCAAACCACATAGGATCTGAAAGACTCCCAGAATTCAGTCCTGTGGAAGCTGGAATCACACTGGGATGACTTAAGAGGGTTATTTCTAGACCACATAAAATACTAATATGTAATTCCCTCCCCACCTTAAATGAGTTGAGGGTGAGATCAAAGGAAGACTTAGGTCAGCTTGATGAACAGCCCAAGGCTGTAATGGCCCCATGAACACTGGCAATATTGGCCAGATTGTGACTGATTAATCTTAACTATTTACACAGGGCCGCTATTCCCAGGCTTAGAACATGGGAAAGACCCAATACGGTCTCTGTTACTGATGCCACCAAGACTGAGGAGATTTTTTTCACACTACCTGGAACTGTGTCTTCGTTTAAATACATTGGCAGTCTATAACAAATACAGTGTCACAAGTACTGAATAGACCAACAGAAATCTAACCTGGCCAAATCTTACTGGGAATCCTGAATGAAACCCAAGTTATACTGGTCGAGAGAAGGTTAATGGGTATTGGGCTTTGCTGGCTTCAAAGGACATTGCAAAATACTGGCGAAAGAGGCTCTCTTTCCCAAAAAGACCGGTTGAAGGAAATGGATAGACGTTCAGGCATGGAGTAACTAATGTATACAGCCTACGGATGCCCACATAAAAATCTCTAAATATGGGGCCGTTGTAAAGCTGTAAGACATGGAGATAATAGAATTGCTAACTGTAACTACGTGGTGACATGTTGTTTTAAAAGTTGCGCTTTTATAAACATGAAATTAATAAAAACGATTATTATAAAAATTAAGTTAGAAATATTTTGACTACGCTGCCTAATTTGAGACCAGCATTGCATTTGTCAGAAGCAGTGAAGCTAGTTGATATTTAGACTGTCTTGTTCTCAATGTTTATTTTTGTGGTTATCAGTGGTATATTCTCACTGTTTTCCAAACTGGAAATCAGTGCTTATCGGATGTGTGTAGTCAACTGCCTAACTCCAAAAATAGACAAAAACATGTTTTTCCATTGTTTTTGGCAGTGAATGTTATAAAGCGCACATTAAATTTAAATGAGAAATAATGCCGTGCATCTAGTCCCTTCCTTTTGGCACTATGTCTAACGGACTTATGTTTCACTATTTCAAGCATAGAAATTCCATGTATTGCTCTTTCTCTCACATCTCATTACCCATCACACTCACTCTGTATGAACCCTGTCTGGTTTACAGGACTGTTAATGGATTTAAAAAGTAAGACTGCTGCATTCAGATGTTTTATTAAACACATTTCTTTTGGGGACCTTCATCCACTCCCTACTGAATATTATGGCATTGTTTGGGTGGTCAATCCTACCAATAGTAAAAGATAGGGTGAAATATTCACAATTTTGAAATACACCAGATTTATTTATAACCCTGCAATCGAAGGCACCAGAAACGTAATGCTTTAAGTTTGCACGCTACAGATGTTCTGCAATCTTTGCTTGACTACATGAAGGTGGTGCTGCTGTCCGGTGGCATGGCCTAGATGGCAGTTGGTGCAGACGTGTCTGCCTGAGCTCTGAACCCTGCCCATAAGTAATCCACAGAAATCCTGGGTGCCCATGACTAGTTGCACCCGCTGCGGTGCCGACATGCCCTGTGACATCTGGTGAAGTGGTGCCTGAGAAGGGGAGCACCCTGCTATGGAATAGCAGGAACAGCCTATCAGAGCAAGCCATCACAACAAGGCCACCCTTGGTGCTGCAGAGGTTTGTATGCAGTCTACCAGGGGTACAGTGCATTGGAGATGCCCCCACATGCACCCGCAACCAAAATACATCCCTCTGATGCCCGTGACCCACCCTGCCATCTCCCAAATAGCTGAACTGTGTGACGAGGGGATAACTGTGACCTCACCGACAATACTAGCGTGGATATTAGAGATCACTGAGCCTTTACCCTTCAATGTCCTGGGTGCGCCATGTACGTAGGTGCCCCCCTGAGGCCTCCTGCCAGCAAAAATGCCACAACAGAGCATGCTGGCACTGTGTCGCTAGGGGAAACGGTGAGACTTGGATCACTTGGGCTGTCACTGAAGGTACCTGATATAGTACTGGGCCTGGACTGAGGAAACCAGACTTCTATCCCCCTCTACCCCAGTGTTTTCATGCTGTGACGAGTGCCAGGGCCAGTGCAACTTGCCGCAGGTCCTAGATTGCCGCCCCAGCTGCAGTGTCAGGCACAGGCATGTGGCTCTTGGCATTTTGATTGTGAGACAACAGCATGTGGACATGTCCTTCTGGGGACTCGCTGCCAACTGCTGGGCATGTGAGGCCCTAGCTTGCTTGGCCTGCGGTGGATTGTGGTGTGGGGGCCTCATGTTTATATGAAGAGGGTGACTGGTGTACTGTGCCCATGCGTGCTGTACTTCTCTTGAGTGGTCTGTGAAGTCCTATGAAGGCCTGTGGCGCTGCTGGAGAGGTTTACACCTGCCCTTTTTTGACCTGTTGCTGTGTATATCCACACCTCGCACTGGCAATGCTTAATTTGTGCTTGTTGTTTCTGGTGCTGTGCACTGGCACTTATTTTTCAGGGCCGGCGCTTATTCTTCTGCCTCAAGCATTTACTGCGAGCTAAAGACACATATGGGAAAGACAGAGGAAGACAAAAAAGAAAAAGCGTCACAATGTTAGAAAGCAGAAAGCTGCAAGAGTGAGCTGAAGGGGAAGGAAGTGGTTTAAAATTAATTAAAGGGGCCTGAGATGGCTTCAGGATTACACTGCTCAGTACTCCGTGCTCGCACATTTAAATGCAGCAGCCGTGTTTTTAAGAGGAGAGCTCTGGGCACCTGCACGTTCTTATTTACAAATTCAGCTCTGCGCACTGGCCTGGGACCATGGTGAAACCACGGTCATGCAAGCTGTCGTCCCCCACAGAAGGCCAGGGACAAAGCAGAGTCTGCCTTGACTATGAGGCAGCCCACACTGCACAAGCTACAGACACAAATGCAGGAGAAGAAGATGCAGAAGGGTGCATGAGGAGCAATAATATTCGCTTTTTGGGTTTCCTGGAGCGCACAAAGGACCTAAACATAAAACTCTTCCTTGAGCCCTAGTTGATTTTCACATTGCTTGGTGGGAAGGTGCCTAAATTCTTTTCAATTGAGCACATTCTTTGTCGGCTGGGACGCCCCCTCCACTGGGTGCCTGCCTAAGGGCCGTAATGGCAAGACTCCTTAATTTCAGGGTCAGAGACTTAGGAACTCATTACAACCTTGGCAGTAAAAGCCACGTACCGCTGTGCAGAAGACCGCCAACACACCGCCGCGGCTGCAGTAAACCGCCACAGCTATTATGACCCACAGCACAGAATCCGCCAAAATTCAGACTTCCACACAAGTCCGCCACACCAAAGGTCAGTGATAAACTGGCGATAACAAAACCTCCACCGTCACGCCAACAGAAATACGCCCACACTATCACGACACACGAATCCACGCGGCGGTCTTTCAACCGCGGTATTCCATTGGCGGTACACACCGCCGTGCTCAAAATGCACACACTCCTACAAAACACATCCACATTGGACAATTCGAAATACACACACCTGATACACATACACACACCACTCCTACACACCCAATACTATATAAAGCACACACCCACGAACCCTTACGACAACAAATGACGAACGAAGGCCAGAGAGAGACACCATCACCAACAATACAAGCATCCACAGGCACACAACACCATCACCCCCCCGAACTTCCATGCTTCTCACACTACACACCACTACATATCAGCACACTTATCACCCCACACACCACCCCACACATCACCTACCCCCCCCCCCATGGCACTGAAACGACACCCCAGATTCTCGGAGGAGGAGCTCAGAGTCATGGTGGAGGAAATCGTCCGGGTAGAGCCACAGCTATTTGGATCACAGGTGCAGCACACCTCCATTACAAGGAAGATGGAGCTATGGCGAACAATAGTGGACAGGGTCAACGCAGTGGGACAGCACCCAAGAAATCGGGAGGACATCAGGAAGAGGTGGAACGACCTACGGGAGAAGGTGCGTTCTGTGGTCTCAAGACACCACCTGGCGGTTCAGCGGACTGGCGGCGGACCCTCACCTCCTCCCCCACAACTAACAACATGGGAGGAGCATGTCTTAGCGATTCTGCATCCTGAGGGCCTCACAGGAGTAGGTGGAGGAATGGACTCTGGTAAGTCAAATCTTATCTATTACATCCCCCACCCTACCTGCATGCCAGCAAATACCCCAACCCTCACCCCCATCACTCCAACTCCTCACAAATGTCCCAACATCACAAACCACACATCCTAACACCAAGCCCTGCATGCAACAACAACAAAGCATGGACACCTATCACTAAAGCATGCCCACTTCACATACCCATACACCCCCCTAAACCATCATCACACAAAGTCCCATACAGGAATGCAAGCACTGGGGTACACGGTCACCCACCCATTGCACACCATGCCACACACAGATGTAATAAACATCCTTTTATACCCCTGCAGCACCCCTACCCAACGTCACCGGACAGGAGGGTCCACACATGTCCACACCACCAACGAAGAGGCCCACAGTGATGACAGCACCTCTGTCCAACTGGATCTAGATGACCAGCCCGGCCGATCGGGGACCTCGGGACAGTCGGTTCCCCACACCCAGTCACAGGCCACCGCAGAGCTTCCCCCCTCTGGAAACACCAGCACAGCACCCACCCAGCGGGCCCATACCTCTGTCCCCAGGACACGTCAATCAGCAGTGTGTCCACCACTACAGGGAACCCAGGCTAACCCACCACTCCAACAACAACAGGGACCTGGGGGCAGTGGTAGTGGGCACACTGTCCAGGGGATGGAGGCCCAGGCACACAGGGGAACTGGGAGGCCTGCTGTGCGACAGGGGGCGGACAGGCCCAGGGAACCCACTCTCCAGGAGGCCCTCTCCTCCATCATGGGGACCTATCACCACTCCCAGGAGACGATGGCAACGGTACTGGCCAAGTTTCAGGAGACCCAGCGCCTGCAGGAGGAACAGTATATGGGCTTCAGGGAGGAACTCAGAACCATCAATTCCACCCTGGGCACCATTGTAGGGGTGCTGAAGGAAGTACTCAACACCAGGAGGGACACTGTGGCACTACAAGGGGCCCCTGACACTAGCCTGGACGATGAACTGCCCACCACTTCCGCTAGCGCTAGTGGACAGGAGGCACCGCCACAGGACCACCATACCAGCACCCCACCCCCTGCAGAGGGAGAACCACCTCGCAAACGGTCCTTGAGATCCAGGAACAAGACAGAGAACGATGCCAAGACCCCTGCCAAGAAATGAGACCACCCTGATTGTCATCCTACTGTCCCACTTTGTCACCCTGTCCATCCTTAAACTGCCCCAGCTTCCTATGCCCATTTGGGCAATGCACCTGTGAGAGTAATAGACTGTACTTTGCCATGGACATTCCTCCGCCATCACCCCTCACCATTTTACAACCCCCTCCAATATTGAACACTTAACCACCCTTAAAGCACATAACAATCCGGAGACTGTCTGTGATTTCAGAATACTGTATTAGCAATAACTGTGGCAAAAAGCTCTAATTTGTAATGTCAACATACCTATGTCAAACAGCTCTAGTCCATGAGGAATCAAAGCAGATGTCACACTGTGGGACCCAGATCTGTGAAATCGTAGGGGAAAGTGACAACTCAGTGACCATACACTGGGTGAAAACGACAGGCAGTAGAGAGGAAGTAGTGTTAAAGTACATGTAGTAGGCAGGTCTGTATTCTTACCTGTGTTTCACTGGAAATATTGCTGGATCACTGAGTCCCTGTTGTCCATGTCTTCTTCCTCTGCTTCCTCGTCTTCACTGTCCACAGGCTCCACAGCTGCAACAACACCGCCATCTGGACCATCTTCCTGCAGAAAAGGCACCTGTCGTCGCAAAGCCAAGTTGTGAAGCATACAGCAGGCCACAATAATCTGGTGAGTAGAATAGGGATCCACCTGTCATATGGAGGCACCTGAACCTGGCCTTCAGGATGCCGAAGGTCCGCTCGATCACCTTCCTAGTTCGTCCATGGGCCTCATTGTAGCGTTCCTCTGCCCTTGTCCTGGGATTCCTCACTGGGGTCAGTAGCCATGACAGGTTGGGGTAACCAGAGTCACCTGCAAATGGCGAGGGACAACTGTTAGACACACACTAACCTGGAGGTATATCCCAAACCCAGACAACCATTCCCACTGACTAGGTTCCAGGTGCTCACCTAATAGCCACACACGGTGCCTCTGGAGTTGACCCATCACAAAAGGGATGCTGCTACTCCGCAGGATGTAGGAGTCATGCACTGAGCCAGGGAACATGGCATTCACATGGGAGATGTACTGGTCTGCCAAACATACCATCTGTACATTCATGGAATGATAACTCTTCCGGTTTCTGTACACCTGTTCACTCCTGTGGGGGGGGGTACCAAAGCCAAATGTGTCCCATCAATGGCACCTATGATGTTGGGGATATGTCCCAGGGCATAGAAATCACCTTTCACTGTAGGCAAATCCTCCACCTGAGGGAAAACGATGTAGCTCTGCATTTGTTTCAGCAGAGCAGACAATACTCTGGACAACACGTTGTAAAACATAGGCTGGTACATCCCTGATGCTATGGCCACTGTTGTTTGAAATGACCCACTTGCAAGGAAATGGAGCACTGACAGCACCTGCACTTGAGGGGGGATTCCTCTGGGATGGCCGGATAGCTGACAGGTCTGGCTCCAACTGGGTACACAGTTCTTGGATTATGGCACGGTCAAGCCTGTATGTGATTATCACATGTCTTTCCTCCATTGTCAACAGGTCCACCAACGGTCGGTACATCGGAGGATGCCGCCATCTCCTCACATGTCCCAGCGGACGGTGCCTATGAAGGACAACAGCGAGCACAGAGTCAAACAACTCAGAGGTACGTACCCACAGCTTACACAGAGCACCATTCATAATCTAAAAAGTGGCCTGTATGTCTGTTGAGTCTAGGCCTAGGTATGTGTGACGCAGTTGAAAATTAAGCCATGTGGGCCCCTGAAATGGCGGCTGCCTGACCTCTAAACTGGGACAATGGGATGTGAGGTAACTGCGATGGCGTTGTACATTGTCGCGGTAGGCGGTCGAAGACCACGGCGCAATGCTGCATTGGTTAACATTGGACCCTATGGGTCCCAGGAGGCAATGACGCAGTGCGCCGGCGGTGATGATACGCACCGCCGCAGACGTGACCGCCATTTTCTATCTGTTCAATCACTCGATACCTGATCTTCGACAGGAGAGGACCTACACTGCAAGTGCTGCTGTGACCTCGGTCTGGAAGAGACAATGACTTGTGCGTCTGGGGAAAGGGCCTCTGCCTTCACTGCACAGGAGTTGAAGAAGCTAGTGGACGGGGTCCTCCCCCAGTACACGCTACTCTACGGTCCTCCAGACCAACAGGTAAGTACACAGGGAGCAAGTTGTATGGGCTATGCCTGTGTGGAGAGGGCTGGTTGTAAGAAGGAAGGGCCCACAGTTCTGCGTGTATGAAGGACTGTGAATGCATGTGCCACATGGCAAGGGCAGGGATGTGGGCCACTCACTTTGACGGTGCAGTTGGTAATGACTTCTCTTCTTCCCCTGTACATGTCATGTAGGTCAGCGCCCACCAGAAAAAGGATATTTGGCGTGCCATCGCCAAGTACGTCCAGACCCTGGGGTCCACCACAGGCGGAGCACCTACTGCCGGAAAAGATGGGAGGACATTCGCCGTTGGAGCAAGAAGACGGCGGAGGCTCAGCTGGGGATGGCCTCCCAACGTGGGAGGGGTGCCCGTCGCCCCATGACCCCCCTGATGTTCCGGATCCTGGCGGTGGCCTACCCTGAGTTGGATGGGCGCTTGAGGGCATCACAGAAGATACAAGGGGGTGAGTACAACATCATTCTGCGGACTTTGCGCACAGTGAAGGTGTCTGGGTGCGGGAGGAGTGCTGTGGGTTCCCCTAGGCCAGGGCGAGTTCCGTAGGCTAGGCCCCTCCGTAATGCAGGCCATGTGGCACTCCACCCCACCTCTGTAGAGTGCCAAGTACAGGTATACATGCCCCTGTGTCATCTATGTGTGCTGATGTCCACCATAGCCATGTAGGCCATATCCCAGGAACTGCATCTGTAGAGCCCAACAGCGCGGCGTAGTGCAGGGGACTGCTGTGTCTGTATTGTCCGCCAACGGTAGCGATAAGCCATGCACTCAAACTGTCTTTCTTCTGTCCCCCCCCCCTTTTGTGGTCTCCCTGTTCTTGTGTGCATCAGCATCATCAGGCGGAGGAGCAGTGGCACCGGAGCACGAGGGAGCTGCATCCCACATGGCCATGGAGGGCCACACTACGGAATCGGACTTCACAAGTGGGACGGAGGGTGAGGGGAGCTCCACGGCGGGGACAGGAGCTGAGACCAGTGACACGGACTCGTCCTCTGATGGGAGCTCCCTTGTGGTGGCGGCAACATCTGTGCCCCCCCATCTACAGGTACAGCCGCCACCCCCCCCTTCCAGCACCGCCCTCCCAGCGGCCCTTCAGCCTTCGCCCCGTGCCCGCTCTCCCGGGAGGGTGGGCATCACCTTCGCCCCAGGCACCTCAGCCCCTGCCCCAGGCACCCCTGCTGCCCTCAGTTAGGAGGCCATTGACCTCCTCCGGTCCCTCACTGTTGGGCAGTCTACCATTTTGAATGCCATCCAGGGTGTAGAAAGGCAGTTGCGACAAACAAATGCATTCCTGGCGGGCATTCATTCTGGTTAGGCGGCCCTTCAGTGAGCTTTTCAGACTCTAGCCTCAGCACTGATGGCAGCCATTGTCCCTGTTTCTAGCCTCCCCCCTCCACCTTCCTCCACCCAGACCCAATCCCCTGTACCCCAGCCTATCACAAGCACACCTACAGACCAGCATGCACACACGTCAACACACAAGGGAAGCTCGGGCAAACATAAGCACCACACATCCCACAGGCACTCACACAAGCATCACACACATGCAGACACACCAACATCCACTGCCTCCACTGTATCCCCCTCCACCTCGTCTCCCTCCTCCCTTCCAGTCTCGTCTACACCCACACCTGCATGCACTACCTCTACAGCCACTACTACCATCACCAGCACACCCACCACCACACCCCGCTCACGTGTAGTCACCACCCCCACTACCATTCACACGTCCCCTGTGTCCTCTCCCAGTGTGTCTGTGACACCCCCTCCCAAGATACACAAACGCAGGCACATACCCACCCAACAGCCATCCACCTCACGACAGCCTCCAGCGCATGCACCTTCACCCAAAGTCAGCAAACGAACACCCACAACCTCTTCCTCCACTCCCAAACCCCCACCCATCCCAGTGTCTCCCAAAAACTTTTCCTGTCCAACCTTGACCTCTTTCCCACACCTCCCCCACCCCGTCCATCTCCTAGGGCCCGAACTAGCACCTCAGCCACAACATCTCCGGGACCAGTGGTGCCTGTAGTCACCAGAATCTGGAGTGCACCAGCCACCAGGGCAGCCAGTGTGGCACGGAGCCACAGCAGACAGTCCCCCAACTGTGAAGCATCAGAAGTTGGCCAGTGCCCGGCGGGAGAGGGAGAAGACTCCAGCCACCAAAGCCGCTCCCAGGGGTACCTGTGGGAGTGTGGAGTCAGCTGCGACACCTTCCAAGGTGGGGAAGGGGCACAAGAAAGTCAGCAAGTCTGGGAAGAGCAGCACGGCTGAGAAGACTGCCATCATCCCCGCTGCCCAGGAGGCCACCGCCAGCACCAGCCC
This sequence comes from Pleurodeles waltl, assembly GCF_031143425.1. Taxonomy (NCBI): domain Eukaryota; kingdom Metazoa; phylum Chordata; class Amphibia; order Caudata; family Salamandridae; genus Pleurodeles; species Pleurodeles waltl. The sequence goes on from NC_090440.1 coordinate 1,220,619,554, forward strand.
AGCTGCCCAGGAGGCCACCGCCAGCACCAGCCCAGCTGCCCAGGAGGCCACCGCCAGCACCAGCCCAGCTGCCCAGGAGGCCACCGCCAGCACCAGCCCAGCTGCCCAGGAGGCCACCGCCAGCACCAGCCCCGCTGCCCAGGAGGCCACCGTCAGCACCAGCCCCGCTGGGACTGAGAGGACCGCCAGCAAAAGCCACGCTGGGCCATGAAGGACTGCCAGCAAAAGCCACGCTGGGCCATGAAGGACCGCCAGCAAAAGCCCCGCTGAGCCATGAAGGACCGCCAGCAAAAGCCCCGCTGGGCCATAGAGGACCGCCAGCACAAGCCCTGCTGGGCCAGAGAGGACCGCCAGCACAAGCCCCGCTGGGACAGAGAGGACCGCCAGCACAAGCCCCGCTGGGACAGAGAGGACCGCCAGCACAAGCCCCGCTGGGACAGAGAGGACCGCCAGCACAAGCCCCGCTGGGACAGAGAGGACCGCCAGCACAAGCCCCGCTGGGACAGAGAGGACCACCAGCACAAGCCCCGCTGGGCCATGTAGCACCACCAGCAAAAGCCCCGCTGGACCATGAAGGACCGCCAGCAGCTGAGTCACTGCAAAGGAGACCGCCGGTCCAAGCACCGCTGAACAGGGCACCGCCGTCTCAAGCACCGCTGAACAGGGCACCGCCGTCTCAAGCACCGCTGAACAGGGCACTGCCGTCTCATGCACCGCTGGCCCATGAGCGCCAAGGGCACTGACGCTACTAAGTCCGTCACGGGCAGAATGAAGCACTCTGGGCACCATGCCCCCTCCAGAACCAGTGGAGAGATACATCCACTACCTCTGTCCTTAGCAGGATGAAGCACTCTGGGCACCATGCCCCCTCCAGAACCAGTGGAGACTGTCATCCACCACCTCTGTCCTTAGCAGGATGAAGCACTCTGGGCACCAAGCCCCCTCCAGAACCAGTGGAGAGATACATCCACTACCTCTGTCCTTAGCAGGATGAAGCACTCTGTACACCATGCCCCCTCCAGAACCATTGGAGACTGTCATCGACTACCTCTGTCCTTAGTAGGATGAAGCACTCTGGGCACCAAGCCCCCTCCAGAACCAGTGGAGAGATACATCCACTACCTTTGTCCTTAGCAGGTTGAAGCACTCTGGGCAGCATGCCCCCTCCAGAACCAGTGGAGACTGTTATCCACTTGAGAGACTGTGGCTTTGCACTCCCCAGGATTGCACAGTGGGCAACCCACCCACTGTAGAGACTTGAGAGACTGTGGCTTTGCACTCCCCAGGATGAAACAGTGGGCAACCCACCCACTGTAGAGACTTGAGAGACTGTGGCTTTGCACTCCCTAGGATGGAACAGTGGGCAAACCACCCACTGTAGAGACAGTGGCTTTGCACTCCCCAGGATATGGCAGTGGGCAACCCACCCACTGTAGAGACTTGAGAGACTGTGGCTTTGCACTCCCTAGGATGGAACAGTGGGCAAACCACCCACTGTAGAGACTGTGGCTTTGCACTCCCCAGGATGGAACAGTGGGCATGTGGCCCTATCGTGGATTTGGCGTTGTGCACTCAACTGGCTGAGGTGCCCCCCCTTTCCCTCCCCCTGAGGTGCCTGTTTTGTTGCTCGCTGATGCCCCTGCAGTGTTCTCTCCGTCATGGTCGGGGATCTTGTGTGGGCCTCGCCCATACCGTTGTGGGCCCAGTGTTCAACGGACTTAATTGGAGCACTACCTGGACTACTATGCTTGGTATGTATTCTGTACATGGTGTGCATGTATATATATATATATATATATGTATATATATATATATATATATATATATCATTTTTTTTCCCTACTTGATTTTAATATATTACAATGGTTACACTCATTTTCTATTGTCTTTGCATTCTTCCGGGGGGGGTTTGGGGGGTGTAACTGTGATGTATCATGCTGTATTAGTGTGTGTGTTGTAGTGGGTGAGGGTGGGGTTGGGGGTGGGGGTGTTGCATGTGTGTGTCCCTGTTTTTTCCCTCCACCCTCCCCTGTGTCGTAGGTGCAGTACTCACCGTGGTCTTCGCCGCCGGCGTTCATGCTCCTGGTAGAGGAGCAGGAAGACAATCGCAGGGAGAATTTGGAGTTCTGGTCCATGGTGTCCTCGTTCCTCGTGGGGTGTGTAGAAGTGAACGTTTTCCCTTTGAAATCCTGTTTCTGCCGTGTTTTTATCCGCAGTGAATCTGCCCCGGAAAAGGTGGCGGATTGGCCTGTTGTGATACTGTGGGCGGTACTTTGTCCTCCGCCTGTCTGTTGGCGGTGACCGCCGCGCTGTTTGTACCGCTGTGGCGGTCGGAGTGTTAAAGTGGCTGTCTTTGTTGCCGGTTTCCGCCACAGTCGTAATTAAAAAATGTTTACCGCCGGCCTTTTGGCAGTCTTACCGCCGCTTTAACACCGACCGCCAGGGTTGTAATGACCACCATAATGCTCATCAGCGCTATCATTGCCTAGCCAGACTTTACCCCTGAGATGCAGCACTGTCACATCTTCAGTCTGACTGTAAAGTAGCAGTTGCAGAGCCCAGGGTTGAAGTGTGCACTACTGTATCCTGCCAAACTTAGAGTGGTTTAGGGGCACCCCACCTATGACTTCTTGACTCCTGAGGATGCATGTGCCTGGTTGAATGTTAAGGGTTTTTTGGAGCAACCAGCAACCACACAGGACTCTGGCGACTGGTTGACCCCAAGATCGTCTTGTAGATAAAACAGGAGAGTACGCAACTATCCCATGACCGACCAGGCTGCACAGGAACACACATCATTAGTGTAGGAGGTACTGCAGCAGAGCCATAACTCATTTGTGGTTCTGCCCTCAGATCCTGCCTCCCACACCAGATCGGATACCAGTGACAAAGTGACATCCCCTGATGCAGAACTCTATGGCCCAGAGGTGACACCCCATTTGCCAGACAGTTTGCTGTGATGCATTATGTCGCTCTTGAGCGGTAAGTCCTGGATCTACTGCTGTAGGCCGGATGCACTTCTGGGGATTCTTGAGGGGGAGGTGGGATTAGGTGGTGGTGGGAGGTGGCCACCAAGCCTAATATGGTGGGAATAGGGGCCAGATTTCAGTGACTAGGGCTTGTCACACCCCTCCACACCAACATGGAGGCTTACACCTCAGTCACTTTAGGTTTCTGGCCGCACACCTTACCCAGTACTTCGAACTCAATGAGGGCTTCACTGCCTCTAGGGTGACGGAGTAGGTTGCACATAGTCGTGGGTGAGGGCCCTGCATCAAGACTGTGGGGAGGGGGGGGTCCATCAGACCCTACACAAGGAGCTCTCATCACAGGATCAGGTCCTACGATGACTGGAACGTGAGTTGCCATTGCACCCTGAAAAAAATCTAACAATTTCAGCATGTGTGGGTGGAACACAGACAGCTCAAAGCCTGCCTATAGGCTAGATTATAATCATTATCTTGCACGCCTTTTTGGTGAAGGTGATTGTGCCTTAGGATACTAGCAGGGCTGCTCTGCTCTGATCAGACACGACCACCCCTCGGTGCAATTTGCATGGACGGGGGTGGGGAGCATTCCTCAATACCCAGTGGGGTATTAATGACACCTTTGCTGAATTTTACCACTCCCTTTATGCAGCTGCAGTGAGTCCTGCGGATTGCTTGTGTGGTTACCTGCAGGATCTCCCCACCTGAATCCATTACAGTGAGTGGAATTAGATGCTCCTCTTGAGCCAGAGGAGATAAACCCGGCCATCTCCCAAATAGCTCTCAGCAAAACCCTGGGGACGGATGGCCTTCCCATTGAATATTATGCCACATTTAACATGTCCCTTCCTCCGAAGCTGCTATAGGTCTATATTGAAGCGGACTCTCTTCACAAAACCCTCATAGTGGTACTCATAAAGCCGGGCCGGGACTCGTTGGATGTCTGCTCATACTAGCTGCTATTGTTACTGAACCTTGATTATAAGAGTCTTGGGAAGGTACTTGTGAATAGACTGCTCCCCTTGTGGTCAGGGCCCTAGTCATGAGGATCAGAACGGGGTCATCCCGAGTTATAACACCTTTCTTAATATTCGTCAGCTTCTCCACCTAATGAGGACTGACCTTGAGAATACAACAATGCCAGTGGTGTAATCTCTTGACATTGAAAAGGCTTCTGATACCCTGAAGTGGGACTACTTATTTGCAACACTAAAGGAGGTGCACATCGGTCCAAGGTTTCATGATTGGATCTGTGCTTTATACAGGCGTCTAGTGGCGAGAGTTAAGACCGGTCCACTGATGTCAGACAGGTTCATCATCCAGTGGGGTACCAGACAGGGCTGTCCCTGTTAATCTTCGTCGTAGCTATGGAACTATTGACCTTCGATTTACAAATGCAGGCACAACAACTGGATATTGCAGCACATGGCATGCATCATATAGTTTTATTGTATGCTGACAATGTGATGATATACCTGCAGAACGGTGGTTGCTTGCTTGCTTCCAGGACTGATGATTTTGCTGGATGACATTGGGCATATGTCGGGCCTTAGGGTGAACTGGGCGAAGTCCTGCCTGTTCCCCTTGTGCCAGGTTCTGTAGGCTGATAGAGAAGGGTTTCTCCGACTCTGCCTCTGTGGCCATTTAATACCTTTAAAAATCTAGACATTCACATTTATCGCTCAGATGCAGATCTCGCAGAATGGAATGTATATAAGGCATTGAGCTTGATTCGTTGATACATACCGTTCCGGACTGCGCTTGTGCTATCTCCTCTGGTCCAAGTGACAGTTGCCAAGACACTCATTTTACTTTACCTTTTGTACATCTTTGCGGCTCTTCCCCTTACACTCCCTGTGCTCTTCTTTGCTGAATAGAATAGGCTTCTGTTGGAGTTGATCTAATCTACAGGCTCCTACAGGGGGGTGTCCTGGGAGCCCAAAATTCCGAACGATACTATGCGGCAGTGCAGTGACCATTGTAATGGCTTGGGGCAATGTCTTGCTCTGAGAGGGCGCATGTTTATTTACTGGGCAAAATGAATATCTTTACCTGGCCGTGCTCCCCTGGACCTCACCTCCCATGTGAGATGCAACAGATGCAAATTGCCTGGCACTGTTGATACTTCTAGTTGCAAATCCCTTACCTTAGAATTCCCCCCTGGCGTCAGTCTGGTTCCAGAGATTTTTCTCGAGCAGTACCCCTGCCCACCGTCTGGTGGCATTGGTTGGCTTGGCATTTGTTGTCGGCATCGTGTGCACCAGCTAGGACATTGCAGGACCTATATAGGTGCCACCGTGGCATGCTGACATGCGTTCTTCTCCGTCTGCACCCGCTAGGGCAGATCTGAATAAGAACTGCACCTCAGTCACTTTTTGACAGGTGTTTTTTGACTTTTTGGCAAAGATTTTTGAACGTCTACACTCCTGGTGTGTTGAGGATGTTGTCACGCAAGACTGGGTTCAACCCTGCTGATCCTGTCATTGTGCGGTGTCTGTGATGGATCTACACCTTGTGTGCTTGTGGTGTTTGGAGCGCAACCAGAACCCCAAGTTGTGCTCTGAGTATCAGACCATGAATCCGAAAGCTTTGAGGGAGTGGTCCCTTAAGCTCATTGCGGCCTGGCACTCTGCTCCGAATTACTCCCGATCTTGGTTGAGAGGAAGGTCCCAAGAATGCGTGCTGAGCCCACATTTTCCTTATCGTCCCACTTCAAGTCCTTGGGACAGTCCAGTAAGTCGAGTCACAAAAAGATGTGAAGAAGAACAAGCGTTCTTCGACTTCACCCAGTCTGTTGACTCATCGCGACGAGGTAGAAGGAGCATCCTTGTTCCAGGCCTCCGTCCTCGGAAACTGCGTCGACTCTGCGCCTCCCCGGGTTTTCGGAAGCTGGAGCGACTCCTGCCTAACTCCATGAGTTTTATGAGTTCATGAGCTTCATATTTGGGCAGTTCTTTGGGCCCTTGCGAGTCAGCTGGGGCCCTCTGGTATTAAACACCAGCAGCTTCAGCCTTAGGGCTCGCAGATCCGAACCAGCGTCAGTCGCTCTACCTCGACCAATTCTAACTTCAATGCTCCTGATGCCACCCTTGTGCCCGGTCGACATTGACCCCATCCTCATTGCCAACTCCGACACATAGCCAGACTGACATCGCGCAACGCTATTCTGACTTCAATGGGAACCTTGCTTCCCAGGTCGAATCCTGACAGTTATTCTCTTGGGTTGGGGTACAGCGAGGATTGGGAGGGGTCACTAGACTCTTTGAAGTACCAGCTGGAAAATCCCAAGGACTGGCGGATGAACCTGGGTGAAGCCAGTGGTCTGGACACTTCTGACACTGGCATGCTTTCTCTTACCGTGGTTATGGAGGAGGGAGCCTTCTATTCAGTGGTGGTGAGAAGAGCAGCCGAGGGACTGGGCCTTGATCTGCCTTCAGTGGCAGTCAGGCCTAACCTCCTGACAGATGCTTCACCCTGGGGATTTCACTTCTGACCCCTTTTGCCCTTTAACAAAGCCCTTACTGATATCCTACTGTCCAAACCCAGCACAGGTGCTTCTGTGAACATTACTATCGCCCGCCCTCATAGACCCACATTAAATGATCTAATTTTCCTAATGCAACACTGACCCCTGAGAGCTTGGTTATCCAGGCCTCCACGTCTCCCGGCGCATTCCCTTTCACAGGCTCGGATAGGAAATCCAAGAGGCTGGATCAGCTTGGGAAGAAGATGTTTTCATCCTCCAGCCCGACATTGCGGTATGTAAACACTGCATGCTTTTTGGGCCATTACACAGAATCGGCGCTCGATTGCTTTAAGGATTCCCGGGCTACAGCCAGGTCCTTAGGCCTCAGCTGCCCCTTGACCCCCCCGTTTAGTCTGCTCTTTGCTCCTTTTGTTGCTATGGAAGGGGTGCCCAACCACATCTGTTCCCTCACCAGCCACTGTGCCATGCACGCTGCCCAGCCTCTGCATGGCCAAAGACATGGGATCAAAGATACTTGTGAATCAGGGAGCTGACAGTCTAGCCCATCCACCCCCCCCCCCCCCAATCAGCAGCAGCCTCCAAACCTTCCTAGTCTGATGCTTCCTCACTAGGGACCAGTTGACGTCAAGATTCACCTTCACCTGCCCCACTGGCAATTCATCACGTCTGACAGGTGGGTTTTGCATATAGTCCGAAGAGGCTACTCTCTCCTCTTCAAGATTACTCCTCCTTCCATGCCACCATCCTACAATCAGATGACAGAGGATCATCTTGCACTTCTCTGCAAGGAGGTTGCAGCTCTCTTGGCCAAGTGAGCCATAGAGAGGGTCCCTGTGCCAGAAGTAGGTTGTGGTTGTTATTCCCGCTACTTTCTGGTGCCCAAAAAGGACAAAGGCCTCTACCCTGTCCTAGACTTTTGGCCCCTCAATCTCTTCCTCAGGAAGGAGAAGTTCAAAATGCTCTCTGGCTCAGATTCCATCGGTCCTGGACCAAGGAGAAATGCTGGTAGCTTTGAACTTGGAGGGTGCCTATTTTAATATTCCTGCCATGCCTGCCCACAGATGTTCCTTGCGGTTCACTGTAGGCTACAAGCATTTTCAGTTCACTGTGCTCCCCTTTGGCCTAACTAGCACCCCTTATGTGTTCACCAAGGTGATGGCAGTGGTCGCAGCTCATCTGCGCAGGTCAGCGGTTTCAGTCTTTCCCTACCTTGACGTCTGGCTGTTGAAGGCGGGCTTTCCCTAGGCTGTCGTCTCCTTCCTCCAGTGGACCTTCTACATTCTCTGGAGTTGACTATAAACATGCTGAAGTCACCCCTGACTCCCTTTCAGATGCTCCCTTTCATCAGAGCTGTTCTGGACACTGTGCAGTTTCTGGCTTATCCTCCCGAATGGCGAGTCCAGGATATTCAGGCTATGATACCGATGTTTAAGCCTCTATCCTGGAGTTCAGTGTTAATGACTCTGAGGCTGCTGGGCCTCATAGCCTCCTGCATCCTACTGGTAACACATGCCAGATGGCATATGCAGGCTCTGCAGTGGGACCTGAAGTTCCAGTGGGCGCAGCATCAGGGGTATCTCTCCGACTTGGTCTAGATCTCAGAGGGAACTGCGTAAGATCTGCAGTGGTGGCTCTTGAACCACGATTGGGTCAGAGGCAGATTCCTTTCTCTTCCCCAACCAGATCTGACAATAGTGACAGATGCATCACTCCTGGGATGGGACAGCCACATGGGAGAGGCAGAGGTCAGAGGCGTCTGGTCTCTGGTGGAGTCCAGACTCCACATCAATTGTTTGGAGATCAGGGATATCAGACTGCATTGGAAGCATTCCTTCCCTTTCTCAAAGGCAAAGTAGTGCAGGTGTTCATGGATAATACCACCGTCATGTGGTACTGCGACAAGCGGGATGGGTTGGAGTTATGGACCCTTTGTCAGGAGGCTCTTTGCCTCTGGGCATGACTGGAAGATCAGGACATATCTTTGTTGGTACTATACATGGTGGGCTCTCTGAACGCCAGAGTGGGCAACCTCAGCCAACACTGCCTAGTCGATCACATATGGCATCTCCAGCCGGAGGTGGTGCAAGGTCTTTTTCAGCATTGGGGAGAGCTGTGGTTAGATCTGTTTGCCTCCGCAGAGAACCCGCAATGTCAGCAGTTTTGGGTGTTGGAGTTTCTAAAGGCGGCACTCTCTCAGTGAAGGTTTTCATCTTGAGTGGAGCTCAGACCTCCTGTACGCCTTTCGGCCCATATCAAGTCAGCCCACAGCTCTCAAGAAGATCAAGAACGACCAGGCCCAAGTAATTCTTGTGGCTCCAGACTGGGCATGAAAAGTCTGGTATCCCGAGCTATGGAGGATAAGCCAAAAATCCTCTGATCAAACCCCCTCTTCGGGAGGATCTTCTGTCACAGCAGCAGAGGAGGGTTCTCCACCCGGACCTGTCCAGTCTCCGCCTTCTTGGGTTGAGATTGAGCGGTGGAGGTTGACAGCTTTTTACCTTCTGTCCGGGTGGAAAGAAAGGTCGGGCAGTGCAGAATAGAACCATCTGTAGAGAGGTTGTTCTCTGAATTAAAATGTGCTGTGCATTGTTTAAAAAGCAGCCCCTGGAGGATTTCCGTGCTCACTCTACGAGTGACAGTTGCACCCACTGCGCTAGCATTCAGAGTTTTCAGTCTTAGAAATCTGTCAGGCAGCTACGTGGGCATTCTTTCACATGTTCACTAAACACTACTGCCTGGACAGTCAGGTCCGAAGGGAATGGGCACTTTGCCCATTCGGTCCTGCAGGACTTCATAGTATGATCTTGGTTCACTGATCCCCCACCAGCAATGGTATTGCTTGGGTATCTATTCTAATGTAAGGAATATTCAACTAAAAGTCTCTATTAGATGAAAAAGTTCTTGCCTTCAGTAATGCTGTAGCTGGTAGAGACATATTCTAGTTGAAGATTCCTTACCGACTCTGCCATCCTTCCCGCTCTGCAAAATTATTTCTATGGACAGGGACTTCCTTTTCAGCACCCTAGTTTTGACACTCAAATGGGCAGTGTTCTAAAAGGCCTGCGCTTCTAGTGTGGAAAGTCATGAAGAGAAGCTGATGTCAATGTGCCAGGGTGGTGCCTATATAGGTCCCGCAACATCATATCTTCCGGGCATGACACTGACAACGGACACAGAGCCGACTGACACCACCTGACTGCACATGGGAGCACTGCTCGAGAAAAATCTCTGGATCTGGACTGATGCCCGGGGGAAATTCTAAGGTAGAGAATCTGCAACTAGAATATGTTTCTACTAGATAAGGCACTACCGAAGGTAAGTAACTTGTTCTTTAGCTTCTTCCCAGAACTCATTATTTATGGTTTGGCGGTGAACACCTTTTGGCCTATGACACATGTTCAGCATGAGTCACACTGCACTGGGGGCAAGGGTGAGTAGAGTCTTCTATAGAATTGCCATTCCACATCGTGATGTCACACAAAAGCATGCAAAAATGTCATAGCTGCACTTTACATAGCATTGCTGATCTCTCACCACACTCCTTATCTTAGAGTTAGTAAACGCTCATCATTGGCCCTTCAGACGTGCTTCTCAGACACACAGTGGACCGATGCCCTGCAACAGGTCAAGGGGGTCACCGCCAGATTGTGCTTTTCTTTACACCCAATTGAATTACCTCCATCAAAATTACCTCACGCCACAACGCATCACACTCATGTAACCAGGTGCCCATTCGGGGTGCCCCCAGATGTGTGGTGCCAGATGCACACTTTCTCCAAATGATGTGGAAGTACCCAGTGCTCAGGTGGTAAGGGGCGAGATGACTCAGACTACCTCCACACTGGTGGGGGATGTGGTGGTGTCCACCCCAGAACTGTGCTTGTTGGGCGTTAAGCTTAGGGCCAAGAGTGTTAAATAAATTCACAGATTCATTGATTTGGCATTCCAACTGTAAAGGAAATAAATTGCTATGGCCTGGAAGTCACCAGCAGTCCCAGAGGGGCAGGTCTGAAGACTGAATCAGATGTCCTAGCAGAGATTCACAGGGGTGGGTTTGCACAAGGGATGCTGAATTGGGTCCTTCTAGGAGGCTGGCCTGGCTTATAGGGGGTACCTGTAGGAGGCTGGCCTGGCTTATAGTGGGTACCTTGTGGTACTTCCACCCTGTGCCAGGTCCAGTTGTCCCTCATTAGTAGATTCAAGGTGTTTCTAGCAGCTTAGACTGATAGAAGGTAGCTATGGCAAAGCAGTTTAGGCTAAACTAGGAGACATGCAAAGCTCCTACAATACCACTTATATCATATAGCACAAAATCATAAGAAAACTCAAAACTCAGAGTTACTTAAAATAAAGGTACTTTATTTTAGTGACAATGGGGTTCGTTTTGACCTCAGCGGTCTTTTTCCAAGACCGCTGAGGGACCGCCGTGCGGAAGACCGCCAGTGGTGGCGGTTTGCCGCTCGGCCTCTTATGACCGTGGGCAGATCTCCGTCCTTTTACGGACGGAGAGCCGCCAACAGCCATACTGGCGGGAGGCGGGGAAGTGGAGGTTGCTCCACCGCCACCCCAACAGAACACCGCCCAGCGAATCACGTCCTGTGATTCGCCGTGGCAGTGTTCTGTTGACGGTGTGGTGTCGGCGGAGCAGCTCCCGTCCCCTCCTGGAGGATTGTCGGACCAGGTAAGTCGATCGTCCGTGAGGGGAGGGGGGTCGGGGGGTGTTGTGTGTTGTGTGCGTGCATGGGGGTGTGCATGTGTGTATGTAGAGGGGTGTGTGAGTGCGTGTATGCTTGCGGTGGTGTTGTGGGTTTGGGAATGAGTACGTGTATGTCTGTAGGTATGTCTGTATGGTTGTGTGCGTGTATGTTTGAATGTGGGTGTGCGTGTCTGACTGTGTGTGTGGATGTTGCCATGTATGTCGGTGTGTGTGCGTGTATGTGTGTTGGTGGTGCCTGCGTGCACGTCGTGTGTGTATGAGTGATGTTATGTTGGGGGTCGGGGTGGGGAGGTGGGTCCTGCCACCTTTGGGGGGTGACAGGGGTGCTGGGGGAGGTAGGGGAGGGAGTCGGGGTGGGGGAGACCCCTATCGGTGTCAGGGAAGGAATTCCCTGGCACTGATAGTGCTCACCGCCATGGATTTCATGATCCATGGCGGTTTCACCGCCATGGATTTCATGATCCATGGCGGTTTCAAACCGCATGAAATCCATGGCGGTCAGCCGGGTCCAAATACCGCCGGCGGTATAGTGACGACCGCCGAGTCATAATACCGCCGCTTCTCAGCCTTCCGCCAGGGTCATAATGACCCCCTATATGCCAAAAGTATCTCAGAGGATACCGTCACTTACGAGGTAAGTAATATACACAAATTATATGTACACAAACCCAAAACAGATAAGTAACAGTAAGAAAAGTAGTGCAAACAATGTAGAATCACATAGGATGCAATAAGTAAACATAGGTCTAGGGGCAACACAAACCATATACTCCAAAAGTGGAATGCGAATCACGAATGGACCCCAGACCTATGGGAGGTTGTAGAGGGTCGCTGGGACTGTAAGAAAACAGTAAGGGTGTCCAAGGTACCCCACCCCAAGACCCTGAAAAGTAGGAGTAAAGTTACACTACTACCCCAGAAAGACAGAATAGTCATGATAGGAAATTCTGCAAGAACCACAAGCACCAGGAAACACTGAAGACGGATTCCTGGACCTGAGGACCTGTAAAGGAAGGGGACCAAGTCCAAGAGTCACAAAAGTGTCTGGGGGGGGGCAGGAGCCCACTAAACCCCGGATGAAGGTGCAAAAGGGCTGCCTCCGGGTGGAAGAAGCCAAAGAATCTGCAACAACAGAAAGGGCTAGGAACTTCTCGTTTGGATGGAAAATGTCCCGCAGCGTGCTGGAGGTTGCAGAAGTATTTCCAGGCAGAAATACTGCAAACAAGCCTTGCTAGCTGCAAGAGTCGCATTTGAGGGATTTTGGGTGCTGCTGGTGTTCCAGGGACCACGCTCGTCAGAATGAGAGGGGACCCAGAGGACCGGTGATGCAGAAGTTTGGTGCCTGCGTTGGTAGGGGGAAGATTCCGTCGAACCACTGGAGATTTCTTCTTGGCTTCCAGTGCAGGGTGAAGGCAGACAGCCCTCAGAGCATGCACCACCAGGAAACAGTCGAGAAAGCCGGCAGGATGAGGTGCTACAATGTTGCTGGTAGTCTTCTTGATACTTTGTTGTGGTTTTGCCGGCGTCCTGGAGCAGTCAGCGGTCGATCCTTGGCAGAAGTCGAAGAGGGAAGTGCAGAGGAACTCTGGTGAGCTCTTGCATTCGTTTTCTGAGGAATAGCCTAGAGGAGAGACCCTAAATAGCCAGAAAAGGAGGTTTGGCTACTAAGAAAGGAGGCTTGGCTACTGAAAGAGTTAAGCACCTATCAGGAGGGGCCTCTGACGTCACCTGCTGGCACTGGCCACTCAGAGCCGTCCATTGTGCCCCAACACCTCTGAATCCAAGATCGCAGCTCTGAATCCAAGATCTGGGACACACTGGAGGAGCTCTGGGCACCTCCCCTGGGAGGTACTGGTCAGGGGAGTGGTCACTCCCCTTTCCTTTGTCCAGTTTCACGCCAGAGCAGGGCTGGGGGATTCCTGAACTGGTGTAGACTGGCTTATGCAGAGATGGGCACCATCTGTGCCCATCAAAGCATTTACAGAGGCTGGGGAACGCTACTCCTCCCCAGCCCTTCACACCTATTTCCAAAGGGAGAGGGTGTAACACCCTCTCTCAGAGGAAATCCTTTGTTCTGCCTTCCTGGGACTGGGCTGCCCAGACCCCAGAGGGGAAGAAACCTGTCTGAGGGGTTGGCAGCAGCTGCAGTGGAAACCCCGGAAAGGCAGTTTGGCAATACCTGGGTTCTGTGCTAGAGACCCAGGGGATCATGGAATTGTCCCCCCAATACCAGAATGGTATTGGGGTGACAATTCCATGATCTTAGACATGTTACATGGCCATGTTCGGAGTTACAAATTGTAGTGACCTATGTGTAGTGCACGCGTGTAATGGTGCCCCGCACTCACAAAGTCCAGGGAATTTGCCCTGAACAATGTGGGGGCACCTTGGCTAGTGCCAGGGTGCCCACACACTAAGTAACTTGGCACCTAACCTTCACCAAGTGAGGGTTAGACATATAGGTGACTTATAAGTTACTTATGTGCAGTGAAAAATGGTTTTGAAATAACGTGGACATTATTTCATTCAGGCTGCAGTGGCAGTCCTGTGTAAGAATTGTCTGAGTTCCCTATGGGTGGTAAAAGAAATGCTGCAGCCCATAGGGATCACCTGGAACCCCAATACCCTGGGTACCTAGGAACCATATACAAGGGAATTATAAGGGTGTTCCAGTGTGCCAATGAGAATTGGTAAATTAGTCACTAGCCTGCAGTGACAATTTTAGAAAGCAGAGAGAGCATAAACACTGAGGTTCTGGTTAGCAGAGCCTCAGTGATACAGTTAGGCACCACACAGGGAACACATGCAAGGGCATACATTATGAGCACTGGGGTCCTGGCTAGCAGGATCCCAGTGACACATGGGCAAAAACAAACATACATACAGTGAAAATGGGGGTAACATACCAGGCAAGATGGTACTTTCCTACACAACACCCCCCAAATGAAGGACAATAAGGCTAACCTTGCCAAGGTGAGTCTTCATTGTCTAAGTGGAAATATCTGGAGAGTCCATCTGCATTGGAGTGGGTACTCCCAGGTCTATGTTCCACTGTATAGTCCATTCCCTGTAGGGATATGGACCACATCAACAATTTAGGGTTTTCACCTTTCATTTGTTTTAGCCAAAGTAGAGGTTTGTGGTCTGTCTGAACAGTAAAGTGAGTACCAAACAGGTATGGTCTCAACTTTTTCAGTGCCCAGACCACAGCAAAGGCCTCCCTCTCTATGGCATACCAACACTTTTCTATTGGGGTCAACCTTCTGCTGATAACAGTAACTGGTTGATCCTGGCCCTCAGAATTCTGTTGTGATAGTACTGCCCCAACCCCTAATTCAAATGCATCAGTTTGAACAATTAATTTCTTGGAGTAACAAGGGCTTTTTAGGACAAGTGCAGAGCACATGGCCTGTTTTAGCTCCTCAAAAGCTTTCTGACAGCTGGCTGTCCATAATACCTTCTTAGGCATTTTCTTGCTAGTGAGATCATTAAGAGGGGCTGCTATGGAGCCATAATTCTTGATAAATCTCCTATAGTACCCTGTGAGGCCTAAAAAGGCCCTCACCTGGGTTTGAGTTGTAGGGGAAACCTAATCTATGATAGTTTGGATTTTCCCCTGTAGTGGTGCAATCTGTTCTCCACCAACCAGGTGGCCCAGATAAACCACTTTCCCCTGCCCTAACAGGCACTTTGAGGCCTTGATAGTGAAGCCTGCCTTTTGCAGGGCCTCCAAAACTTTCCATAGGTGGATCAGGTGATCATCCCAGGCTGAGCTAAAGACAGTAATATCATCTAGATATGCTGCACTGAAAGCTTCCAACCCTTGCAGGACTGTGTTCACCAACCTCTGAAATGTGGCAGGTGCATTTTTCAAACCAAAGGGCATTACTGTGAATTGGTAGTGCCCTCCAATGGTAGAAAATGCAGTCTTGAGTTTAGCATCTTCTGATAACCTAATCTGCCAATACCCTACAGTTAGATCAAAAGTGCTTAGATACTTGGCAGAAGCCAGTGTATCTATGAGCTCATCTGCCCTGGGTATAGGGTGAGCATCTGTCTTGGTTACCTGATTGAGCCCTCTATAATCTACACAAAACCTCATCTCTCTCTTTCCATCTTTGGTGTAAGGTTTTGGTACAAGTACAACTGGGCTAGCCGAGGGGCTTTCAGATGGCTCAATCACCCCTAAGTCCAACATTTGCTGCACCTCTTGTTTAATGCAGTCCCTGACATGGTAAGGCTGCCTATCAATTATACTTTTGGCAGGCTGTCTCCAGTATCAATTGTATGTTCAAACCAAGAAGTTGTACCTGGTTCAAGTGAAAAGAGGTCTGAAAACTGACTTAAGAGATTGATACAGTTGTCTTTCTGTTCTGCAGTAAGACAATCTGCTAAGACTGCTCCCTCCACTAAGCCATCAGCTTTAGTGGTGGAGAAGAGATCAGGGAGAGGGTCACTCTGCTCTTCCTGTCCCTCATCTGTTGCCATGAGCAGGGTGATATCAGCCCTGTCATAGTAGGGTTTTAGGCGATTGACATGAATCTCCCTAAGGGGTCTCCTAGCAGTGCCCAGGTCTACCAAATAGGTAACCTCACCCTTCTTTTCAACAACTAGATGGGGTCCACTCCATTTGTCCTGGAGTGCTCTTGGGGCCACAGGCTCCAATACCCACACCTTCTGTCCTGGGTGGTACTGAGTCAGGACAACCTTCTGGTCATGCCATTGCTTTTGCAGCTCCTGGCTGGCCTGAAGGTTTTTACTGGCCTTTTTTATATACTCAGCCATTCTGGATCTTATGCCAAGTACATAGTCCTCTATGTCCTGTTTAGGCGCTTTTAAAGGTTGTTCCCAACCCTCCTTCACAAGAGCAAGTGGACCTCTTACAGGGTGCCCAAAGTGGAGTTCAAATGAGCTGAAGCCCACTCCTTTTTGGGGTACCTCCCTGTCCTGCTATTTGATGGAGTTTTGTTTTGACCAATGACTTTGTGTTTCACCACTGCGCATATTAGTTGCTCAATGTTCACCAGTAGCACATGGTATGTTTTGTTCAGTTTAGCCGCCTATGGGCTTTGACATTGCATTAGTCATTACATTCTGTATTGTGCCTATTGGCTTTGACATGGCATTAGCCATTGCTTTCTGTATTCAGTTTAGCCGCCTATGGGCTTTGACATTGCATTAGTCATTACATTCTGTATTCTGCCTATTGGCTTTGACATGCTGTATCCAGTCTAGCCGCCTATTGGCTTTGACATTGCATGCCTATTGACTTTGACATGATGTATTCAATTTAGCTGCCTATTGACTTTGACATGCTATTAGATATTCTGCCTATTGGCTTTGACATGATATCATATATTACATTTTGTATTCAGCTCCGCTGCCTATTGACTTTGACATGATATTATATATTGCATTTTGTATTCAGCTTAACTGCCTATTGGCTTTGACATGATATTCAGCTTAACTGCCTATTGGCTTTGACATGATATTAGACATTGCATTTTGTATTCAGCTCCGCTGCCTTTTGGCTTTGACATGATATTATACATTGCATTTTGTATTCAGCTCAGCTGCCTATGGGCTTTGACATGATATAAGACATTGTATTTTGTATTCAGCTTAGATGCCTATTGGCTTTGACATGACACTAGACATTGCATTTGATATTTAGGTTAGCTGCCTATTGCCTTTAACATGACATTGCATTTGATATTTAGGTTAGCTGCCCATTGCCTTTAACGTGGAGTTCTGTATTTTTCCAAGCTGTGTTTTTGCACCAGAGAACCAAGATGTTTTGCTCTCACAGTAGACTAGACCTGATAAGAGAGAGTACATGGGCGTCGTTTCTCTTCCCTTGAGCTTGGGAACAGGAGTAGTCTTGGAGACCTGGCCAGTCTCCAAAAGGCTTGCTCAGTTTCCCAGGTCTGAGAGGAGGGGGCACACCTTTGTAACGAATGTAACAGGCTGCAGAGAGTCAGATTCGAATCTGCCGGACCTCGTGCTGGAGCTTGGCGCCAGTTGCCAGCATCCCGTGTGGGTAGATGACACTCTTTCTCGCGGCTGACAGGGGTCCCCAGCTTGCAGACCTTAGAAAGATGTAGCTGTAAATAGTTCCTACACGGTGAAGTATTTGTTTTGCTTTGCATTCAATATCTTATAAATATAACCTGCTGTGTATATTGCAAACTGATATATTTTGTTTGATTAACGCGGACTTGAAAGCTACTAATTCGTCATTCATTCATAAACATTGTGGTTGGGGAAGAATAAAATAACAATAAAAGTCTTCTTTGACCTCAGAAGTGCATTTCTGTTGTGTTATGTTAGTGCTTAGAGACTAAATAAGAGGAAAGCACTACACTCCCTGTAAGCAAAAAGGAGGCAAGGTAACAGGACATCCCATCTCCTCCTGAGTTTTTTCAGGGAGTCCCATTATCATACCTTTGAGAGTTTTATTAAACCTCTCAACCAGACCATTTGTTTGTGGATGGTAAGGGGTGGTGAACTTGTAGGTTACACCACACTCCGTCCACATTGCTTTTAGGTATGCAGACATGACGTTGCTACCTCTGTCTGACGCCACTTCCTTAGGAAAACCCACCCTGGAAAAGATTCCCAGGAGGGCCTTTGCCACTGCAGGAGCTGTAGTGCTCCTTTAAGGGATGGCTTGAGGGTATCTTGTGGCATGGTTCACTACCACCAAGATAAATCTATTGCCTGAAGCTGTTGGAGGGTCAAGGGGGGCAACTATGTCAACACCTACCCTTTCAAAGGGCACCCCAACAACTGGAAGTGGAATTAGAGGGGCCTTTGGAGTGCCACCAGTCTTGCCACTAGCTTGGCAGGTCACACAAGAGCGACAAAACTTCTTAGTGTCCTCTGACATATGATGCCAGTGAAACAAGGGAACAAGTCTTTCCCATGTTTTTGTCTGGCCCAAAGGCCCAGCCAAAGGAATGTCATGAGCCAGGGTGAGAAGAAACTCTCTGTACTGCAAGGGAATGACCAATCTCCTGGCAGCTCCAGGTTTAGGGTCCCTTGACTCTGTGTACAAGAGGTTGTCTTCCCTGTACACCCTATGGCTATCACGGACATCCCCATTCTGCTGCTTGACAGCTTGCTGTCTTAAACCCTCTAATGTGGGACAGGTTTGCTGTGCCACACTCCGCTCTTCCCTGGCAGGCCCCCCTGCACCCAAAAGCTCAGCAGTGTCTACTGCCAGCTCCTTTGGTGTAGGTTCTGCACAGGGAGAGGATTCCTCTTCCTCAAAAGGGGAATCTTCTGTAAAGGGAGGGATAGTGGTCAGGGATATACCCTTTCTACTCCTAGCTTTTGGGAGCACTTGGTCCATAGTTTCAGGATCCAAGTTTCCTTGTCCTTTTTGCTTCTTGGCCTGAGCCCTTGTCAAAGCAAAAATATGCCCAGCATTGCTGCATGAGTCTCCAACTCCACTTCTGCCCAAGCTGATGTTTCCAAATCACTGCCCAGTAAGCAATCTACAGGTAATTCAGTGGCTACCACAACTTTCTTTCGACCTGTACCTCCCCCCCCCCCCCAGTTGAGATTCACAACAGCCATGGGGTGGCTAATAGTGTTGTTATGAGCAACGGTCACTTGGTACTGCTGACCCAGTAGGTGTTGATCAGGGTGGACCAGTTTTTCTTATTAGATTAGGGGTAGTTGCTTGTACTTACCCATATTAAGGGGACAAGCAACCAAGGTTGGCAAAGTCAATGCCACCATCAGAGACTAAAACAGCCTCTGTGGTCTCCCTAACAAGCCCAACCCCAACTACATTGCCAATAGTGAGCCCAGCTACACCCTTGGATTGGCTATTAGTAGATGTCCCACCATCACTGCTATTACTAGGAGCACTATAGGTTGCAGTTGGGGTTGTGGTGGTTGGAGGTTTGGTGTTTTTCTTTGGACAAGTGAAATCACTTGCCCAATGGCCTTTTACTTTACATAAATAACACCAAGGCTTTTTAGGTTGATTATTGGAAGAGGATTTGGACCCACCACCCCCAGAGGATTTTTGTGGGCCTGATGAAGACTCTGAATGTTTACTTTTGTCCCCACCCTTGTCAGAAAACTTACCATCCTTCTTCTTGCCATCCTTGTCACCCCCTGTATGAACTTTTCTGTTCACCCTTGTTCTGACCCATTTGTCTGCCTTCTTTCCCAATTCTTGGGAAGAGGTCAGATCAAAGTCTACCAGGTACTGGTGTAACAAATGAGACACACAATTGTTAAGAATATGCTCTCTCAGGATCAGATTATACAGGCTTTCATAGTCAGAAACGTTACTGCCATGTAACCACCCCTCCAAGGCCTTCACTGAACAGTCAACAAAATCTGTCCAGTCTTGAGAGGACTCTTTCTGGTGTCTCTGAACTAAATCCTGTATTGTTCAGTGGTTAAGCAAAATCCATCCAAGAGTGCATCCTTCAAAACTTTGTAGTTATTGGCATCACTTTCTCTGACAGTAAGAAGCCTATCCCTACCCTTTCCAGTGAAAGCTAGCCATAAGATAGCAGCCCACTGTCTTTGAGTGACCAACTGTACCATACAGGCCCTCTCAAGTGCAGCAAGACACTTATTAATGTCATCCCCCTCCTTGTAAGGGGGGAGTATTTTATGCAGGTTTCTGGAATCTTGCTCTTTAACAGGATTACCATCTGAAACAATGCTGCTGCCACCATGGGGAACTAACCCCAACCTCTGTCTTTCCCTCTCTATGTATAGGGATTCCCTAAGGCCAGCTGCTGCTGTTTAAGCTTCAGTCTGGTCTCTTCCAACCTCAGCTTTCTGAGTTCCCTTTCCATTAAGTTATCCTCAGGGTGGGAGGCTTGGAAATGTTTGGACACAGAGGAGATTTGGGAATTTGCAGAGAGAGACCTGTCCCTAACTGTCTGGACCCTAGTAAGCTGGCCTCTTGGAGTAAAAGATGCCCTACTGATGTGTGACCCTCTAACACTACCAGTGTCACTAGGTGGCCTTCTAGAGGGCAGGACTTTATAAGAACCCTCCCCAGCATCTTCAGGGAACACCTCTGAGTCTGACTGGGAAGCCTCCCCTTTTTCTACCCTCTCCTGAGATGGGCCAGACTGGACACTTTTGTGACTCTTGGACTTGGCCCCCTTCCTTTACAGGTCATCAGGTCCAGGAAGCCGTCTTCAGTGTTTTGCTGGTGCTTATGGTTCTTGCAGAATCCCCTATCACGACTATTGTATCTTTCTGGGGTAGTAGGGAAACTTTACTCCTACTTTTCAGGGTCTTGGGGTGGGGTATCTTGGACACCCTTACTGTTTTCTCACAGTCCCAGCGACTCTCTACAACCTCCCATAGGTCTGGGGTCCATTTGTGATTCGCATTCCACTTTTAGAGTATATGGTTTGTGTTGCCCCTAGACCTATGTCTACCTATTGCATCCTATTGTGATTCTACATTGTTTGCACTACTTGTCTTACTGTTACTTACCTGTTTTGGGTTTGTGTACATATAATTTGTGTATATTACTTACCGCCTAAGTGAGGGTATCCTCTGAGATAGTTTTGGCATATTGTCACTAAAATAAAGTGCCTTTATTTTTATTAACTCTGAGTATTGTGTTTTCTTATGATATTGTGCTATATGATATAAGTGGTATAGTAGGAGCTTTGCATGTCTCCTAGTTCAGCCTAAGCTGCTTTGCCATAGCTACCTTCTATCAGCCTGAGCTGCTAGAAACACCTCTATTCTACTAATAAGGGATACCTGGGCCTGGCACAGGGTGTAAGTACCACAAGGTACCCACTATAAGCCAGGCCAGCCTCCTACACTCATGCATAAAAAATGGGTTGGAGGGGTCTAATGGGGTAGGCCTAACAGTGGATGGCAAAATCGATTTTCTTCAGGTTGCATGTTAACATTCGTTTATCCCCAAACTCCAGCCCCATATGTTAGAAATGGGAGGCACATACGCTCATAGACTTCCAACAGGAATGTAACAAGCTTGTTTCCCACCCTTTTAGCAAGACCGAAAAGAGCCCCTACGGCGTCCTTATAATGTTGACATCTATGGGCAGTGCATGGCAGCCAATTGCATAATGAGTCTCAAATTATGCCTAAATGAAGGAAACTATTAACCTTTTCTATGTAACACCCTTTCACGTGAATTAGGCCTGTTTCCGGTGTTTTGCCCCAAATACCATAAACTTGGTCTTTAAGAGATTTATCTCAAGGTCCTAGTCATCCATGAATTGTACAAAGTTGTCAACTAAGATTCTAAGACCATTAGGAGGGTGAGATAGCAAGGCAGCATTGTCTGCATAAAGCAGAGCTGGGGTGGAAACAGAGTTACCCTTAGGCAAATCACTTCGCCTACTTTGTAAATGTGCATTAAGCCTATTAATGTAAAGAAAAATAGGATGGGTGCAAGGACACAGACTTGTTACTGCCCCCCTCCACTTCTAAAACAAAGGGATCAATGCATTTACCTCCTGATCCAAATGTTACAGAGGTGCTGATATCCTAGTTCAAGGCCCTTAGGAAATGAACAAGATCTAGACCCAGCTCAATCAATATGCTCCAGAGTTTGCTCTGATTTTCTCTGTCGAAAGCACTACTCAAGTCCATAAAGGAGAGGTATAAAACTCCACATTCAGTAGTTGTGTCTTTATCAAATATAGATTAAGACCATGTTTGAGAGTGCCCAAGCCGACTCTAAAACCATATTGAACATGTGAGATGACGTTATTCTGCTCAGCCCAATTTTATATCCTGCTCAGTACTATCCATCCAATCATTTTAACAACTGAGTCTGAGTGATATTGGTTTATAGTAGTGTGGGTCGTGCCTGGATCCCTTTTTAAACACTGGAACAGTGACTGCTATACACAATGAGCTGGGGAGCCTACTGGCGGCGGAAAAGTTAAAAACATCAGGAAGAATATGGGCCCACAAGTCAGGCTTGCTCTTATACAGATTCATATGGACTCCATCAGGACCTGGCTCTTTCTGTGAGAGGTTGGCACTAATCGTCTGCAACACCTCATCCAGGTTGAACCTACTATTCAGTTTAACACAGGCTGAACTTCAAGAAAGTGGATGGAAGAACTGCCCAAGTATAACCAGAGTGATTTAAAATGAGCCACCCATTGATCAGCTCTAATGTTGGTTCTTAGTCCTCCAGTCCGACTCTCCAATGGATTAGGCTGGTTAATAATTTTCCAAAAACCTTTAGGCCAAAAGTGGCTAGAAAGAGGCTACCTTCTCACACCCGCAGCCATCTTCTTTGGTGCTCTTCTGCAGACTTCTAACCAGAGAATCCTCTTTTGCACCATCTTCTAGGTTGGCAGGGGCTCCTGTCCTTCCTGAAATCTTCTATGTCTTCTGGACTTGGTCCAATGTCTTTACTGGTCTTCAGGTCCAGGAATCCACCATTTGTTGTTTGCAGTCTTGCTCGGTTCTTGCAATAACTCTAATCACAACATGTACTGTGTCCTAAGGAAACTTGCAGTACTTTACTCCTATTCTCCTGGGCTCTGGGGTGGGGTATTTTACTTACCTTTGGTGTCTTCTTACACTCCCAGCGCCCCTCTACACACTACACTTGCCTAAAGGGGAATTCATGATTTGCATTCCAATTTCTTAGTATATAGTTTGTGTTGCCCCTAGGCCTATTGCATCCTATTGCATTATATTGTATTTTCTACTGTTTGCACTATTCTGCGACTATTTACTTACCTGATTTTGGTCTCTAGTTTATATATTGTTTATAATACCTCCGGAAGGAGTATTGCCTTTAAGATATTTTTGGTACTGTGTCACCCAAATAAACTACCTTTTTTTTTGTTGGTAACACTGAGTATTGTCTTTACTTGTGTATAAGTACTGTGCCACTATAAGTGGTATTGCATGAGCTTTGCATGTCTACTAGTTCAGCCTAAGCTGCTGTGCTATAGCTACGTCTATCAGCCTAAGCTGCTAGAACAGTACTACTTCACTAATAAGGGATAACTGGACCTGGTATAAGGTATATTTACTCAAGGTACCCACTACAGACCAGGCCAGCCTCCTACAGTGGGTTCCTGCATAATGCAAGATATGCCCCACGTCGATATGTTGGATGCAGGCACTTTGCAGCGCTGGATTCGCCCAGTAAGCCTTGGTTCAAGCAAGGTCACGGTTTGTATCAAAATGGCACTGCCTGGACCCAGGAGGGACCTGGGGGCCTCAAATCAGACATGAGCCTCCCAACACTGGAGGGAACCCACAGATAACCAGGCAGCACCCACGGGAGTCCCAGGATATGGGGGCAAAGAAGGTACAAATTGTGGTTACTGCAGCACTACAAAAGAAGGTCCCACACCGCCGAAGAACAACTCAGCGAGTTGTGCATCGCAGGATGGAGTGCTGGGGACCTGGGCCACACTGTGCATGAAGGTTTCTTGCAGAAAGTGCACAGAGGCCCCAAGAGCTAGAGATGATGCGATGCACAGGGATACTGTCGCAAACCAAGAAGGCAAGCTCTTACCTCTGCCAAATTTGGACAGCTGGTCCTTAGGACAGTCTGGGTCGAAGGGGTCCACCGCCTGTGTTTCAGGGAGCATGCTCGTTGTCAGGAGAGGAGACCCAGAGAACCGGTCGCCGTCTTGGAAGGTGCCTGCAGGTGCAAGTAAATGACTCTGTCACTCCACAGGAGATTCCATCGGTTTTTCTGATACAGGGTTAAGGAAGGGAGTCCTCAGAGTGTGCACACCTTAGAAACTGTTGCAGTTGCTGGCTGGAGCTGAAGCTTCAGAGTCACAGTAGCCTTTCTAGATACTTTCTAGCAGTTACAGCGGTTCCTGGGGCAGTCTGTGGTTGAGCCGGTGGTCAGAAGCTGAAGCAGAGGTTGCAGAGGATTCCTGGAGGAAACTTGCAAGCTGAATTTGAAGAGGAATCCAGAGGAGAGACCCTAAATAGCCCTGAGAGGGGGATTGGCTACCCAACCAGTTATGCACCTATCAGGAGGGGTCTCTGACATCACCTGTTGGCACTGGCCACTCAGAGATTTCCATAGTGTCCCCACACCTTGGAAAAATATATGGCTAATGCCAGGGACACACTGGAGAAGCTCTGGGAAACCACCCCTGGGGTGGTGATGGACAGGGGAGTGGTCACTCCCCTTTCCTTTGTCCAGTTTTATGCCAGAGCAGGGACTGGGGGTCTCTAAACTGGTGTAGACTGGCTTATGCAAGGAGGGTACCATCTGTGCCCTCCAAAGCATTCCCAGAGGCTCTGGGAGGCTACCCCTCCCAAGCCTGTAACACCTATTTCCAAAGGGAGAGGCTCTAATACCCTCCTCCCCAAGGAAATACTGTGTTCTGCCTTCCGGGGACTGAGCTGCTCGGACCACAGGAAGGCAGAACCCTGTCTGTTAGGCGGCAGTAGCTGTAGCTGCAGTGGAAGCCTCGGAGAGCTGGTTTGGCAGTACTGGGGGTCCATGGTGGAGCCCCCATGATTCATGGGATTTGCCCCCCAATACCAGATTTGGAATGGGGGGGGACAATTCCATGATCTTAAACACCTCACATGGCCATATTTGGGGTTACTTATGTGAAGCTACATATTGGTTTTGACCTATATGTAGTGCACGCCTGTAATGGTGTCCCCACACTCACGAAGTCCGGGGAATTGGCCCTGGACAGCATGGGGGCACCTTTACTAGTGCAAGGGTGCCCTCACACAGTAACTTTGCACCTAGTCTTCAGTAAATGAAGGTTAGACATATAGGTGACTTATAAGTTACTTAAGTGCAGTGAAATGGTTGTGAAATAGTGTGTGCGGTATTTCACGCTGGCTGCAGTGGCAGTCCTGAAGAAAGGTTTGTCTGAGCTCCTTAAGAGTGGCAAAAGAAATGCAGCAGCCCATAAGGATCTCCTGCAACTCCAGTGCCCTGGGTGCCTAGGTATCATATGCTAGGGACTTATGAGGGGGGTCCAGTGTGCCAGTTGGAATTAGATTATAAAGTCACTAAACTATAATGACTAATTTGGAAGCAGAGAGAGCATAAGCACTGACGTTCTGGTTAGCAGATCTTCAGTGACACAGTTAAGCACTACTGACAACACACACATTAGGCCACAAACTATGAGCACTGGGGTCCTGACAAGCAGGATCCCAGTGAGACAGCAAAACATACTGACAAACAGGTAGAAATTGGGGATAACATGCCAAGAAAGATGATACTTTCCTGCAAATGGGACACCTTACGCCACTCTATTTTGTTGGTATGTGAAATGTATTGTCATGTTTTGACCACTATCCTCTGTGCATGGTCACAGCACTCTTTCCATAGGTACCCGTCACTACACTTTGCATTGAATGCTTAAAGCCAGGATTGTTTGGCAGTTATCCTCCTATCAATACTTGATGGGGTTGATATATCAAAGGCTTTTACCCCTTTTGTGTCTCTGGGTAAATGTGATCGTACATATTGGCCAAGATTCTTATGAGCCAGCCATTTCAACAATTAGTGAAAGATTCAGATACTTCCAAAAGATCAAATATGATTTTAATAGCCTGAGATACTTTACAATGTTTAGATGAAATCAAAAACATAGTTTTAAACCCTGCACCTTTAATTGAAGTGCACAAAATATTTTAGTAACATCCCTAAACAACAAAACTCAAGCAGAATAATCTTAGTCTTTCTTGCTGCTACCTTGTATAACACATTTGTATTATCTTGGTCCCTTCTAGTAAAAATAAAAATGACTCATTCTATCTCACTTTCCTTTCTTCAAAAGGCATTTTAGTTTCTAGTTGTGGAGGTGTTTATCAGTGTTTATATATTTACAGTAATGAGAACTGTTTCTCTTTCAGTTGTAGTTTATAAGTTACTGAAGTTTCAAACCTAAAACCGTATAACCTAACCATAATCAGTGATCAAATCCAAACCGGCTCCCTGCAGTCCCATCACTGCTAAGTATTTCATACTGTCTCATCGCATGCAGGAACAAAATAGTGAGGGACAGACGGTATGCCAAAAGATGGCAATCATTTGTATTTCTTTGTCTGGGGTGACCGGAGTGCAGGCAAACTGCAGTCAATCTAGTGAGCAGCCTCTACCACTTCCTCTAGAACAATAATTCCAATAGGTACAAGGGAAAACGTTTCAAGTGAGTGTGCTAAAAAATATAGAAAGAACTCTCTAGGTTTAAAGAGAGTCACTAGAATGGAAAAAGAGGAGGGGCAAATCTGCCTATGCAAAAATGCAGATAATGTAGCATATAGATCTCACTGGCAGAGAAAATGATTGTGACATCCCTGCACTAAGTGTACCCAAAGCTACATTAGGGCAACTTAATGCTATTGAACAGTTTGACACAAACGCTGTTGGTCTTTACTGAATTTGATGAAACCAAAGATATTGGACATTCACAACTATTCACAAAAGTGTATGCTATAAATTACGCTTATTCGTCAATGAGGTTTGAAGTTTCCTTACTGTAGAGAAGCAATATTGTTTTCATCTCTGTTTTTTTTTCTTGCAGGACATTTCGATGCACGACAGGCTGGTGACATGTCCACTCTATTTGATGCTGGAGGAATTGTTGGTTAGTTTTGTCTTGCAAATAAATGCACATTGATACATCTTTTAGTCGAACTAAACATTAAAAACTATAAATGTCAAGTTGGTTCATGTTTTCGACGATTAAGGGCTAGCTTTAGATTTTGTCGGACGACGTACCCCATAACAAACGTGATTCAGTGCCCTGTCTAGCGTACTGAGGATCCACCTGAGCTATTTAGGGTCGGGAGGAATGCCATCTTTCTGAGAACGGATTCCCAGTTTGCCCCGTTAAGTGGTAACGCGTCAGAACCTTGATAAGTTAACTTACAAGGAGACACGCCTAGGGAGATGAACCTTTTGACCACGTTCGGAGACTTCCCAGTACAAGGTATCTTTCTGGCATCACAAAATCAATATCTCAATAACCCAATCAATATTTGTAGTAACTAATCAACTAGGTAATCAATAACATTTAATACAAATCAATAAAGCAAACACACCATGACCTCTCAGTCATAAATAACCACACCAATTTAGTTAAGAGTTAGAATATTTATTTCCCTATTTGTTACAATCTAATATCATCTCTGTTAATCTCATTAGCAATCAATGTCATTAGTAACTCTTCAAACTAATAATTTGAACACAGTTAATCACAGTATAGAGCATATACAACCAGCATTAACATGTCATTAGTAAGAAACAGTTTAGCAAGTTGCAATGATATGTGATTCAACAAAGCAAGAATTCAGTCATTTGTCTATTTGCATCAGATTTTGGTGAACATCTTATCTAACCTCGAATTAGCATCAGCAGTATGGGCTTCATGCAAAACAATATAGCAAACACAAATTTGGAAAACGTCTAACTAAGGTCTCTATCAAAAGAGCAGTTGGTACCTAGAAAGAAAAGGCAAACAGACAATTACAATTTTCATCAGATAGTTACCCCTCCAATGAATCAGCATCAGTCTTCGTCCTCAGGACATCAGTTGATTCACCATCAGCAAGGATAGGACAGGGCAAAGTCTCAATATGGCATAGCTAAGAATAAGGCTCTTCCCTCATAAGGAGGAGAAGTAAGTATCAGGTAAGGACTTAGATAGAGGATGGTTAAAGTATCAGAAGAATAAACAGCAAAGTCTCAAAATGGCAAAGTATGGCTTAAGGCAGAATGTCAGAATAATGGCAAAAGTGTCCCAATAATGGCCGATTTCTTCTTGGGTCCTGCGGTTATATCAAAATAGTCGAACTAGCCCTTAATTCCATATTGGATCAATTTTGGTGCATCCTTATTTCTGTCCAATAATCATCTACACACTTTACTATAATTTTCCACAAAACACAGTTCTCATGCAGTTGATTGACTCCTGTAATTGACGTCTTCATCAGGTGGAATGTCGGGTAAGAAAAGTTGCACTTTACGCTCCAGTCAGTAGTTCCATTGTCTTCTCCTAGTCTAGGCAGCCTTGCATCTGTTACGAATTACACTGTTGCATTGGGAAAGAATGTCTCCTTGAACAATTCGGTCCCATGAGAAAGAATTTACTACGGCTACACACACATATCTAGCTTATGGAAAAGTACAGCTTCATGTTCTTCAGAAAGCAGCACATTGCATGTTAGAAAAATACAGTTTAGTATGAGACCAGGCAGCTAGGCCCAGACCCTCGCTAACTAAGGCCTAGTGATTAATTTAACAAGACCCCAATACAGGACTCTAATTATAATATGCGAATACAAATCCATACGTTAGTACATTATTAATTTATCATTAATAGGTTTAATTAGTCTTCATGTACATTGGTGGCCACTCCCCGTGGGCACATTTCAAATGTGTGCATTATTTTCTACGTTAACACATTTTCTATGCAGCTTCATTATACATTATATTGCGAGCTTTTCGTGTTAATATTAATTTTAAAGGTCACACTCCAACAACAGAAGGCTTCCACAGGTGGCCAAATGGAATGAGTCAGTGTAGAAAAAGCATTAAAATGCTTGTCCTATTTAGGATGGATGGTGTGATGTCTTTTTTTTTTTTTGCCTGAAACCTGACAGTAAGCAACACAAAAATACAAATAATGGCCCTACACCCAGAAAAAAAACGTCCGTTGTGTGGGGGTCATTAGTAATGTTTTTCCTTAACAAACTCCTTTTGGGAGTTTGTTTTTGAAAAATAAAAATTTGGTAAAGTTTTGGTGAATCGCTGTCAAAATCGCAGGTGGCCATCCACCAAACGTTTTGAACCTTGACAGGAACTACCATGATGGCAGTTCCTGCCTATCAAGGTACAGAGTTCACAACTAGACTAGTGGTGACCTCTATATTTGCGAGACAGTTGTTCGTCAGGGTGCTGGACTTAATATCCTCCCCTACCATAAGGAAAAGTAGTCCGTCTGCCACACTGTAGATCAAGGCTGTAAGAGTCCTGTTCCATTTTAAGATATCTGCAATGTAACACCTGGGAGTCTGATTTTATATTTGTATGCATTTTGTGACTGGTTCTACTGCAGGCGTTTTGAAGTACCTGACTCCAGCACAGTTCCTAGCCAGGTGCGTTGGACATGTGACATCTTTTACATTTAGGAGATTTTGGACGGAACCTCGCTATTTGCTTGTCTCCGTAGTAATAGTGATGTATAAACTGAAATT
This sequence comes from Pleurodeles waltl, assembly GCF_031143425.1. Classification (NCBI taxonomy): domain Eukaryota; kingdom Metazoa; phylum Chordata; class Amphibia; order Caudata; family Salamandridae; genus Pleurodeles; species Pleurodeles waltl. The sequence goes on from NC_090440.1 coordinate 1,220,648,943, forward strand.
GAATTAATCTATGTTCTTTATTAAATGGTATGTTCCAGACTTGTGTGCAGCAATATTAGCAGGTTTTCCCATCTAGGGCTTGTTCCTCCCGTCCCCCATTTGGCCCTAACGACTGACGGTGAAAACTTTTCATTCTCAGTTTCTTATACATAGATAAATTAAAACAACATTTTGTGTTCTGCTTTACTATCATTTTTAATAGAATCCTCTATTCACCTGGAGCCTGCAGGAAGCATTGACAACTCTCATTTGCTGCATATTGGAGCCTAAAGTACAACAATAATTCTAATAGTGTACCTTCAGCTTTTCTCTTAAGGCGCCTGGTGATTTTATAGAGCCCATGTTAGACCTGGCAGCTTTTTTTGGCGTGTCACCCCTGTCTTTTTGCCTTCTGACCTCCTGTTTTTATGGTATACTGGACTCTGTTTTTGCTGGTTTATTCTCTGCGCACTTTACCACTACTGATCAGTGCTAAAGTGCAAGTGCTCTCTGTGTAAATTGTATTGGTGATTGGTTTATCCATGACAGGCATATTTGATTTACTGGTAAGTCCCTACTAAAGTGCACTAGAGGTACCCAGGGCCTGTAAATCAAATGCTAATAGTGGGCTTGCAGCACTGGTTGTGCCCCCCTCATTGGTAGCCCTGTAAACATGGCCCAGATCTGCCACTGCAGTATCTGTGTGTGCATTTTTAAACTGCCAGTTCGACCTTGCAAGTGTACCCACTTGCCAGGCCCAAACCTTCCCTTTTTTTACATGTAAGGCACCCCTAAGGTGGGCCCTAGGTAACCCAATGGGCATGGTGAGGTGTATTTAAATAACTTTAAAGCACAAATTCCCTTTGAGCGCAGGTAGAAATGTGGAGTTTGGGGTCTCTAAACTCACAATTTAAAAAATACATCTTTTAGTGAAGTTAGTTTTCAGATTGTGTTTGAAAATGCCACTTATAGAAAGTAGGCATTTTCTTGCTTAAACCATTCTGTGCCTCTGCCTGTTTGTGGATTCCCTCTCTCGGTCAGTTTGACAGTTGGGCTGTTTATACCTCTTCTCTAGACAGTGACACAAAGAGAGCTGGAGTGTAGCTTGTCCTGATGAGCCGTCTGAGCTAGAGAGGCGGGAGGAGTGGTTACTTACACCTGAAAGGACTGTACCTGCCCTCACACAATGCAGTCTCCAAACCCCTGGTGGGTGTCTGGGGCCTGCCCTGGACAAGGAAGGATCTTACATACATTTAAGACTTTGCTTTGAAGTTTGGCAACTTTAAAGGCAAAGAGGGGAATACGTATTGGACCCAAAACCCCAGGATTTTATAATCTTTCTGGATTCAATAGGAACCACTGCCAAGGAGAAGAGCTAGAGCAGGAGTACTGTCCCTTTGCTGTGTTGCTTTGCTGGATTGGCCTGCAGTTGCTGCTTTTGCCTTAAAAGAGAGCAAAGGGGGAACTTTGCTGTGTATCCTGCTTGAGAAAGTTCTCCAAGGGCTTGGAGTAGAGCTTGCCTCATGTTGGAAGTCTCAAAGATATCAAAGACCTCAGTTTCATCTTCCTACAGCACTGGGAACTTTTTGTTTTGTGCTGTTTAAGGAGAAAAACCACTGCAAAGCCATCAACGATACTGCTGGTATGCACCGTGACCTGCCAACGCCGCACGGAGCCTCACTGCCCCGCTTCGCACTGAGACCCTGGTCTCACCCACACTTTCATCGGTTGTCTTCACTGAGGGGCTGCTTGCACCACGACCTATGGGCTCCGCACGCCGCTCCTGCTGACACCGGTGCCGCTGCTTGCACCATGGCATGTGGACACAGCTTGTGAGGAACACGAAGCACCGTCCCGCACCGCAGCCCCGGTCCACCGACGCCAAGATCGACTCCAGTGTCGTCAACAGATGTTCCTGTTTGCACCGCAACCCGTGGACGCTGCACGGAGCCTGTCCTGCGCGCACCACTGACTTGGGCCTACCGACGACAGTGCTTCAGCTGTGTCGACGACGCTGCCGGCACCGTGACCTGGTGACCCCACACATCGCACCGCCTCACTTCACACCTCAGCCCTGGCATCACCGACGCCACTGGATGCCGTCATCAAGCCACTGCCTGCACTGTGACCTGTGAGCACCACATATCGCATTGTCCCACCTCGCACCGCAGCCCCGACGCCATCCACACGAGCGCACCTGACATCATCAGCCTGAAGTTTGATCCGCAATGCATGTGACTTCAAGGGCCCGATAATCCCTGCACCGACTCCGAAACCAAAACAGTCACGCAAGCGACGCCGCTCTCTGGATCTCATCGGAAGGATCACGACACCCTGCAAATCCAAAGGTACTGTTTGCAGGTCTTCCCGGCACTGTAGCTGGCCAGCGACACCGCGGCCGGCCTGAACTGTTGGTTTTGTTGATCACGATGCCATGATAGCCCCAGGTGGAGGTATCGACTTCAAGGAACTGTATTTTTATGAGAATTCATATTTTTATTACTGTATGTTGGGATTTTATCATATTTGGTCTTGTTTTATATAGATAAATATTGGCTATTTTTTTTAAAAACTGGTGTGGTGTCCTTTTGTAGTGTTTTCACTGTGTTACTGTGTGTTATGTGCAAATGCTTTGCACATTGCTTCTGAGATAAGCCTGACTGCTAGTTCCAAGATACCAAGGGGGTTAGCAGGGGTTATCTGAGCAGGTATCTCCCCTATCCTGACTAGAACGAGGGTTCCTACTTGGACAGGGTGCAAACCGATTGCCAACTAGAAACCCCATTTCTAACAGCCCATTAGGGAAAATGTTGCTTAGGGTGGTGAGCTGAAGTGTGATTATGATCTTTATGGCCCTATGTCTTGGGTGGGGGCAGTGCTGGGTTTTCCTGTATGAGGAGAAGTAGTGAGTACATTTGCTGCAGGCCTGCAATGCAGACCAGGTTCCACAAGGCCAGTGAGTAATGTTTTGAGTGTTATATAATGTATCTTCTAAATGGTCTCGCACTAAGCATATGCATAATGGAGTTGGCTTCAGTTAATCACCTCTCAGTTGTCAACTCCTGAGCTGTGGATGGGGATGGATCCACATGCTGGTGTATTGTGCATGCTTCCTCGCTCATGGGGATTGTAAGTATTTCCCACTTCATCGTGTGGCGTGTTGTCACTGTTGTAAGAGTTGTAAAGAATTGTTGGCTTATTGATATACGTCTATTAGGAACCTAGGCAGGACTACCATGCTCCCTATCACGGACAGTTGGAGCACTATCTATCTGTCAACCCATGTGGTCAGCTGTTGTATTTCCTCGCCTTAGTACTTGGATATCATATCTCCTTTATCACTACACACAAGGATGCCCAGATATTTTATTGCATCCGGTTTCCGTGCCTGCAGGAAATCACATGTTGTTCTCTAAGACACTGCCGTTAATGGGAACATTTCAGAACTCCAGCAGTCTAGAGTAATCCCTGAAGAGCACCACCTCACAGATTATGGATGTAATATTTACATTCAGCTTTTGAACATATAGTATTACATAGTATGTATGTAGTGAGACTATTAGGGGCTCCCCCGTTAGGTATATTCTGCATTATTTTTTTCTCGCAGCAAACAAGCAAATGGCTCCGCTCTAGACAAACAACAAAGGTGAAAGAGCCCTGATATGTGCCTCCTCCTAGCATTATTGCCTTATAGTTCTAGGTTTTGACTCCAATCCATTGACCCTGATCTTGGCATATGGGCTTGTGTACAGTAATTTGATCAACTTCATTAACAAACTGCAACACCACTTCTACTTAGCACACTCTTCATAAATGGCCCCTCCAAGGAGTCAAGTGCCTTTTCTGCATCTGGTAGAATAACTGAAATTGGTAAACTGGGGATTTATGTGATGTTATTGCAGTGAATTTTCTCAAGTTGAAGAGGGTGGAGTCATGTGAATAAGCTCACCCTGATCAGGCAAAACTAAATATGGGATCAGGGGTTGCAATCTATTTGCTCCCATTTTAGCATACATGTTTATTAATGGTAGAAGCTGATATGATGTACTATGTTTAGGCTCTTTACTTTGTTTTAATAATGGTATGACTTCTTCTTTTCTTACCGGTTTGGGAGGTGCCACTTTTCAGTAGCTTTTTCCTTAATTTGTAGTAAAGGGTGGCTAATTTGTTTTCATATTCTTTGTAAAAGGAAATTGCAACTCTGGGTCTCCTGTTTTGCTAATTTATGTGGGCCTCCACTGTGCGGAGCACAGCATTGCAGATGCAATAGTTCAGTAGTTTTACTTTTTGTTGATTGCAGTTGCTGACCAGGGGCCAGATGTACCAAAGGGTTTTACCCATTCTGTGTCTTTTGGGAAAATGTGTTCGTACATATGGCCCCAAGTCTTGGAAGGGCTGCCAGTGTTCTATACGCTGTTCAAATAGAAAAGTTTTGGGAAGGCCACTCTGCTGAACAGTTGTGTTAAGAAGGACTCAACGAACAGCACTAACTTGCCTATGTCTGTTGCCTCCACAATGTCCATAATACTAACTGTACTGTGATAGGAATGTCTCTCCAAGTCTTCATTCTTTATTCTAACTGACTTTAGGGTGCTCAGGATCAAATATTTCTTTTCAGCCTCATCTAATCTTGGGGGTGTTTATCCAGTCTTTCTTTCATTTGGTTGATTCTCTCTGTCAAAGAGTCTGTTTTCCCATTTGTAGTTGCTTTCCTTTAGTAGCAATTTCATCTTGCTGTTTGTATCTGGTCGTGTCTCTGAGTTGAAGTCTCAGCTCTCTGACACTGCCCTTTTATTTACCTGTAATTTTCTCTGTTTTTCGTCATTCTTGCCCATTTTGATGCTGTGTGTGGTTTGTCCAACGACTTTGTTCTGCTATGCTTGTTACCCACTCTCCAGCCAGGGCTTACCTGCTCCAGGCCCATAATACTCTTGGCCTAAGTAACACTTGGGATTTTCCCCTAAACCATCATCAGTTCACAAATGAGAAAAAAGCAAGCTCTCGACTGCTCTTGCAGCTAGCTGACAAGGACTCCCTGTCCCGATTATGCCACGGCTGGATGACACTCCAAAGCTACACAACATTGATACCCTAGAGCAGAGGTCTTCAAACAGTGGGGCGGGCCCCCCTAGGGGGGCCTCAAGTGGTCCCGGGGGGGGGGGGCGCCAGACTCTGGCCAAAAGAAGCATTATACATTCAACAGGCCTTTGTTTAAAGCAGAAGCAGGTTATTGCATTTAAAAAAAGGTAACAGTAGTTAACAGCAATGTTTAAATAGGCCTAGACAAATTCAAACATTGCCATCTTTATAAAATAATTGTGAAAAATTCTAAGGGGGGGGGCAATAATTTTTATTTTCCAACTGGGGGGACGCTGCATTAAAAAGTTTGGAGACCACTGCCCTAGAGGTACCTAAGTGACCCTTTCAACGACTGGACCATGGCCCAATCCATGAAATATAGGTTGGGTCTACTGCCGATCTTAAACCACCTGCCTGCATGGAAAGGATCGGGGGAGCGTGAGCCTTGTCGGTTATGCCTCCAGAGCAAAACACAAACGCTGTGGGATAGCGTAACTGGATGGACGGAATGCGGAACCAATCAAACATTCATCCCCAGTCACAGATCTGGGTTTAATCCATCCATTATTTTGCTCACCATGCCCCCCCAGTTTGAACCCAGCCATATGCAAATCAGTCTTGACCCTGTTCCTCATGGGAACAGTCCATCCCGACCTGCCAGGCCAGGTTCTCCCTGGACTGGAAACAAGCATCCTGGGACCGGTTTCGGGGTTTCACCCCTCATCAGCCAGGCTAGCTTGAATCAAGTGGCACAGTGAGCCCGGGACCCACGTCTGGGCATACCCGGCGCACTTAGGGCGGCAAAAGCAAAGCAAAACACAAACGCTGTGGGATAGCGTAACTGGATGGACGGAATGCGGAACCAATCAAACATTCACCCCCAGTCACAGATCTGGGTTTAATCCATCCATTATTTTGCTCACCATGCCACCCCAGTTTGAACCCAGCCATATGCAAATCAGTCTTGACCCTGTTCCTCATGGGAACAGTCAAGCCCGAACTGCCAGGCCAGGTTCTCCCTGGACCGGAAACAAGCATCCTGGGACCGGTTTCGGGGTTTCACCCCTCATCAGCCAGGCTAGCTTGAATCCAGTGGCACAGTGAGCCCGGGACCCACATCTGGGCATACCCCAGAGTCAGAAAGATATAGTTTACATACTCTGCCTGTGCCCCTCCATAATGGGGGTTCAGTGCAAGCTCCTAAAGCGACCCTAGAATGCACGCGGCTCAGGTCCTGCAGGGAGGCAGTGATGGCCTGTTTTGAGCAATCGGACACAAGGTTGATTAGGACTCTGGTCCAATTTTTTTTTAAGATTTAAGAAAAAATTAAGCCAGGCTTACGAGGCAGAAGGGGCCTGAGGTGGTAGTACAGGGTGAGCCCTCTGTTCCTTGTTACCTATCGCTTCTCTCTACCCACTTTGTATCCATTGCACCAATTGGCTAACGCTTTCAGAAGCCCCCCCTGCAACATTGGCACTTTTGTGACAATAACTCTTATTTTCTATTTTGCATTTCTTGCACTATCATTACTGCACTTCATCATATCGTTTTCAAACGCATGTCTAATCTGTGTTTCTTTTTAACTGAATGGATTTTAAATATGACAATTTTACCCTCCACTTATTGACTTAAATGCGATTGGATGCCACCTCTGCAATTTTTCCTTTCAAGTACTCCACTCACCTCATCCTTTCGGGCCTTACAATGCCTTCGTTACAACCCAGAACCTATGTCTGCTTTGTACAATCCTGTCTTCTTCTCTTCTCTTCTTTCCTTTCTTCTCTTTTCTAGTATTTTATTATTTATTGTTTTGCCATGCAATGGTTTTTATAAATCACACAATAAAGATTATTATTACTTTAGAGGGGTGTAGGAAAGTACCATCTTCCTTGGCATGTTACCCCCATTTGTACCTGTATGTCAGTATGTTTTTGCCTGTCTCACTGGGATCCTGCTGGTCAGGATCCCGTGTTCATAGTTTATGGCCTAATGTGTGTGCCTGTATAGTGCTTGACTGTGTCACTGCTAACCAGAACCTCAGTGCTTATGCTCTCTCTGCTTTTAAATTTGTCACTGTAGGCTAGTGACTTCATTTACCAATTTCGATTGGCACACTGGCTGGACTCCCCTTATAAGTCACTAGTATATGGTACCTAGGTACCCAGTGCATTGGGGTTCCAGGAGATCCATATGGGCTGCAGCATTTCTTTTGCCACTCGTAGGGAGCTCAGACAAACCCTTGCACAGGCCTGCCATTGCAGCCTGCTTGAAATAACTCACGTTATTTCACAGCCATTTTCACTGCACTTAAGTAACCTATAAGTCACCTATATGTCTAACCTTCACTTGCTGAAGGTTAGGTGCAAAGTTACTAAGTGTGAGGGCACCCTTGCACTAGCAAAGGTGCCCCCACATAGTTCAGGGCCATTTCCCTGGACTTTGAGAGTGTGGGGATGCCATTACACACGTGCACTACATATAGGTCAATACCTATATGTAGCTTCACAATGGTAACTCCGAATATGGCCATGTAACATGTCTAAGATCATGGAGGTGTCCCCCCCATGCCAAATCTGGTATTGGGGTGCCAATCCCATGCATCCCTGGAGCTCCACTATGGACCCAGGGTACTGCCAAACCAGCTCTCTGGGGTTTTCTCTGCAGCTACCGCTGCTGCCACCCGACAGACAGGGTACTGCCCTTCTGAGGTCTGGGCAGTCCAGTCCCAGGAAGGCAGTAATCTCCTCAAAGAGGGTGTTACACCCTCTCCCTTTAGAAATGGGTGTTATAGGCTGGGGAGAGGTAGCCTCCCCCAGCCTCTGGAAATGCTGTGAAGGGCACAGATGGTGCCCTCCTTGCGTAAGCCAGTCTACACCGGATCAGGGACCCCTTGTCCCCTGCTCTGGTGTGAAACTGGACAAAGGAAAGGGGAGTGACCACTCCCCTGTCCATCACCACCCTAGGGGTGGTGACTAGAGCTCCTCCAGTGTGTCCCAGACTTCAGCCATCTTACTTTGCAAGGTGTGGGGGCACTCTGGAGGACTCTTGAGTGGCCGGTGCCAGCAGGTGGCGTCAAGAGACCCCTCCTGATAGGTCCATACCTGATAAGGAAGCCAATCCCCCTCTCATGGCTATATAGGGTCTCTCCTGTGGGTTCTCTTCAGATTCTGCTTGCAAGTTTCCTTCAGGAATCCTCTGCAACTACTTCACCATCCTCTGACCTCGGATCAACCCCAGCCTTCTCCACAAACTGCTGTAACTGCAACAAAGGATACTTTTCTTCTGCAACCTCAGATCCAAGTCAGCAACTGCAACAGTTTCCATGGTGTGCTTGCTCTGGGGGCTCCCTGTCTTCAACCTGCACCAGAAGCACCAAAGAAATCTCCAGTGGGGTGACAGAGTCACTCCCCTGCTCCAGCAGGCACCTTCCAAGACGACGACCGGTACCCTTGGACTCCTCTCACAGCAACGAGCGTGCTCCTGAGGACACAGAGGGTGGACATCATCGACATAGACTGTGCTGAGGTCCTGCTGACACAGTTTGGAGGAGGTAAGACCTTGCCTTCCCAGAGAGCGATGGTACTCCTTTGTACTGCGTTTTCTTCACCTCCTGAGGCCTCTGTACACTATTTGCAAAATTGCTTCATGCACAGCCTGGCCTGGGTCCCCAGCACTCCAAAACCGCAAAGGAACTGGCAACTCTGACACAAAAATGCACATTCCAACAATTTCATATGCATATGGTATACTGCTTTGGTGCTCATACACTAATGCACACTGTTGCCAAAGTGTGCGTACTGGAATCTCATACAGACTCCAGTGAATACATAAGGTTACAAAAATAGCGGAGCACACCAAGTACAACCAGAACATTATTGACTCTTATTAAATTAAATCTAAACAAGAAATATTAATACATTTCATATTTATGGAAAAGTGTATCCAAAGGCAAAACAAGGGTGTTCATTGTTCTTTTTAAACAACCAAACTCTTGTAATAATACAAAACTAAAAAGGTTTAATATAACCATACAAAAAATACAATGAAATTACAGACATATAAAACAACATAATGCACATATATCATGAATACAAGATTCAGATACAAGAACGTATTGAACGAACAATTTTCAAATAACCCCAAAACATTTTTTGGACAAGGGCAAAACTATGTACAATTAAACCCCTTTGTAGCACTGCTTCAGTCGACATGTGTTTCGTCCACTGCCGGACTTTTTCAAGGCTGATAAATCACAAGAAGGAAACATTCATTACAACAGTCAATACAATACACAATTTATCTCCCCTTATACAGTTTATAGTTATAATCCATTTCTATTACCAGGAATCCTCCAATGTGTAAAACCCAATATCCTTCACCAAATAAGAACACCATAGTGCATAATGTGTAATTCGAAACCTGAAAGATCTTATCCCAAGACATGCAACCCTAACATGTGAAGGAAAGTGGAATATTAGGGAAAGTAAAACATGCATGTAAGAAACAGACCTTTCCATAATGTAATAATAAAATTAAATCCAGAAACATAAAAGTTAGTAAAACCCAGAATCCATGCATAGTCCCTAATTTGTTTATTGGAACTAACCTTAGTTTATAAATCAAAACCTGCAATGAACAAAAATAATCTTAAATCCGGAACCGTAACAGTGGCTGATGTAACTGAAGGTGATAACCAAGTCAAATTCTACATACCATTCTTTCACAGAGAGTCCACTAAGGAAATAGTAATATAATTCTCTAGGCCAGATAAAGCTTGTCAGACTTTTCAATCACCCATTCACAATACGGTTTAAGCACTGTTATGTAGTAAGCTCTGCATACACCACTTGAATGAAACCACCAAAAGAATAATCCCTTATTTTTTATCTGAAAGCACAAAATCTCTATTAAATCTCATATAGTTCGCTGCAGCTAATATTTAAAGCTGCACACGCACTTTTAACTGATTCCTTGGTTCAATTCCAAGACCATTTATTAGCTTGACTTTTTACAAAAAATCCAAACTCCATTATTAAATATGGCCAAAACAAAAACAAAAGATTTCTTGTTAGAAATCCATATTAGATTATTTATTACGAACAAAACAAAACATATTTTCTAAAAAGAAGCTATTAAAACTATCACGATAATACCTTTATGTAAAAGTATCAGATGAACAGCATCGTGGACATATGGAAAGTTGCACTCCATCCTGCGATGCTCAACTCGCTGAGTTGTTCTCCGGCGGCGTGGGGCCATCCTTTGTTGTGCTGCATCAACTGCGTTTTGCACCTCCTTTGTCTCTGTGCTCTGGGACTCCTGGGGGTGCTGACAGGCATCCCAAGGGCTCTCTAAAGTGCTGAGAGACCCCTCTTTCTCCTCACACAGAGTTGAGGCCCCCAGGTCCCTCCTGGGTCCATCTAGTGCCATTTTGATGCAAAATGCACTTTTGTCGTAACCAAGGCTTGTTGGCAATTTTCAACACAAAATCACGTCTGCAACGATCTTCACGTTGTGGAACATCCTTTGCATAATGCAGGAACCCACTGGCATCTTCGTAGGGTGCATTCCTGCAGTCTTCAACTAACCAGGGACTCTTCTTTTGCACCCTCTTCTGGGCTGGCAGGGGCTCCTTTCCTTCCTGGAACTTCTTTGGACTTCTGGACTTGGTCCCCTTCCTTTGCAGATCTTCAGGTCCAGGAATCCAGCAGTTGTTCTTTGCAGACTTTGTTGGTTGCTGCAAAATCCCAATCACGAGGTGTAGTGTGTCCAAAGGAAACTTGCAGTACTTTACTCCTGCTTTTCTGGACTCTGTGGTGGGGTAATTTACTTACCTTTACGGTATTCTTACTCTCCCAGCGATTCTGCACACACAACGCTTGTCTAAGGGAAAATTTGTGATTCCCATTCCACCTTCTTAGTATATGGTTTGTGTTGCCCCTAGACCTATTTTCTCCCATTGCATTCTATAGCATTTCCTATTGTTTGCATTGTTCTATGACTATTTACTTGCCTAATTTTGGTGTTTAGTGTATATATTGTTTATAATACGTACCTCCAGAAGGAGTGTTGTCTCTCAGATATTTTTGGTACTGTCACCCAAATAAATACCTTTATTTTTGGTAACACTGAGTATTGTCTTTACTTGTGTATAAGTACTGTGTAACTATAAGTGGTATTGCATGAGCTTTGCATGTCTCCTAGTTCAGCCTAAGCTGCTGTGCTATAGCTACCTCTACCAGCCTAAGCTGCTAGAACACTACTATATTTCACTAATAAGGGATGACTGGACCTGGTATAAGGTGTAAGTACCTAAGGTACCCACTACAAACCAGGCCAGTCTCCTACAAGGGGACTCTTGACAGCATCTTTGTGGTGAGGCTGTTGCGGTCTACTGCATCACATATGTTTAACCGCTTCTGTGCCTTGGACGAGATCATCTCGTCCAAGGCTACAGTTCCCCTGTGCCTTGGACGAGATCATCTCGTCCATGGCACAGGGGAACTTGGGGGCGCGCTAGCGCGCCCCCGTGCACCCCCCTTCCCCCCCCAAGTCGGGGATGGAAGGGGAAGACCTTCCCCTTCCACCCCCGACCCCCCCACCCCCCCCTGTGACGTCAGCGCGCGCGCGCTGATGTGTCACAGGGGCCTCCCTCGTTGAAAAAGAAATGCAAAAGCATTTCTTTTTCAATCACTTGGGAGGCCCGGAGGGGCTTCAAAGGGAAGGAAAAGTATTTCCTTCCCTTTGAAGTCCCTCCGAGGGTTTCAAAAGCCGGATTGCTTGCAATCCGGCTTTTGAAACCCCACTAGACACCAGGGATTTTTTTTTTTTTCTTTGAAATTGACAAAAGGGAGCGACCCCTTGGGCAAGGGTCGCTCCCAGGGGGGGCATTTTTTTTAAAAGGCCTTTTCTGCCCCCCCTGGGGGCAGATCGGCCTTATTAGGCCGATCTGCCCCCAGGGGGTGCAGAAACCTCTAGGCACCAGGGACCATTTTTTTTTTTTTTGTTTCATTTTTTTTTATTGAGGTGGGGAGCGACCCCTTAGGCAAGGGTCGCTCCCCTTGGGGGGAAATTATATTTTGGCTTTTTCTGCCCCCCTTGGGGGCAGATTGGCCTATTTTGATGAGGCCAATCTGCCCCCAAGGGGGGTAGAAACCACTAGACACCAGGGATTTTTTTTTTTTTTTATTGTTATTGACAAAAGGGAGCGACCCCTTGGGCAAGGGTCGCTCCCAGGGGGGGCATATTTTCGGGAAGGCCTTTTCTGCCCCCCCCTGGGGGCAGATCGGCCTACTATTAGGCCGATCTGCCCCCAGGGGGGGCAGAAACCTCTAGGCACCAGGGACCATTTATTTTTATTTTTTTTCCTTTTTTTTTTTTTTGGTGGGGAGCGACCCCTTAGGCAAGGGTCGCTCCCCTTGGGGGAAAATTATATTTTGCCCATTTCTGCCCCCCTTGGGGGCAGATTGGCCTATTTTGATGAGGCCTATCTGCCCCCAAGGGGGATAGAAACCACTAGACACCAGGGAGTTTTTTCTTTGCGTGAATTTCACGCAAAGGGAGCGACCCCTTAGGCAAGGGTCGCTCCCTGGGGGGGAGGGCAATTTATTTTAGGCCATTTCTGCCCCCAGGGGGGGAAGAAACCTCTAGGCGCCAGGGCAAATTTTTTTTTTGTGTTTTTTTTTTTTTGTTCTTTCTTTTTTTTTTAGAGATGGGGAGCGACCCATCAGGCAAGGGTCGCTCCCCTGGGGGGCAAATTGTATTTAGACCATTTCTGCCCCCCTGGGGGCAGATTGGCCGATTTTAGGTCAATCTGCCCCCAAGGGGGCAGAAACCACTAGGCACCGGGGATTTGTTTTTTGGCGCCAATGTCACGCAGGGGGAGCGACCCCGTAGGCAAGGGTCGCTCCCGGGGGGGGGTGGGGGTTGGGGGGGCAAATTTATTTTAGGCCATTTCTGCCCCCCCGGGGGACAGATCGGCCTATTATTAGGCCGAACTGCCCCCAGGGGGGGCAGAACCCTCTAGACGCCAGGGCAATTTTTTTTTTTTGTGTTTTTTTTTGTTTCTTTTTTTAGAGATGGGGAGCGACCCATCAGGCAAGGGTCGCTCCCCTGGGGGGGGGCAAATTGTATTTAGACCATTTCTGCCCCCCTGGGGGCAGATTGGCCAATTTTAGGTCAATCTGCCCCCAAGGGGGCAGAAACCACTAGGCACCGGGGATTTGTTTTTTGGCGCCAATGTCACGCAGGGGGAGCGACCCCGTAGGCAAGGGTCGCTCCCGGGGGGGGGGGGGGGGGTTGGGTGGGCAAATTTATTTTAGGCCATTTCTGCCCCCCCGGGGGACAGATCGGCCTATTATTAGGCCGAACTGCCCCCGGGGGGGGGGGGGCAGAACACTCTAGGCGCCAGGGCAATTTTTTTTTTGTGTTTTTTTTTTTTGTTGTTTCTTTTTTTAGAGATGGGGAGCGACCCATCAGGCAAGGGTCGCTCCCCTGGGGGGGCAAATTGTATTTAGACCATTTCTGCCCCCCTGGGGGCAGATTGGCCAATTTTAGGTCAATCTGCCCCCAAGGGGGCAGAAACCACTAGGCACCGGGGATTTGTTTTTTGGCGCCAATGTCACGCAGGGGGAGCGACCCCGTAGGCAAGGGTCGCTCCCGGGGGGGGGTGGGGGTTGGGGGGGCAAATTTATTTTAGGCCATTTCTGCCCCCCCGGGGGACAGATCGGCCTATTATTAGGCCGCACTGCCCCCGGGGGGGGGGGGGGGGCAGAACACTCTAGGCGCCAGGGCAAATTTTTTTTTGTGTTTTTTTTTTTGTTGTTGTTTCTTTTTTTAGAGATGGGGAGCGACCCATCAGGCAAGGGTCGCTCCCCTGGGGGGGGCAAATTGTATTTAGACCATTTCTGCCCCCCTGGGGGCAGATTGGCCAATTTTAGGTCAATCTGCCCCCAAGGGGGCAGAAACCACTAGGCACCGGGGATTTGTTTTTTGGCGCCAATGTCACGCAGGGGGAGCGACCCCGTAGGCAAGGGTCGCTCCCGCGGGGGGGGTGGGTGTTGGGGTGGCAAATTTATTTTAGGCCATTTCTGCCCCCCCGGGGGGGTGGGGGCAGAAACCTCTAGGCGCCAGGGGAATTTTTCTTTTTTTTCTTTGTTTTTTTTTTTAGAGATGGGGAGCAACCCATCAGGCAAAAGTCGCTCCCCTGGGGGACAAATTGTATTTAGGCCATTTCTGCCCCCCTTGGGGGCAGATTGGCTGAGTTTAGGTCAACCTGCCCCCAAGGGGGCAGAAACCACTAGGCACCGGGGATTTGTTTTTTGGTGCCAATGTCACGCAGGGGGAGCGACCCCGTAGGCAAGGGTCGCTCCCGGCGGGGGAGGGTGGGGGTTGGGGGGGGCAAATTTATTTTAGGGCATTTCTGCCCCCCCCCCCCCCCCCCCCCCTGGGGCCAGCTGAGCTACAGGCCAAACACCACAGGTAGGCACCTTGCAAAAAACACCTCTGTTTTCTGTGAAAAAATATGTTGTGTCCACGTTGTGTTTTGGGCCATTTCCTTTTGTGGGCGCTAGGCCTACCCACAGAAGTGATGTACCATTTTTATCGAGAGACTTAGGGGAACGCTGGGTGGAAGGAAATTTGTGGCTCCTCTCAGATTCCAGAACTTTCTGTCACCGAAATGAGAGGAAAAAGTGTTTTTTGGGCCAAATTTTGATGTTTGCAAAGGATTCTGGGTAACATAACCTGGTCAGAGCCCCGCAAGTCACCCCATCTTGGATTCCCCTGGGTTTCTAGTTTTCAAAAATGCACTGGTTTGCTAGGTTTCCTCAGGTGTCGGCTGAGCTACAGGCCAAAATCCACAGGTAGGCACTGCTTTTTATAAAAAAATGTGATGTGTCCACGTTGTGTTTTGGGCCCTTTCCTTTCGTGGGCGCTAGTCCTACCCACACAAGTGAGGTATCATTTTTATCGGGAGACTTGGGGGAACGCTGGGTAGAAGGAAATTCGTGGCTCCTCTCAGATTCCAGAACTTTCTGCCACAGAAATGTGAGTAACGTGTATTTTTAGCCAAATTTTGAGGTTTGCAAAGGATTCTGGGTAACAGAACCTGGTCTGAGCCCCGCAAGTCACCCCTCCTTGGATTCCCCTAGGTCTCTAGTTTTCAGAAATGCACAGGTTTGGTAGGTTTCCCTAGGTGCCGGCTGAGCTAGAGGCCAAAATCTACAGGTAGGCACTTCGCAAAAAACACCTCTGTTTTTTTCCAAAATTTAGGATGTGTCCACGTTGCGCTTTGGGGTGTTTCCTGTCGCCGGCGCTAGGCCTACCCACGCAAGTGAGGTATCATTTTTATCAGGAGACTTGGGGGAACGCTGGGTGGAAGGAAATTTGTAGCTCCTCTCAGATTCCAGAACTTTCTGCCACAGAAATGTGAGGGACATGTGTTTTTTTAGCCAAATTTTGAGGTTTGCAAAGGATTCTGGGTAACAGAACCTGGTCCGAGCCCCGCAAGTCACCCCTCCTTGGATTCCCCTAGGTCTCTAGTTTTCAGAAATGCACAGGTTTGGTAGGTTTCCCTAGGTGCCGGCTGAGCTAGAGGCCAAAATCTACAGGTAGGCACTTCGCAAAAAACACCTCTGTTTTTTCCCAAAATTTAGGATGTGTCCACGTTGCGCTTTGGGGTGTTTCCTGTCGCCGGCGCTAGGCCTACCCATGCAAGTGAGGTATCATTTTTATCGGGAGACTTGGGGGAACGCTGGGTGGAAGGAAATTTGTAGCTCCTCTCAGATTCCAGAACTTTCTGCCACAGAAATGTGAGGGACATGTGTTTTTTTAGCCAAATTTTGAGGTTTGCAAAGGATTCTGGGTAACAGAACCTGGTCCGAGCCCCGCAAGTCACCCCTCCTTGGATTCCCCTAGGTCTCTAGTTTTCAGAAATGCACAGGTTTGGTAGGTTTCCCTAGGTGCCGGCTGAGCTAGAGGCCAAAATCTACATGTAGGCACTTCGCAAAAAACACCTCTGTTTTTTTCCAAAATTTAGGATGTGTCCACGTTGCGCTTTGGGGTGTTTCCTATCGCCGGCGCTAGGCCTACCCACGCAAGTGAGGTATCATTTTTATCGGGAGACCTGGGGGAACGCTGGGTGGAAGGAAATTTGTAGCTCCTCTCAGATTCCAGAACTTTCTGCCACAGAAATGTGAGGGACATGTGTTTTTTTAGCCAAATGTTGAGGTTTGCAAAGGATTCTGGGTAACAGAACCTGGTCCGAGCCCCGCAAGTCACCCCTCCTTGGATTCCCCTAGGTCTCTAGTTTTCAGAAATGCACAGGTTTGGTAGGTTTCCCTAGGTGCCGGCTGAGCTAGAGGCCAAAATCTACAGGTAGGCACTTCGCAAAAAACACCTCTGTTTTTTTCCAAAATTTAGGATGTGTCCACGTTGCGCTTTGGGGTGTTTCCTGTCGCCGGCGCTAGGCCTACCCACGCAAGTGAGGTATCATTTTTATCGGGAGACTTGGGGGAACGCTGGGTGGAAGGAAATTTGTAGCTCCTCTCAGATTCCAGAACTTTCTGCCACAGAAATGTGAGGGACATGTGTTTTTCTAGCCAAATGTTGAGGTTTGCAAAGGATTCTGGGTAACAGAACCTGGTCCGAGCCCCGCAAGTCACCCCTCCTTGGATTCCCCTAGGTCTCTAGTTTTCAGAAATGCACAGGTTTGGTAGGTTTCCCTAGGTGCCGGCTGAGCTAGAGGCCAAAATCTACAGATAGGCACTTCGCAAAAAACACCTCTGTTTTCTCCCACAATTGTCGATGTGTCCACGTTGCGCTTTGGGGCGTTTCCTGTCGCGGGCGCTAGGCCTACCCACGCAAGTGAGGTATCATTTTTATCGGGAGACTTGGGGGAACATAGATTAGCAAAACAAGTGCTATTGCCCCTTGTCTTTCTCTACATTTTTTCCTTCCAAATATAGGAGTGTGTGTAAAAAAGACATCTATTTGAGAAATTCCCTATAATTCACATGCTTGTATGGTCACCCCGGAATTCAGAGATGTGCAAATAACCACTGCTCCTCAGAACCTTATCTTGTGCCCTTTTTGGAAATGCAAAGGTTTTCTTGATAGCAATTTTTTACTCTTTATATTTCAGCAAATGAATTGCTGTTTACCCGGTATAGAATGAAAACGCACTGCAGGGTGCAGCTCATTTATTGGCTCTGGGTTCCTCGGGTTCTTGATGAACCTACAAGCCCTATATATCCCCGCAACCAGAAGAGTCCAGCAGACGTAACGGTATATTGCTTTCCATAATCTGACATTGCAGGGAAAAGTTACAGAGTAAAACATAGAGAAAAATTTATGTTTTTTTCACCTCAATTTCAATATTTTTCTTTTTCAGCTGTTATTTTCTGTAGGAAACCCTTGTAGGATCTACACAAATGACCCCTTGCTGAATTCAGAATTTTGTCTACTTTTCAGAAATGGTTAGGTTTCTGGGATCCAGCATTGGTTTCATGCCCATTCCTATCACTGACTGGAAGGAGGCTGAAAGCACAAAAAATTGCAAAAATGGGGTATGCCCCAGTAAAATGCCAAAATTGTGTTGAAAAATTGGGTTTTCTGATTCAGGTCTGCCTGTTCCTGAAAGCTAGGAAGCTGCTGAGTTTAGCACTACAAACTCTTTGTTGATGCCATTTTCGGGGGGAAATCCACAAGCCTTCTTCTGCAGCCACTTTTTCCATTTTTTTTTTTAAAAAACGAAATTTTCACTGTATTTTGGCCAATTTCTTGGCCTCCTTCAAGGGAACCTACAAAGTCTGGGTACCTCTAGAATCCCTAGGATGTTGGAAAAAAAGGACGCAAATTTGGCTTGGTTAGCTTATGTGAACAAAAAGTTATGAGGGCCTAAGCGCGAACTGCCCCAAATAGGCAAAAAAAGGCCTGGCACAGGAGGGGGAAAAGGCCTGGCAGCGAAGGGGTTAATTTGTGTGTCCTCCTACTTGTGCAAGAGTTTCCAATTTCCAGTTTCTTAATAATGCCCCTGTTGTAGGCAAATCTTTGGTTATTTTTAATATGGCAGGTAGTTGCCCTTAGGTCCATTTGTATCATTCATTCATTTAACTTTATTTCGGTAAGTAAAAAACATACCATAAAAGTACAATACACATCAAAGAGGAAAAAAAAAGGCTTTTTTAAGAGCAAGAGGACACTAACGATAAAAGCACAGTAGAGAATTTATGAAAGAAATAAAAAAAGTTTACAGATCAAACAAAATGAGCAACCAGATAAACACCTCTTAATATAAAAAAAGTCCACTCAGCAAAAAGCTGGTTCCATAAATCAGTGAATAATTGATAATATAATGAACCAATATCTATATCCTACAGAGTAGAGACTAAAATCACGCATCCAATTCGATAAGTATACATAAATCTAAAAATTGGTTCCCCAATCTTGCTCCTTAAAATTACTAATCTCAACCGCCAGAATAATTCAAGAGATTTTACCACTGATAAAACTATCTGGACGGATGAATCACATTTTAAAATTCTCACAACATAAAAGCAAGAGACCGGTTCCATAGATCAATAAATAATCAATAATATAATGAACCAATATCTATATCCTATGAAACAAAAACTACAATCATGCATCCAAATTCAATAAATATACATAAATAAAACTAAGAATTAACTACCCAGTCTTATTCCTTAAAATTGCTAATCTCAACCGCCAGATTGACTCGAGAAATTTTGCCAAGGGTAAAACTATCTGGACGGACGGGTCACATTTTAAAATTCTCTCAGCATGGAAACAAGATCTAACCCCTATTTGTTTGCAAAGCGGGATGAGCCAAAGTGCTCTTTGTTTGTAATACGCATGACAATGGAAAAAACATGTGAAACAGTCTCTTCACTTTTACAACCCATCGGGCAAAATTTAGATCTGTTAATTGAGCTGGACCATTTGTATGTTAAGCAGCACAAAGGGAGAGACCCAATTCTGAACCTAATAAAAAGGGCACAAGCAAATGGAGATAACGCTGCGTCCATAAAAGGCTCAAATTCCTAGTGGCATTTGACAGATAAGAAATTGTCAGACATAGACAGTGGGACAGAACTGGCAAAATGGCCAACCTGAACATTATGTCAAAAAGCATCCTTTAACAGCTGTACAGCATTTTTAGGAATGGAAATGGGATCCTGCCAATAGGACCCTAAGCCGAGCTGGGTAAAAGATTGTTCAACAAAGACACACCATTTAATTTTGATAATAGAATCACGGCCCACCAAGTTAAGAAGCCCACAACGAAAAGGAATTAGGGCATCTGTTGTCCATAACCAAATCCAAAACAGCAGAGGCCTTAAAGCAGCAATCTGCGAAATTGAGAAAAGGTTTAGTTCCAGTCGAATGGGCAAGGATGGAGTGCTAGAAGGGACCTTTAGCAGCATTTTAGAAACCGATTTTCTGCCCTTGCCAAATTCGCCAAATTGCAGTGGCCCCAGAGTTCGGCGCCATATAGGGCGCCCCCCCCTAGCTTGAGATTTATATATTTCGAGGGCAGGGGACATTGCAAATTTGGGGGACCCAAAGGCAAATCTAGCAATGCCACCCACCCTCTGCTTCAGGCACAATAAGGATTTTTGACGTTGAGCATGCCAGAGATGTGAATCTTCCACTTTAATGCCTAAATAGTCAAAGGTGCCCACCCTTTCCAAGGGAACACCTTCTAAATATACAGGCCTCTTCATTTTATGCCTAATGTCCCCAAAGACCATATATTTTGTTTTTGCTGAATTAATTGATAGCCCATGGTCAATACAGAACTCCAAAAATCTGGAGAGCAGTCTAGAAAGGCCCATGGCAGTACGTGAAAGTAATAGAGTATCGTCCGCAAACAGAAGACAAGGGAGCTTCTGCCCGCCCAGGCTAGGGGCATCACTTTGGCAATCTGAAAGGTATGGCAAACAAGCATTGATAAACAAAATAAACAGTGTTGGCGCCAAAACGCACCCTTGCCTCACACCACGTGCTGTTGGAAAAGCTGGAGTCAGGTCGCCAGTAACACCCCAGCGGACTTTGGCACAGTTGTCAGAATAAAGATCCTTGATAATATTAATCATAGAACCCGGAACACCAGTAGTACTGAGGACCTCCCAGAGCTTGACACGCGGGACAAGGTCAAACGCAGATTTCAAATCGACGAAGGCACAAATAAGTGGCCTTTATCTGCGTCTACGATCTTCCACTTGATGGTAGTAAATCGGAAGATCTGATCGATGGTACTGACCTTGTCCCTAAATCCCGCCTGAAGATGACTTAAGACCTGGTTTTTCATTATCCAGTGTTTTAGTCTAGATAACAACTGGAACTAAAAGATTTTCTGCAAGTTATCTAGTAAACTAATAGGTCTATAATTGCCTGGGGAACTCTTGTCTCCTTTTTTGTGAACGGGACAATAATTGCCATCTTCCACGAGACCGGATAGGATCGAGTTGCCATGGCAGTGTTCGATACCCTATTGATGTACCAGGTCCATACAGATAGATCTGATTTGTACAGATCCGAAGGAATACCATCTTGGCCAGGGGCCCTACCAGATCTTTGAGCGCAAATTGCCGTCTCTGTTTCTTTTAGGGTAAAGAGCGGCATTTCAGGCTGACACAGTGCAAAATCTATGAAAGTATCATCAGAATCCGACCGAGAGCCATACAGTTCCCCAAAACAGGAAAACCAAGTTCCTGAATCGATGTGACATTCAGGAGTAGATGACAAGGCAGGATCACTATGCGAAACCAAAGTCCAAAAGAGCTTGGCATCGCGAGCACTAGCCGCCTCCGCCAGACGCTCCCATTTGTATCAATAAACTGTAATAATGAGCTGGTACTCTATATTTTATTCCCCACACCTATTGCCACTCTCCGTCAGCAGTTTTCATCTGCTGGGTCTTGTCCACACGTCCTCTAGAACCTGCTGCTCCTCCTTGCTTTGCTAAAGGCTCAATTCTCATGTCTACAGGGCAGCTTGTATTCTCTTCTCCTTGCCGGCCCTAGTTATCTGCAAGTATGGGCGCATCCCAGCAAATGAAGTAAGAGTTCATTATTGCTGCTAAATGTTTTTGTTTGGGGGTTGCTATTATCGGCCATCTTTTCACTCAATTTTCAAACCAGATCAGGATTACTGTATAGCCCCCTTAAAAGCTATCATTAGGTCTGTATATGTTATTTTCTTGGACAGTTTTAAATGTGTTTTTTTTTCTTTGCAGGGGGCATTCTGGCTGGGCTTGTATCGGACTACGCTGGTGGTAGAGCCACAACCTGCACAGTAATGCTGATTCTGGCAGCTCCAATGGTGAGTTATGTTCTTAGGCTTCATGGCCACATCACAGAATCATTGCCTTTGTAGAAGACATTTTTATGAATTACATTTTAAATGACTAAAGACTCCATTCAAATTGGCATTAACAAATGATCTGTGTATAAGGATTATAATGCTTTGCAAAAAACTGGCGACACACCAGGCAGGGCTACCCACTGTTCCCTTTTCTTTTCGCCATTGTGATCGAACCACATGCTGAGGAAATTAGAGTGGATGCCTAAGGTAAAGGCTTTGCCTGGGCACCAGAAGTAACAGATAATGTGGCTCAGTATGCTGACAGTGTACTGGTATTTTTGGGGGGCCTGAAGTGGTCTGGTCCAAAGTGTAAAAAAAAATTGCAATCCTTTGGCAGATTTTCGGGGCTCCATGTTAAGAGCCAGGTTGTGTATGTTCCCAGTGAATGCATCCCCCTCAAGATTTTGGTTGGGCACAAAATCTACAAGTGGTCACAGATGGGTTAAGATATCTCTACATCAATGTGATACTGACCACCCAGAGGGTTGTCGCGTGGGCTCTCATTATCCTAAATGAGACTACTGGATTTCTAGGCAGCAGGATCGATAACGGTGTGGGGGACTGAGTCTGACCCACATGTAAGGAACTCTGTCACCCTAAATCCGGTTGTTGCTCCGGCTAACTAGCAGTGCCTCATTTCTCCCACGGGGAAGAAATGATTGGGCAGCCGAGCGCATGACATCTTTGGAACTTCTCAGGGAAGTCGTGGTCACTCAGATCCAAACCAACTCTCTCATTCACAATATGGTCTCATATACAAATGACAAAGACAGTATGAGTTTTATAAAATGTTTTAATAAAACGACTGTATTTTAGATATTAAGGCGTGAGCCGCAATAACCAGAACAATACAACATAGTAGGATTGATATAGTAACCAGGAGAGTAAAACATAAGAATAACGCTATCATAATTCCTAACCGTTTCTACTCTCCCTCTGCTTGTTCTATTTAGAGCACAGCATGTTAAGCTTCTAGCTTGCCTTTCTGTATCACTAGGGAGACGGACACACTCATACCTGAGCAAAGGCCTGTGATCTGGTTCAGCATCTGCAACGAGGCAGTCAGCGTCTAGTTGTGGTTCCCTGGTCGGAATCTCCCTCTTGCATGTATTGGGACAAGGAAGTGATTTTATAACGAACATGTCATCGTGATCACAAAATGTTCCTACGCAGGAATGTCAAGTCTAGACTCCTACCACGTCTATCGGCAATGTACCAGACTGTATCCTTGACTAAAGCACAGAGTGACTATGTTATGAAGAACTCCAGTGCTGAAGTAGGCAAAACAGTGTGATATGAATAAAAAACAACACCGTAGAACTGGCTATTCTGTAAAATAACAGTACGAAGCCTAATAGAAAGCATTTAGAGTAAAGGGCACAGAGGCTCTAAGCTGTTAGCAAATGAATAAAATATATTTAGGGCAAAGTGCACAGAGGCCTAAGGCCTGAAGCTAATGCGCAAAATATACGTAAACTGACCACACTACAGGGTGTGGGATAGAAATATCCAACCACAGCCTTTTATTTTTGACTGCACTTCCATTGTTTCTATTGGGGTACTCAGCAATATTTAGGTTTAAATCTTTTTATTGATTTTACCAAAATTTGTAATACAGTACAAAGCACTCACCTACAACCTCTGGCTAGTGAGGAACAATAGAGAAGAGAGATAACATTAGTTAGAAACAAGGAGGTAAAGATTAAGGGGGTCATTCCAACTCTGGCGGGCGGCGGTAGGCCGCCATGCTGGCAAAATACCGCTGCCCCCATTCCAACATTCCTGCTGGGCTGGCGGGCGCTAACCATGTTAGCGCCCGCCGGCCCAGCGGGAATGGGGGCCGCAACACAGGAGCCGGCTCCGAATGGAGCCGGCGGTGTTGCGGCGGTGCGACGGGTGCAGTTGCACCCGTCGCGCTTTTCACTGTCTGCTAGGCAGACAGTGAAAAGCTTCATGGGGCCCTGTTAGGGGGCCCCTGCACTGCCTATGCCAGTGGTGAAAACCGCCAGAAACAGGCTGGCGGTACGGGGGTCAGAATCCCCAGGGCAGCGCTGCTTGCAGCGCTGCCCTGGCGGATTCCCCAAGCCGGGGCAAAAACGGCAGATGACCGCCGGCCCCGGCAATCCGACCGCGGCTTTACCGCCGCGGTCGGAATGGGGATTGAAGCACCGCCAGCCTGTTGGCGGTGCTTCCGTCATTCGTGGCCCTGGCGGTCTTGGACCGCCAGGGTCAGAATGACCCCCTAAGTGCCTATGTCTCTGAATAGGTGTCTACATGGGTGTGACCAGTATGTAAATCACAATATTGGTCTAGCCAGTACTCTTCCGTAATATGTAAAGTTAAGCCTGCACCGATTCTGTGGGTGTAAGACTGAGTACCCACAAATAGGCAGGGCAAGTAAGTTCCACAAATTCTTGTGAGCGATAGGACAAACAAGACCCCCATGTTTTATCAAATTTGCGGCAGTCTTTGTTCAGCTGTGGCCGTCAGTTTCCCCATGCCTATTAGGTCCAAGAGTCTATGGTGCCAATCGAAGTGTGTAGATATGGTGTCATTGCCCCAGACCTGCTTAGCTGCACATATAGCCAGTGTAATAGCCCGTCCCATTAGTGATTGCAAAGGGTAGTTTAAAACATCCAGGAGTCCCAGGAGAATATAGCTCGGGAACCTAGGGATCATAATGTTGTACATCTTATCACTGGCATCCAAAACCTCAAACCAGTAGCGGTGAAGCTTTGGGCATCTCCAAAGGAGGTGTACGGGGTCCCCTCTTGAGTGCATCCCCACCAGTAGCACGCATCTCCAACCCTCTTACATCGGGCCGCTCTTGCCAGAGTGTAGTACCAATAATGTACTACCTTCAGTAGTGTCTCTTTACCAGCAGCCCTTTGGGACGATGAGGTAGCCCGCTTGAGGATATCTGACCACTCCCTAGGTGTAAACGAGTGCTTGCATTCCCTCTCCCACTGGTGCTGAAGATACCAATGAGGTTTGTATATTGTTAAGGAAGGCATAAATGTCCGAAAGGATGCATTTGTGGGAACCTCTAGTTAGTAGCCATTTCTCAAATGGGAACAGGGGGCGGCTCGCGGGGGGGGCTTAATGGAAGGCTGAGTAACCCAGTGACCTCTGGCCAGATGTTGCCACCGTGCATTTCCAGGGACACCATAGTGGTGTTGGATTTGGGCGAAGGTCAGAAGGCCAGATTCATCAGAGGTTGCCAACCCTTTTACAGTTTGTGTGCTGTGATGCCAAGTAGCTGGAACCCTGATAAGTGGGGGGAAAGTCTGGATTACCCATGATCGGAGTGAGGGTGGGGATGAGAGTAGAGAGGTTTTTACTCGGCTGTACTTTGTTCCAAACTCCCATTGTAGCTCTTAAAATAGGAGAGATAAACTCCCAGAGGCCTATAGGGCTTAAGGAGCCACAGTATCTTCCATATGTGTATGCCTGCAACAGCTTGATCTATGAGGCACCAATGTTTTTCTATGAGAGGTCAATTCTACTTCACTAAATATCGTATTTGGGCTGCCTGATAATAAATAAGATGAGGGATCCCAAACCCCCATCTCCATAGGCAGGTAAGTCTTCTTCTTGGCTATGCGTGCCTTTTTCCCTTCCCCTTCCCAGATGTACTCCTCTATGTGGCGTTGTACCTGTTGGAAGAAGCTTGGAGTTCTGCAAGAACGAAGAGTACTAGGAACTTCCTCTTTGGAGGATGGATGTCCCACGTCGTGAAGAAGCTTGCAGAGGTGTTCCCACGCAGAAAGACCACAAACAATCCTTGCTAGCTGCAAGGTCGCGGTGAGGGTTTTTGGATGCTGCTGTGGCCCAGGAGGGACCAAGATGTCGACACTTGGATGAGGAGACAGAGGGGGCGCCCAGCAAGTCAGGGAGCCCTCACAGAAGCAGGCAGCACCCGCAGAAGTACCTGAACAGGCACTTAGAAGAAAAGTGAACCGGAGTCCATCCGAAGTCACAAAAGGGAGTCCTACGACGCCAGAGGACAACTCAGAAGGTTGTGCACTGCAGGTTAGAGTGTCGGGGACCCAGGCTTGGCTGTGCACGAAGGAAATCCTGGAAGAGTGCACAGGAGCCGGAGCAGCTGCAAATCACTCGGTACCCAGCAATGCAGTCTAGCGTGGGAAGGAAAGGACTTACCTCCACCAAACTTGGACTGAAGAGTCACTGGACCGTGGGAGTCACTTGGACAGAGTTGCTGAGTTCCAGGGACCACGCTCGTCGTGCTGAGAGGGGACCCAGAGGACCGGTGATGCAGTCTTTTGTTGCCTGCGGTTGCAGGGGGAAGATTCCGTCGTCCCACAGGAGATTTCGTCAGAGCTCCTGGTGCAGAGAGGAGGCAGGCTACCCGGAGAGCATGCACCACCTGGAAACAGTTGAGAAAGCCGGCAGGATGAAGCGATACAAGGTTGCTAGTAGTTGTCTTGCTACTTTGTTGCGGTTTTGCAGGCGTCCTGAGCAGTCAACGGTTGATCCTTTGGCAGAAGGTGAAGAGGGAGATGCAGAGGAACTCTGGTGAGCTCTTGCATTCGTTATCTGGTGAGATCCCCAAAGCAGAGACCCTAAATAGCCAGAAAAGGAGGTTTGGCTACCAAGAGAGGTAAGAGCCTATCAGAAGGAGCCTCTGATGTCACCTGCTGGCACTGGCCACTCAGAGCAGTCCAGTGTGCCACAGACACCTCTGTTTCCAAGATGGCAGAGGTCTGGGACACAGTGGGGGAGCTCTGGGCACCTCCCCTGGGAGGTGCAGATCAGGGGAGTGGTCACTCCCCTTTCCTTTGTCCAGTTTCGCGCCAGAGCAGGGCTGGGGGGTTCCCTGAACCGGTGTAGACTGGCTTATGCAGAGATGGGCACCATCTGTGCCCATCAAAGCATTTCCAGAGGCTGGTGGAGGCTACTCTTCCCCAGCCTTCACACCTATTTCCAAAGGGAGAGGGTGTTACACCCTCTCTCTGAGGAAGTCCTTTGTTCTGCCTTCCTGGGCCAGGGCTGCCTGGACCCCAGAAGGGCAGAAACCTGTCTGAGGGGTTGGCAGCAGCAGCAGCTGCAGTGGAGACCCCGGAAAGGCAGTTTGGCAGTACCCGGGTTCTGTGCTAGAGACCTGGGGGATCATGGAATTGTCCCCACAGTGCCAGAAAGGCATTGGGGGGACAATTCCATGATCTTAGACATGTTACATGGCCATGTTCGGAGTTACCATTGTGACGCTGTACATAGGTAGTGGCCTATGTACAGTGCACGCGTGTAATGGTGTCCCCGCACTCACAAAGTCCGGGGAATTTGCCCTGAACGATGTGGGGGCACCTTGGCGAGTGCCTGGGTGCCCACACACTAAGTAACTTTGCACCCAACCTTCACCAGGTGAAGGTTAGACATAGAGGTGACTTATAAGTTACTTAAGTGCAGTGGTAAATGGCTGTGAAATAACGTGGACGTAATTTCACTCAGGCTGCAGTGGCAGGCCTGTGTAAGAATTGTCAGAGCTCCCTATGGGTGGCAAGAAGAAATGCTGCAGCCCATAGGGATCTCCTGGAACCACAATACCCTGCGTACCTCAGTACCATATACTAGGGAATTATATGGGTGTACCAGTATGCCAATGTGAATTGGTAAATTTAGTCACTAGCCTGTTAGTGACAAATTTGGAAACCAGAGAGAGCATAACCACTGAGGTTCTGGTTAGCAGAGCCTCAGTGAGACAGTTAGGCATCATACAGGGCACATACTTATGAGCACTGGGCCCTGGCTGGCAGGGTCCCAGTGACACATAGACTAAAACAACATATATACAGTGAAATATGGGGGTAACATGCCAGGCAAGATGGTACTTTCCTACAGCCGCTGAGACTCAGGTTTAGGATCTGGGATTTTTGTAAGGTTACCTTAAATCGAGAGGCCTTCCCGAAGGTCTCCTATTCCTCCATCAGTGGAGGCAAGGACTGGAGGGGATGCTTCAGGGTCACCATGATGTCATCTGCA
Source organism: Pleurodeles waltl (assembly GCF_031143425.1). Taxonomy (NCBI): domain Eukaryota; kingdom Metazoa; phylum Chordata; class Amphibia; order Caudata; family Salamandridae; genus Pleurodeles; species Pleurodeles waltl. Next base: position 1,220,676,387 of record NC_090440.1, read on the forward strand.
TATGCTGCTAACTTATGTTCTTGTCCCTCTACGTGGATGCCCTTTATTAGGGGATTTAATCTAATTTGCTCTGCCAGAGGTTCCATCTATAATGCAAACAGTAGTGGAGACAGTGGGCATCCTTGTCGAGTGCCCCTAGTCACCTGTAAAGGGGAGGACGGTAGTCCATTAACCCTAACTACTGCTCTGGGGCGATTGTAACTGCACTGTATCCAACTAATGAACCGCCCACCTAATCCCACTCTCTGCAGCACTGCAAACAAATAGGGCCAGTGCACCTGGTCGAATGCCTTTTGGCATCAATGGAAACATCAGTGCTGGTATGAGATCGCTGAGTCTTATCTAGCAGGTGGCATATGCATTTTATATTGTCGCTACAATTAAGCTCATGGATAAATCCGTCTTGATCCGGGTCTACAATGCCTTACATATAAGGGGCCAGTCGATTCGCCACAATAGAGGTGAATATATTGGCATCCACATTTATTAATGAGATTGGCCGATATGAGGAGCAGTGTAATGGATCCTTACCTGGTTTGAGTAGTACCGTGATAGTGGCGCGCTTCATGAAATCTGTAAGTGAGCCCGTGGCACTAAAGGAATTATACAGATGTGTGAGGACAGGGTCCAATTGGCTAGCAAGTAATTTATAAAATTCTGAGGAGTAACCATCCCGCCCGAGAGTTTGTCTAGTTGTAAATGAGAGATCACCAAAAGTACTTCATCCAACCTGATATCCAGATCCAAATGCAGAGCGTCTGAGATGGGCAGACTCTCTAGTGGTACGTGTTCTAAATAGGATATATAATCCCCTTCTATTAAGTAATCAGTTGCATAAAGCCGGGCATAGAATTGCTCAAAAGCTTGGGCGATTTGCTCATCTTGGTCAAGACTCTCTCCTTGTGTTCCTTCTAGTGCCTCTACCCGCTGTCGGGCTGCTTGGGCCCGCAGGCAGTGCTCAGAAGGCGTCCAGCTTTATTGCTCCTCCCGTAAAACTTTTGTTTAGTGTGGACCAAAACATACGTTTCTCTATCCATATTGCTCAGCAATATTTAAGATAGTTTCCCTGTAATGTCTGCTATACAAGTAACAACTGTCCTCACAAGATCCCACACTACTCCTTTACAAAGATTATTTCTGTACATGCCTACACACCTGCTGAAGTGCCTAAGTACCTTGACGGGTGATTAGTGCACTAAACAAATCGATATAACATACTCTTCAGAGCTTTCTCTGGAATCAAAACGTGCCCCAGATTGCTCTCCAAAAGTGTTTAAAATCTACATATGATGTGAGTTATAGCAACTGCTGACAAAACATCATATGACAGGAGAGCTCACTTGTTGATTGTTAATGAATAGTGGTAATTCATGCTGGGAAACCCAACCTATGTGTGTGAGAAATGGGCAATGCAGGGAATACAGTACATACCCATCCTCAATGAGGGGACAACTAATAATCCTCATTCCGCCAGCTATTAAGGTGGCGGTTCAGATATGACATGACACAGAATGAGCAATAGGTGAGAGGCACAAGCTTACCAAAGGGACCCTAATGTGGGTGGAAAATGGCAGCAACCGATGGTGGAACTACAAGGGTTTCAACAGCTGGACATCCCCAGATTTCCAAACTAGTGACATTCTATCTGGGATATCAATTAAGTTGTTTCTCCCTCTTCAGGCGGAGTTCAAATTCCATTGCAGTCAGTTGTTTAGATATTTGCAGCTCTGGTGCATCCTTCGGCCCTACATGACGGGGCTCGAGGAACTTCCTGATTTTAGCTGGTAGAGACAAAGAGGAGCTGCAAGAACATGGAATCTCTTAGATTAACAATTCATTACAAAATAATGCTTCTGACCTCTTTCCTCGCCTATGTGATGCATGAAAAAAAGTTTTAGGGCCTCTGACAGATAACTTGAGGGAGGCTTGGCATCAAACCCATCCACCCCCACCCGCCCCCATAATCAGTTATTGCAACACAATTTAGCATCACTCAACTACAATACTTGCATCGTACATGCTTTACATGACATGGATTGCGGAAAATGAGGTTGGTGGAATCATCGTTATGTCTAAGATGTTTGAACCATGTCCAGGATCTTCTTTATACAGTTTGGGGATGTGAACTGGCTGTGTTCTGGGAGACGTGTTGGGCTACCTGGCTCTCTCGGGACTCTAAAATTACTCTGTTAAATGTTACTATTGATTTGTACTGCAACCGTTACATAGAGACACTCTTATGAACTGCTCGCCAAAAGTGATATTACTCAGAAGGATCTTTCCACTTCTCCCCCGCTCCAACCTGAGAGGGTTGGAAAAGGGAGCTGGATTACGGTGTGGATTTGGAACAGCCCTTCTTTGTATCTAGGGAATGGTTCCTGAAGCACCAAATGTACCGGGATAGACTGGACCCAATGTAGAGTATTTTACTGGAGCTCTGTGCTCAAAGGAACCCGGTCTTTAGATGCGGAAATTTGTAATTTCATGGCCCCAAAGGAAATTGTTTTGCATACTTTTACGGGGTGCGGTTGGGTTGCGACGGTTGGGGGCTTGTTCATGATGTATGATAAATGTCTTTCCTTTGTTATAAAGCAAATCAGTAACGTGTCAATGAAAAAGTACTCGGTGCACAGACATTAACCTCTTGAAATTGTATAGGTATCTATTTACAGTGAACATATAGAAGTGTATTTATTAATCGACTTAAGTGAATATAAAGTTTTAAATTGTCAGGGTGGTACATATGAATAACAATTTCAAGGTTTTGTAAATATCCACGTTTGCTTACTGCGAGAGAGCGAAGAGCTAGGTCACCAAATACCAATCATCAAATGTCTACAGTGTTCTAAAGAGTACTGTGCTTAGCAACTGAGCCAGTAAACGTAAGAGTAGGGGTTTATCTGGAACATGGCACTTGAATCTGACACATAATATTGACTTCAAAAACACTGATTTAGACAGTGGAGGTTTTCAGATCAGTATACTTTGGCGTCATAAATTCTGATGGTTGACAAGGAAATATCAACATTGTGAGGTTGCTATTGACTTATGACATTTTTAGGAGGAATTTGTTTGATGCTGAAAGCACAAAGAGGAAGGTGTTTTTTTTTTAAGTTAAATTGCCATAAAACAGAAGGAGCAAGACAATGGAGAGGGGCTCAGGGATAAGGGTGTGGACTCTCTCCCTGCCTTAAAAAGGCCCAAAGAAAACAACTCTTTCAGCAAAATGAAGTAACAATATTTTGACTTTGTTTTTATATTGGAAATAAAAGATGGAACCACTGAGGTAATTGCTGGCGAAAATGTCGGTGCAAAATTCCCTGCCTGTATTTTTCATGTGTTTCTTAGCTAAAAATGCTGGTGCAAGCCCAAAACAATCAGAATTAAATTGCTGCCTAAAATGGGCACCATGTGCCTTAAACAGTGCATACAGCATGCTAACAAATATGGCTTTTTTGTTTTCTTTTAGCTGTTTTTGTACAATCAGTTTGGGTCAACAGGAGTTTCAACTACAGTAGGTAAGAACAATATATTTCGTTTTTTACCTTGCCATACACAGGCCTCCCCTTTTGTCAAATTTTTCATTTGTTCTTAGATGCTTGAAAAAACTTTCTGATAGATACTTCTGCTTGAAGATTTATTGTCTCTTGAATCTCCCACCGGGTTATAGACTGAATCTTATCTGGAAAAGGTGAAATAGCTTTCCTGCGCTTTAGGTGTTGCCACAGCTCTGACTCCAGTTTGATGCATTCCCTGGTTATGACACCATGGAGCCATATATATCTCTTTCCATTGGAAGTTTCACTTAAAATTGTAGTTGCAATGCTGTTAGTAAAAATGTCAAAGCCAAATGCATCAGTTTTTAAAAGATGTAACTTTTACTGCAATTGGAGGTCCATTTACGAGCACTATAAAGTCTGTCTTTGGAACCTGGAACCCAAGCTTGGCTCTTGGTCTTGTAAAATATGTAGCTTCATGCGTTTGAAGGCCAACAAGGAATTGGAGGCAATTTTTTAAATGGCCTGAGCACATGTGATGAACAAAAGGCTGTTCGCTCTCCAGGTCCTGCTCTAGGGTTTGCTCTCTGGATGAGTCTAGGGAGAAGGCTTCTTCTTTGGAAAAATCCCCCCACAAAAAGTATAGTAATTACTAAATGAAGGACTCACTTTCCTTTAGATGTCCCGCCCGTTATCAGGGAAAGATGCTTGGTTGAAGGATCCATTCCACATCTCCAGCCTAAATGACATTGGATTTAATTCCAGTCCTGGAAGACATAAGCATGGTGCTGGAGCCCTGCTCCATTCTAGCACCATTGTCAGTGCTGCAGGAACCTCTTCTGGCTTTTGCGGCCCCCTGTGCCACCTCTGTTCAACAGCCAGTATTCCCCAGGCTAATTCCACACTCCTTTGAATTCCTCAGGGGCCTACAGGATATTTGACTTTGCCTCAGCTGGTGGTCCATCTCATGCACTGGTCAACCCCTTTTAATGCTTCTGATGCCATTCCAGGCCTGGTGCCAATCTTGCCAGCTTCAGATCCACTATCAGAGTTCACCAGGACATTTTGTCCAAGGCCCACCCAGCCTTCACCCATCAGTTTCTGATTAGTTGATGCCTTGATCGTATTCTTCATTTCTTTTGATGGTGTTCTTCCTTTTCGCATTAGTCAATCCAATATCTTATGATTTTCTGTCTACTTCTGTACAGTTACATGGGAATAGCTGTCTAGACCCTACACCCTAGTTTTACATTGATAGGATTTGTTGACATTGCTTGACTGGCCAGTTCTCATTGACTACACAGAGGGCAAGGTAATCCAGAAGCAGACTATTACATGCACGTTTAAATGCATCATTTGAAATAAAGTGCCCCGAGGGCGTGTGTCCCATTCTACCAGGACGAAGGCTGCTTCTGCATTATTGTGGGGCGTTGCTGTCCTGGACATTGCTTGGGCTGTGATGTGGGCTTCTGTCCTCACTTCGGCAGGCATTACTGCCTTAAATCTGAGGTCTGCATGGAAGGGCACTTCCAGGTTTGTGCAAGGCTTCCTGGTTCAGTTGCCTTCTCCGAAACACCTCCTAGGGAGTACTACTTGGGTTTTTATTCAAAAGGTGAAGAGTCTGCAGTAGTAATATCTATCAGAAGAACATGTTATTTACCCTTTGTAAAGATCTTTCTACCTGAAGATTCCATATCAAACCACCCACCTCCCCTTTCTCGGTTTCTCAGGAACCTTTCAGTGATAAGATCCCATATTGGTTTTATACACTTCATTACTTTTGATGCTGTCAGGTTTATCTCCTCTGCTAAAGGCATGAAAACAGAATGAGGACAGGCATCAGAGTGTCGGGTAGCACCATGTACTGTGCTATAACCTCACATACTGAGTAGGCCTCAGAGTGGTCTGAGTCGTGGGGCCACTCTCTGGAACAGGACAGTAAGTTTAACGTTTTCAGACCTAGGGGGTCATTCTGACCTCGGCGGTAAAAGCCGCTTACCGCCGGTCAGAAGACCGCCACAATACCGCCGCGGCCGCGGTCAGCCGCCACGGTCATTCTGACCCACAACTGCCAAACCTCCAAAAATCCGACCGCCATTGCAGTCCGCCACATCAGCGGCCCGCGATAAACTGGAGATGACCAAACCTCCACCGCCACGCCAACAGAAATACGCCCATGCCATTACGATCCACAAATCCACGCGGCGGTCTTTCAAACGAGGTAGTCTATTGGCGGTACACACCGCCGCGGTCAAAATACCCACACCTTTACAAAACACTACCACATTGGACAATTTGAAATACACACACCTGATACACACACAAACAACACTCCCACACATCCAATACAATATAAAACACACACCCACATCACCCACAAACCCCTACTACCAAAAATCAGAGACGAAGGAGAGAGAGACACATCAGAGAATAGAGAGCCAGACACACAGAGGCACACTACAACATCACACACACCACATAGTAGCACAAAGCACCACACACCAACACACTCATCACCACATACACCACCCCACACCTCATCCACACCACCCCATGGCACCACAAAGACACCCACGCTTCACGGACCAAGAACTCAGGGTGATGGTGGAGGAAATCCTAAGAGTGGAACCCCAGCTCTTCGGCTCGCAGGTGCAGCACACCACCATAGCAAGGAAGGCGGAGCTATGGCAGTGGATCGTGGACAGGGTCAACGCGGTGGGACAGCATCCCAGAAATAGGGACGACATCCGCAAACGATGGAACGACCTACGGGGGAAGGTGCGCTCGATGGTTTCGCAACACAACATCGCGGTGCAGAAGACTGGCGGAGGACCCCCACCCACCCCACCAGAATTCACAGCATGGGAGCAAGAAGTATTAAACATCCTGCGGGCCTCGCTGGAGTACCCGGAGGAATGGACTCTGGTAAGTCCTATCTCATATACTTCATCCCCCCCACCCCACCAGCATGCCAACCCACACCCCCACCCTCACCCCCAACCCACCATCACACATCATCCCTGAGAATGTATCCCTAGCACAACCCACCCAACCCCTCACCAACCCTTGCATGCCACCACAAACATTGGACACCCATTACCTAAGCATGACCACTGCACATACCCATCCCCCCCACAAACCACCCTCACAACACCACCCACAAGGGAATGCCTGCACTGGGGGACAAGGGCACCCATAATTTGCACGCTTTTCCACACACAGAAACAATAACCATACTCTCTCACCCCATGCAGGACCCGAACGCCAACACACCGGTCAGGAGGGTCCTCAAATGTCCATCCCACCCCTGGAACAGGCCCCCAGTGAGGACAGCAGCTCTGGCGACCTGGAACCTGATGACCAGCCCGGACCATCGGGGACCTCTGGGCAGTGGGTTCCCCAAACACAGACACAGGCCACAGCAGACCCAAACCCCCCTGGGAACAACAGCACAGCTCCCACCCAGCGGGCCCATGCCTCTGTCTCTAGGACAGGTCAAGCAGCGGTGTGTCTGCCACTACAGGGCACCCAGGCTAACCCAACACCCCAACAACAACAGGGACCTGGGGGCAGTGGTAGTGGGCACACCGTCCAGGGGACAGAGGCCCAGGCAAACAGGACAACTCGGAGGGCTGCCGTGCAACAGGGGGGGGAGGAGAGGCCCAGGGAACCCACTCTCCAAGTGGCCCTCACTACCATCATGGGAGCATAACACCACTCCCAAGAGACGATGGCGACGGTACTGGCCAGGTTCACCGAGATACAGGCACAGCAGGAAGAACGCTACATGGGGTTCAGCAACCAACTCACCACCATCGCTACCGCCATGGGGAGCATGGTCCAGGCCCTCAACAGGATAGAAGACACGTTGCGGGACCATGTGGCACCACAAAGGGCCACTGTCACTAGCCAGGAACAGCCTACCACCTCCGGCCGGCGCTAGTGGACAGGAGGCCCACACACAACGACTGGCCACAAGAACCCCACCTCCTGCTGAAGAACAACCACCCCGCAAGAGGAGCCTAAGACCCCCAAAAAACCCAGAGTAGCATGCCAAGACCACCGCCAGCATGAGATACCCCCAGAAGTCATCCCACTGTCCCACATTGCCACCCTGTCCAAACTCAAACAGCCCCTGCTCCGTCCTTCCACAGGCATATGGACAATAGACCTGTCAGACTGAGAACTGGACTCTGCCCCCACCCATCACCGTCACCATATAATGTACCATTATCTGAGCACACAAAATAAAACAATTATTGCACAGAAAACCGTTTGGAGTCATGCTGTATTCTCAAAAAATCGTACAACACATAACAGTTCACAATATGTGATGTCAGTTAGTGATGACAACATACCAATGTCAATACGCTGTAGTACATGGCCAAACCAAGCAGAAGTCGGGCTATGAGTCATTAAGCACTGAGAAGGGAAGGGAAAAAGAATATGTTATTTAAAAGAGCTGGGGGGAAATACATAAAGTTGAGATGCATGAGGCTCTAAGTAACTGGGAAATGGCGTGGCTGAATCTTACCTGTGTGCTACTGAAAATACTGTTGTATGACAGCTTCCCTGTTGTCTGTTTCCTCACCGTCGTCTTCCTCCTCTTCACTCTCCACAGGCTCCACGGCTTCTACGACACCACCATCTGGACCATCCTCCTGCAGGAAAGGCACCTGGCGTCGCAAAGCCAGGTTGTGAAGCATACAGCAGGCCACGATGATGTGGCACACCTTCTTTGGTGAGTACATTAGGGATCCACCTGTCATATGCAGGCACCTAAACCTGGCCTTCAGGAGGCCGAAGGTCCTTTCAATGACCCTCCTAGTACGCCCATGGGCCTCATTGTACCGTTCCTCTGCCCTGGTCCTGGGATTCCTCACTGGGGTCAATAGCCACGGCAGGTTGGGGTAACTAGAGTCACCGATTAGCCACACACGCTGTCTCTGTAGCTGTTCCATCACATAGGGGACGCTGCTATTACGCATAACATACGCGTCATGCACTGACCCAGGGAACTTGGCATTTACATGGGAGATGTACTGGTCTGCCACACAGACAACCTGCACATTCATAGAATGGTAATTTTTCCGATTTCTGTACACCTGTTCATCGTCATTTGGGGGTACTAATGCCACATGGGTCCCATCAATGGCACCAATGATGTTGGGGATATGTCCAAGGGCATAGAAATCACCCTTCACTGTGGCCAAATCAGCCTCTTCTGGGAATATGATGTAGCTCCTCATGAGTTTCATCAGGGCAGACAACACTCTGGACAGAATCTTTGAAAACATAGGCTGAGACATTCCAGATGACATGGCCACTGTTGTCTGGAATGAGCCACTTGCAAAGAAATGGAGGACTGATAGAACCTGCACTAGAGGGGGAATTCCTGTGGGTTGGCGGATGGGTGACATCAGGTCTGGCTCCAGCTGGGCACACAGTTCATGTATAGTGGCTCGGTCAAGTCGGTAACGGAGTATTATATGGCGTTCTTCCATTGTCGACAGGTCAACCAGCGGCCGGTACACAGGAGGATTCCTCCTTCTCCTCGCAAGTCCCTGCGGACGGTGCCTAGGAAGGACAACATGGAGCACTGAGTCAATCAACTCACAGGTACGTACAACACAGCTTGCACAGTACACGAAAATGTTTTGACTGCTATGTTTGTATGTGTGACGCCGTAGAATTTAAGCCATGTGGGCCCTTGAAATGGCGGCTGCCTGACCTCTAAACTGGGACAATGGGATGTGAGGTCAATGCGCTGGCGTGGCACACCGTGGCGGTAGGCGGTCGAAGACCGCTGTACGAAGTCGCATTGGTTAACATTGAACCCTATGGGATTCAGGAGCCAATGACGATGTGCGCCGGCGGTCGCGGTACGCACCGCCGCGGTACGCACCGCCGCGGGCGTGACCGCCATTTTCTATCTGATTAATCACTCGAGACCTGATCATCCACAGGAGAGGACCTATACTGCAAGTGCTGCTGTGAACTCGGTCTGGAAGTGACAATGGCTGCTGCGACTGGGGAAAGGGCCCCTGCCTTCACTACAGAAGAGTTGGAGAAACTTGTGGACGGGGTCCTCCCCCAGTATGCGCTACTCTACGGTCCTCCAGACCAACAGGTGAGTACACTGAGTGCACATTGAATGGGTAATGCCTGTGTGGAGTGGGGTGGCTGTCAGTTGGTGGGGAGAAAATGAGGAATGCAACGCACGACTGATGAGAGTATGGGCCACATGGCAAGGGTGGGGAGGGGGGGCATGTACTCCAAACATGCAGAAATGTGACGTTTTCTCTTTCCCACCCTGTACATGTCAAACAGGTGAGCGCCCATCAGAAAATCGATATTTGGCGTGCCATCGCCAAGGAAGTCCGGGCCCTGGGGGTCTACACCAGACGGGGCACCCACTGTCGGAAGAGGTGGGAGGACATCTGCCGCGGAACCCGAAAGACCGCCGAGTCACTGCTGGGGATGGCCTCCCGACCTAGGAGGGGTGCCAGTCGTACCCTGACCCCCCTGATGTCCCAGATCCTGGCGGTGGCCTACCCTGATTTGGATGGGCGCTTGAGGACATCACAGCAGACACAAGGGGGTGAGTATCAGCACATTCTCCTATCTATACGCGCAGTGGAGGCGTCTGGGTGGGGGAGGAGGGCTGTGGGTGACAGTAGGCCAGGGCGCTTTCTGTAGTGTAGTCCCCTCCCTTAGACATGGCCCTGTGCCCCCGCCCACCACCTCTGTAGGGTGCCAAGTGCAGCTATCCATGGTACAACATCACCCATGAGCGCGTCTGTTGTCCCTAGACCTGTTGGCCTAGTCAGAAGTACAGAGTAGTGTACCCCAAGTTCGCGGCTTAGTGCATGAGGCACCTGTGTCTGTCCTCTCCGCCAAGGCTATTGACAAGGCATGCACTCAACTTTGTTTTCTTTCTCCCCCCACCCTTATTCTTTGTTTCTTGTGCATTAGCATCATCAGGCGGAGGAGAATTGGCGTCGGAGCACGAGGGAGCTGCAAGTCACCAGGCCCCGGTGGGCACTGACACAGACACCGAGGGCACCAGTGATCCGGAGGGCGAGGGGAGCACCACAACGGGGGCCGGTGGAGACACCAGCGACACAGACACGTCCTCGTTTGGGAGCTCCCTAGCGGGGGAGGCAACATCTGTGCCCCCAGCAACAACAGGTACAGCCGCCACCCAGCGCACCAGCACCGCCCTCTCAGCAGCCCCTCAGTCTTCGCTCCGTGCCCGTTCGCCCAGGAAGGCGCGCGTCTCCTTCGCCCCAGGCACCTCAGCCCCTGCCTCTGTTACCCCTGCTGCCCTCAGTGCGGAGCTCATTGACCTCGTGAGGACGCTCATTGTTGGGCAGACTACCCTTTTGAATGCCATCCAGGGGGTGCAAAGGGAGGTGCAACAGAGCAATGCCTACCTGGAGGGCATTCATTCGGGTCAGGCTGCCCATCAACGAGCTTTCACTTCTCTGGCCTCAGCACTGACGGCAGCCATTGTCCCTGTCTCCAGTCTCCCTCTTCTAACTGCCTCCAGCCTTTCTCTGTCTCCTGTTCCTCAGCCTATCCCATCCACACCATCTGACCAGCCTGCACACACCTCAACACCCAAGGCCAGCTCATCCAAACATAAGCACCACAGAACACACAAGCATTCACCCAAGCAACACCCAGTTGCAGACATACCAACAGTCACTACCACCTCTGTGTCCCCCTCCTCCTCGTCTCCCTCCTCCCTCCCTGTGACGTCTACACTCACACCTGCATGCACACCAACATCAGCCAGTTCTTCCATCACCAGCACACCCTCCACTACAGTCCTCACACGTGCAGTCACCACCCCCACTGCCATGTACACGTCCCCTGTGTGCTCTCCCACTGTGTCTGTCACCCCCTCTTCCAAGACACATAAACGCAGGCAGACACCCAAACAACAGCCAACCACCTCACGACAGCCTACGTCTCAGTCACCTGCACCCAAGGACAGCACACCTGACTCTCCTACAACCACATCCTCTTCCTCCACTTCTATCTCCACTACTCCTACCCTTTACCCTGGTCCAAAGAAATATTACCTCACAAATGTTGACCTCTTTCCCTCCCCTGACCCACCCCCTCCATCTGGGAAAAGTCCCAAAGGCACCTCAGCCACCACCAGCCCAGCTTCCAAGGTACAAGTGGTGCATGGAATATGGAGTCCACCCTTTGGCGGCAGTGACACTTCACTGAGCAGCAAGGGGACTGGCAGCCCCCCCCCAGGCAAGAGGACCCGGAAAGTGAAGGGCCGCCGTGAGCGGACTGAGACGGCTGCCCCCAAGGAGGTGACTCAGGCCACTTCACCTGCCACAACAGCCAGGGGAGGCAAGGGCCCGAGAGCCCCATCTAAGGAGCGGAAGGGCAGCAGGGCGGAGAGGCCAGCCAGCAGGAGCGTGGAGCAGGAGGGCCCAGGACTCCGTCTCCGAAGGGGCCTGACACTGCACGTTCGGAGGGCGAGTGAGCAGGTTGTCCAGGCCAGGTCTGACTCCCTACACTGACTGGAAGAGCACCGCTGAACAGGGCCCCGCCGTGCAGACGAGCACCGCTGAACAGGGCCCCGCCGTGCAGACAAGCACCGCTGAAGAGGGCCCCGCCGTGAAGACAAGCACCGCTGAAGAGGGCCCCGCCGTGCAGAAGAGCACCGCTGAACAGGGCCCGGCCGTGCAGAAGAGCACCGCTGAACAGGGCCCCGACGTGAAGACAAGCACCGCTGAAGAGGGCCCCGCCGTGCGGAAGAGCACCGCTGAACAGGGCCCTGCCGTGAAGACAAGCACCGCTGAACAGGGACCCGCCGTGCAGAAGAGCACCGCTGAACAGGGCCCCGCCGTGAAGACAAGCACCGCTGAACAGGGCCCCGCCGTGCAGAAGAGCACCGCTGAACAGGGCCCCGCCGTGAAGACAAGCACCGCTGAAGAGGGCCCCGCCGTGAAGACAAGCACCGCTGAAGAGGGCCCCGCCGTGAAGACAAGCATCGCTGAAGAGGGCCCCGCCGTGAAGACAAGCACCGCTGAACAGGGCCCCGCCGTGCAGAAGAGCACCGCTGAACAGGGCCCCACCGTGAAGACAAGCACCGCTGAAGAGGGCCCCGCCGTGAAGACAAGCACCGCTGAAGAGGGCCCCGCCGTGCAGAAGAGCACCGCTGAAGAGGGCCCCGCCGTGAAGACAAGCACCGCTGAACAGGGCCCCGCCGTGAAGACAAGCACCGCTGAACAGGGCCCCGCCGTGCAGAAGAGCACCGCTCTCAAAACTCTACAGTGGGTGGTTTGCCCACTGTTCAATCCTGGGGAGTGCAAAGCCACAGTCTCAAGTCTCTACAGTGGGTGGTTTGCCCACTGTTCCATACTGGGGAGTGCAAAGCCAAAGCCTCTCAAGTCTCTACAGTGGGTGGTTTGCCCACTGTTCCATCCTGGGGAGTGCAAAGCCACAGTCTCTCAAGTCTCTACAGTGGGTGGCTTGCTCCCTGTTCCATCCTGGGGAGTGCCCAGCTTCAGTCTCTCAAGTGGATAACAGTCTCCACTGGTTCTGGAGGGGGCTTTGTGCCCAGAGTGATTCATCCTGCAAAGGACTGAGGTAGTGGATGTCTTTCTCCACTGGTTCTGAAGGGGGCTTTGTGCCCAGAGTGCTTCATCCTGCCAAGGACAGAGGTAGTGGATGTGATACTCCACTGGTTCTGGAGGGGGCTTTGTGCCCAGAGTGCTTCATCCTGCCAAGGACTGAGGTAGTGGATGTCTTTCTCCACTGGTTCTGGAGGGGGCTTTGTGCCCAGAGTGCTTCATCCTGCTCGTGATGGACTCTGTAGCGTCACTGCCCTTGGCGATCATGGGCCAGCGGCGCTTGTTGCGGCAGTGTCATTGGCAGCGGCGCTTGTTGCGGCGGTGTCATTGGCAGCGGCGCTTGTTGCAGCGGTGTCATTGGCAGCGGCGCTTGTGGCGGCGGTGTCATTGGCAGCGGCGCTTGTGGCGGCGGTGTCATTGGCAGCGGTGCTTGTGGCGGCGTTGCCCTGTTCAGCGGTGCTCGTGGCGGCGGTGCCCTGTTCAGTGGTGCTTGTGGTGGCGGGGTCCTTTGCAGTGACTCTGCTGCTGGCGGTCCTGTCTGGCCCAACGGGGCTGGTGCTGGCGGTCCTACATGGCCCAGCGGGGCTGGTGCTGACGGTTCTTCATGGCCCAGCGGGGCTGGTGCTGGTGGTCCTGTCTGGCCGAGTGGGGCTGGTGCTGGCGGTCCTACATGGCCCAGCCGGGCTGGTGCTGGCGGCCGGGTCTGGCCCAGCGGAGCTGGTGCTGGCGGAGGCCTCCTGGGCAGCTGGGCTGGTGCTGGCGGTCCTACATGGCCCAGCCGGGCTGGTGCTGGCGGCCAGGTCTGGCCCAGCGGAGCTGGTGCTGGCGGAGGCCTCCTGGGCAGCTGGGCTGGTGGCGGTGGCCTCCTGGGCAGTGGGAATGATGGCGGTGGCCTCCTGGGCAGCAGGGCTGGTGGCGGTGGCCTCCTGGGCACCGGGGATGATGGTGGTGGCCTCCTGGGCAGCAGGGATGATGGCATTGGCCTCCTGGGCAGCAGGGCTGGTGGCAGTGGCCTCCTGGGCAGCGGGGATGATGGCGGTCTTCTCCGCCGTGCTGCTCTTCCCAGACTTGCTGACTTTCTTGAGGCCCTTCCCCACCTTGGAAGGTGTTGCAGCTGACTCCACACTCCCACCTGTACCCCTGGGAGCGGCTTTGGTGGCTGGAGTCTTCCCCCTCTCCCGCCGGGGACTGGCCAACTTTTGATGCTTGACAAGTGGGGGACTGTCCGTGCTGTGGCTCCGTGCCACACTGGCTGCCCTGGTGGCCGGTGCACTCCAGATTCCGGTGACTGCAGGCACCACTGGTCCCGGAGATGTTGTGGCTGAGGTGCTAGGTTGGGACCTGGAGAGTCGGGCCCTAGGATACGGATGGGGTGGGGGAGGTGAGGGAAAGAGGTCAAGGTTGGACAGGAAAAGTTTCTTGGGAGCACTGGGACTGGTAGCTGGAGGGGGTTTGGGAGTGGAGGAAGAGGTTGTGGTTGTAGGAGGTGTTCGTTTGGTGACTTGGGATGAAGGTGCATGCGCTGGAGGCTGTTGTGAGGTGGATGGCTGTTGGGTGGGTGTGTGCCTGCGTTTGTATCTTGGGAGGTGGCGTCACAGACACACTGGGAGAGGACACAGGGGACGTGTGAATGGCAGTGGGGGTGGTGACTGCACGTGAGCGGGGTGTGGTGGTGTGTGTGCTGGTGAGGGAAGTAGTGGCTGTAGATGTAGTGCATGCAGGTGTGAGTGGAGACTAGACTGGGAGGGAGAGGGAGATGAGGAGGAGGAGGGGGACACAGTGGAGGCAGTGGATGTTGGTGTGTCTGCATGTGTGTGTTGCTTGCGTGAGTGCCTGTGGGATGTGTGGTGCTTATGTTTGCCAGAGCTTCCCTTGTGTGTTGACGTGTGTGCATGCTGGTCTGAAGGTGTGCTTGGGATAGGCTGGGGTACAGAGGATTGGGTCTGGGTGGAGGAAGGTGGAGGGGGAGGCTAGACACAGGGAAAATGGCTGCCATCAGTGCTGAGGCCAGAGTCTGAAAAGCTTGCTGAAGGGCCGCCTGACCAGAATGAATGCCCTCCAGGAATGCATTAGTTTGCTGCAACTGCCTTTCTACACCCTGAATGGCATTCAAAATGGTGGACTGCCCAACAGTGAGGGACCTGAGGAGGTCAATGGCCTCCTTACTGAGGGCAGCGGGGGGTGACTGGGGCAGGGCCTGAGGTGCCTGGGGTGAAGGTGATGCCCACCTTCCTGGGTGAGTGGGCACGGGGCAAAGGCTGAGGGGCTGCTGGGAGGGCGGTGCTGGTAGGGGGGGTGGTGGCTGTACCTGTAGATGCGGGGGGCACAGATGTTGCCACCACCACAAGGGAGCTCCCATCAGAGGACGAATCCGTGTCACTGGTCTCAGCTCCTGTCCCCGCCGTGGAGCTCCCCTCGCCCTCCGTCCCACTGGTGAACTCCGAGTCCTTGTCTTGCCCTTCAGGGCCATGTGGGATGCAGCTCCCTCCTGCTCCGGTGCCACTGCTCCTCCGCCTGATGATGCTAATGCACACAAGAACAGGGAGACCACAAAAAGTGGGGGGACGACATTAGAAAGATATGTTGAATGCATGCATTACCGCTACCGTTGGCGGACATGACAGACACCGAAGCCCCCTGCACTAAGCCGCGCACTTGGGCTCCACTGTTCAATCCCTGGGACATGGCCTACAAGGCTATAGCCGACATCTGTACACATTGATGACACTGGAGCCTGACTAGGTGTACTTGGCACTGTACACAGCTGGGGTGGGGTGCCACAGGGTCTGCCAGGACAAGGGGACCTAACTAGCACACTAGCCCGGCCTAGGGAAACCCACAGCCCACCTCCCCCACCCAGACACCTCCACTGTGCGCAAAATCAGCAGAATGAGAGTGTACTCATCTCCTTGTGGCTGCTGTGATGCCCTCAAGTGCCCATCCAACTCCGGGTACGCCACCGCCAGGATCCTGAACATCAGGGGGGTCATGGTGCAACGGGCACCCCTCCCACGTTGGGAGGCCATCCCCAGCTGGGCCTCCGCTGTCTTCTTGTTCCAGCGGCGAATGTCCTCCCAACTCTTATGGCAGTGGGTGCTCCGTCTGTGGTAGACCCCCAGGGTCCGGACGTCCTTGGCGATGGCACGCCAAATATCCTTTTTCAGGTGGGTGCTGACCTACATGAATAGTACAGGGGGAAAAGAAAAGTTATTACCAACTGCACCGTCCCAGTCATTGGCCCCCATCCCTAACCTTGCCATGTGACACATGCACTCACTGTTGTTTCATGCACGCCTCAATCTCCCCCCCCACATCTTTCATCCACCCCACTCCACACAGGCATAGCCCATACAGCATGCTCCCAGTGTACTTACCTGTTTGTCTGGAGGACTGTAGAGTAGCGTTTACTGGGGAAGGACCCCATCTATGAGTTTCTCCAACTCCTCCGATGTGAAGGCAGGGGCCCTTTCCGCAGACGCACGAGCCATTGTCTCTTCCAGACCGAGGTCACAGCGGCACTTGCAGTGTAGGTCCTCTCCTGTCGAAGATCAGGTATTGAGTGATTGAACAGATAGAAAATGTCGGTCACGTCCGCGGCGGTGCGTACCGTCACCACCGGCGTACATCGTCATTGGCTCCTGGGACCCATAGGGTCCAATGTTAATTGCGCAGAATTGCGCCGCGGTCTTTGACCGCCTACCGCGACGGTGTACAACGCCAGCGCAGTTACCTCACATCCCGTTGTCCCACTTAACAGGTCAGGCAGCCACCATTTTAGGGGCCCACATGGCTTAATTTTTAACTGCGTCACACATACCTAGGCCTTGCCTCAACACTCATACAGGCCAAATTTCAGATTATGATTCGTGTTCTGTGTAAGCTGTGGGTACGTACCTCTGAGTTAGTTGACTCTGTCCTAGCTGTTGTCCTTCACAGGCACCGTCCACTGGGACATGTGAGGAGATGGCGGCATCCTCTGGTGTACAGACCGCTGGTGGACCTGTCGACAATGGAGGAAAGACATGTGAGCATCACCTACAGGCTTTATCGTGCCACAATCCTGGAACTGTGTGCCCAGCTTGAGCCAGACCTGATGTCAGGTATCCGCCATCCCACAGGAATCCCCCCTCAAGTGCAGGTGCTGTCAGTACTCTATTTCCTTGCAAGTGGGTCATTTCAAATGACAGTGGCCATAGCATCAGGGATGTCCCAGCCTATGTTTTCCAACGTGTTGTCCATAGTGTTGTCTGCCCTGCTGAAACACATGCGGAGCTACATTGTTTTCCCTCAGGTGGAGGATTTGCCTACAGTGAAAGGTGACTTCTTTGACCTGGTACATATCCCCAACATCTTAGGTGCCATTGATGGGACACATGTGGCTTTGGTCCCCCCCCCGCAGGAGTCAACAGGTGTATAGAAACTGGAAGAGTTATCATTCCATGAATGTGCAGATGGTGTGTTTGGCAGACCAGTACATCTCCCATGTTAATGCCAAATTCCCTGGCTCAGTGCATGACGCTTACATCCTGCGGAATAGCAGCATCCCTTATGTGATGGGGCAACTCCAGAGGCACCGTGTGTGGCTATTAGGTGAGCGCCTGGAAGCAAGTCAGTGGGAATGGTTGTCTGGGTCTGGGGATATCACTACAGGTTAGTCCCTCGCCATTTGCAGGTGACTCTGGTTACCCCAACCTGTCATGGCTACCGACCCCAGTGAGGAATCCCAGGACAAGGGCAGAGGAACGCTACAATGAGGTCCATGGGCGAACTCAGTGGATTATAGAGCGGACCTTCGGCCTCCTGAAGGCCAGGTTCAGGTGCCTCCATATGACAGGTGGATCCCTATTCTACTCACCAAAGAAGGTGTGCCAGATCATCGTGGCCTGCTGTATGCTTCACAACTTAGCTTTGCGATGACAGGTGCCTTTTCTGCAGGAGGATGGTCCAGATGGCGGTGTTGTTGCAGCTGTGGAGCCTGTGGACAGTGAAGATGAAGAAGCAGAAGAAGAGGACACCGACAACAGGAACTCGGTGATCCTGCAATATTTCCAGTGAAACAGAGGCAAGAATACAAACCTGCCTACTACATGTACTTCAACACTACTACCTCTCTACTGTCTGTCGTTTTCACCCAGTGTATGGTCACTGAGTTGTCACTTTCCCTTACAATTTCACAGATGTGGGTTCCACTGTGTGACATCTGCTTTGTTTCCTCATGGACTAGAGCTGTGTGACATAGGTATGTAGACATTACATTTGAAAGAGCATTTGGACACTGTAATTGCTAATACACTATTTCGAAATCACAGACTGACTCCAGATTGTTTTGTGCTTCAAGGGTGTTTATTTAAGTGCTCAATATTGGAGGGGGTTGTAAAATGGTGAGGGGTGATGGTGGAGGAATGTCCATGGCAGAGTCCAGTCTATTAGTCTCACACGTGCATTGTCCAAATGGGCATAGGAAGTGGAGCTGGGGCAGTTTGAGGGTGGACAGGGTGACAAAGTGGGACAGAAAGATGACATTCAGGGTGGTCTCATTTCTTGGCGGGGGTCTTGGCATCGTTCTCTGTCTCTGTCCTGGATCTCAGGGACCGTTTGCGGGGTGGTTCTCCCTCTTCAGGGGGTGGCGCGCTGGTGTGGTGGTCCTGTGGCGGTGCCTCCTGTCCTCTAGGGCCGGCGGAGGTGGTGGGTAGTTCATCATCCAGGCTAGTGTCAGGGGCCCCTTGTTGTGCCACAGTATCCCTCCTGGTGTTGAGGACTTCCTTCAGCACCCCTACGATGGTGCCCAGGGTGGAATTGATGGTTCTGAGTTCCTCCCTGAAGCCTAAATAATGTTCCTCCTGCAGGCGCTGGGTCTCCTGAAACTTGGCCAGTACCGTTGCCATCGTCTCCTGGGAGTGGTGGTAGGCTCCCATGATGTTGGAGAGGGTCTCGTGGAGAGTGGGTTCCCTGGGCCTGTCTTCCCTCTGTCGCACAACAGCCCTCCCAGTTCCCCTGTGTTCCTGGGCCTCCGTCCCCTGGACCGTGTGCCCACTACCACTGCCCCCAGGTCCCTGTTGTTGTTGGGTTGGTGGGTTAGCCTGGGTTCCATGTAGTGGTGGACACACTGCTGATTGACGTGTCCTGTGGACAGAGGTATTGGCCCGGTGGGTGCTGTGGTGGTGTTTCCAGAGGGGGGAAGCTCTGTGGTGGTCTGTGACTGTGTGAGGGGAACCAACTGTCCCGAGGTCCCCGATGGGCTGGACTGGTCATCTAGATCCAGTTGGACAGAGCTGCTGTCATCACTGTGGGCCTCTTCTGTTGGTGGTGTGGACATGTGTGGACCCTCCTGTCCGGTGATGTTGGGTAGGGGTCCTCCAGGGGTATAAAAGGATGTTTATTACATCTGTGTGTGCCATGGTGTGCAATAGGTGGGTGACCGTGTAACCCAGTGCTTGCATTCCTGTGTGGGTCCTTGTGTGATGGTGGTTTAGGGATGTGTATGGGTATGTGCAGTGGCCATGCTTTGGTGATGGGTGTCCATGCTTTGCTGTTGCATGCAGGGCTTGGTGTTAGGATGTGTGGTTTGTGATGTTGGGGACATTTGAGAGGATTTGGAGTGATGGGGGTGAGGGTGAGGGTGGGGATATGTGACAGCATGCAAGTAGGGTGGGGGATGTAATAGTAAAGATTTGACTTACCAGAGTCCATTCCTCCATCTACTCCTGCGAGGCCCTCAGGATGCAGAACCGCCAAGACTTGCTCCTCCCATGTTGTTAGTTGTGGGGGAGGAGGTGGGGGTCCGCCGCCAGTCTGCAGAACCGCAAGGTGACTTTGCCGTGCCATGGGGTGGTGTGGGTGATGTGTGGGGTGGTGTGTGTAGTGATAAGTGGGGTGATATTTAGTGGTGTGTTGTGTGAGGTGCGTGGAAGTTATGTGGGTGATGGTATTGTGTGCCTGTGGATGCTTGGTAGTTGTTTGTGGTGTCTCTCTCTGGCCTTCTCTCTGTAATTTTGTCATAGGGGTTTGTGGGTGATGTGTGTGTTTTAGATTGTAATGGGTGTGTGGGAGTGGTGTGTGTATGTGTATCAGGTGTGTGTATTTTGAATTATCCAATGTGGCTGTGTTTTGTATATGTGTGTGTGTATTTTGAGCGCAGCGGTGTGTACCACCAATGGAATACCGCGGTTGAAAGACCGCTGCGTGGATTCGTGTGTCGTGATAGTGTGGGCGTATTTCTGTTGGCGTGACAGTGGAGGATTTGTTTTCGCCAGTTTATCACTGACCTTTGGTGTGGCGGACTTGTGTGGGTGTCTGAATTTTGGCGGATTCCGAGCTATGGGTCATAATAGCTGTGGCTGATTTCCGCTGCTGTGGCGGTGTGTTGGCGGTCTTCTGCACGGCGGTAAGCGGCTTTTACCGCCAATGTTGTAATGGCCCCCTAAGTGTCAATTCAACAGATTTTAGTGTTTTATTGAACTTCGTACACTAACACTAAGTTAATAACTGAACACAAAGCACTGACCTTTGGTGTTAAATGAAAGAGAGATTGATGTAACCATACAGTCTCTGAATTGCACATTAAGCTTCCTGGACTCCTGGGTCGTGGCCATTGTAGCAGGATGGCAGGCTTGCACTGAGCCAAATCTGTGCCCTGGGATCCCCTAACCTATCTATTGTGATCTGCTGTAGTGGGACTTCACCTGACCTGGAGCCAGGGAGCACAAAATACCCCTGACAAGGCATTGCACTCCCAACAGCAATTGTGGAAGTGCTGCAGAGGAAAGGTTTATTTTTACGAAGCTGACATGAGGCAGCCTGAGAACCTTCAGCTAAGAGAGGAGGCTGATCTGAGAGATGCTGGAGCAGCGGGTAGGTGGGAGTAGTCCCTTTGAGGTAAACTGCATTCTGTGAGAGGAAATGCAGGAGGTGGCAGATCACCCTTTCTGCTCGCTCTGTCTGGGACAAGATGATGATTGGTGCTGATACCAGGCCTGGGAAACATGCTGTATCATGTTTGATAGAAATTAGGCAGACCCATCCTAAGTGAATGCCTGTGCCACAGAAATGAGTAGCCAGGATTCTCAGAAGGGACTCATGGGTTCGGAAGGATCGGTTGGAGTGGAATTAAATGGTGATCATTCAAGCCTCATAGGAAGTGGTGAGGTACGCAACTTCATAGTGGAGATGCTGGCCTTTCTCCCTAACCACACCAAAAAAGTGAAATTACACCATGGAGGGAGATTAATGTGACCATGATGACAAACCTCCTTATGAGAACTGACTCCTTCTTGCGCAGAAAGCCCTTACTGTTCATACGCCCACTGGGTGAGCCCCTCGTGTGACTGCCTGGAGCTGGTGCATTCAGTGCAGCAGGTAACAGGTTAGTGTGCCCACCTAAAACTTGAAACCAGGCTTGAAACTGAATACATAGTGGAGGCACTGGCCTACCTCCTCAGTCATGCCACAAGTTGAAATGATGCTATGGTGGATGCTGAAGTGAACATATTGAGGAGCTTCCTTACAGGTACTGGCTCCTGCATATATTGAGTGCACTGGCTGCTTGCAGTCCTGCTGAGTGAGCCCCTGGATGTACCTCTGGAGTTGGCACATCTGGCACAATCGATAAGAGGCTAGTGAATCCACACTGGGAACTGGCATAAAATGGTTATACAGCAGCATACCAGTGAATAGTGCAACCAATTAGCACCTAGATCTGTGATTCCCTTTGAGGCAACAAGGGTAAACATCAGAAGTGGAAGTCCCTCCTCTGAATGGTGCAGACATTATATGAGGCAAATTGGATACTATTTTAGAGATGGTTGGATCCACCAAAGAAACTTTAGAAACTGAGGGAATGATTTAGAGTTTGGGGGACGGGTTACTCTGTCACAAACATGACGGATATCCCATCCACCATATTATGCTCTCCATAGGCTATTATGGGATCGTAATATGGCGGAGGGGATATCTATCACGTTTGTGACAGAGTGACCCCCTCCGCCAAACTCTTAATCAGGCCCTAAGATTGATGCCATAGCAGTAGACCAGGGACTTGTATGAGATAAGTAACGGAGAATGGCTGGGAGAGTTACCAAGGCAGAGCAGAAACTTGCTGATAATTGAAAGTTGTTAATATTTCTGGACTACACCCTAGCAGTACAACATTGGAGAACCTGCTTCCTGTGTGTAAAGAAAAAGCTTTGTGTGATGAGTCTGAAATGTGCTGAACTGAAAGGCGTGACTGACCACGTGTTAAGTATTCACGGAGGTGGCTTAGAACTGAGCCGAGCATCAGGACACTTAACCCAAGCAAGAATCCATGACTTGCTGGGAACCGAGATGCAGAAGGCATGAGCGAGGAGTGTGAAATTGAGATCGAGACAATATATTGCCCAAGCCGATGATACTCATGATGCATCAATCAGAAAAAGAATGGTGTTTCTGAGAGCAGCGACATTTCAAGATAAACAATGTCCACTGAGTACAAAATACTCAAGCTGTGACTGATGCAGAAAATGAGTTGTTATCTGTAGGAGGCTGGCCTGGCTTGTAGTGGGTACCAAGGGGTACTTACACTCTGTACCAGGTCCAGTTATCCCTTATTAGTGTAGAAGAGGTGTTTCTAGCAGCTTAGGCTGATAGAAGGTAGCTATAGCAGAGCAGCGTAGGCTGAACTAGGAGACGTGCAAAGCTCCTACTATACCACTGGTGTCATATGCACAATATCATAAGAAAACACAATACAAAGATATACTAAAAATAAAGGTACTTTATTTTTATGACAATATGCCAAAAGTATCTCAGTGAGTACCCTCAGTATGAGGATGCCAAATATACACAAGATATATGTACACAATACCAAAAATAAGTAGTAATAGCAAAAGGAAGTAATGCAAGCAATGTAAAGTTACAGTAGATTGCAATAGGAGCACATAGGTATAGGGGCAACACAAACCATATACTCCAAAAGTAGAATGCGAACCACGAATGGACCCCAAACCTATGTGAGCTTGTAGAGGGTCGCTAGGGCTGTAAGAAAACAGTGAGGGTTAGAAAAATAGCCCACCCCAAGACCCTGAAAAGTAGGTGTAAAGTGAACCTATGACCCCCAGAGAGCACAGAAGTCGTGATAGGGGGTTTCTGCAAGGAAGTCCAACACCAGCAAAGCAACAACAGTGGATTTCCAGACCTGAGTCCCTGTGAAACAAGAGTACCAAGTCCAAGAGTCGCGACAATGTCGAGAGTGGGCAGATGCCCAGGAAATGCCAGCTGAGGGTGCAAAGAAGCTGCCACCAGATGGAAGAAGCTTTGGTTTCTGCAAGAACGAAGAGGGCTAGAAACTTTCCCTTTGGAGGATGGATGTCCCACGTCATGAAGAAGCTTGCAGAGGTGTTCCCACGCAGAAAGACCGCAAACAAGCCTTGCTAGCTGCAAGGGTCACGGTTAGGGTTTTTGGATGCTGCTGTGGCCCAGGAGGGACCAGGATGTCGCCACTTGGATGAGGAGACAGAGGGGGTGCCCAGCAAGTCAGGGAGCCCTCACAGAAACAGGCAGCACCCGCAGAAGTACCGGAACAGGCACTTGGAAGAGGAGTGAACCGGAGTCCACCCGAAGACACAAAAGGGAGTCCCACGACGTCGGAGGACAACTCAGAGGGTTGTGCACTGCAGGTTAGAGTGTCGGGGACCCAGGTTTGGCTGTGCACGAAGGAAATCCTGGAAGAGTGCACAGGAGCCGGAACAGCTGCAAATCACGCGGTACCCAGCAATGCAGTCTAGCGTGGGGAGGCAAGGACTTAGCTCCACCAAACTTGGACTGAAGAGTCACTGGACTGTGGGAGTCACTTGGACAGAGTTGCTGAGTTCCAGGGACCAAGCTCGTCGTGCTGAGAGGGGACCCAGAGGACCGGTGATGCAGTCTTTTGTTGCCTGCGGTTGCAGGGGGAAGATTCCGTCGTCCCACAGGAGATTTCTTCAGAGCTCCTGGTGTAAGAAGGCAGGCTACCCCCAGAGCATGCACCACCAGGAAACAGGCGAGAAAGCCAGCAGGATGAAGCGATACAAGCTTGCAGTAGTCGTCTTTACTACTTTGTTGCGGTTTTGCAGGCTTCCTGAGCAGTCAGCGGTCGATCCTTTGGCAGAAGGTGAAGAGAGAGATGCAGAGGAACTCGGATGAGCACTTGCATTCGTTATCTGAAGAATTCCCCAAAGCGGAGACCCTAAATAGCCAGAAAAGGAGGTTTGGCTACCTAGGAAGGAGGATAGGCTAGTAACACAGGTAAGAGCCTATCAGAAGGAGTCTCTGACATCACCTGATGGCACTGGCCACTCAGAGCAGTCCAGTGTGCCAGCAACACCTCTGTTTCCAAGATGGCAGAGGTCTGGAGGAGCTCTGGGCACCTCCCCTAGGAGGTGTAGGTCAGGGGAGTGGCCACTCCCCTCTCCTTTGTCCAGTTTCACGCCAGAGCACGGCTGGGGGATCCCTGAACCGGTGTAGACTGGCTTATGCAGAGATGGACACCATCTGTGCCCATCAAAGCATTTCCAGAGGCTGGGGGAGGCTACTCCTCCCCAGCCCTGACACCTTTTCCCAAAGGGAGAGGGTGTAACACCCTCTCTCTGAGGAAGTCCTTTGTTCTGCCTTCCTGGGCCAGGCCTGGCTGGACCCCAGGAGGGCAGAAACCTGTCTGAGGTATTGGCAGCAGCAGCAGTGAAACCCCGGTAAAGGCAATTTGGCAGTACCCGGGTCTGTGCTAGAGACTTGGGGATCATGGAATTGTCTCCCCAATGCCAGAATGGCATTGGGGTGACAATTCCATGATCTTAGACATGTTACATGGCCATGTTCGGAGTTACCATTGTGGCGCTATACATGGGTAGTGACCTATGTATAGTGCATGCGTGAAATGGTGTCCCCGCACTCACAAAGTCCGGGGAATTTGCCCTGAACGATGTGGGGGCACCTTGGCTAGTGTCAGGGTGCCCACACACTAAGGCCCTCATTCTGACCTTGGCGGGCGGCGGAGGCCGCCCGCCAAAGTCCCGCCGTCAGGTTACCGTTCCGCGGTCGAAAGACCGCGGCGGTAATTCTGACTTTCCCGCTGGGTTGGCGGGCGGTCGCCTTCAGACCGCCAGCCAGCCCAGCGGGAAAGAGGCTTCCACGATGAAGCCGGCTCGGAATCGAGCCGGCGGAGTGGAAGCTGTGCGACGGGTGCAGTTGCACCCGTCGCGTATTTCACTGTCTGCGCAGCAGACAGTGAAATACATGTAGGGGCCCTCTTACGGGGGCCCCTGCAATGCCCATGCCAGTGGCATGGGCACTGCAGGGGCCCCCAGGGGCCCCGCGACCCCCCCTACCGCCATCCGGATCCCGGCGGTCGGACCGCCGGGATCTGGATGGCGGTAGGGGGGGTCGGAATCCCCGCGGCGGTGCAGCAAGCTGCGCCGCCGTGGAGGATTCAATGGGGCGGCGGTACACTGGCGGGAGCCCGCCAGTGGTGCCGGTCCGACCTCGGCTTTACCGCCGCGGTCGGAATCCCCATTGGAGCACCGCCGGCCTGTCGGCGGTGCTCCCGCGGTCCTCCGCCCTGGCGGTCTTTGACCGCCAGGGTCAGAATGAGGGCCTAAGTAACTTAGCACCCAACTTTCACCAGGTGAAGGTTAGACATATAGGTCACTTATAAGTGCAGTGGTAAATGGCTGTGAAATAACGTGGACGTTATTTCACTCAGGCTCCAGTGACAGGCCTGTGTAAGAATTGTCAGAGCTCCCTATGGGTGGCAAAAGAAATGCTGCAGCCCATAGGGATCTCCTGGAACCCTGGGTACCTCAGTACCATATACTAGGGAATTATAGGGGTGTTGCAGTATGCCAATGTGAACTGGTGAAATTGGTCACTAGCCTGTTAGTGACAATTTAGAAAGCAGAGAGAGCATAACCACTGAGGTTCTGGTTAGCAGAGCCTCAGTGAGACAGTCATCACACAGGGAACACATACAGGGCACACTTATGAGCACTGGGGCCCTGGCTGGCAGGGTCCCAGTGAGACACACTAAAACAACATATATACAGTGAAATATGGGGGTAACATGCCAGGCAAGATGGTACTTTCCTACATTATCCAACCACAGTACAGGCATCATACCACTACCTCACTGAACACCGCAAATTGCAGAGAACACTGTTTGAAGACAACGGTGACTATAGAGTTAGGACAACCTGTTGGTTTGTGCTCCCAGCAGAGGTGGATGCATGTGTTTGGAGGGGTAGGGAATCGATGGGGATCTGTTGCATATATTGCTAAAGAAGGCCTTTAGGGAAGGAATGGGCCCCAGTGCTTGCACATAACATATACATATTATAGGCACAGTCTGTCCTGTTGCCCAGACACATTATGAACAAGAGGGAACTAGGGAACAGTAGTGCACTAAATCATCTTCGTGAGGAACCCCTGTCATCGCTGGGGGGAATGATTTGGGAGGGGTGTGAGTTTTAAGTTGGGGAATATTTGCTTATTCTAAACACAATAACTACGATGGGGACTGGTGTGGAAGCACACCAAGAGGAGTGAATATAATACACCCTCTCCTGAGGACAGTAGGTATGAATATATACAGAGAGTGGTCATCCATGGCTGGAGGGGTAGGTAGGTAAAACTCTTGCACCTCAGGAGGGGAAGATAAGCACACCCACACAGAAATGGGTAGACCAGTACAATACATGTGCTTAATGTGGAATGTAAGATGGCTGAGAAATATTGTTAAGAGCTATCAAGTCCTCTACTATTTAAAGAGGCGAGGGGCCCACTTTGCTTTGCTACAAAAACCCATCTGACAGCAAGGGTAAAATGTTACTGCCTAGATGGAGGGGTCAGTTGTACTTCACACAGTACTCTGCATATGACAAGGAGATATTGATATGGGTTTACCTAGGTGTGCTCTACAGGGTATCACATCAACAGATTGATGGAGAGGGTTAATATGTCTTGGTGACTGGGTATATACAGTGTAGAGATCTGTAAATGTTGCCATGTTATCTCCCCAGTGCAGGGCATCCCAACATGCAGGTGAGGTACCATTTTTATCAGGAGATATGTAGGAACACTGGGTAACAGGATGTTTGAGGCTCCCATCAGATTACAGTACTTTAAGGGATCCATGTGAGCAGCCATGGCGTCCCCCTAGTGCCTAGCTTATGAATAATATCTAGAGTTGGTAGATTTTCCCTAGAGTCATTGTACACCCTGGCAGAGAAAGACAAACATTATTGCACAACCATCTGTTCCTGACGTGCACACACATACTGGTTGGATTTGGCACGAAGGTGAGTGAAAGATTGAAAATGTGAATTTTATTAACAAGAGATTTCACAAAAATAAAATGTACTGTTAATAATCAAAAGTTCAAAACAACTGTACCAATAAGTCGCAGCTTGTGAGCTGTAAAGTTCCAACATGGAACCAACCGCTTTATAGGCCATTTACACACATTTCATGAGTGAAGCACACAAAATCATTCACACCACCAGTAGCAGGTCTGCACATTACATCACTCACATCTACAGACCGTGCCATTTAGGGGCCCTTCACTTTCATATGCCTACAGGGATAACATAAGTAATCACACTGTCTAGTAGCTGATGGAGTGTGTGGACTGGCGTTTGGCAATGTGTGTGTAGTGACCAGCAGCAAGTCACTTCACACATACCACCAGCCAAATGCCAGCTCACACATACCATGAGCCAAGCGCCAGTCCACACACCTTCCCGTTATTTGTTTTTAACAAAAAAGAAAACCGCAATTTGAAGGAGATGAAAAAAACAACTGTGACTACAAACACAACAGGTCTAACTAAATACATCAAACTACTGCCAACCGTGAAACTGAACAAAATATATGAAATGATGCAGACCAGTCAGTTCACTTTTATGTTCACGGTTACTCCCAAAATTTCAGGTGCGTGTGGTATGATTTAAAACATCCCAGAAAAGGACCCTTGTGGCAGTACATACGACTCTCCTTCTGCTCACCTCTTCGGACACACACTGCATCTCCCACAGGGAAAGTTTTTTTTGGGTGTAGGAGTAATGTAATCAGGACAGTACTTATCTTTCAATCTAGCCACATCCTCCACACTCCACCTCTTGGAACACTTGCTTGCTCCAATACAACAAGGTTGCCTATCAGAGACTGCTGAAACTGAACAAACTCATCATTGAATATGGAGTACAATCCTTGAATACAACAAAAGCATTGACGGTTGCTAAATGAACCAAATGGATAGCCAACTTCATATACCAAATGTATGGTCTTGTGAACAGCAGTGTAAGGCTCCAACCTCTGATCTATTATATCTAAAGCCCACATGTGCTTATTGTAGTCTAAAATTCACACAGGTTTGCACACTTCAGTAACCTAACCCCAGTAACAGGTGAAGTTCTTTAATCATGAATGATTGTCAGGATGTGAACATCTCTTCTGTCTGAAACGTTCATCACTACACAAGGCACTGCACTGTCCCCTCTGAAGGTTTTACATACAAGCTCTTTAGGATACCTTTTATGGTTACAGCGGATTGTGCCACTGTCGTAGTTTGGACTCTTGTTCTAGGCAAGACTGCTGGTTAAAGGATGACAGTACTTTTGTTTCTAGGCGACTATGCCTATCCTACAACAAGTCGCAACTGTTGTCCCAATCTTACCGGCTCACTAGCAGCACCTCACCAGAAATACAATAGTAAAAGGTGATTTGTGGCAGCCTTTACGCATGGGATCGAAAATAAGACATCTCAGGGAGTGTCGTGGTTAAACGGAGATTACCCTTTCTCACAGATATATCATGTCTCATACAAACACACACAATGACAAAGATGCAGTAAAGTTTCAATAGTTTTTAGTTAACACAACTGCAATTTGCGATAAGTTGCATGGGCTGCAATGATTAGGATAATGAATAGTGCAAGAAACAGAATTGTGAAGACGAGAGTCATTATTACAAAGACCCCCACCATCTTGCAATGCGTGTAAAAGACATACGAGATGTAATATGCCCTTAGTACCCTAATGTGATAGGCCTAACCTCCTACCTAAATGAAGAGCTGGCTTTGCTAAATCTAATCTGCCAGTGCCATGTCTACGAGAGGAGCCCCCATCCCTTGTTACCTTGGAATGAGTTCTCTATCTCAGACTCTGTAGGGACTCGAAGACTGGGTCAGCTTCAAGACGACGTGCAGCATCGATATCCGCGATGGTGGTGATGCCCTCTGGTCAGAATCCCACTGATTATCTGTCTAAAGTGCGATGTATTTATACAGATCTACCAGGACCCCTGACGTAGGTGTGTTCCCAAACAATAGATAACAGACCTGCTTGGGACAGCAATTAATATAAACAATCCCTCGAAAGTATAGAGAGGGAAAGTCCAGAAGTGTGAACACCTACAGTATGTTTGTCTTTGTTGCTTGATCTTGACTCCTTAGCGCAGTGACACTGATAATGCAAAACATAACAAGTGGCCTATGTATAAAAAAAAGAAGTCATCTTAGAAGAATTAAATAATTAAATGGGCTAAGACAGAGCAAGCTAAGTAGTTTAAAAGTCACTAGGTGACAGGGGCAAGCCAGAGGCTAAGCTAACTAATATTATCCCATTAAAACGAACTAGAATGCACTACACCCTCCACATTGCTGTAACAGGTATGACGAATGTACAGGAACCCAAAAGCTAAAATTGCTCTGAACTAAAAAGCTAAAAGCATAAAAGCCAGCTTAAAAAAATCTTAAAAATGTGTTCAACAAAGTAAAAAAAAACAGTTCTGCTAAAATACTTACAGAGATGTTAATGTCAACCATGACTAGCACAGCGTGCCAAAGAAAGTTAATTTTATACGCATACCTTTAATCGGGAATGGCAAACCAATTCATCAAATTATTTGCTGTACGCATGATCTTGAAGAGTGTCATCGAAGTCACCAACCAAGGACCTCAAAAGTGAGTCAACATCATCTGATGTTAAATCGAGTGCTGGGCAGACAAACGGATCCACAGAGCAGTAGTGAGCAGTACTTTCTGGTGTAACATCATTCGTTGCAGTGCCCTCGTCCATGGTAGCTCTCAAACCGGAAGGCTCATAGGTGGCCTTGCGGAGCAACCTCAGTCTTAAGGGGCATGACCATGTATGAGCCCTCTTCGGGGACATCAGCAGTTCGTGGTCCACAGGAGATGTCGGTGCAACAGCAAGACAGACCATAGGCAGATGTTCAAAGAGGCGCCATATGCAGCGGAAGACTGGTTGTACGCACCAGAGAAGGGGCCGGAATCACAACGACCAGCCATGCTCCAGTTCCACCTGCAAGGGTGCACCGAAGATCCGAACCATGCATTCACGGCACAGTGGAGTTGGTGGGAGCAGCTCCATTGCTCTGCGTAGCTGGAAAGAAACAACCACTGCGAATCAGAAGAAGTAGCAGTAGTAGTCCACCAATCAAAGCCAAAATAATTGGAAAGCCACCAAACACGCTTGAAAAGAGCGAGTGGATGGCTGACGGGATGACTACGAAGACAGTCTGGAAGATGGACATGAAACCAGACCCGACAGCCTTAAAGAAATGAACAATCCCAGTGGTGCTTGAAGCACTGAATATTCTGGATACCAGTTCTCCAAAGTGCTTGGGAAAGTTGGTATTTAATAGGGATTTTAATAGGGATTTTATCTCGGCTGATGATCTCGCAATCTGGAGAGCATACGTCTCCTTTGCGGATGTCAAGGTGACCTGTTTTTGAACAATAGCACCTTTAGCCTGCTCAGCTTGTCATAGTCCACATTAATAGTATCTATGTAGGGCCAAATGTCAGATACTTTTATCTCTCGTGTGGGGGGAACAAAACATGTCCACAACACGTAACGACCTTCGCGACCGAGATTGCGTAGGCAATTCCTGGTCGCATGCCACAACAACTCTGATCGTTCAGTACCACATAGCTTCCATTGGAAAGTACATGAAATACCGGGCGAATCAATGGGACGGGAGTACCCTTCAGCAAACAGGCCAAATTCGCGACCCCGCATTGCAAAGACCGTGAAGGGACTCCTGTTTCCAAGATGGCAGAGGTCTGGGACACACTGGAGGAGCTCTGGGCACCTCCCCTGGGAGGTACTGGTCAGGGGAGTGGTCACTCCCCTTTCCTTTGACCAGTTTTGTGCCAGAGCAGGGCTGGGGGATCCCTGAACCGGTGTAGACTGGCTTATGCAGAGATGGGCACCATCTGTGCCCATCAAAGCATTTCCAGAGGCTGGGGGAGGCTACTCCTCCCCAGCCCTTCACACCTATTTCCAAAGGGAGAGGGTGTAACACCCTCACTCAGAGGAAATCCTTTGTTCTGCCTTCCTGGGACTGGGCTGGCCAGATCCCAGGGGGGCAGAAACCTGTCTGAGGAGTTGGCAGCAGCAGCAGCTGCAAATGGAGACCCCGGAAAGGCAGTTTGGCAGTACCCGGGTTCTGTGCTAGAGACCCGGGGATGCATGGAATTGTCCCCCCAATACCAGAATTGTATTGGGGTGACAATTCCATGATCTTGGACATGTTACATGGCCATGTTCGGAGTTACCATTGTGACGCTACATATAGGTAGTGAGGTACCTAGGTACCATGTACAAGGGAATTATAAGGGTGTTCCAGTGTGCCAATCAGAATTGGTAAAATTAGTCACTAGCCTGCAGTGACAATTTTAGAAAGCAGAGAGAGCATAAACACTGAGGTTCTGGTTAGCAGAGCCTCAGTGATACAGTTAGGCACCACACAGGGAACACATATAGGCCACAAACCTATGAGCACTTGGGACCTGGCTAGCAGGATCCCAGTGACACATATCAAACACACTGACATATACTCACAAACAGGCCAAAAGTGGGGGTAACAAGGCTAGAAAGAGGCTACCTTCCTACAACGCAGCTTATCCTTAAGATCAGCCACCCTCCCGCACAATATTTTGTGTTTAATGGTGTTCCCTTTAGAATCTCTAAACCTGTTCAGTTTCCAGTTCAGTTTGAGATAGTCATTGTACGACTGAACGCAGTAATATGAGTCACAGACTATTAAAGTCCGGCATCCTGGCTCTGTATGTTCGAGCGTTAGTATAAGAGCTTTAAGTTCAGCCAACTGGGCTGTGCAGTCCCCTAAGGTCTGCGTGTAGGTATTGTGTGTGGAAGACTCCATCTTCCATTACTCTGCTCACGGCTGCGCAAGCTGCGGAGTATTGATGTTTGGTACCTACAGCCTGTTGTGCTGACCCGTCAGTATGTATGACAGTATGGTATCTGTCCAGTGGCAAGATATTTAGAGGAGCGGGGTACTCTTGTTCGTACTTTAGAAACTCTTGTGTCTGAAGTTTTGGATCAAAAATATAATCGACATCAGTGGCGGTCAGAGAGGTTGCCCATTGAATCCAACGTGGATGTAATGCTTTAGCATTAGTAACGCTTGCTTTGGTGACAACCTCTAAGGCCGGCACCGGGGAGACAACAATAATACGTTTCCCCTGGGCAAGTGGCCTCTCCTTTATGACGGCCATCTGAACTGCCGTCAGAATCTTTTCTGTAGGTGCAAAACGCTGTTCTGCGTTGGATTATAAATATGATTTATATGCTATGGGTACCGTGTCACCCTTATTGAAGGTGACATAAGTAAATCCAATGGCACCAGCAATTATTCTTATGACTAAATTTGTTTTATTGTCACGTGTGTGCAAGTGTTTAGCTTCTAGCATGTCCTGTTGCATTTAACCAAGGATGTGTGTGTGTTCATCCGTCCAGTGTCTGCTAGAAAAATTGGTCTGAACCAAGTGATAAAGTGGCTTGATACGTTGTGCATAATCTGGAATGTACGTTCTGCCTAAATTGAAGAAACCTAGTAATGACTGTAATTTCTTAAGTATGTTAGGAGGGTGCAGTTGAGCACATTTTTCTAGAAAGTGCGGGGCCAGGCTGTTTCCCTCGTTTGATAGCTCATATCCCAGGAATAATACACTGAGAAAGGCAATCTTGCTTTTCTTAAAGTTGAATTTGTAACGAGGTCTGCAAATCCCAAAATTATCCGATCGACCCTTGCAAGATGAATGTCGAGGTCGTCGTCTGTGAGATATGTCATCCACGTAGAATAACGCCTCAAATTCAATATCATGTAATATTGATGTTACACGGGCTGAAAATATCCCAGGGCTGTTTTTATAGCCTTGACGTAAACGACAAAAGCGTTTCTGAGAGCCAAATGAGAATGCACTCAGGTCCCCACTTTCATGTGCTAAGGTCTGGCAGGAAAAAAACATTAGATATGTCTAATGTTGTTTTATATTTTTTATGCACTATATTATATTTGTTTATTCTGTCTAGAGTTAGACCATTAAAAAGCATAGAAATTAACCATACATACAACAAAATGCAGAGATCATAACCATCCCGGAAAGGGAAAAGCAATAACAAATAATACACTGCTTGTCCGACGGACCGAATGTTAAATTGTACTCCTGGGTTGGTGCCTCCTAGCATTTTGAATACCTTTTACCAGGACAGTTTAAAAGAGAAACAGATAGTGTACCAAATCTTTCCTAATGTTACCTATAAAGACTATTCTAGAACAAATTATACTTAAAAAGTAGTTCATAATACTTTGTAAAATACTTCAGGCTTGTGAAAATTAAAAACCAAACATTTAAAAAGGTACTTAGGGTTAGCCATGTCTTAAGTAAATTATTCAGGGGAATTTAATCTTACCATTTGCAAAGTGCTATGTGCTAAGATACTATGAATCGGTTTAAAACAGATAGTATACCAAATCAATACTAATGATACCTATGAAGACTGTTCTAGAGCTAGTTATACATAAAAAATAATTCATAATACTACGTAAAATACTTCGTACTTGTGAAAATTAGAAACCAGGCATTTAAAAAGGTAGCATGGAGTTAATCTCATGTCTTAAATAAATTGGTCAGGGGAATTAAATCTTACCATTTGCAAAGTGCTATATGCTAAGATACTGTGACTCGATTTAGATAAAAAAAATCCACTAAAAACACAGGCCAGAATAAAATCGGGTATCATAAATAAATCAACACAGATAATTATATTTGAATTCCCTAACTGCCTAGAGATCCTCGTCCACTAGCTGTTGGACCTCTCTTCAGCCAGTAGACTAGAGTCTAGAATAATCCTGCTACGAATTGTCCATGCTGCTGACAGATATTTAGAAACAGAGCATACTATCAGTGTGGAAGTGTAATATTTACATAGTCTGTAGGCAATAGTTCGGTTTTGTAATAACAATACCTTACACAAGGGAATAATCCACCTTCCTCTAGGACATTTATAACAAGAGGCAGAAAAATAGAACATGCTCAGGAGTTTCCTTGCATGAGTGACAGTTTATGCATTTGTCAGACATGGGACTATTAGTCGGCCAGCGGACAGTGAAGCTGTTCACTGCTAATGTGCCGTACCTGAACTGAAGAAATAAGGCTCAGGCACGTGCTGGTATGGGGAGGTCCAGGAAATTTTCGGGCCGAGGTTCGTGTTTGACGAGCAGAAACTCTGCTGTCAGCCATATTGTTTATTAGTGCTGTGCTGTGTGAATTTTGTATAGCATATGTGCGTGTATGACTATTTAAATATCTATAATCAATGACTTTTCTATATGAATGGTCCAGCTTTGCAACGGGGAATAACGGATTATTCATTGCAGATGTACAGGGCTCAATTACTCCCTGGTACTCAAGCTGGGTGAGGATTTCCTTCACCGGAGCTTTTGCTTCATGTTTGACAGGATATTGTGGCTGCGGTTGGGGTGTAGACCTAACGGGAATAACATGACAAGGAGACTCCTTGTCCCAACCTACATGATTGCGATATAACGCAGGTGCCTGCGCTAAAGCCCATTGAGCAGCATAGGCTTCTTTTTCTGCTTCCGGAACAAGATTGGAGAAAGAAGGCAAAATTACATCTTCCCCATGGGGGAGCTTACGGACGTGTTCAGGTGGCCAATCTCTTTCGGCCAGTAGGATATCACTAGTAAGTTCATCCCAAAATATCACTCTAATGGTGCGCTCCACGTCTCACTCTATCTGAATTTTTAAATCATAAACCCTGTCGGGTGGGAGAAAGCGGCCGTCTGCTGTTTCAACTGCGAATAAATTGCTAGTTGCTGTTGCATCCAGATGATCTTTCAGACTCTGGCGACATATAGTGACCTCTGCTGCGCTGTCTAACAGACACTGCCCACGTCTTGTTCCTCAACAGTGTTCTCAAGTATACTGGCATTTTTTGCTGTCAGTGCTGCCACCTTTTTCTTTTTAAACTGTGGTTTTTGCTGAGGAGTCCTTTCTTCCTTTTTAATGGTAGACTGTGGCAAGTCTTTCTTTTCTTTCACGTATTTAGGACGTCGATCTGGACGGCCCCCTCTCTCGCTACGTCTATCCGGTGCGTCCTGAAAGGAATGCGAGGGACGTGAATCAGTATATCTGTCTGGAGTTTAATTGTTCTCCCTATTTCTGAGATTGTATCTCCTTTCGGAGTTCTCCGGGTGTTGAGATCAGCTCTCTTATTTCTTCTATCTTTCAAATCTTTTTGTTTGTCCCAACACTTCTTAGGGCCCTCTTGTGCCTGCTTTGTACCCTCCTTATGGGTGGTACCTTGTATCTCCAATTTCTTTGGCTTGGCTCCCAAACTATCCCGCCCTATACTAGTATAGGTATCAGAAATAATTTTTGGTAGCTGTCTCTCTTGCTCCTGGTGTGGAGTTTCCTGGAGACGCTGGCGTATCCCCAGTGCTACCGCCTCCCCTTTAATATTACTGAGTATTATTAAGGAAACCGCTTCAAAGTTACGCATTAATTTCATCCCCAATTCCAAGGCTGGTGCAGCCCCATGCTCATTTTGTATTCGTTCTAACACTTCCGGTAAATTGGCAAGTGTCGGGGTACCATGTGTGGTAGTATATATGGCAGCGAAGACTGTACCCCATGTGACACAATCATCCACCGAGGGAAGCATCCCAAAGGGCAAGCACATAGTGAGCAGTCTGTTTTTCCTGTGGTCCCGTATGGGAAAACACAGCTTCCAGCTGATAAGTTTTCTGGGCACTCCAGAACTGTATTTTTTCCTGTTCTGCGGGTACTTTACCCATGATAGTATGCACTGTTTATGGATTAATCCCAGCATCCAATTGGTAACCACCAGGTGCTGGACGCGCTGGTGTTGTGTTCAATGTTCGCATTACAAACTGAACTAGTCGTCTATATAATGTCACTAATTCATTATATAGATCTCGCATATCTGCTATTGACGTATTTTGTATGCCTGGGTGAGGTGTGTATGTGGCAAACATAGGCCATGTTGGTCCGTCATTACTTAAGGGACCTAGCCTCACTCTTTGTAGTACATGTGGTAGGGCGCCTTCAAACCAGTTCTGGTGCTCTTGGTATGTGAGCGATATTTCATGATACTGGTATGCTCAGTACCGTGGAGATAAGTTTGCAATTTCATGTGTGAAATGTATGTGTTCTCTGGTCTACCTCAGGAAAGGTGACCCAACAGTAAAATGTTTCTGTTTGGTATGCTTCATTAGCTTCTATTATAAGAGTAACATCCCCGCCCTCATCTGTAAGGCCATGCGTTAATAAATGTTGTGCTAGTGCATATCTAGCATTTTCAGGAATGTCTATGGCAGCAGTTTAGAAGAACGGAACACAAAAAATGGGAAGTATAAGTCATTTTATGAGTTAGAGCTCAAACAACCTACAGATTAATCAGGTGTGACCTTTTCAGCTGAGTAGGAATTTCCCAAAGTCCACGGACGTCTCCATATAATGGTACTTAGGCTACCTGTTGTCTGTGAGACCGTAATAGTCGGGGTATCCGTAAAGTAGTGCCTAAACACCATAGTTGGTGGCGCCATGTCATAGTTTGGACTCTTGCTCTAGGCAAGACTGCTGGTTAAAGGATGACAGTACTTTTGTTTGTATGCGACTATGCCTATCCTACAACAAGTCGCAACTGTTGTCCCAATCTTACCGGCTCACTAGCAGCACCTCACCTGAAATACAATAGTAAAAGGTGATTTGTGGCAGCCTTTATGCATGGACTCGAGAATAAGACATCTCAGGGAGTGTTGTGATTAAATGGAGAGTACCACTTTCTCACAGATATATCATGTCTCGTACAAACACAGGCAATGACAAAGATGCAGTAAAGTTTCAATAGTTTTTATTTAACATAACTGCAATTTGCAATAAGTTGCATGGGCTGCAATGATTGGGATCATGAATAGTGCAAGAAACAGAATTATGAAGACAAGAGTCATATTACACAAACCCCCACCATCTTGCAATGCATGTAAAAGACATACGAGATGTAATTTGCCCTAATACCCTAATGTGATAGGCCTAACCTCCTACCTAAAAGAAGAGCTTGCTTTGCTAAACCTAATCTGCCAATGTCAAGTCCTTGAGAGGAGCCCCAAACCCTTGTTACCTCTGAATGAGGTCTCTATCGCAGGGACACGAAGACTGGGTCAGCGTCAAGACGACGTGCAGCATCGATATCAGCGATGGTGGCGATGCCCTCTGGTCGGAATCCCTCTGGGTATCTGTCTAAAGTGCAATGTATTTATACAGATCTACCAGGAGCCCTGACGTAGGTGTGTTCCCAAACAATAGATAACAGACATGCTTGGGACGGCAATTAATATAAACAATCCCTCGAAAGTATAGAGAGGGAAAGTCCCGAAGTGTGAACACCTACTGTTTGTTTCTCTTTGTTGCTTGATCTTGATGCCTTTGCGCAGTGACACTGATAATGCAAAACATAACAAGTGGCCTAACTACAAACAAGGCAGCCATCTTAGAAGAATTAAATAATTAAATTGGCTAAGACAGAGCAAGCTAAGTAGGTTAAAAGTCACTAGGTGGCGGGGGCACGAGTCTGCAAACCAGAGGCTAAGCTAACTCCTGTTATCCCATTAAAACGAACTAGGATTCACTGCACCAGAAGCAAGTGTCCACTTTGAACAATTTCTTGAACAATTGTGTATCAGTGTAGACGATTTCTACATATAAATGTTGACCTTTGTTAAAAAAAACCTATACCAAGTTTCCACACACTTTTCTCACTGACTTCAAAAGTGGACGGACACCCTCGGGGAGAGGCAGAGGGGGGAACGTGGTAAATAGAACAACCCCTACCATCGTACACCCTGAAATTATAGACATATCCAGTACTACTCTCAACCAGCATATAAATCTTAAGTCTATAATGTGCCCTCTTGCAAGGAATGTACTGTCCAATACCCAAACAGCCCTTGAACAGTACCAAAGATTCATCCACAACTATTTTTTTCCCTGGCACATAGAGTTCTGAAATGCAATCTACAAAATGATCAAGGACAAGCCGAATCTTGAGGAGACTGTCACAATCAGTGTGATCCTGTGGCAATGCAGAAGCATTATCAGCAAAATGAAACATCTGAAGCAAAAGCAAATACTGATCACAACTCATGGTTGCAGAAAATATAGCAGTTACCATCAAGGGTCTAGTAAACCAATATGAAGACAACGGCTTCCTTATCAAGCCCATCAAAAAAGTTAAGCCCAATGATTTTTTCAACTCATCCAGATTTGTGGGAGTCCACTAGGTAGCTCTAGAGTCGGGCTTAAGTCTGGCACTGTTGTCCCTCAAATATTGTTAAGCATACAAATTAGTCTGGTCAACAATCTCATCTAAAAATATATCATCCATAAACAACGAAATGCATAGGCAAAATGTTTTCATTATTGACTGTACTCCCTGCAGCACCACTAAAGGCAGGAATCAAAGGCTGCACCTTGTTTGGGGCAACCCACAGTTCAGCACTTCTACTGGGAAGCCTTTCAGCCCCACGCTGCAGTCCATATTCCAGTTCCTGCGCTATCAAAATATCAGTGTCCTTCTCTTAAAGAGGAACCTCCTCTGTGCTTAGAGTGGTATCATTGTCAGATGATTCTTCTTTGACTGAAAATTAATTGCCAGAATCTTGGTCTTACTCTTCTGCCTCAGATGCAAAGTCAGTCTCAGAACCATTGTCCGAGGAATATTTTAAAAACAAACCTACAACCTGCATAGCAGTAATCTTTACTAATGAAATTCCCACAACTAAGAAGTCAACATTAACCAACACTGTGTAAAATAAGTAATAAATAAAATGTGGCTTTATCAAACAGAAAATAAAACTACTGGCATATACTAATCTGGAAGGAAAGTCAATCAAAGCAAATCACAAAAAGACCTAGCTACTCACTGTAGGAGGCTGGACTGGCTTGTAGTGAGTACCAAGGGGTACTTACACCTTGCACCAGGCCCAGTTATCCCTTATTAGTGTATAGGGTGTCTAGCAGCATAGGCTGATAGATAATAGTAGCCTAGCAGAGCAGCTTAGGCTCAACTAGGAGACGAGTGAAGCTCCTACAGTACCACAAGTGTCATATGCACAATATCATAAGAAAACACAATACACAGATATACTAAAAATAAAGGTACTTTATTTTTATGACAATATGCCAAAGTATCTCAGAGTGTACCCTCAGTATGAGGATAGCAAATATACACAAGATATATGTACACAATACCAAAATATGCAGTAATAGTATTAGAAAACAGTGCAAACAATGTATAGTTACAATAGGATGCAATGGGGGCACATAGGGATAGAGGCAACACAAACCATATACTCCAAAAGTGGAATGCGAACCACGAATGGACCCCAAACCTATGTGACCTTGTAGAGGGTCGCTGGGACTATTAGAAAATAGTAAGGGTTAGAAAAATAGCCCACCCCAAGTCCCTGAAAAGTGAGTGCAAAGTGCACTAAAGTTCCCCAAAGGACCTAAAGAAGTCGTGATAGGGGAATTCTGCAGGAAAGACACAAACCAGCAATGCAACAACAATGGATTTCCAGTCGAGGGTACCTGTGGAACAAGGGGACCAAGTCCAAAAGTCACAAGCAAGTCGGAGATGGGCAGATGCCCAGGAAATGCCAGCTGTGGGTGCAAAGAAGCTGCTACTGGACAGTAGAAGCTGAGGATTCTGCAGGAACGACAAGGGCTAGAGACTTCCCCTTTGGAGGATGGATCCCCCATGCCGTGGAGAGTCGTGCAGAAGTGTTTTTCTGCGAAAGACTGCCAACAAGCCTTGCTAGCTGCAAATCGTGCAGTTAGGGTTTTTGGATGCTGCTGTGGCCCAGGAGGGACCAGGATGTCGCCAATTGCCTCTGGGGACAGAGGGGGCGCCGAGCAAGACAAGGAGCCCTCTCAGAAGCAGGCAGCACCCGCAGAAGTGCCGGAACAGGCACTACGAAGAGGAGTGAAACGGTGCTCACCCGAAGTCGCACAAAGGAGTCCCACGTCGCCGGAGGACAACTTAGGAAGTCGTGCAATGCAGGTTAGAGTGCCGTGGACCCAGGCTTGGCTGTGCACAAAGGATTTCTGCCGGAAGTGCACAGAGGCCGGAGTAGCTGCAAAAGTTGCGGTTCCCAGCAATGCAGTCTGGCGTGGGGAGGCAAGGACTTACCTCCACCAAACTTGGACTGAAGAGTCACTGGACTGTGGGAGTCACTTGGACAGAGTTGCTGGATTCAAGGGACCTCGCTAGTCGTGCTGAGAGGAGACCCAGGGTACCGGTAATGCAGTTCTTTGGTGCCTGCGGTTGCAGGGGGACGATTCCGTCGGCCCACAGGAGATTTCTTCGGAGCTTCTAGTGCAGAGAGGAGGCAGACTACCCCCACAGCATGCACCACCAGGAAAACAGTCGAGAAGGCGGCAGGATCAGCGTTACAGAGTTGCAGTAGTCGTCTTCGCTACTTTGTTGCAGTTTTGCAGGCTTCCAGCGCGGTCAGCAGTCGATTCCTTGGCAGAAGGTGAAGAGAGAGATGCAGAGGAACTCTGAGCTCTTGCATTCGTTATCTCCGGAAATCCCCAAAGCAGAGACCCTAAATAGCCAGAAAAGAGGGTTTGGCTACTTAGGAGAGAAGATAGGCTAGCAACACCTGAAGGAGCCTATCAGAAGGAGTCTCTGACGTCACCTGCTGGCCCTGGCCACTCAGAGCAGTCCAGTGTGCCAGCAGCACCTCTGTTTCCAAGATGGCAGAGGTCTGGAGCACACTGGAGGAGCTCTGGGCACCTCCCAGGGGAGGTGCAGGTCAGGGGAGTGGTCACTCCCCTTTCCTTTGTCAAAGTTTCGCGCCAGAGCAGGGCTGAGGGGTCCCTGAACCGGTGTAGACTGGCTTATGCAGAAATGGGCACCATCTGTGCCCATGAAAGCATTTCCAGAGGCTGGGGGAGGCTACTCCTCCTCTGCCTTCACACCCTTTTCCAAAGGGAGAGGGTGTAACACCCTCTCTCAGAGGAAGTCCTTTGTTCTGCCAT
Source organism: Pleurodeles waltl (assembly GCF_031143425.1). Classification (NCBI taxonomy): domain Eukaryota; kingdom Metazoa; phylum Chordata; class Amphibia; order Caudata; family Salamandridae; genus Pleurodeles; species Pleurodeles waltl. Next base: position 1,220,717,909 of record NC_090440.1, read on the forward strand.
CCTGGGACAAGCCTGGCTGGACCCCAGGAGGGCAGAAATCTGTCTGAGGGGTTGGCAGCAGCAGCTGCAGTGAAATCCCTGAAAAGGCAGTTTGGCAGTACCAGGATCTGTGCTACAGACTACTGGGATCATGGGATTGTGCCAACTATGCCAGGATGGCATAGAGGGGGCAATTCCATGATCATAGACATGTTACATGGCCATATTCGGAGTTACCATTGTGAAGCTACACATAGGTAGTGACCTATGTGTAGTGCACGCGTGTATTGGTGTCCCCGCACTGACAAAGTCCGGGGAATTTGCCCTGAACAATGTGGGGGCACCTTGGCTAGTGCCAGGGTGCCCTCACACTAAGTAACTTTGCACCTAACCTTTACCAGGTAAAGGTTAGACACATAGGTGACTTATAAGTTACTTAAGTGCAGTGGTAAATGGCTGTGAAATAACGTGGACGTTATTTCACTCAGGCTGCAGTGGCAGGCCTGTGTAAGAATTGTCAGAGCTCCCTATGGGTGGCAAAAGAAATGCTGCAGCCCATAGGGATCAAAACAATTGACAACAGAAAACCCTACAGAAAGGCCGCACTTTCCTTTGATATAGAGTGTAAACACAGGTGCTCAGTACATCCTAAACATGTCCGTTGTCCAACATGTATTAAGGGGCAAGAAACTTGCACCAACAAACTATAATCAAAAGGAAGAATGGAGCACACTATTATTGATTTACTTCCAATAATAATTGAAACCCTGAGTCCTTTGGTTCTATTTAAACTTCAATAGACAACCATGGTACAGTTCAAATACATAATAAGTTCTACATATTGGCTACACTATTTGAAATTCACATTTAATACAAATAGAAACACACCTATACAAATAAAACTAATAATTCAAAATAACAACAGAAAATTAAAGAAATAAATATCACAAATTTGACACAACTCGTCTAGAAAGTCCATATCATTGAACTCCAGAGACTTAAAAGTCAAAAGACACCCAAGTCCAAAAAGTCCGTGACAAGGGTGTATGTTGTCCCATATGTTGACTTGAAGCAATGCAGTTTCTTAGTATCCAATGCGAAACAATTCGCTGCAGAATCCGAACCAAATTCAGCCGACACGTGTTTCGTCCCTAAAGGGACTTTCTCAAGGCTCGTCCCTTCGCATTTGGTATGAACTTTTCAAAATCTGTTTGCCCAGTAGGGTACAGGGGTGCTACACATCTGTACTAATTTCATTTCCAGTGGAGAGATTCCCGATGAAACGTAATTTTCTAACCTTACTGCAGGCAATCCCGTCGGGGAAAAGCATCTTCTCGTGCCGAAACCGCAAAACCCGGGATTGCCTGCAGTAAGGTTAGAAAATTACGTGTCATCGGGAATCTCTCCACTGGAAATGAAATTAGTACAGATGTGTAGCACCCCTGTACCCTACTGGACAAACAGATTTTGAAAAGTTCATACCAAATGCGAAGGGACGAGCCTTGAGAAAGTCCCTTTAGGGACGAAACACGTGTCGGCTGAATTTGGTTCGGATTCTGCAGCGAATTGTTTCGCATTGGATACTAAGAAACTGCATTGCTTCAAGTCAACATATGGGACAACATACACCCTTGTCACGGACTTTTTGGACTTGGGTGTCTTTTGACTTTTAAGTCTCTGGAGTTCAATGATATGGACTTTCTAGACGAGTTGTGTCAAATTTGTGATATTTATTTCTTTAATTTTCTGTTGTTATTTTGAATTATTAGTTTTATTTGTATAGGTGTGTTTCTATTTGTATTAAATGTGAATTTCAAATAGTGTAGCCAATATGTAGAACTTATTATGTATTTGAACTGTACCATGGTTGTCTATTGAAGTTTAAATAGAACCAAAGGACTCAGGGTTTCAATTATTATTGGAAGTAAATCAATAATAGTGTGCTCCATTCTTCCTTTTGATTATAGCCCATAGGGATCTCCTGGAACCCCAATACCCTGGGTACCTCAGTACCATATACTAGGGAATTATAAGGGTGTTCCAGTAAGTCAATGTAAATTGGTAAAATTGGTCACTAGCCTGTTAGTGACAATTTGAAAGAAATGAGAGAGCATAACCACTGAGGTTCTGGTTAGCAGAGCCTCAGTGAGACAGTTAGGCACCACACAGGGAACACATACATATAGGCCACAAACTTATGAGCACTGGGGTCCTGACTATCAGGGTCCCAGTGACACATAACAAACATACTGGAAACATAGGATTTTCACTATGAGCACTGGGCCCTGGCTAGCAGGATCCCAGTTAGCCAGTGAAAACACCCTGACATACACTCACAAACAGGCCAAAAGTGGAGGTAACAAGGCTAGAAAGAGGCTACTTTCTCACACTCACGATACCACTCACTTGCCAAAGGCAGCTAGACTAAGGATCACCTACACCTAGTCTGCACAGACACAACAAGCACCAACAATATCCCACTAGAAAGATAGCACAAAAGAAAATTAGACACAAGACAACACAATATACATCTTTCACAAAACCAAAGAGATTTTGACACTTAATAAAATAGAAGCTAAATATGGTGCAGTTATTACATCATTTACAAAAATGCATTAATGCAGGGCAATGATACTCATTTGAAGTAATCAATGCAAAAAACGTTTTCTTACCAAGCACATGGAACTCCGCAAGTACTTGATCTACCAGTGCCTAAACCACAAGCAACAGCTGCTACCAAGGAAAGCAAATTCTTGGCAGTGGAATTAAAAAGAGAAATAAAACATTAAGAACACAAATAATTCAAGAAATAAAACAGTAGCATTATAAACCATTATGAGGTCTGCATTTGGGGGCAGATCAGCATCACAAACTTTTGTATCTGTCCCCAATGGGGGCACAAAGCAACGGCAAGAAATTGACTTGGCTTGAAGAAGTGACTCTTACCCCAGCCAAACACCACTTCACACATATGACTGTCCAAACACCAGCCACACACATTGCCAACCAGAAGCCAGGCCACACATGCTGGTTCAGGGACCCCTAGTCCCTGCTCTGGCACGAAACCGGACAAAGGAAAGGGGAGTGACCACTCCCCTGTCCATTACCACCCCAGGGGTGGTGCCAGAGCTCCTCCAGAGTCCAAGGTGTTGGGATACTCTGGAAGCATCTGATTGGCCAGTGCCAGCAGATAATGTCAGAGACCCCTCCTGATAGGTCCATACCTGGTTAGGTGACTAATCCCCCTCTGAGGGCTATTTAGGGTCTATCCTCTGGGTGTTTCATCAGATTTGGATTGCACGACTCCAGCAGGAATCCTCTGCAGCCTTGACTTCATCCTCTACCGATGAAACTGCAGCGGAACCCTCCAGGAACTCTACAAAACTACAACAAAGAAGCAAAAACGACTTCTGCAACATTGTATCTTCAGCTCCTGCCAGCAACTGCAACAGTTTCCAGGTTGTGCATCCTCCGAGGCTGCCTGTCTTCAGTCTGCACCAAAAGAACCAAAGGAATCTTCTGTGGAGAGACGGAGTCACTTCCCTGGTTCAGCAGGCATCTCTGTGCAGCGATGACGGGTGGCGTGGGTCCCCTCTCCAGATGACAGGCATGAATCCAGCAACATGGGTGGTGGACTAAAGTGACAACCCCCACCCCGAAAGAGGGGCAATAAGGCTAACCTTGCTCAGATGAGTCTTCATTGTCTAAGTGAAAATATCTGGATAGTCCATCTGTATTGGAGTGGTTACTCCCAGGTCTATGTTCCACTGTAAAGTCCATACCCTGTAGGGAAATGGACCACCTCAACAATTTAGGGTTTTCACCCTTCATTTGTTTTAATCATAAGAGAGGTTGTGGTCTGTCTGAACTATGAAGTGAGTCCCAAACAAGTATGGTCTCAGCTTCTTCAGGGCCCAGAACACAGTAAAGGCCTCCCTCTCTATGGCAGACCAACGCTTTTCTCTATGGGTCAACCTTCTGCTAATAAAATCAACAGTTTGATCCTCGACCTCTGAGTTTAGTTGTGATTACACTGCGCCAACCCCTACCTCAGAAGCATATGTCTGGACATAGTTTGGGCTTTTGAGGAGAGGTGCAGTACACAATGCCTGCTTAAGCTCCTCAAATGATTTTTGACAGCTGTCTGTCCATGATACCTTCTTGGGCATTTTGTTGGAAGTGAGGTCATTAAGAGGGGCAACAATGGAGCCATAGTTCTTAATGAACCTCCTGTACTACTCAGTGAGACCAAGAAAGGCTCTGACGTGGGTCCGAGTAGTAGGGGGAGACCTGTCTAAAATAGTCAGGATCTTCCCCTGCAGTCATTCAGTCTGTTCCCCACTAACTAGGTGTCCCTGATAAACTACCTTCCCCTGCCCTATCTGGCACTTTGAAGCCTTGGTAGTGAGGCCTGCCTTTTGCAGGGCCTTCATAACTTTCCACAGGTGGACCTGGTGGTCATCCAGGGGTAGCTAGATACAGCAATATTATTTAGGTATGCTGCACTGAATGCTTCCAGGCTTTGGAGGACTGTATTCACCAGCCTTTGGAAAGTGCAGGTGCGTTCTTCAGACCAAAGGGCACAACTGTAAATTGGTAATGCCCTCCAATAGTTGGGAATGCAGCTTTAGGTTTAGCATCTTCTGATAGCTTGATCTGCCAATACCCTGCAGTCTAGTCAAAAGTGCTCAGATACTTAACAGATACCAGTGTATCGATCAGCTCATCTGCCCTAGGTATAGGGTGAGCATCAGTCTTGGCGACTGTGTTGAGGCCTCTATAATCCACACAAAACCTCATCTCCTTTTTCCCATTTTGAGAATGAGGCTTTGGTACTAGCACCAGTGGGCTGGCCCATGGGCTCTCTGAGTGCTCAATCACTCCTAAGTCCAACATTTTCTGAACTTCAGATTTAATGCAGTCCCTGACATGGTCAGGCTGTTTATAAATCTTACTTTCGACTGGTAAACTGTCTTCAGTATCTATGGTGTGTTCAGACCAAGTGATCTGACCAGGTGTCAGAGAAAAGAGCTCAGAAAAGTGACCTAGGGGGTTCTTGCAGTCCTCCTTTAGCTCTCCTGTAAGGCAGTCTACAAAGACAACTCCTTCCACTGAGCCATCACCCGCAGTGCTGGAGAAGAGGTCAGGGAGAGGGTCACTCTCTTCCTCCCGTCCCTCATCGGTGGCCATGAGTAGGGTCAAGTTTGCCATATCATAGTAGGGTTTCAGGCAGTTCACATGAAGTACTCCTAGAGAACTTCTGGGATTGCCTAGGTCCACTAAATAAGTGACCACACCCTTCTTTTCCGCAATGAGATGTGGACCACTCCATTCGTCCTGGAGTGCTCCTGGTGCCAGAGGCTCCAAAACCAACACCTTCTGTCCTTGGTGGTACTCAGTCAGGACAGCCTTCTGGTCATGCCATTGTTTCTGTAACTCTTGGCTTGCCTGAAGAGTTTTAGTGGCCTTTTTCATGTACTCAGTGTAGGAAAGTACCATCTTGCCTGGCATGTTACCCCCATATTTAACTGTATGTATGTTGTTTTAGTTGTATGTGTCACTGGGACCCTGCCAGCCAGGGCCCAAGTGCTCATAAGTGTGCCCTGTATGTGTTACCTGTGTTATGACTAACTGTATCACTGAGGCTGTGCTAATCAGAACCTCAGTGGTTATGCTCCCTCATTTCTTTCAAATTGTCAGTAACAGGCTAGTGACCAATTTTACCAATTTACATTGGCATACTGGAACACCCTTATAATTCCCTAGTATATGGTACTGAGGTATCCAGGGTATTGGGGTTCCAGGAGATCCCTATGAGCTGCAGCATTTCTTTTGCCACCCATAGGGAGCTCTGACGATTCTTACACAGGCCTGCCACTGCAGCCTGAGTGAAATAACGTCCACGTTATTTCACAGCCATTTTACACTGCACTTAAGTAACTTATAAGTCACCTATATGTCTAACCTTTACCTGGTAAAGGTTGGGTGCTAAATTACTTAGTGTGTGGGCACCCTGGCACTAGCCAAGGTGCCCCCACATTGTTCAGGGCCAATTCCCCAGACTTTGTGAGTGCGGGGACACCATTACATGCGTGAACTACATATAGGTCACTACCTATGTGTAGCTTCACAATGGTAACTCCGAATATGGCCATGTAACATGTCTATGATCATGGAATTGCCCCCTCTATGCCATCCTGGCATAGTTGACACAATCCCATGATCCCACAGGTCTGTAGCTCAGACCTGGGTACTGCCAAACTGCCTTTCCCGGGGTTTCACTGCAGCTGCTGCTGCTGCCAACCCCTCAGACAGGTTTCTGCCCTCCTGGGGTCCAGTCAGGCTTGGCCCAGGAAGGCAGAACAAAGGACTTCCTCAGAGAGAGGGTGTTACACCCTCTCCCTTTGGAAAATGGTGTGAAGGCAGGGGAGGAGTAGCCTCCCCCAGCCTCTGGAAATACTTTCATGGGCACAGATGGTGCCCATTTCTGCATAAGCCAGTCTACACCGGTTCAGGGACCCCTCAGCCCTGCTCTGGCACGAAACTGGACAAAGGAAAGGGGAGTGACCACTCCCCTGACCTGCACCTCCCCTGGGAGGTGCCCAGAGCTCTTCCAGTGTGCTCCAGACCTCTGCCATCTTGGAAACAGAGGTGCTGCTGGCACACTGGACTGCTCTGAGTGGCCAGGGCCAGCAGGTGACGTCAGAGACTCCTTCTGATAGGCTCCTTCAGGTGTTGCTAGCCTATCTTCTCTCCTAAGTAGCCAAACCCTCTTTTCTGGCTATTTAGGGTCTCTGCTTTGGGGATTTCCTTAGATAACGAATGCAAGAGCTCATCAGAGTTCCTCTGCATCTCTCTCTTCACCTTCTGCCAAGGAATCGACTGCTGACCGCGCTGGAAGCCTGCAAAACTGCAACAAAGTAGCGAAGACGACTACTGCAACTCTGTAACGCCCATCCTGCCTTCTCGACTGTTTTCCTGGTGGTGCATGCTGTGGGGGTAGTCTGCCTCCTCTCTGCACTAGAAGCTCCGAAGAAATCTCCAGTGGGTCGACGGAATCTTCCCCCTGCAACCGCAGGCACCAAAGAACTGCATCACCGGTACCCTGGGTCTCCTCTCAGCATGACGAGCGAGGTCCCTTGAATCCAGCAACTCTGTCCAAGTGACTCCCACAGTCCAGTGACTCTTCAGTCCAAGTTTGGTGGAGGTAAGTCCTTGCCTCCCCACGCCAGACTGCATTGCTGGGAACCGCGACTTTTGTAGCTACTCCGGCCTCTGTGCACTTCCGGCGGAAATCCTTTGTGCACAGCCAAGCCTGGGTCCACGGCACTCTAACCTGCATTGCACGACTTTCTAAGTTGTCCTCCGGCGACGTGGGACTCCTTTGTGCGACTTCGGGTGAGCACTGTTTCACTCCTCTTTGTAGTGCCTGTTCCGGCACTTCTGCGGGTGCTGCCTGCTTTTGAGAGGGCTGTAGGAAAGTACCATCTTGCCTGGCATGTTACCCCCATTTTTCACTGTATATATGTTGTTTTAGTTGTATGTGTCACTGGGACCCTGGTAACCCAGGGCCCCAGTGCTCATAAGTGTGCCTGAATGTGTTACCTGTGTAGTGACTAACTGTCTCACTGAGGCTCTGCTAATCAGAACCTCAGTGGTTATGCTCTCTCATTTCTTTCCAAATTGTCACTGACAGGCTAGTGACCATTTTTACCAATTTACATTGGCTTACTGGAACACCCTTATAATTCCCTAGTATATGGTACTGAGGTACCCAGGGTATTGGGGTTCCAGGAGATCCCTATGGGCTGCAGCATTTCTTTTGCCACCCATAGGGAGCTCTGACAATTCTTACACAGGCCTGCCACTGCAGCCTGAGTGAAATAACGTCCACGTTATTTCACAGCCATTTTACACTGCACTTAAGTAACTTATAAGTCACCTATATGTCTAACCTTTACCTGGTAAAGGTTAGGTGCAAAGTTACTTAGTGTGAGGGCACCCTGGCACTAGCCAAGGTGCCCCCACATTGTTCAGAGCCAATTCCCTGAACTTTGTGAGTGCGGGGACACCATTACACGCGTGCACTACATATAGGTCACTACCTATATGTAGCTTCACCATGGTAACTCCGAATATGGCCATGTAACATGTCTATGATCATGGAATTGCCCCCTCTATGCCATCCTGGCATAGTTGGCACAATCCCATGATCCCAGTGGTCTGTAGCACAGACCCTGGTACTGCCAAACTGCCCTTCCTGGGGTTTCACTGCAGCTGCTGCTGCTGCCAACCCCTCAGACAGGCAGCTGCCCTCCTGGGGTCCAGCCAGGCCTGGCCCAGGATGGCAGAACAAAGAACTTCCTCTGAGATAGGGTGTGACACCCTCTCCCTTTGGAAAATGGTGTGAAGGCAGGGGAGGAGTAGCCTCCCCCAGCCTCTGGAAATGCTTTGTTGGGCACAGATGTGCCCAATTCTGCATAAGCCAGTCTACACCGGTTCAGGGACCCCTTAGCCCCTGCTCTGGCGCGAAACTGGACAAAGGAAAGGGGAGTGACCACTCCCCTGACCTGCACCTCCCCTGGGAGATGTCCAGAGCTCCTCCAGTGTGCTCCAGACCTCTGCCATCTTGGAAACAGAGGTGCTGCTGGCACACTGGACTGCTCTGAGTGGCCAGTGCCACCAGGTGACGTCAGAGACTCCTGCTGATAGGCTCCTTCAGGTGTTAGTAGCCTATCCTCTCTCCTAGGAAGCCAAACCCTCTTTTCTGGCTATTTAGGGTCTCTGTCTCTGGGGAAACTTTAGATAACGAATGCATGAGCTCAGCCGAGTTCCTCTGCATCTCTCTCTTCACCTTCTGATAAGGAAACGACCGCTGAGCGCGCTGGAAGCCTGCAAACCTGCAACATAGTAGCAAAGACGACTACTGCAACTCTGTAACGCTGATCCTGCCGCCTTCTCGACTGTTTTCCTGCTTGTGCATGCTGTGGGGGTAGCCTGCCTCCTCTCTGCACCAGAAGCTCCGAAGAAATCTCCCGTGGGTCGACGGAATCTTCCCCCTGCAACCGCAGGCACCAAAAAGCTGCATTACCGGTCCCTTGGGTCTCCTCTCAGCACGACGAGCGACGTCCCTCGAATCCAGCGACTCTGTCCAAGTGACCCCCACAGTCCAGTGACTCTTCAGTCCAAGTTTGGTGGAGGTAAGTCCTTGCCTCACCTCGCTGGGCTGCATTGCTGGGAACCGCGACTTTGCAAGCTACTCCGGCCCCTGTGCACTTCCGGCGGAAATCCTTTGTGCACAGCCAAGCCTGGGTCCACGGCACTCTAACCTGCATTGCACGACTTTCTAAGTTGGTCTCCGGCGACGTGGGACTCCTTTGTGCAACTTCGGCGAGCACCGTTTCACGCATCCTCGTAGTGCCTGTTTCTGGCACTTCTCCGGGTGCTACCTGCTTCAGTGAGGGCTCTTTGTCTTGCTGGACGTCCCCTCTCTCTTCAGGTCCAATTTGCGACCTCCTGGTCCCTCCTGGGCCCCAGCAGCGTCCAAAAACGCCAAACGCACGATTTGCGTGTAGCAAGGCTTGTTGGCGTCCTTCCGGCGGGAAAACACTTCTGCACGACTCTCCACGGCGAGAGGGATCCGTCCACCAAAGGGGAAGTCTCTAGCCCTTTTCGTTCCTGCAGAAACCTCAGCTTCTTCTGTCCAGTCGAAGCTTCTTTGCACCCGCAGCTGGCATTTCCTGGGCATCTGCCCATCTCCGACTTGCTTGTGACTTTTGGACTTGGTCCCCTTGTTCCACAGGTACCCTAGATTGGAAATCCACAGTTGTTGCATTGCTGGTTTGTGTCTTTCCTGCATTATTCCTCTAACACGACTACTTTGTCCTTAGGGGACTTTAGTGCACTTTGCACTCACTTTTCAGGGTCTTGGGGAGGGTTATTTTTCTAACTCTCACTATTTTCTAATAGTCCCAGCGACCCTCTACAAGGTCACATAGGTTTGGGGTCCATTCGTGGTTCGCATTCCACTTTTGGAGTATATGGTTTGTGTTGCCCCTATCATGATGTTTCCCCATTGCATCCTATTGTAACTATACATTGTTTGCACTGTTTTCTAAGACTATACTGCATATTTTTGCTATTGTGTATATATATCTTGTGTATATTTGCTATCCTCTCACTGAGGGTACACTCTAAGATACTTTGGCATATTGTCATAAAAATAAAGTACCTTTATTTTTAGTATAACTGTGTATTGTGTTTTCTTATGATATTGTGCATATGACACTAAGTGGTACTGTAGTAGCTTCACACGTCTCCTAGTTCAGCCTAAGCTGCTCTGCTAAGCTACCATTATCTATCAGCCTAAGCTGCTAGACACCCTATACACTAATAAGGGATAACTGGGCCTGGTGCAAGGTGCAAGTACCCCTGGGTACTCAATACAAGCCAGCCCAGCCTCCTACAAGGGATCCTTGTCCTGCTGGGCGCCCCCTCTGTCCCCTGACGCAATTGGCGACATTCTGGTCCCTCCTGGGCCACAGCAGCATCCAAAAACGCTAACCGCACGACTTGCAGCTAGCAAGGCTTGTTGGCGGTCTTTCTTCAGGAAAACACTTCTGCACGACTCTCCGCGGCGTGTGGGATCCATCCTCCAAAGGGGAAGTCTCTAGCCCTTGTCGTTCCTGCAGAATCCTCAGCTTCTACTGTCCAGTAGCAGCTTCTTTGCACCCACAGCTGGCATTTCCTGGGCATCTGCCCATCTCCGACTTGCTTGTGACTTTTGGACTTGGTCCCCTTGTTCCACAGGTAGCCTCGACTGGAAATCCATCGTTGTTGCATTGCTGGTTTGTGTCTTTCCTGCAGAATTCCCCTATCACGACTTCTATGTCCTTTGGGGAACTTTAGTGCACTTTGCACTCACTTTTCAGGGTCTTGGGGTGGGCTATTTTTCTAACCCTCACTGTCTTCTTACAGTCCCAGCGACCCTCTACAAGGTCACATAGGTTTGGGGTCCATTCGTGGTTCGCATTCCACTTTTGGAGTATATGGTTTGTGTTGCCCCTATCCCTATGTGTCCCCATTGCATCCTATTGTAACTATACATTGTTTGCACTGTTTTCTAAGACTATACTGCATATTTTTGGTATTGTGTACATATATCTTGTGTATATTTGCTATCCTCATACTGAGGGTACTCACTGAGATACTTTTGGCATATTGTCATAAAAATAAAGTACCTTTATTTTTAGTATATCTGTGTATTGTGTTTTCTTATGATATTGGGCATATGACACTAGTGGTACTGTAGGAGCTTCACTCGTCTCCTAGTTCAGCCTAAGCTGCTCTGCTAAGCTACCATTATCTATCAGCCTAAGCTGCTAGACACCCTATACACTAATAAGGGATACCTGGGCCTGGTGCAAGGTGTAAGTACCCCTTGGTACTCACTACAAGCCAGTCCAGCCTCCTACACTCAGTCATTCTTGATCTTAGGCCAAGCACATCATCCACAATGTCTTGCTTAGGGGGCTTCAAGGGTTGCTCCCACCCCTCTTTGACAAGTGCAAGTGGGCCCCTAACAGGGTGACAAAAAGGGAGTTCAAATGGGCTGTAGCCCTCTCCCTTCTGGGGTACCTCCCTGTAGGCAAAAAGGAGGCATGGCAGTACGACATCCCATCTCCTCCTGAGTTTCTCAGAGAGTCCCATTATCATACATTTGAGAGTTCTGTTAAACCTCTCAACCAATCCATTTGTCTGTGGATGATGGGATCTGGTGAATTTGCATGTTACACCACATTCCTTCTCCGTTGCCTTTAAGTATGTAGACATGAATTTGCTGCCCCTGTCTGATACTACCTCTTTAAGGACCACTACAGCTCCTGCAGTGGAAAAGGCCCTAGTGGGAATATTTTCCTGGGTGGGGTTCCTCTGAGAGATAGCTTCTGGATATCTAGTGGCATGGTCCGATACCACTAAGATGAATCTATTGCCAGAAGCTGTAGGAGGATCAAGGGGGCAAATGATGTCAACCCCAGCCCTCTCAAAGGGCACCCCAACCATAGGAAGTGGGATCAAGGGCGTTTTTGGAGTGCCACCAGTCTTGCCATTGGCTTGGCAAGTGACACAAAAGCGACAAAACTCTTTTGTGTCTTCTGACATGTGAGGCCAGTGAAAGTGAGGCACCAGTAAGTCCCAAATTCTGCTTTGCCCGAAATGTCCAGCAAGGGGAATGTCATGTGCCAGTGTTAGGAGGAATGCCCTATACTGCAAGTGAATGACCAGTCTCCTGGTAGCACCAGGTTTTGGGTCCCTTGCCTCTGTATAAAGGAGATTGCTCTCTCAGTAAACCCTGGGAGAGTCACTGACATCCCCTGCTTCTTGTTTGACAGCTTGCTGTCTCCACCCCTTGTAGGAGGCTGGCCTGTATTGTATTGGGTACCAGAGGTACTTAGACCTTATACCAGGTCCAGTTATCCCTTATTAGTGAAATGTGGTCAGTGTCTTTAAGCCAGGCTGTCTTGAGGTAGCTGTAGCAGAGCAACGAAGGCTGAACTAGGAGACATGCAAAGCTCTTGCAATACCACAGTAGTCACACAGTACTTACACACAAAAAAGACAATACTCAGTGTTACCAAAAATAAAGGTACTTTATTTTAGTGAAACAAGACCAAAAATACCTTAAAGGCTATTCTCCCTCAGGAAGTAAGTATTATACCCAAAATATACACTAGTAACCAAAATCAGGTAAGTAAACAGTCATAAAATAGTGCAAACAGTGAAAATCACCAATAGGTTGCAATGGTCCTAGGGGCAACACAAACCATATACTACACTAGTGGAATGTGAATGTTGATTTCCCACCTAGGCAGTGTAGTGTGTAGAGGGGTGACAGGAGTGTATGAAAACGCCAAGGGTAAGTAAAATACTCCACCCCAGAGCCCAGGGAAGCAGGAGTAAAGTACTGCAAGTTTCCTAAAACACACTAGAAGTCGATAGAAGATAATGCAAGAACCAGAAGAGTCTGCAAGACACCAATGATAGATTCCTGAACTGAAGACCTGTGGTAGAAGGGGACCAACTCCAAGAAGCGCTGAAGAGTCCAGGGAGAACAGGAGCCCATGCTAACCTGGATTAAGGTGCAAAAGAGGAACCACCAGTGAGAAGACAGTCAGTATTGCACCAAAGAAGACAGATATGGGTTCCTGGTTGGTGCAAATGTCCTATGCTGGATGGATGAATGCAGTTTGGTTTGCGTCACGGGATTCTGCCAACAAGCCTTGGTAAACACAAAAGTTGCGTTTTGTAACAAATGGCACTGCTTGGGCCCAGGAAGGACCAAAGTTAACTCTACCCAGGAGGGGCAGTTAGAGGGGGCTCTCAGCAACTCAGAGAGCCCTCAGAAGACCAGGCAGCACACACAGGAGTCCCACAGCACAGGGATAAAGGAGTTGCCAATGGTGGCCATTGCAGCACTACACAAAGGGATCCCACGCTGCCAGGGAACAACTCACGTGGCTGAGCTTTGCAGTTTAGAGTGCTAGGGAACTGGGCTATGCTGTGCATGAAGGATTTCTTGGAGAATCACACAGAAGCTCTAGGAGTTGCAAAACACTTGGTACACAGGGGTACTATCTGGCACGGGGAGGCAAGCTCTTACCTTCACCAAATTTGGACAGCTGGACCTTTGGAAAGTCAGGGTCACTTTAGTCCACCACGTGTGTTCCAGAATCCAGGCTCGTCATCGGGAGAGGGGACCCAAAGTACTGGTAGTCACTGCATAGAGGTGTCTGATGAAGCAGGAAAGTGACTCCGTCACTCTGCAGGAGATTCCTTCAGTCCTTCTGGTGCAGGATGAAGACAGGCAGTCCCCAGAGCATGCACAACCTGGAAACTGTTGCAGTTGCTGGTTGGAGCTAAAGTTTCAGGGTCACAGTAGCCTTCTTGGATACTTTGTTGCAGTTAGTGTTCATGGAGCAGGCTGCGGTTGATCCAACGGTCGGAAGCTGAAGCATAGAATGCAGAGGAGTCCTGGTGGAATCTTCCATACCAAATCTGGGGAAACACACACAGGAGAGACCCTAAATAACCCTCAGAGGGGTATTGGTCCCCTAACCAGGTATGAACCTATCAGGAGGGGTTTCGGATGTCAGCTGCTGGCACTTGCCAATCAGATGTTTCCAGAGTATCCCAACACCTTGGACTCCAAGATGGCAAAACCCAGGGACACTCTGGAGGAGCTCTGGGCACCCCCCCCAGGGGCGGTGAAGTACAGGGAAGTGGTCACTCACCTTTGCTTTATCCAGTTTCATGCCAGAGCAGGGACTGGTGGTCCCTGAACCGGTGTAGATTGGATTATGCAAGGAGGGCACGGTTTGTGCCCATCAAAGCATTTCCAGAGGCCCTGGGAGGATAGCCCTCCCATGCATGTGACACCTATTTCTAATATTAGAGGGTGTAACACCCTTCTACTGAAGGAAATGCATTGTTCTGACTTACTGGGATTGTGCTGCTCAATCCCCAGGAGGGCAGAAACTGGTCTGTGAGGTAGCAGCAGCTGGGGCTGCAGTGGAAACCTCATAGAGCTGTTTTGGCAGTACTGGAGGTCCATGGTAGAGCCCCAAGGGTGCATGGAATTGGCCCCCCAAATCCATATTTGGATTGGTGGGTCAATTCTATGATCTTCGACACCTCACATGGCCATATTAGGCGTTACCATTGTGAAGCTACATATATGTATTGATATATATGCAGTGCACACTTATAATGGTGTCCCCACACTCACAAAGTCCGGGAATTTGGGCCTAGACAAAGTGGGGGCACCTTTGCTAGCGCAAGGCTGCCCTCACACACAATAACTTTGCACCTAGCTTTCAGTAAATGAAAGTTAGAAATATAGGTGACTTATAAGTTACTTAGTGCAGTGAAAAATGGCTGTAAAATGGTGTGTTCACTATTTCATTCAGGCTGCACTGGCAGTCCTGAAGAAAGGTTTGTATGAGCTCCTTATGGGTGGCAAAAGAAATGCTGCAGCCCATAAGGATCTCCTGGAACCCCAATGCCCTGGGTACCTAAGTACCATATACTAGGGACTAGTAAGGGGGGTCCAGTGTGCCAATTAGAATTGGAATATGGAGTCACTAAACTTTAGTGACAGATTTGGTAAGTAAAGAGAGCATAAACACTGGAGTTTTGGTTAGCAGAACTTTAGTGACACAGTCAAGCATACTGACAACATACATAGGCCACAAACTATGAGAACTATGAGCACTGGGGTCCTGGTTAGCAGGATCCCAGTGTGAGAGGCAAAACACACTGACAAATAGATTTTAAACTATGAGCACTGGCGTCCTGGCTAGCAGGATCCCAGTGACACAGTAATAACACACTGACAAACACTCAAAAACAGGCCAAAAATGGGGGTAACCATGCTAAAAAGAGGCTACTTTCTCACAGGTACTTTACTTACCTTTGTTGTTTTCTTACACTCCCAGCACCCCTCTACACACTTCACTTGCCTAGGGGAGAATCTGACTTTCGCATTCCACTATTTTAGTATACGGTTTGCGTTTCCCCTAGGCCTATTGCAATCTATTGTGTTTTTCACTGTTTGCACTATTTTCTGACTGTCCTTCTCTCAACAAACCTCCTAGTGTAGCTGGTAGTGAGAAGGGGCCACACACAAGCAGGGCACCCTTAACACCTAGAGGCCAAGTTACTAGGGTTACCAAAGTGAGGGAAAGAACACCCTCTGTCCACTCCTATGTCACTTCTGTGTCAGAAGTGTCCCACCCATCCAACCCTGATGACCAGTCCCTAGATAGGGAACTCAGAAAGATGAGGTTGCAGGAGGCCAGACAGAGGCTGCAGCAGCAACAGTTGGCCTTAGATAGGGAATCTCTAGCTCTGGAAAGGGAAAGACAGGGGTTGGGGTTAGTTCCCAATGGTGACAGCAGCAACAGCAGTTTTTAAAGTTTTATTGTTAAAGAAAATACATTTGATTCTAGAAATCTGCATAAGATTGTCCCCTTTAAAAGGAGAGGGTGACATCTACAAGTGGTTTGCTGCACTTGAGAGGACCTGGAAAGTTCAGAGAGCCCCTCAGGCATATTGGGGTGCTTTCTGTGGCTGTCCTGCTCTGGCAAGGGGAGAGATAGACTCCTTACTGTCAGAGAAGAAGACTCAGACAACTACACTGTTCTGAAGACATCACTCTTGGATGGATTTGGCTTAACCACTGAACAATATATGATTAAATTCAAAGAAACCAGAAAAGAGTCTTCACAAGATTTGATAGACTTTGTGGACTGTTCAGTGAAAGCCTTAGAAGGTTGGTTGCATGGCAGCATGGTGTCTGATTATGAAAGCTTATATATTGAGAGATTATATATAATTTTGTGTCTGATTTGTTAAACAAGTATATTGTGGACTCAGATATGACCTTTACCCAAGAATTGGGAAAGAAGGCAGACAAATGGGTCAGAACAAGGGTGAGCAGAAAAGTTCATGCAGGGGGTGACAAGGATGGCAAGAAGAAGGATGGTAAGTCACATGACAAGGGTGGGGACAAAGATAGAAAATCATCAGAGTCTTCATCAGGCCCGCAAAACTCCTCTGGGGGTGGTGGGCCCAAATCCTCATCTACTCAGCAGAAAAAGCCTTGGTGTTATTTTTGTAAAAGCAAAGGCCATTGGGCAAGTGTAGGAGGCTGGCCTGGCTTGTAGTGGGTACTAGAGGGGCTTACACCTTGTGCCAGGTCCAGTTATCCCTTATTAGTGTAGAAGAGGTGTTTCTAGTAGCTTAGGCTGATAGAAGGTAGCTAAGGCAAAGCAGCTTAGGCTGAACTAGGAGACATGTAATGCTCCTACTTTACCACTGGTGTCATATGCACAATATCATAAGAAAACACAATACACAGAAGTACTAAAAATAAAGGTACTTTATTTTTATGACAATATGGTAAAAGTATCTCAGTGAGTACCCTCAGTATGAGGATATGACATATACACAAGATATATGTACATAAACCAACATTATGCAGATAATAGCAAAAGGAAGTAATGCAAGCAATGTAAAGTTACAGTAGAATGCAATAGGAGCACATAGGTATAGGGGCAACACAAACCATATACTCCAAAAGTGGAATGCGAACCACGAATGGACCCCAAACCTATGTGAGCTTGTAGAGGGTCGCAGGGACTGTAAGAAAACAGTGAGGGTTAGAAATAACCCTCCCCAAGACCCTGAAAAGTGAGTGCAAAGTGCACCAAAGTTCCCCTAAGGACAAAGAAGTCGTGTTAGAGGAATAATGCAGGAAAGACACAAACCAACAATGCAACAACTGTGGATTTCCAATCTAGGGTACCTGTGGAACAAGGGGACCAAGTCCAAAAGTCACAAGCAAGTCGGAGATGGGCAGATGCCCAGGAAATGCCAGCTGCGGGTGCAAAGAAGCTTCTACTGGACAGAAGAAGCTGAGGTTTCTGCAGGAACGAAAAGGGCTAGAGACTTCCCCTTTGGTGGACGGATCCCTCTCGCCGTGGAGAGTCGTGCAGAAGTGTTTTCCCGCCGAAAGAACGCCAACAGGCCTTGCTAGCTGCAAATCGTGCGGTTAGCGTTTTTGGACGCTGCTGAGGCCCAGGAGGGACCAGGAGGTCACAAATTGGACCAGCCGAGAGAGGGGACGTCGAGCAAGACAAGGAGCCCTCTCTGAAGCCGGTAGCACCCGGAGAAGTGCCAGAAACAGGCACTACGAGGATGCGTGAAACGGTGCTCGCCGAAGTTGCACAAAGGAGTCCCACGTCGCCGGAGACCAACTTAGAAAGTCGTGCAATGCAGGTTAGAGTGCCGTGGACCCAGGCTTGGCTGTGCACGGAGGATTTCCGCCGGAAGTGCACAGGGGCCGGAGTAGCTGCAAAAGTCGCGGTTCCCAGCAATGCAGCCCAGCGAGGTGAGGCAAGGACTTACCTCCACCAAACTTGGACTGAAGAGTCACTGGACTGTGGAGGTCACTTGGACAGAGTCGCTGGATTCGAGGGACCTCGCTCGTCGTGCTGAGAGGAGACCCAAGGGACCGGTAATGCAGCTTTTTGGTGCCTGCGGTTGCAGGGGGAAGATTCCGTCGACCCACGGGAGATTTCTTCGGAGCTTCTGGTGCAGAGAGGAGGCAGACTACCCCCACAGCATGCACAAGCAGGAAAACAGTCGAGAAGGCGGCAGGATCAGCGTTACAGAGTTGCAGTAGTCATCTTTGCTACTATGTTGCAGGTTTGCAGGCTTCCAGCGCGGTCAGCAGTCGATTCCTTATCAGAAGGTGAAGAGAGAGATGCAGAGGAACTCGGCTGAGCTCATGCATTCGTTATCTGAAGTTTCCCCAGAGACAGAGACCCTAAATAGCCAGAAAAGAGGGTTTGGCTACTTAGGAGAGAGGATAGGCTACTAACACCTGAAGGAGCCTATCAGAAGGAGTCTCTGACGTCACCTGGTGGCACTGGCCACTCAGAGCAGTCCAGTGTGCCAGCAGCACCTCTGTTTCCAAGATGGCAGAGGTCTGGAGCACACTGGAGGAGCTCTGGACACCTCCCAGGGGAGGTGCAGGTCAGGGGAGTGGTCACTCCCCTTTCCTTTGTCCAGTTTCACGCCAGAGCAGGGGCTAAGGGGTCCCTGAACCGGTGTAGACTGGCTTATGCAGAATTGGGCACATCTGTGCCCAACAAAGCATTTCCAGAGGCTGGGGGAGGCTACTCCTCCCCTGCCTTCACATCATTTTCCAAAGGGAGAGGGTGTCACACCCTCTCTCAGAGGAAGTTCTTTGTTCTGCCATCCTGGGCCAGGCCTGACTGGACCCCAGGAGGGCAGATGCCTGTCTGAGGGGTTGGCAGCAGCTGCAGTGAAACCCCAGGAAGGGCAGTTTGGCAGTACCAGGGTCTGTGCTACAGACCACTGGGATCATGGAATTGTACCAACAATGCCAGGATGGCATAGAGGGGGCAATTCCATGATCTTAGACATGTTACATGGCCATATTCGGAGTTACCATTGTGAAGCTACATATAGGTAGTGACCTATATGTAGTGCACGCGTGTAAGGGTGTCCTCGCACTCACAAAGTTCAGGGAATTGGCTCTGAACAATGTGGGGGCACCTTGGCTAGTGCCAGGGTGCCCTCACACTAAGTAACTTTGCACCTAACCTTTACCAGGTAAAGGTTAGACATATAGGTGACTTATAAGTTACTTAAGTGCAGTGTAAAATGGCTGTGAAATAACGTGGACGTTATTTCACTCAGGCTGCAGTGGCAGGCCTGTGTAAGAATTGTCAGAGCTCCCTATGGGTGGCAAAAGAAATGCTGCAGCCCATAGGGATCTCCTGGAACCCCAATACCCTGGGTACCTCAGTACCATATACTAGGGAATTATAAGGGTGTTCCAGTAAGCCAATGTAAATTGGTAAAAATGGTCACTAGCCTGTTAGTGACAATTTGGAAAGAAATGAGAGAGCATAACCACTGAGGTTCTGATTAGCAGAGCCTCAGTGAGACAGTTAGTCACTACACAGGTAACACATTCAGGCACACTTATGAGCACTGGGGCCCTGGGTTACCAGGGTCCCAGTGACACATACAACTAAAACAACATATATACAGTGAAAAATGGGGGTAACATGCCAGGCAAGATGGTACTTTCCTACACCAGGCCAGTGGGAAAACTGGTGTAGGAGGCTGGACTGGCTTGTAGTGAGTACCAAGGGGTACTTGCACCTTGCACCAGGCCCAGTTATCCCTTATTAGTGTATAGGGTGTCTAGCAGCTTAGGCTGATAGATAATGGTAGCTTAGCAGAGCAGCTTAGGCTGAACTAGGAGACGTGTGAAGCTACTACAGTACCACTTAGTGTCATATGCATAATATCATAAGAAAACACAATACACAGTTATACTAAAAATAAAGGTACTTTATTTTTATGACAATATGCCAAAGTATCTCAGAGTGTACCCTCAGTGAGAGGATAGGAAATATACACAAGATATATGTACACAATACCAAAAATATGCAGTATAGTCTTAGAAAACAGTGCAAACAATGTATAGTTACAATAGGATGCAATGGGGACACATAGGGATAGGGGCAACACAAACCATATACTCCAAAAGTGGAATGCGAACCACGAATGGACCCCAAACCTATGTGACCTTGTAGAGGGTCGCTGGGACTATTTAGAAAATAGTGAGAGTTAGAAAATTAGCCCTCCCCAAGACCCTGAAAAGTGAGTGCAAAGTGCACCAAAGTTCCCCTAAGGACAAAGAAGTCGTGGTAGAGGAATAATGCAGGAAAGACACAAACCAACAATGCAACAACGCTGGATTTCCAATCTGGGGTACCTGTGGAACAAGGGGACCAAGTCCAAAAGTCACAAGCAAGTCGGAGATGGGCAGATGCCCAGGAAGTGCCAGCTGCGGGTGCAAAGAAGCTTCTACTTGACAGAAGAAGCTGCGGTTTCTGCAGGAACGCAAAGGGCTAGAGACTTCCCCTTTGGAGGACGGATCCCTCTCGCCTTGTAGAGTCGTGCAGAAGTGTTTTCCCGCCGAAAGAACGCCAACAAGCCTTGCTAGCTGCAAATCGTGCGGTTAGCGTTTTTGGACGCTGCTGTGGCCCAGGAGGGACCAGGAGGTCGCAAATTGGACCAGGAGAGAGAGGGGACGTAGAGCAAGACAAGGAGCCCTCTCAGCAGCAGGTAGCACCCGGAGAAGTGCCAGAAACAGACACTACGAGGATGCGTGAAACGGTGCTCACCCGAAGTTACACAAAGGAGTCCCACGTCGCCGGAGACCAACTTAGAAAGTCGTGCAATGCAGGTTAGAGTGCCGTGGACCCAGGCTTGGCTGTGCACAAAGGATTTCCGCCGGAAGTGCACAGAGGCTGGAGTAGCTGCAAAAGTCGCGGTTCCCAGCAATGCAGTCTAGCGAGGTGAGGCAAGGACTTACCTCCACCAAACTTGGACTGAAGAGTCACTGGACTGTGGGGGTCACTTGGACAGAGTTGCTGGATTCGAGGGACCTCGCTCGTCGTGCTGAGAGGAGACCCAAGGGTAATGCAGCTTTTTGGTGCCTGCGGTTGCAGGGGGAAGATTCCGTCGACCCACAGGAGATTTCTTCGGAGCTTCTAGTGCAGAGAGGAGGCAGACTACCCCCACAGCATGCACCACCAGGAAAACAGTCGAGAAGGCGGCAGGATCAGCGTTACAGAGTTGCAGTAGTCGTCTTTGCTACTATGGTGCAGGTTTGCAGGCTTCCAGCGCGGTCAGCAGTCGATTCCTTGGCAGAAGGTGAAGAGAGAGATGCAGAGGAACTCGGATGAGCTCTTGCATTCGTTATCTAAAGTTTCCCCAGAGACAGAGACCCTAAATAGCCAGAAAAGAGGGTTTGGCTACTTAGGAGAGAGGATAGGCTACTAACACCTGAAGGATCCTATCAGAAGGAGTCTCTGACGTCACCTGGTGGCACTGGCCACTCAGAGCAGTCCAGTGTGCCAGCAGCACCTCTGTTTCCAAGATGGCAGAGGTCTGGAGCACACTGGAGGAGCTCTGGACACCTCCCAGGGGAGGTGCAGGTCAGGGGAGTGGTCACTCCCCTTTCCTTTGTCCAGTTTCGCGCCAGAGCAGGGCTAAGGGGTCCCCTGAACCGGTGTAGACTGGCTTATGCAGAATTGGGCACATCTGTGCCCAAGAAAGCATTTCCAGAGGCTGGGGGAGGCTACTCCTCCCCTGCCTTCACACCATTTTCCAAAGGGAGAGGGTGTAACACCCTCTCTCAGAGGAAGTCCTTTGTTCTGCCATCCTGGGCCAGGCCTGGCTGGACCCCAGGAGGGCAGATGCCTGTCTGAGGGGTTGGCAGCAGCAGCAGCTGCAGTGAAACCCCAGGAAGGGCAGTTTGGCAGTACCAGGTTCTGTGCTACAGACCACTGGGATCATGGGATTGTGCCAACTATGCCAGGATGGTATAGAGGGGGCAATTCCATGATCATAGACATGTTACATGGCCATAATCGGAGTTACCATTGTGAAGCTACATATAGGTAGTGACCTATATGTAGTGCACGCGTGTAATGATGTCCCCGCACTCACAAAGTCCGGGGAATTGGCCCTGAACAATGTGGGGGCACCTTGGCTAGTGCCAGGGTGCCCTCACACTAAGTAACTTTGCACCTAACCTTTACCAGGTAAAGGTTAGACATATAGGTGACTTATAAGTTACTTAAGTGCAGTGTAAAATGGCTGTGAAATAACGTGGACGTTATTTCACTCAGGCTGCAGTGGCAGGCCTGTGTAAGAATTGTCAGAGCTCCCTATGGGTGGCAAAAGAAATGCTGCAGCCCATAGGGATCTCCTGGAACCCCAATACCCTGGGTACCTCAGTACCATATACTAGGGAATTATAAGGGTGTTCCAGTAAGCCAATGTAAATTGGTAAAAATAGTCACTAACCTGTTAGTGACAATTTGGAAAGAAATGAGAGAGCATAACCACTGAGGTTCTGATTAGCAGAGCCTCAGTTAGACAGTTAGTCACTACACAGGTAACACATTCAGGCACACTTATGAGCACTGGGGCCCTGGTGAACAGGGTCCCAGTGACACATACAACTAAAACAACATATATACAGTGAAAAATGGGGGTAACATGCCAGGCAAGATGGTACTTTCCTACACAACCCCCCCCCCAAACGAAGGACAATAAGACTAGCCATGACCTGATGAGTCTTCATTGTCTAAGTGGAAATATCTGGAGAGTCCATCTGCATTGGAGTGGCTACTCCCAGGTCTATGTTCCACTGTATAGTCCATTCTCTGTAGGGATATGGACCACCTCAACAATTTAGGATTTTCACCTTTCATTTGTTTTAGCCAAAGTAGAGGTTTGTGGTCTGTCTGAACAATGAAGTGAGTGCCAAACAGGTATGGCCTCAACTTCTTCAGTGCCCAGACCACAGCAAAGGCCTCCCTCTCAATGGCAGGCCAACACTTTTCTCTAGGGGTCAACCTCCTACTAATAAAAGCAACAGGTTGATCCTGGCCCTCAGAATTAAGTTGTGATAGGACTGCCCCTACTCCTAATTCAGATGCATCAGTCTGGACATAGAATTTTTTAGAGTAACAAGGGCTTTTCAGGACAGGTGCAGAGCACATGGCCTGCTTCAGCTCCTCAAAAGCTTTCCTACAGTTTGCTGTCCATAATACCTTTTTAGGCATCTTTTTGGAAGTGAGGTCATTAAGAGGGGCTGCAATGGAGCCATAGTTCTTAATGAACCTCCTGTAATACCCAGTGAGGCCTAGGAAGGCTCTCACCTGAGTCTGAGTGGTAGGGGGAACCCAATCAATAATTGTTTGGATTTTCCCCTGAAGTGGTGCAATCTGTTCCCCACCAACAAGGTGTCCCAGATAAACCACCTTACCCTGCCCTATCTGGCACTTTGAAGCCTTCATAGTGAGGCCTGCCTTTTGCAGGGCCTCCAAAACTTTCCATAGGTGGACCAGGTGATCATCCCAGCTGGAGCTAAAGACAGCTATATCGTCCAAATATGCTGCACTGAAAGCTTCCAGCCCTTGCAGGACTGTGTTCACCAACCTCTGAAAAGTGGCAGGTGCATTTTTCAAACCAAAAGGCATTACAGTAAACTGGTAATGTCCTCCAATGGTTGAAAATGCTGTTTTAGATTTAGCATCTTCTGACAATTTGATCTGCCAATACCCTGCAGTCAAGTCAAACGTGCTTAGATACTTGGCAGATGCCAGTGTATCTATGAGCTCATCTGCCCTGGGTATAGGGTGAGCATCAGTTTTGGTTACCAAGTTGAGACCTCTATAGTCTACACAAAACCGCATTTCCTTCTTTTCATCTTTGGAATGGGGTTTTGGTACAAATACCACAGGAGAAGCCCATGGACTGTCAGAGTGCTCAACCACTCCTAGTTCTAACATTTTCTGGACTTCCTGCTTTATGCAGTCCCTGACATGGTCAGGCTGCCTATAGATCTTACTTTTGACAGGCAAGCTGTCTCCAGTATCTATAGTGTGCTCACACCAAGAAGTGGTACCTGGCACAGTAGAGAAGAGTTCAGAGAATTGATCTAGGAGGTTTATGCAATTGTCTTTCTGCTCAGCAGTAAGACAATCAGCCAAAACTACACCTTCCACCAGAGCATCTTGTTCTGTGGAAGAGAAGAAATCAGGTAGAGGATCACTGTCTTCTTCCTGTCCCTCATCTGTTGCCATGAGCAGGGTGAGACCAGCCCTGTCATAGTAGGGTTTCAGGCGGTTTACATGGAGTACCCTAAGGGGACTCCTTGCAGTGCCTAAGTCAACTAAATAGGTGACTTCTCCCTTTTTCTCAACAATTGTGTGGGGTCCACTCCATTTATCTTGGAGTGCTCTTGGGGCCACAGGCTCCAAGACCCACACTTTCTGCCCTGGTTGGTACTGAACCAAAACAGCCTTCTGATCATGCCATTGCTTCTGGAGCTCTTGGCTGGCCTGGAGGTTTTTACTGGCCTTTTTCATGTACTCAGCCATTCTTGATCTGAGGCCAAGTACATAATCCACAATATCCTGCTTAGGAGCTTTTAAAGGTTGTTCCCAACCCTCCTTTACAAGTGTGAGTGGACCCCTAACAGGGTGTCCAAAAAGAAGTTCAAAGGGGCTGAAGCCCACTCCTTTTTGGGGTACCTCCCTGTAGGCAAAAAGGAGGCATGGTAGAAGGATATCCCATCTCCTGCGGAGTTTTTCAGGGAGACCCATAATCATGCCTTTGAGAGTTTTATTAAATCTCTCCACCAGTCCATTTGTTTGTGGATGATAGGGTGTTGTGAACTTGTACGTTACACCACACTCCTTCCACATGGCCTTTAAGTATGCAGACATGAAATTGCTTCCCCTGTCTGATACCACTTCCTTTGGAAAGCCCACCCTGGAAAATATTCCCAGGAGGGCCTTTGCCACTGCAGGTGCTGTAGTGGTCCTTAAAGGAATAGCTTCAGGATATCTTGTGGCATGGTCCACTACCACCATGATAAACCTATTGCCTGAAGCAGTAGGAGGGTCAAGGGGGCCAACTATGTCAACCCCTACCCTTTCAAAGGGAACCCCAACCACAGGCAGTGGGATAAGAGGTGCCTTTGGGGTGCCACCTGTCTTGCCACTGGCTTGACAGGTTTCACAGGACTTACAAAATTCCTTTGTGTCCTCAGACATTCTAGGCCAATGAAACAGGGGAACAAGCCTGTCCCAAGTTTTCATTTGTCCTAGGTGCCCAGCTAGGGGAATGTCATGGGCTAGAGTTAGGAGGAACTTTCTGTACTCCTGAGGAATCACTAATCTCCTGGCAGCTCCAGGTTTAGGATCCCTATGCTCAGTGTACAAGAGGTTGTCCTCCCAGTAAACTCTGTGAGAGTCACTGACATCCCCATTAGCCTGTTTGACAGCTTGCTGTCTGAGTCCCTCTAATGTGGGACAGGTTTGCTGTGCCACACTCAGCTCCTCTCTGGCAGGCCCCCCTTCACCCAAAAGCTCAGCAGTGTCTGCTTCCAGCTCCTCTGTTGTAGGTTCTGCACAGGGAGGGAATTCTTCTTCCTCAGAAGTAGAATCCACTGTAGAGGGAGGGATAGTAGGAAGTGGTTTGCTTCTACTAGCCCTAGCTTTAGGGAGCCCTTGGTCCATTGTTCCAGGATCCAAGCTTCCCTGTCCTTTTTGCTTTTTGGCCTGAGCCCTTGTCAAAGCAAAAATATGCCCTGGGATGCCCAGCATTGCTGCATGGGCCTCCAACTCCACATCTGACCAAGCTGATGTCTCCAAATCATTTCCTAGTAGACAGTCTACAGGTAAATCTGTGGCTACCACAACTTTCTTTGGACCAGTAACCCCCCCCCCCCAGTTGAGATTAACAACAGCCATGGGGTGGCTAAGTGTGTTGTTGTGAGCATCGGCTACTTGGTACTGGTGACCAAGTAGGTGTTGTTCAGGGTGGACCAGTTTCTCTATGACCATAGTCACACTGGCACCAGTGTCCCTGTAGGCCTGAACCTCAACACCATTTATTAGGGGTAGCTGCTTGTACTTATCCATATTAAGGGGACAAGCAACTAAGGTGGCTAAATCAATAGCCCCCTCAGAGACTAACACAGCCTCTGTGGCCTCCCTAACAAGGCCAACCCCAACTAAGTTACCAATAGTGAGCCCAGCTACTCCCTTGGATTGGCTATTAGTAGGTTTGCTCCCACCACCACTGCTATTAGTAGGGACACTAGGGGTAGCAGTAGGGGTTGTAGTGGTAGGAGCATTGGTGCTTTTCTTTGGACAACTGGGATCTGTTGTCCAATGGCCTTTTATTTTACATAAATATCACCATGGTTTCTTTTCCTTGTTCTGATTAAAAGAGGATTTGGGCCCACCACCCCCACCAGAGTGTTTTTGTGGGCCTGATGGAGACTCATTTTTAGATTTGTCCCCACCCTTGTCAGAAGACTTACCATCCTTCTTTTTGTTGCCATCTTTGTCACCCCCTGTATGAACTTTTCTGTTCACCCTTGTTCTGACCCATTTGTCTGCCTTCTTTCCCAATTCTTGGGGAGAGGTCAGATCAGAGTCCACCAAGTATTGGTGCAACAAATCAGACACACAATTATTAAGAATATGCTCTCTCAGGATTAAGTTATACAGACTGTCATAATTAGTAACTTTACTGCCATGTAACCACCCCTCCAAGGCCTTCACTGAATGGTCAATTAAATCAACCCAGTCTTGTGAAGACTCCTTTTTGGTCTCTCTGAACTTTATCCTGTACTGTTCAGTGGTTAAGCCATAACCATCCAGGAGTGCATTCTTAAGAACTTGGAAATTATTAGCATCATTTTCTTTCACAGTAAGGAGCCTATCCCTACCTTTTCCACTAAATGATAGCCATAGGATAGCAGCCGACTGCCTTTGAGGGACATCCTGTACAACACAGACCCTCTCAAGTGCAGCAAACCACTTGTTAATGTCATCCCCCTCCTTATAAGGGGGAACTATCTTGTGCAGATTCCTGGAATCATGCTCTTTTACAGGATGACTATGGGGAATACTGCTGCTGTCACCATGGGTTTCTAAACCCAACTTCTGTCTTTCCTTCTCTAGTTCAAAAGACTGTCTATCCAAATCCAGCTGTTGCTTTTTAAGCTTCAGTCTGGTTTGTTCCACCCTCAACTTATTGAGTTCCCTCTCTAACATTCTGTCATCAGGGTTGGTGGGAGGGACATTCCTAGATTCAGAGGTATGATGGGAATGAACAGAAGGAGACCTGTCCCTTACAGAAGCCACCCTAACAGCTTGGCTAACAGAAACATCACTACCAGTATGGTGAGAATAAATGCTTTTGCTATGATGTGAGACAACACTATTTGTATGGTGAGGCTCTCCATCATTACCAACTATGCTAGACTGTCTAGTAATGGGCAGGCTAGGGAGTTTCTTTCCTGAATCTTTTCCTGGGGGAGTCCCTGGATCAGATTGGGAACCATTAGCTACTTTTTCTACAGATGGGGCACTTCTAGCCTTATCCTGTTCTCTAAGCATGTTAAGTAACAGTTCCAAGGAAGGATTCTTCCCTACACTCAAACCTCTCTCTATGCAGAGACTCCTTGCTCCTTTCCAGCTAAGGTGATCATATGCAAGTTTGGACATATCAACATTTTGGCCTGTGCCAGACATTTTTAGAGAGAGTTAAAGTGATAGAAAAAGAGAAAAAAGTTTTCAGAACTTTTTAGAAAGACAGAAAAAAAACTTTTTAAACTTTTAAGAACTTTTTGAAAGTTTAGAAGTACTTTTCAGCACTTTAGAAAAGAGTGAAAAGAGGAAATGCAAAACTTTTTAGCTATGTGTACACACACTGAACTTGTTTTGTATATTTTTCTCTTATGAAAAGTACAATGACAAGAGTGGTAAGTAGTCTCAAAGCACTTATCCCACCGCTGCCACCAATGTAGGAGGCTGGACTGGCTTATAGTGAGTACCAAGGGGTACTTGCACCTTGCACCAGGCCCAGTTATCCCTTATTAGTGTATAGGGTGTCTAGCAGCTTAGGCTGATAGATAATGGTAGCTTAGCAGAGCAGCTTAGGCTGAACTAGGAGACGTGTGAAGCTACTACAGTACCACTTAGTGTCATATGCATAATATCATAAGAAAACACAATACACAGTTATACTAAAAATAAAGGTACTTTATTTTTATGACAATATGCCAAAGTATCTTAGAGTGTACCCTCAGTGAGAGGATAGGAAATATACACAAGATATATGTACACAATACCAAAAATATGCAGTATAGTCTTAGAAAACAGTGCAAACAATGTATAGTTACAATAGGATGCAATGGGGACACATAGGGATAGGGGCAACACAAACCATATACTCCAAAAGTGGAATGCGAACCACGAATGGACCCCAAACCTATGTGACCTTGTAGAGGGTTGCTTGGACTATTTAGAAAATAGTGAGAGTTAGAAAATTAGCCCTCCCCAAGACCCTGAAAAGTGAGTGCAAAGTGCACCAAAGTTCCCCTAAGGACAAAAAAGTCGTGTTAGAGGAATAATGCAGGAAAGACACAAACCAACAATGCAACAACGCTGGATTTCCAATCTGGGGTACCTGTGGAACAAGGGGACCAAGTCCAAAAGTCACAAGCAAGTCGGAGATGGGCAGATGCCCAGGAAATGCCAGGTGCGGGTGCAAAGAAGCTTCTACTGGACAGAAGAAGCTGCGGTTTCTGCAGGAACGCAAAGGGCTAGAGACTTCCCCTTTGGAGGACGGATCCCTCTCGCCTTGTAGAGTCGTGCAGAAGTGTTTTCCCGCCGAAAGAACGCCAACAAGCCTTGCTAGCTGCAAATCGTGCGGTTAGCGTTTTTGGACGCTGCTGTGGCCCAGGAGGGACCAGGAGGTCGCAAATTGGACCAAGAGAGAGAGGGGACGTCGAGCAAGACAAGGAGCCCTCTCAGCAGCAGGTAACCAGAAACCGGCACTACGAGGATGCGTGAAACTGTGCTCACCCGAAGTTACACAAAGGAGTCCCACGTCGCCGGAGACCAACTTAGAAAGTCGTGCAATGCAGGTTAGAGTGCCGTGGACCCAGGCTTGGATGTGCACAAAGGATTTCCGCCGGAAGTGCACAGGGGCCGGAGTAGCTGCAAAAGTCGTGGTTCCCAGCAATGCAGTCTAGCGAGGTGAGGCAAGGACTTACCTCCACCAAACTTGGACTGAAGAGTCACTGGACTGTGGGGGTCACTTGGACAGAGTTGCTGGATTCGAGGGACCTCGCTCGTCGTGCTGAGAGGAGACCCAAGGGACCGGTAATGCAGCTTTTTGGTGCCTGCGGTTGCAGGGGGAAGATTCCGTCGACCCACTGGAGATTTCTTCGGAGCTTCTAGTGCAGAGAGGAGGCAGACTACCCCCACAGCATGCACCACCAGGAAAACAGTTGAGAAGGCGGCAGGATCAGTGTTACAGAGTTGCAGTAGTCGTCTTTGCTACTATGTTGCAGGTTAGCAGGCTTCCAGCGCGGTCAGCAGTTGATTCCTTGGCAGAAGGTGAAGAGAGAGATTCAGAGGAACTCGGATGAGCTCTTGCATTCGTTATCTAAAGTTTCCCCAGAGACAGAGACCCTAAATAGCCAGAAAAGAGGGTTTGGCTACTTAGGAGAGAGGATAGGCTACTAACACCTGAAGGAGCCTATCAGAAGGAGTCTCTGACGTCACCTGGTGGCACTGGCCACTCAGAGCAGTCCAGTGTGCCAGCAGCACCTCTGTTTCCAAGATGGCAGAGGTCTGGAGCACACTGGAGGAGCTCTGGACACCTCCCAGGGGAGGTGCAGGTCAGGGGAGTGGTCACTCCCCTTTCCTTTGTCCAGTTTCGCGCCAGAGCAGGGCTAAGGGGTCCCCTAAACCGGTGTAGACTGGCTTATGCAGAATTGGGCACATCTGTGCCCAAGAAAGCATTTCCAGAGGCTGGGGGAGGCTACTCCTCCCCTGCCTTCACACCATTTTCCAAAGGGAGAGGGTGTATCACCCTCTCTCAGAGGAAGTCCTTTGTTCTGCCATCCTGGGCCAGGCCTGGCTGGACCCCAGGAGGGCAGATGCCTGTCTGAGGGGTTGGCAGCAGCTGCAGTGAAACCCCAGGAAGGGCAGTTTGGCAGTACCAGGGTCTGTGCTACAGACCACTGGGATCATGGGATTGTGCCAACTATGCCAGGATGGTATAGAGGGGGCAATTCCATGATCATAGACATGTTACATGGCCATAATCGGAGTTACCATTGTGAAGCTACATATAGGTAGTGACCTATATGTAGTGCACGCGTGTAATGGTGTCCCCGCACTCACAAAGTCCGGGGAATTGGCCCTGAACAATGTGGGGGCACCTTGGCTAGTGCCAGGGTGCCCTCACACTAAGTAACTTTGAACCTAACCTTTACCAGGTAAAGGTTAGACATATAGGTGACTTATAAGTGACTTAAGTGCAGTGTAAAATGGCTGTGAAATAACGTGGACGTTATTTCACTCAGGCTGCAGTGGCAGGCCTGTGTAAGAATTGTCAGAGCTCCCTATGGGTGGCAAAAGAAATGCTGCAGCCCATAGGGATCTCCTGGAACCCCAATACCCTGGGTACCTCAGTACCATATACTAGGGAATTATAAGGGTGTTCCAGTAAGCCAATGTAAATTGGTAAAAATAGTCACTAACCTGTTAGTGACAATTTGGAAAGAAATGAGAGAGCATAACCACTGAGGTTCTGATTAGCCGAGCCTCAGTGAGACAGTTAGTCACTACACAGGTAACACATTCAGGCACACTTATGAGCACTGGGGCCCTGGTGAACAGGGTCCCAGTGACACATACAACTAAAACAACATATATACAGTGAAAAATGGGGGTAACATGCCAGGCAAGATGGTACTTTCCTACAACTGGTGGCACCCCAAAGGCCGCCTTAATCCCACTGCCTGCTTCTGAAAACAGGTTCAACTTGGTGGTAGTGGACCATGCCTCAAGATATTGAGAAGCCTTCCCCTTAAGGACCACTACAGCTCCTGCAGTGGCAAGGGCTTTCCTGGGAATATTTTCAAGGGTGGGGTTCTCTAAGGAGGTAGTATCAGACAGGGGTAGCAACTTCATGTCCGAATAGTTGAAAGCAATGTGGAAAGAGTGTGGTGTAACCTATAAATTCACCACACCCTATCATCCGCAAACAAATAGACTAGTTGAGGAATTTAACAAAACTCTCAAAGGCATGATCAGGGGACTCTCTGAAAAAATCAGAAGGAGATGGGATGTCCTCCTGCCATGCCTCCTTTTTGCCTACAGGTAGGTACCCCAGAAGGGAGTCGGCTACAGCCCCTTTGAACTCCTCTTTGGTCCCCAAGTTAGGGGACCCCCTGGCTTGTGTGAAAGAGAGGTGGGAACAACCATTGAATCCCCCTAAACAAGAGATTGTGGATTATGTGTTTGGCCTTAAATCACGAGTGCCTGAGTACATGAAAAAGGCCACCAAGAACCTTCAGGCCAGCCAAGAGCTTCAAAAGCAATAGCATGACCAGAAGGCTGTCCTGACTGAGTACCACCCAAGACAGAAGGTTGTGGGTATTGGAGCCTGTGGCACCAAGAGCACTCCAAGATGAATGGAGTGGACCACATCTTATTGTGGAAAAGAAGGATGAGGTCACCTCTATGGTAGACCTTGGCACTGCAAGAAGTCCCCTAAGAGTACTTCATGTCAACCGCATTAAACCCTACTATGATTGGGCAGACTTGACCCTACTCATGGCCACAAATGAGGGGCAGGAATAAGAGAGTGATCCTTTCCCTGATCTCTTCTCCAGCACTGCAGTTGGCTCAGTGGATGTGGTTGTGCTTGTAGACTGTCTTACTGCTGAGCAAAAGGAGGACTGCAAGATCCTCCTAGGCCAATTTTCTGAACTCTTTTCACTTATACCTGGTCAGACTACTTGGTGTGAGCATACCATCGATACAGGAGACAGTTTGCCTGTCAGAAGTAAGATTTATAGGCAGCCTGACCATGTCAGAGACTGTCTTAAATCTGAGGTTCAGAAGATGTTGGACCTAGGGGTTATTGAGCACTCAGACAGCCCCTGTGATAGCCCAGTGATGCTTTCCCCAAACCTCATAGCAAGGAAGGAAAGAAAAAAATGAGGTTTTGTGTAGATTACAGAGGGCTCAATACAGTTACAAAAACAGATGCTCATCCTATACCCAGGGCAAATGAGCTCATAGATACACTAGCCTCTGCTAAGTATCTAAGCCCCTTTGATTTGACTGCAGGGTATTGGCAGATCAAGTTATCAGAGGATGCTAAAGCAAAAACTGCATTTTCAACCATTGGAGGACATTATCAATTCACAGTTATTTCATTTGGTCTGACAAAATGCACATGCCACTTTCCAAAGGCTGGTGAACACAGTCCTCCAAGGCCTGGAAGCATTCAGTGCAGCATATTTGGATGATATTGCTGTATTTAACTCCACCTAGGATGACCACCTGGTCCACCTGTGGAAAGTTTTGGAGGCCCTGCAAAAGGCAGGCCTCACTATCAAGGCTGCAGAATGCCAGATAGGGCAGGGGAAAGTTGTTTATCTGGGACACCTAGTTGGTGGGGAACAGATTGAACCACAACAGGGGAATATCTAGACAATTTTAGACTGGGCTCGCCCTACTACTCAGACCCAGGTCAGAGCCTTTCTTGGTCTCACTGGGTATTACAGGAGGTTCATTAAGAACTATGGCTCCATTGTAGCCCCTCTTCATGATTTCACATCTAAGAAGATGCCCAAAAAGGTATTATGGACAGCCAGCTGTCATAGAGCTTTTGAGGAGCTTAAGCAGGCTATGTGTACTGCACCTGTCCTAAAAAGCCCAAATTACTCTAAAACATTCATTGTCCAGACAGATGCTTCTGAACTGGAGGTTGGGGCAGTGTTGTCACATCTTAACTCAGAGGGCCAGGATCAACCTGTTGCTTTTATCTGTAGGAGGTTGACCACTAGAGAACAGCGTTGGTCAGCCATAGAGGGAGGCATTTGCTGTGGTCTGGGCCCTGAAAAAGTTGAGACCATACTTATTTGGGACTCACTTCATAGTTCAGACAGACCACAAACCTCTATTATGGTTTGGAACAGATGAAAGGTGAAAATGCTAAATTGTTGAGGTGGTCCATTTCCCTAAGGGGGATGGACTTTACAGTGGAACATAGACCTGGTAGTAACCACTTCAATGCAGATGGACTCTCCAGATATTTCCACTTAGACAATAGACCTGGTAGTAACCACTTCAATGCAGATGGACTCTCCAGATATTTCCACTTAGACAATGAAGACTCGTCTGGGCAAGGTTAGCCTCATTTGGGGGGGTTGTGTAGGAAAGTACCACCTTTCTTGGCATGTTACCCCCAATTTCTGCCTGTTTGTCAGTGTGATTTTACTGTCTCATTGAGATCCTGCTAGTCAGGACCCCAGTGCTAATAGTGTGTGACCTATATGTGTTGTCAGTATGCTTGACTGTCACTGGGGTTCTACTAACCAGAACTCCAGTGCTCCTGCTTTCTGTTTACCAAATTTCTCACTATAGTTTAGTGACTCCTTATTCAAATTCAGATTGGCATACTGGAACCCCCTTATAAGTCCCTAGCATATGGTACTTAGGTACCCTGGGAATAGGGATCCAGGAGATCCTTATGGGCTGCAGCATTTCTTTTGCCCCCCCCCCCATAAGGAGCTCATACATACACTCCTTCAGGACTGCCACTGCAGTCTGAGTGAAATAGTGAACACACCATTTCACAACCATTTTCACTGCACAAGATAATTTATAGGTCACCTATATGTCTAACCTTCATTTACTGAAGGCTAGGTGCAAAGTTACTGAGTATGAGGGCACCCTTGCACTAGCAAAGCTGCCCCCCCCCCATTTCCAGGACCAATTTCCTGGACTATGAGTGAGGGGACACCATTATAAGTGTGCACTACATATATGTCAATACATATGTTGCTGCACAATGGTAACTCTGAATATGGCCATGTGAGGAGTCTAAGATTGTAAAATTGAACCCCCAATCCAAATCTGGTATTGGGGGGCCAACTCCATGCACCCTCCGGGCTCCACCATGGACCCCCACTACAGCTAAAACAGCTCTCTTGAGGGTTCCACTGCAGCCCCAGCTGCTGCCACCTCACACACAGGTTTCTGCCCTCCTGGGGATTGAGCAGCTCAATCCTAGGAAGGCAGAACAATGCATTTCCTTTAGGAGTGGGGTGTTACACCCTCTCCCATTGGAAATAGATATTACAGGAATGGGAGGGGTATTCTCCCAGAGCCTCTGGACATGCCTTGAAGGGCACAAATGGTGCCCTCCATGCATAATCCAGCCTACACTGGTTCAAGGACCCCCAGTCCCTGCCCTGGCGTGAAACTGGACAAAGGAAAGGGGAGTGACCACTCCCCTGTCCATCACCACCCCAGGGGTGATGCCCAGAGCTGCTTCAGAGTGTACCTGGGTTCTGCCATCTTATTTTGAGGATGGTCAGGAAACTCGGGGAGTAACTGAGTGGCCAGTGCCAGCAGGTGACATCAGAGACCCCTCCTAATAGGTGCATATCTAGTTAGGTAGCCAATCCTCCTCTCAGGGCTATCTAGGGTCTCTCCTCTGGGTGTTTCCTCAGATTCGGTTTGCAAGACTCCACCAGGACTTCTCTGCATCCTCTTCTTCAGCTTCTGACTGTCGGATCAACCGCGGACTGCTCCAGGAATTCTGTAACTGCAACAAAGTTTCCAAGAAGGCTACTGTAACACTGCAACTTCAGCTCCAGCCAGCAACTGCAACAGTTTCCAGGTTGTGCATGTTCTGAGGACTGTCTGTCTTCATTCTGCACCAAAAGGACTAAAGGAATCTCCCGTGGAGTGACGGAGTTACTTCCCTGCATCAGCAGGCACCTCTCTGCAACGACAACCAGTACTCTGAGACTCCTCTCCTGTCGAAAAGCGTGATCCCGGGAACACAGGTGGTGGACCGAAGTGATCCTGACTGTCCAAAGGTCCATCTGTTTAAATTTGGTGGAGGTAAGGGCTTGCCTCCCTGTGCCAGACAGTACCCCTATGCACTGTGTCTTCTGCATATCCTTGGGCTTCTGTGCACTTCTTCCAACCGTTCTTTGAGCACTGTGTGGTCTGGGTCCCCAGCACTCTATCCTGTGATGCTCAGCTCCCTGAGTTGTTCTCTGGTGGGGTGGGACCCCTTGGTGTAGTGCTGCAAAGATCCCAATTTGCAACTCCTTTGTCCCTGTGTCCTACGACTCCTGTGGGTGCTGCCTGGTTCTTTGAGGGCTCTCTAAAGTGCTGAGAGCCCCCTCTGTCTCGTCAGCCTGAGTCGAGACCCCCAGGTCCCTCCTGGGCCCAGGCAGCGCCTCTTTGCCACAAAACGCGCCCTTGCATTAGCCAAGGCTTGTTGGTGGAATCCTGTGACGAGGACCATCTTGCATTCAACGACTCGAAGTGGGACATCGCTTGCACCAAACAGAAACCCACATCTATCTTCTTTGGTGCATTTCTGTACTTGTCTTCTAACCGGAGAATCCACTTTTGCACCTTCATCCAGGTTGGCAGGGGCTCCTGTTCTTCCTGGACTCTTCATCGACTTCTGGACTTGGTCTCTCTCTCCACAAGTCTTCAGGTCCAGGAATCCATTGTTGGTCTCCTGCTGTCTCGCTTGGTTTCTGCATAATCCTTTACCACGACTTCTAGTGTGTTCTGAGGAAACTTGCTGTACTTTACTCCTGCTTTCCTGTGCTCTAGGGTGGGGTAGTTTACTTACCTTGGGTGCTTTCTTACACTCCCAGCACCCTTCTACACACTACTCTTGCCTAGGGGGAAAACCATCATTCGCATTCCACTAATTTAGTATATGGTTTGTGTGGCTCCTAGGCCTATTGCAACCTATTATGGTTTTCACTGTTTGCACTATTTTATGACTGTGTACTTACCTGATTTTGCTTACTAATGTATATATTGTGTATAATACGTACCTCCAGATTGAGTATTGCTTCAAAGATATTTTTGGCCTTGTGTCACTGAAATAAAGTACCTTTTTTTTAACACTGAGTATTGTCTTTACTTGTGTATAAGTACTGTATAACTATAGTGGTATTGCAAGAATTTTGTATGTTTCCTAGTCCAGCCTTGGCAGCTCTGCTACAGCTACCTCTAGACAGCCTAAGATGCTAGACACTGCCTACATTTCACTAAGGTGGATCACTGGACCTGGTATAAGGTGTAAGTACCTCTGGTACCCAATATAAGCCAGGCCAGCTTCTCACAGTGGATCCTGCATCACAGGTGGTGGACTGAAGTGGTTCTGACGGTCCTCTCTTCCAGCTGTCTAACTTGGGTTGAGGTAAGCCCTTGCCTGCCCACACAGGATGGAACCCCCGTGCACAGACTCCTTTGCAGCTGCCAAGTCTTGTTGGCATCTTTTCCAAGGGATCATCAGGCATCTTGAAGCTCCAGCCCCCAACACTCCATCCTATGACGCACAGCTCCCTGAGTGGTTCTCCGGCGGCGTGGGAGCCCTTTTCGTAGTGCTGCGTGGGCCTCTTCTGCGACTTTCGTGTCCCTGTCCTGTGGGACTCCTGTGGGTGCTGCGTGTGCATCTGTGGGCTCTGTGTTGCTGAGGGCCCCCTCTGGCTCCCCCTCCTCTGTAGAGTCCATCTGGTCCTTCCTGGTCCCCGGCAGCTCCACTTTCTGCTAATCGCAAGATTTGCGTGTGCCAAAGCTTGTTGGCAGAATCCGAAGACGGAAACCTGACTGCAATCCTCCTCCCGGCATGTGACATCACTTGCATCCTCCAGGAACTCAACTCAATCTTTTTGGGTGTAGTGCTGACTCTCCTTCTTCATCGTCGACTCACCTCTTGACCTTCAGTCTGGTGGGTAGGGGCTCCTGCCCTTCCTGGACTCTGCTGTGCTTCTTGGACTTGGTCCCCTTTTTCCACAGGTCCTCTTATCCAGGAATCCATTGTTGGTGTCTTGCAGTCTTTTCTGGGCTTTGCATTATTCTTCTTTTCTTCTAAGTGGGTGTTCTGGGGAATTCACAGTGATTTAGTGCTGCTTGTCTGCTCGCTGGGGTAGGTTGTGGTCCTTACCTTTGGGCTTTCCTAGTACTCCCAGCTCACCTCTACACACTCCACTTACTTAGGTAGGGGACCGACTTTCACAATATATTTTTTTTAGTATATGGTTTGTGCTCCCCCTGGGGCTGTTTCTTTCTATTGTGAGCTTCACTAATTGCACTGTTTTCTAACTGTTTTATGCCTTTCTGCATACTAGTGTATATAATTGGTCTATTACTTACATCCTAAGGGAGTATATCCTCTATGGTATTTTTGGTATTTGTGTCACCAAAATAAAGTACCTTTATTTTTGTAACACTGGATGTTTTCTTTCATGTGTGTTTAGTACTGTGTGACTACAGTGGTATTGCATGAGCTTTATAGGTCTCCTAGATAAGCATTGGCTGCTTATCCACAGCTACTTCTACAGAGCTTGGCTTCTAGACACTGACAACACTACACTAACAAGGGATACCTGGACCTGGTATAAGGTGTAAGTACCATAGGTATCCACCAGGCCAGCCTCCTACAGAGGCTTACACATCATAAGGTATTCTTTGTTAGCACTCATGACGAGAACTTAAATTCAATATTGTTTAAGCTTCTCGGACGCCTGCTTCGAAGGCATGGAATGTTGAACTATACAAATGGGTGCAAGCAGAGGATGCGCTTAGAAAATGCATGAGGTACAAGGCAGGCAAATACAAAAGTGTCACTAACTAGGACTCTACATTTCTGGAAATGGAGCCCAAATCACATG
The DNA here is from genome assembly GCF_031143425.1 of Pleurodeles waltl. NCBI lineage: Eukaryota > Metazoa > Chordata > Amphibia > Caudata > Salamandridae > Pleurodeles > Pleurodeles waltl. Next base: position 1,220,755,836 of record NC_090440.1, read on the forward strand.
AAAAGCCGCTGTGAATTGACAAAGCTTTGCAATGCAATGGCCAAAAGCAATGATCTGAATCAGATCTAGGGTATCTCACTTCATTTGAGAAGCGAAGCAAATTGCTTGGGCATATTTAAACCTGAACCATGATTTGAATTAGATATCATTCTAAAAGGTCTAAAGGGTAAGAATATACAGTGCTTCTCTCTTTGTCGCACGTGTCGTTGTTATGATAGTCTCTCTTGTCATGAACCTATATCTCTGAGTTCTAGTTGTGCTGAAATAGTAATGATTAGGTAACGTATTTCTGCAAAATGAGTACTCATTGCAACTTGTTTGCTTCTTGACCATACCTGTTATGTTATCCATGAACTATTTCTTCATTTCACTGTGCGTCATGTCATCCAGTTTGAGAGCAAATCTAAGTAATTAAGTACAGGATCTGCGCTCTATAATGAACCTCACTCATGTATGGGTATACAAGATAAACTTGATTCTTAATTCTTAATTAACAGTAATATAAAATATATAAAATCTTATATCTTTCCTGGTTAGCAGAAATTTTGCTTCCAATAAATGTCTCTCAGTTTAGGGATGTAATCGTATGTAACCAGGATGTAACCAGGATGTCGCCACTTGGATGAGGAGACAGAGGGGGCGCCCAGCAAGTCAGGGAGCCCTCACAGAAGCAGGCAGCACCCGCAGAAGTACCGGATCAGTCACTTAGAAGAGGAGTGAACCGGAGTCCACCCGAAGTCAGAAAAGGGAGTCCCACGACGCCGGAGGACAACTCAGAAGGTTGTGCACTGCAGGTTAGAGTGTTGGGGACCCAGCCTTGGCTGTGCACAGAGGAAATCCTGGAGGAGTGCACAGGAGCTGGAGCAGCTGCAAATCACGCGGTACCCAGCAATGCAGTCTAGCGTGGGGAGGCAAGGACTTACCTCCACAAAACTTGGACTGAAGAGTCACTGGACTGTGGGAGTCACTTGGACAGAGTTGCTGAGTTCCAGGGACCACGCTCGTCGTGCTGAGAGGGGACCCAGAGGACCGGTGATGCAGTCTTTTGTTGCCTGCGGTTGCAGGTGGAAGATTCCATCGACCCACAGGAGATTTCTTCAGAGCTCCTGGTGCAAGAAGGAAGCAGGCTACCCCCAAAGCATGCACCACCACGAAACAGGCGAGAAAGCCGGCAGGATGAAACGATACAAGGTTGCAGTAGTCGTCTTTGCTACTTTGTGTGGTTTTGCAGGCGTCCTGAGCAGTCAGCGGTCGATCCTTTGGCAGAAGGTGAAGAGGGAGATGCAGAGGAACTCTGGTGAGCTCTTGTATTCGGTATCTGAAGAATTCCCCAAAACAGAGACCCTAAATAGCCAGAAAAGGAGTTTTGGCTACCTAGGAAGGAGGATAGGCTAGTAAGAAAGGTAAGAGACTATCAGAAGGAGTCTCTGAAGTCACCTGATGGCACTGGCCACTCAGAGCAGTCCAGTGTGCCAGCAACACCTCTGTTTGTTTCCAAGATGGCAGAGGTCTCGGGCACACTGGAGGAGCTCTGGGCACCTCCCCTGGGAGGTGCAGGTCAGGGCAGTGGTCACTCCCCTTTCCTTTGTCCAGTTTCGCGCCAGAGCAGGGCTGGGGGATCCCTAAACCGGTGTAGACTGGCTTTTGCAGAGATGGGCAGCAACTGTGCCCATCAAAGCATTTACTGAGGCTGGGGGAGGCTACTCCTCCCCAGCCATCACACCTGTTTCCACAGAGGAAATCCTTTGTTCTGCCTTCCTGGGCCAGGGCTGCCTGGACCCCAGGAGGGGAGAAACCTGTCTGAGGGGTTGGCAGCAGCAGCAGCTGCAGTGGAGAACCCGGAAAGGGTGTTTGGCAGTACCCGGGTTCTGTGCTAGAGACCCGGGGGATCATGGAATTGTCCCCCCAATGCCAGAATGGCATTGGTGTGACAATTCCATGATCTTTGACATGTTACATGGCCATGTTCGGAGTTACCATTGTGACGCTATACATAGGTAGTGACCTATGTATAGTGCACGCGTGAAATGGTGTCACACTAAGTAACTTTGCACCCAACCTTCACCAGGTGAAGGTTAGACATATAGGTGACTTATAAGTTACTTAAGTGCAGTGGTAAATGGCTGTGAAATAATGTGAACGTTATTTCACTCAGACTGCACTTGCAGGCCTGTGTAAGAATTGTCAGATCTCCCTATGGGTGGCAAAAGACATGCTGCAGCCCATAGGGATCTCCTGGAACCCCAATACCCTGGGTACCTCAGTACCATATACTAGGGAATTATAAGGGTGTTCCAGTATGCCAATGTGAATTGGTGAAATTGGTCACTAGCCTGTTAGTGACAATTTGGAAAGCAGAGAGGGCATAACCACTGAGGTTCTGGTTAGCAGAGCCTAAGTGAGACAGTTAGTCATCACACAGGGAACACATACAGGGCACACTTATGAGCACTGGGGGCCTGCCTGGCAGGGTCCCAGTGACACATAGACTAAAACAACATATATACAGTGAAATATGGGGGTAACATGCCAGGCAAGATGGTACTTTCCTACAGTGGGCAATTCCATGCACCCTGGGGGTTCCACCATGGACCTCCAGTACTGCCATACCAGCCTTCTGAGGTTTTCACGGCAGCCCCAGCTGCTGCCATCTCACAGACAGGCTTCTGCCCTCCTGCGGCTTGGGCAGCCCAATCCCAAGAAGGCAGAACAGTGCATTTCCTTTGGGACATGGGTGTTACACCCTCTCCCTTTGGAAATAGGTGTTAGAGGCATGGGATGGGTTTCCTCCCAGAGCCTCTGGAAGTGATTTGAAGGGCACAGATGGTGCCCTCCTTACATAATCTAGTGTATACTGGTTCAGGGACCCCCAGCCCCTGCTCTGGCATGAAATTGGAAAAAGGAAAGGGGAGTGACCACTCCCCTGTCCACCACCACTCCAAGGGTGGTGCCCAGAGCTCCTCCAGAGTGTTCCTTTGTTTTGCCATCTTGGATTCCAAGGTGTTGGGATACTCTGGGATCATCTGATTGGCCAGTGCCAGCAGGGGATGTCAGAGACCCCTTGTAGGAAAGTACCATCTTGCCTGGTATGTTACCCCCTTTTTAACATGTATGTAAGTTTGTTTTTGTCTCTCACTAGGATCATGCTAGCCAGGACCCCAGTGCTCATAGTTTATGGCCTGAATGTGTGTATCTGTGTAGTGACTAACTGTGTCACTGAGGCTCTGCTAATCAGAACCTCAGTGCATATGCTCTCTTTGCCTTTAAAATTGTCACTATAGGCTAGTGACTATTTTCACCAATTCTAATTGGCACACTGGAACACCCTTATAATTCCCTAGTATATGGTACCTAGGTACCCAGGGTATTGGGGTTCCAGGAGATCCCTATGGGATGCAGCATTTCTTTTACCACCCATAGGGAGCTCAGACAAATCTTACGCAGGACTGCCACTGCAGCCTGAGTGAAATAATGCACGTTATTTCACAGCCATTTTACACTGCACTTTAGTAACTTATAAGTCACCTATATGTCTAACCTTCACTTAGTGAAGGTTAGGTGAAAAGTTACTAAGTGTGAGGGCACCCTTGCACTAGCAAAGGTGCCCCCACATTGTTCAGGGCAAATGCCCCGGACTTTGTGAGTGCGGGGGACACCATTACACACGTGAACTACATATAGGTCAATACTTATATGTAGCGTCACAATGGTAACTCCGAACATGGCCATGTAACATGTCTAGGATCATAGAATTGTCACCCCAATACCATTCTGGTATTAGGAGGACAATTCCATGCATCCCCGGGGCTCCAGGATAGAGTCTGGGTACTGCCAAACTAACTCTCCTGGGTTTTCTCTGCAGCTACCGCTGCTGCCAACCCTCAGACAGGTTTCTGCCACCCTGGGCCCTGGGCAGCCCATACCCAGGAAGGCAGAAGAAAGGATTTCCTCTGAGAGATGGTGTTACTCCCTCTCCCTTTGGAAATAGGTGTGAAGGGCCTGAGAGGAGTAGCCTCTCCTGGCCTCTGGAAATGCTTTGAAGGGCACAGATGGTGCCCTCCTTGCATACGCCAGTCTACACCGGTTCAGGGATCCCCCTCAGCCCTGCTCTGGCACGAAACTGGACCGCGTAAAGGGGAGTGACCACTCCCCCGACCAGTACCTCCCAAGGGGAGGTGCCCAGAGCTCCTCCAGTGTGTCCCAGACCTCTGCCATCTTGGATGCAGAGGTGTGAGGGCACAATGGAGACCTCTGAGTGGCCAGTGCCAGCAGGGGACGTCAGAGACCCCTCCTGATAGGTGCTTACCTTTCTCTGTAGCCAATCCTCTTCTGAGGGCTATTTAGGGTCTCTCTTGTGGGTTTCTCACCAGATTACGAATGCAAGAGCTCACCAGAGTTCCTCTGCACTTCCCTCTTTGACTTGTGCCAAGGATCGACCGCTGACTGCTCGAGGACGCCTGCAAAACCGCAACAAAGTAGCAAGACGACTACCAGCAACGGTGTAGCGCCTCATCCTGCCGGCTTTCTCAACTGTTTTGTGGTGGTGCATGCTCTGGGGGTCATCTGCCCTCACCCTGCACAGGAAGCCAAGAAGAAAGCTCCAGTGGGTCGACGGAATCTTCCCCCTGCTAACGCAGGTACCAAAAGACTGCATCACTGGTCCTCTGGGTCCCCTCTCATCCTGACGAGCGTGGTCCCTGGAACACAGCAACTCTGTCCAAGTGACTCCCACAGTCCAGTGGTCCTTCAGTCCAAGTTTGGTGGAGGTAAGTCCTTGCCTCCCCACACTAGACAGAAAACCTGTGTACTGCGTGATTTGCAGCTGCTCCGGCTCCTGTGCACTCATCCAGGATTTCCTTTGTGCACAGCCCAGCACTCTGTCCTGCAATGCTTAACCCTCTGAGTTGGCCTCTGACGTCGTGGAACCCTCCTTTGTGACTCTGAGACAGCTCCAGTTCACAAATCTTCTAAGTGCCTGTTTGGGTACTTCTGCGGGTGCTGCCTGCTTCTGTGGGGGCTCTCTGAGTTGCTGAGTGCCCCCTCTGTCTCCTCCTCCAAGGGGCGACATCCTGGTCCTTCCTGGTCCCCAGCAGCACCCAAAAACCTCTACCATGTCCCTTGCAGCTAGCAAGGCTTGTTTGCGGTATTTCTGCATGGGAATACTTCTGCATCCTTCAACACGCCGTGGGACATCTTCCTTCTAAAGGAGAAGTTCCTAGCTCTCTTCGTTGTTGCAGAACCCTAAGCTTCTTCCATCCAGAGGCAGCTTCCTTACACCTTCATCCGGGGTTTCATGGGCTCCTGCCCCCCCTCCCCGGACACTATCGCGACTCTTGGACTTGGTCCCCTTGCCTTGCAGGTCCTCAGGTCCAGGAATCCGTCTTCAGTGCTTTTCTGGTGTTTGTGGTTCCCCCTATCACGACATTTGTGTCCTTTTGGGGTAGTAGGTGTACTTTACTCCTACTTTTCAGGGTCTTGGGGTGGGGTATCTTGGACACCCTGACTGTTTTCTTACAGTCCCAGCGACCCTCTACAAGCTCCCATAGGTCTGGGGCCCATTCCTGATTCGCAGTCCACTTTTGGAGTATATGGTTTGTGTTGCCCCTAGACCTATGTTCACCTATTGCATCCTATTGTAATTCTACACTGCATTACTTTTCTTACTATTACTTACCTGTTTTGGGTTTGTGTACATGTAACTTGTGTATATTACTTACCTTCTTACTGCGGGTACTCACTGAGATACTGTTGGCATATTGTCATAAAAATAAAGTACCTTTATTTTTCATAACTCTGAGTATTGTGTTTTCTTATGATATTGTGCTATATGATATAAGTGGTATAGTAGGAGCTTTGCATGTCTCCTAGTTCAGCCTAAGCTGCTTTGCCATAGCTACCTTCTATCAGCCTAAGCTGCTAGAAACACCTCCATTCTACTAATAAGTGATAACTGAACCTGGCACAGGGTGTAAGTACCACAAGGTACCCACTATAAGCCAGGCCAGCCTCCTACAAGAAGTTTGGTGCCTGCGTTAGCAGGGGTAAGATTCCGTCGACCCACGGGGATTTCTTCTTGGCTTCCAGTGCAGGGTGAAGGCAGACAGCCCTCAGAGCATGCACCACCAGGAATCAGTCAGCGGTCGATCCTTGGCAGACGTCAAAGAGGGAGATGCCGAGGAACTCTGGTGAGCTCTTGCATTCGTTATCTGAAGAATTCCCCAGGGGAGAGACCGTAAATAGCCAGAAAAGGAGGTTTGGCTACCAAGAAAGGAGGACTGGCTACCAAGAGAGGTAAGAGCCTCAGGTGACGGGTCTCTGATGTCACCTGCTGGCACTGGCCACTCAGAGCAGTGTGCCACCAACACCTCAGTTTCCAAGATGGCAGAGGTCTGGAGGAGCTCTGGGCACCTCCCCTGGGAGGTACTGGTCGGGAGTGGTCACTCCCCTTTCCTTTGTCCAGTTTCATGCCAGAGCAGGGCTGGGAGATCCCTGAACCGGTGTAGACTGGCTTATGCAGAGATGGGCACCATCTGTGCCCATCAAAGCATTTCCAGAGGCTGGGGGAGGCTACTCCTCCCCAGCCCTTCACACCTATTTCCAAAGGGAGAGGGTGTAACAACCTCTTTCAGAGGAAATCCTTTGTTCTGCCTTCCTGGGCCAGGGCTGCCTGGACCCTAGGAGGGCAGAATCCTGTCTGAGGGGTTGGCAGCAGCTGCAGTGGAAACCCCGGAAAGGCAGTTTGGCAGTACCCGGGTTCTGTGCTAGAGACCCGGGGGATCATGGAATTGTCCCCCCCAATACCAGAATGGTATTGGGGTGACAATTCCATGATCTTACACATGTTACATGGCCATGTTCGGAGTTACCATTGTGACGCCATACATAGGTAGTGACCTATGTATAGTGCACACGTGTAATGGTGTCCCCGCACTAACAAAGTCTGGGGAATTTGCTCTGAACGATGTGGGGGCATCTTGGCTAGTGCCAGGGTGCCTACACATTACGTTTCTTGGCACCCAACCTTCACCAAGTGAAGATTAGACATATAGGTGACTTATAACCCCTTCGCTGCCAGGCCTTTTCCCCCTCCTGTGCCAAGCCTTTTTTTGGCTATTTGGGGCAGTTCGCGCTTAGGCCCTCCTAACGTTTTGTTCACATAAGCTACCCACGCCAAATTTGCGTCCTTTTTTTCCAACATCGTAGGGATTCTAGAGGTACTCACATTTTGTGGGTTCCCCAGAAGGAGGCCAAGAAATTAGCCAAAATATAGTGAAAATTTAGTTTTTTTTTTTAAAAAATGGGAAAAAGGGGCTGCAGAAGAAGGCTTGTGGTTTTTTCCCTGAAAATGGCATCAACAAAGGGTTTGCCGTGCTAAAATCACCAGCTTCCCAGCTTTCAGGAACAGGCAGACTTGAATCAGAAAACCCAATTTTTCAACACAATTTTGGCATTTTACTGGTACATACCCCATTTTTATGATTTTTTGTGCTTTCAGCCTCCTTCCAGTCAGTGACAGAAATGGGCGTAAAACCAATGCTGCATCCCAGAAAGTAGACAAAATTCTGAATTCAGCAAGGGGTTAATTTGTGTAGATCCTACAAGGGTTTCCTACAGAAAATAACAACTGAAAACAAATATATTGAAATTGTGGTAAAAAAACAGCAATTTTTCTCCACGTTTTACTCTAACTTTTTCCTGCAATGTCAGATTTTTTAAAGCAATATACCGTTACGTCTGCTGGACTCTTCTGGTTGCAGGGATATATAGAGCTTGTAGATTCATCAAGAAACCTAGGTACCCAGAGCCAATAAATGAGCTGCACCCTGCAGTGGGTTTTCATTCTATACCGGGTATACAGCAATTCATTTGCTGAAATATAAAGAGTGAAAAATAGCTATCAAGAAAACCTTTGTATTTCCAAAATGGGCACAAGATAAGGTGTTGAGGAGCAGTGGTTATTTGCACATCTCTGAATTCTGGGGTGTCCATACTAGCATGTGAATTACAGGGCATTTCTCAAATGGACGTCTTTTTTACACACACGCTTATATTTGGAAGGAACAATTGTAGAGAAAGACAAGGGGCAATAATACTTGTTTTGCTATTCTATGTTTCCCCATGTCTCCCGATATAAATGATACCTCACTTGTGTGGGTAGGCCTAGCGCCCATGACAGGAAATGCCCTGCATCCCATTTTTTGACAGAAAACTTAGGTGTTTTTTGCAAAGTGCCTACCTGTAGATTTTGGCCTCTAGCTCAGCTGGCACCTAGGGAAACCTACCAAAACCTGTGCATTTTTTAAAAATAGAGACCTAGGGGAATCCAAGATGGGGTGACTTGTGGGGCTCTGACCAGGTTCTGTTACCCAGAATCTTTTGCAAACCTCAAAATTAGGCTAAAAAAACATTTCCTCACATTTCGGTGACAGAAAGTTCTGGAATCTGAGAGGAGCCACAAATTTCCTTCCACCCAGCGTTCCCCCAAGTCTCCCGATAAAAATGATACCTCACTTGTGTGGGTGGGCCAGGTGCCTGCAACAGAATAAGGCCACAAACTTGTAGAGATAGAGGGGATAGCACAGTGAGTTGATAAGGACATATTCATCTTTTATACATCTTTAGACTGACTCTGCTTTGGGGACCCACACAAGTGAGGTTTCATTTTACTTGGGAGACTGAGGGGAATGCTGGGGAGTAGGAATTTTTTGCGGGAGCGGTGATTGTACAAACAAAAGTCAGGAAAATATGCTTTTTTAAGCAAATTTTGAGGTTTGCATAGGAGTCTGGGTAAGAAACTGTTGGGGGATCCACTCAAGCCACACCTCCCTGGACTCCTTTGGGTGTCTACTTTAAAAAAAATGTCTGGGTTTGGTAGATTTCCCTAGATGAAGGCCGCACCAAGGACCAAAAACGTAGGTGCCCCCCCCCCCAAACACAGGTAGTTTTGTAATATCATTTTGATGTGGCCACATACGTCTGTGATGTGCCAAACACTAAAATTGTGAAAAGAAACACACTTAGGTTATGTGAAAAAGACCCCTCACCCACCAACCAATTTGGTGGCATGCTTCATCATCGGGGTCCCTCCCGAGGCACCTAGCGTGTCACAGGTGTGCTGCAACACCTGATAACAGCGGAGCAGGTTTTGTCATTTTTACCAAACATACTGGTTGGATTTGGCACGAGGGTGAGTGATGGTTCAGTGGATCAAATTTTATTAACAAGAGATTTCACAAAAATGAAATGCACTGTTAATAACTGAAAGGCCAAAAAACTGAATCAATGACTCACAGCTCGTGAGCTGTAAAGCCACGGCAAGGCACCAACCGCTTTACAGTCCATTCACACACCTTTCATACATGACATGCACAAGACCATTCACGCCGCCAGCCACGGGCCCAGCACATTACAACACTCATCGACAGACAGCGCCACTCAAGGACCCATCACTTACATACGCCCACATGCCTAATACAGCAATCACACCAGCTGATGGGAGTGTGTGGACTGGTGTTTGGCTGGCAGTTTGTTGCAGTAGCCAACAGCAAGTCAATATGTACACTATGTACACTCTCAGCCAAGTCCCACTCCACACACAATGGCATCACTTTTTTTTTTAAACAAAGAAACCCCTAACTAATTAGAAATAATTACAAAACTACAAACACAAAAGCTCTAACTAAGTATATGACAGAAAGGCTAACCATGAAACTGAACACATGAAAATACAAATCAGACATGAGTTTACACTCATGGTTGTTCCCAGTAATTCTTCTGGGTGTGGTAATTCTTAAAATAACCACCCACACACAGCCCAGGCTTTGAAGGACAATCTGGGCAGTACATTTGAGTCTCCCTCCAGATACCTCTTCGAAAACACACTCTATATTTCTTAGCTGGGAAGTCTTTTTTGGGTGTGGGAGGAATGTGCTCAGCAAAGTGACGATCTTTCTATCTAGCCACATCCTCCACCACTGCTTCTCTAGGAGCTCTGGCCTGTTCCACCACAATAAGGCTCACTATCACTGACTCCTGAAATTTCACAAATGTCATCTTTTACTCTGGAGTTGCTAAGTGGAAGAGGTGAATTGCTAACTTCTTATACCAAACGTAAGACTTACGAATAGCAGTATAAGGTTCCAACCTTTGATCAACTCTATCTACACCTCCAATGTGCTTATTATAATCTAAAATGCACACAGGTTTGCGCACTTCAGCAACCTGGCCCCAAACAGCCACGGGGGAAGTACTCTCATCATGGATGGTACTTAGCATGTAGACATCCCTCCGGTATGAAAACTTAAAAGTTCGCAAGGCACTGACTGTCCCCTCTGAAGTTTTTTTTTACAGACAAGCTCCCTTGGATAGCCTTTCCGGTTACAACGAATTGTGCCACAAGCAACAGTGTCCATTCTAAACAATTACTTGAACAACTGCACTCCAGTGTAAAAGTTATCTACATACAAATGGTGACCTTTGTTGAACAGTCGTCTACCAAGTTCCCACACATTTTTCTCAGTAACTCCAAAAGTGGGAGGACAATCAGGGGGGGTCAATACTGGAATCCCTACCAGTGTAGACACGTAAATTCTACACATATCCTGTACTACTTTCAGACAGCATATACAATTTAATTCCACATCGTGCCCTCTTGCTAGGAATGTACTGCCTAAAAACCAAACGACCCTTGAAGGGGACCAAAGACTCGTCCACAGCTATTTCTTTGCCTGGAACATAGACCTCTGAAACCCGATCTACAAAATGATCAAGGACAGGCCTAATCTTAAAAAGACGGCCAGAATCAGGGAGATCTTGTGGCAAGGCTAATGCATTGTCAATAAAATGCAGCATCCTAAGAAGAAGCAAATACCGATTACGACTCATTGTTGCAGGAAATATAACAGTTGCCATCAAGGGACTAGTAGACCAATAAGAAGCCAGTGACGGCTTCCTTATCAACCCCATCAAAAGAGTCAAACCTAAAAACCTTTTCATCTCCTCCACATTTGTGGGACTCCACTGGACAGCTCTAGAGTGTGGCCCAAGTCTAGCAGCCTTGTCCCTCAAATACTGCTCTGCATACAAATTAGTCTGCTCAACAATCTCTTCCAAAAACACATCATCCACAAATAACTCAAAGAAATTGACAGGCAAAAAGTTCTCAGTATTGACTCTACACCCCGGGAGACCAGTAAAGGCAGGCAACTCTGGCTGCTCCATGTTTGGGGCAACCCAGAGTTCAGGTCTTCTACTGGGAAACTTTTCAGCCCCAGGTTGCTGCACTAATGGCACATCAGTGTCCTCCTCTGAAACAGGCCCTTCATCTGCACTGAGTGTGGCTTCCTCATCAGAAGATTCCTCTCAGACGGAAACTTCACTTGCCAGAATCTCTCACTTCCTCCTCTGCCTCAGATGCCGAGTCCGTCTCATAATCATGATCACACAATGACTCAAAAAGCATACCAACCACCTGCTGAGCGGTCATCCTGCGGCTAGCCATGATCTTTCCTACGAAAATTAACTGGACAAATGCACCGCCAACAACCAGCACTGTGTAAGATAAGTTATAAAGTGTAGCTTTATTAGTAAGAGTTATAAACTCAAAAACTATACCACTCCCTTGCCTGAAAAATCTTGAATCACCAGCAGCTACTCTGCACAGACACAGCAATCACCAATGATATCCCACTAAAAAGAAAGAAAGAAAAGCAAATTAGAAATAAGACAACACAAATATCATTGTGCACAAATCTAAGGACAATTTCACACAAACCTGCATTTAGTACACCACCTACAAACATGTCATTCATGCATGGCAACAATACTCCTTTGGAGTAAATTGTTTTTACTTACCTAAAACATGCAAATGTGCAAACCACAGGCCAACCACCGCCAAAACCGCAAGGAGCCACAGCAAAGAAAGCAAAAGCTTTGAACTAGAACAAAAAGGAGGAAAGAAATGATCACACATGCAAATACTTTGTCAGTTGACAAACATCCCACCATCAAGCATTTAGAAATTGGTGCCTAAGTGGATTCTGCAATAGGGGCAGATAGGCCTACTAAAAGATAGGCCTATCTGCCCCAAGGAGGGCAGAAAATACCTTTAGTAGTGTGTCCCCAGGAGGAGCGACTATGCCCAAAGGCCCACCCCCAAACAAAAAACAAACCGCACACACACTATCCCTGGTGTCTAAGTGGCTTCTGCACCCCTTGGGGGCAGCAGATGGGCCTAAAATAAATAGGCCCATCTGCCCCCAAGGGGGCAGAAATGGCCAACAGTTCAATGCCCCCCTTGGGGGGGGTGCCCCTTGCCCAAGGGGACACCCCCCCCACATAAATAAACATATACAAAACATCCATGGCGTTCCTCCACTAACATCCACACACACACTATCCCTGGTGTCTAAGTTGCTTCTGCCGCCCTTGGAGGCAGATGGGCCTAAAATAAATAGGCCCATATGCCCCCAAGGGGGGCAGAAATGGCCACAGTTCAATGCCCCCCTTGGATGGGCGCCCCTTGCCCAAGGGCCCCCCCCCCCAACAAAAATAAACATGTTAAAAAATATCCCTGGCGTTCTAGTGGTTTCTGCCCCCCGGGGGCAGATCAGCCTAAAAATAATAGGCCGATCTGCCCCCAAGGGGTCAGAAATGACCACAAGAAACATACCCCCAAATGGGAGCGACCCTTGCCCAAAGGGGCCGCTCCCCAACGCAAAACATTGGAAATATAAAAAAAAAGAAATCCCTGGCATCTAGTGGATTCTGCCCCACTTGGGGGCAGTTCAGCCTAAAAATAATAGGCCGATCTGCCCCCAAGGGGGGCAGAAATGTCCACAAGAAACATGCCCCCAAATGGGAGCGACCCTTGCCCAAGGGGCCGCTCCCCAACGCAAAACATTACAAACATTAAAAAAAAAAAGAATCCCTGGTGTCTAGTGGATTCTGCTTCCCATGGGGGCAGATCGGCCTAAAAATATTAGGCTGATCTGCCGCCAAGGGGGGCAGAATGGCCACACAAACATGCCCCCCAAATGGGAGCGACCCTTGCCCAAGGGGCCGCTCCCTAACGTGAAAACATTTTACAACAAATAAATACAAAAAAATCCCTGGCGTCTAGTGGGCAATCCTGCTGCCCGATCGCAATACGATCGGGCAGCAGGAATACTCAAAGAGACACCGGGGGAAAGGAAAAGCCTTTCCTTTCCCCTGGTGCCTCTTTGTCCCAAAACCCCACCCGCCGGAGGAGAAACTCCCCTGTTCTCCTGTGATCGCACTGGAAGCAAATGGCTTCCAGTGCGACCGGCAGTGTGTAATGATGTCAGCGTGCGATAGCTTGCTGATGTCATTACTGGGGATGGAGGGGGTTGGGGGGGCGGGGGTACAAGGGGAAGGTCTTCCCCTTCCATCCCCACCTTGGGGGGGTGGGGGGGAAACCCCACGGAGGGAGCGCTAGCGCTCCCTCCGGGACGAGGACGTAATGGTTACGTCCTTGGCACAGGAGCACTGAACAGTCAGCGGTCGATATTTTGGCAGAAGGTGAAGAGGGAGATGCGGAGGAACTCTGATGAGCTCTTGCATTCGTTATCTGGGGAGATCCCCAAAGCAGAGACCCTAAATAGCCAGAAAAGGAGGTTTGGCTACCTAGGAAGGAGGATTGGCTACCAAGAGAGGTAAGAGCCTATCAGAAGGAGCCTGTGACATCACCTGCTGGCACTGGCCACTCAGAGCAGTCCAGTGTGCCACAAACACCTCTGAATCCAAGATAGCAGAGGTCTGGAACACACTGGAGGAGCTCTGGGCACCTCCCCTGGGAGGTGCAGGTCAGGGGAGTGGTCACTCCCCTTTCCTTTGTCCAGTTTCGCGCCAGAGCAGGGCTGGGGGATCCCTGAACCGGTGTAGACTGGCTTATGCAGAGATGGGCACGATCTGTGCCCATCAAAGCATTTCCAGAGGCTGGGGGAGGCTACTCCTCCCCAGCCCTTCACACCTATTTCCAAAGGGAGAGGGTGTAACACCCTCTCTCAGAGGAAATCCTTTGTTCTGCCCTCCCCTCCCCTCCTGGGCTGGGGCTGCTCAGACCCCAGGAGGGTAGAATCCTGTCTGAGGGGTTGGCAGCAGCTGCAGTGGAAACCTCGGAAAGGCAGTTTGGCAGCACCCGGATTCTGTGCTAGAGACCCGGGGGATCATGGAATTGTCCCCCCGATACCAGAATGGTATTGGGGTGACAATTCCATGATCTTAGACATGTTACATGGCCATGTTTGGAGTTACCATTGTGACGCTATACATAGGTAGTGACCTATATATAGTGCACATGTGTAATGATGTCCCTGCACTCACAAAGTCCGGGAAATTTGCCCTGGACGATGTGGGGGTACCTTGGCTAGTGCCAAAGTGCCCACACACTAAGTAACTTGGCACCCAACCTTCACCAAGTGAGGGTTAGACATATAGGTGACTTATAAGTTACTTATGTGCAGTGAAAAATGGCTGTGAAATAAGGTGGACGTTATTTCACTCAGGCTGCAGTGGCAGGCCTGTGTAAGAATTACCTGAGCTCCCTATGGGTGGCAAAAGAAATGCTGCAGCCCATAGGGTTCTCCTGGAACCCCAATATCCTGGGTACCTAAGTACCATATACAAGGGAATTATATGGGTGTACCAGTGTGCCAATGACAATTGGTAGGTTTAGTCACTAGCCTGCAGTGACAAATTTAGAAAGCAGAGCGAGCATAAACACTGAGGTTCTGGTTAGCAGAGCCTCAGTGATACAGTTAGGCACCACACAGGGAACACATACAGGGCACATACTATGGGCACTGGGGTCCTGCCTGGCAGGATCCCAGTGATACAAGGTCTAACACAAACATACATACAGTGAAAATGGGGGTAACATGCCAGGCAAGATGGTACTTTCCTACAAGGAGCTGTAGTGGTCCTTAAAGGTATGTCTTCAGGATATCTTGTGGCATGGTCCACTACCACCAAGATAAATCTATTGCCTGAAGCAGTAGGAGGGTCAAGGGGGGCAACTATGTCAACCCCTACCCTTTCAAAGGGCACCCCAACCACTGGTAGTGAATTTAGAGGGGCCTTTGGAGTGCCACCAGTCTTGCCACTGGCTTGGCAGGTCACACAAGACTTGCAAAAATATTTTCTGTCCTCTGACATATGAGGCCAGTGAAACAAGGGGACAAGTCTTTCCCAATTTTTCGTCTGGCCCAAATGCCCAGCCAAAGGAATGTCATGTGCTAGGGTGAGAAGAAATTCTCTGTACTGCAGGGAAATGACCAATCTCCTGGCAGCTCCAGGTTTTGGGTCCCTTGACTCTGTGTACAAGAGGTTGTCTTCCCAGTACACCCTATGACTGTCACTGACATCCCAATTTTGCTGCTTGACAGCTTGCTCTCTGAGACCTTCCAATGTGGGACAGGTTTGCTGTGCCACACTCCTCTTCCCTGGCAGGCCCCCCTCCACCCAAAAGCTCAGCAGTGTCTGCTGCCAGTTTCTCTGGTGTAGGTTCTGCACAGGGAGGAAATTCCTCTTCCTCAGAAGGGGAATCATCTGTAGAGGGAGGGATAGTGGGTATGGATTTACCCTTTTTACCCCTAGCTTTAGGGAGCACTTGGTCCATTGTTCCAGGATCCAAGTTACCCTGTCCCTTTTGCTTCTTGGCCTGAGACCTTGCCAAAGCAAAAATATGCCCAGGAATGCCCAGTATTGTTGCATGGGCCTCTAACTCCACTTCTGCCCAAGCTGGTGTCTCCAAATCATTTCCTAGTAGACAGTCTACAGGTAAATCTGTGGCTATCACAACTTTCTTTGGACCAGTAACCTCCCCCTCCCCCCCCCCCCAGTTGAGATTCACAACAGCGATGGGGTGGCTAAGAGTGTTATGAGCATCTGTCACTTGGTACTGCTGACCAAGTAGGTGTTGATCAGGGTAGACCAGTTTCTCTGTCACCATAGTTACGCTGGCTCCTGTGTCCCTGTAGGCCTCAACGTCAACACCATTGATTAGGGGAAGTTGCTTGTACTTACCCATATTAAGGGGACAAGCAACCATGGTGGCAAAATCAATGCCACCATCAGAGACTAAAACAGCCTCTGTGGTCTTCCTAACAAGACCAACCCCAACTACATTGCCAATAGTGAGCCCAGCTACACCCTTGGATTGGCTATTAGTAGTAGATTTCCCACCACCACTGCTATTACTAGGGGCACTAGAATTTGCAGCAGGGGCTGTGGTGGTGGGTGGTTTGGTGTTGAGGTACTGGGTTTTTCAGAACCGGTACTGATCCGGTAACCCAGTGGTGCCAGGATACACCCAAAGACCTCGGGTACTTTCCTGATTCAGACCACAGAAACTCAGAGTCTTCTAGGTGAAGTCAAAGATCGAATTTATTGGCTGCAGCCAAGTAACAAGCGTCCTAGAAGTACAACAGCACGGTTTGTATGTTCTCAGGAGACTGTGTTTCAATGCAAAGTCAGGTTTCCTTATATACAGTTTTTTAAGCTTCAGGCAAACATTCTTGACATTTTGGTTGGTCATTCACATGTTTTCACTACAAAGGAAAAAACAGTGTCATGATGAAACCTCATATTTCATGTCATCCAACCCATAATAAATTACCCGGCAAGGCCTAGTATTTTACATCAGATAAGTGTGGACCCCTAATAAAAACGGGCACCTCCCCCTCGTAAAGTAAGAAGAAGAAAAGAGCAGGTGCAGGTGTGAGCAAGTTAGGCAGGGTGTGTGAGCGATAATAAGGGTTTTATGGCCTGGTGTGCCTTGATGCTATCTGATTTGGCCACTGGGAGAGGGACTGACCAAACAGGTTTGGCCTGAGGCAATGGTTCCAGCTTGCCCAGGTCAGAGAACAGTCAATCAAGGTGTACGTGTCCTTGGAATCAAATCTGACTGTATTATAAGCCTTTGTGAGGGCAACTTTTAAAAATGGCTGCCGTATATAAAATGGGAGCCACGAGTGCAGGACGAAAATGGCGATTTCGAGGTGAAAACGCTGCTGGAATTGAGCGAAAATGCTCATGCTTAGTGTACTAGTCATTATCGGTCTTTTGATACTAAAATCGTACTGCTGTGGCAAAGTAAATTACATGGGTCCAGAATTTTTAGAACCACAGTGTTTTTCTTTGGGCAAGTGGAATCAATTGCCCAATGGCCTTTGACTTTTTGTTGATAATTAGAAGAGGATTTGGACCCACCACCTCCAGAGGATTTGTGTGGGCCTGATGAAGACTCAGAATGTTTACTTTTGTCCCCACCCTTCTCAGAAGACTTACCATCCTTCATCTTGCCATCCTTGTTGTAGGAGGCTGGCCTGGCTTGTAGTGGGTACCAGAGGTACTTAAACCTTGTGCCAGGTGTAATTATCCCTTATTAGTGTAGAAGAGGTGTTTCTAGCAGCTTAGGCTGATAGAAGGTAGCTATGGCAAAGCAGCTTAGGCTGAACTAGGAGACATGTAAAACTCCTACTATACCACTGGTGTCATATGCACAATATCATAAGAAAACACAATACACAGAAGTACTAAAAATAAAGGTACTTTATTTTTATTACAATATGCCAAAAGTATATCAGTGAGTACCCTCAGTATGAGGATACGTTTTATATACGCATGATATATGTACACAAACCAAAATTATGCTGGTAATAGTAAGAAAAGTAATGCAAACAGTGTAGAATTACAATAGGATGCAATAGGTGAACACAGGTCTAAGGGCAACACAAACCATATACTTCAAAAGTTAAATGCGAATCACGAATGGGCCCCAGACCTATGGGAACTTGTAGAGGGTCGCTGGGACTGTAAGAAAACAGTCAGGGTGTCCAAGATACCCCACCCCAAGACCCTGAAAAGTAGGAGTAAAGTACCCCTATTACCCCAATAGGACACAATAGTCGTGATAGGGGGATTCTGCAAGAACCACAAACACCAGCAAAGCACTGAATACGGATTCCTGGACCTGAGGACCTGCAAGGCAAGGGGACCAAGTCCAAGAGTCGCGATAGTGTCCAGGGGGGGGCAGGAGCCCAGGACACCCCGGATGAAGGTGCAAGAAGGCTGCCTCTGGGTGGAAGAAGCTGAATATTCTGCAGCAACAAAAAGAGCTAGGAACTTCTCCTTTGTATGGAAGATGTTACACGGCGTGCTGGATGTTGCAGAAGTGTTTCCATGCAGAAATACCGCAAACAAGCCTTGCTAGTTACAAGGGTTGCGGTAGAGGATTTTGGGTGCTGCTGGGGACCAGGAAGGACCAGGATGTCGCCCCTTGGAGGAGGAGACAGAGGGGGCACTCAGCAACTCAGAGAGCCCCCACAGAAGCAGGCAGCACCCACAGAAGTACCGAAGCAGGCACTTAGAAGCTTTGTGAACTGGAGCTGGCTCAGAGTCCCAACACGTCGAAGTCCAACTCAGAGGGTTGAGCACTGCAGGATGGAGTGCTGGGGACCCAGGCTAGGCTGTGCACGAAGGAATCCTTGGAGGAGTGCACAGAAGCCGGAGCAGCTGCAAATCACGCAGTACACGGGTTTGCAGTCTAGCGTGGGGAGTCAAGGACTTACCTCCACCAAACTTGGACTGAAGGATCACTGGACTGTGGGAGTCACTTGGATATAGCTGCTGTGTTCCAGGGACCATGCTCGTCGAGATGAGAGGGGACCCAGAGTACTGGTGATGCAGTTTTTTGGTGCCTGCGTTAGCAGGGGGAAGATTTGTCAACCCACAGGAGATTTTTTCTTGGCTTCCAGTGCAGGGTGAAGGCAGACAGCCCTCAGAGCATGCACCACCAGAAAACAGTTGAGAAAGCCGGCAGGATTAGGCGCTACAATGTTGCTGGTAGTTGTCTTGCTACTTTGTTGCGGTTTTGCAGGTGTCCTGGAGCAGTCAGCGGTCGATCCTTGGCAGAAGTCAAAGAGGGAAGTGCAGAGGAACTCTGGTGAGCTCTTGCATTCGTTATCTGAAGAATTCCCCAGAGGAGAGACCCTAAATAGCCAGAAAAGGAGGATTGGCTACCAGGAGAGGTAAGAACTTATCAGAGGGGGGTCTCTGACGTCACCTGCTGGCACTGGCCACTCAGAGCAGTCCAGTGTGCCCCCAACACCTCTGTTTCCAATGTGGCAGAGGTCTAGGACACACTGGAGGAGCTCTGGGCACCTCCCATGGGAGGTACTTGTCACTCCCCTTTCTTTTGTCCAGTTTCACGCCAGAGCAGGGCTGAGGGATCCCTGAACCGGTGTAGACTGGCTTATGCAGAGATGGGCACCATCTGTGCCCATCAAAGCATTTCCATAGGCTGGGGGAGACTACTCCTCCCCAGCCCTTCACACCTATTTCCAAAGGGAGAGGGTGTAACACCCTCTCTCAGAGGAAATCCTTTGTTCTGTCTTCCTGGGCTGGGGCTGCTCAGACCCCAGGAGGACAGAATCCTGGCTGAGGGGTTGGCAGCAGCAGCTGCAGTGGAAACCCCGGAAAGGCAGTTTGGCAGTACCTGGTTTCTGTGCTAGAGACCCGGGGGATCATGGAATTGTTCCCCCAATACCAGAATGGTATTGGGGTGACAATTCCACGATCTTAGACATGTTACATGGTCATGTTCAGAGTTACCATTATGACGCTATACATAGGTAGTGACCTATGTATAGTGCACATGTGTAATGGTGTCCCCGCACTCGCAAAGTCCGGGGAATTTGCCCTGAACGATGTGGGGGCACCTTGGCTAGTGCCAGGGTGCGCACACACTAAGTAACTTTGCACCTAACCTTCACCGAGTGAGGGTTGGACATATAGGTGACTTATAAGTTACTTAAGTGCAGTGTAAAATGGCTGTGAAATAACGTGGCCGTTAAATCACTCAGGCTGCAGTGGCAGGCCTGTGTAAGAATTGTCTGAGCTCCCTATGGGTGGCAAAAGAAATGCTGCAGGCCATAGGGATCTCCTGGAACCCCAATACCCTGGGTACCTAGGTACCATATACAAGGGAATTATAAGGCTGTTCCAGTGTGCCAATGAGAATTGGTAAAATTAGTCACTAGCCTGCAGTGACAATTTTGAAAGCAGAGAGAGCATAAAAACGGAGGTTCTGGTTAGCAGAGCCTTAGTGATACAGTTAGGCACTACACAGGGAACACATAAGGGCATACTTTATGAGCACTGGGGTACTGACAAGCAGGATCCCAGTGACACATAGACAAAAACAAACATACATACATTAAAAATGGGAGTAACATGCCAGGCAAGATGGTACTTTCCTACAACAAGTCACCCTGTATTTTACACTGGAGGGCTTCCAGTCTGAACAAACAGTTACGTTGGGTTTGAAATGGAAAATAGCAACAAAAAAAACTGCAATGCAGAGATAATCACAAAAGTAAAGTGATATTATGCATAATATACACCTGATGAAGCTCTTTCTGAGTTGTTCCTTAACTGCAGTGTTCTCAACAACTGATATATTGTGGTGGAAAGGTAAGTCTTTCAATGCTAGCATTGTAAAGTGCTATAGTGTCAGGCCTCTTTCAGACGCACTAGCAATAGTAATACTTTTTTACTCTAGTGTCCGTCTGACATGACTCAATCAAGTGGTTCCTTAGCAGAAACGTTCTGGACTATTGGCTAGCTCTTTAAAATAACTATAAAACAAATAAAAAGAACAACCTTTCAGTGCACAAAACACAATGTGCTACGGTATCTGGCCCCAGCCAGGCACACATTTACAGATAGCTTATAAAGTGCAGTGTGCAAGTCGCCCAATTGGAACTGGTTCTCCCAGGATACACCGTAACCAGATCATACAAGGAGTTCCTAAGCAGCATCTTCTGTTTTTTTTTTTATTTGCACCTTTCTCTACCCTCTGGAGATATTTTACCACCCCACAGTTCAGTTGAGGGGCATTTGGGTTAAAACAAGCTACCACTGCCTCTCTTCATGTTTTTCTTCCTCTGTTGTTACATTTCCAGCTTAGGAGTGCTTGATGGTCATCCAGGGTGGCTTTGTACAAACACAGTACATGGATAATGTCTTCGATCCCATGACCCCATAGCATGCAAATTTCCTGGCCTTCGAATCTTCTCCATTGGGGGAGGTACTTTACTGTACATAGGACCTCCAGCATATATTTTAGGAATGTTTGTTTTGTCCGATAGCTATAAGGTTCTCCTAGATAGCACTGGCGCTTAAACTTCATGTAGTTGTTAAGAGTTAGAAATTAAAAAGGGGGGCAGTCCATTGTACAATCTCACACAGAAATACGATTCACAATCAATGAGTACACTCTTCCGAAATGACAGTACCAGAGAGAGGATTGAAGGGGTTATCCAAAGTGATTGTTAGGAGCAAGAGCCCTTACCCACCATTAGGTGACATGCTTCATCATCAGGCTAGCTTCTCGTCAGGCCGGCGCTGCAATGCTTGAAGGCCCCACAAGAGGGCTCTTTGCCAGAGATTTTTTGAGAAAAGGTGCTAGAAAAGGAACCAGAGATGTAAAGTGTTTCCTGGTCTGAGATGGACGAGAGTCTGGAAAAGTGAAATTAAAATTGACTATAAGTCGCCAGAGTAGTAATGTTTACTCTAAGGTGATGGAACCTATGTCAAGGTTAAAAATAAGAAATGGGAAATGCTAGGTGTAGTGATATGGTTTGCCCTAGGTGAAAATATGTATGTTTGAACCCTAAACTATAATGGTGTTTTAAAGATATCTGTGTGTAGTAATGCCTACACTACAGTATATGGTTGAAATGTTTCATGCCTACCTAGTCAATAAGGGCCCATCGGCGATTTATCAGGACCTATAATTATGATGACAAAGTCCTCACTAAGAATAAGGGTGCTCTCAAATTTTGATGTATCTACAACCTATCTGCTCACGTAGGTCTCAATCTCATCCAGTAGTTGTGACCTGTAAAAAAATAAAATAAAATAAAAAGTATAAAGAAAAAACACATTGGTCAAGTGGACCGATTATGTGAAATCACAGGGTGTGTCAACATGTACACACTGGTGCTAAGTGTAAAGTGAGCCAAAACATGCCAAACTCATGCCTTCAACCCGGGGCGTGGACTGTGTAATACCATGCATAGCAACCTAGATAGAAGTCCTCGTAAGCCCACTTTCATCCTGCTGACTAGCACTAATTCATAGGCAAAGAGTAAGTTGGAAAGTTGAGTTCCTCCCAATTTTGGGGCATGACTGTTGACCTTGTTTAGAGTTGATAGAAGATCAGAGAGAAACTGATTGAAAAGGGTTGAACCAAGCACTTATCCTGTTTTACACCCTGCGTCGTTGTTAGAGCCCTAGACAGCAGCTGGAGCTGGTTTGAGTTGGCTTGTGATAACAAGGGTTTCATCCTCTTCAGCCAGGCTGTGCTAATCACAGTGATGCATCCGGCTGATTTCTTCACAGAGAACCCTTCTTATCATGTGCATTGAGTAGAATGTTGCTTTAAAAGATTAGGAAGTATGGTGGGCAGGGGCCGTACTATAGGAACTAGCGCAAGCCAGAATTGACCACTTCAACTGTACTACCTTGAGGAATC
This sequence comes from Pleurodeles waltl, assembly GCF_031143425.1. NCBI lineage: Eukaryota > Metazoa > Chordata > Amphibia > Caudata > Salamandridae > Pleurodeles > Pleurodeles waltl. The sequence goes on from NC_090440.1 coordinate 1,220,778,394, forward strand.
TCACCAATTACCCTCTTTGTAAAAATAACATGACAGGACCATTGTTTTACGACACAGACACCTTATCTTCCCAATTTACAACAGAAATGAGGCGGTAACAATGCATATGACAATGTAGCATGAAACCTTCCTCTCATTACAAAAGTACACGTTCAACATTCATGTCAGTGAGAAATTTTCTCCTTTTGTCATTTTCCTCGTGTTTTGGCAAATTGAAGGACATACACATGCTGTCACCACAGTAACAGACTAAAGGTAACTCATGGGTTGGGTAAAAGAATAAAGGAGCACTGCCATACATTTTCCAAGTAAGAATATTTTTTTTATTGTAGGAGACCAGCCCATTTTGCCTCAATTTGTAGAATTCTTCACACTTTTTTCCTGATGAAAAAGTAATCATTTTAAGCATGTCCATTGGTGATGTCCTTTCCTTGACTAAAATTCTAAACATGCAATAGCACGAGCAATGACCTTTAAAAAAAACAAAAAAAAACACACTTTGCAATGAATAATACATATATTTTTTTAGTAGTAGTATCTTCATTCTGCTTTTTAAAAAGCATATATACATATAAAATACAACCACATCTTCAATAAAATAATAAAAATTAGAAAATAAAAACCGTAATATTAACCATATCATAAAAAAATACACATTCCTTCAGTAATCTTAAAAGAAAGTACAGTCAAATACTAAAAAGGATTTTACAACACGTTTCATTCGTTACATAGGGCCTGGCCACTCTTTAAGTGCATCCACCTCAGCAACATGCTGGAATATAACTTATGTGGGTCGACAGAACTTACATCTGACTCCAGGCATTCATCAGAAAGCTAGATAAAGCAAAAATCAGCCATTCTCTAGTATCGCTTTTGAGAATTTGTATAGTAAACCTCAACTGTCTTGATGCTAATTCTTGGCAAATTAGTAATCGCCAAGACCTCCTAATATTGATATAATAAGGGCAAAAAATAGGAAACGCTCCTCAGTTTCCCGGGTATCTTGGCAAAGTGGGCATAAGGGGGATATATTTAACCCATTCCAACCATTACAAGCATTACTCATATTGCAAGTTATGTTTAAAAGCCAAGAACCTACATGTCATAACCCACATACTACCCTTATTCATCGATGAGTCACGCATGTGGCTCCAATATCTTTCCTTGAGGAGTACCAAAGAGTTTTTGTTAATGCTGTCAGGATTGATCCACAGATCACCCATCTCAAGAGTGGTTAACCATGTTTTCATGTGTTTCAACCGGGAGATGATATCTCTACGATTAAGCTCCAAGATTTCAGACAGAGATTCCCGTAACAGGAGTGATGATCTGTTATGCCATACGTGCAGCCAGTACACTAATGATCTAAATGCTGCATATGGGCAATACTTTGAAGGCCAAAATTCAGGCCCACATGGGGTTAAGGACGTATTCCGAGGTAGACCCATGACTGATCTCATTAAACTGTTCTCTGCTTTTTCCAGACCCCCCATATTAGATATCCCCATATCTCTGTACCATAAAGTGCGGCACTGGCCCTTTTGGCCCAATATATTTCAGTAATGGGATTAACTGGTCTGAACCTACAGGTTTTCCACATGCAGAGTCAGTGGTACCTCTACTTAACCACTTCACCAGTAGCAGTGTGCAACCTCTAATCCTTTGCCACCCAATAAAGAGTAACATAAGCTTAACAACGAACTCCAAACACAAACCATATTAATCCTGCCCAGTTGTGCCTTATGTATCAGCATTTAAGAACCTTGAAGGGCTTCTGTCAGCAGAGGGGAGAGGACTCGTGGGGCTATAAGGAACACCAGACGGGAGGATAAGGCTTATAATATCCATGAGCGCCATGACTTATTGGTCCTCATACCCCTGGCAGCGAGCCATCCAAATGGCCCCCAGCTCAATCTATCAGCGATCAGTGCAAGTGACACTCCCCATATGTTCCTGTGCCAACGGCTTCTACGAGTCATAATCTTGAGAAGCTAGTGGTCACTTTGTAGGAGGCTGGCCTGGTTTATAGTGGGTACCTTGGGTACTTACACCAGGTCCAGTTATCCCTTGTTAGTGAATGTAGTAGTTTTCTAGCAGCTTAGGCTGATAGAGGTAGCTATAGCAGAACAGCTTAGGCTGAACTAGGAGACATGCAAAGCTCATGCAATACCACTTATAGTTACACAGTACTTATGCACAAGTAAAGACAATACTCAGTGTTACCAAAAATAAAGGTATTTATTTGGGTGACATAGTAGCAAAAGTATCTGAGAGACAATACTCCTTCTGGAGGTAGGTATTATACACAATATATACACTAGACGCCAAAATTAGACAAGTAAATAGTCATAGAACAATGCAAACAGTAGGAAACCTATAGAATGCAATGGGAGAAAATCGGTCTAGGGGCAACACAAACCATATACTAAAAAAGTGGAATGTGAATCACGAATTCCCCCCTAGACAAGTGTAGTGTGTGCAGAATCTCTGGGAGAGTAATAATACAGTAAAGGTAAGTAAATTACCCCACAGCAGAGCCCTGAAAAGCAGGAGTAAAGTACTGCAAGTTTCCTTAGGACACACTACACCTCGTTTTGGGGATTTTCCAGCAGCCAACCTAGTCTGCAAAGAACAACTACTGAGTTATTGGACCTGAAGACCTGCAAAGGAAGGGGAACAAGTCCAGAAGTCGAAAAGTTGCAGGAAGGACAGGAGCCCCTGCCAACCGAGAAGAGGGTGCAAAAGAAGAGTCTCCTGTTAGTTGAAGACTGCAGAAATGCACCTTAGGAAGATGCCAGCGGGCTCCTGCATGATGCAAAAGATGTCCCACGGCGTGAAAATCATGGCAGATGAGATTTTGTGTTGGAAGGCACCAACAAGACTTGGCTCTGGCAAAAGTGTGTGTTTCATCAAAATGGCGCTGGATTGACCCAGGAGGGACCTGAGGGCCTCAACTCTGTGTGAGGAGGAAGACTGGGCACTCAGCACTTTAGAGAGCCCTCAGGATGCTAGCCAGGACCCACAGAAACCATAGGATCCAGGTTCAAAGGAGGTGCAAAACATGGTTGATGCAGCACAACAAAAGAAGGTCCCACGCCACCGGAGAACAACTCAGCGAGTTGAGCGCCGCAGGGTGGAGTGCTGGGGCCCTGGGCCAGGCTGTGCACGAAGGAATTTTGCAATGAGTGCACAGAGGCCTTAGGAGAAGAAGACACGAAACACAGGGGTACTGTCGTTCTCGGGGAAGGCAAGAAGTCACTCCCCTTTCCTTTGTCCAATTTCCCGCCAGAGCAGGGGAGATAGGATGCCTGAACCGGTGTAGACTGGTTTATGCAAGGAGGGCACCATCTGTACCCCTCCCCAGCCTGTAACACATATTTCCAAAGGGAGAGGGTATAATACCCTGCTCTCAGAGGAAATGCATTGTTCTGCCTTCCTGGGACTGGGCTGCCCGGACCCCAGGAGGGCAGAACCCTGTCTGTGAGGTGGCAGCAGCTGTAACTGTAGTGCAAGCCTCAGGGAGCTGGTTTGGCAGTACTGGGGGTCCATGGTGGAGCCCCAAGGATGCATGGAATTGGCTACCCAATACCAGATTTGGCATGGGGGACAATTCCATGATCTTAGACATGGTACATGCCCATATTTGGAGTTACCATTGTGAAGCTACGTATAGGTATTGACCTATATGTAGTGCAAGCGTGTAATGGCTTTCCCACACTCACAATGTCTGGGGAACTGGCCCTGAACTATGTGGGGGCACCTTTCTTAGTGCAAGGGTGCCCTCACACCTAGTAACTTTGCACCTAACCTTCAGCAAGTGAAGGTTAGACATACAGGTGACGTATAAGTTACTTAAGTGCAGTGTGCGCACTATTTCACTGAGGCTGCAGTGGCAGTCCTGTGTAAGGGTTTGTCTGAGCTCCATATGGGTGGCAAAAGAAATGCTGCAGCCCATATGGATCTCCTAGGACCCCAATGCCCTGGGTACCTAGGTACCATATACTAGGGACTTATAAGGGTGATTCAGTGTGCCATTTGAAATTGGTAAATGGAGTCACTGGCCTACAGTGACAAATTTAAAAGCAGAGAGAGCATAAGCACTTAGGTTCTTGTTAGCAGAGCCTCAGTGACACGGTTGGGCACTACACAGGCATACACATTAGGCCACAAACTATGAGCACTGGAGTCCTGGCTAGCAGGATCCCAGTGAGACAGGCAAAACACACTGACACACACTCACAAACAGGCCAAAAGTGGGGATAACTATGCTAGAAAGTGGCTACTTTCCTACACACTTCTATCCACAGATCCGCAATGTGCCTTTGGCACACCACTCTGTGCTCCTCAGCATGCAATGCTGCACACTGAACCGCAGCTAGCCACCTCCTCCTGCCATTGACTGTGAGAGAGACCCTACGGTGATTTCCAGTGATTGGAAATGTCTGCAGGCTATCCTCAATGCTAAGTCCACATATCTAATACCAACTTTTATCTCAAGTTTCTGGGCATGTAACCCAAGGAGGCAGACCTCAACTGTGTGTAGCCGGCTATGGCCCTACGTACATTCCAGGTCTGCTGTGACATGATACCAGCAACAGCTGATTATTGCACAGCCCCACACCATGTAGAGAAAGTCTGCATCGGTAAGGGCACAACTGGGAAAACTCAAGTCCCTAGTGTGTAACATGACATTCAAGTTATGTGGCTTTAGGTATGTACAGTGAAAGTAGTTGAATTTAATGTACTTGAATCTCGTGTTACGTGTGAGAGTGTAGATGCGGTCCAAGGTCTGACCCCATTTTTTCCTATTGAAGAATCGGTCAATATGCTCCTCCCACTTGGCATTCAAAGCTGGCAGGTCATCTACTTTCATGGACAGTACAGTTTTATACAACCAAGAAGCCAGGTGCCATCCCCTGCCAGGGGTAAGCAAGGTCTGCAGGAGATCGTGCACTGGAGGTTCTGGTTGCAGAGCTGTCTAATTGCTCCGGTCAGCGCCCCGTCTTTCAAGAACTTAGAACCTGGCAGATCATCTTCATCCATCAGCTGCTCAAACATGTAAACAGAACCCTCAGAGTTATAGTTCCATAACGTCTCCGCTCCTGCTTCTGTCCAAGGTGCCAGCTGATGGGCAATTAAGTAGCTCCCTCCTATGAGCAGCATACCCACCAATGGCATAGCGGGGGCATTTGAAGAGGCCATCCCCATGCAGGTGCATGCCACCCTCCATCCCCAAAGCGCCGTATGGATTAGCCGTGCCCAATGCAGAAGGGTAAACTTAAGTCCCATCAACGTAGCTCAGAGCCCGTGCTCCCCTATTTCTGCCAATTTGAGCCCCGCCAGCCATTGCGTGACCCACTGCAGCTGTGCGGCCAGGTTATACAATTCATAGTCTGGGACGCTCAGGCTGCATGCAGTCGTGGGTCTCTGAAGTATATGTAGTTACACCATAGCTTGCTGTCCAACCCAGATCAGCTGTTTAAGCAAAGTGTTTAGGGAGCTAAGCCATGCCACAGGTATCCAGATAGGGAGATTTGTGAAGTAACAAGGACTGGGCAAAATCACCATTTTGGTCAGTGCTATTCGAGCCATAACTGGAAGCTGCTGCAATCTCCAAAAGGCCACACATCCCTCATACGCCCCCAAGATTGCCCTCTCAGACATTGTCAGAGTGATATACTCTAATCCCCAGTCGCGACTCGCTGTACTCGCATGGGGCGGGCAAGGGGTAGAATATAATTTTTTTAAAAACAACAACAAAAAACGTACCTGATCCGCACCTTTTTCTAACGTTTCTGCAGGCACAGGCTCCCAGCCTGCCCTGAGGCCAATCCTGACGCTGCTCAGAGCAGCGTCAGGGTTGGCTGGGAGCGCCCAGCTAGAGTGCTCCCAGGCAGACTGGGAGCCTTTGCCTGCTCTTTCCAGCCCGAGAGAGCCTATTGCGCATGTGTGTTTGGCCGGCCTGAGATGGATGGCCAAACATACATGTGCAATGAGGGGAGTGCACAGTGCACTCCCCTCATCCTCACCATCCCTAATGTTTTGCCCCTTCAACAAACGAAACAATAATAAACATGGTTTATTATCGTTTAGTTTGTTAAAGGATTTGCAGCTGCTGCTGCTGGTGGGAGGGTCGACGCTCCTCCACATTAACGGAGGAGCCACTGCTGCCAAATTCTTGAGAACTCTAAAGTTCCATTACAAACCAAGGCTCTTACTGGCTCCGAAGGGCCTGTGTGCTCTGGGGAGACCAGGAAGGTGCAGGATTTTCACCAATTCGTATTAAGGCCAGAAAACTGTCTAAAGTGGTCAAGTAGTGTTACACTTCATGCAATACCAATTACAACATGTCATTTGCTCATAATGAGCAGATTTGCTTACCATTTCATGCAAAGGGATACCCCTGTCCCGGCACCTCCAGTTTCAGGGGACAAGCAAACAGCTCACCTGCTAGAGTGAAGAGCATAGGAGAGAGGGGGCATCTCTGCCTCATGCCTGACTGATCTCAAAAGCGTTGTATACGCACACAGCCGTACTCACCCGCCACATACAATAGAGCCACCCACATGCTCCAACCCCCTCCCAGAGACATCCTGTTTATGACCTCCCGTAGATATGCATTTTCAATATACTTGTGGTTGGTCTGCAGTGACCCTGCCTGCTGCAGACCTGCTGGGGCTCTTTGGCTTTGGGTGTCACTTGTAGTATTGCCCATTTAAGATGACATGGTATTGCTGCTTTGAAAAGGTATTTCTTTGCTGTTCTTCTTTCTGTATGCAGCCATAACTCTTGGAACATTGTGACCTGTGACGTTCTTGCACAGTGTAGAGAAGGGGGTTTGAGCCTAATCTGTGTCGGACACAGGGAACTTCTCCTACTTCCTTCTGCAGCTGCTGCTCTGTGCCTATGGATAGGGCTTTATAAATGCAGCTGAACCATGCTTTGCACTTGTTCACCAAACCGTTGCTGCAATCCAGGAACAACAGTGCCTCCCCACTCCGAGCTTGAAATGGGGGTTGTGATGGATGCTGAAAGAAGACTGAAGGCTTTGGAGTAGATTTCATTTTTCATTACAATTAGCTACAGAGATAAAACTGAATTTTCTCATGCACCCCTTACCCCCGTCGCTTGCAGCCTACTTGAGAAAATGTATTTTTATTGGTGAGTCCCAATTCAGAGTGGGGCACTTATCTTCGGGGGGCAGAGGTGCAGATAACCAGGGTTCCCTCTGTGCCTCCCACCGCAGGGTCATTGGCATGTCTATGCCCTGCTGTTCCAGTGTTTTTTTTTCCTTATTTAGAGAGGGTGTGGTTTGCTGAGGTTCAATATTTCTAAAAGTCAGTGCTAAGTAAGATTAAACAAAACTCTGCAGTATGTGTGTGGGGGTTTCCAGTTACGCAAGATTATCCCGTTTTCTTCCTTTGTACACTGGGATTTGAAGTCCTGTTGATCCTATAACCAAATCAGGACCAAAAGTCCCTGATTGCAAAGAAAAACCTGGACTGAAGGCTCTACTCAAGCATGGACTTGGAAAATTTGAGAGCTCCTTTTAACCTAGTGAATCTAGCAGAGCTTCTGGTCTGTTTCTTGGCTTGGGTGTTGGTTGTACTCACTAGCACAGAAAGAGGTTGTGGGGTCCTAACCGTGGCTGCTACTCTGCCTCTGTGCCTTCCCTCCATCTACTGAGCCTTGCACTAGCTGATATGCAGAGTCTTGATCCCAGTCTGAGTGGCCAGGGTTGGTACTGTGTAGCTGCATTAATGCATAACCTGCACAATGAACTCAGAGAACTGTGATGTGATATGTGCAGGATAGGATGTTGAATGGATGAATGAATCAGTGAACCCAATCAAAACATACCTTTAAGGCAGAGGTCTTCAAACTGGGGGGTGGGCCCCTCTAGGGGGGCCTCAGGTGATCCCAGGGGGGGACGCCAGGTTCCGGCCAAAAGAAGCATTACACAGATACCAGTGTTTTTTTTAAAGCAGAAAAATGTTATTGCACTTTTAAAAATGTAACAGTACTTAACTGCAATGTTTAAATACATCTGGACATATTTAAACATTGCCATATTTATAAAATAATTGTGAAACATTCTGAGGTTGGACCCAATGAGTTTTATTTTTCAACTGGGGGGAGCGTAGCATTAAAACGTTTAGAGACCACTGCTTTAAGGTGATGAATATGTTATCTTGCTCATGCATAGTGCAGTGACATAATAGCTGTCAAACGGTGGACCTAAATATTTATTTGGGAACGCTTTAGTGGTAATATGTTTAGTAATGTTAATCTAAATGTTTAAGTGTACAAGGCTTGGTGCCTACAGTCAACCTAAGCATGTATGTAAAACCGGGGGAAAAATCCTAAAGATTTGTTTCATGCTTTAAAAAAACGTATTTTAAAAGCAAATTACAAATTTGTTTACTCTATACCACTAAAAGGAATGTCTTTGATGCACTTAAGGGCTGTTGTCTGGCCACGGCAGGGCAGAGCCTGGAAACCCACTATGTCTTATATGTAATTGCTTCTCTCTTCATGTTGTAGATATGACTGTCCCTTACCTAAACACACTCTTTGTGTGCAATCCTTTTTTGTCTCTTCTACAGACAGCTTTTAGCTTTGTTTGCAAAAGACCTCTTTTGGACCATTCCAAAACTTGCAGTGAGCTTAGAACCTGTCAATTGCTTACAATTAGTTTGCTTCATTGTCACTTATATGCTTGCTTGCTTATTCGATTAATTGCTTTCCTCTTTTGTTGGTTCCTCCCCTGGAGATAGCTGCTTTACCATCACTTTGATTAAATGACTTGTATCCTTCCACTGCTCACATTTAGGATGTAACTTTTTTCATTTTCCTTAAGCACACTATGAGAATACATGTGTTTTGTTGCTCTCTTGCGTGCTTCTTTCCCTTCCCCAATTACCTATTCCCTCGATTGCTTCCCCTTTAACCAACTCCCACCTCCCCACCCATTTCACTTCTTCCTTGCTCCCCTTTCCCTTGTGTTCCTTGAAATAGATGCTTTATATTGACTGTTTTGGAGGGCCCGGAGCAAATGCCATTTGTTGCCGGGCAACTGGGCTTTTCAAGTAGCCCTTTTGCATGCCACTGCTGCTCTCTCGCCCCCTCACCTACTCCTCTGTTGCTCTACTCACCACCCACTCCTCCGTTGCTCCCCCAACCCTCACTGTCATTTAAAACAAATTACAGTTGCATTTTATGGAGAGCCTTTTGCTAACCGAAGTATGAGTTTATGCAAATATACATATTTTTAATTTACTGATCTAAGTGGTGTCCACTATCTAGGATAGGTAAATAAAAATGCCCTCTGCATTTTTCCTTAGGTGCTTGCCTGTGTATTTCATCACACATGCGCACAACTTCAGAATCATGTGGCTCCATCATGGTGCCTGTTTTCTTATTTTTGGCTGCAAAATGTCTGCAAAAAGCATTGGCAAAACCATTGGGTAAGAGACAAGACATATTGGCTTTGCCAATGCTTGTCATAACTGATAGTTGTCCCCTGCCACTTTACTAGGAGGAATTGCGCCCATGCCCATTCTTTCTACACAGTAAGAAGCACCCTGAGCTGGTGACCGTAGAGGTGCAACAACCACATGCAAGAAGTATTTGGACTTTTAGCCGCACACTCCTCAGAAGGTACTACTAATCTACAGGGAGACTGTGCCTTTCTCTTCCAAGTCCCCTTTGGATGGGCATGCCAGTGTCTCTGGACACTTTAAATTGCCTTCATATGTTGTTCTACGTTACGTTAGATCGAAATGTTCTCTTGTATTGCTATGTTGTTTCATGGCACTTTTTGCAGTCCTGAGCACAATTGGAGGGACAGGGTGGATGAGTAAGAGTAGTGATGCATCTATAAGTTAAGCTATGAAAAAGTATAAGAAGTATTATGTGTTAAATCCAAAAAGTGCCCAAAGCGCAGCATCTGTCCTGTTATTTACTTAGTGCTTCAGAGCAATATTTAGCCTGTCAATAAGCATGCTTCCAATTCTTCCATTATGGAAACTGGAGTACTGAGATGATATGCAATTAGATCATTCACCCTGTCGCAGTGGGGGAAACCAGGATTAAAATTCAGGTCTACTGAATACAAAGTTACCATTATACCACATCTAGGTAGGAACACAATTGCATTTCTAGGAAGTAGTATTTTCATGTTTCTCTTATTAAAACCTTTAATTGGAACTCAGTGGCTGTGCAGTCATGTAATGTGTTGTTTCAACAGTATAATAATGCAGAGGCCAAACCAAGGCACCCGGTTTCAGTTGGTGGAGGGCAGGGGTGGTTCCTGCGTTTGAGTGTTGGGGTGTTGCCCCACTCTTATTTTGGCCCCCTTGACCCCTGTTTTATGTGCATATATCAATAAACATGTATTTACAAAAAACTTTGCATCTGCATTCACTTTCCCGCTGCAGTCAGCCTTCAGCTATGTGCGTCAGCTGCTGTGAAGACAGTGAGTGTGATTTAATGTTGATAGACATGACAGACTAGAGCGATTGAGCGAGGCCCAAAGTGCGCATGTCAGGTTGGTCTGCTATCTTTATCCAGCCAGCCAGACATACGCACTAGAAGCCTCTCGTCACCTGCACATTAGGGACTGGGGGTTGATCAAAGCTGCAACCCCTGGTCTCCCAATGCGCGGTGAGTTTGCCTGCTCAAGCCAATTCTGGTGCTACTCTTATGCTGTGCAATAGCAAGGGAGCAGAATCTTGATGGGCGCCCAGACGTGTTGCTAGGCCTCGTTTAGGCCTCTGGTGTAGAGAGCATGGCACCACAGGTGTGGGAGGCTCTGCACATAGTCATGACCAATCACTGTAATGACTTATTGTGAAGCCATGCAGCGACTGGTAATTTCTGCTGTTGCTGGGAAGGACTGCTCAGCCAGTGTCTCTCCCCACCTCTTTGTGAGTCAAATGTTACAAGCGTGCGAGAGAGAGACTGAGCTGGCCACAGACACCTTGTGACCTTTGCTTTGGCCAGGCTCAAGTCAAGTCCCATTTCTGTCCTGACCCCACCCCTTCTGAGCCTTGTTGTGTGACTGTGCCACGAAAGTGCAGAGCCTATCTATATAGCGACCCCATATGGAGTGGAGTCCATCTGGTCTGTGAGTCATTCAGATGTGCTGGTTACAGACTCTGATTATATGAATATATATATTGTGACTGTGAAAAACAGTGTTTGCGTTACTGTTTGTTTCCTGCTGTAAGGTCTCATATTCAATGTGTGAGCAGTGTGCAGGCCAGGGTGTCCCATGAAATTAAATCAAATGTTAGTCATAAAGGGTGGGTGTCAATCATGTTTCCAGACCATTTGCTTCTGAATCATGCTGCTGTCCATTCCGTGGCAGCCATTTCAATTTCAAGCGCGATGGGGGGCCTCCACTGATGAGGTCAGCGTGCAGTCGCTTGCTGACGTCATCAGATGTTACTGTGGGCTGGGGGTGGAAGGGGAAGCAATTCCCCTTCCAGTCCTACCCGTGAGAGGTCCTCAGGGAAGCTAGCGCTTCCCCCAAGAGCCTGGTGCAGGACATAACAGTTACGTCCTGGGTACCTAAGCATTGCTGCCCAGGGCACAACCATTACGTCCCAGGCACCCAACAGGATAAAGTTCCTATATTCTATTTTTGGACACAATTGACTCTACGAAAAAGCAATCGTAACATATGGAGTGCAGGCATGAAATGAAAACAAGCATGCTTGAAATGCGTGTAGCCACGTGGACATTATGTAAAAAGCAGGCAAAACATAAAAAAGTACCACAAAAGCGAATGAAAACATGACTTGGTCCTTTTGACACTGATAAGAGCAAACATTGGAGGAACAAGCATTGGCAAATGCCGGAAATAGTGCTATAGCCAATAGAAACAGAGGCAACGTAAGTGGCAAGCACAGAAACCAATGGAAAGCAAGGGGGGGTGAGATGCAAGCTCCTTTTAAGATTTATATTAATTACAATAGATTTCACAAGCACAGTGCAAGCACTGTGCAGGCAAAACCTGAAAAGGACACTTTCTGACCCAAAAACTACCTTTCTGCCAAATTTGTTTTAATTTCGAAATCATGTCTAAAACTTCCTATGGAAATTGCTTGGAAAAATTTAATTTTGGGACCCCCCTTCTGTTAGTTGGCCACTGCTAGACGTAGTTGTGTGTTAGGAGCGCTAACTATAACTTGCACCCTACCGTCCCACAGTGCACTGCTTATGACCTCACATATGACATCACTCATGACATGTTCTGTGACATCATTTATGACGTCACTGATGACATCTCAAATGACATCACTAATGACATCATCTAAGTGCGTTAGTTTGTTTCATAGATTACATAGGAGCAGGTGTATACATTTAATGCATACGCCCAATCATGTTAGAAATGTTCTTTATAACAGTCTGTGAATATGCTTCAAGTTTATTTTCTTGGCACTCGCGCCACTTTTCTTGATTCACATCAATACAGCCGTCTTCTGTATCCGTACACTGTAACAGCCAAGCCAAGGCCAACATGTGTTTAGTTTATTGGGTAACCCACTGACTTCATCAGGGCTGAAAACAATGTATATACATAAACTTATTGTACTAAAATTCAAGTGCCACAACATACAAAAGCTGCATTACTGTGGCTTCCCTATCACCGTTGTCGATGCAGGTGGAAATCAAATTAGCTAATAAAACACATTCTGTTTACACGTGTCCGTGTCCATGCGAACGTGTATACTGAAAAGCAACATTATTCCTATAGCAGTGTTATCATTTTAATATAGATATTTTAACATCAATAAATGTGACATGTAGAGTATGCAAAACAAGTATTGTAGAAACCACATCTTATATTACTATGTAATAATCATTAAACTTTAGAAAATCCAATATATATATATATATATATATATATATAGGAGGCTGTCCTGGCTTATAGTGGGTACCAATGGTACTTGCACCTTCTGCCAGGCCTAGGTATCCCTTATTAGTAGAGTAGTAGTGTTCTAGCAGCTTAGGCTGATAGAGGTAGCTATAGCAGAGCAGCCAAGGCTGAAATAGGAGAAATGCAAAGCTCATGCAATACCACTAATATCATATAGGTACTATATAATAAGAAAGACAATACTCCGTGTTACTACAAATAAAGGTACTTTATTTTAGTGACAATGTGCCAAAAATATCTCAGAGGATATACTCCCTTAGGAGGTAAGTAAAGTACATAAAATATACACAACAAACCAAATCAGGTAAGTAAAACAGTCAGAAAGTAGTGCAAACACTGTAGAATACAATTGGATGAAATAGGCCTAGGGGCAACATAAACCATATACTAAGAAAGTGGAATGCGAACCACAAATGTTCCCCTAGGCTAGTGTAGTGTGTAAAGGGTTGCTGGGAGTGTAAGAAAACACTAAGGGTGTCAAAGATACCCCACCCCAAGACCCTGGAAAGTAGGAGTAAAGTACTACTATTTCCCCAGAAACACACTAAAACCGTGATAAAGGATTTTGCAAAGACCACAACAGACTGCAAAGCATTGAAGACAGATTCCTGGACCGGAGGGCCTGCAAAGGAAGGGGACCAAGTCCAAGAGTCGCGAAAGTGTCCGGTGGGGGGGCAGGAGCCCACTAATTCCCAGATGAATGTGCAAAATGGCTGCAGATGGAAGAAGCTGAAGATTCTGCAACAACAAAAGGAGGTAGGAGCTGCTTCTTCGTGCACATGTCCCATGGCATGCTGGAGGATACAGAGTTGTTTCCTTGGCAAAATACCGCAAACAAGCCTTGCTAGCTCCAAGAGTCGCGGTTGGAGGAAAAGGGTGCTGCCCGGGCCCAGGAAGGACCAGGATGTCGCCACTTGGGAGAGGAGACAGAGGGGGCCCTCAGCAACGTAGAGAGCCCACACACAAGAAGGTAGCACCCGCAGAAGTACTTGAACACGGGTCCAAGAAGTCTGAACAGGGCGGTCGTCTCAACACTGCAAAAGGAGGTCCTACAACACCGGAGATCAACTCAGGGAGCTGAGCGTCTCAGGACAGAGTGCTGGGGACCTCGGCTCGGCTGTGCATGCAGGATTTCTTGGAAATGTGGACAGAAGCCCTTGTAGCTGCAGAACACGTGGTGCACAGGATTACTGTCTGGAGAGGGGAGGCAAGGACTTACCTCCTCCAAATTTGGACAGTTGGACCACTGGACAGTCTGGGTCACTTGGGTCCACCAACTGTGTTACAGGGGCCACACTCGTCAGGATGAGAGGGGTCCCAGAGTACTGATGAAGCAGGAGGAAGCTTCCATTGACCCACTGGAGATTTCTTCATGGCTTCCTGTGCAGGGTGAAGACAGGCAGCCCCCAGAGCATGCACCACCAGGAAACAGTTGAGAAAGCCGGCAGGATTAGGCGCTACAATGTTACTGGTAGTCTTCTTGCTACTTTGTTGCAGTTTTGCGGGCGTCCTGGAGCAGTCAGCAGTTGATCCTTGGCAGAAGTCGGAGAGAGGTGCAGTGGAACTCTGGTGAATTCTTGCAAGTCGTTATCTGAGGAAAAGCCCACTGGAGAGATGCTAAATAGCCCTCAGAGGAGGATTGGCCACCTATTCAGGTAAGCATCTATCAGGAGGGGTCTCTGACGTCACCTGCTGGCACTGGCCACTCAGAGGCCTCCAGAGTGCCCCCACACCTCTGAAAGCAAGATGGCAGAGGTCATAGACACTTTGGAGGAGCTCTGGTCACCACCCCTGGGGTGGCGATGGACAGGGGAGTGGTCACTCACCTTTCCTTTGTCCAGTTTCGCACCAGAGCAGGGACTGGGGATTCCCTAAACCGAACCCTGTCTGTGGGGTCGCAGCAGCTGTAGCTGCAGAGAAAACCCCAGAGAGCTGGTTTGGCAGTACTGGGGGTCCATAGTGGAGCCCCCAGTATGCATGGAATTGGCTCACCAATACCAGATATGGAATGGGGGACAATTCCATTATCTTAGACATGTTACATGGCCATATTCGGAGTTACCATTGTGAAGCTAAATATAGGTATTGACCTATATGTTGTGCACGCATGTAATGGTGTCCACGTACTCACAAAGTCCTGGGAAATGGCCCTGAACTATGTGGGGGCACCTTTACTAGTGCAAGGGTGCCCTCACACTTAGTAACTTCGCACCTAACCTTCAGCAAGTGATGGTTAGACATATAGGTGACTTATAAGTTACTTGAGTGCAGTGTAAAATGGCTGTAAAATAGTGTGTGCGTTATTTCACTCAGGCTGCAATGGCAGTCCTGTGTAAAGGTTTGTCTGAGGTCCCTATGGGTGGCAAAAGAAATGATGCAGCCCATATGGATCTCCAGGAACCCCAATACCCTGGGTACCTAGGTACCATATACTAGGGCATTATAAGGGTGTTCCAGTATGCTAATTGAAATTGGTAAAAGTGGTCACTAGCCTATAATGACAAATTTAAAGGCAGAGAGAGCATAAACACTGAGGTTCTGGTTAGCAGAGCCTCAGTGACAGTTAGTCACTGCACAGGTATACACATTCAGGCCACAAACTATGAGCACTGGGGTCCTGGCTAGCAGGATCCCAGTGAGACAGGCAAAAACAAACTGACACACATGTGAAAATGGGGGTAACATGCCAGACAAGATGGTACTTTCCTACACAATATATATCAAGAATGCATTAATTAGTTCATGCACATACATGTGGAATCCACTGACCAATAGTTAAACCCTAGTGCTGACGTTATTCTCGTGCTCACCAAGTAACCCTCAATGACCTCTAAAAATGCCAATTTGGTGAAATACCTTCTTATGCACAAATCCAAAGACACTTCTACTGTTATCTCCAAGCTCCAAATCCATTCTTAATACTACCAAAACATAATGAAAATAATTCATTGAACAACATCAAAAGCATACCCAACGTGTGTTTACTGGACTCAAATGCATGAGTTGACCAGAAAATATGTTTACTTACCAGAAAAAGTTATCTCCTTCAATATTCTGTCATACGAAAGTGCAATTGCCTCATCAACCCCTCGTATTGGGGACCCATATATGTAAATATAATCGTGCAAAATTCCAATTATAGTGGGGAGGCGCCCCTCTCTTTTCTGTAGGAACAGCAACATCAAATATGGCAAGTATGCATCAGTTTGCTAATTTGTATTTGATTTTAGACTACCATACTATCTTATTAAATCATATGTTAATGCCTGTATCTTTAAATAGCCATGAAGTGCTACAGTGAGATTCAGAAATATGTAAAACCTTCGTGTGAGGCAAGTATAGCCCTGTGTAAATTTGTTCACTGTGAGCCAAAAACAATTTCTGTCACCCAAAAACCTACCGGAAAGTTATATTCAAAACCACATACTGAATTCTCTCCCAAAATCACCCACCATTAAGATTCTACATACAGGCAGGTAGCTACTATATCACTTTTCTACCGGTCAGTCAACACAGAGCAGCCCCACCCTGGACACACCGGACTCCCTCTCCCGTGTTGCAGCTACACCGCAGCCAGCCTTTCGTCCCCAAACCAGTGCCCCAGGGCACAAACCCAAGACAAGGAAGGTCCTGGTGCAACTGTGAGTGGGTACACTGTGCCAGGGGCACAAGCCCTGGAGGCCAGGGTAGTGGGAGGTGCTCTGTGGTCCAGGGGACGGGGCAGCCACAACAACAGACTGGTCAGGCTGCCCTCTCTCAAGTCCTATGCGCATACCACCAAACCCAGGACATGGTGGGCTACATCCTCACAACTCTGCAGGAGAACTAAAGGCTGCAGAGGGAACACCATTAGGAAGCCATGCAGCAGTGGCAGGCACTCAATGCCACCATGGCCTCCATTACAGGGGTGCTGAAGGAACTGACCAGCATCCTGCGTCCTCCACCCACTCCATTAGTCACATCCCAACAGAGCCCTCCACTTTAAGGGCAGCTAGTGGAATGGAGGCCCTGTCAGAGGACCCGCAGACCCCTCCCCCTGTAGCTGAGGAACCCCCATGCAAGTAAGGATTTCATACCAGACATCCTGCAGGAACTGATGCCAAGACCAAGACCACCACCAGGAAGTGACCTTCTCCTGAACATTCTCCTTTGTGTGCCACTGACACACTCTGTTGACTGTCTATTGTCATCTCTCTGTTTTCCCATGGCACCCTATACTGGACCTGTACTACCCACAGCTGGGCTGACTAAATGGATGATTTCACCCACCATGATCCCACTTTTCCCCCTTGCACGTGTCAGTCACAAATAAACACTATTGAGCACAGCTACTGTCTGTGTTTAATTGTAAGATGTACCATATACTCTGGCATTTCATGTTTAACTGTCAACCCATTGTCCTGCAAAAGTTTGTGAGAGTGACAGAAGGGGAGAAAAATGCAGCAAGGATGATAGTGGAGCAGGCAGAGGCTGGGGTCAAGGAAGGCAACACGTGATGCAGGAACCAGAGTGCTCCACACAAATGCTCTGCAAGTTGAACAGGTCAGGGACAACAATCACTATAGGAGTCAAGTATGACAACACAACTCACATGCACTACAATCACAAAGTTCCCAGGGTGAGATGGCAGTTGTCAGATCTAACCATTTGCCCGTGTCAGACCCACATTCACCATTCCCATTGGCCCTTCGGTCACAGCAGGCAAAGCCAAACTTAAGGCATGTTCAACAGTCAGAAACAGTAATGTTGCAGTGCCTCCCAGTGTGGACTCTGAGGATAGGTAGAAATACTGTTGACACAACAATGTTTAGCACACATATTGCAGTTGATATGGCAGGGAACAATGGGGAATGCACAAACATGTCACAAGTGAAGCAACACAACAGCAGGGTGAGATTTGCACTGAAATGTGCACAGTAACAACTCCACTGATTGGCAAATGTGACGCCCCAAACCACCCACAGGCAAAGTTGCTCCCAATACCACCAGTGCTAACAGACACCAGGAAGATCAATGTTACAAGGCAGCCAGGAGTGCAGGTCACATACCATACATCTGACACATACATGTAGCTCAGTTCAAGTATTGTCAAATCAACTCTGCTCTGGGGTCAGCTGCCTCCTCATCATCTTCCTCCTCATCACTCCCTGTGTCCTCTTCATCAGCCACTGGTCCAGCGGCCACCTCCTCTGCTTCCAGCAATGGGATGTGACATATCAGGGTCAGATTGTGTAGCAGGCAGCAACGATATGGCACGCTTTCAGTGGTTTGTAGAGTAGGGCACCTCCAGAGATGTGTAGACCCGGAATCTGGCCTTCATTACGCCAAAGGTTCTTTCACTCACATGCCTTGTCCTACCATGGGCCTCATTGAAACGGTTTTCAGCATCTGAAGTCGGATGGCTCACAGGTGTCAGTAGCCAGGGAGGGTTGGGATAGCTAGAGTCACCTGTGTGCCCAGAGGTAGGACTACTGCCAAGACTGGGAGGTTTATAGGACAGGGTGTGAAGAGAGTTGAATATACAGGGGCACACATACGAATCAATACATACTGATGAGCCAGGCCCAATACCTCAATAGTGGTTCCTTCAGGTGTGGGAATTTGCTGTTCCACAGAATGAAGAAGTGATGCACAGAACCAGGTGGCCTACCCTGAGGTGGATTGGTGCTTTAGGGCAGCACAACAGCCACAAAGGGGTAAGTACACACTCTCACCTTGTTATTGTGTTGCTTAGGTGGGTCTGGGTTGAGTACTAGTGGGAGGCTGTAGCGTAGGTACTAGGAAGATGCCTGTCCACTATGGGTATCCACTATGGGTATCAGCCACCCTGGCAGGATTGGTATCACAGATGTGTGCTCATACCATGCAGACAGTGGCTTATGAGGGCAGTTACTTCCAATGTGTAATTTGTGTGGTCCTCCTCCACCAAGTGTGGAAACCCATTTCCTGCCAACGTCATCAGTACACCTGAGGTGTCAGGGCATTGTCATTTGTATTTGGCTACCACTGTGACAAAGGAAATAAGTGAGTCCTCAATCTGCTGCCATGTACTGTATGTGTAGTGAGGCAGAGTGGGCCACGATGTCACTGTGATAATTGTCAATGGGTTAGAAGGCATGCTACCTACCCATGCAGGATTGAGTTGTTTCTGGAGTACAGGAATTGTTTCCCTAAATGGCCAAGTAAAGTTGCAAAGTAAGGGGTAAGTGTGACTAGTATGTCTCACATCAGGTACATGGGTGCAATTGTACCACCATCAGCAATTCACATCAGCATTGCCTTAGTCCCCCCTCCCCACCCCCCCATGGTGACCCACTGTTTTAGCATGTATAGGTGAGGGCATGGCGTGCCATGGTAGCAGATAATGGTGTTGTTACTCTGTGTGACTGTTGTGCTGGCATTGACCCATTGCACCCTGTCTCTCTCTCACCCTCCCTCCTTGTCCTCCTCAATCTTTGTGTACATCAGCATCATCTGGTGAATGAGAAGGGGCACCGGTGAGTGGGGAAGCTGCAGTCCACGGGACCCAGGAGGCTGATTCCAATGGGGCCGAGGGGACCACCCCAGTAAGATCCTTATCTGCCACCCCCTTTTCCAGCACTGCCCTCCCTGTAACTCCCCACCCAGTTGGCTTTGTCCGTTCACCAAGGACGGTGGGCATCTCCTTCACCACAGGCACCTCTGCTCCTGCCCCAGTCAGCTCTGCTGCCCTCAGTGAGGAGGCTATTGACCTCCTGAGGTCCATCTCTGTTGGACAGTCAACCATTGTGAATGCCATCCAGGGACTGGCATCACAGATGCAGCAGACCAATGTGTTCCTGGAAGGCATTCACGGTGCCCTGGCTGGCCTGTAGAGATGGTTTCAGGCTCTGGTCTCCTCATTGATGGCAGCCAGTGTCCCTTCTTCTTCCTTCCCCCCTCCAGCTACCTGTTCCCATTCCCACATCCCTCTCCCCTCACCCATCCAAGGCACACTTTCTGACCTACATGCATCCACATCAACAGACATGGTACACATGGAGAAACATAAGCACCACAGAGGACACCACTGCCGTACACACACACACACAACATTCAGATGCCGACATGACAACATGCACTTCCTACACCGACTCCCCCACCACCTCCTCCCTCATAGGCACTACACCACTCACACCTGCAGTCACCACCTCATCAGTACCAGATCCTGCCACAGTTGCCCTCACTGCCACCGTCGCCACAATATCAGACCAGCATACATGCACCCCATGTACCACATGCGCACTCAGCATGACTGTCAACACCCCCACATGCAGCACACCCACCCTACCTACACACACCACCACAATATTCACTCACACACTCCGTGCCATTTCCCTGCATCTTCTCCCCCCTCCTCCCAATACATCTAAATGCCCACACTCACCCACCAAACAGTCACACAGCACCCTCATGGCATCCAAGCACGCACCTGCACCCAAATCACCTCCAAGTACACCTCTCAACCACTCCCTCTAACTCCACTCCCATACCTTTCTGCCATGACTGTCCCTGTCCTCCCAAGAAACATTTCCTCTGTGAATTTTCCCTGTTCTCTATCAGTGAAGTAGTCCCTGCCTCACCAAGTCCCCTGGTACCCTCCCCACCTAAAATTTCCACCCCCATCAAGTCCACTCTCACCCCTCCAAAACCCAAACCTAGGCTCACTCCCCCAAAATCTAAGGCAAAGACCAACCCCCACCCAAACTGAAGGACCCCCTCTCCAAATCCACACCCAAGGACTCCTCTCCAAACATAAGGACCCCCCTCCAAACCCAAACCCTCAGACCTCCCCCTCACCGCTGAGGTGCCTGCATGCCCCATTGATGCCTCTGACCAGTGGAGACCAGCAGTTTTCATTCAGGAGTCAAGTTAGGGGCTCATTCTGTGCCCAGTGTGCTAGGGGCACTACGGACATTTTGGACTGGCCCTTGGGCCTCTTTGTACATAGTTATTTATTCCAGGTTTTACTTTATTAATATATCTGCACCACTGCACCTTTGGTGTCGATGATAGCAACCTTGTTGTGGCTTTCCTTCCACACGTATGTTTTGCAAATATGCTATTTGGCGTGTGTGAGTGTGTGTGTTGGTGTTTGTGGGTGTGGCGTGCCGTGTGTGTGTGTATTAATGTCCTTCCCTCCAGTGTGTTCTAGGCGGGTGCACTTACGGTTGGTGTCTTTGTCGCTGGTCCTGGAGTACAATGGGCAGCAGGAGCATTGGGAAGACTTGCAATTTGCGTGCCATTGCGCCTGCGGATGTGCCTATGTTCCTGAAGGTGAGTGTTCCCTTTTCAGTGATTCATTTCAGCCAGGCTTTTCATGGTGGTGCGTCCGCCCCGGAAGGCGTGTGCAGCTGCATAATAGGGTTGTGGGAAACAGCCTCACCACCGCCCTGGATATGCCTACTGCCAGCCACAGCAGACCGTCTGACTTGGCTGTGTTCTATTGGTTCCATCCCCGTGTTCATAAGATGGCAGTCCGCTCCGCCGGGGCTGCGGCAGTGCGACTGCCACCTCCAACTTAGTGTTTGCTCTTGCTTTGCGGGAGCTTTGAAATTGCTCCTGCCAAATGAGAGTAAATACAGGTTTCCCTTCCTGCACCAGTGGGGGCAGGGTAACTGCTACCTCCGTACAATGCTGGAGCCAGCCCTGGGGAATAGGGTCCCCAGGGATGGATGTTTGTATATACGTGTGTGTGTGTGTGTGTATATATGTATGTATATATATATATATATCTCAAACCCGTTAAAAAAAAAAATCCTGCAAATTCGTAGGAAAACTTATAACGTCAATTTAAAAAACGTCACTTTCACACATACTTCCCTCATAAATGAGTATAACATTAGAAGCCTGACAGTAAGTATAAACAAGCCCAAGAGAAAATCACCCATTTCTACAGCCATCACACATATAACTCACTTAGATGATGAAAACAAGCATTATATGCAACATTGAGCAAAAACATACACTGTACAGGTAGCATAAATCAGATTAACAATCGACCACAGATATAAGAGAAACACTCATTGACTGCTGTGTTCAATATCTATATAATTGTTGACAGAAAGCCAACATAGCAAATGCCGGTTTAAAACGAAATAGCCTACTACATGCACCTTTCATGTATATGAATCCCATGACACTCAGTGAACCTATATTGAGAAATAAACTTAATACGAGTAGAGTAATGGGTACTGCAAACAGAGAAAGCTTACTCTATACCACACTGTTTTGACTGAGTGAAACTCAAATGAGAAATAAACCACAGGATATTAAAAATAATGTACTAAAAACAGTGTACACTCTTTGCAACAGTTGTCAAAAAAGAGACTAGATGCTAAAAAAAAAAAAATGCATGTCTGGAAAGTGCTTAAGATGGTTCTAACTCAAGCCTTCATACTGTGGTGAACACTTTACAGATTACGATCTTCTAAAGCAAACCAAACACATGTACATAGGTTAGTACCTGGTGCACACTCTTTTCTATGTTAAGCTGACACGAATCTCTCTAATAACTCAAGGCTGCTTACAGAAGTTAGTTTCTGCTACGTAGAATATTTCTCTTGTTGAAAGTTTTTTATGCAGAACCCAAAAAGTTGTGTGGAGCATAATGAATACTGGTCAACTGTCGCTTGCACACAGAGTTGCTCTTTAATGCAAACATTTATAACATGTTCAGTACCTCTACACAGTTATGGTGCATTAGGAGCACACTTAAATACATTAGTTGCACTCAAACTGTGAAAAAGTACATAGAAAAGTAAAATGCTGACTACCCGCCACCATGTAAACTATAAAAGAAACTTGCACACTCATTGGATGATTTCATCAGTGATGTAATCAATTATGTAATTTGAGATGTCATAGAATGTCATGACTATAACTGCTGAATGTCTGTGGTTTATTTTTAGTTCGAAACGTTAATGATGTCACTGAGAAATTGACCTAACTATAATCTTACTTTAACCTTTGTTTTTTTCAGTGAATATGTGTGTGTATGTCTATATATATATAGAGAGAGAGAGAGAGAGAGAGAGAGAGAGAGAGAGAGAGAGAGAGAGAGAGAGAGAGAGAGAGAGAGAGAGAGAGAGAGATATATAAACTTTGAACCTTTCTAAACAGGTAGTGAATTAAACATTACTGTTGTCTGTGGAAGGGGTCAAGGTCTTCGGAGTGTCTTAGTCACTACTGTTCTCCTTCACACCACCCTCTTCTGAATTTCCTTTGTTAGATATGTACGCTGTTTTTCCTCCTATTTTTCTGAAACACTCAATCGATGTATCTTATACCTCACCGCTTTCCTCCTCAGACTCTTTTCACTCTGTCACGCATGTACCTCCTACGCAATGCACCCACTCAACTGTACACAGTGCATTTTTTTGAACATTTCCTCTGTCACTATTTTGACAGCCCTGTACATCCTTAGTACACGTTTGCATTGAATCAGAATTACAATTGCCACACCTGGCCAGTGCTCTTTGTACTCTGCAGAAAGGCCATGTATTTGATCAACATGTATTCCGAACCCTTTCATGACCCACTGGTAAGCACTGTCAGGAATTCACATTCCAGTCAGCTTGAACTCCACAGCTGTCAATTGTGGTCACCCACAATCTGAACTCACTCAACTACATAAGAGCAAATCTTTTCACACTAATTTACATAAATGAGTAATATGTCTCATGAAAGGCACCATCCCCGAAAAAGCTAAAAACTGTTATGGAATGCAAGAATAATTAAACATGAAATATCATACTTTTGCTGGCCGCAAGCATGGCCTTTGGTAGTACAGAGTGGCCATTCTTCTTTGCAGTCCTAACTAGATTGGGCTTCACCCCCAGTTTTGCACATGGGTCCAGTTGCTATATTGCAACCCAGGGGCAAGGGTCAGAGTCAGTGGGGCGGTCTCGCACTCCTTCACTCTTCACAGAGGTATGAGATAGGGCTGCACACTGTCCCCATTATTGTTTGCATGGATACGACAAGACCCCCTCATTTGGGGGATCCGAAAAGGGGGCAGCTAGGAAACATTGATCTCTCTGTATGCAGATGGCATTCTTTTACATGTCGCAAAGCCCCATCTCTCCATAGATAGAATATTACAAATCCTGCATATCTTTGGCAATTATTTGGGGTACCAAATAAACTGGAACAAATCTCGGGCCTTCCTGCTAACAGAGGGCAAACAAATTTTGTCGACCCGCTGTGCAAGTCCATTGACCACAGACAGGTTTACGTACCTGGACATATATATCACAAGGAACCTGGAAGCGTTCCGTCAGAAGAACCTCCTCCCACAACTAGATCGCCTCCGTGATAATGTATCACACTGGCGAAGGCTTCCGATTTCTTTCATGGGCAGAGCTGTCCTATGTAAAATGATGACCCTCTCCGGCTCTTGTATGTCCTCCAAAACACCCCATATCAGGTGCCCACAGATTTCTTCACCAAAATCAACTGTGAACTGCGTAGCTGTAGGAAAGTAGCATCTTGCCTGGCATGTTACCCCCATATTTCACTGCATATATGTTGTTTTAGTGTATGTGTCACTGGGACCCTGCCAGCCAGGGCCCCAGTGCTCATAAGTGTGCCCTGTATGTGTTCCCTGTGTGATGACTAACTGTCTCACTGAGGCTCTGCTAACCAGAACCTCAGTGGTTATGCTCTCTCTGCTTTCTCAATTGTCACTAACAGGCTAGTGACCAATTTCACCAATTCACATTGGCATACTGGAACACCCTTATAATTCCCTAGTATATAGTACTGAGGTACCCAGGGTATTGGGGTCCCAGGAGATCCCTATGGGCTGCAGCATTTCTTTTGCCACCCATAGGGAGCTCTGACAATTCTTACACAGGCCTGCCACTGCAGCCTGAGTGAAATAATGTCCACGTTATTTCACAGCCATTTACCACTGCACTTAAGTAACTTATAAGTCACCTATATGTCTAACCTTCACCTGGTAAAGGTTGGGTGCTAAGTTACTTAGTGTGTGGGCACCCTGGCACTAGCCAAGTTGCCCCCACATCGTTCAGGGCAAATTCCCCGGACTTTGTGAGTGAGGGGACACCATTTCACGCGTGCACTATACATTGGTCACTACCTATGTATAGCGTCACAATGGTAACTCCGAACATGGCCATGTAACATGTCTAAGATCATGGAATTGTCACTCCAATGCCATTCTGGCATTGGGGAGACAACTCCATGATCCCCCGAGTCTCTAGCACAGACCTGGGTACTGCCAAACTGCCTTTCCCAGGGTTTCACTGCAGCTGCTGCTGCTTACAACCCCTCAGACAGGTTTCTGCCCTCCTCGGGTCCAGCCAGGTTTGGCCCAGGAAGGCAGAACAAAGGACTTCCTCAGAGAGAGGGTGTTACACCCGCTCCCTTTGGAAAAAGGTGTCAGGGCTGGGGAGGAGTAGCCTCCCCCAGCCTCTGGAAATGCTTTGATGGGCACAGATGGTGGCCATCTCTGCATAAGCCAGTCTACACCGGTTCAGGGATCCCCCAGCCCTGCTTTGGCGCAAAACTGGACAAAGGAAAGGGGAGTGACCACTCCCCTGACCTGCACCTCCCAGGGGAGGTGCCCAGAGCTCCTCCAGTGTGCTCCAGACCTCTGCCATCTTGGAAACAGAGGTGTTTCTAGCACACTGGCCAGTGCCATCAGGTGACGTCAGAGACTCCTTCTGATAGGCTCTTACCTTTCTTACTAGCCTATCCTCCTTCCTTGGTAGCCAAACCTCCTTTTCTGGCTATTTAGGGTCTCTGCTTTGGGGAATTCTTCAGATACCGAATGCAAGAGCTCACCAGAGTTCCTCTGCATCTCCCTCTTCACCTTCTGCCAAAGGATCGACCGCTGACTGCTCAGGACGCCTGCAAAACCTCGACAAAGTAGCAAAGATGACTACAGCAACCTTGTATCGCTTCATCCTGCCGGCTTTCTCGACTGTTTCCTGGTGGTGCATGCTCTGGGGGTAGCCTGCCTCCTCTCTGCACCAGGAGCTCTGAAGAAATCTCCAGTGGGTCGACGGAATCATCCCCCTGCAAACACAGGCAACAAAAGACTGCATCACTGGTCCTCTGGGTCCCCTCTCAGCACGACGAGCGTGGTCCCTGGAACTCAGCAACTCTGTCCAAGTGACTCTCACAGTCCAGTGACTCTTCAGTCCAAGTTTGGTGGCGGTAAGTCCTTGCCTCCCCACGCTAGACTGCATTGTTGGGTACCGCGTGATTTGCAGCTGCTCCGGCTCCTGTGCACTCTTCCAGGATTTCCTTCATGCACAGCCAAGCCTGGGTCCCCGACACTCTAACCTGCAGTGCACACCCTTCTGAGTTGTCCTCCGGCGTTGCGGAGGACAACCCTTTTCTGACTTCGGGTGGACTCCGGCTCACTCCTCTTCTAAGTGCCTGATCTGATACTTCTGTGGGTGCTGCCTGCTTCTGTGAGGGCTCCCTGACTTGCTGGGCGCCCCCTCTATCTCCTCATCCAAGTGTCGACATTCTGGTCCCTCCTGGGCCACAGCAGCATCTAAAAACCCTAACCGCAAACCCTTGCAGCTAGCAAGGCTTGTTTGCGGTCTTCTGCTTGGGAACACCTCTGCAAGCTTCTTCACGATGTGGGACATCCATCCTCCAATGGGGAAGTTCCTAGTCCTCTTTGTTCTTGTAAAACACCAAGCTTCTTCCATCCGGTGGCAGCTTCCTTGGACCCTCAGCTGGCATTTCTTGGGCATCTGCCCACTCTCGACACTGTCGCGACTCTTGGACTTGGTCCCCTTCTCTTACAGGTCCGGAAATCCACTGTTGTTGCTTTGCTGGTGTTGGTTTTCCTTGCAGAATCCCCCTATCACGTCTTCTGTGTTCTCTGGGGGCTGTAGGTGCACTTTACACCTACCTTACAGGGTCTTGGGGTGGGCTATTTTTCTAACCCTCACTGTTTTCTTACAGCCCCAGCGACCCTCTACAAGCTCACATAGGTTTGGGGTCCATTCGTGGTTCGCATTCCACTTTTGGAGTATATGGTTTGTGTTGCCCCTATACCTATGTGCTCCTATTGCAATCTATTGTAACTTTACACTGCTTGCATTACCTCCTTTTGCTATTACTGCATATTTTTGGTATTGTGTACATATATCTTGTGTATATTTGACATCCTCATACTGAGGGTACTCACTGAGATACTTTTGGCATATTGTCATGAAAATAAAATACCTTTATTTTTAGTATATCTGTGTATTGTGCTTTCTTATGATATTGTGCATATGACACCAGTGGTATAGTAGGAGCTTTACATGTCTCCTAGTTCAGCCTAAGCTGCTCTGCTATAGCTACCTTCTATCAGCCTAAGGTGCTAGAAACACCTCTTCTACACTAATAAGGGATAACTGGACCTGGTACAGAGTGTAAGTACCCCTTGGTACCCACTACAAGCCAGGCCAGCCTCCTACAGTAGCCTTCTAGGGGACGGTGGCAGCTCACGCATTACCCTTAGTAAGCTACAGATAGGAGCCTTCGAAGTGGGCCTGGCAGTCCTGGATATACGGGTTATAGTCCTGGGCAACCCATCTGGTCTCTGTAAATGACTATTTGCGGATGTCAGAAAACCAGCTTACAGAATAGATAGAGCAGTATTGGTAGAACGCGGGTATCCTGCAATCCTATATACTAGGAAACGAGAGGCCGGTCTCCCGCCACACACACAAGCTGCGGTATGAGCATGGAGAGAGGCAAAATTCCTGGGGTGGGAGGGCAAACTGACAATCGCAACCCCACTCTTGAAGTGAGCTGAGTAAACTGGTTGGCTTTAATGGATGAGGACTCATTGGTATAGACATCCTGGGTGATATATGGAGGAATGGAAAGCTACTGTCCCTTGTAGAGCTGAACAATGAGCTCCCAATGGAAGATACAGATATCTACAGTTAGGGCATGCACTCAGAAGGCACATACCGGAGGGTGAATCATTATTAGAATCGTCCCCCCTTAGAGGACAGGTTATTACCAGAACCTCTCCCAGGCAAGGCAGTGTCCATGATCTATAAAAAGATACTAATAATACCCTGGATCACTGGCTCACTCTCCAGGAGGCAGAGGCTTGGGAAGGAGATATAGGCTTTATAGAAGACAACTGGCAGGAAGCCCTGGAGAACCCTCAAGAGGTGTCAATCCGAGCCAGGTTCCGCCTGATACAGCTTAGACTCTTACATAGGTCATACTACTCCAAATCCCTTTTACATCGCATGGGCGGAAGTAGCTCTAATCTTTGTAACAGAGGATGTGGCGGAGTGGGGACCTTCTTCCACACTCTTTGGAGTTTGCCCAATAATTCAACACTTCTGGTCACAAGTGGTAAATGTGATGACGAAAGTGACTGGCCTAATGGTTCAGATAGATGCTATATGGCTCATCTTATATATAAAGGGGAAAGGAAATTTGGCCCCAACACCAACAAATATGGTTGAAGCTGGCAGCGGGTGTGGCCAAAAGAGACATAGCCAAGACATGGGGAGCAAGTGGGCCTTTGCCTGTCCTAGATTGGAAACACAACATAGACTGGTACCAAATAGCTGAATGGGAGATATACAAGGGCAGGGGCAGCCACTTTAAATATGATAAAATGTGGTCCCAGTGGAATAACTATAGATACCTATGAACCTTCACACGAAATGGGGCAAGGGCACAGATTACGACTGAGCAATGGTCAGTAACCTGCATTATGTTTGATGTATGATCAATACTATGATGAATGTTGAACTGTTAAAACACTCTCTCCTGCTGATATGCTACATAGATACATTGTACCTTTTCTCCCTCAGATGCAAATTGAAATCCACATATTGATAATGACTAATTTTCTTTACTGAGTGGGAAGAGTATGGCACCAGCTGTTGCTGGTGGTGGGGGTCAAGAACATTTACAGTCTGGGCACCGACCCGGCGTAGCCCCTTTAGTGATGCCAGTACCCGCTGGCAACACCCCAAGCCATTAGTACATGAGCCCTGTGCATGTCTGCCACTTATCTTAACTGCAGCAAAACTAACTCGCCTCAACCTGACAACAGCAAACCCACAGTAAAGCAGCCACTAAACACTCTTAACAAGGACCACGCTACTCCCAAGTACCATATAAATAATGGGGATGGGTGTGCAGGATACGAGGGTCCTAGCTAGCTTCTCAAAGGGCCACTTACTGGCTCCTTTCTGTGTCCAATACCAATACCTGAAGTGCTGGACTGCACCACCTGTCCAAAGCACACCGGTGGGAAATGTTCTTCGTACTACTGTCCATTCTCATAACACATACAGTCCCCTCCCACCCCGGGCCACCATTCTAGGTGATTGAGCTAACAATAGATGTCCTTTGGGGAAAGCAAAAATCAATTGAAATGTAAACCTACACAGTGCTTCAGCCAGGAAGGTGGTGTCAACTCTGTACAAATCACTGGTAGAAGAGACTTAACTTGATTTCACCACTCTATGAAAATGTGTTCCCAAGGTGCTGGTTGGAGCTTGAGAGTATACACTATATACGTTTTTACTAGGTTACATTCCTAGGGTATATAGAAATATTGCATTAAGAGTCCAGTAGTTCGAAGTTCTTCAAAGGACATACTTTATTTCCTATAGAGTTAATGGAATGTATAACCTGTAGACGACCAAGTGCTCTAGATGTAGAGTAAGACTATTGGTGCAGACTACTATTGTATGCTGGGGAGTTGCCCACAAATAGCAAACTTCTGGACAGCAGTAACAAATAAGTTGGAAGAAACCACAGGCATGACACAACTGTTCAAAACTGAAATATATTTTCTGGATTGATATCCCAAACAGTAAAAATAAACTCAGCACCACATGTTAGGCCTAGGATTAGTTAGAGGTAACCTCATCATATCTTTTCTTTGGAAGGCCCCGCCTCCTACCTTAGAAAAATGGAGAGCAGAAGGAATAAGATGGGCAAAGATTGAGACAGAAGCACTATACCACGATATAATGAAAGATATTGTGAATGATGAAGTGGTGCAGTCACTTGAAATGTTGCTCCTCTATTTTGAGTGTGGCGAAGGTAACCTGACAGGTGTCATATAGAGAGCTAACCCACGCTAGAGACAAACCTCTCAGGTGAAAAATAAGAAACAGAATAGATATTAGCGTATGTAATGAGATCGATCCTACAGCTAAAACACAAGGCTGGAATGTTTTAAATTCACATTACTTGTTTCTTGCCTTATGTTAACTCTAATTATATTCTAAAATAGTTCTGTGCTACCCTATAATTTAACCTTTGTTTATCCGCTGGATTTTATTGTGTTCTAAACCAATATATATTCTTGAATATGTATATGAGAGTTCAAATGCAAAGAATGGAAAATATAACTGACAATCGCAGATAGATTTTGTATGATTGTAAAAACTTAAACACTGTCTCAGTATGTGTAACTTCTGAACTAATTTGACATAATACGAGTGATTCTTCTTGAAAGTTCAAAAAATGGTTTAAGAAAGGTACTGTCCACTGCATGGGGGAGGAGGTAAGCGCAGATTTTCAAAGGCACATAAATGCGCTTTAAAAAAAATAGCTGATCTATTGACTTTGCCGATGCTTGTTTTGCTTATATATTTGTTCTATTATAATGGTTGCATACTGGGGGTTTATTGGGTACTGTTTTAATCTCTAACAGTGTGTTTTCTCCTCTTGCAGCATTTCTTGTTGTTTGTGGAGCGTTGGTAAATGGGCCGTATGCCCTCATAACGACTGCTGTTTCCGCTGATCTAGTAAGATTCCACTCAAATTATTGTATTTCAGTCCTCCTTTTTAGAATATTCTTCAATAAATTAGAAAGAAATTAGATCAGTGTGCTTTTACTGATTTGTGGACTATTAATATCCGATCTCTCTTTATAGTAAAATAATAATGTAACATGGAAATTATTCTTTTTTTTGTCAGTGGTTTGCTGGATAAATGAAGTTGTTGACTAATGATTTTTTTAAATGACAGCAATCACAAAACACTTATAACGTTGTAACATATACATTTCATAGTAAGGCACACACACATATATATATATATATATATATATATATCTACATATATATATATATATATATATATATATACATATCTATATATTCACTGAAAAAAACAAAGCTTAAAGTAACACTATAGTTAAGTGAAAAGTTCAGTAACAACCTAACACGTTAAACTCTAGAAATTCACCAGTTATAGTTATCATAAGTAACTATGACTCAGGCCATAATGTAACTATAACTCACGTCCCCACCATGCACAATTTTCTCATCAATAATTTAATTGCAATGATGTTATAGAAGATGTCATGAGTGGTGTAATATTTGGGTTATTAGCAGTGCATGGTGAGTCCGTGAGTTATAGTTGCCTTAGGGCATGAGTCATAGTAACTTGAGATAACTATAACTTGTGAATTTCTGTGTTTTTTAAAGTTTAAAATGTTAGGTTGTTACTGAACATTTCACCTAACTATAACATTACTTTAACCTTTGCTTTTTTCAGTACATTTCTAGGGTTCTTTTAATGTGAAGTAATAATTTATTACCATACATAAATCTGGCTGTGTGCAGTGGGGAGTTGAATACAGGGTCTGGCCTGTGGGCAGGCCCTGCAGCCAACCCCCCGCATGCAGTTAACCCCATCCTGCGGCCTTTGACTATGCATGGCGTAGAGCCTTTGACACGCCCCCCGATCCTTCTTGGGCCCCGTGGTCCCCATCTGCTAGGGCCAAATATAATAAAAAAGGGTAGGGGACTCTGCAACTCCCCTCCCGGATCCTTAATATACCCTGGGTACCCCACCCTCCAGGGCCCTATGTATTTTAATGGTCAGGGGGACAACGTGGCCCCCCCAGCCTGAGCATTATTAGACCCTGGGGACTCCATTGCCTAGAACCCTATATATTTTAAAGGTCAGGATACTGTGTGCCCCCCAAGCTTCATTAGGCTCCTGGGACTCACCCTCCAGGGCCCTATGAATTTTAAAGGGGCGAGGGCAATAGGGGCCAAGTGCCCTCCACTCCGAGAGCCTTGTTAGGCCCTGGCGACCCCACCCTCCAGGGGTGTTTTTCTTTTTTTAAAGTGGAGGGGTTGAGTGTAGGAAAGTACCATCTTTCTTGGCATTTTACCCCCATTCTTACCTATATGTCAGTACGTTTTTGCCTGTCTCACTGGGATCCTGCTGATCAGGACCCCAGTACTCATAATTCATGGCCTAATGAGTGTGTTGTCAGTAGTGCTTGACAGTGTCACTGAGGCTCTGCTAACCAGTGAGTTAATTTACCAATTTCAATTGGCACACTAGACCCCCCCCCCTTATAAGTCCATAGTATATGGTACCTAGGTACCCAGGGCACTGGGGCTCCAGGAGATCCATATGGGCTGCAGCATTTCTTTTGCCACCCATAGGGAGCTCAGGCAATTCTCACACAGGCCTGCCACTGCAGCCTGAGTGAAATAACGTCCACATTATTTCACAGCCATTTACCACTGCACTTAAGTAACTTATAAGTCACCTATATGTCTAACCCTCACTTGGTGAAGGTTAGGTGCAAAGTTAATTAGTGTTTGGGCACCCTGGCACTAGCCAAGGTGCCCCCACATCGTTCAGGGCAAATTCCCCGAACCTTGTGAGTGCAGGGACACCATTACACATGTGCACTATACATAGGTCACTACCTATGTATAGCGTCACAATGGTAACTCCGAACATGGCCATGTAACATGTCTAAGATCATGGAATTGTCACCCCAATACCATGATTCCCCCGGGTCTCTAGCACAGAACCCGGGTACTGCCAAACTGCCTTTCCGGGGTTTCCACTGCAGCTGCTGCTGCTGCCAATCCCTCAGACAGGATTCTGCCCTCTGCCCTCCTGTGGGTTTCTCTTCAGATTCTACTTGCAAGTTTCCAGCAGGAATCCTTTGCAACTACTACTTCCTCCTCTGACCTCGGATCAACCGCAGCCTGCTCCAAAAACCGGTGTAACAGCAACTAAGTATCCACAAGGGATACTTTTCGTCTGCAACTTCAGCTCCAGCCAGCATATGCAACAGTTTCCATGGTGTGCATGCTCTGAGGACTCCCTGTCTTCACCCTGCACCAGAAGGACCGAAAAAATCTCCCGTGAGGTGACGGAGACACTCACCTGCTCACGCAGGCACCTTCTAAGTCGACAGTTGGTTCTCTTGGATTCCTCTCAAAGCGACGAGCATGATCCTTGGAACACAGAAAGTGGACCCCATCGACACAGACTGTCCTGAGGTCCTGCTGTCGCAATTTGAAGGAGGTAAGACCTTGCCTTCCCCCAGAACGACAGTAACCCTGTGCACTGCGTCTTCTTCACCTATTGAGGCCTCTGTGCACTATTTGCAAAATTCCTTCGTGCACAACCTGGCCCAGGTCCCCAGCACTCTATCCTGCAACGCTCAACTTGCTGAGATGTTCTCCTGTGGCGTGGGGCCCTTCCTGTGTAGTGCTGCACTAACTGCATTTTGCACCTCCTTTGTTCCCGTGTCCTAGGACTCCCGTGGGTGCTGTCTGGTGCTCTGAAGTGCTGATAGTCCCCTCTTCCTCCTCACGCAGAGCTGAGGCCTCCGGGTCCCTCCTTGGTCTAGATAGCGCCTAGTTTACGCAAAACGTGACTTTGCTGGAATGTAGGAAAGTACCATCTTGCCTGGCATGTTACCCCCATTTTCACTGTATCTATGTATGTTTCAGCCCTTGTGTCACTGGGACCCTGCCAGGCAGGACCCCAGTGCTCATAGTATGTGCCCTGTATGTGTTCCCTGTGTGGTGCCTAACTGTATCACTGAGGCTCTGCTAACCAGAACCCCAGTGGTTATGCTCTCTCTGCTTTCTAAATTTGTCACTGCAGGCTAGTGACTAAACTTACCAATTCTCATTGGCACACTGGTTCACCCATATAATTCCCTTGTATATGGTACTTAGGTACCCAGGGTATTGGGGTTCCAGGAGATCCCTATGGGCTGCAGCATTTCTTTTGCCACCCATAGGGAGCTCAGGTAATTCTTACACAGGCCTGCCACTGCAGCCTGAGTGAAATAACGTCCACGTTATTTCACAGCCATTTATCACTGCACATAAGTAACTTATAAGTCACCTATATGTCTAACCCTCACTTGGTGGAGGTTGGGTGCCAAGTTACTTAGTGTGTGGGCACCCTGGCACTAGCCAAGGTGCCCCCACATCATTCAGGGCAAATTCCCCAGACTTTGTGAATGCGGGGACACCATTACACACTCGTGCACTATACATAGGTCACTACCTATGTATGGCGTCACAATGGTAACTCCGAACATGGCCATGTAACATGTCTAAGATCATGGAATTGTCACCCCAATACCTTTCTAGTATTGGGGGACGATTCCATGATCCCCCGGGTCTCTAGCACAGACCCCGGGTGCTGCCAAACTACCTTTCTGGGGTTTCCACTGCAGCTGCTGCTGCTGCCAATCCCTCAGACAGGATTCTGCCGTTATGGGGTCTGGGCAGTTCCGGCCCAGGAAGGCAGAACAAAGGATTTCCTCTGAGAGAGGGTGTTATACCCTCTCCCTTTGGAAATAGGTGTGAAGGGCTGGGGAAGAGTAGCCTCTCCCAGCCTCTGGAAATGCTTTGATGGGTACAGATGGTGCCCATCTCTGCATAAGCCAGTCTAACCTCTTCAGGGATCCCCCAGCCCTGCTCTGGTGCGAAACTGGACAAAGGAAAGGGGAGTGACCACTCCGCTGACCAGCACCTCCCAGGGGAGGTGCCCAGAGCTCCTCCGGTGTGTTCCAGACCTCTGCCATCTTGGAAACAGAGGTGTGGTGGGCAAACTGGACTGCTCTGAGTGGCCAATGCCAGCAGGTGACGTCAGAGACCCCCTCTGATAGGCTCTTACCTTTCTTGGTAGCCAATCCTCCTATCTTGGTAGCCAAACCTCCTTTTCTGGCTATTTAGGGTCTCTCCTCTGGGGAATTCTTCAGATAACGAATGCAAGAGCTCACCAGAATTCCTCTGCACTGCCCTATTCGACTTCTGCCAAGAATCGACCGCAGACTGCCCTACGACGCCTGCAAACCGCAACAATGTAGCAAGACGACTACCAGCAACATTGTAGCACCTCATCCTGCCGGCTTTCTCGACTGTTTCCTGGTGGTGCATGCTCTGGGGGTCATCTGCCTTCACCCTGCACCAGAAGCCAAGAAAAAATCTCCAGTGGGTCGACGGAATCTTCCCCCTGCTAAGGCAGGCACCAAAAGACTGCATCACCGGTCCTCTGGATCCCCTCTCATCCTGACGAGCGTGGTCCCTGGAACACAGGAACTCTATCCAAGTGACTCCCACAGTCCAGTGATCCTTCAGTCCAAGTTTGGTGGAGGTAAGTCCTTGCCTCCCCACGCTAGACTGCAAACCTGTGTACTGCGTGATTTGCAGCTGCTCTGGCTTCTGTGCACTTCTCCAAGGATTCCTTTGTGCACAGCCTAGCCTGGGTCCCCAGCACTCCGTCCTGCAGTGCTCAACCCCCTGAGTTGGACTCCAACGTCGTGGGACCCTCCTTTGTGACTCTGAGTCATCTCTGGTTTACAAATCTTCTAAGTGCCTTCTGTACTTCTGTGGGTGCTGCCTGCTTCTGTGGGGGCTCTCTGGGTTTCTGAGCGCCCCCTCTGTCTCTTCTTCCAAGGGGCGACATCCTGATCCTTCCTGGTCCCCAGCAGCACCCAAAATCCTCTACCACGACCCTTGCAGCTAGCAAGGCTTGTTTGCATTATTTCTGTGTGGAAACACTTCTGCAACCTTCGGCATGCCGTGGGACATCTTCTGTCCAAAGGAGAAGTTCCTAACTCTCTTCGTTGTTGCAGAATCCTAAGCTGCTTCCATCTGGAGGCAGCCTTCTTCCACCTTCATCCGGGGTTTTCTGGGCTCCTGCTCCCCCTGGACACTATCGCGACTCTTGGACTTTGTCCCCTTGCCTTGCAGGTCCTCAGGTTCAGGAATCCATCTTCAGTGATTTGCTGGTGTTTGTGGTTCTTGCAGAATCCCCCTATCACGACTATTGTGTCCTATTGGGGTAGTAGGGGTACTTTACTCCTACTTTTCAGGGTCTTGGGGTGGGGTATCTTGGACACCCTGACTGTTTTCTTACAGTCCCAGTGACCCTCTACAAGCTCCCATAGGTCTGGGGTCCATTCGTGATTCGCATTCCACTTTTGGAGTATATGGTTTGTGTTGCCCCTAGGCCTACGTTTGCCTATAACATCCTATTGTAATTCTACTCTGTTTGCATTACTTTTCTTACTCCTACTTACCTGTTTTGGGTTTGTGTACATATAACTTGTGTATATTACTTACCTTCTAAGTTAGGGTATTCTCTGAGATACTTTTGGCATATTGTCATAAAAATAAAGTATCTTTATTTTTAGTAACTCTGAGTATTGTGTTTTCTTATGATATTGTGCTATTTGATATAAGTGGTATAGTAGGAGCTTTGCATGTCTCCTAGTTGAGCCTAAGCTGCTTTGCCATAGCTACCTTCTATCAGCCTAAGCTGCTAGAAACACCTCTATTCTACTAATAAGGGATAACTGGACCTGGCACAGGGTGTAAGTACCACAAGGTACCCACTATAAGCCAAGCCAGCCTCCTAAATGGAACCAAGGGTTTTTGGAGGAATCCAGCGCCAAAACTCGCCTGCATCCAAGTTCACGACGTGGGGCATCCTTTGCATCACGCAGGAACCCACTGGCATTTTCCTAGGGTGTGTTTCTGCAGTCTTCGTCCAACCAGGGACCTTTCTTTTGCACCCTCTTCTGGGTTGGCAGGGGCTCCTGTCCTTCCTGGAACTTCTTTCGACTTCTGGACTTGGTCATCTTCTATTGCAGGTCTTCAGGTCCAGGAATCCACTGTAATAATTTCAATCACAAGGTGTAGTGTGTCCTAAGGAAACTTGCAGTACTTTACTTCTGCTTTTCTGTGCTCTGGTGTGGGGTAATTTACTTACCTTTACTGTATTCTTACTCTCCCAGCGATTCTGCACACACTACATTTGTCTAGGGGGGAATTTGTGATTCGCATTCCACTTTTAGTATATGTTTTTTGTGTTGCCCCTAAGCCTATGTTCTCCCATTGCATTCTATAGCATTTCCTAATGTTTGCTCTATCCTATGTCTAATTACTTGCCTTATTTGGGTGTGTAGTGTATATATTGTGTATAATACTTACCTCCAGAAGGAGTATTGTCTCTAAGATATTTTTCGTACCGTGTCACCCAAATAAACTACCTTTATTTTTGGTAACACTGAGTATTGTCTTTACTTGTGTATAAGTACTGTGTAACTATAAGTGGTATTGCATGAGCTTTGCATGTCTCCTAGTTCATCCTAAGCTGCTCTGCTACAGCTATCTCTATCAGCCTAAGCTGCTAGAACACTACTACATTTCACTAATAAGGGATAACTGGACCTGGTTTAAGGTGTAAGTACCCAAGGTACCCACTACAAACCAGGTCCAGTTATCCCTTATTTGTGAAATGTAGTCAGTGTATTTAAGCCAGGCTGTCTAGAGGTAGCTGTGGGGAGAGCAGCCAAGACTATACTAGAAGACTTGCAAAGCTATTGTAATACCACTGTCATCTCACAGTACTTGCAGACAGTGTTAGGAAAAATAAAGTTACTTCATTTTAGTGACACAAGGCCAAAAATATCCTATAGGCTATACTCCCCCCAGGAGGTAAGTATTATTCACAAAATATACACTAGTAACCAAAATCAGGTAATTTACAGTCATAAAATAGTGAAAACTGTGAAAATCACCATAGATGACAGTGGGCCTAGAGGGAACACAAACCATATACTAAAATAGTGGAATGCGAATGTCGGTGCCCCACCTAGGCAATAGTAGTGTGTAGAGGGGTGCTGGGGATGTAAGAGAACACCAAAGGTAAGTAAGGTACCCCACCCCAGAGCCCAGGAAAGGAAGAGTAAAGTACAGCAAGTTTCCTCAGAACACACTAGAAGTCATGGTAAAGGATTATGCAAAAACCAAGCAAGAGAGCAAGAGACCAGCAATGGATTCCTGGACCTGAAGACCTGTGGAGAGAGGAGACCAAGCCCAGAAGTCGATGAAGAGTCCAGGTAGAATAGGATCCCCTGCCAACCTGGATGAAGCTGCAAAAGTGGATTGTCTGGTCAGAAGAAAAGTACAGGAATGCACCAAAGAAGAGAGTTGTGGGTGCCTGCTTGGTGCAGGAGATGTCCCACGTAGAGTCAATGGATGCAAGCTGGTTTTCGTCGCAGGATTCCGCCAGCAAGCCTTGTCTTACGCAAGGATTCGTTTTGCGGAAAATGGCTCTGCCTGGGCCCAGAAGGGACTTGATGGTCTTGACACGGACTGAGGAGACAGAAGGGGCTATCAACACTGCAGAGAGCCCTCAGAAGACCAGGCAGCACCCACAGGAGTCCCACGACACAGAGACTAAGGAGTTGCAAATTGTGGTTGCTGCAGTACTACACAAAGGGATACCACGCCGCTGGAGAACAACTCAGGGAGCTGACCGTCACAGGACAGAGTGCTGGGGACCCAGACTACACTGTGGGCAAAGGACTTTTGGAAGAAGTGCACAGAATCCCAGGGTGCTCCAGAAGACGCAATGCACAGGGGTATTGTTTGGCACTGGGAGGCAACCCCTTACCTCCACCAAATTTGGACAGCTGGACCTTTGGAGAGTCCGGATCACTTTGTTTCACCACCTGTCTTCGAGGGATCATGCTCGTTGACAGGAGAGGAGTCCCAGAGTACCGATCATCATCGCAGAGAGGTGCCTGCTGAAGCAAGGAAGTGACTCCGTCATTCCACAGGAGATTCCTTTGGTTCTTTGGGTGCAGGATGAAGACAGGCAGTCCTCAGATCATGCTCAACCTGGAAACTGTTGCAGTTGCTGGCTGGAGCTGAAGTTGCAGGGTGACAGTAGCCTTCTTTAATACTTTGTTGCAGTTACAGAGTTCCTTTGACCAGTCTGCGGTTGATCCAACGGTCAGAAGCTAAAGCAGGGGATGCATAGGAGTCCTGGAGGAGTATTGCAAACAAAATGTGTTGAAACACCCAGAGGAGAGACCCTAAATAGCCCTGAGAGAAGGATTTTACTACCTAACCAGGTATGCACCTATCAGGAGGGGTCTCTGACATTACCTGCTGGCACTCGCCAATCAGATGCTCCCAGAGCTCCCTGACCATCCTGAAAATAAGATGGCAGAATCCAGGGGCACTCTGGAGGAGCTCTGGGCGCCATCCCTGGGAAGGTGATGGACAGGGTACTAGTCACTCCCCTTTTCTTTGTCCAGTTTGGCACCAGAGCAGGAACTAGGGGTCCCCAACCAGTGTAGAATTGATTGTGCATAGAGGGTACCATTTGTGCCATTCAAAGCATTTCCAGAGGCTCTGGAAGGATACCCCTCCCATGCCTGTAACACCTATGCTCAATGGGACTGGGTGTAACACCCGTCTCCTGAAGGAAATGCATTGTTCTGCCTTCCTGGGATTGAGCTGCTCAATCCCCAGGAGGGCTGAAACCTGTCTGTGACGTGGCAGAAGATGGGGCTGTAGTGGAAACCTCAGAGACATGGTTTGGCAGTACTGGGGGTCCATGGGTGGAGCCCCCAGGGCGCATGGAATTGTCCCCCAATACCATATTCGGATTGGGGGTACAATTTCTCAATCTTAGACACCTCACATGGACATATTCGGGGTTTGCCCCTACCCCTAATTCAGATGCATCAGTTTGAACAATGAATTTCTTGGAGTAACATGGGCTTTTTAGGACAGGTGCAGAGCACATGGCCTGTTTGAGCTCCTCAAAAGCTTTCTGACAGCTAGCTGTCCATAACACCTTCTTAGGCATTTTCTTGCTTGTGAGATCATTAAGAGGGACTGCTAGGGAGCCATAACTCTTGATGAATCTCCTGTAGTACCCTGTGAGGCCTAAAAAGGCTCTCACCTGGGTCTGAGTTGTAGGGGGAACCCAATCTATGATAGTCTGGATTTTCCCCTGTAGTGGTGGAATCTGTTCTCCACCAAGCAGGTGGCCCAGATAAACCACTTTCCCCTTCCCTATCTGGCACTTTGAGGCCTTGATAGTGAGGCCTGCCTTTTGCAGGGCCTCCAAAACTTTCCAAAGGTGGACCAGGTTATCATCCCAGGTGGAGCTAAAGACAGCTATATCATCAATATATGCTGCACTGAAAGCCTCCAACCTTTGCAGGACTGCATTCACCAACCTCTGAAGAGCGGCAGGTGCATTTTTCAAACCAAAGGGCATTACTGTGAATTGGTAGTGCCCTCCTATGGTAGAAAATGCAGTCTTTGGTTTAGCATCTTCTACCAATCTAATCTGCCAATACCCTGCAGTTAGATCAAAGGTGCTAAGATACTTGGCAGAAGCCAGTGTATCTATCAGCTCATCTCACCTGGGTATATGGTGAGCATCTGTTTTTGTAACTGTATTGAGCCCTCTGTTGTCTACACAAAACCTCATTTCCCTTATTCCATTTTGACTATGAGGTTTGGGGGCAAACACCACTGGACTGGCCCAGGGGCTGTCTAAGTGCTCAATCACACCTAGGTCCAACATTTTCTATACAAAACCTCAACTCCATCTTTCCATCTTTGGTGTGAGGTTTTGGTACAAGCACCACTGGGATAGCCCATGGGCTTTCAGAAGGTTAAATCACCCCCAAATCCAACATTTTCTGCACCTCTTGTTTAATGCAGTCTATGACATTGAATACATTTTACAGGCAGGCTGTCTCCAGTGTCAATTGTGTGTTCACACCAGGATGTTGTACCTGGTACAAGTGAAAAGAGGTCTGAAA
Source organism: Pleurodeles waltl (assembly GCF_031143425.1). Lineage (NCBI taxonomy): Eukaryota > Metazoa > Chordata > Amphibia > Caudata > Salamandridae > Pleurodeles > Pleurodeles waltl. The sequence goes on from NC_090440.1 coordinate 1,220,819,250, forward strand.
ATTGGCTTAGGAGATTGATGCAGTTGACTTTCTGTTCTGCAGTCAACCAATCTTCCAAAACTACTCCCTCCACTAAGGCATCTGCTCCAGTGGTGGAGAAGAGATCAGATAGAGGGTCTCTCTCTTCTTCCTGTCCCTCATCTATTGCCATGAACAGGGTGAGATCAGCCCTGTCATAGTAGGGTTTCAGGCGGTTGACATGAATCACCCTAAGGGGACTCCTGGCAGTGCCCAGGTCTACCAGATAGGTAACCTCACCCTTTTTCTCAACAATTAGATGGGGTCCACCCCATTTGTCTTGGAGTGCTCTTGGGGCCACAGGACACCTTCTGTCCTGGTTGGTACTGGATCAAGCCAGCCTTCTGGTCATGCCATTGCTTTTGCAGCTCCTGGCTGGCCTGAAGGTTTTTACTGGCCTTTTTCATATACTCAGCCATTCTGGATCTTAGGCCAAGTACATAGTCTACTATGTCCTGTTTAGGAGCTTTTAAAGGTTGTTCCCAAACCTCCTTCACAAGAGTAAGTGGACCTCTTACAGGGTTCCCAAAGAGGATTTCAAAGGGGCCGAAGCCCACTCCTTTCTGGGATACCTCCCTGTAAGCAAAAAGGAGGCAAGGTAACAGGACATCCCATCTCCTCCTGAGTTTTTTCAGGGAGTCCCATTATCATACCTTTGAGAGTTTTATTAAACCTCTCAACCAGACCATTTGTTTGTGGATGGTAAAGGGTGGTGAACTTGTAGGTAACACAACACTCCTTCCACATTGCTTTTAGTTATGCAGACATGAAGTTGCCACCTCTGTCTGACACCACCTCTTTGGGAAAACCCACCCTGGAAAAGATTCCCAGGCGGGCATTTGCTACTGCAGGAGATGTAGTGGCCCTTAGAGGTATGGCTTCAGGATATCTTGTGGCATGGTCCACTACCACCAAGATAAATCTATTGCCTGAAGCAGTAGGAGGGGCAACTATGTCAACGCCTACCCTTTCAAAGGGCACCCCAACCACTGGAAGTGGAATTAGAGGGGCCCTAGGAGTGCCACCAGTCTTGCCACTGGCTTGGCAGGTCACACCAGACTTGCAAAAATCTTTGGTGTCCTCTGACATATAAGGCCAGTGAAACAAGGGGACAAGTCTTTCGCAAGTTTTCGTCTGGCCCAAATGCCCAGCCAAAGGAATGGCATGTGCTAGAGTGAGAAGAAACTCTCGGTACTGCAGGGGAATTACAAATCTCCTGGCTGCTCCAGGTTTTGGGTCCCTTGACTCTGTGTACAAGAGGTTATCTTCCCAGTATACTCTGACTGTCACTGAAATCTTCATTTTGCTGCTTGACAGCTTGCTGTCTGAGACCCTCTAATGTGGGACAGGTTTGCTGTACCACACTCTGCTCTTCCCTGGCAGGGCCCCTCCACCCAAAAGCTCAGCAGTGTCTGCTGCCAGCTACTCTGGTGTAGGTTCTGCACAGGGAGGAAATTCCTCTTCCTCAGAAGGGGAACCATCTGTAGAGGGATGGATAGTGGGTAGGGATTTACCCTTTTTACCCCTAGCTTTAGGGAGCACTTGGTCCATTGTTCCAGGATCCAAGTCACCCTGTCCTTTTTACTTTTTGGCCTGAGCTCTGGTTAAAGCAAAAATATGCCCAGGAATGCCCAGCATTGCTGCATGGGCCTCCAACTCCACTTCTGCCCAGGCTGATGTCTCTAAATAATTTCCTAGTAGGCAGTCTACAGGTAATTCTGTGGCTACCACAACTTTCTTTGGACCAGTAACCCCTCCCCTTCCCCCCCCCCCCCACAGTTGAGATTCACAACAGCCATGGGGTGGTTAAGAGTGTTGTTATGAGCGTCTGTCACTTGGTACTGCTGACCAAGTAGGTGTTGATCAGGGTGGACCAGTTTTTCTATCACCATAGTTACACTGGCTCCTGTGTCCCTGTATGCCTCAACCTCAACACCTTGATTAGGGGAAGTTGCTTGTACTAACCCATATTAAGGGAGCAAGCAACCATGGTGGCAAAATCAATGCCACCATCAGAGAGTAAAACAGCCTCTGTGGTCTCCCTAACAAGACCAACCCCAACTACATGGACAATAGTGAGCCCCGCTACACCCTTGGATTGGCTATTAGTAGTAGATTTCCCACCACCACTGCTATTACTAGGAGCACTTGAATTTGCAGTGGGGTTGTGGTGGTGGGAGGTTTGGTGTTTTTCTTTGGACAACTGGAATCACTTGCCCAATGGCCTTTGACTTTACACAAATAACACCAAGGCTTTTTAGGTTGATTATTAGAAGAGGATTTGGACCCACCACCCCCAGAGGATTTTTGTGGGCCTGATGAAAACTCAGAATGTTTACTTTCGTCCCCACCCTTCTCAGAAGACTTACCATCCTTCTTCTTGCCATCCTTGTCACCCCCTGTATGAACTTTTCTGTTCACCCTTGTTCTGACCCATTTGTCTGCCTTCCTTCCCAATTCTTGGAGAGAGGTCAGATCAGAGTCCAATAGATATTGGTGCAACAAGTCAGACACACAGTTCTTAAGAATATGCTCTGTCCGAATAAGATTGTACAGGCTTTCATAGTCAGAAACTTTTCTGCCATGCAAACACCCTTCCAAAGCCTTCACTGAACAGTCCACAAAATCTGTCCAGTCTTGAAGACTGTTTTCTGGTGTCTCTGAACTTAATCCTGTATTGTTCAGTGGTTAAGCCAAATCCATCCAAGAGTGCATCTTTCAAAACTTTGTACTTATTGGCTTCACTTTCTCTAACAGTAAGGAGCCTATCCCTACCCTTTCCAGTGAAAGATAGCCACAAAATAGCAGCCCACTACCTTTCAGGGACCAACTGTACCATACAGGCCCTCTCAAGTGCAGCAAACCACTTATTAATGTCATCCCCCACCTTGTAATGGGGGACTATCTTGTGCAGATTCCTGGAATCTTGCTCTCTAACAGGATTGCTATCAGGAATACTGCTGCTGCCGCCATGGGGAACTAACCCCAACCTCTGTCTTTCCTTCTCTCTGTCTAGGGATTTCTTATCTAAGGCCAGCTGCTTCTGTTTAAGCTTCAGTCTGGTCTCTTCAACCCTCAACTTTTTGAGTTCCCTTTCTAACAAGTTATCCTCAGGGTGGGTGGGTTGGGAATGCTTTGACACAGAGGCAATGTGGGAAGTTTCACCCTGGTAACCTGGCCTCTAGGGATAAATGATGCCCTACTGTTATGGGAGCCTCTATCACTACCAGCATCACTAGGTGCCCTGCTAGGGGCCAGACCCTTGTAAGGACTCTCCCCAGCTTCCCCAGGGGACTCCTCTGAATCAGACTGGGAAGCTTCTCCCTTTTCTAACCTCTCATGTGATGTTTCAGACTGGTTCTCGTCATCTACAACAATCATGTTAAAGAGAAACTCTTTTGTAGGGTTCTTACCTATACTCAAACCTCTATGCAGGCAAAGACCCCTCAAACTCTTATAGTTTAGACTCTCATATGTTGCATTAACAGTTTTGAGAGTGGACTCTACAACAGACAAGATAGTATAGGTTTAAGGATAGTGAGAAAGAAAAAAAAAAGTTTTTGAATTTTAGAAAGCACAGAAAAAAACTTTTTCAAACTTTGAGAAAACTTTTAGAAGTATTTAGAAACTTTTCAGAACTTTGTAAAAAGTTTTAGAATAGAAAAGTCAACTTTTTTGGTTAAGTGTACATATACCGAACTATTTGGTATATGATTCTCTTATGAAAAGTACAAAATGACAAAGTGGTAAAGCAGTTGCAAGTACTTACCTCACCGCTGCACCACCAAAGTAGGAGGCTGGCTTGGCTTATAGTGGGTACCTTGTGGTACTTACACCCTGTGCCAGGTCCAGTTATCCCTTATTAGTAGAATAGAGTTATTTCTAACAGCTTAGGCTGATAGAAGGTAGCTATGGCAAAGCTTAGGCTGAACTAGGAGACATTCAAAGCTCCTACTATACCACTTATATCATATGTACAATATCATAAGAAAACACAATACTCAGAGTTACTAAAAATAAAGGTACTTTATTTTTATGACAATAGGCCTGATTACAACTTTGGAGGAGTTGTTAATCCGTCCCAAATGTGATGGATATACCACCAGCCGTATTACGAGTTCCATAGGATATAATGGACTCGTAATACGGCTGGTGGTAAATCCTTCACTTTACCGTCACTTTTGGGACGGATTAACACCTCCTCCAAAGTTGTAATCAGGCCCAATATGCCAAAACTATCTCAGTGAGTACCCTCAGTAAGAAGGTAAGTAATATACACAAGTTATATGTACTCAAACCCAAAACAGGTAAGTAAGAGTCAGAAAAGTAATCCAAACAGTGTAGAATTACAATAGGATGCAATAGGCAAACATAGGTCTAGGGGCAACACAAACCATATACTCCAAAAGTGGAATGTGAATCACGAATGGACCCCAGACCTATGGGAGCTTGTAGAAGGTCGCTGGGACTGTAAAAAAAAAACAGTCAGGGTGTCCAAGATACCGCACCCCAAGACCCTGAAAAGTAGGAGTAAAGTACCTCTACTTCCCCAATGGGACACAATAGTTGTGATAGGGGGATTCTGCAAGAACCACAAACACCAGCAAAGCACTAAAGACGGATTCCTGGACCTGAGGACCTGCAAGGTAAGGGGACCAAGTCCAAGAGTTGCAATAGTGTCCGGCGGGGGGCAGAAGCCCAGAAAACCATAGATGAAGGTGCAAGGAAGCTGCCTCCAGATGGAAGAAGCTTAGGATTCTGCAACAACGAAGAGAGCTAGGAACTTCTCCTTTGGATGGAAGATGTCGCACGGCGTGCTGAAGGTTGCAGAAGTGTTCCCACACAGAAATACCGCAAACAAGCCTTGCTAGCTGCAAGGGTTGCAGTAGAGGTTTTTGGGTGCTGCTGGGGACCAGGAAGGACCAGGATGTCGCCCCTTGGACGAGGAGACAGAGGGGGGCGCTCAGCAACTCAAAGAGCCCCCACAGAAGAAGGCAGCACCCGCAGAAGTACCAGAGTAGACCATTAGCAGGTAGTGACCTATGTATAGTGCACGTGTGTAATGGTGTCCCTGCACTCGCAAAGTCCGGGGAATGTGCCCTGAACGATGCGGGGGTGTCTTGGCTAGTGCCAGGGTGCCCACACACTAAGTAACTTGGCACCCAACCTTCACCAGGTGAAGGTTGGACATATAGGTGACTTATAAGTTACTTATGTGCAGTGAAAAATGGCTGTGAAATAACGTGGATGTTATTTCACTCAGACTGCAGTGGCAGGCCTGTGTAAGAAGTGTCTGAGGTCCCTATGGGTGGCAAAAGAAATGCTTCAGCCCATAGGGGTCTCCTGGAACCTCAATACCCTGGGTACCTAAGTACCATATACAAGGGAATTATATAGGTGACCAGTGTGCCAATGAGAATTGGTATGTTTAGTCACTAGCCTGCAGTGACAAATTTAGAAAGCAGAGAGAGCATTAACACTGAGGTTCTGTTTAGCAGAGCCTCAGTGATACAGTTAGGCACCACACAGGGAACACATACAGGGCACCTACTATGAGCACTGGGGCCCTGCCTAGCAGGATCCCAGTGACACAGGGGCTAAAACATACATACATATAGTGAAAATGGGGGTACCACATACTAGGGACTTATAAGGGGGTTCCAGTATGCCAATCTGAATTGTAATATGAAGTCACTAGACTATAGTGACAGATTTGGTAAACAGAGAGAGGATAAGCACTGGGGTTCTGGTTAGCAGAACTCCATTGACAGTCAAGTATACTGACAACACAGTAAGACATACTGACATATATGTCTCAAACTATGAGCACTGGGGTCCTGGCTAGCAGGATCCCAGTGAGACAGTAAAAGCACTGACAAACAGGCCAAAAATGGGGGTAAGCATGCTAGAAAGAGGCTACTTTCTCTCACCTATATGTAGTGAACACTTCTAATGGTGTCCCCGCACTCACGAAGTCCGGGAAAATGGGCCTGGACAACATGAGGCACCTCAGCTAGTGCAGGGATGCCCTCACAGAGAGCTACTATGCAGCTAGCCTTCAGGGTCTGAAGGCTAGATATATAGGTGATCTATATTTGACCTGGTGCAGTGAAAATGGCTGTGAAATGGTGCTTACACTATTTCGCTCAGGCTGCAATGGCTGTCCTGAAAAAGTGTTTGTATGAGCTCCTTTTGGGTGGCAAAGAAATGCTGCAGCCATAAGGATCTCCTGAGGCCCCAATGCCCTGGGTACCTAGGTACCATTCACTAGGGACTTATAAGGGGGAGGCATTATGCAAATCTGGAATGAAATCTGTGGTCACTAGACTATAGTGACAAATTTGGAAACAGGACTCCAGTGACACGGTCAAACACACTGACAAAACAGTAAAACATACTTACATGTAGGCCAAAAACCATAAGCACTGGAGTCCTGACTAGCACGATCCCACAGTCAAAACACACTGACAATCAGGCAGAAATTGGGGGGAAAATGCCAAGAAAGATAGTACTTTCCTACACACATACCCCTAAACGAGGGACAATAAGGCTAACCTTGCCCAGATGAGTCTTCAGTGTCTAAGTGGAAATTTCTGGAGAGTCCATCTGCATTGTAGTGGTTACACCCAGGTCTGTGTTCCACTGTAAAATCCATCCCCTGTAGGGAAATGGAACACCTCAACAATTTTACTGTTTTCTCCTTTCATTTGTTTTAACCATAAGAGATGTTTGTGGTCTGTCTAAACTATGAAGTGAGTCCCAAACAAGTATGGTCTCAGCTTCTTCAGGGCCCAGACCACAGCAAAGGTCTCCCTCTCAATGGCTGACCAACACTTTTGTCTAGGGGTCATCCTCCTACTAATAAAAGCAACAGGTTGATCCTGGCCCTATGGGTTTAGCTGTGATAACACTTCCCCAACCCTCAGTTCTGAAGCATCTGTCTGGACAATCAATTGTTTAGACTAATTTGGGCTTTTTAGGACAGGTGCAGTACACCTAGCCTGCTTAAGCTCCTCAAAACCTTTTTGACAGCTGGCTGTCCAAAATACCTTCTTGGGCATTTTCTTAGAGGTGAGGTCATTAAGTGGGGCAACAATGGAGCCATAATTCTTAATGACCCTCCTGTAATAACCAGTGAGACCAAGAAAGGCTCTGACTGGGTCTGAGTAGTAGTCTGGAAATAGTCTGGGTCTTCCCCTGTAGTGGTTCAGTCTGTTCCCCACCAACTAGGTGTCCTAGATAAACCAGTTTCTCCTGCCTTATCTGGTATTTTGACGCCTTGATAATGAGGCCTGCCTTTTCTATGGTCTCCAACACTTTCCATAGGTGGACCAGGTGGTCATCCCAGGTGGTGCTAAATACAGCAATATCATCCAGATATGCTGCACTGAATACTTACAGACCTTGGAGGACTGTATTCACCAGCCTTTGGAAAGTGCCAGGTGCATTTTTCAGACCAAACGGCATAGCTGTAAATTGATAATGCCCTCTAATGGTTGAAAATGCAGTTTTTGGTTTAGCATCCTCTGATAGCTTGATCTGCGAATACCCTGCAGTCAAGTCAAAGGTGCTCAGATATTTGGCAGATGCCAGTGTATCTATCAGCTCATCTCACCTGGGTATATGGTGAGCATCTGTTTTTGTAACTGTATTGAGCCCTCTGTTGTCTACACAAAACCTCATTTCCCTTATTCCATTTTGACTATGAGGTTTGGGGGCAAACACCACTGGACTGGCCCAGGGGCTGTCTAAGTGCTCAATCACACCTAGGTCCAACATTTTCTGAATCTCAGATTTAATACAGTCTCTGACATGGTCAGGCTGCCTATAAATCTTACATTTGTCAGGCAAACTGTCTCCAGTATCAATAGTATGCTCACACTAAGTAGTCTGGCCAGGTGTAAGTGTTAAGAGAATTGCCCTATGTGGTTTTTGTAGTCCTCCTTTTGCTGTGCTGTGAGGCAAGCTACAAGGACAACCTCCTCCACTGACCCATGAGCTGCAGTGTTGGAGAAGAGGTCAGGGAGAGTGTCACTCTAGTACTCCTGCCCCTCATCCGTGGCCATGAGTAGGGTCAAGTCTGGCCTATCACTGTAGGGTTTCAGGTGGTTCACATGAAGTACCCTTAAAGGACTTATTGGAGTACCTACGTCCACCAGATAGGTGACCTCACCCTCCTTTTCCACTATGAGATGTGGACCACTCCATTTGTGCTGGAGTGCTCTTGGTGCCACAAGCTCCAATACCCGTACCTTCTGTCCTGGGTGGTACTCAGTCAGGACAGCCTTCTGGTCATGCCACTGCTTTTGAAGCTCTTGGCTGGCTTGAAGATTTTTAGTGGCCTTTTTCATATACTCAGCCATTCTTGATCTTAGGCCAAGCACATAATCCACAATGTCTTGTTCAGGGGGCTTCAAGTGTTGCTTCCACCTCTCTTTGACAAGTGCAAGAGGACCCTAACAGGGTGACCCAGTAGGAGTTCAAAGGGGCTGTAGCCCACTCCCCTGTAGTCAAAAGGAGGCATGGCAGAAGGACATCCCATCTCCTTCTGAGTTTTTCAGAGAGTCCCATGATCATGCCTTTGAGAGTATTTTTTTAAATCTCTCAACCAGTCCATTTGTCTGTGGATGATAGGGTGTGGTGAAATTATAGGTTACACCACATTCCTTTCACATTGCTTTTAAATATGCAGACATAAAGTTACTACCCCTGTTTTATAATACCGCTTTAGGGAAGCCCACACCGGAAAATATTCCAAGGAGGGCCTTTGCCACTGCAGGACCTGTAGTGGTCCTTAAGGGGGTGGCTTCTGGATATCTTGTGGCATGGTCTACTACCACTAACATGAGTCTGTTTCCAGAAGCAGTTGGATGGTCAAGGGGGCCAACAATGTCAACCCCTAACCTTTCAAAGGGCACCCCAACCACAGGCAGTGGGATTAAGGGGGCTTTTGTTGTGCCACCAGTTTTGCCACTGGCTTGCCAAGTGACAAAACTCTTGTGTCTTCTGACATGTGAGGCCAAGGAAGGTGATGGACCAGTGTGTCCCAAGTCTTACTTTCCCCCAGATGTCCAGCTAGAGGAATATCATGTGTAAGAGTTAGGAGGAATTCCCTATACTGCAAGGTAATGACCAGTCTCCTGGTAGTGCCAGGTTTTAGGTCCCTTGCTTCAGTATAAAGGAGATTGTCCTCCAATAAACTCTGTGAGTCACTGCTATATACCCAGCTTGCTGTCCTAGACCCTCTAGTGTGGGACAGGTCTGCTGTGCCCCACTCAGTTCCTCCCTGGCAGACCCCCCCGCACCCAAGAGTTCAGCTGTGTCAGCCTGAAGCTCCTCTGGTGTAGGTTCTGCACAAGGAGCGGACTCCTCATCAAAAAGGGAATCTTCTGGAGAGGGAGGGATAGTAGACAAGGGTTTGCCCTTTCTACCCCTAGTTTTTGGGAGCACTTGGTCCATTGTTCCAGGATCCAAGTTTCCCTGTCCTCTTTGCTTCTTGGCCTGGGCCCTGGTAAGAGCAAAGATGTGTCCTGGAATACCCAGCATTGCTGCATGAGCTTCCAACTCCACTTCAGCCCAAGCTGTAATCTCCAAATCATTGCCCAGTAGACATTCTACAGGTAGGTCAGTGAATACCACAACTTTTTTAGGACCAGTAAAACCTCCCCCCCCCAGTTGATATTCACAACAGCCATGGGGGGCTAAGAGTGTTACCCTGAAGTCCATTTATTAGTGGTAGTTGTTTGTACTTATCCATTTTAAGGGGGCAGTCAACCAAGGTGGCAAGCTCAATGCCACCATCTGAGACTAAACCAGCCTCAGTGGTCTCCCTAACTAGACCAACCCCCACCACATTACAAAAAGTGAGCCCAGCTACACCCTTAGATTGGCTATTTGTAGAGTTGTTCCCACCACCACTGCTATTACTAGGGGCAATAGAGGAAGCAGTGGGGGTTGTGGTGGTGGGAGGTTTGATGTTTCTCTTGGGACAAGTGGGGTTACATGCCCAATGGCCTTTGTTTTTACTCAAATAACACCAAGGGTTTTTCTGATGGTTGGAAGAGGATTTGGTCCGCCACCCCCATAGAATTTGTGTGGGCCTGATGAAGACTCTGACTTGTTATCTTTGTTCCCACCCTTGTCATGTGACTTACCATCCTTCATGTTGTTGTCCTTGCCACCCACTGTAGGAGCTTTCTGCTCACCCTTGTTCTGACCCATTAGTCTGCCTTCTTACACAGTTTTTGGGGAGAGGTCAGATCTGAGTCCACAAGATACTGGTGCAACAAATCAGACACACAATTGTTAAGAATATGCTCTCTCAGGATTAGATTATAGACTCTCCTAATCAGACACCTTGCTGCCATGCAACCAACCTTCTAAGGTCTTCACTGAACAGTCCACAAAGTCTATCTAATATTGTGAAGACTCTTTTCTGGTTTCCCTGAACTTAACCCTATATTGTTCAGTGGTTAAACCAAATCCATCCAAGAGCGCTGTCTTCAAAATATTGTAATTATCTGAATCATCTTCTCTGACAATAAGGAGTCTGTCTCGTCCCTTGCCAGAGAAGGACAACCACAGAATAGCAGCCCACTGCATCTGAGGGACCCCCTGAAATCACAGGCCCCCTCAAGTGCAGCAAACCACCTGAAGATGTCATCCCCCTCCTTGTAAGGGGGAATAAGCTTGTGCAAATTTCTGGAGTCAAATGTGTTCTCTCTAACACTATTGCTCCTGAAACTGCTATTTCTGCGGCCACCATGGGAACTAACCCCACCACCTGTCTTTCCCTTTCCACAGCTAAGTCTTCCCTATCTAAGGCCAACTGTTGCTGTTGCAGCCTGTAGGAGGCTGGCCTGGTTTGTAGTGGGTACCTTGGGTACTTACACCTTATACCAGGTCCAGTTATCCCTTATTAGTGAATTAGTAGTGTTCTATCTGCTTAGCCTGATAGGGGTAGCTATAGCAGAGCATCTTAGGCTGAACTAGGAGACATGCAAAGCTCATGCAATACCACTTATAGTTACACAGTACTTATACACAAGTAAAGACAATACTCAGTGTTACCAAAAATAAAGGTATTTATTTGGGTGACACAGTACCAAAAATATCTTAGAGGCAATACTCCTTCTGGAGGTTAGTATTATACACAATATATACACTAGACACCACAATTAGACAAGTAACTAGTCAAAGGGTAGTGCAAACAATAGTAAATGTTATAGAATGCAATGAGAGAAAATAGGTCTAGGGGCAACACAAACCATATACTAAGAAAGTGGAATGTGAATCACAAATTCCCCCCTAGACAAGTGTATTGTGTGCAGAATCGCTGGGAGAGTAAGAATACAGTAAAGGTTAGTAAATTACCCCATCCAAGAGCCCAGAAAAGCAGGAGTAAAGTACTGCATGTTTCCTTAAGACACACTACACCTCGTGATTGAGATTTTGCAGTAACCAACCAAGTCTGCAAATAACAACTGCTGGATTCCTGGATCTGAAGACATGCAAAAGAAGGGGATCAAGTCCAGAAGTTGAAAGAAGTTCCAGGAAGGGCAGGAGCCCCTGCCAAACCAGAAGAGGGTGCAAAAGAAGAGTGCCCGGTTGGACGAAGACTGCAGGAACGCAGCCTAGGAAGGTCCCAGCAGGTTCCTGCGTAATGCAGAAGATGTCCTACGACATGAAGATGGATTGAGATGTGATTTTGTGTTGGAAGTCGCCAACAAGCCTTGGTTACTATAAATATGGGTTTTGTGTCAAAATGTTGCTGGCTGGACCCAGAAGGGACCTGGGGGGGCCTCAACTCTGTATGAGGAGGAAGAGGGGGCCCTCTGCACTTGAGAGAGCCCTCAGGATACCAGGCAGCACCCACGGGAGTCCCAGAATAGGGGGACAAAGGAGGTGTAAAACGCAGTTGGTGCAGCACAACAAAGAAATGTCCCACACTGCTGGAGAACAACTCAGCAACCTGTGCATCACAAGATGGAGTGCTGGGGGCCTGGCCCAGGCTGTTCACGAAGGAATTTGCAAATAGTGCACAGAGGCCTCAGAAGGTGAAGAAGACGCAGTACACAAGGGTACTGTCGCTCTCAGGGAAGGCAAAGTCTTACCTCCTCCAAATTACGTCAGCAGGTCCTCAGGACAGTCTATGTGGTTCACCCTCTGTATGCTTAGAAGCATGCTCGTTGCTGTGAGAGGAGTTCAAGGGTACCGGTCGTCATCTTAGAAAGTGCCTGCGTGAGTAGGGGATTGACTCTGTCACCCTACGGGAGATTTCTTTGGTCCTTATGATGCAGGGTGAAGACAGGGAGTCCTCAGAGCTTGCACACTGTGGAAACTGTTGCAGTTGCTGGCTGGAGCTGAAGTTGCAAAAGAAAAGTATCCCATGTGGATACTTTGTTGCTGTTATAGTGGTTCCTGGAGCAGGCTGCGGTTGATCCGAGGTCAGAGGATGAAGTAGTAGTTGCAGAGGATTCCTGAAGGAAACTTGCTATCAGAATGTGAAGAGAACCCACAGGAGAGACCCTAAATAGCCCTGAGAGGGGGATTGAGTACCTTATTAGGTACGGACCTATCAGGAGGGGTCTCTGACGTCACCTGCTGGCACTGGCCACTCAGAGGCCTCCAGAGTGCCTCCACACCTTGCAAAGCAATATGGCTGAAGTCTGGGACACACTGGAGGAGGTCTGGGCACCACCCCTTCGGTGGTGATGGACAGGGGTGTGGTCACTCCCCTTTCCTTTGTTCAGTTTTGTGCCAGTGCTGGGGACAAGGGGTCCCTGAACCGGTGTAGTCTGGCTTATGCAAGGAGGGCACCATCTGTGCCCTTCAAAGCTTTTCCAGAGGGTGGAGGAGGCTACCCCTCCCCGCCTGTAACACCTATGTCCAAAGGGAGAGGGTGTAATACCCTGCTTTCAGAGGAAATGCTTTGTTCTGCCTTCCTAGGACTGAGCTGCTCAGACCTGAGGAGGGCAGAACCCTGTCTGTGAGGTGGTAGCAGCTGCAGCTTGAGTGCAAGCCTCAGAGAGCTGGATTGGCAGTAATGGGGGTCCATAGCGGAGCCCCCATGATGCATAGAAATTGCTCCCCAATACCAAATTTGGAATGGGGGGACAATTCCATGATCTTAGACATGTTACATGGCCATATTCGGAGTAACCATTGTGAAGCTATATATAGGTATTGACCTCTATGTAGTGCACTCGTGTAATGGCGTCCCAAACTCCTGTAATGTAATGGCACACAAACTCCTGGGAAATAGACCTGAACTATGTGGGGGCACCTTTGCTAGTGCAAGGGTGCCCTCACACTTAGTAACATTGCACCTAGCCTTCATTAAGTGAAGGTTAGACATATAGTTAACTTATAAGTTACTGAAGTGCAGTGAAAATGGCGGTGAAATAATGTGTGCACTATTTCACGCATGCTGCAATGGCAATCCTGTGAAAGGGTTTGTGTGAGCTCCTTATGGGTTGCAAAATAAATGCTGCAGCCCATATGGTTCTCCTGGAACCCCAATGCCCGGGGTACCTAGGTGCCATATACTAGGGACTTTTAAGGGGGGTCCAGTGTACCAATTGAAATTGGTAAATGAAGTCACTAGCCTACAGTGGCAAATTTAAAAGCTGAGAGAGCATAAGCACTGGCATACTGGACTCCCCTTATAAGTCCCTAGTATATGGTACCTAGGTACCCAGGTGTAGGAAGGTAGCCTCTTTCTAGCCTTGTTACCCCCACTTTTGGACTGTTTGTGAGTATATGTCAGGGTGTTTTTACTGTCTCACTGGGATCCTGCTAGCCAGGACCCCAGTGCTCATAAGTTTGTGGCCTATATGTGTTCCCTGTGTGGTGCCTAACTGTATCACTGAGGCTCTGCTAACCAGAACCTCAATGTTTATGCTCTCTTTACAATTGTCACTGCAGGCTAGTGACTAATTTTACCAATTCTGATTGGCACACTGGAACACCCTTATAATTCCCTAGTATATGGTACCTTGGTACCCAGGGTATTGGGGTTCCAGGAGATCCCTATGGGCTGCAGCATTTCTTTTGCCACCCATAGGGACCTCCGGCAAACCTTTACACAGGCCTGCCACTGCTGCCTGAGTAAAATAACGTCCATGTTATTTCAAAGCCATTTTACACTGCACTTAAGTAACTTATAAGTCACCTATATGTCTAACCCTCACTTAGTGAAGGTTAGGTACAAAGTTACTTAGTGCGTGGGCACCTTGGCACTAGCCATAGTGCCCCCACATTGTTCAGGGCAAATTCCCCGGACTTTGTGAGTGCGGGGACACAATTACACACGTGCACTACATATAGGTCAATACGTATATGTAGCGTCACCATGGTAACTCCGAACATGGCCATGTAACATGTCTAGAATCATGGAATTGTCACCCCAATAACAATTCCATGCATCCACGGGTCTCCAGCATAGAACCCGTACTGCCACACTAACTTTCCGGGGTCTCCTCTGCAGCTACCGCAGCTGCCAACCCCTCAGACAGGTTTCTGCCCCCCTGGGGTCTGGGCAGCCTGGTCCCAGGAAGGCAGACCAAAGGATGTCCTCTGAGAGAGGGTGTTACACTCTCTTCCTTTGGAAATAGGTGTGAAGGGCCTGGGAGAAGTAGCCTCTCCTGCCCTCTGGAAATGCTTTGAAGATGGTGCCCTCCTTGCATAAGCCAGTCTACACAGGTTCAGGGATCCCCCCAGCCCTGCTCTGGTTGCAAAACTGGACAAAGAAAAAGGGAGTGACCACTCCCCTGACCAGCACCTCCCAGGGTTTGATGGACCAAACTTCTGCATCACCGGTCCTCTGGGTCCCCCCTCATCCTGACGAGCGTGGTCCCTGGAACACAGGAGCTGGGTACAAGTGTCTTCGACAGTCCAGTGGCCCTTCTGTCCAAATTTGGTGGAGGTAAGTCCTAGCCTCCCCACGCCAGGCAGTAATCCTGTGTACTGCGTGAACTGCAGCTGCTCGGGCTTCTGTGCACTTTTGCAAGACTTCCTTTGTGCACAGCCTAGCCCAGGTCCCCAGCACTCCTTCCTGTATTGCACAACTCGCTGAGTTGGACTCTGATGTCGTGGGACCCTCTTTTATGACTGAGTCAAGTGTTGTCCTCAGATCTTCTAAGTGCCTGTTCGGGTGCTTCTGCGGGTGCAGCCTGCTTCTGCATGGGCTCTTTGTATTGCTGATCGCCTCCTCTGTCTCCTCCTCCAAGGAGCGACCTCCTGATCCTTCCTGGGCCCTAGCAGCACCCACAATCCTCACCTGCGACTCTTGCAGCTAGCAAGGCTTATTTGCGGTCTTTCTTCGTGGAAACAACTCTGCATCCTCCTGCTCACCGTGGGACATCTTCTGACCAAAGGAGAAGTTCCTGGCACCTTCCGTTGTTGCAGAATCTTTGCTTTCTTCCACCCGGAGGCAGCCCTTTTACACCTTCATCCGGGGTTTAGTGGGCTCCTACCCCCCAGGACACTTGCATGACTCTTGGACTTGGTCCCCTTCCTTTACAGGTCCTCAGATCCAGGAATCCGCCTTCAGTGTTTTGCAGTTGGTGGTTGTCCTTGCAGAATCCTCTATCTCGACTTTACTGTCTTTCTGGGGTAGTAGGGTAACTTTACTTCAGGGTCTTGGGGTGGGGTATCTTGGACACCCTTAGTGTTTTCTTACACTCCCAGTGACCCTCTACACACTACACTATGCCTGGGGTCCATTTGTGGTTCGCATTCCACTTTTGGAGTATATGGTTTGTGTTGCCCCTAGGCCTATTTCTCCCTATTGCATTCTGTTGTGTTCTACATTATTTGCACTACTTTTCTAACTATTACTTACCTGATTTTGGTTTGTGTGTATATATTTTGTGTATATTACTTATCTCCTAAGGGAGTATATCCTCTGAGATACTTTTGGCATATTGTCACTAAAATAACGTACCTTAATTTTTAGTAACTGAGTATTGTGTTTTCTTGTGATATAGTGCTATATGATATAAGTGGTATAGTAGGAGTTTTGCATGTCTCCTAGTTCAGCCTAAGCTGCTCTGCTGTAGCTACCTCTGTCAGCCTAAGCTGCTAAAACACCTCTATTCTACTAATAAGGGATATCTGGACCTGGCACAAGGTGTAGTACCACAAGGTACCCACTATAAGCCAGGCCAGCCTCCTACACCAGGGCATTGGGGTTCCAGGAGATCCATATGGGCTGCAGCATTTCTTTTGCCACCCATAGGGAGCTCAGACAAACCCTTACACAGGACTGTCATTGCAGGCTGCGGGAAATAGTGCACACACAATTTCACAACCCTTTTGACTGCACTTAATAACTTATAAGTCACCTATATCTCTAACCTTCACTTGCTGAAGGTTAGGTGCAAAGTTACTAAGGTAGAGGGCACCCTTGCACTAGCAAAGGTGCCCCCACATAGTTCAGGGCCATTTCCCTGGACTTTGTGAGTGTGGGACATTACATACGTGCATTACATATAGGTCAATACCTATATGTAGCTTCACAATGGTAAATCCGAATATGGCTATGTATCGTGTAAGATCATGAAATTGTCCCCCCATTCCAAATCTGTTATTGGGGAGCCAATTCCATGCATCCTGGGAGCGCCACCATGGACCCCCAGTACTGCCAAACCAGCTCTCTGAGGCTTGGACTGCAGCTGCAGCTGCTGCCACCTCACAGACAGGGTTCAGCCCTCCTGGGGTCTGGGTAGCTCAGTCCCAGGAAAGCAGAACAAAGCATTTCCTCTGAGAGTAGGGTTTTACACCCTCTTCCTTTCAAAATAGGTGTTACAGGCTGGGGAGGGGTTGCCTCCCCCAACCTCTGGAAATGTTTTGAAGGGCACAGATAGTGCCCTTCTTGCATAAAGCAGTCTACACCGGTTCAGGGACCCCTTCTGCCCTGCTCTGGCATGAAACTGGACAAAGTAAAGGGGAGTGACCACTCCTCTGTCCATCACCACCCCAGGGGTGGTTCCCAGAGCTCCTCCAGTGTGTCCCAGACTTCAGCCATCTTGCTTTTCAAGGTGTGGGGGGCACTCTGGAGGACTCTGAGTGGACAGTGCTAGCAGGTGATGTCAGAGACCCCTCCTGATAGGTCCTTAGGTGATAAGCTAGCCAATCCCCCTCGCAGGGCTATTTAGGGTCTCTCCTGTGGGTTCTCTTCACATTCTGCTTGCAAGTTTCCTTCAGGACTCCTCTTCAACAACTTCAGCATCCTCTGACCTCAGATCAACTGCAGCCTGCTCCAAGAAATCCTGTAACTGCAATAAAATGTCCACAAGAGATACTTTTCTTCTGCAACCTCAGCTCCAAGTCAGCAACTGCAACAGTTTCCACAGTGAGCATGCCTGTCTTCATCCTGCACCAGAAGGGCCGAAGAAATATCCCATGGCATGACTGAGTCACTCCCCTGCTCCAAGCAGGCACCTTCCAAGATGACGACAGGTACTCTTGGACTCCTCTCACAGCGACGAGCGTACTCCTAAGGACACAGAGGGTGGACATCATCGACATAGACTGTCCTGAAGTGCTGCTGACGCAATTTGGAGGAGGTAAGACCCTACCTTACCCAACAGCAACGGTCCCCCTGTGTACTGCGTCTTCCTCACCTCCTGATGCCTCTGTGCACTATTTGCAAAATTCCTTCATGTACAGCCTGGCCCAGGTCCCCAGCAGTCCATCCTACGATGCTCAACTCACTGAGTTGTTCTCCGGCGGTGTGGGACCTTCCTTTGTTGTGCTGCATCAACTGCGTTTTGCACCTCCTTTATCCCCATGTCTGGGACCCCCGGGGGTGCTGACTGGCATTGTGAGCGCTCTCTAACGTTCCTGAGAGCCCCCTCTTCCTCCTCACACAGAGTTGAGGCCCCCAGGTTCCTCCTGGGTCCATCTACTACAATTTTGATGCAAAACACACTTGTCGTAGCCAAGGCTTGTTGGTGACCTCCAACACGAAATCATGTCTGCAACAATCTTCACGCCGTATGACATCATTAGCGTCATGCAGGATCCCACTGACATCTTCCTAGGGTGCATTTCTGCAGTCTTCATCTAACCGGGGACTCTTCTTTTGCACCCTGTTCTGAGTTGACAGGGGCTCCTGTCCATCCTGGATCTTCTTTCGACTTCTTGACTTGGTCCCCTTCCTTTGCAGGTCTTCAGGTCCAGGAATCCAGCAGTTGTTCTATGCAGACTTGGTTGGCTGTTGCAAAATCCCAATCACGAGGTCTAGTGTGTCCTAAGGAAACATGCAGTACTTTAGTCGTGCTTTTCCGGGCTCTGGGGTGGGGTAATTTACTTACCTTTACTGTATTCTTAGTCTCCCAGCGATTCTGCACACACTACACTTGTTTAGGGGGAATTTGTGATTTGCATTCCACTTTCTTTGTATATGGTTTGTGTTGCCCCTAGACCTATTTTCTCCCATTGCATTCTATAGGGTTTCCTACTGTTTGCATTGTTCTATGACTATTTACCTGTCTAATTTTGGTGTATAGTGTATATATTGTGTATAATACTTACCTCCAGAAGGAGTATTCTCGCTCAGATACTTTTGGTACTATGTCACCCAAATAAATACCTTTATTTTTGTTAACACTGAGTATTGTCTTTACTTGTGTATAAGTACTGTGTAACTATAACTGGTACTGCAAGAGCTTTGCATGTCTCCTAGTTCAGCCTAAGCTGCTACCTCTATCAGCCTAAGCTGCTAGAACACTACTACATTTCACTAATAAGGGATAGATAACTGGACCTGGTATAAGGTGTAGGTACCCACTACAAACCAAGCCAGCCTCCTACACTGCATCGCAACTAATTACCAAAAGGCAAGTGCTTCAAATTTTGCGGTCTAGGAAGGGGTTTTGATTCACACAGCACCCTCCTCACATTCTCTAATATCCTCAGATTAAAAGTTCTGGAACTGGGAAAAGCTAAGGTACCTTCCTTCTTAGTTATTTTGTACCAACGATTTACCCATTGACACGCTTAAACTCCTCTCTTCTCTATTACCTCGAATGCTAGTGTACCCTCAGGTGGAGTAGGCTCACCCACTCTAATTGTAATAAAAACATCCCCTCTCAACGCACTACTTAAATCTTTGAAAAATTTCACTTTTACCCAAATCTAATTCACATACACAAATTCTATGAAACCAGGAAGTAATTTTGATCAGTCAATCGTTTCATGAGCTGTTCTCAGCCTACAGCAGTGCAATCTTGTCCACCAATCCATGGGCAGCTTTTCTCACCAACCATCCTATCCCAGTGCAAACCAAATAATGTCACACTCACTTCACTCGGCAGCTGCATTTCACCTCTGAACCGTCTCATGTGCCTCTTACGTAAACCTAAATGCAAATATTGCTAGCACAGGAAAAAAAAACTGTCTGCTCACTACGAATAGGACTCAAACACTTTGAAAGCTGTATGAAACTTTCAACTGTGGCCTTTCGCACAAACAGCTACTCTTCCGGCTATGGGTTTCTCACAAACGCAAGTAAGATTTGACCTGCAAATCTAACTCTGGCTGATACAGATTCTCCTTGTGCAATCAGGATTCACCTAATACCAACCAACAACTCACACATTCAAAGGAATTCCACTGGTATTGTCGAAAGCACTCAATCGACCAATACCTCACTGAATACAATAAATTAACCAAGTGTCTCCATACACTGGTACAATACTCCGGAGTCTTAGACCTCGCAGGATCCATAAACAACAACCACCATGTGGGCAATTTTTGGCACAAAGCGCAACATGCACTTGGAATACTCCCTACTCTCTTACTTGGAGTACACAAACTCCCTACTCAATTACCTGGAGACGCAAACTCCTTACTCACTTAATACATCACACATCACCACAATTTAGCCAAAGCATTGCAAGCGCAAACCCTTCTCAAGCACATACCGTACACCTTTAATACAACTCTGGAATTTCATCAACCCCTTCACCATACCAAAACAAATCACAATGTGGACAAATTCTGACTCTCCTCCTCACAAGACATAACCATAACTCTGCTACCAAAGCTGCTGCCGCGCTTGTGGAGGACTTCTTTCCTGCTCGGGTTCAGAAACCGCAAGCACTCTGGTGAGACACAATCACTATTCTCACTAATAGAGGTTGGCTAAATCTTTGGACTTGGCGAAGAGTGTAGTAGTCAGTTTCATTTAATCATAAATCAATTACATTAAGTCATAAACAACTATAGGCACCATGAACAAATTAACACTAAATCAAACTCCAAACTTCATAAAGTTTCAAAGCTTTATTACAATCCTAAAATCAATGTCACGTATATGGAGTGCAAAACTAAGATATAAATATACATGAAAACCATAGGCTGACCGAAACATGTAATGAAATTTAACCTACAAAACTATTAAATACTCCAAAAGAATACCATAAATTAGCAAAACCACAATATGCACATTCATTTCAGATTTCAAAGCAGATGATGGTGACATCAGTAAATCATCAAAATACAATTTTTAACAGTCAAATTCAGAGCTGGGCCATCCTTATCTCTAACCCGAATTGGGACTTGCATGTGTGAGAATGGGCTAACACATTCAGGCAAAAAAAAAAAAAAAATTGGAAAAATCATCTAGCTAGGGTTACTCTCTATAAAATATGCTGGTGTAAATCTCTTATCTGAAAAGGAAGCAAGAAACCACATTTATTTATACCTCTCCTTATGGGACAGCAGACAGTAATACTTCATCAGCTAGAGCGATCACTTTCTCCTGACATTAGTAGAGAGCAGTGTCAGGACAGTGAAGAACACTGGCTGCACATAGAACAAGTCAGCATTTCAGAATTAGTTGGGGATATTAGTACTGAACATTATAAACAAATGGGGCAATTAAGACTAAGATGAAACTCGTCATAAGTGAAGTACTGGGTTTTTCAGAACCCAGTGGTGCCAGGGAACACACCCTAAGACTTTGAGTCCTTCCTGTTTCAGACTACAGAAACACAGAGTCTTCTTGGTGAAGTCAAAGATCTTGTTTATTGGCTGCAGCCAGTAACAGGTATCCTAGAAGTACAACACGGTGTATATTCTCAGGAGACTGCTCCCCTTGCAAAGCTAACCTTCTCTTTTATACAAAATATTATGCTTTAGGCAAACATTCCTTATTTTACAGTTGACCATTCACATATTTTCACTATAAAGAAATAGCAGGGTTATGATGACAAGCCATATTTCAGTTTGTCCAGCCCTCAATCAATTACCCGGCAAGGCTCAGTACTTTCATCAGATATCGACGGACCCCCAATATAAACAGGCACCTCCTCCTTGTAAAGCAAGTCATAAAGAAAGAAACAGGGACAGGTGTGTGTAAGATTAGGCATGGTTTGTGTGTGATTAAAGGTTTTATGATGTGTTGTGGCTTGATACTAATCTCATTCGGCCACTGGGAATGAAACTGGCCGAACAGGTTTGGCTTCAGGCAGTGGAGTCAGCTTGCCCAGGTCACAGAGGAGTCAGCAAAGATGTACGTGTCCTTCAGACTCGTTTTCGGCATTAGTCATTGGCCTATGTGAGGGCAATCACAAAATGGCTGTCGTTTAAATGGAACCTCAGAGTTTCAGGACGGAAACTCTGATATTCGGTGATTTCGTCACCTGAATATGAATACAATGCTTGTGCATACTATTCTAATCATTCTCGGTCTGCTGATACCAAAATCGTTGTGATACGACGATGTTTATAACACGGGTCCAGAATTTTCAGTACCACAGACCCTCCTTTTGCCCTTACATAGGCAATAACCCATACTCACGCTAATCTGGGTCCAGGTCTATATTCATAAAGTCGTTGAGATGTTGCTGTAGCATCATCCTGTTACTTAGCTCGTCTTTTGATACAGGTTTCCTTACACACGATGTAGCACAGAGGCCACATATTGCAGGAGCATACTGTACACACAAACAGGACAGGAAAAGAATGGCTAAGATCATCCCAATGACTACCAGAGTCTTCCATCCCCAGGCGGATATCAGCTCCCAGAACCACCCCATCAATGACCAATCTCCTTTATCCACGTGAATAGATTTGGAGATCTTATGCACTTTGGAAATGACCTGGTAGACTGTCGGAGCGTTATCTGGGATGAAAACACAACAACTTGATTGGATCACTTTACATACCCCACCTCGGTCTGCAAGTATGACGTCTAATGCGACCCTGTTCTGAAGAGTCATAAGGCGATCCGACTGGAGCTCAGCAGTCAAATTACTAAGGGCACCGGCGGTTTCAACTACCGTGGATTAAACCACCCTTGTCAATTGCCTTATGTTCCTGCTGTTAACCATAGGACCCCAAAACGGCAGAAAACCCTTTACGAAATCTCCAAATTCTTGTCCTGTAGTGTCTTCTTTACTTATGACACCTCTAACTATCCTTGTCTTATGGTAATCTGCCGCGGCCGTGTAGGTGGGAGGTAACAGGAACGAAACAAAACATGTGCCTGAGAAGTCAGGGGGCAACCATGTATAGGCTCTATTATGGCAGATGAAATAGGTACCCTTAGCTGCTAATAACGAAGGAGAAGTCTGAGACGCAAAAACATATGTTTCAGTGCAGATACTTTT
This sequence comes from Pleurodeles waltl, assembly GCF_031143425.1. Taxonomy (NCBI): domain Eukaryota; kingdom Metazoa; phylum Chordata; class Amphibia; order Caudata; family Salamandridae; genus Pleurodeles; species Pleurodeles waltl. The sequence goes on from NC_090440.1 coordinate 1,220,841,890, forward strand.
CCCTAACTGAACTCTGGGATTCTTGCCATTACCTTGCAGACATAGGTGACCCTGATGGGGTACAATCCAAATCGGGGAGGATCTCTTTGCTCGCTGGTTCCCACTCAGAGTAACTCCATATCCTGTTATGTTCCATCCAATATATGCTAGTGTCTCATCTCTCGGGATAGTCTCATAGGAAATATCTTCCCTAATCATATCTACTATACCCTTAGCTAGAGCACTATTCTTAGGATTATCTTTCACAGAACGTAGGGGGTTGGCTTCATACGCGTATATGAACACCGTTCTATATGCCCACACAGAACCATTATGGCTGAAAGGCAGGACCAGATAAGGGATACCTTTATCAGTGGTATGAGGCATAAGACCACACACCCAACAGTTAGTTGTGTTCACTACTAATTGGTGTTGGTGTAGAAGCTGAATGAATGAATTGTTGACAAATTCTAATCTTCTGGCAGACTCGTGTTCAGGCAGGGGGTGAAAAGAATGCGAGGAAACAGTAGAAGGAGGTATGGGCTGTGTAATGGGTGCAAATGTCACTTGAAAAGAGAATAAAACATATCCTATTAAAAACGTCATTACACTGAGCAACATGAAAATACATAATATCAAAAATCGTTTCTTTGTCATTATTATAGACATTCTGGCTTTAAAATCCATCTGTTTGGCAGGTCTCTCATTCTTGAAAAACTCCATCCTCTCTAATTGCTGCTCGCGGTGGTAGGGTGTTCTATGCTAGGGAATGCTTCTGTCAGTCCAGGGCAACTCCCTTATACTGACCAGAACTGTCGACCTAACGTCTTCAGCTGCACTCCAAAGACTTGGGCAACCACGACCCTACAGCTGAACCCGGATGGCGGTTCGAAAAGAAAAAAAAAACAGAAATAAGAAAGTTTCTCAGATGAGAGAGCCGCACTTTAAAAAAAAAATAGCAAAGGAACCGGAAAAAAAATGTATTTGTCCTTAGTTCTTGGTCTCAAATTATAACTGCTTTTTCCAGGTACTGTCTGGTTCTGGAACAAGAGTTCAGGCTCTGTAGTGTTCCATCGAATTGACAGTGGCACAGCTTCTTGCAAATTATTGTCACTTTCTCGTTCAGAAATTGTTCCTTTTACACGTGCATCGCTAAATGGCAAAAAACGAGGCACAGTCTCAGTCTCAGAGTCAGCGATCCCCTCCTGGACCCACTGGTCGTACAGTAGAGGAAAAGGGACCCTCTTGCAGTGTACGCCGTGGATCCAGTTCTTTTTCCCTTCCACTCGAACAGCTGATCTTGTTGAGAGAAGGACGAGGTGGGGGCCGGTCCAACGGGGCTGGTCATTCTTTGTCTGCTGGAAGTTCTTGACCAGCACCCATGATCCAGGATCGATAAGATGTCCTGGAGCTTCAGAGACCTGAGGCAGAGTATCGTGAACCTGTTGGTGTAGAACACGCAATTTAGCCGTCAATTCATACAAATAATCAAGCAGAACAGGGTGTTGGATCTCACTGAATTTTGTTGGTCTTGGCACTCCCCATAAGTTGGCCGGGCGGCCGAACACAATTTCATAGGGACTAAGTCCCACTCACGAATGCACAGTCATTCTTGTTGATAGGAGTGCTAAAGGCAGAGCGTCAGGCCATTTAAGACCCGAGCTCGCTTGTATCTTTGCCAACTTCAGTTTTAGCGTGCCATTATAGCACTCTACTAGTCCAGCTGATTGGGGGTGATTTGCAGCGTGGAATTTTTGCTGGATACCTAGCCCCTCACATACTTTTTTCATCACTCGACCCAAAAATTCATTCCCATTATCACTCCAGACCATTCTCGGCATTCCAAACCTAGGGAAGAATTCTTTGGCAAGGGCTTTAGCTGTGGATAAGGCAGTGTTGTCTTTTAAGGGATATGCTTCTACCCATCTTGAAAAGGCACAAACAACAACGAGTACGTATTTCAGATTGTTGCACCTTTCCATGTGGATGAAATCTAGCTGCAAAACCTCGAACGGATACGTTGGAGGCGCAAAATGACCAGCTGGAGTTGGGGTTCCCCTACCAGGATTGTATTTCAGACACACCATGCAATTCTTGACCAGATTCTCTGCACATTTAGGAATTCCAGCATTTTGCCATACTGGAGCCAACAATTTACAAATCCCTTTCACACTGGTATGGGCCATTCCATGAGCCATTGTCACCACTGCAAGCACATACACATCGGGTAACAACCATCGCTGATGTTCTGACAAGTCAACCCAACAACCATTTTCATCCAATTTACCCGTACTTTCTTTCCACACATTCAACTCTTTCTCTGAAGCTTCAGTTTGAAGAGACTTCACACCCTGTATCGTATCTTCACACATTCCAACGTCACCAACCCATCTTGCGGGGCCTGCAACATACATTCGATTCATCACATCTTTTGCTGTTTCTTTTGCGATTTCATTAGTAAATGCATTGCCACGACCGACATCATCAGTAACCTTCTTGTGTGCACTGCATTTCACAATCGCAACTTGTAATGGCAAGGTCAGTGACTCAAGAAGCTCATTTACCAACTGACCATGCTGAATTTTAGTTCCATGCGAAGTCAGGAACCCACGTTCTTTCAACAATCGTCCAAAACTATGGGCCACACCAAACGCATACTGGCTGTCGGTATATATGGTCACTTTCGATAACGCACACGCTCTCGTAAGTGCAATCAGCTCTGCTGCTTGAGCTGAATTATGTGGTATACGTACAGCTTCAACAATCGTATGCAAAGTTGTGACAGCATATGCTGCAGTCGTATCACCATTCGGAAGCTTGAAGCATGAACCATCCACCCATAAGGTACCATCACACTTTACAAGAGGAGTATCTTTAAGATCTACTCTCCCCTTCGTTTCTTCTTCTGTCCTAAGAAAACAATCATGTTGTTCAACATCATCTGTTTCTACTGGAATCGGCAATAACGTGGCTGGATTCAACGTATTGCACCTCTTTATGTGCACATGACTCGCTAACAGTGTCAACTCGTAACCTGACAATCGAGCACTAGTTAAATGCTGTGTCTTGGTCCTGTTTAACAACGTGTCCACTGCATGTGGAACCATCACAATCAACATATTATTCATCACTAACCCAGCAGACTGTCGAATAGAAACAGCTGCTGACGCTGTGGCTCTCAAGCAACTCGGCAATGCTTTAGCTACCGGATCCAAAGTCGATGAAAAATATGCGCATGGGCGCTGCTTGTCTCCAAAAGACTGTGTCAGCACTGACAATGCACAACCCTCTCTCTCATGGACATACAGTGTAAAGGGCTTACTGTAGTCGGGGGTACCCAACACAGGAGCCGAACACAATGCATTACGCAATTCGGAAAAACTTTTCTGACAATCTTCAGACCACGGAACGGGATTCGGTGTATCTTTATAGGTCAATGCTACCAAAGGTTTGGCCAGCAAAGAAAAATTCGGTATCCATTGTCTGCAGTATGATATAATGCCCAAGAAAGCACGTACTTCTCTCTGTGTCCTTGGCACACTCAATTTTGCAATTGCCTGAATTCTTTCTGAGGTCAGTTTCCTTCCCTCCTTCGATAAGAGATGACCTAAGTAGGTCACTTCTTGTCGACAATATTGCAGTTTTGAAAGGGACACTTTGTGATGTAAATCAGACAAATGACGCAACAACAACAAGGTGGCTTCTTTACAAATCTCTTCAGTATCTGTAGCGACTAGCAAATCATCAATGTACTGAATAAGGGTAGCGCCGTCAGGTAAAACAATTGCATCAAGCTTTGTTTTTAAAGCCTGACTATATATTGATGGACTTTCACAGTAGCCTTGAGGAGCGCGTTTGAAGCGGAAACTTCGGCCTCCTAAACTGAAGCCAAAAATATCCCTGCTCTCCTCGGCAATCGGGATGCTGAAGAAAGCATTCTTTAAGTCAATCACCGAGAACCAGGTGGCGGAAGCTGGAATCATAGTTAATATGGCAGTGATATCAGGAACAACTGGAAACTGTGGCACAACTATTTTATTTACCTCTCTAAGATCAATCACAAACCTGTAAACAGGTGGCTTAGAGGGGCCAGTACGTTTCAAAACAGGCAGAACAGGACTATTACAAACGTTGCCTCTTGTCTCTTCAATTACATCTTTTTCAATTAAATCATAAATGATCGCTAGCAACGCCTTTTCACCTTCACTAGAGATCTTGTATTGTTGAATGCGTGGTAATTTAACATTGGCTTTCAATGTCACAACATAAGGCGGTATTTCCAAAAGACCCACATCATTAGGACCAGTAGCCCAAATGATATCAGGAAGAAACGACAATTCGGTTGGAAGTTTATCCTTCGACAAATACATTTGAGAGACCATTTTCCTACCCAGTGTAAGTTGTACTCCCGAAGGAGAACAATATAATGTCGCATACAATCTTTTCAACAAATCCAATCCTAACAAGTTTTCACCACAACCTGTCAGAATAAGGGGTGCTTCCAATTCCCAAGGTCCAATAGAAAGGGACATAGGACTAGAAATCGGGTTCCTAACCGGGGCGCCAGAAAAACCTACTGAAACATTCATCTCGCCAGACAAAGGTGCGCCAGGGAGTTTTGAGTGCATAATAGAACTCTTTGTAGCACCAGTATCCCACAGAAAAGGCTCCGACACACCTGATGTAATCACCTTAACATAAGGTCCATTCTGATCTACTGGAACTAAAAAAACTCCCTCTCTCCGTCTATGGCTGTCCTAGCAATTATTACCTTCCAGGTTCTCAATTTCTGTATAGTAGTCGTCAGCATAGTACTGAGCCGTCCTACCAGACGCGTTATGTTGCTGGTCAAAGCTATTCATTGAGTTTTGAGACGGAAAGGAACGCGTGTTCTTGGGGAAACTTCCACGTCCTCTACTTCTAGGTGCTTGTTGAACACCTCGACCTCTTGCGCCAGAAGCATCATTCGTACGCTGTAACAAAATAGGACAACTATACTTGAAATTACCCTCTTCTTTACAATATGAACACTGATTGGGACCTACAGGAACACGTGGTTGAGAAAACTCGAACCTTTGCGAGTTTCTCTGGAACTGTTGAGGTTGCTGATAGTTACTCTGACCACCACGTGGCGGATACGCCTGTTGTAAAAGAACCTTCGTCTTTAATTCTTTAGTTTTCTTGTCTGCTCTATCCTTCTCATCTTTATCCCTATTTTCGTAGTACTGTGCAGTAGCCAATATTTGTGCTGAAGAGGAAACGGCCCAAGAACTCTCTGAATCCTTCAATTTCTTACACAGCTCGGCAAGCAAATTGTGCACAAACTTGTCGACGAACAACCGTTGACCACCTTCTGTACTCATATCTTGACCACTGTGGTCGATAAACGTTTCCTCAAACCTGGTGAAGAAATCAGACACTGTTTCATCTTTCTTCTGCTTACACGCAAACAATTTATCCCAATTCACACGCATCGCAGGCATTAAAGTCTTCATGTAAGTAATGATCCTAGCAGGCAGTTCTGCTACCAAAGGCTCAGGCTTGGCACCACCAACTTGTCTATCATTTGCAGCACTAATATTAGCCCATGAGTCACCTAACTCTTGCGCATGATCTGTATGGCGAATCAATCCCCACAAAGGCTGTGGAACAACATTCGCAAATAACATGTCTGTCGGCTAAATTCATAATGCATGAGTCTGCAGTCTGTGATAATTTCTTATAATACCCTGCAGAGTTTTTACGGGGATCAGGCAAAGTCTGCTTAAGGGCTAAAACTTCAGCTCGCTTCCACGGAACATGTACCCAAACACGCTGAAAATGAGGTGGGACAGCATCAATTTGATTAGCAACATCAGCCTCAACGGCGTCCTTCCATACCGGAGGGACTTCTCTCATTGGGTACTGTCGCACCTTTTCTTTTAACAGAGGAGTCATGTTCGAACAATGACTGAGAAGGATCCTTATTCCTAAAGGACAACAACGTCGCAACTGCTTTCTCAACATCGGAACCCACAATCGTGCCCTTTGCAAACTCAAACGGTACACGGCACAAATCAGGCGGATTTGTTTCCAAATCATTATCCTCCAATTCCTCACAAAGGAAAGCACACATTTTCTCAAAAACGAATCTTTGTTTCGGTGCTTCCCATTGACAGAAGACATCCATAACAGACTCTACATCGTATCTTGAAGGGTAAACAACCCATTTACGCGCCATACGGTCAGACATTTCTCTCTCGAGAGAATTAGGCAGTTGACTACGCGACTGCTTACGCTCCGAATCTGGGGTCACACCAGACGACCCAAAGAGAGGAAATATAAGGCTGGCAACAGTATCTGTCATTCTCTGTCAGACAGAAGGAGAAGTTGATGAAAGAACAGGAGGAAAAACAGAGGGAGGCAAGGCAGACGCAGAGGCAGACTCAGAGGCAGTATCAGGAAGAACACCAGAAGAGGCAGTCGATGTAGTACATAAATTTGTAGGAGGTACAGATGGAGCAGGTAGCGAAGTCGGCGGCCCTTGAAGGGGCTGCGCCATAGTAGTAGGAGCCAACTGAAGAGGAGCTGGCGGCTGTGGAAGAACCTGAGGCACAATAACCGGAGGTTGCACAGCTAAAGGTTGCGGAGGTGCTGTAGCATTCTGCGCATAAGGGGGTGGCGACCTCAACAAGTGTGACATTAAAGGATCTTTCTCAAGTTCTTTTGCTGCATCTTGCTGAAGAAGCGGAAAAACTGGATAACATTTATCGGTCACCATTTTACGTTGCCTGTGCAACTGCTCATTTATCTGTTCTTCTTCATCATCTTTAAACTGTATGGCAGCTTGCATTATTGAGATACCCTCTTCCCTCTTATTTCTCTTTGCTAATTTAATTTCCTTCTGTTTGGCTTCCTTATGCCATAGGCGGAAAGAGTCCAACATCGCCGGCCGGTCTTTCTTCTTAAAAAGTTTAACCTCCAGATTATCCAGAATCTCTGTGTCAAAACTACCATATTGGGGCCATTTTAAAACACCATCTTTCCTGGTGTATCGGATCCATACTTCATTATATATGATGGGGCCTATGCCATGTTTCACATATAGTTCATAGGTTGGAGTTCCAATCGAAGGAACCGGACACGAGTCCTCCAATCGGGAATTACTATTATAACCAAGACAAAACAAATTTCCATGTCTGCTAAGACCAGGCATCTTCGCTCTCCAGTCTAGCTTCAAACTTCAAAGGATTATTGAATATAATAGTCTCGTGAATACACGAATCCCTCGGCTTTGGTACTTGCAAGTTCCAAATCAAAGATCCCAAGGGGATACCAAACTAAGAACCAAACTAAGGACTGGGAGACGCTCCACGTATACTTAACTGAGGTATCGATGACGTCACCAGAAGACTCGTTTATCGTTTCGCTCTACCAAATCATCAAGGGTCCAAAACAGGGCGATAGTCAGGGCAGCAGTCCTTCGTAGCCGTCGGAAAGCGGGGAACCTCGCAGCAAAGACTTTCGGACCACGTCGACATACAGGGGTCGATGAAGTGGCAGCCTCCCTCCAGAATTTTCACACGAAGCTCCTCACGAACCTCTGGCTTGGACCGGTACCGCTGAAATCGCCCCACATTGGGCGCCAACTAAAGTACTGGGTTTTTCAGAACCCAGTGGTGCCAGGGAACACACCCTAAGACTTCGAGTCCTTCCTGTTTCAGACTACAGAAACACAGAGTCTTCTTGGTGAAGTCAAAGATCTTGTTTATTGGCTGCAGCCAGTAACAGGTATCCTAGAAGTACAACACGGTGTATATTCTCAGGAGACTGCTCCCCTTGCAAAGCTAACCTTCTCTTTTATACAAAATATTATGCTTTAGGCAAACATTCCTTATTTTACAGTTGACCAGTCACATATTTTCACTACAAAGAAATAGCAGGGTTATGATGACAAGCCATATTTCAGTTTGTCCAGCCCTCAATCAATTACCCGGCAAGGCTCAGTACTTTCATCAGATATCGACGGACCCCCAATATAAACAGGCACCTCCTCCTTGTAAAGCAAGTCATAAAGAAAGAAACAGGAACAGGTGTGTGTAAGATTAGGCATGGTTTGTGTGTGATTAAAGGTTTTATGATGTGTTGTGCCTTGATACTAATCTCATTCGGCCACTGGGAATGAAATTGGCCGAACAGGTTTGGCTTCAGGCAGTGGAGTCAGCTTGCCCAGGTCACAGAGGAGTCAGCAAAGATGTACGTGTCCTTCAGACTCGTTTTCGGCATTAGTCATTGGCCTATGTGAGGGCAATCACAAAATGGCTGTCGTTTAAATGGAACCTCCGAGTTTCAGGACGGAAACTCTGATATTCGGGTGATTTTGTCACCTGAATATGAATACAATGCTTGTGCATACTATTCTAATCATTCTCGGTCTGCTGATACCAAAATCGTTGTGATACGACGATGTTTATAACACGGGTCCAGAATTTTCAGTACCACATAAGGCTTGGAGAAAAACAGAAGGTGACAGCAACAGACTTAAGACAGGAGGAAATGGCTCTGGCAGAGTTCTGGGCAGCCTCAAGACAGGATTAGACTGAAAACTTTAAGTTAAAGTCTTTTACTAATGAAAAATATTCATGATCCGTTGATTGGTCCTTCAGGCGGGCTCATTGTATATGTAAGATCCAGCGTCCAATGGTTGTCGATGCCACCATCAAGTTTGCAACTATTCCGGATTTTCTCAGCAAAGTTGCATTTTTATTTCAATGATTTCACACAGTTCCGACAAAATATTAAATTTTCAAATTGTTTGTTACTTCAGTATTCTTTCTCACAACACACAATATAAACTAATCATTTGTCACGGAAATAATTATAGGTTTCCTGTTTTATTCGACAGCTATAACAAATATTTTTACATAATTAATACTGAAACATGTTCTTTGCCTTCAATACAATAGGACAGGCAATATCACATTTGCAACCTAAGAAAGGAATCCTGGTCAGAGGGAAGAGAAAAAACAAGTAATTTTCCCCTATTGCTGCAAAATGAATCTTTCAGACCTTGTCAAGCTAAAAAAGCCTTAATGCACATTATTACAATTAATACATTAATGAAAATCTTTGCACACCTTACAATTCAAATCAGATATGCAAAGCAAATTATTTAACTTGAAACATTATTTACAACATGTTAGGACTCTTTTAAATGTGAATTTATTTTCCTGCACACATGTATCTCACGTTAATAAAGTCCATTTAAATCAATATATGTATGATTAATTCATGTTAATTTAATACTTCATTTCTAATATTCATCTTAATAAGAACACTCTTTACGTTAACTCATGTTAGTACTTCATTCAATATAAATGTAAAAATATCTTTCATGTTAAAACGTAATGACACATACGAATGGCAGCCAAATGGTCCACCATAATTCAAATGTGCACATTTTAAATTTCCACGTTCATTTCTCTGTTAGGTGTTTTAATTTGTCACTATATGCTAACTTCTATTGCATTAGTGTATTATTAAAATGTAATCTCTCTCAGCTGCCATATTAATTAGTGTATATATACTTTATGAAATTGTGTTCCAAGATCCCCCTTATGAATAATATATACGTCTTGGCAGCTAAGGTGGAAAATACCTGTTGGCCATTTCTATTACAGTATTTGTTTTCTTCCCCTATTGGAGACAAGTGCCTGTATTTTGTTGCAGTGATGAGTTTGCTAGTACAGTGGTCGCTTCAGGGCACCAGCAAGCTCCCAAATGAGGGGGTCCAGTGCTTACCTCCGAGCCACATCAGAGCCATGCCCACCAGATTGATGTCACTTTTTTTCTTTTGGTGAGATTGAGGGATTTGAGAAAGAGAACAAGGGGAGCAACTCAGCTAAGAGACAAATTGCTGACAAATGGCATGGCCTGTAGGCATAGTTGAAGAACCATCAAAATGTCAAACGTTGTTTTTAATCTGAAACAGATGGCATCTGACAGGTCGTTGGAATTACAACTTTGCCCTGCCTTTGTCATAATAGACCATGCCACTAACCACTACTATAAACACGTTCCTTAATTTATGGACATTCCATCACTGTTATTGTATGTAACTATTATTAGAATACATCTAAAGAAGACATTGATTGACCTCAAGATAACATTGTCTGATAGCACGATTTCACTCTAATAAAAATTTTGGGTTTGTCTTATTAATGTGGAACTCCTATTATTTTTCTATCTTTACATTTCAGCAGCCTTTTTACAAGTTAGGCCATCTGGTCCTGCTCAAACCCCTGGTGTAGGATTCCAGAGTATTGATTTAGTCTTAGAAATCCTTTGACTCATTTGATAGGTTGCATTTAGGACTGGTCTGAGCACTATGCACTATTATGAGCTACTGTCTCACACTTGGTCAAAATGAGAGGTCACATAGTTTGATAGAGATAATGGAGTTGTACTTTTTATGTGTTTCTCTTGTAGGATGGTTGCCTTTTGTAGAAAATAGAATCAGAGTTGTTCACCACTTCTAAAAGGATGCTTTCTGTATGTATACTTATACAAAACATGAATATCCTCCTTCTACCTTCTCTCAGTGAAGTCCTCATGGGTACAGCAAATTTTAGCTGAAAGATAAATTGGCTTAGGCAGATTTTAAAGTCTCTGGTTTTACAGACTGAAAATCAGTGGTTTTGCTGGTTAAACAGAAAGGCACCAGAGTTGCTCAGCCACCAACATTTTTTTTTGTACATTTGAAAGACATTCCAAGGTGGCAGTCATTGAAATGTAGTTGAATGCCACACATTCTGACATTGGTTTGTCTATGCAGTGCCAATTTAAAGTAGGTGGTTTGAGCTGTGGTTAAATGTGTACTGTTGTGTGCTGGTTAGTGTTGATGTTATGGCTGAGTACTCTTGGGTGAATGCTGCTATTCATCTAAGAGGTTTATCAGTTGAGTGTTGGGTGTGTGAGCTTTCTGATGAATACTAAACGCAGACTCTTCGCCTTGTAAATCTCACCAGGTGCCAGACTGGATTGGGAAACCCTTGCCGCAGTTGTGTGTGGTGCCTTCGCCCTTCAACATAACTCAATTCCTCATCCAAGCATGATGGCATAGAGCTGCATATAGGCATCCTCCCTGCGTTTGACTTCAGTTATTTTTCTGTGGATTTTGTAGAGCTCAATGTCTGTCCTATTGATTGTGGTAATTTTATTGAAACTTTTTTTCACAACCTAATTTGACCATGTGCTGTACTGTTTCCCTCAAAGACAAGAAGAACAGGTTTCAAACCATGTTATGAACGCCAGAAACAGATGTAGTTACAGATCCACATAACATCTGCCTGTGATGCCTGGGTAGTAACTGACACAAAGCCTTGTGACAAATGCATCCTGATGCAACATCAGGCTGTCAGGAAGAGCAAAATCAAGTTCTATGTCACTGAGCACAAGAAATGGGATTGTTTCCTATACAGATCACAATGTCGGTCTAGGTTCAGACTGCCCTTTTTTGGTAAGTCAAAGACAAACACGAAAGACAAACCAAAGAAGAAATGTAGAAAGAGCAATCTTGGATTTTTGATGTCTATGCATTCCTGCTAGGGAAAAGTTACAAAGTTGTTCTTCTAAAAAAAAAAATCATAGAGCCAATGCATTCCAAGTTCCCCATGCCATTGTCGACTCAAAAGCAAGTTAAAGCCAGCGGCGGACCCTCCCTCCCACTGTCAACTGACCCCCATCAAAGTCAGTCCACTCACACTTGGCTGATGGGCTGTGCCTCTATTCCTGTGGCCCAGGTCTTGGCAGTTCTTCAATTGATTCCTTATCCAGATCTAAGCGGTGCCAGTTCTGTTTGGTTTCAGCTCTGTCCCCAGATTTGGATTTTTCTTCAGCAAGAGGACACCCTATATTGTGTTACATAGTTATCAAAGAGCAACCATATAACTCCCCTCTAGCTCCTCTGCCTCCACAGCTCACTTTCAGAGGATAAAGGCTTTTTTGTATTAGACTCTGATGCTATCTAGGGCTTTCAGCCAGCATCTCACTCCCACCACTGTACAATCGTAGTGAACCAAGTGTTTACATTCCCTTACAAAATGCCAGTGGCTTGGATTTGTCCCCTGAATCTGCCCTAGATTCACTTTTGACTTCCACAGTAGAAGAACGTGTATCATTTGTAGTGGTGGTCCTGTGCATTAGAAGGATGTTGTGTAGGTGTCTCTGGACTTCAAGAATGGTTACTTTGATGTATCAGTCCTGCAGTCTCACAGGAAGTATTTTCTTTATGCAGTGGAATAAGAACTACTGCCAGTTCACTATTGTGTCTTTTGGCTTTACATCAGCCCCATAGTTCTTCACAAAGATCATGGAGAGGATCACCACTCATGTTCGCAGGTTGGGGATACATGTATTTCTATATGTTGACTACTGGCTGTTGTAGGCAGACTTGCCTCAGTTTGTCTCAAATAACCTACAGAAAAAAAGGCACTGCTGTCCCACCTGGGTTTTTCTTTTCGTGAACCCAAATGTAATCTTCAGCCCTCATGGAGACTCATTTATCAGGTCTATCCTGGACACAATCTTCCTGAAGCTCTTCCCACCTCTGCAGCAAGTCCAGGACATTCAGGCTATGAACCTCATCTTTCAATCAAGCACTACTGGTCCACCTTTTGATGGTTCTGAGTCTGCTTGGTGTTCTGGCATCATGCATCCTACTGATGGATCATGCTCACTTCCACATGTGAGCCTTGCAATGAAACCTACGTCTGCAGTTGTCCCAGAATTAGGGGTTCCTCTTGAGCAGGATCCATGTGTCCGATGAGGTGGCTCTTGACCTTTAGGCCAACAGCAGACAGCAATCTGATGTGTGGCAGGCCATTCCAGAGGTCATGGTGGTGAATGACGCGTCATCACTTGTCTGGGATCTCCACCAGGATGATGTGGAGATCAGAAGTCTCTGTTCTTTAATGGAACAGCTCCATCCATAAATCCTCTAGACCTCCATGCTAACTCTCAAGGCCTTTCTGTCATCAGTCATTGGTAGGTTGATCCAGGTACTAACAGACAACAAACCACAGGGTTATGTGGGATCATGTAATCAGTCTTGAGGCATTAAAGCCGTGGCACAGGCTGATCCTTCATTGGATCTCCCTGACGGTCAGTTATCTGGCAGTATTGCTCAACATCAGAGCAGAAAACCTCGGTAGGTGTCATCTTGCCTATCACAAGTGGTATCTGCACCATGAGGTGACTGGGTATTTTTGTCCAATGAGGCATGCCTTTGGTAGACCTTTTTGCCTTCAACAACACTCAGGCCCTCCTTTTGACCATGGTGGTAAAAAACGCCTGCCACCGCTGTGACGGCCACCAAAAGACCGTCGCTACGGGTACCATCCGTCCCCCATAATATGACCCCAGCTGGATTTCCGCCACAAGAAGGGTGGCAATACGGCTGTGGCCATACTGGCGGATGGCGGTAAGGTGGCCCTGCTACCACCAGCAGCACCACGCCTGTAGACCGCCACCAGCCGTATTATGAAAGCACCCCGTCCCCTGCCGGAAGACCCCCTGGATCCAGGTAAGTCAGGTTCCCGACAAGGGTGAGGGTGGCGGGGGTGTTGTGTGTGTCTGCATGTGTGAGCGTGTGCGTGAATGCAGATGTGTGTTTAGTGTTGTTTACGTGCGTGTATGAAGGTATGAGAGTGCATGTATGTATGAAAATGTGAATGCGTGTATGTATGGAAATGTGAATGCGTGTCTGTGTGTATGTTTTGATGTGTGTGCGGATGTGTGCGTGAATGAATGTATGCATACATGTATGTGTGGATGTGTGTGTGTATGGGGGGTGTGGATGTAGAGTGGGTGGGGGGTGTCTGGGGAGTGTAGGGTGGGAGGGGGCCTCCTATCAGTGACAGGGAAGGAATTTCCTGTCACTGATAGGGCCTACCACCATGGTTTTTGTGGCAATACGAACCCCATGGAAACCACGGCGGTAGGCAGGTCTTGTAATACTGCCAGTGGCTCAATAGCAGCCGCCGGGCTGGAGATGGTTATCTCCAGCCCGTCAACTGCTACCGCCATGGCAGTTGGAGTGGTACATTGGCGGGTTGGCTTCAACCAACCTTCCAATGTCATAATGTGGCAATAAGTACCGCCAGCCTGTTGGCAGTACTACCGCCACATTAACACTGACCGCTGGGGTCATAATGACCCCTTTAGTGCCTAACATTTTGCACTCTAGGGTTTCCCTCCAAAGAGTCTCTATGGCACTTGCCCCATCTTCAGTAGCTTTTCAGACAACTGTTAATGTTCCCACCCTCTGATTCCAAGAGTGTTGAAGAGAGTGTCAGGTGAAAAGATGCAGAGCTCTTTCTTATAGAGCCCTGCACAAGGCTCAGAGCATCTTGCTGACCCCTCACATACAGGTGGGAATTCTTTAAGGCAGTTACCGAACATAAGTAACTTAATTGGTAATTTTCATGTGTTGTTTTGAAAATTTATGTGACTTGGTGTTTAGTTAAAAAAATGTTACAAGTTCTTTGACACCCAGCCAGATGGCCTCTCTGCATTGCTTTTGGTTCACAGAGAGTTGAATAAGACATCTTATGAATTTGGGGGGGGCTCTAAGCCAAGCGTATTTTGAGGGGGCCCTGTTCAAAGAATGTATAATTTATGATCCATTTCCGGCTAATTAACGACCTTTTAGGACAGTTCATAGAAGTTATCATATTAAAAACTCTTGGGGCCCTGAGAAAAAGCATGTGCTTGGGACCCCTACTTGAACAATTTACATTAAATAAGGGGTATGCATTGAACATTTCGAAGATGGAATCCCTGATAGGTATTCCTGGTTAAGCAAGAAGGACTACAATTTGCAAAAGTAATTTACTTACAAGGCAACAATTATAGTTCACCAAACATTGTAGAGAGACATAAAAATCAGTGAATGTAAAAACAATAGGTGTTAAGGATTTTTTTTTTTAATGTAATTTGTTTTGAGCTATATGAGACAGGTACTGCAGTATTTTCAAGTAAATCTTACCCTAATTGTAAACATTTCGTAAATCTTCAAATGATTCTACAAGTTTGTAAGCTGTAGCTAGTTGGGGTCATCACGGATGTCAGAGATTCCGAATTTAGGAAACTGGGATTTGTTTATGTGATACTTTTCATGCACATTCTAGCTTTTGTCAGAAACACGTCTCCAGTTACACAGATATTAATATAAGCTCAGACATTACACGAGAATACATTCCACAAGTATACATATGCTTTACAGGCCTTGATAAAACTCCTCAAGTTGCGAAGACCTTCTACACTCAAACCTGTAAGCCATCTCTCTGGTTACAACAATTGTGCAAAATGAGACCCTATAGGAGGCTGGCCTGGTTTGTAGTGGGTACCTTGGGTACTTACACCTTACACCAGGTCCAGTGATCCCTTGTTAGTGAATGTAGTAGTGCACTAGCGGCTTAGGCTGATAGAGGTAGCTATAGCAGAGCAGCTTAGGCTGAACTAGAAGACATGCAAACCTCATGCAATACCACTTATAGTTACACAGTACTTATACACAAGTAAAGACAATACTAAGTGTTACCAAAAATAAAGGTATTTATTTGGGTGACACAGTACCAAAAATATCTTATAGACAAAACTCCTTCTGGAGTTAAGTATTATACACAATATGTACACTAGACCCCAAAATAAGGCAAGTAATTAGACATAGGATAGAGCAAACAATAGGCAATGTTATAGAATGCAATGGCAGAAAATAGGTCTTGGGGCAACACAAACCATATACTAACAGTGGAATGCGAATCACGAATTCCCCCCTAGACAAGTGTAGTGTGTGCAGAATCGCTGGGAGAGTAAGAATACAGTAAAGGTAAGTAAATTACCCCAAACCAGAGCCCAGAAAAGCAGGAGTAAAGTACTGCAAGTTTCCTTAGGACACACTATACCTCGTGATTGGAATTATTGCAAGAACCAACCAAGTCTGCAAACAACAAAAGGTGGATTCCTGGACCTGAAGACCTGCAAAAGAAGACCATGTCCAGAAGTCGAAAGAAGTTTTCAGGAAGGACAGGAGCCCCTGCCAACCCGGAAGAGGGTGCAAAAGAAGAGTCCCCGGTTAGTAGAAGACTGCAGAAATGCACCCTAGGAAGATGCCAGTGGGTTTCTGCATGATGCAAAAGATGTCCCACGGCGTGAAGATCGTTGCAGAGAGATTTCATGTTGGAAGGCACCAACAAACCTTGGCCTTGCGAAAGTGCGTTTTTCATCAAAATGGTGCTGGATGGACCCAGAAGGGACCTGGGGGCCTCAACTCTGTGTGAGGAGGAAGCAGGAGCTCTCATCACTTTAGAGAGCCCTCAGGATGCCAGCCAGCACACCCAGAAGCTGCAGGATCTGGGTTCACAGGAGGTGCAAAAGGCGGTTGATGCAGCACAACAAAAGAAGATCCCATGCCACCGGAGAACAACTCAGCGAGTTGAGTGTCATAGGATGGAGTGCTGGGGAGCTGGGCCAGGCTGTGCATGAAGGAATTTTGCAAAGAGTGCACAGAGGCCTCAGGAGGTGAAGAAGACACAATACACAGGGGTACTGTCGTTCTCGGGGAAGGCAAGGTCTTACCTCCTCCAAATTGCGTCAGCAGGACCTCAGGACAGTCTGTCAATGATGTCTAACCTCCGTGTACTTAGGAGCACGCTCATCGCCGTGAGAGGAGTCCCAGTGACCTTTGCTAGTTCTAGGGCGCCCACACACTTATTGACATTGCACCTAACTTCAACAAGTGAAAGTTAGACATATAGGTGACTTATATGTTACTTAAGTTCAGTGAAAATGGCTGTGTAATAACGTGTGTGTTATTTCACACAGGCTGCAATGGCCGGCATGTGCAAGGGTTTGTCTGAGCTCCCAATGGGTGGCAAAATAAATGCTGCAGCCTATATGGATCTCCTGGAACTCTGATGCCCTGGGTACCTAGGTACCATAAACTAGGGACTTATAAGGGGGTTCCAGTATGCCAATTGAAATTGGTAAGTGAAGTCACTGGCCTACAGCCTAAAAGCACAGAGAGCAAAAGCACTGAGGTTCTGGTTAGCAGAGCCTCAAGTGACACAGTTAGGCACTACACAGGCATACACATTAGGCCACAAACTATGAGTACTGGGTTCCTGGCTAGCAGGATCCCAGTGAGACAGGCAAAACACACTGACACACAACCACAAACAGGCCAAAAGTGGGGCTAACCATGCTAGAAAGAGGCTACTTTCCTCCAGACCCCAAATAGTAAAGCCATTGCTTATGTTACACAGATTTCCCATACTCAAGCTCCGGCATTATTTTCACCTGTTAGGTTACAGCTATCTTTCAAGTTTATGTATCTGACTGCATGCACCTTCCTCAAATTACACAAATCTTACTCAACAATTCTCTAACAGCAGGGAT
The DNA here is from genome assembly GCF_031143425.1 of Pleurodeles waltl. Lineage (NCBI taxonomy): Eukaryota > Metazoa > Chordata > Amphibia > Caudata > Salamandridae > Pleurodeles > Pleurodeles waltl. Next base: position 1,220,859,305 of record NC_090440.1, read on the forward strand.
GTTCTCAGGTTACTTTGATCATACTAATAATGCATCTTAAAGCGAAATTATCTCTGATGGGTAACCAGATCGTACCGGCTCAGTCATATGACTTATATTAAACAAATGTTACAGGGTCAGACTTCGGACACCTAACCCACCCAGTAGGTTACATAAATGTCATCACCTGAAGTCTCGGACATAAGCACAAATAGATACACAATCGCACAGGCTCAGACTTTGTAAAGCAAAGATATTCCTGAAGGTATATTTGTCTGTCCTACACCAGTATCAGTACCGAGGCACCTATTCAAAATCAGTGCTTTTTTTAGCAGATCTAACAGAAGTTGCATCTGTAAGAAAATGTGTTACTCAGGTTACAGAGATACTTTTGACTGAGCTCTTCTTTAAGTATCAGTTTGGGAAGTAGCTAGCCCACTGGGAGATACATGTTTTCACTTATCTGCAACCTCTGAAGACTGGATTATGGCAAACAGTTGTGAATGTTAAATGTTTAAAATCCTCAAACATCTTTCATAATGCAGCTGATCCATTTCCAAAATCTCCAAACATTACCTAAAGGAAAATGAAAATTTGTAGCCAAACAAGTAGGTTTTTAAAAGGGATATATACATCTTTCCCTGAGACCGTTTACCATTAGGAAAATACTGGATATTAAGCTTTTATGATAGGGACGCACAAAGACAGCAACATTGTAATCTTCCTGAATAAACAGCACAGGCATAATTCAAGCAACAGCAGAGCAAATATTACTTGTTGGCGCAGGCAGTAGTGTAAACATCACTTATAGGAATTAAGTGTGAGGTCCCTTTAGACACCGAAGCAACATCACCAGTGTAAGTTGTTTCTCTCAGATACCTAACTGGTGAAACACAGCAAGGATTGATGGGCAGATGTACACAGTACTGGTTGCAAAACACTTATCGTAGTTTGCGACCAGTATTTTTGCCACCAGTGTGGTATTTTGTGAATCAACCTATGTACTGATAGGTTGGTTTGCAAAATACAGTTTCCTAGTGGAGCGCAATTCGACGTACCTCAGGGATATTAATGAGGTAGGTTACAAATTGAGACCCACTATGAATTGCAGCCATCACAGTGGATGGTTTTGGGCTTGTTAGCATAAAGATATGCATTATGCTTTCAGTATTTGTCCCTTTAGCTACGGTTGGTACACTTACAGAGAGAGATGATTAAGGAGAAAGAGAGACAGAAAGAAAAGCATAATGTTCATATCTTATTGTGTGTGCGTCTGTCTAGTGTCCTTATTGAAACTTATTAAGTATTGAAAGAAGTATGATAGAGGTCCAATATGCCCAGGTGAATTCCAAAGGGGTAATATGCGGACACTTTCGCCTGCTCTGGCACTGTCTACGCTCAGGCCCAACCTACCCCTTCGTCCTTAGACATTTACACACGCTAAAGAAGATAATGGTGTGAGGTATAAGTGAAGGTAATTAGATACACATCCCTTCATTACCCTAGTGCAGCTGATGTCTGGGAGGGGGTGTTAAAATTGGATGAAATGGAGAAGGGTTCCATAGAATGCTAATGATCCTGCCCTGGTACTCACCCAGGTTAAGGTAGCCTGTGCTAGGCTACCAGAGTATATGCCATATACTACATGGCTTCACCTAATAATTGCCTAAATGGCTGATCTGCAACCTCTTTACTCTTGGGCCAACAAAGGCTCTTGCTGATATTGGGGGTTGGAAAGGATGCAAAGTGCAGACCCCTGCATGTTCCTGTAGGAAAGTACCATCTTGCCTGGCATGTTATCCCCATATTTCACTGTATATGTGTTGTTTTAGTCTATGTGTCACTGGGACCCTGCTAGGCAGGGCCCCAGTTCTCATAAGTATGTGCCTTGTATGTGTTCCTTGTGTGATGCCTAACTGTCTCACTGAGGCTCTGCTAACCAGAACCTCAGTGGTTATCCTCTCTCTGCTTTCCAAATTTGTCACTAACAGGCTAGTGACTAAATTTACCAATTCACATTGGCATACTGGTACACCCATATAATTCCCTAGTATATGGTACTGAGGTACCAGGGTATTGGGGTTTCAGGAGATCCCTATGGGCTGCAGCATTTCTTTTGCCACCCATAGGGAGCTCCGACAATTCTTACACAGGCCTGCCATCGCAGCCTGCGTGCAATAACGTCCACGTTATTTCACAGCCATTTACCACTGCACTTAAGTAACTTATAAGTCACCTATATGTCTAACCTTCACCTGGTGAAGGTTGGGTGCAACGTTACTTAGTGTGTGGGCACCCTGGCACTAGCCAAGGTGCCCCCACATTGTTCAGGACAAATTCCCCGGACGTTGTGAGTGCGGGTGTGGTTCTAAAAATTCTGGACCCATGTAATTTACTTTGCCACAGCAGTACGATTTTAGTATCAAAAGACCGATAATGACTAGTACACTAAGCATGAGCATTTTTTGCTCAATTCCAGCAGCATTTTCACCTCGAAATCGCCATTTTCGTCCTGCACTCGTGGCTCCCATTTTATACACGGCAGCCATTTTTAAAAGTTGCCCTCACATAGGCTAATAATACAGTCAGATTTGATTCCAAGGACACGTACACCTTGATTGACTTTTCTCTGACCTGGGCAAGCTGGAACCATTGCCTCAGGCCAAACCTGTTTGGTCAGTCCCTCTCCCAGTGGCCGAATCAGATAGCATCAAGGCACACCATGCCATAAAACCCTTATTATCGCTCACACACCCTGCCTAATCTTGCTCACACCTGCACCTGCTCTTTTCTTCTTCTTACTTTACGAGGGGGAGGTGCCCGTTTTTATTGGGGGTCCACACTTATCTGATGTAAAATACTAGGCCTTGCCGGGTAATTTATTATGGGTTGGATGACATGAAATATGAGGTTTCATCATGACACTGTTTTTTCCTTTGTAGTGAAAACATGTGAATGACCAACCAAAGTGTCAAGAATGTTTGCCTGAAGCTTAAAAAACTGTATATAAGGAAACCTGACTTTGCATTGAAACACAGTCTCCTGAGAACATACAAACCGTGCTGTTGTACTTCTAGGACGCTTGTTACTTGGCTGCAGCCAATAAATTCAATCTTTGACTTCACCTAGAAGACTCTGAGTTTCTGTGGTCTGAATCAGGAAAGTACCCGAGGTCTTTGGGTGTACCCTGGCACCGCTGGGTTACCGGATCAGTACCGGTTCTGAAAAACCCAGTACCTCAGTTGGCGCCCAACGTGGGGCGATACCAGCAGTACTGGTCCAAGCCTGAGGTCCGTGGGGAGCTTCGTGTGAAAATTCTGGAGGAAGGCCGCCACTTCATCGACCCCTGCATGTCGACGTGGTCCGAAAGTCTTTGCTGCGAGGTTCCCCGCTTCCCGGCGGCTACGAAGGACTGCTGCCCTGGCTATCGCCCTGATTTGGACCCTTGATGTTTGGTAAAGCGAAACGATAAGATGAGTCTTCTGGTGACGTCATCGATATTTTCAGTTAAGTATAAGTGGAGCGTCTCCCAGTCCTTAGTTGGACACTTGGTTTGGTCCTTAAGTTGGACATTTGGTTTGGTATCCCTTTGGGATCACTTTGATTTGGAACTTGCAAGTACCAAAGCCGAAGGACTCGTGTATTCACGAGACTATCGTAAACGATAATCCTTTGAAGTTTGAAGCTAGACTAGTGAGCGAAGATGCCTGGTCTTAGCAGACTTGGACATTTGTTTTGTCTTGGTTGTAAAAGGGACTCCCAGTTGGAGGACTCATGTCCGGTTCCTTCGATTGGAACTCCAACCTATGAACTATATGTGAAGCACGGAGTGGGCCCCATCACGTTTAATAAAGTATGGGTCCACTATTCTTGGAAATAAATGTCTGTGAGGCTGTTTTTGCAGTTTTTTGGAACACTATTGAGAAAAGTTTTCTTTTCTCTTGTAAATATGACTTACAACTAGGATCTGCAAACGGTTCTGTAAGTAAATTGCGACTGCGCTATTTATTAAAAATGGCTAAAGCGCGCTGTATTGTGTGTCCTGAGTGTTTTCTGTTTATATCTGAAATGAGCTCAATGTGTGTTTGTGGGTCTTCTTGATGTTTTCAGTTTGTTAAGTAAAATGTTGGTTAATTAATATTAAGTAGAAACTTAGAAAAAAATCCATAAATGAACCATGTGATGTGCTAACATAGCTATATGTTGCTCTTTAATTTATAGAATGAGCAATTGTGCACATATACAAAACTGCCGTTAAATGCTTAATAAATTAGAAAACACATTCAATAGATATAAATAGGGCCCCAAAAAAAAAAAAAAAAATTATCTATTTTTGCAAATAAATAAATAAATTTACAGCATTTTTCTTAGATGCATTGTATTAGATGTTCACAGGCAAACTTTTCAGCTGCAGTATATTTGATAGGAATGTTCAATTCAGCCAGCACTTTCCCAGTTAAACACGGGTGGAATTTTGCATAACCTTCCTTTTAAATGAAAGTGGCGCACAAATGTGACGCATTTCAAGTTAGGCTTATGCGCTTAGGCTTGTGAGTTAATGTATCCCAAATAATAGGCAAGGGATGCAGCTTGCTTTTATATGTGGAATTATCACAAAAAAAAGAATATTTTTTTTTAAAGAAAATTATTAATTATGGAAAAATTATTTAAAAAATAAGTGCCTTTCAAAATCGTTTTTTAATATTTATAAAGCTTAATACCTATACTATGACCTCCTAGCATTAAAATTTAATTTAAGTTATGTTGCACCGCTAAAATGACATTTGTATGTGCAATTTTCCCTTGGCGCAGGAGCAAACAAGCTCATTTCTATAAAGTATAAATTAATATTTTCAATGGCTGACTCATGGATTGTGTAATAGACATTCTGGTAATGCATATTATGCAAGAAAATTGTAGGATATTGATTTTTAATGCCTAAAATATCAAAGTCGATTTTGGGCAAAAGCACTGTTTAAACTGCATTTTCTTTCATTCAGAGTACTTTTTAAAGTGTCTCAGGCTTCAGTAAATGCATACATTTAGGTTTGATATATATTTGCAGGTTGTGCCTTCTTATGATTCAATGAGTCAATGTGCCAGTACAAAGGCTTGTTTTAATATCGAGGTTGAAGGTTCTAACTTCAGCTGGGCCTACTGAGACGTTCATTCATTCGAGGTTGATGAAATATGTACCATTGCATGGGATTGCAACAAGCATTTATTCTAACAACTGGTATGTGTGTTATTAAGGTTTGTGAATTATTCACAGTAAATGTAGTTTAATAATCTGGAAATAGAGATAAAAAAATTTAGCGCCTAAAAAGGAAAATTATATATTTTTTTAAATAGAGTGAATTATTGCAGGTTAGAAGGAAAACAGGAAGGCCTAGTGTCTTTGACAGATTCAGAGTGGCAGAAGCTAGGAGAGCTACAGAGGCTGGCTCAAGTCACGCTGCTGAGATGCTATGTTTAGTTTTCCCATAAACAATGAAGGAGGCTGTCATGTTGACACTTGTGACCTTTTAAATTAGAGCCTTGTCTCTGTGAAATGCAGAATGACCCTACGGGCCTCTAAATGTGGGATTTCTGGTTTCTCCAGAAGAACATCAATACAATTAAAGAACTTAATTCCAAAGGGAAAATATTAAAAAAAGGGGTTTCTTCGAAAGTCCCAACATCATGTTAAATGCTCTGCAGAACTGATACATTTGTGTCTCCGCTCTAAAAAAATAAAATGATGCCTGCTAGTTGCTTTTATTTGACAGAAAACGAAGTGTTGCATTAAGTCTTAGACAGAAAATAAGATGCAGCCCTTTTCTAAAATTTTGAAGGCTACATGCCTTAATGAGAACGATTTACCAATTAAGACTTATTTTTCACAGTGGAAATTGTAGGTGCCAAATTAATATGGAGTGTCAGTGTAACAATTTTTACTTTTAGAAAGGTAAAACTAAGGTGGCTTGATGTTGCGAAGTAACTGACAAGAGGGTAACAGTTAAGTAATGGAAATTTATTTTCGTGTATTTGGTCCTATCATGAATTGTTCTTGCTGGTCCTGTATGTTAGAAGAGAAACAGTAAAGTTATATTTGACAGCAGATTTCCATTGCCTGGTGATCTACTGTCAAAAGGAGGGTAAGGATTTTAAACCTGACAAATTAAACAGGCCCAAATATTGGGTTTTGGGCTGCAGGTTTACAGTGCATAAAGTACATGACATGGTGTTGTGTGTCACCGCTTATTCACACATGCTATTGTTTTGTCTATGCTTTTTGTGCTTGATACACGGCAAGTATATCTGATAGCTTGACGTTTTGTGCGTTTTTATTATTTTTTATTTGTTTTTTTTTTGCATGTTTGTTGCTGCTTTTGATACTATTACAAGCTCCCCTGTGTTGTGAGGGGATGGTCATGACGATGCCCATCGCTACGCAACAGTTGGTTGAACTTGTTCTGGTTACTAAATTCCACAGATAATGATATTTCATGCTGTGAACATAAAAGACAACACTTCACCAGTGCATGTCTATTTGGCTATAATGGTATTGAAGGAAAATAAAAAGAGATATACAGGATCAAAGTGTGTCACCTGCAGTTAATCACGTTACTGCCCCTTCCCTTAAAGGAACAGGCAGCCCTACATTTATGTAGCCTTGATTGGACCTAAGGATGAAATTATAGATCTGTGACTCAAGGTGGCCTAATTTATATATTACATTAGTTAATGATGTTCTGTTTCCTAAGTAGCATATGGCTTTTGTTCCTTAAAAGAAAACCAGGTTTTCATTTTTTCCTGAAGAAGGAACTGAAACATTAGCTAGGAGTACCGTATATGGTGTAGTCACCAACGGTAGAGTTAAAATTTGTGTAACTTTGGCCTTTGTGTATCACCCGTACTCTCGGTGTTGTGTCACATGCCTGACTATCACCCAAATAATTTTTTTGTTCTTCCTATAGATTTTTTCTTTTGTTACTTCCCCTGACCAATGTCGCATCATGCTTAGTTATTGAGATTTTAGCTATGTCCTAGTCCCATTTCTCTTTTTCAAATTCCTTTCACCAGTCAGACCTTTTATTATTATTGATGTATTGTTCAGGTTCACATTTCCAGACTGCAGTGATGTACCAGGGACCCCCATGTTATGTATAATTCCCTTTGGTATGACCAGACTGGTTTTCAAGAATTTGCCTTAGGCCTGCTTCAATGTTTTCCAGCCTGACTGTCAGGGTAGCGATAGACTGGTTAACTGACTCAATATTATAGTAAGACAAGTTTTCCATCTCAATAGGAGATATCTTATGTTTACCTTTTTGAACATGACGAATTTTCAATGTCTATTTCAATTTGGTTTTCGGTTCCCTTCTGTTCCTGCTACTTTAATTTTTGGTGGGATCAGATGTGTCCTAATCATGCAAATATCAGGACCCTCTAGTTCTTGTCTTTTTGTTTGCACATTTGACTATTTGCCTATGTATTGCATAGTGCACCTGATGCACAGTTTTTAAAGGAAGGTTTCTACATGTCCCTGATAATCGGTATCATGTGATTTCTCTATTGAGATGTTCTAAGATAAGGAGGAACACCTAGACTTAATCATTGAGGAAAATATGTGTTTACCCCATTAGACAATGCCACTGTGTGAGGAAATCCATTCAGATAGAATTCTCATGTAGCTATAGATGGCAGAGAATAATGGAGAGAACCCAATTAAAGATGCTAGAGACCCTGTTTTGCCCTTCTGCCTTTGTCTTTGTATTTTATGCCCATGGTGTATGGCTACTCCTTTGAAGATTGCAGACCACCTGCTTGCAGTCCCCTTGTTAAAAACCATGAACTGTTTTTGTACTAAATTGAAGGGAACTAACAACTGTGGCACATTTCCTACGTCACTAGATTCTGCGGGTATCAAGTCATAATAACCTGCAGGACATTGATTTAAGCCTAATTCCCATCAGTGACAGCTACAGATGAAAGACGTTTTGGCCCTACAGTCTCAGCACCCAGAAAGTAGCAAAGCTGGACAGCGATCGCCAGCGCATGGTATCGTACTTGCTCCATCAGACGGCGTTGGACATCACAAAACCAAAGTTTCAGTGTAAAGGAGCTAAAGAGAAGGATTCCTGTTGTTGATGGCAGAGCTGTTTTGAGGTTTCATTTCTCTACCTGTCATGTGCTGGTAACCTCTGACAGTGTGCAATCCCTTGAGCCCCTTGGCCTGAGTTTTGGCCACACTGTGAGAAGGTAGCCTCTTTCTAGCCTTGTTACTCCCACTTTTGGCCTGTTTGTGAGTGTATGTCAGGGTGTTTGTCACTGTTTTCACTGTCTCACTGGGATCCTGATAGCCAGGCCTCAGTGCTCATAGTGAAAACACTATGTTTTCAGTATGTTTGTTATGTGTCACTGGGATCCTGCTGGTCAGGACCCCAGTGCTCATAGGTTTGTGGCCTATATGTATGTGTCACTGGGACCCTGTCACACAGGGCCCCAGTGCTCATAGGTGTGCATGTATATGTTCCCTGTGTGGTGCCTAACTGTCTCACTGAGGCTCTGCTAACCAGAACCTCAGTGGTTATGCTCTCTCATTACTTTCAAATTGTCACTAACAGGCTAGTGACCAATTTTTACCAATTTACATTGGCTTACTGGAACACCCTTATAATTCCCTAGTATATGGTACTGAGGTACCCAGGGTATTGGGGTTCCAGGAGATCCCTATGGGCTGCAGCATTTCTTTTGCCACCCATAGGGAACTCTGACAATTCTTACACAGGCCTGCCACTGCAGCCTGAGTGAAATAACGTCCACGTTATTTCACAGCCATTTTACACTGCACTTAAGTAACTTATAAGTCACCTATATGTCTAACCTTTACCTGGTAAAGGTTAGGTGCAAAGTTACTTAGTGTGAGGGCACCCTGGCACTAGCCAAGGTGCCCCCACATTGTTCAGAGCCAATTCACTGAACTTTGTGAGTGCGGGACACCATTACACGCGTGCACTACATATAGGTCACTACCTATATGTAGCTTCACCATGGTAACTCCGAATATGGCCATGTAACATGTCTATGATCATGGAATTGCCCCCTCTATGCCATCCTGGCATTGTTGGTACAATTCCATGATCCCAGTGGTCTGTAGCACAGACCCTGGTACTGCCAGACTGCCCTTCCTGGGGTTTCACTGCAGCTGCTGCTGCTGCCAACCCCTCAGACAGGCAGCTGCCCTCCTGGGGTCCAGCCAGGCCTGGCCCAGGATGGCAGAACAAAGAACTTCCTCTGAGAGAGGGTGTGACACCCTCTCCCTTTGGAAAATGGTGTGAAGGCAGGGGAGGAGTAGCCTCCCCCAGCCTCTGGAAATGCTTTGTTGGGCACAGATGTGCCCAATTCTGCATAAGCCAGTCTACACCGGTTCAGGGACCCCTTAGCCCCTGCTCTGGCGCGAAACTGGACAAAGGAAAGGGGAGTGACCACTCCCCTGACCTGCACCTCCCCTGGGAGGTGTCCAGAGCTCCTCCAGTGTGCTCCAGACCTCTGCCATCTTGGAAACAGAGGTGCTGCTGGCACACTGGACTGCTCTGAGTGGCCAGTGCCACCAGGTGACGTCAGAGACTCCTGCTGATAGGCTCCTTCAGGTGTTAGTAGCCTTTCCTCTCTCCTAGGTAGCCAAACCCTCTTTTCTGGCTATTTAGGGTCTCTGTCTCTGGGGAAACTTTAGATAACGAATGCATGAGCTCAGCCGAGTTCCTCTGCATCTCCCTCTTCACCTTCTGATAAGGAATCGACCGCTGACCGCGCTGGAAGCCTGCAAACCTGCAACATAGTAGCAAAGACGACTACTGCAACTCTGTAACGCTGATCCTGCCGCCTTCTCGACTGTTTTCCTGCTTGTGCATGCTGTGGGGGTAGTCTGCCTCCTCTCTGCACCAGAAGCTCCGAAGAAATCTCCCGTGGGTCGACGGAATCTTCCCCCTGCAACCGCAGGCACCAAAAAGCTGCATTACCGGTCCCTTGGGTCTCCTCTCAGCACGACGAGCGAGGTCCCTCGAATCCAGCGACGCTGTCCAAGTGACCCCCACAGTCCAGTGACTCTTCAGCCCAAGTTTGGTGGAGGTAAGTCCTTGCCTCACCTCGCTGGGCTGCATTGCTGGGAACCGCGACTTTGCAGCTACTCCGGCCCCTGTGCACTTCCGGCGGAAATCCTTTGTGCACAGCCAAGCCTGGGTCCACGGCACTCTAACCTGCATTGCACGACTTTCTAAGTTGGTCTCCGGCGACGTGGGACTCCTTTGTGCAACTTCGGTGAGCACCGTTTCACGCATCCTCGTAGTGCCTGTTTCTGGCACTTCTCCGGGTGCTACCTGCTTCAGTGAGGGCTCTTTGTCTTGCTCGACGTCCCCTCTCTCTGCAGGTCCAATTTGCGACCTCCTGGTCCCTCCTGGGCCCCAGCAGCGTCCAAAAACGCCAAACGCACGATTTGCGTGTAGCAAGGCTTGTTGCCGTCCTTCCGGCGGGAAAACACTTCTGCACGACTCTCCAAGGCGAGAGGGATCCGTCCACCAAAGGGGAAGTCTCTAGCCCTTTTCGTTCCTGCAGAAACCTCAGCTTCTTCTGTCCAGTCGAAGCTTCTTTGCACCCGCAGCTGGCATTTCCTGGGCATCTGCCCATCTCCGACTTGCTTGTGACTTTTGGACTTGGTCCCCTTGTTCCACAGGTACCCTAGATTGGAAATCCACAGTTGTTGCATTGCTGGTTTGTGTCTTTCCTGCATTATTCCTCTAACACGACTCTTTTGTCCTTAGGGGAACTTTAGTGCACTTTGCACTCACTTTTCAGGGTCTGGGGGAGGGTTATTTTTCTAACTCTCACTATTTTCTAATAGTCCCAGCGACCCTCTACAATGTCACATAGGTTTGGGGTCCATTCGTGGTTCGCATTCCACTTTTGGAGTATATGGTTTGTGTTGCCCCTATCCCTATGTTTCCCCATTGCATCCTATTGTAACTATACATTGTTTGCACTGTTTTCTAAGACTATACTGCATATTTTTGCTATTGTGTATATATATCTTGTGTATATTTCCTATCCTCTCACTGAGGGTACACTCTAAGATACTTTGGCATATTGTCATAAAAATAAAGTACCTTTATTTTTAGTATAACTGTGTATTGTGTTTTCTTATGATATTGTGCATATGACACTAAGTGGTACTGTAGTAGCTTCACACGTCTCCTAGTTCAGCCTAAGCTGCTCTGCTAAGCTACCATTATCTATCAGCCTAAGCTGCTAGACACCCTATACACTAATAAGGGATAACTGGGCCTGGTGCAAGGTGCAAGTACCCCTTGGTACTCACTACAAGCCAGTCCAGCCTCCTACATTGGTTGTGCAGTGGTGGGATAAGTGCTTGAGACTACTTACCACTCTTGTCATTGTACTTTTCATAAGAGAAAAATATACAAAACAAGGTCAGTGTATATACACATAGCCAAAAAGTTTTGCATTTCCTCTTTTCACTCTTTTCTAAGTGCTGAAAAGTACTCCTAAACTTTCAAAAAGTTCTTAAAAGTTTAAAAAGTTTTTTTCTGTCTTTCCAAAAAGTTCTGAAAACTTTTTTCTCTTTTTCTATCACTTTAACTCTCTCTAAAAAATGTCTGGCACAGGCAAAAATGTTGAACTGTCCAAACTTGCATATGATCACCTTAGCTGGAAAGGAGCAAGGAGTCTCTGCATAGAGAGAGGTTTGAGTGTAGGGAAGAATCCTTCCTTAGAACTGTTAATTAACATGCTTAGAGAACAGGATAAGGCCATAAGTGCCCAATCTGGTGAAAAAGTAGCTAATGGTTCACAATCTGATCCAGGGACTCCCCCAGGAAAAGATTCAGGAAAGAAACTTCTCAGCCTGCCCATTACTAGACAGTCTAGCATAGTTGGTACAGAGGTTGAATCACACCATACTGATGGTGTACTCTCACATTATACTGTTAGCCAAGCTGTTAGGGTGCCCTCTGTAAGGGACAGGTCTCCTTCTGTTCATTCCCATCATACCTCTGTATCTAGAAATGTCCCTCCCACCCACCCTGATGACAGATTGTTAGAAAGGGAGCTCAATAGATTGAGAGTGGAACAAACCAGACTGAAGCTCAAGAAGCAACAGCTGGATTTGGATAGACAGTCTTTAGAATTAGAGAAGGAAAGACAGAAGTTGGGTTTAGATACCCATGGTGGCAGCAGCAGTATTCCCCATAGTCATCCTGCAAAAGAGCATGATTCCAGGAATCTGCACAAGATAGTTCCCCCTTATAAGGAGGGGGATGACATTAACAAGTGGTTTGCTGCACTTGAGAGGGCCTGTGCTGTACAGGATGTCCCTCAAAAGCAGTGGGCTGCTATCCTATGGCTATCATTTAGTGGAAAAGGTAGGGATAGGCTCCTTACTGTGAAAGAAAATGATGGCAATAATTTCCAAGTTCTTAAGAATGCACTCCTGGATGGTTATGGCTTAACCACTGAACAGTACAGGATAAAGTTCAGAGAGACCAAAAAGGAGTCTTCACAAGACTGGGTTGATTTAATTGACCATTCAGTGAAGGCCTTGGAGGGGTGGTTACATGGCAGTAAAGTTACTGATTATGAAAGCCTGTATAACACAATCCTGAGAGAGCATATACTTAATAATTGTGTGTCTGATTTGTTGCACCAGTACCTGGTAGACTCTGATCTGACCTCTCCCCAAGAATTGGGAAAGAAGGCAGACAAATGGGTCAGAACAAGGGTGAACAGAAAAGTTCATACAGGGGGTGACAAAGATGGCAATAAGAAGAAAGATGGTGAAAAATCTCAAGATAAGCATGGGGATAAGGGTAAAACCAAAGATCCCACTTCAAATCTTAAACACTCTTCAGAGGGTGGGGATAAAACAAATTCTTCCTCTTCTTCCCAACCTGCACACATTAAAAAGCCTTGGTTCTTTGTGTGTAAAAATAGAGGCCATAGGCCAGGGGATAAGTCCTATCCAGGTAAACCCCCTGAGCCTACCACCACTAATACATCAAGCTCTAGTGCCCCTAGCAGTAGTGGTACTAGTGGTGGGACTGCTGGCAACAGTCAAGCAAAGGGTGTAGTTGGGTTCACTTATGGGTCCATAGTGGAAACTGATGTCATCAGTCCCAAGACAGTTTCTGTCACACCTAGTGGCACTGGCCTTGCCACACTGGCTGCTTGTCCCCTTACAATGGATAAGTACAAGCAGACAGTTACAATAAATGGTGTTGAGGCCTTGGCCTACAGGGACACAGGTGCCAGTTTCACTTTGGTGACTGAAAACCTAGTGCACCCTGATCAACACATCATTGGACAACAGTATAAGATTATTGATGTCCATAACTCCACTAAGTTTCTTCCCTTAGCTATAATTCAGTTTAGTTGGGGTGGAGTTACTGGCCCTAAGCAGGTGGTGGTATCACCTAGCTTACCTGTAGACTGTCTCTTAGGTAATGACCTAGAGGCCTCAGGTTGGGCTGATGTAGAGTTTTATGCCCATGCAGCCATGCTGGGCATCCCTGAGGAATTGTTCCCTCTCATTTCTACTGAAATGAAAAAGCAAAGGAGAGAAGGCCTGAAAACTCAGGAACCCTCTCCATCAACAGGTAAAAAGGGTATCACAGTATCCCCTAACCACCCTACCATTCAGGATTCCATTCCTGTGGTGGGAGAAACCTCTCCTGGGGTGGCACCTGTTCCAAGGGAATCATCAGTTGGCAAAACTGTACTCCCTGAGGTGGAAGTACCTCTCTGTGGGATAACTAACATTGGTGAGAAAAAGAGCACCATTTTAGTTAACATGGAGCATCCCTCCAACCCTCCCAGAGAAACTTTAGTGCAGAAACTCTGCACTGCCTCACAACACTTAGGACAGCATCCCTGCCCTAGTGTGGAGCTGATAGGACAGCATCCCTGCCCTGCTCCAACCCAAGAGAAACAGCATCCCTGTTCTCTCTTCCAGCCATATGGACAAAGTTTTTGCCCAGCTATGGCTTTTCTGAGACAGCATCCCTGTCTGGCATTTCCATCACTACAAATAGGTTCAGTGGACAATTCCCACTGCTCTAAACTAAAACTTACTGATAGAAACTCTGAAAATACATCTTCACATTGTTGCTTAGCTAAAAAACTTCAAACAGGGTGGTTTACATCCCCACAGGGAAGTAACCATATAGTGGATGATAAAGGGAGTAACCAGTCTATTGCAGAGCTACTCTCTACTTATCACCACTTAGACAATAAAGTCTCAACTGGCCAAGGTTAGCCTTATTGTCCTTCGTTTGGGGGGGGGTTGTGTGAGAAGGTAGCCTCTTTCTAGCCTTGTTACCCCCACTTTTGGCCTGTTTGTGAGTGTATGTCAGGGTGTTTGTCACTGTTTTCACTGTCTCACTGGGATCCTGATAGCCAGGCCTCAGTGCTCATAGTGAAAACACTATGTTTTCAGTATGTTTGTTATGTGTCACTGGGATCCTGCTGGTCAGGACCCCAGTGCTCATAGGTTTGTGGCCTATATGTATGTGTCACTGGGACCCTGTCACACAGGGCCCCAGTGCTCATAGGTGTGCATGTATATGTTCCCTGTGTGGTGCCTAACTGTCTCACTGAGGCTCTGCTAACCAGAACCTCAGTGGTTATGCTCTCTCATTACTTTCAAATTGTCACTAACAGGCTAGTGACCAATTTTTACCAATTTACATTGGCTTACTGGAACACCCTTATAATTCCCTAGTATATGGTACTGAGGTACCCAGGGTATTGGGGTTCCAGGAGATCCCTATGGGCTGCAGCATTTCTTTTGCCACCCATAGGGAACTCTGACAATTCTTACACAGGCCTGCCACTGCAGCCTGAGTGAAATAACGTCCACGTTATTTCACAGCCATTTTACACTGCACTTAAGTAACTTATAAGTCACCTATATGTCTAACCTTTACCTGGTAAAGGTTAGGTGCAAAGTTACTTAGTGTGAGGGCACCCTGGCACTAGCCAAGGTGCCCCCACATTGTTCAGAGCCAATTCACTGAACTTTGTGAGTGCGGGGACACCATTACACGCGTGCACTACATATAGGTCACTACCTATATGTAGCTTCACCATGGTAACTCCGAATATGGCCATGTAACATGTCTATGATCATGGAATTGCCCCCTCTATGCCATCCTGGCATTGTTGGTACAATTCCATGATCCCAGTGGTCTGTAGCACAGACCCTGGTACTGCCAGACTGCCCTTCCTGGGGTTTCACTGCAGCTGCTGCTGCTGCCAACCCCTCAGACAGGCAGCTGCCCTCCTGGGGTCCAGCCAGGCCTGGCCCAGGATGGCAGAACAAAGAACTTCCTCTGAGAGAGGGTGTGACACCCTCTCCCTTTGGAAAATGGTGTGAAGGCAGGGGAGGAGTAGCCTCCCCCAGCCTCTGGAAATGCTTTGTTGGGCACAGATGTGCCCAATTCTGCATAAGCCAGTCTACACCGGTTCAGGGACCCCTTAGCCCCTGCTCTGGCGCGAAACTGGACAAAGGAAAGGGGAGTGACCACTCCCCTGACCTGCACCTCCCCTGGGAGGTGTCCAGAGCTCCTCCAGTGTGCTCCAGACCTCTGCCATCTTGGAAACAGAGGTGCTGCTGGCACACTGGACTGCTCTGAGTGGCCAGTGCCACCAGGTGACGTCAGAGACTCCTGCTGATAGGCTCCTTCAGGTGTTAGTAGCCTTTCCTCTCTCCTAGGTAGCCAAACCCTCTTTTCTGGCTATTTAGGGTCTCTGTCTCTGGGGAAACTTTAGATAACGAATGCATGAGCTCAGCCGAGTTCCTCTGCATCTCCCTCTTCACCTTCTGATAAGGAATCGACCGCTGACCGCGCTGGAAGCCTGCAAACCTGCAACATAGTAGCAAAGACGACTACTGCAACTCTGTAACGCTGATCCTGCCGCCTTCTCGACTGTTTTCCTGCTTGTGCATGCTGTGGGGGTAGTCTGCCTCCTCTCTGCACCAGAAGCTCCGAAGAAATCTCCCGTGGGTCGACGGAATCTTCCCCCTGCAACCGCAGGCACCAAAAAGCTGCATTACCGGTCCCTTGGGTCTCCTCTCAGCACGACGAGCGAGGTCCCTCGAATCCAGCGACGCTGTCCAAGTGACCCCCACAGTCCAGTGACTCTTCAGCCCAAGTTTGGTGGAGGTAAGTCCTTGCCTCACCTCGCTGGGCTGCATTGCTGGGAACCGCGACTTTGCAGCTACTCCGGCCCCTGTGCACTTCCGGCGGAAATCCTTTGTGCACAGCCAAGCCTGGGTCCACGGCACTCTAACCTGCATTGCACGACTTTCTAAGTTGGTCTCCGGCGACGTGGGACTCCTTTGTGCAACTTCGGTGAGCACCGTTTCACGCATCCTCGTAGTGCCTGTTTCTGGCACTTCTCCGGGTGCTACCTGCTTCAGTGAGGGCTCTTTGTCTTGCTCGACGTCCCCTCTCTCTGCAGGTCCAATTTGCGACCTCCTGGTCCCTCCTGGGCCCCAGCAGCGTCCAAAAACGCCAAACGCACGATTTGCGTGTAGCAAGGCTTGTTGCCGTCCTTCCGGCGGGAAAACACTTCTGCACGACTCTCCAAGGCGAGAGGGATCCGTCCACCAAAGGGGAAGTCTCTAGCCCTTTTCGTTCCTGCAGAAACCTCAGCTTCTTCTGTCCAGTCGAAGCTTCTTTGCACCCGCAGCTGGCATTTCCTGGGCATCTGCCCATCTCCGACTTGCTTGTGACTTTTGGACTTGGTCCCCTTGTTCCACAGGTACCCTAGATTGGAAATCCACAGTTGTTGCATTGCTGGTTTGTGTCTTTCCTGCATTATTCCTCTAACACGACTCTTTTGTCCTTAGGGGAACTTTAGTGCACTTTGCACTCACTTTTCAGGGTCTGGGGGAGGGTTATTTTTCTAACTCTCACTATTTTCTAATAGTCCCAGCGACCCTCTACAATGTCACATAGGTTTGGGGTCCATTCGTGGTTCGCATTCCACTTTTGGAGTATATGGTTTGTGTTGCCCCTATCCCTATGTTTCCCCATTGCATCCTATTGTAACTATACATTGTTTGCACTGTTTTCTAAGACTATACTGCATATTTTTGCTATTGTGTATATATATCTTGTGTATATTTCCTATCCTCTCACTGAGGGTACACTCTAAGATACTTTGGCATATTGTCATAAAAATAAAGTACCTTTATTTTTAGTATAACTGTGTATTGTGTTTTCTTATGATATTGTGCATATGACACTAAGTGGTACTGTAGTAGCTTCACACGTCTCCTAGTTCAGCCTAAGCTGCTCTGCTAAGCTACCATTATCTATCAGCCTAAGCTGCTAGACACCCTATACACTAATAAGGGATAACTGGGCCTGGTGCAAGGTGCAAGTACCCCTTGGTACTCACTACAAGCCAGTCCAGCCTCCTACATTGGTTGTGCAGTGGTGGGATAAGTGCTTGAGACTACTTACCACTCTTGTCATTGTACTTTTCATAAGAGAAAAATATACAAAACAAGGTCAGTGTATATACACATAGCCAAAAAGTTTTGCATTTCCTCTTTTCACTCTTTTCTAAGTGCTGAAAAGTACTCCTAAACTTTCAAAAAGTTCTTAAAAGTTTAAAAAGTTTTTTTCTGTCTTTCCAAAAAGTTCTGAAAACTTTTTTCTCTTTTTCTATCACTTTAACTCTCTCTAAAAAATGTCTGGCACAGGCAAAAATGTTGAACTGTCCAAACTTGCATATGATCACCTTAGCTGGAAAGGAGCAAGGAGTCTCTGCATAGAGAGAGGTTTGAGTGTAGGGAA
Source organism: Pleurodeles waltl (assembly GCF_031143425.1). Taxonomy (NCBI): domain Eukaryota; kingdom Metazoa; phylum Chordata; class Amphibia; order Caudata; family Salamandridae; genus Pleurodeles; species Pleurodeles waltl. The sequence continues at coordinate 1,220,877,145 of NC_090440.1, forward strand.
GAATCCTTCCTTAGAACTGTTAATTAACATGCTTAGAGAACAGGATAAGGCCATAAGTGCCCAATCTGGTGAAAAAGTAGCTAATGGTTCACAATCTGATCCAGGGACTCCCCCAGGAAAAGATTCAGGAAAGAAACTTCTCAGCCTGCCCATTACTAGACAGTCTAGCATAGTTGGTACATAGGTTGAATCACACCATACTGATGGTGTACTCTCACATTATACTGTTAGCCAAGCTGTTAGGGTGCCCTCTGTAAGGGACAGGTCTCCTTCTGTTCATTCCCATCATACCTCTGTATCTAGAAATGTCCCTCCCACCCACCCTGATGACAGATTGTTAGAAAGGGAGCTCAATAGATTGAGAGTGGAACAAACCAGACTGAAGCTCAAGAAGCAACAGCTGGATTTGGATAGACAGTCTTTAGAATTAGAGAAGGAAAGACAGAAGTTGGGTTTAGATACCCATGGTGGCAGCAGCAGTATTCCCCATAGTCATCCTGCAAAAGAGCATGATTCCAGGAATCTGCACAAGATAGTTCCCCCTTATAAGGAGGGGGATGACATTAACAAGTGGTTTGCTGCACTTGAGAGGGCCTGTGCTGTACAGGATGTCCCTCAAAAGCAGTGGGCTGCTATCCTATGGCTATCATTTAGTGGAAAAGGTAGGGATAGGCTCCTTACTGTGAAAGAAAATGATGGCAATAATTTCCAAGTTCTTAAGAATGCACTCCTGGATGGTTATGGCTTAACCACTGAACAGTACAGGATAAAGTTCAGAGAGACCAAAAAGGAGTCTTCACAAGACTGGGTTGATTTAATTGACCATTCAGTGAAGGCCTTGGAGGGGTGGTTACATGGCAGTAAAGTTACTGATTATGAAAGCCTGTATAACACAATCCTGAGAGAGCATATACTTAATAATTGTGTGTCTGATTTGTTGCACCAGTACCTGGTAGACTCTGATCTGACCTCTCCCCAAGAATTGGGAAAGAAGGCAGACAAATGGGTCAGAACAAGGGTGAACAGAAAAGTTCATACAGGGGGTGACAAAGATGGCAATAAGAAGAAAGATGGTGAAAAATCTCAAGATAAGCATGGGGATAAGGGTAAAACCAAAGATCCCACTTCAAATCTTAAACACTCTTCAGAGGGTGGGGATAAAACAAATTCTTCCTCTTCTTCCCAACCTGCACACATTAAAAAGCCTTGGTTTTTGTGTGTAAAAATAGAGGCCATAGGCCAGGGGATAAGTCCTATCCAGGTAAACCCCCTGAGCCTACCACCACTAATACATCAAGCTCTAGTGCCCCTAGCAGTAGTGGTACTAGTGGTGGGACTGCTGGCAACAGTCAAGCAAAGGGTGTAGTTGGGTTCACTTATGGGTCCATAGTGGAAACTGATGTCATCAGTCCCAAGACAGTTTCTGTCACACCTAGTGGCACTGGCCTTGCCACACTGGCTGCTTGTCCCCTTACAATGGATAAGTACAAGCAGACAGTTACAATAAATGGTGTTGAGGCCTTGGCCTACAGGGACACAGGTGCCAGTTTCACTTTGGTGACTGAAAACCTAGTGCACCCTGATCAACACATCATTGGACAACAGTATAAGATTATTGATGTCCATAACTCCACTAAGTTTCTTCCCTTAGCTATAATTCAGTTTAGTTGGGGTGGAGTTACTGGCCCTAAGCAGGTGGTGGTATCACCTAGCTTACCTGTAGACTGTCTCTTAGGTAATGACCTAGAGGCCTCAGGTTGGGCTGATGTAGAGTTTTATGCCCATGCAGCCATGCTGGGCATCCCTGAGGAATTGTTCCCTCTCATTTCTACTGAAATGAAAAAGCAAAGGAGAGAAGGCCTGAAAACTCAGGAACCCTCTCCATCAACAGGTAAAAAGGGTATCACAGTATCCCCTAACCACCCTACCATTCAGGATTCCATTCCTGTGGTGGGAGAAACCTCTCCTGGGGTGGCACCTGTTCCAAGGGAATCATCAGTTGGCAAAACTGTACTCCCTGAGGTGGAAGTACCTCTCTGTGGGATAACTAACATTGGTGAGAAAAAGAGCACCATTTTAGTTAACATGGAGCATCCCTCCAACCCTCCCAGAGAAACTTTAGTGCAGAAACTCTGCACTGCCTCACAACACTTAGGACAGCATCCCTGCCCTAGTGTGGAGCTGATAGGACAGCATCCCTGCCCTGCTCCAACCCAAGAGAAACAGCATCCCTGTTCTCTCTTCCAGCCATATGGACAAAGTTTTTGCCCAGCTATGGCTTTTCTGAGACAGCATCCCTGTCTGGCATTTCCATCACTACAAATAGGTTCAGTGGACAATTCCCACTGCTCTAAACTAAAACTTACTGATAGAAACTCTGAAAATACATCTTCACATTGTTGCTTAGCTAAAAAACTTCAAACAGGGTGGTTTACATCCCCACAGGGAAGTAACCATATAGTGGATGATAAAGGGAGTAACCAGTCTATTGCAGAGCTACTCTCTACTTATCACCACTTAGACAATAAAGTCTCAACTGGCCAAGGTTAGCCTTATTGTCCTTCGTTTGGGGGGGGGTTGTGTGAGAAGGTAGCCTCTTTCTAGCCTTGTTACCCCCACTTTTGGCCTGTTTGTGAGTGTATGTCAGGGTGTTTGTCACTGTTTTCACTGTCTCACTGGGATCCTGATAGCCAGGCCTCAGTGCTCATAGTGAAAACACTATGTTTTCAGTATGTTTGTTATGTGTCACTGGGATCCTGCTGGTCAGGACCCCAGTGCTCATAGGTTTGTGGCCTATATGTATGTGTCACTGGGACCCTGTCACACAGGGCCCCAGTGCTCATAGGTGTGCATGTATATGTTCCCTGTGTGGTGCCTAACTGTCTCACTGAGGCTCTGCTAACCAGAACCTCAGTGGTTATGCTCTCTCATTACTTTCAAATTGTCACTAACAGGCTAGTGACCAATTTTTACCAATTTACATTGGCTTACTGGAACACCCTTATAATTCCCTAGTATATGGTACTGAGGTACCCAGGGTATTGGGGTTCCAGGAGATCCCTATGGGCTGCAGCATTTCTTTTGCCACCCATAGGGAACTCTGACAATTCTTACACAGGCCTGCCACTGCAGCCTGAGTGAAATAACGTCCACGTTATTTCACAGCCATTTTACACTGCACTTAAGTAACTTATAAGTCACCTATATGTCTAACCTTTACCTGGTAAAGGTTAGGTGCAAAGTTACTTAGTGTGAGGGCACCCTGGCACTAGCCAAGGTGCCCCCACATTGTTCAGAGCCAATTCACTGAACTTTGTGAGTGCGGGGACACCATTACACGCGTGCACTACATATAGGTCACTACCTATATGTAGCTTCACCATGGTAACTCCGAATATGGCCATGTAACATGTCTATGATCATGGAATTGCCCCCTCTATGCCATCCTGGCATTGTTGGTACAATTCCATGATCCCAGTGGTCTGTAGCACAGACCCTGGTACTGCCAGACTGCCCTTCCTGGGGTTTCACTGCAGCTGCTGCTGCTGCCAACCCCTCAGACAGGCAGCTGCCCTCCTGGGGTCCAGCCAGGCCTGGCCCAGGATGGCAGAACAAAGAACTTCCTCTGAGAGAGGGTGTGACACCCTCTCCCTTTGGAAAATGGTGTGAAGGCAGGGGAGGAGTAGCCTCCCCCAGCCTCTGGAAATGCTTTGTTGGGCACAGATGTGCCCAATTCTGCATAAGCCAGTCTACACCGGTTCAGGGACCCCTTAGCCCCTGCTCTGGCGCGAAACTGGACAAAGGAAAGGGGAGTGACCACTCCCCTGACCTGCACCTCCCCTGGGAGGTGTCCAGAGCTCCTCCAGTGTGCTCCAGACCTCTGCCATCTTGGAAACAGAGGTGCTGCTGGCACACTGGACTGCTCTGAGTGGCCAGTGCCACCAGGTGACGTCAGAGACTCCTGCTGATAGGCTCCTTCAGGTGTTAGTAGCCTTTCCTCTCTCCTAGGTAGCCAAACCCTCTTTTCTGGCTATTTAGGGTCTCTGTCTCTGGGGAAACTTTAGATAACGAATGCATGAGCTCAGCCGAGTTCCTCTGCATCTCCCTCTTCACCTTCTGATAAGGAATCGACCGCTGACCGCGCTGGAAGCCTGCAAACCTGCAACATAGTAGCAAAGACGACTACTGCAACTCTGTAACGCTGATCCTGCCGCCTTCTCGACTGTTTTCCTGCTTGTGCATGCTGTGGGGGTAGTCTGCCTCCTCTCTGCACCAGAAGCTCCGAAGAAATCTCCCGTGGGTCGACGGAATCTTCCCCCTGCAACCGCAGGCACCAAAAAGCTGCATTACCGGTCCCTTGGGTCTCCTCTCAGCACGACGAGCGAGGTCCCTCGAATCCAGCGACGCTGTCCAAGTGACCCCCACAGTCCAGTGACTCTTCAGCCCAAGTTTGGTGGAGGTAAGTCCTTGCCTCACCTCGCTGGGCTGCATTGCTGGGAACCGCGACTTTGCAGCTACTCCGGCCCCTGTGCACTTCCGGCGGAAATCCTTTGTGCACAGCCAAGCCTGGGTCCACGGCACTCTAACCTGCATTGCACGACTTTCTAAGTTGGTCTCCGGCGACGTGGGACTCCTTTGTGCAACTTCGGCGAGCACCGTTTCACGCATCCTCGTAGTGCCTGTTTCTGGCACTTCTCCGGGTGCTACCTGCTTCAGTGAGGGCTCTTTGTCTTGCTCGACGTCCCCTCTCTCTGCAGGTCCAATTTGCGACCTCCTGGTCCCTCCTGGGCCCCAGCAGCGTCCAAAAACGCCAAACGCACGATTTGCGTGTAGCAAGGCTTGTTGCCGTCCTTCCGGCGGGAAAACACTTCTGCACGACTCTCCAAGGCGAGTGGGATCCGTCCACCAAAGGGAAAGTCTCTAGCCCTTTTCGTTCCTGCAGAAACCTCAGCTTCTTCTGTCCAGTCGAAGCTTCTTTGCACCCGCAGCTGGCATTTCCTGGGCATCTGCCCATCTCCGACTTGCTTGTGACTTTTGGACTTGGTCCCCTTGTTCCACAGGTACCCTAGATTGGAAATCCACAGTTGTTGCATTGCTGGTTTGTGTCTTTCCTGCATTATTCCTCTAACACGACTCTTTTGTCCTTAGGGGAACTTTAGTGCACTTTGCACTCACTTTTCAGGGTCTGGGGGAGGGTTATTTTTCTAACTCTCACTATTTTCTAATAGTCCCAGCGACCCTCTACAAGGTCACATAGGTTTGGGGTCCATTCGTGGTTCGCATTCCACTTTTGGAGTATATGGTTTGTGTTGCCCCTATCCCTATGTTTCCCCATTGCATCCTATTGTAACTATACATTGTTTGCACTGTTTTCTAAGACTATACTGCATATTTTTGCTATTGTGTATATATATCTTGTGTATATTTCCTATCCTCTCACTGAGGGTACACTCTAAGATACTTTGGCATATTGTCATAAAAATAAAGTACCTTTATTTTTAGTATAACTGTGTATTGTGTTTTCTTATGATATTGTGCATATGACACTAAGTGGTACTGTAGTAGCTTCACACGTCTCCTAGTTCAGCCTAAGCTGCTCTGCTAAGCTACCATTATCTATCAGCCTAAGCTGCTAGACACCCTATACACTAATAAGGGATAACTGGGCCTGGTGCAAGGTGCAAGTACCCCTTGGTACTCACTACAAGCCAGTCCAGCCTCCTACATTGGTTGTGCAGTGGTGGGATAAGTGCTTGAGACTACTTACCACTCTTGTCATTGTACTTTTCATAAGAGAAAAATATACAAAACAAGGTCAGTGTATATACACATAGCCAAAAAGTTTTGCATTTCCTCTTTTCACTCTTTTCTAAGTGCTGAAAAGTACTCCTAAACTTTCAAAAAGTTCTTAAAAGTTTAAAAAGTTTTTTTCTGTCTTTCCAAAAAGTTCTGAAAACTTTTTTCTCTTTTTCTATCACTTTAACTCTCTCTAAAAAATGTCTGGCACAGGCAAAAATGTTGAACTGTCCAAACTTGCATATGATCACCTTAGCTGGAAAGGAGCAAGGAGTCTCTGCATAGAGAGAGGTTTGAGTGTAGGGAAGAATCCTTCCTTAGAACTGTTAATTAACATGCTTAGAGAACAGGATAAGGCCATAAGTGCCCAATCTGGTGAAAAAGTAGCTAATGGTTCACAATCTGATCCAGGGACTCCCCCAGGAAAAGATTCAGGAAAGAAACTTCTCAGCCTGCCCATTACTAGACAGTCTAGCATAGTTGGTACAGAGGTTGAATCACACCATACTGATGGTGTACTCTCACATTATACTGTTAGCCAAGCTGTTAGGGTGCCCTCTGTAAGGGACAGGTCTCCTTCTGTTCATTCCCATCATACCTCTGTATCTAGAAATGTCCCTCCCACCCACCCTGATGACAGATTGTTAGAAAGGGAGCTCAATAGATTGAGAGTGGAACAAACCAGACTGAAGCTCAAGAAGCAACAGCTGGATTTGGATAGACAGTCTTTAGAATTAGAGAAGGAAAGACAGAAGTTGGGTTTAGATACCCATGGTGGCAGCAGCAGTATTCCCCATAGTCATCCTGCAAAAGAGCATGATTCCAGGAATCTGCACAAGATAGTTCCCCCTTATAAGGAGGGGGATGACATTAACAAGTGGTTTGCTGCACTTGAGAGGGCCGTGCTGTACAGGATGTCCCTCAAAAGTAGTGGGCTGCTATCCTATGGCTATCATTTAGTGGAAAAGGTAGGGATAGGCTCCTTACTGTGAAAGAAAATGATGGCAATAATTTCCAAGTTCTTAAGAATGCACTCCTGGATGGTTATGGCTTAACCACTGAACAGTACAGGATAAAGTTCAGAGAGACCAAAAAGGAGTCTTCACAAGACTGGGTTGATTTAATTGACCATTCAGTGAAGGCCTTGGAGGGGTGGTTACATGGCAGTAAAGTTACTGATTATGAAAGCCTGTATAACACAATCCTGAGAGAGCATATACTTAATAATTGTGTGTCTGATTTGTTGCACCAGTACCTGGTAGACTCTGATCTGACCTCTCCCCAAGAATTGGGAAAGAAGGCAGACAAATGGGTCAGAACAAGGGTGAACAGAAAAGTTCATACAGGGGGTGACAAAGATGGCAATAAGAAGAAAGATGGTGAAAAATCTCAAGATAAGCATGGGGATAAGGGTAAAACCAAAGATCCCACTTCAAATCTTAAACACTCTTCAGAGGGTGGGGATAAAACAAATTCTTCCTCTTCTTCCCAACCTGCACACATTAAAAAGCCTTGGTTCTTTGTGTGTAAAAATAGAGGCCATAGGCCAGGGGATAAGTCCTATCCAGGTAAACCCCCTGAGCCTACCACCACTAATACATCAAGCTCTAGTGCCCCTAGCAGTAGTGGTACTAGTGGTGGGACTGCTGGCAACAGTCAAGCAAAGGGTGTAGTTGGGTTCACTTATGGGTCCATAGTGGAAACTGATGTCATCAGTCCCAAGACAGTTTCTGTCACACCTAGTGGCACTGGCCTTGCCACACTGGCTGCTTGTCCCCTTACAATGGATAAGTACAAGCAGACAGTTACAATAAATGGTGTTGAGGCCTTGGCCTACAGGGACACAGGTGCCAGTTTCACTTTGGTGACTGAAAACCTAGTGCACCCTGATCAACACATCATTGGACAACAGTATAAGATTATTGATGTCCATAACTCCACTAAGTTTCTTCCCTTAGCTATAATTCAGTTTAGTTGGGGTGGAGTTACTGGCCCTAAGCAGGTGGTGGTATCACCTAGCTTACCTGTAGACTGTCTCTTAGGTAATGACCTAGAGGCCTCAGGTTGGGCTGATGTAGAGTTTTATGCCCATGCAGCCATGCTGGGCATCCCTGAGGAATTGTTCCCTCTCATTTCTACTGAAATGAAAAAGCAAAGGAGAGAAGGCCTGAAAACTCAGGAACCCTCTCCATCAACAGGTAAAAAGGGTATCACAGTATCCCCTAACCACCCTACCATTCAGGATTCCATTCCTGTGGTGGGAGAAACCTCTCCTGGGGTGGCACCTGTTCCAAGGGAATCATCAGTTGGCAAAACTGTACTCCCTGAGGTGGAAGTACCTCTCTGTGGGATAACTAACATTGGTGAGAAAAAGAGCACCATTTTAGTTAACATGGAGCATCCCTCCAACCCTCCCAGAGAAACTTTAGTGCAGAAACTCTGCACTGCCTCACAACACTTAGGACAGCATCCCTGCCCTAGTGTGGAGCTGATAGGACAGCATCCCTGCCTTGCTCCAACCCAAGAGAAACAGCATCCCTGTTCTCTCTTCCAGCCATATGGACAAAGTTTTTGCCCAGCTATGGCTTTTCTGAGACAGCATCCCTGTCTGGCATTTCCATCACTACAAATAGGTTCAGTGGACAATTCCCACTGCTCTAAACTAAAACTTACTGATAGAAACTCTGAAAATACATCTTCACATTGTTGCTTAGCTAAAATACTTCAAACAGGGTGGTTTACATCCCCACAGGGAAGTAACCATATAGTGGATGATAAAGGGAGTAACCAGTCTATTGCAGAGCTACTCTCTACTTATCACCACTTAGACAATAAAGTCTCAACTGGCCAAGGTTAGCCTTATTGTCCTTCGTTTGGGGGGGGGTTGTGTGAGAAGGTAGCCTCTTTCTAGCCTTGTTACCCCCACTTGTGGCCTGTTTGTGAGTGTATGTCAGGGTGTTTGTCACTGTTTTCACTGTCTCACTGGGATCCTGATAGCCAGGCCTCAGTGCTCATAGTGAAAACACTATGTTTTCAGTATGTTTGTTATGTGTCACTGGGATCCTGCTGGTCAGGACCCCAGTGCTCATAGGTTTGTGGCCTATATGTATGTGTCACTGGGACCCTGTCACACAGGGCCCCAGTGCTCATAGGTGTGCATGTATATGTTCCCTGTGTGGTGCCTAACTGTCTCACTGAGGCTCTGCTAACCAGAACCTCAGTGGTTATGCTCTCTCATTACTTTCAAATTGTCACTAACAGGCTAGTGACCAATTTTTACCAATTTACATTGGCTTACTGGAACACCCTTATAATTCCCTAGTATATGGTACTGAGGTACCCAGGGTATTGGGGTTCCAGGAGATCCCTATGGGCTGCAGCATTTCTTTTGCCACCCATAGGGAACTCTGACAATTCTTACACAGGCCTGCCACTGCAGCCTGAGTGAAATAACGTCCACGTTATTTCACAGCCATTTTACACTGCACTTAAGTAACTTATAAGTCACCTATATGTCTAACCTTTACCTGGTAAAGGTTAGGTGCAATGTTACTTAGTGTGAGGGCACCCTGGCACTAGCCAAGGTGCCCCCACATTGTTCAGAGCCAATTCACTGAACTTTGTGAGTGCGGGGACACCATTACACGCGTGCACTACATATAGGTCACTACCTATATGTAGCTTCACCATGGTAACTCCGAATATGGCCATGTAACATGTCTATGATCATGGAATTGCCCCCTCTATGCCATCCTGGCATTGTTGGTACAATTCCATGATCCCAGTGGTCTGTAGCACAGACCCTGGTACTGCCAGACTGCCCTTCCTGGGGTTTCACTGCAGCTGCTGCTGCTGCCAACCCCTCAGACAGGCAGCTGCCCTCCTGGGGTCCAGCCAGGCCTGGCCCAGGATGGCAGAACAAAGAACTTCCTCTGAGAGAGGGTGTGACACCCTCTCCCTTTGGAAAATGGTGTGAAGACAGGGGAGGAATAGCCTCCCCCAGCCTCTGGAAATGCTTTGTTGGGCACAGATGTGCCCAATTCTGCATAAGCCAGTCTACACCGGTTCAGGGACCCCTTAGCCCCTGCTCTGGCGCGAAACTGGACAAAGGAAAGGGGAGTGACCACTCCCCTGACCTGCACCTCCCCTGGGAGGTGTCCAGAGCTCCTCCAGTGTGCTCCAGACCTCTGCCATCTTGGAAACAGAGGTGCTGCTGGCACACTGGACTGCTCTGAGTGGCCAGTGCCACCAGGTGACGTCAGAGACTCCTGCTGATAGGCTCCTTCAGGTGTTAGTAGCCTTTCCTCTCTCCTAGGTAGCCAAACCCTCTTTTCTGGCTATTTAGGGTCTCTGTCTCTGGGGAAACTTTAGATAACGAATGCATGAGCTCAGCCGAGTTCCTCTGCATCTCCCTCTTCACCTTCTGATAAGGAATCGACCGCTGACCGCGCTGGAAGCCTGCAAACCTGCAACATAGTAGCAAAGACGACTACTGCAAATCTGTAACGCTGATCCTGCCGCCTTCTCGACTGTTTTCCTGCTTGTGCATGCTGTGGGGGTAGTCTGCCTCCTCTCTGCACCAGAAGCTCCGAAGAAATCTCCCGTGGGTCGACGGAATCTTCCCCCTGCAACCGCAGGCACCAAAAAGCTGCATTACCGGTCCCTTGGGTCTCCTCTCAGCACGACGAGCGAGGTCCCTCGAATCCAGCGACGCTGTCCAAGTGACCCCCACAGTCCAGTGACTCTTCAGCCCAAGTTTGGTGGAGGTAAGTCCTTGCCTCACCTCGCTGGGCTGCATTGCTGGGAACCACGACTTTGCAGCTACTCCGGCCCCTGTGCACTTCCGGCGGAAATCCTTCGTGCACAGCCAAGCCTGGGTCCACGGCACTCTAACCTGCATTGCACGACTTTCTAAGTTGGTCTCCGGCGACGTGGGACTCCTTTGTGCAACTTCGGCGAGCACCGTTTCACGCATCCTCGTAGTGCCTGTTTCTGGCACTTCTCCGGGTGCTACCTGCTTCAGTGAGGGCTCTTTGTCTTGCTCGACGTCCCCTCTCTCTGCAGGTCCAATTTGCGACCTCCTGGTCCCTCCTGGGCCCCAGCAGCGTCCAAAAACGCCAAACGCACGATTTGCGTGTAGCAAGGCTTGTTGCCGTCCTTCCGGCGGGAAAACACTTCTGCACGACTCTGCAAGGCGAGAGGGATCCGTCCACCAAAGGGGAAGTCTCTAGCCCTTTTCGTTCCTGCAGAAACCTCAGCTTCTTCTGTCCAGTCGAAGCTTCTTTGCACCCGCACCTGGCATTTCCTGGGCATCTGCCCATCTCCGACTTGCTTGTGACTTTTGGACTTGGTCCCCTTGTTCCACAGGTACCCTAGATTGGAAATCCACAGTTGTTGCATTACTGGTTTGTGTCTTTCCTGCATTATTCCTCTAACACGACTCTTTTGTCCTTAGGGGAACTTTAGTGCACTTTGCACTCACTTTTCAGGGTCTGGGGGAGGGTTATTTTTCTAACTCTCACTATTTTCTAATAGTCCCAGCGACCCTCTACAAGGTCACATAGGTTTGGGGTCCATTCGTGGTTCGCATTCCACTTTTGGAGTATATGGTTTGTGTTGCCCCTATCCCTATGTTTCCCCATTGCATCCTATTGTAACTATACATTGTTTGCACTGTTTTCTAAGACTATACTGCATATTTTTGCTATTGTGTATATATATCTTGTGTATATTTCCTATCCTCTCACTGAGGGTACACTCTAAGATACTTTGGCATATTGTCATAAAAATAAAGTACCTTTATTTTTAGTATAACTGTGTATTGTGTTTTCTTATGATATTGTGCATATGACACTAAGTGGTACTGTAGTAGCTTCACACGTCTCCTAGTTCAGCCTAAGCTGCTCTGCTAAGCTACCATTATCTATCAGCCTAAGCTGCTAGACACCCTATACACTAATAAGGGATAACTGGGCCTGGTGCAAGGTGCAAGTACCCCTTGGTACTCACTACAAGCCAGTCCAGCCTCCTACACACCCCCCCCCTTTTCTTTGCTCCAACGGAAGAAGGGCAGTGCACCGGAGATTTCAAGTTTGGAAAAAGGCACTATATTGTAGTGCCCATGAAAGAGCAGCTTGAGCGTCCTCTGACACTAAATAATGAGTGTTGGAGTCTGAAAGTGCTGCTGAGCTTGAGCTATTTCCCAATTAATGGTGCTTGGGTCTGCACGAGATGATTTGTGCCCTTGATCAATGAAGAGCACATTGTTTGTAGTGTCTGCCACAGAGGAGAGACACTGGTGCATTGCTTTAAGACATTGAGACTTTCGAGTGAGCTGTCGGTGTTTGCCAGGAGGGCACTCCAACTAAGCAGTACTTTTCTCACGAAGAGGCCTGAATTGAGAGGCCCATGCGAAAGAAATCAACAAAAGAAAATTTGATGGACAATAGAAGCCTGCCAGAGAGGCTTTTTGAACGGACTCTGGGCATAGTTGGTTTCACAAGAGGTTTCCGTGTGATTGTATAGACTAGGTGTTAGGAGACTGATTGTTTTGCTGGCATTGTTTTAAAGTACTATTCTGTTTAGTAAAAGCAGAATAAAGTCCATTTTCTGTGGAAAGAGTACCCCCCTTTTCACCTTAGAGCATTGATGAGTCACCACTGTTCCACCTGAACATACCAAAATTACTGAAATGCAGAGGAGCCCTAAAAATGTTACTAGATAATTTTAAGATTTGCTTTTTGGTTAGGGTTGTGAAAAATTATTATTTCATTTGTAATAGTGGTCACTACTTTCTCCCGTTGTCTATATGTTCTTAATAACGTGTTTTCTAGTGTCTTTTAAACATGACGTTGTCATTTATGGGTGGGATTGTTTTTCTCTACTCAATTGACTTCTGCACCCACTTCCCAACCTATGTCTTTTCCTACTATTGTTTCTTTTCACTCTTTTCACCCTTTTCCTGAACATGAGCAGGTTAGAAGATCAGAATTCGTAAGCAATTCTTTTGTACAGCTTCTGCATCAACACTAGTTAGTAGTGAACATCACTAATTGTTGGGTGTGTGATCTTATGCCACCTACTGCAGATAGAGGTATTCCTTACTTTGTCCTGCCATATGTGGCCTCTGTGTTACATCATGCATAAGGAAACCTGCACCAAGAGACGAGCTAAATACTAGGATGATGTTACAGCAACAGCTCAACGACTTTAGAAACATAGACCTGGACTCAGATTAGCATGAGAATAGGTTTATTGCCTATGTAAGGGCAAAAGGAGGGTTTGTGGTTCTAAAAATTCTGGACCCATGTAATTTACTTTGCCACAGCAGTACGATTTTAGTATCAAAAGACCAATAATGACTAGTACACTAAGCATGAGCATTTTCGCTCAATTCCAGCAGCGTTTTCACCTCGAAATTGCCATTTTCGTCCTGCACTCGTGGCTCCCATTTTATACACGGCAGCCATTTTTAAAAGTTGCTCTCACATAGGCTAATAATACAGTCAGATTTGATTCCAAGGACACGTACACCTTGATTGACTTTTCTCTGACCTGGGCAAGCTGGAACCATTGCCTCAGGCCAAACCTGTTTGGTCAGTCCCTCTCCCAGTGGCCGAATCAGATAGCATCAAGGCACACCATGCCATAAAACCCTTATTATCGCTCACACACCCTGCCTATCTTGCTCACACCTGCACCTGCTCTTTTCTTCTTCTTACTTTACGAGGGGGAGGTGCCCGTTTTTCATTGGGGGTCCACACTTATCTGATGTAAAATACTAGGCCTTGCCGGGTAATTTATTATGGGTTGGATGACATGAAATATGAGGTTTCATCATGACACTGTTTTTTCCTTTGTAGTGAAAACATGTGAATGACCAACCAAAATGTCAAGAATGTTTGCCTGAAGCTTAAAAAACTGTATATAAGGAAACCTGACTTTGCATTGAAACACAGTCTCCTGAGAACATACAAACCGTGCTGTTGTACTTCTAGGACGCTTGTTACTTGGCTGCAGCCAATAAATTCGATCTTTGACTTCACCTAGAAGACTCTGAGTTTCTGTGGTCTGAATCAGGAAAGTACCCGAGGTCTTTGGGTGTACCCTGGCACCGCTGAGTTACCGGATCAGTACCGGTTCTGAAAAACCCAGTACCTCACGGGGACACCATTACACGCGTGCACTATACATAGGTCACTACCTATGTATAGCGTCACAATGGTAACTCCGAACATGGCCATGTAACATGTCTAAGATCATGGAATTGTCACCCCAATGCCATTCTGGCATTGGGGAGACAATTCCATGACCCCCCGGGTCTCTAGCACAGAACCCGGGTACTGCCAAACTGCCTTTTCAGGGTTTGTACTGCAGCTGCTGCCAACCCTTCAGACAGGTTTCTGCCCCCCTGGGGTCCACCCAGGCCTGGCCCAAGAAGGCAGCACAAAGGACTTCCTCAGAGAGAGGGTGTTACACCCTCTCCCTTTGGAAAAAGGTGTGATGGCTGGGGAGGAGTAGCCTCCCTCAGCCTCTGGAAATGCTTTGATGGGCACAGATGCTGCCCATCTCTGCATAAGCCAGTCTACACTGGTTCAGGGATCCCCCAGCCCTGCTCTGGTGCGAAACTGGACAAAGGAAAGGGGAGTGACACTCCCCTGACCTGCACCTCCCAGGGGAGGTGCCCAGAGCTCCTCCAGTGTGCCCCAGACCTCTGCCATCTTGGAAACAGCGGTGTTGCTGGCACACTGGACTGCTCTGAGTGGCCAGTGCCATCAGGTGACGTCAGAGACTCCTTCTGATAGGCTCTTACCTTTCTTACTAGCCTATCCTCCTTCCTTGGTAGCCAAACCTTTTCTGGCTATTTAGGGTCTCTGCTTTGGGGAATTCTTCAGATACCGAATGCAAGAGCTCACCAGAGTTCCTCTGCATCTTCCTCTTCACCTTCTGCCAAAGGATTGACCGCTGACTGCTCAGGACGCCTGCAAAACCGCAACAAAGTAGCAAAGACGACTACTGCAACCTTGTATTGCTTCATCCTGCCGGCTTTCTCGCCTTTTTCCTGGTGGTGCATGCTCTGGGGGTAGCCTGCCTCCTTCTTGCACCAGGAGCTCTGAAGAAATCTCCCGTGGGTCTACAGAATCTTCCCCCTGCAACCGCAGGCAACAAAAGACTGCATCACCGGTCCTCTGGGCCCCCTGACAGCACGATGAACGTGGTCCCTGAAACTCAGCAACTCTGACCAAGTGACTCCCACAGTCCAGTGACTCTTCAGTCCAAGTTTGGTGGAGGTAAGTCCTTGCTTCCCCACGCTAGGCTGCATTGCTGGGTACCGCGTGATTTGCAGCTGCTCCGGCTCCTGTGCACTCTTCCAGGATTTCCTTCATGCACAGCCAAGCCTGGGTCCCCGACACTGTAACCTGCAGTGCACAACCTTCTGAGTTGTCCTCCAGTGTCGTGGGACTCCCTTTTGTGACTTGGGTGGACTCCGGTTCACTCCTCTTCTAAGTGCCTGATCCGGTACTTCTGCGGGTGCTGCCTGCTTCTGTGAGGGCTCCCTGACTTGCTGGGTGCCCCCTCTGTCTCCTCATCCAAGTGGCGACATCCTGGTCTATCCTGGGCCACAGCAGCATCCAAAAACCCTCACCGCGACCCTTGCAGCTAGCAAGGCTTGTTTGCGGTCTTTCTGCATGGAAACACCTCTGCAAGCTTCTTCACGACGTGGGACATCCATCCTCCAAAGGGGAAGTTCCTAGTCCTCTTCGTTCTTGCAGAACACAAAGCTTCTTCCATCCGGTGGCAGCTTCTTTGCACCCTCAGATGGCATTTCCTGGGCATCTGCTAACTCTCGACACTGTCGCGACTCTTGGACTTGCTCCCCTTGTCTTACAGGTACTCTGGTCCGGAAATCCACTGTTGTTGAATTGCTGGTGTTAGTCTTCATTGCAGAATCCCCCTATCACGACTTCTGTGCTCTCTGGGGGTTGTAGCTGCACTTTGCACCTACCTTACAGGGTCTTGGGATGGGCTATTTTTCTAACCCTCACTGTTTTCTTACAGCCCCAGCGACCCTCTACAAGCTCACATAGGTTTGGGGTCCATTCATGGTTAGCAATCCACTTTTGTAGTATTTGCTTTGTGTTGCCCCTATACCTATGTGCTCCTATTGCAATCTATTGTAACTTTACACTGCTTGCATTATTTCCTTTTGCTATTACTGCATACTTTTGGTATTGTGTACATATATCTTGTGTATAATTGTCATCCTTATACTGATGGTACTCACTGAGATACTTTTGGCATATTGTCAAAAAAATAAAGTACCTTTATTTTTAGTATATCTGTGTATTGTGTTTTCTTATGATATTGTGCATATGACACCAGTGGTATAGTAGGAGCATTGCATGTGTCCTAGTTCAGCCTAAGCTGCTCTGCTATAGCTACCTTCTATCAGCCTAAGCTGCTAGAAACACCTCTTCTACACTAATAAGGGATAACTGGACCTGGTACAGAGTGTAAGTACCCCTTGGTACCCACTACAAGCCTGACCAGCCTCCTACAACATGACATGGGCGTGTTTAGAAGCCCAAAGAGAGATTACAGCACTACCGTTTCCTTCATCTCCGACCCATTGTGGTCAGGTAATTTCAGCAACACTTTGTATTGATTTCTAGTAACCACGTTTGCGGGAACCTCACCTGGCTCTCAGGCCAACTCCATCTCTCTCTGGGGCTACTTCTCACTTTCCTCAGGAAAGTGATTGCCTGACAAAAATGAAATACTCTCTGATCGAGTCATCTCTTCTTTTAAAAATGTTGGTTCTTACAGCACAGGCACCTTGACACTTCGTGAAAGGACATTAGCAGAGAAAAATCAGATCAGGAAGTAATTCACAGATATGTGCCCAAAATGTCAGATACCTGGCCTTGATTTCAAGTTTAGATTCTTCTTCCAACTTACTGCTTTTTAGTGTCAAGATTGATAAAACTCCATCATAGTTCACAGTGCTTAAACGTAGTCACACTTCAAGTCTGTCCGCTCAGATGGAATGCCCTTGACAGCCTTCCTAGTGCACACTGCAAAGCACCAAAATACAGATGGCCAGAATAGATGATTCACATTCTTTTATGGATCCTGATCGTGGTTCCACCTCTGTGCCTAGAGGTCGCTCTTCAACATAAGCCAGACAACTGGAGGTTTGTTACACTAACATGCATATATTTCTGCATCATAAAGCATACTTCTGTGTACTCTGAAACCGGATTGTCCATCGTAGGCATTCTTGTGTTATGTTGTGCCAGATTTATTTTTCAACCAGTAGATATTTACCAAAATGTGAAAGTTTATTAAAACAAAGTCAATGATGTCATAAAGCAAAAATGATTTGGACAACAAGGAAGCCACTTATTACATTTGAATATTTGAATTTGGAAGTGCAGCCTTTACCTCCAAACAGGTTTAATGAGACAAAATAACCATTTTAAGTGTATTTATCCATGAACGGGACTCCTAAGTTCATCTTGTACCTTAAGACCATACAGTTCCCCAAAGCATCCTCCCTAATAAGCAGCAAAGGCATTTACCTGCACACCAGAAGCACTTTTTGTGTAGTGGAAACTAGATGCATAGTGTAATGATCTGGGTTCTGGTTGTAGTAAGCCCCATGTCTTTTTGCATGGTGTTAGTATGTTTTGGACTGTAGTGCACTGGGATCCTGCTATCCAGGACCCCAGTGCCAGTGCTCTTTCCCCTAAATTTGGTTGCTGGTAACTTTTTTTTACACACAATATTGGCATACTGGTGCACCTATGTAAGTCCTTAGTGTATGGTACCTAGGTACCCAGGACATTAGTAAAGCAGGGGTCCCCCATGGGCTGGATCATATATTATGCCACCCAGGAGAGCCCATTCAAACTGTGTCTACAGGTCTGCCATTGCAGCCTGTGTAAAATGGTACATGCACCCTTTCACCACCAAACCTGGTTACTGCACTTAGACATTATAAATAACCCCTCTGGCAGGCCCTTAAACACAAGGGCAGGGTGCATGTCTCTAAGTATGAGGTTACCCCTGCAGGAGCAGGGTGCCCCTACAGACCCCAGGCCATTTCCTGGACTGTGTAAGTGCGGGGAAGCCATCTTAAGATATGTAGTTGGACCAGCACAAGTGGTCCAACTACATAATGGCTTTTCTGAACCTAGGCATGTTTAACATTAAAAACACGTTGGAATCATGCAACTACATCGCTTCCAGTGTTAGTTACATGATACCATGTACTCTAGGGGTTCCTTTGAGGATCCCCCAGTTCTGTCCATGCAGCCATACGGGGTCTAGCTGCCAACCCATGCTGCTGCTGACCCAGACACTGTTCTGCCCTCCTGCTGGTGAGACAGGCTCAGGCCAGAGAGGCAGAAGAAAGGATTTCCTGCAAGGGAGAGGTGTGACCACCTCCCCTTATGTATTATGTGTCTAACGGCTGGGGATGGGGTGGCCTCTGAGCACCACCAGACTGCTTTGGAGGGCACATGTGGTGCCCTCCTTTCATAATCCAGTTTGCTTCAGTTCAGGAACCCCCGGTTCCCGCAGTGGCGCGAAACTGCACAAAGGACTGGGGAGTGACCACCCCCCTGTCCAGCTCTTCCCCTAGGGAGGTGCACAGAGCTCTGCCAAGTGGCCAGTTGACTCTGCCATCTTGGAAATGAGATGTTCAGAGGCCCCTGGGAACATCTGATTGGTTAGGCCATGTAAATTACGTCCCTGGCCCCTCTAATCAGTGGGTCGCTTCAGAGAGTGACCAACCCCCTTTCAGGGTTACTTAAGGGCTCTCCTGTGGGTGGGTCCTCAGATTTGTCAAGCAAGAGACTCCAAGGAACTCTCTGCAACACATTTTCTGCTTCTGGCCTCTGGAACCGCTGCTGGTCTGCTTTGGAACCAAACAAGTCTGGTTCTAGTGGGAAGGCCCCTGTTGCAACATTGTTTCTCTGGATCCTGCATTAATTCTGCAACATCCAAGGCTGTGCATCCTCCAGGGTCACAAGGACTCTGTTTGCACCTGTAAGCACAAAGGAATCTCTGTTCGAGTGAAGGAGTAACTCCCCTGAATCTGCAGGCACGTCAAGACAACGTCAATCTGTTGGTGAGGTCTGCTGTCCCATGGACATCTGAAGATCCTGCTTCACAGGTGGTGAGTCTGTGACCTCCACTGGGTCCTGCTTGCCTTCTAACCAACTTGGGAGACTGTGGGCCTCTGATCCTGCCACTGGACTGAAACCCCTGTGCGCCACAGCTGTTGCACTTGGCAAGGCTTGTTGACTCTTCCTCCAGGAGATCTTCAGGCATCATAAAGCCCCGGTCTCCAGCACTCTGCACCTGGAAGATCAGCCCTGTGTGAGAAAGAAGCTTTTTTCTAGCATGTTTACCCCCATGTTTGGCCTGTTTGTCAATGTGTTTTTACAGTGGGATCCTGCTTGTCAGTACCTGTTGGAGGCTGGCCTGGTTTGTAGTGGGTACCTAAGGTACTTACACCTTATACTAGGTCCAGTTATCTCTTATTAGTAAAATGTAGGCAGTGTTCTAGCATCTTCGGCTCTCTAGAGGTAGTTGCAGCTGAGCAGCTTAGGCTGAACTAGGAGACATGCAAAGCTCCTGCACTACCACTATAGTTACACAGTACTTATACATTATAAAAGACAATATTCAGTGTTACCTAAAATAAAGGTAGTTTATTTGGGTGACACAAGGCCAAAAATATCTTAGAGGCAATACTTCTTCTGGAGGTAAGTGTTATACACCTTATATACACTAGTAACCAAAATTAGGTAAGTAAACAGTCATAAAATAGTGCAAACAGTAGAAAATGCAATAGGCCTAGGGGCAACACAAACCATGTACTAAGAAAGTGGAATGCGAATAACAGATTCCCCCTACGCAAGTGTAGTGTGTAGAGGGGCTCTGGGAGTGTAAGAAAACAGCAAAGGTAAGTAAAATACCCCACCCCAGAGCCCAGGAAAGTAGGAGTGAAGTACTACAAGTTTCCTCAGGACACACTACAAGTCGTGATAAGAGATTTAGCAAGAACCAAGGAAGACTGCAATCAACAGATGGTGGGCTCCTGGACCTGAAGACCTGTGAAGAGAGGAGACCAAGTCCAGAAGTCGCAGAGGATTCCTGGAAGGACAGGAGCCCCAGCCAACCTAGAAGATGGTGCAATAGAAGAGTCCCTGGTTGGACGAAGACAGCAGAAATGCACCCTAGGAAGATGCCAGCGGGGTTCCTGCATGATGCAAAGGATGTCCCACGTCGTGAAGTTGGAGACAAGTGAGTTTTGGCCCTGGATTCCTCCAACAAGCCTTGGTTCCGGCAAAGTCACATTTTGCGTCAACTAGGCGCTATCTGGACCCATGAGGGACCTGGGGGCCTCAACTCTGTGTGAGGAGGAAGAGTGGGCTCTCAGCACTTCATAGAGCCCTCAGAGCCGCCCTGACTTTGTGAGTGTGGGGATACCATTACACGTGTGCACTCCATGTATGTCAATACATATTTGTAGCTTCACAATGGTAACTTTGAATATGGCCATGTGAGGTTTTTAAGATCATGGAATTGTCCCCCCATTCAAAATCTGATATTGGGGTGTCAATCAAATGCATCCTAGGGGCTCCACCATGGACCCGCAGTCTTCTGAGGTTTCCACTCGAGCCCCAGCTGCTGCCACCTCACAGAGAGGCTTCTGCCCTCCTGGAACTTGAGCAGCTCAATCCCAGGAAAGCAGAACAATGCATTTCCTTTAGAAGAGGGGTGTTACACCCTCTCCCTTTGGAAATAGGTTTTACAAGCATGGGAGGGGTATCCTCCCAGAGCTTCTGGAAATGCTTTCAAGGGCACACCATGGTGCCCTCCTTGCATAATCCAGTCTACACCGGTTGAGAGACCCCCAGTCCCTGCTTTGGCGCAAAACTGGACAAAGGAAAGGGGAGTGCCCATGCCCCTGTCTATCACCACCCCAGGGGTGGTGCCCAGAGCTCCTCCAGAGTGTCCCTGGGTTCTACCATCTTGCTTTCAGGATGGTCGGGGAACACTGGGAGCATCTGAGTGGCCAGTGCCAGCAGGTGACATCAGAGACCCCTGCTGATAGGTGCTTACCTGGTTAGGTTACCAATATCCCTCTCATGGCTATTTAGGGTCTCCCCTATGGGTGTTTCCTCAGATTCGGTTTTGCAAGACTCCAGCAGAACTCCCCTGCAACCTCTGCTTCATCTTCTACCGTCGGATCAACCGCAGAACTGCTCCAGGAACTCTACAACTGCAACAAAGTATCCAAGAAGGCTACTCAACTCTGTAACTTCAGCTCCTACCAGCAATTGCAACAGCTCCCAGGTCATGCACGCTCTGGGTACTCCTTACCTTCATCCTGCACCAGAAGAATTGAAGGAATCTCCCTTGGAGTGACGGAGTCACTTCTCTGCTTCAGCAGGCACCTCTCTGGAGCGACGACTGGTACTCTAGGCCCCCTCTCCTGACAATGAGTGTGGATCCTGGAACACAGGTGGTGGACCAAAGTGACCCAGATTGTCCAAAGGTCCAACCGATCAAATTTGGTGGAGGTAAACGCTTGCCTCCCCTAGCCAGACAGTACCCCTTGCTCCGCTTGTTTTGCAGCTCCTAGGGATTCTATGTGCTTCTCCAAGGAATCCTTTGTGCACAGCGTAGTCCAGATCACCAACACTCTACTCTGCGACGCTCAGCTCCCTGTGTTATTCTCTGGTGGCATGAGATTCCCTTTGTGTAGTGGTGCAATGACCACCATTTGCAACTCCTTTGTCCCCATGCTGTGGGACTCCTATGCATGATTCCTGGTCTTCTGAGGGCTCTCTGAGTTTCTGAGAGCCCCCTCTGTCTCTCCCTTCTGGGTCCTTCCAGGGCCCAGGCAGCGCCATTTTTCACGAAATGTGAGTTTTGCATTTACCAAGGCTTTTTGGCCGAATCCAGCAACGCTAACCAGACTGCATTCATCCATGTGGCGTGGGACATCTTCTGCACCAACCAGGAACCCGCCACTATCTTTGGTGCAATACTGACTTTGTCTTCTCACCGGTGGTTTTCCTTTTGCACCTTTATCCGGGTTACCAGGGGCTTCTGTTCTCCCTGGACTCTTTAGTGCTTCTTGGACTTGGTCCCCTTCCTCCACAGGTCTTCAGGTCCAGAAATCCATCATTGGTGTCTTGCAGTCTTTTCTGGTTCTTGCACTGTCTTCTATCACGACTTCTAGTGTGTTTTAGGAAACTTGCTATGTTTGACTCTTTCTTTCCTGGGCTCTGGGGTAGGGTATTTTACTTACCTTTGGTGTTTTCTTACACTTCCAGTGCCCCTCTACACATTACACTTGCCTAGGTGGGAAACCAAATTTCGCATTCCACTATTTTAGTATATGGTTTATGTTCTCCTTAGGGCCATTGCAACCTATGGTGATTTTCACTATTTCCACTATTTTCTGACAGTTTACTTACCTGTTTTTGGTTACTAGTGTATATATTGTGTAATTTACTTACCTCCTAAAAAAGTATAGTCTCCAAAGTATTTTTGTCCTTGTGTCACTAAAATAAAGTGCCTTTATTTTTGGTAACACTGAGCATTGTCTTTCATGCATGTGAGTACTGTGTGACTAGAGTGGTATTGCAAGAGCTTTGCATGTCTCCTAGTTCAGCCATGGCTGCTCTGCCTACAGCTACCTTTAGACAGCCTGGCACCTAGACACTGACTACATTTCACTAATAAGGGATAACTGGACCTGGTATAAGGTGTAAGTACCTGTGGTACTCACTACAAACCAGGACAGCTTCCTACATTGGTGGTGCACCGGTGGGATAAGTACTTGCAATTGCCTTATCACTCTGTCACTGGTGCTTTTCACAGGAAAGTGTACTCTGCACTTAGAGCTATATTTAAGTATACCTAGCAGTCTCACTTACATCCTAAAAACTCTAATACTTCTAAAAGTTAAATAAAGTAGGTATTTTTCTTCTCTCAAATTTACTCTAACATTTCTACCACTATGCCTTCCTCTGAGGCCACCCTTAGAGTTGTCAAAACTACTTATGAGAACTTAAACTTGAAACGTTTGAGGGGGCTTAGCTTAGAGAGAAGCCTAGGGATTGGTAAGAACCCAATGAAAGATTTCCTTTTAAAACTCCTTCTCCAGGATGACCAAGAACAGTCTGGTCACCAGGTAGGAGCAGGAGGTGGAGGGAAATTCTGACCAGGTAGATTCAGGAGAGGGTCCTGAAGATGCAGGGGATTGTCCTCCCACAGATCTTTCCACTAACAAACCTCCTAGTCTAGTTGGTAGTGGGAAGGAGTCACACTCAGGTAGAGCTCCCTACACACCTAGAGGCCAGGTCACTAGGATTACACAAGTTAGGGATATATCCACTTCTGCTCATTCCCATATTACCTAAGTCTCTGAAGGGTCTCACATATCCAATCCTGAGGATAACTCCCTAGAGGTAGGAGGCTGGCCTGGTTTGTAGTGGGTACTTTGGGTACTTACACCTTATACCAGGTCCAGTTATCCCTTATTAGTGAAATGTAGTAGTGTTCTAGCAGCTTAGGCTGATAGAGGTAGCTATAGCAGAGCAGCTTAGGCTGAACTAGGAGACATGCAAAGCTCATGCAATACCACTTATAGTTACACAGTACTAATACACAGACAATACTCAGTGTTACCAAAAATAAAGGTATTTATTTGGGTGACAGTACCAAAAATATCTTAGAGGCAATGCTCCTTCTGGAGGTAAGTATTATACAAAATATATAAACTAGACACCAAAATAAGGCAAGTAATCACATATTCCCCCCAGACAAGTGTAGTGTGTGCAGAATCGTTGGGAGAGTAAGAATACAGTAAAGGTAAGTAAATTAACCCACCCAGAGCCCAGAAAAGCAGGAGTAAAGTACTGTAAGTTTCCTTAGGACACACTACACCTCGTGATTGGGATTATTGCAAGAACCATCCAAGTCTGCAAAAACAAACAGTGGATTCCTGGACCTGAAGACCTGCAAAAGAAGGGGACCAAGTCCAGAAGTCAAAAGAAGCTGCAGGAAGGACAGGAGCCCCTTCCAAACCAGAAGATGGTTCAAAGGAAAGGTCCCTGGTTGGACGAAGACAGCAGAAATGCACCCTAGGAAGATGCCAGCGGGTTCCTGCATGATGCAAAGGATGTCCCACATCGTGAAGTTGGAGACAGGTGAGTTTTGGCGCTGGATTCTTCCAACAAGCCTTGCTTCCAGCAAAATCGTGTTTTGTGCCATCTGGACCCCTGAGGGACCTGGGGGCCTCAAATCTGTGTGAGGAGGAAGAGTGGGCTCTTAGCACTTCAGAGAGCCCTCAGAGCACCCCTGACTTCATGAGTGCAGGGATACCATTACACGTGTGCACTACATATATGTCAATACATATTTGTAGCTTCACAATGGTAACTTTGAATATGGCCATGTGAGGTTTTTAAGATCATGGAATTGTCCCCCCATTCGAAATCTGATATTGGGGGGGGGTCAATCAAATGCATCTTGGGGGCTCCACCATGGACCCCCAGTACTGCCAAACCAGCTCTCTGAGGTTTGCACTGCAGCCCCAGCTGCTGCCACCTCACAGACAGGTTTCTGCTCTCCTGGGGACTGAGCAGCTCAATCCCAGGAAGGCAGAATGATGCATTTCCTTTGGAAGGAGGGTTTTACACCCTTTCTCTTTGGAAATAGGTGTTATAGGCTTAGGAGGGGCACCTCCTAGAGCCTCTGTAAATGCTTTGAAGGGCACAGATGGTACCCTCCTTGAATAAGTCAATCTACATCGGTTCAGGGACCCCCAGTCCCTGCTCTGGCGCAAAACTGGACAAAGGAAAGGGGAGGTCCTCCAGTGTGTCCCTGGGGTTACCCATCTTGGATTCCAAGGTGTGGGGACACTCTGGAGACATGTGAGTGGCTAGTGCTAGCATGTGATGTCAGAGATCCCTCCTGATAGGTGCATACCTGGGTAGGCAGCCAGTCCCTCTCTCAGGACTATTTCGGGTCTCTCCTCTGAGTATTTCCTCAGATTCAGTTTGCAAGAGTCCTCAAGGAATCGTCTGCATCCTCTGCTTCAGCTTCTGCCCGCCGGATCAACCACAGACTTCTCCAGGAACCACTGTAAGTGCAACAAAGTATACAGGACAACTCCTGTGACCTGCAACTTCAGCTCCAGCCAGCATTTGCAACAGTTTCCAAGGTGTGTACGCTCTGAAGCCTACCTGTCTTCATCCTGCACCAGAAGAACCGAAGGAATCTCCCATGGAGTGATGTAGTCACTTCCCTGCTTCTGCAGGCACACTTCTGTGACGACGACTGGTACTCTGGGACTCCTCTCCTGACGATGAGCTTGCTCCCTGGAACACAGGTGGTAGACCGACATGACCCAGACTACCCTAAGGTCCAGTTGTCCAAATTTGGAGGCGGTAAGAGCTTGCCTTCCTGTGCTGCGATAGTACTAGTGTGCACCACGTCATCTCCAGCTCCTTGGGCTTCTGTGCACTTCTTCCAAGAATCCTTTGTGCACAGTGTAGCCCAGGTCCCCAGTACTCCATCCTGCGACGCACAACTCGTTGGGTTGTTCTCTGGAGGCATGGGACCTTCCTTTGTTGTGCTGCGACGACCGCACTTTGCATCTTCTTTGTCCCTGTGTCCTGGGACTCCCTTGGGTGCTGCCTGGTCTTCTGTGGGCTCTCTACAATGTTGAGAGCCCCCTCTATCTCCTCAATCCGAGTTGAGACCCCCAGTTCCCTCCTGGATCCAGGCAGCGCCATTTTGATGCAAACCGTGAACTTGTGTGAACCACGGCTTGTTGGCGGAATCCAACGACGCAAACAGCCTGCATCCAACAACTCGACCTGGGACATCTCCTGCACCATGCAGGAATCCGCAGACATCTTCTTTGGTGCTGTTCTGTACTTTTCTTCTTACTGGAGAATCCACTTTTGCACCATCTTCTAGGTTAGCAGGGGCTCCTGTCCTTCCTGGAATATTCTTGGACTTCTGGGCTTGGTCTCCTCTCTTCACAGGTCTTCAGGTTCAGGAATCCACCAGTTGTTGATTGCAGTCATGCTTGGTTCTTGCTAAATCTCTAATCATGACTTGTGGTGTGTCCTGAGGAAACTTGCAGTACTTTACTCCTACTTTCCTGGGGTGGGGTACTTTACTTACCTTTGGTGTTTTCTTACACTCCCAGTGCCCCCTACACACTACACTTGCCTAGGGGGGAATTTGTGATCCACATTCTACTTTCTTAGTATATGGTTTATGTTGTCCCAGGCCTATTGCATTTTATTATATTTTCTACTGTTTGCACTATTCTAGGACTGTTTACTTAACTGATTTTGTGTATAATACTTACCTCCAGAAAAAGTATTGTCTCCAAGATATTTTTGGCCTTGTGTCACTAAAATAAAGTACCTTTATTTTTAGTAACACTGAGTATTGTCTTTTATTGTGTATATGTACTGTGTAGCTATAGTGGTGTTGCAGGAGCTTTGGATGTCTCCTAGTTCAGCCGAAGCTGCTCTGGTACAGCTACCTCTAGACAGCCTAAGCTGCTAGAACACTGCCTACATTTTACTAATAAGGGATAAGTAGACCTGGTATAAGGGGTAGTACCTTAGGTACCCACTTCAAACCAGGCCAGTCTCCTGCAAAGGGTCCCTCAAAAGCAGTGGGCTGATATACTTTGGTTGTCCTTCCTGTTGTCCTTTGGTTGTCCAGGGAAGGACAGACTCCTCACTGTTACGGAGGAGGACTCAGACAATTACAACATTCTCAAAACTGAACTGATGGATGGTTTTAGGCTCCCCACAGAGCAGTACAGAATTAAGTTCAGGGAAACCAAGAAAGAATCTTCAAAAGATTGGGTTGACTTTGTGGACTGTTCTGTCAAAGCTTTAGAAGGTTGGTTACATGGCAATAAGGTATCTGCTTACCAGGGTCTGTATAATCTGATTTTGAGAGAGCATATATTCAACAGTTGTGTGTCTCACTTGTTACATCAGTATCCTGTGGACTCAGATCTGACCTCTCCCCAAGAATTGGGAAAGAAGGCAGAAAATTGGGTCAGAACAAGGGTATAGGAAAGTACCATCTTGCCTGGCATGTTACCCCCAATTTCACTGTATGTATTTTTGTTTTTGCCTATGTGTCACTGGGTTCCTGCTAGCCAGGACCCCAGTGCTCATAAAGTATGCCCTGTATGTGTTCCCTGTGTGGTGCCTAACTGTATCACTGAGGCTCTGCTAACCAGAACCTCAGTGTTTATGCTCTCTCTGCTTTTAAATTTGTCACTGCAGGCTAGTGACTAATTTTACCAATTCTGATTGGCACACTGCAACACCCTTATAATTTCCTAGTATATGGTACCTAGGTACCCAGGGTATTGGGGTTCCAAGAGATCCCTATGGGCTGCAGCAGTTCTTTGGCCACCCATAGGGAGCTCAGACAATTCTTACACAGGACTGCCACTACAGCCTGAGTGAAATAACGCCCACATTATTTCACAGCCATTTTACACTGCACTTAAGTAACTGTCACCTGTATGTCTAACCCTCACTTAGTGAAGGTTAGGTGCAAAGTTACTTAGTGTGTGGGCACCCTGGCACTAGCCAAGGTGCCCCCACATTGTTCAGGGCAAATTCCCCAGACTTTGTGAGTGCGGGGACACAATTACACGCGTGCACTACATATAGGTCAGTACCTATATGTAGCGTCACAATGGTAACTCCGAACATGGCCATGTAACATGTCTAGGATCATGGAATTGTCACCCCAATACCATTCTGGGACCCCAGTATAGAGCCTGGGTACTACCAAACTAACTTTCCGGGGTCTCAACTGCAGCTACCGCTGCTGCCAACCCCTCAGACCGGTTTCTGCCCCCCTGGGGCCTGGGCAGCCCAGTCCCAGGAAGGCAGAACAAAGGATTTCCTCTGAGAGACGGTGTTACACCCTCTCCCTTTGGAAATAGGTGTGAAGGGCCTGGTAGGAGTAGCCTCTCCTTGCCTCTGGAAATGCTTTGAAGGGCACAGATAGTGTGCTCCTTGCATGAGCCCGTCGACACCGGTTCAGGGATCCCCCAGCCCTGCACGCGTGTAATGGTGTCCCCGCACTCACAAAGTCCGGGGAATTTGCCCTGAACGATGTGGGGGCAACTTGGCTAGTGCCAGGGTGCCCACACACTAAGTAACTTGGCACCCAACCTTCACTAAGTGAAGGTTAGACATATAGGTGACTTATAAGTTACTTATGTGCAGTGGTAAATGGCTGTGAAATAACGTGGACGTTATTTCACGCAGGCTGCAGTGGCAGGCCTGTGTAAGAATTGTCTGAGCTCCCTATGGGTGGCAAAAGAAATGCTGCAGCCCATAGGGATCGCCTGAAACCCCAATACCCTGAGTATCTCAGTACCATATACAAGGGAATTATATGGGTGTACCAGTATGCCAATGCGAATTGGTAAATTTAGTCACTAGCCTGTTAGTGACAAATTTGGAAAGCAGAGAGAGCATAACCACTGAGGTTCTGGTTAGCAGAGCCTCAGTGAGACAGTTAGGCATCACACAGGGAACACATACAGGGCACATACTATGAGCACTGGGGGCCTGCCTGGCAGGGTCCCAGTGACACAAGGACTAAAACAACATACATACAGTAAAATATGGGGGTAACATGCCAGGCAAGATGGTACTTTCCTACACCTATGTATAGAGTCACAATGGTAACTCCGAACATGGCCATGCAACATGTCTAAGATCATGGAATTGTCACCCCAATACCATTCTGGTATTGGGGGGACAATTCCATGATCCCCCGGGTCTCTAGCACAGAACCTGGGTACTGCCAAACTGCCTTTCCGGGGTCTCCACTGCAGCTGCTGCTGCTGCCAACCCCTCAGACAGGATTCTGCCCTCCTGGGGTCCAGGAAGCCCTGGCCCAGGAAGGCAGAACAAAGGATTTCCTCTGAGAGAGGGTGTTACACCCTCTACCTTTGGAAATAGGTGTGAAGGTCTGGGGAGGAGTAGCCTCCCCCAGCCTCTGGAAATGCTTTGATGGACACAGATGGTGCTCATCTCTGCATAAGCCAGTCTACACCGGTTCAGGGATCCCCCAGCCCTGCTCTGGCACGAAACTGGACAAAGAAAAGGTGAATGACCACTCCCCTGACCAGTACCTCCCAGGGGAGGTGCCCAGAGCTCCTCCAGTGTGTCCCAGACCTCTTCCATCTTGGAAACAGAGGTGTTGGGGCACACTGGACTGCTCTGAGTGGCCAGTGCCAGCAGGTGACGTCAGAGGCTCCTTCTGATAGGCTCTTACCTCTCTTGGTAGCCAATCCTCCTTCCTTAGTAGGCAAACCTCCTTTTCTGGCTATTTAGTGTCTCTGATTTGGGGAATTCTTCAGATAACGAATGCCAGAGCTCACCGTAGTTCCTCTGCATCTCCCTCTTCACCTTCTACCAAGGATCGACCTCACTGCTCCAGGACGCCTGGAAAACTGCAACAAAGTAGCAAGACGACTACCAGCAACATTGTGGCGCCTAATCCTGCTGGCTTTCTCAACTGTTTCCAGGTGGTGCATGCTCTGGGGGTAGCCTGCCTTCACCCTGCACCAGAAGCTCCGAAGAAATCTTCAGTGGGTCGACGGAATCTTCCCCCTGCTAACGCAGGCACCAAAAGACTGCATCACCGGTCCTCTGGGTCCCCTCTCATCCGGACAAGCGTGGTCCCTGGAACACAGCAACTCTGTCCAAGTGACTCCCACAGTCCAGTGACTCTTCAGTCCAAGTTTGCTGGAGGTAAGTCCTTGCCTCCCCACGCTAGACTGCAAAGCTGTGTACTGCGTGATTTGCAGCTGCTCCGGCTTCTGTGCACTGTTCCAGGATTTCCTTCGTGCACAGCCTAGCCTGGGTCCCCAGCACTCCTTCCTGCAGTGCACAACCCTCTGAGTTGGCCTCCGACATCGTGGGACCCTCTTTTGTAACTTTGCGTGGACTCCGGTTCACTCTTCTTCTTAGTTCCTGTTGGGGTACTTCTGGGGTACCCCTACCTGCGACCCTTGCAGCTAGCAAGGCTTGTTTTGGGAATTTCTGCATGGGAACACCTCTGCAAGCTTCATCGTGACGTGAGACATCTGTCTTCCAAAGGAGAAGTTCCTAGTCCTCTTTTTTCTTGCAGAACTCCAAGCTTCTTCTTTTTCCGGAGGCAGCTTCCTTGCACCTTCATCCGGGGTTTCCTGGGCTCCTGCCCCGCCCCCGGACACTGTCGCGGTCATTGGACTTGGTCCCCTTTCCTTGCAGGTCCTCAGGTCCGTAAATCCGTTGTCAGTGCACTGCTGGTGTTTGTTGTTCTTGCAGAATCCCCCTATCACGACTATTGTGCTCTTTTGGGGTAGTAGGTGTACTTTACTCCTACTTTTCAGGGTCTTGGAGTGGGGTATCTTGGACACCCTGACTGTTTTCTTACAGTCCCAGCGACCCTCTACAAGCTCACATAGGTTTGGGGTCCATTCGTGATTCGCATTCCACTTTTGGAGTATATGGTTTGTGTTGCCCCTATACCTATGTTCTCTTATTGCAACCTATTTTAATTCTACATTGTTTGCATTACTTTTCTTGCTCTTACTTACCTGATTTTGGTTTGTGTACATATAACTTGTGTATATTACTTACCTTCTTACTGAGGGTACTCACTGAGATACTTTTGGCATATTGTCATAAAAATAAAGTACCTTTATTTTTAGTAACTCTGTGTATTGTGTTTTCTTATGATATTGTGCATATGATATAATTTGTATAGTAGGAGCTTTGCATGTCTCCTAGTTCAGCCTAAGCTGCTTTGTCATAGCTACCTTCTATCAGCCTAAGCTGCTAGAAACACCTCTTCTCTACTAATAAGGGATAAATGGACCTGGCACATGGTGTAAGTACCTTTTGGTACCCACTATAAGCCAGGCCAGCCTCCTACAATAGGTAGTGACCTATGTATAGTGCACGCGTGTAATGGTGTCCTCGAACTCACAAGTCTGGGGAATTTGCTCTGAATGATGTGGGGGCACCTTGGCTAGTGCCAGGGTGCCCACACACTAAGTAACTTGGCACCCAACCTTCACCAGGTGAAGGTTAGACATATAGGTGACTTATAAGCCACTTATGTGCAGTGAAAAATGGCTGTGAAATAACGTGGACGTTATTTCACTCAGGCTGCAGTGGCAGGCCTGTGTAAGAATTGTCAGAGCTCCCTCTGCTGCAGCTCATAAGGATCTCCTGGAACCCCAATACCCTGGGTACCTAAGTACCATATACAATGGGATTATATGGGTGTACCACTGTGCGAATGAGAATTAGTACATTTTTAGTCACTAGCCTGCAGTGACAAATTTAGAAAGCAGAGAGAGCATAAACACTGAGTTTCTGGTTAGCAGAGCCTCAGTGATACAGTTAGGCACCACACAGGGAACACATACAGGGCACATACTATGAGCACTGGGGTCCTGCCTGGCAGGATCCCAGTGACACAAGGGCTAAAACAACATACATACAGTGAAATATGGGGGTGACATGCCAGGCAAGATGGTACTTTCCTACACCTAGCTTACCTGTAGACTGTCTCTTAGGTAATGACCTAGAGGCCTGAGGTTGTGCTGAGGTAGAGTTTAGGACCCATGCATTCATGTTGAGTATCCCTGAGGAAGTGCTTCCTCTCATTTCCAGTGAAATGAAAAGGCAAAGAAGAGAAGGAGCCCTGAAGCCTCAGGATCCTCCTCATCCTGCAGGTAAAAAGGGTATGAAAGTATCCCTTCACCACCTTACCACTAAGGATACCATTCCAGTGGTGGGAGAAACCTCTCCTGGGTTGGAACCTGTACCAAAGGAGCCCACAGCTGTCACAGCTGGACTTCCAGAAGTAAAAGTCCCTCTCTGTGGAACCACTAAACCAGATAAGCAAAACTGCACTGTTTTAGTAAATTTGGAACAATCCTCCTGCCCTCCCAGAGAAACTTTAGTGCAGCAGCCCTCCACTACCTCTAAACACGTAGGCCATCAGCCTTGTCCTTGTGTGGAGACTATAGGACAGCAGCCCTGTGCTTCTGCAACCCGAGAGAAACAGCAACCCTCTTCTCTCTTACAGTCATATGGGCAGGCTTTTTGCCCAGCTATAGCCTAGCTTAGACTGCGTCCCTGTCTAGCATTCCAATCCTTAGGACAACAGCCCTGTCTTGACATAGGATCTGTGGAGCAGTCACACTGCCCCACTATAAACCTTACAAATAGAGAATCTGAGAATATGCACTTGCACTGTTTTCTAGGTAAGAATCTCCAAACAGGGTGGTTTACATCCCCACAGGGAATTAACCATAAAGTGGATGATAAAGGGAGTAGCCACTCTATTGCAGATCTGGCCTCCCCTTATCACCACTTAGACAAAGTCTCAACTGGCCAAGGTTAGCCATATTGTCCTTCGTGGGGGGGGGGGGGTGTTTATGTGAGAAAGTAGCCTCTTTCTAGGATGGTTACCCCATTTTTGGCCTGTTTGAAAGTGCTTGTCGGTGTGTTTTTACTGTCTTACTGGGATCCTGCTAACCAGGACCCCAGTGCTTATAGTTTGTGGCCTACATGTCAGTATGTTTTACTGTTCTGTCAGTATGCGTGACTGTGTCACTGGAGTCCTGCTAACCAGAACTCCAGTGCGTAGGCTCTATCTGATTCCAAATTTGTACTGACATACTGGTAACCCAGTATTCCACTCTAAGTTGACATACTTAACCCCCCTTAAAGTCTCTAGTATATGGTACCTAGGTACCCAGGGCATTGGGGTTCCAGGAGATCCTTATGAGCTGCAGCATTTTTTTTACCTCAAATAAGGAGCTCATACAAACACTTCAAGACTGCCATTGCAGCCTGGGTGCAATAGTGTAAGCACAATTTCACAGCCATTTTCACTGCAGCAGGTCACTTATAAGTCACCTATATATCTAACCTTCAGACCCTGAAGGCTAGGTGCATAGTACCTGTGTGTGAGGGCACCCTTGCACTAGCAGGGGTGCCCCCACGTCGTCCCGGCCCACTTCCCTGGACTTTGTGAGTGCTGGGACGCCATTATAAATGTGCACTACGTATAGGTCAATACATATATGCAACTTCAGAATGGTTACGCCAAATACGGCCATGTGAGGTGTCTGGAAACTGGAAATTGTACCCCCAGTCTGATTCTGGTATTGGGGGGGGCAGCTCAATCCCAGGAAAGCAGAACAATGCATTTCCTTTACACCCTCTCCCTTTGGAAATAGGTGTTAGAGGCATAGCAGAGGTATCCTCCCAGGGCCCCTGGAAATGGTTTGAAGGGTACAGATGGTGCCCTCCTTGCATAATCCAGTCTACTCCGGTTCAGGGACCCCCAGCATGGGGAAAAAGGAGTTGCAAATAGCGGTCATTGCAGCACCACAAAAAGGGATCCCATGCCTCTGGAGAACAACTCAGGGAGCTGTGGCGTCACAGGATAGAGTGCTGGGGACCTGGGGTACGGGGTGCACAAAGGATTCCTTGGAGAAGTGCACAGAAGCCCTAGGAGTTGCAAAACATGCAGTGCACAGGTGTACTGTCTGGCTCAGAGAGGCAAGCTCTTACCTCCACCACAATTAGACAGTTGGACCTTTGGACAGTCTGGTTCACTTTGGTCCACCACCTGTGTTCCAGGATCATCATCAGGAGGGGGGACTCAGAGTACCAGTCGTCGCTGCAGAGAGGTGCCTGATGAAACAGGGAATTGACTCTGACACTCCATGGGAGATTCCTTCAATTCTTCTGGTGCAGGATGAAGCCAGGGAGTCCTCAGAGCGTACATGACCAGGAAACTGTTGCAGTTGCTGGCAGGAGCTGAAGTTACAGAGTTGCAGTATCCTTCTTGGATACTTTGTTGCAGTTGTAGAGTTCCTGGAGCAGCTCTGCGGTTGATCCAACAGTAGAAGGTGAAGCAGAGGATTTCTGCTGGAGTCTTGCCAAACCAATTCTGAGGAAACACCCACAGGAGAGACCCTAAAGAGCCCTGAGAGGGGGATTGGTCACCTAAAAAGGTGAGCACCTATCAGGAGGGGTCTCTGACGTCACCTGCTGGCACTGGCCACTTGGATGTTCCCAGAGTTCCCTGACCATCCTGAAAACAAGGTGGTAGAACCCAGGGACACTCTGGAGGATCTCTGGGCATCACCCCTGGGATGGTGATGGACAGCGGAGTGGTAACTCCCTTTTCCTTTGTCCAGTTTTGCGCCAGAGCAGGGCAGAAGGTGTCCCTGAACCAGTGTAGACTGGCTTATGCAAGGAGGGCACCATCTGTGCATTTCAAAGCATTTCCAGAGGCTGGGGGAAGCTACTCGTCCCCAGCCTGTAACACCTATTTCCAAAGGGAGAGGGTGTACCACCCTGCTCTCAAAGGACATTCTTTGTTCTGCCTTGCTGGGACTGTGCTGCCCAGACCCCAGGAGGGCAGAACCCTGTCTGTGAGGTGGCAGCAGCTGTAGCTGCAGTGTAAGCCTCAGAGAGCTGGTTTGGCAGTTCTGGGGGTCCATGGTGGAGCCCCCAGGATACATGGAATTGGCTCCCAAATACCAGATTTGCAATGGGGGGGTGACAATTCCATGATCTTAGACATGTTACTTGGCCATATTCGGAGTTACCATTGTGAAACTACACATAGGTATTGACCTATATATAGTGCACGTGTGTAATGGTGTCCCCGCACTCACAAAGTCCCGGGAAATGGCCTTGAACTATGTGGGGGCACCTTTGCTAGTGCAAGGGTTCCCTCACACTTAGTAACTTTGCACCTAACCTTCAGCAAGTGAAGGTTAGACATATAGGTGACTTATAGGTTACTTAAGTGCAGTGAAAATGGCTGTGAAATAACGTGTGTTAACCAACTTGCAGGAGCTTCATCTTCAGGAGGGTGGGCATTGCCACCTGCACCAGCTGGGCACCTTCAAGGGTGCTGGACTCTGTCCCCTTCCTTTGCAGGTCCTTCATGTGCGGAATCCGTCCATGGGTTCCACCTGCCTGGTCCACGGGTCGTGACAGCAGCTATACAATCCGAGGCATCCACTAACTTCAGAGAGAGTCCCTTTTCCCCACTGCATTTAGGTCACCTGGTGTAGGTACTCTGTCTTCTGAGTATCCTGTTGTGGGGGACCTCTCCAACCTTCCTCTTGTCTGCTGATTTCCTCGGGGTCCACTGGGAAGGGTCCTGAATCCCAAGAACTCTAACTACTGTTCTCTGTGTTAGCCTATGGGACAACTAGGTGGGTAACTACCTTGCACCTGGTTGCTGGGGACACTTAAAGTACTTACCTCTGGTGTTTCTATCTGCCCCCAGCCCCTAGCTAACTACCACACTTACCTTGGTTGGGTTCTCTATTTCACATTTTATTTTTTAGTATATAGTTGGGAGGACCTTGTCTATTTTTATGCTATTTCTGTTGGTTATTTTGTATACATATTGTGTATATATATCTCCAAAGGGAGATATACCAATGCTAGTTTAGTAGTAGTGCTGTAATAAAGTATCCTATTTATTTTTTTTGCAACACTTGTGTGGTTCTTTCTTGTGAGTGTGTTACTGTCTGACTACTGTGGTATTGCAAGTGCTTTACATTCCTCCTGGATAATCTTCAACTGCTCACCTCAGCTACCCCCAGAGAGGTTTTGCTATCTGGACACTCATTAACTATCAGTAAGCATTGTCTGGAACCAGTATGGAGTGCCATTCCATAGGTGTACACCAGAAACTAAGCCAGCCTCCTACACATATTGCATATGTATACGTGCACCATAACAAGGATTGCCAAACTGAAATAGTTTGGAGCAGCAGAAATAATACCTGTCTTGAATCCTCTGCCATGATCATTTCATGGAGAAAGTGACATCCTTTGTGAATGCTGATCTTGTCTCATATACCCATTGATGAGTCACTTGCCAAACGCATGAAATTCCTTACCTTGCTCCTGAGAAAGTGCCCATCATTTATGCCAGGTTGTCATCCGTTTACTCCGTATTGTATGCCCATTATGTATAAAGGACCATGTGGCTATCCTTCCTGTCATTGTTTGCCTATAATTATGTATGCATACTTGTAAATTGTGCCTTAATAAGTCGCCCTCAGAAATGGTAGAAAGTGTATATCCTGTATACCTTGTATCCTGTTATATGTATATTACTCCGAGCTCGGCAACTTATGTCTGATTCGGTCATTTGCTTGAAACCCTAAACGAGCTCTGTGCCTAGAGCCACTTAGGCTCATATTTATACTTTTTAACACAAAACTGTGTAATTCCAGAGCACCAGCCAGGTGACAATTTATGGAATGCCACAAGCCAGCGCGAAGGGGGTGCTAGTGTAAAAAAAAAAAAAAAAGACTTTAACCAGGTGGGGCTGCCGGTATGGGAGAAGGGTGTTTTATACCAGAAAATTACGTTTGGTTGCTTAGTGGCAAAAAAAAATGCCTCTAACCAGCCTAGCATCATTTTCGGTTACAAAACCATCCATACCACATGACTCCTGTCTTAGAAAATACAGGAGTCATGCCCACCACCACAATGGCCAGCACAGGGGACCAGTGTCCCCTGAGCATGGCCATTACACCCTGTGCCATGCAGGGTGCCCCAAGCTGCCCCCCAATAGCATTTTACATTAAAAAAAAAATACTTATCTATACTTACCCTACTTACCTGGGATGGGGTCACCCATCCTCCAGTGTCACCCTGGTGTGGGTGGTGGTGTTTCCGGGGATTGATGAGGTCTGACCCAGGCAAGCAAGCTTTGCACCATTATTTAGCCCCTCCTCCCACCCGTGCGTCATTTTAGCACAGGGATACATTTTTAGCTGTGGGGTTAGCACCATTTTTTAGATGGGAATGCATACCTTGCATCTCATTGACGCAAGGTTTTGACGTTAGAAGGGTCTAACGTCAAAATTTAAATATGGAGTTTGTTTTGTGCCTGATTTTCCCAAACAAAATATGATGCAAATTTAGCGCAAATAGAGTATAAATATGCCCCTTAATTTCTGATTTGTGCGCAATATAAGCACAATAAACAGAAAGATAATTCTTGTCAGATGTTAACTTGTGGCAGAGGATATTACTATGGTGCCAGAACGTATTGTCATCCAGTGAATGGATTCGACTTTTCGATTTGAATCAAATTAGTTTTTTAATCCAGCAAACACTGCAATTGTTTTTGGAAGAAATCTCGCAAGTGACTATGCCACAAAGATTTCTTTTTATTCTAAGATGAATATTTGGAATCATTTATGCAAGACGCGTACAGAGCAACTGTGTACACAGTGAGATTATAACAAATACTGTGCTACAGTGTATTGACAGTGTGTATGAAATAAATTATTGTCATCGTTCATATAAAGACGTTATTGGTTTTATTCAAGTTAGAATGTATTTCTATCATGAATCCTAGAAGGTTTGCCATTACTTGTGCCGTTACATATAATTTATGATATGAAGTACAGTCATTATTTATTCCAGAACCTGTTGTTAAAATACTCGCTAGTGGAAACTGCGTTTTTGTTTTTTTTCGTTTTTTTCTAATCAAACCAAGTTTTAACGTCATCTTTTCCCATAGGCAATTCATAGCAAAGTCTCTGGGGTATTAATAACATTTAAGTCAGATGGTATTGTCGTTTATGCCATAAATAATTTCTGTAACCTGAGTAAGCAATTATTGACTTGCCTTATGCTATAATGTGTTGCCTTTCGGATTTCCGTACTGTCCATGAAAGCCAGAGTGGCATGCCTTTACTGAAATCATTTATTATCGGAGGTATTGTCGTAATTTATCCAGTAAATCATTTTCTCGGCCTGCCCCAGAAAAATGTCTTTATGACAATCGGCACTGCCATCATTAATGCAAGAAAAGAAGTCCATTGTCAGTGCCTTTCTGTATAGTTCTCATATACGCCAGAGGGAATAATTATTGTTTGTGGCACAGGATGCTGACCTAAATTTTGTTTATTCATTATGCTTCAAGACATTATCATAACTGTAGGAGGCTGGCCTGGCTTGTAGTGGGTACCAAGGGGTACTTACACTCTGTACCAGGTCCAGTTATCCCTTATTAGTGTAGAAGGGGTGTTTCTAGCAGCTTAGGCTGATAGAAGGTAGCTATAGCAGAGCAGCTTAGGCTGAACTAGGAGACATGCAAAGCTCCTACTATACCACTGGTGTCATATGCACAATATCATAAGAAAACACAATACACAGATATATTAAAAATAAAGGTACTTTATTTTTATGACAATGTGCCAAAAGTATCTCAGTGAGTACCCTCAGTATGAGGATGCCAAATATACACAAGTAATATGTACACAATACCAACAATATGCAGTAATAGCAAAAGGAAGTAATGCAAGCAGTGTCAAATTACTATAGATTGCAATAGGAGCACATAGGTATAGGGGCAACACAAACCATATACTCCAAAAGTGGAATGCGAACCACAAATAGACCCCAAACCTATGTGAGCTTGTAGAGGGTCGCTGGGACTGTAAGAAAACAGTGAGGGTTAGAAAAATAGCCCACCCCAAGACCCTGTAAGGTAGGTGTAAAGTGCACCTACAACCTCCAGAGAGCACAGAAGTCGTGATAGGGGGATTCTGCAAGGAAGACCAACACCAGCAATGCAACAACAGTGGATTTCTGGACTTGAGTACATGTAAGACAAGGGGACCAAGTCCAAGAGTCGCAACAATGTCGAGAGTGATTAGATGCCCAGGAAATGCCAGCTGAGGGTGCAAAGAAGCTGCCACCGGATGGGAGAAGCTTTGTGTTCTGAAAGAATGAAGAGGACTAGGAACTTCCCTTTTGGGGGATGGATGTCCCACGTCGTGAAGAAGCTTGCAGAGGTGTTACCATGCAGAAAGACTGCAAACAAACCTTGCTAGCTGCAAGGGTCGCGGTTAGGGTTTTTGGGTGCTGCTGTGGCTCAGGAGGGACCAGGATGTCGCCACTTGGATGAGGAGACAGAGGGGGCGCCCAGCAAGTCAGGGAGCCCCTTACAGAAGCAGGCAGCACTCGCAGAAGTACTGGATCAGGCACTTAGAAGAGGAGTGAACCGGAGACCACCCGAAGACACAAAAGGGAGTCCCACGACGCCGGAGGACAACTCAGAAGGTTGTGCCCTGCAGGTTAGTGTCGGGGACCCAGGCTTGGATGTGCATGAAGGAAATCCTGGAAGAGTGCACAGGAGCCGGAGCAGCTGCAAATCACGCGGTACCTAGCAATGCAGTCTAGCGTGGGGAGGCAAGGACTTACCTCCACCAAACTTGGACTGAAGAGTCACTGGACTGTGGGAGTCACTTGGACAGAGTTGCTGAGTTCCAGGGACCACGCTCGTCGTGCTGAGCGGGGACCCAGAGGACCGGTGATGCAGTCTTTTGTTGCCTGCGGTTGCAGGGGGAAGATTCCCTCGACCCACTGCAGATTTCTTCAGAGCTCCTGGTGCAAGAAGGAGGCAGGCTACACCCAGAGCATGAACCACCAGGAAACAGGCGAGAAAGCCGGCAGGATGAAGCGATACAATGTTGCAGTAGTCGTCATTGCTACTTTGTTGCGGTTTTGCAGGCGTCCTGAGCAGTCAGCGGTCAATCCTTTGGCAGAAGGTGAAGAGGGAGATGCAGAGGAACTCTGGTGAGCTCTTGCATTCGGTATATGAAGAATTCCCCAAAGCAGAGACCCTAAATAGCCAGAAAAGGAGGTTTGACTACCTAGGAAGGAGGATAGGCTAGTAAGAAAGGTAAGAGCCTATCAGAAGGAGTCTCTGACGTCACCTGCTGGCACTGGCCACTCAGAGCAGTCCAGTGTTCCAGCAACACCTCTGTTTCCAAGATGGCAGAGGTCTGGAGCACACTGGAGGAACTCTGGGCACCTCCCCTGAAAGGTGCAGGTCAGGAGAGTGGTCACTCCCCTTTCCTTTGTCCAGTTTCGTGCCAGAGCAGGGCTGGGGGATCTCTGAACCGGTGTAGACTGGCTTATGCAGAGATGGGCACCATCAGTGCCCATCAAAGCATTTCCAGAGGCTGGGGGTGTAGTGTCGTCAGTTTTATGTATCCTTTGCGCGTTAGCTTCAGGCTTTAGGCCTTTGTGCTCTTTGCCCTGGATGTATTTTATTCCTTTGCTCGCAGCTTAGAGCCTCTGTGCACTTTGCTCTAAATGCTTTTTATTCGGCTTCGTACTGTTATTTTTCAAATAACCAGTTCTACGGTCTTGTTTTATTTTTTATATCACACTGTTTAGCCTGCTTCAGCACTGGAGTTCTCAATAACACATTCCTGTTCACTCTGTGCTTCAGTCAAGGATACAGTCTGGTACATTGCCGATAGACGTGGTAGGAGTTTAGTCTTTGGCGTTCTTGCGTAGGGACATTTTGTGATCACGCTGACATGTTAGTTATAAAAACACTTCCTTGTCCCAATACACGCAAGAGGGAGATTCCGACCAGGGAACCACAACTAGACGCTGACTGCCTTGTTGCAGATGCTGAACCAGATCACAGGCCTTTGCTTAGGTATGAGGGTTGATGTCTTCCCAGGGAATCTGAAAGGCAAGTTAGAAGCTTAACATGCTGTGCTCGAAATAGAACGAACTGAGGGAGAGTAGAAATTATTAACACCATGATCGCGTTATTCTTATGTTTCACTCTCCTCGTGACTATTTCAATCCTACTGTGTTGTATGGTTCTGGTTATTGCGGCTCACGCCTTAATATCTAAAATGCAGTCGTTTTATGAAAACAATCTATAAAACTCAAACTGCCTTTGTCATTTGTATATGAGATCATACAGTAAATGAGAGAGCTGGTTTGGATCTGAGTGACCACGACTTCCCTGAGAAATTCCAAAGATGTCATGCGCTCGGCTGCCCAATCATCTTTTCCCCTTGGGAGATATGAGGCACTGCTAGTTAGCCGGAGCAAAACCGGATTTGGGATGACAGTGGTCCTTCCGAGTGGGTAAGACTTAGTCCCCCATACCAGGAACAACCCTGCTACCTAGAAATCCAGTAGTCTCATTTAGGATAATGAGAGCCCACGCGACAGGGGAGGCTACTTCTCCCCAGCCCTGACACGTTTTTTCCAAAGGGAGAGGGTGTAACACACTCTCTCTGAGGAAGTCCTTTGTTCTGCCTTTCTGGGCAAAGCCTGGCTGGACCCCAAGAGGGCAGAAACCTGTCTGAGGGGTTGGCAGCAGCAGCAGGAAAGGCAGTTTGGAAGTACCAGGGTCTGTGCTAGAGACTCGGGGGGGATCATGGAATTGTCTCCCCAATGCCAAAATGGCATTGGGGTGACAATTCCATGATCTTAGACATGTTAATGGCCATGTTCGGAGTTACCATTGTGACGCTATTCATAGGTAGTGACCTATGTATAGTGCACACGTGAAATGGTGTCCCGGCACTCACAAAGTCCGGGGAATTTGCCCTGAACGATATGGGGGCACCTTGGCTAGTACCAGGGTGCCCACACACTAAGTAACTTTGCACCCAACCTTCACCAGGTGAAGGTTAGACATATAGGTGACTTATAAGTCACTTAAGTGCAGTGGTAAATGGATGTGAAATAACGTGGATGTTATTTCACTCAGGCTGCAGTGGCAGGCCTGTGTAAGAATTGTCAGAGCTCCCTATGGGTGGCAAAAGAAATGCTGCAGCCCATAGGGATCTCCTGGAACCCCAATACCCTGGGTACCTCAGTACCATATATTAGGGAATTATAAGGGTGTTCCAGTATGCCAATGTGAATTGATGAAATTGGTCACTATCCTGTTAGTGACAATTTAGAAAGCAGAGAGAGCATAACCACTGAGGTTCTGATTAGCAGAGACTCAGTTAGTCATCACACAGGGAACTCATACAGGGCACACTTATGAGCACTGGGGCCCTGGCTGGCAGGGTCCCAGTGACACATACACTAAAACAACATATATACAGTGAAATATGGGGGTAACATGCCAGGCAAGATGGTACTTTCCTACAATCACTAACTTGGATTTCATCTCCAGTACTTATGCATTGGCGGTTTATATCAGTTGTACTGGGGTATTACATCGTAGGAGGCTGGCCTGGTTTGTAGTAGGTACCAATGGTACTTACACCTTTTACCAGGTCCAGTTATCCCATATTAGTGAAATGTAGGCAGTGTTTAGAAGCCGGGGTCTCTAGAGGTAGCTGTAGCTGAGCAGCCAAGGCTTATCTAGGAGACATGAAAAGCTCATGCAATACCACTGTAGTCACACAATACTTATACACATGAAAGAAAACACTCTGTGTTATAAAAATAAAGGTACTTTATTTTGGTGACACAAATGCCGAAAATACCATAGAGACTATACTCCCTTAGGAGGTAAGTAATACACAAATTATATACACTAGTATGTAGAAATGTGCATAAAAACAGAAAACCGTGCAATTAGTGAAAATCACAATAGTTAGTATATGGTTTGTGTTCCCCCAGGCCCATTTCTAAGAAAATGGAATGCGAATGTTGGTTTCCCACCTAGGCAAGTGTAGTGTATAGAGGGTCGCTGGGAGTAGTAGAAAACACCAAAGGTAAGTACTAGAACCCACTCCAGAGCCCAGGAAAGTAGGAGTAATACACAGTAACTTTCCCAGAACACACAGAAACACAAGAAAGAAGATTATGCTTGGACCAGAAGAGACTGCAAGACACCAACAGTGGATTCCTGGACCTGAAGACCTGTGGAAGAAGGGGACCAAGTCCAAGAAGCACAGAGGAGTCCAGGGAGAACAGAAGCCCCTGCTGACCTGGATGAAGGTGCAAAAGAAGAACTGTAGGAGGCTGGCCTGGCTTATAGTAGGTACCTGATGGTACTTACACCTTGTGGCAGGTCCAATTATCCCTTATTAGTACATCAGTAATGTTCTAGCAGCTATATCATACAAATCACAATACTCAGAGTTACTAAAAATAAAGTGAAGGTACTTAATTTTAGTGACAAAGTGCCAAAAATATCTCAGAGGATATACTCCCTGAGGAGGTAAGTAAAATACACAAAATATACACACAAACCAAAATCAGGTAAGTAAACAGAAAAGTAGTGCAAACACTGTAGAATACAATAGAATGCAATAGGCCTAGGGGCAACACAAACCATATACTAAAAGTTGAATGCGAACTACTTGGGGACCCCAGGCCTATTGTAGTGTGTAGAGGGTCGCTGGGAGTGTAAGAAAACACTAAGGGTGTCCAAGATACCCCACCCCAAGACCCTGAAAAGTAGGAGTAAAGTTACCCTACTTCTCCAGAAACACACTAAAGTCATGATAGGAGATTCTGCAAAGACCACAACAGACTGCAAAGCACTTCAGACGGATTCCTGGACCTGAGGACCTGTAAAGGAAGGGGACCAAGTCCAAGAGTCACGAAAGTGTCCAGGGGGGGCAGGAGCCCACTGAACCCGGATGAAGGTGCAAAATGGCTGCCTCCGGGTGGAAGAAGCTGAAAATTCTGCAGCAACGGAAGATGCCAGGGACTTCTCCTTTGCACAGAAGATGTCCCATGGCGTGCTGGAGGATGCAGAGTTGTCTCCACGTAGAAAGACTGCAAACAAGCCTTGCTAGCAGCTGCAAAGGTAGCGATTGAAGAAAAAGGGTGCTGCCAGGGCCCAGGAGGTCGCCACTTGGAAGAGAAGACAGAGGGGGCACTCAGCAACATAGAGAGCCCACGCAGAAGCAGGCAGCACCTGCAGAAGTACTTGAACAAGGGTTAAAGAAAACTGAGCATGGCGGTCGTCTCAACACTACAAAGGAGGTTCCCACGAAGCCAGTGGTCAACTCAGTGACTTGATCAATGCAGGACGGAGTGCTGGGGACCTGGGCTGTGCTGTGCACGAAGGATTCCTTGCAAAAGTACACAGAAGTCGTCGCAGGTGCAGTTCACACAGTACACAGGATTATTGTCTAGCATGGGGAGGCAGGGATTTACCCCCACCAAATTTGGACAGATGGACCACTGGATTGTCGGGGTCACTTGGATCCAGCTCTTGTGTTCCAGGGACCACGCTCGTCACAATGAGAGGGGACTCAGAGGACCGGTGAAGCAGAAGTTTGGTGCCTGCGTTAGTAGGGGGAAGATTCCGTTGACCCATGGGAGATTTCTTCTTGGCCTCTAGTGCAGGGTGAAGGCAGACAGCCCCCAGAGCATGCACCACCAGGAAACAGTAGAGAAAGCCGGCAGGATTAGGCGCTACAATGTTGCTGGTAGTCGTCTTGCTACTTTGTTGCGGTTTTGCAAGCATCCTAGAGCAGTCAGCGGTCGATCCTTGGCAGAAGATGAAGAGGGAAATGCAGGGGAACTCTGGTGAGCTCTTGCATTCGTTATCTGAAGAGAAGCCCACAGGAGAGACCCCAAATAGCCCTCAGAGGAGGATTGGCCACCTAGTCAGGTAAGCACCTATCAGGAGGGGTCGCTGACATCACCTGCTGGCACTGGCCACTCAAAGACCACCATTGTGCCCTCACACCTCTGCATTCCAGATGGCAGAGGTCTGGGACACACTGGAGGAGCATTGGGCACCACCCCTGGGGTGGTGATGGACAGGGGAGTGGTCACTCCCCTTTCCTTTGTCCAGTTTTGCACCAGAGCAGGGGCTGGGGGATCCCTGAAACGGTGTAGACTGGCCTATGCAAGGAGGGCACCATCTGTGCCCTTCAAAGCATTTCCAGAGGCTGGGGGAAGCTACTCCTCCCCAGCCCTTAACACCTATTTCCAAAGGGAGAGGGTGTAACGTCCTCTCTTAGAGGAAATTCTTTGTTCTACCTCCCTGGGACTGGGCTGCCCAGACCCCAGGAGGGCAAAAGCCTGTCTGTGGGTTGGCAGCAGCGGTAGCTGCAGTGAAAACCCTAGAGAGCTGGTTTGACAGTACCCGGGTTCCATCCTGGAGCCCCGGGGATGCATGGGATTGGCACCCCATATACCATATTTGGCATGGGGGGACAATTCCATGATCTTAG
The DNA here is from genome assembly GCF_031143425.1 of Pleurodeles waltl. Classification (NCBI taxonomy): domain Eukaryota; kingdom Metazoa; phylum Chordata; class Amphibia; order Caudata; family Salamandridae; genus Pleurodeles; species Pleurodeles waltl. Next base: position 1,220,922,028 of record NC_090440.1, read on the forward strand.
ACATGTTACATGGCCATATTCGGAGTTACCATTGTGAAGCTACATATAGTTATTGACCTATGTGTAGTGCACTTGTGTAATGGTGTCCCCGCACTCACAAAGTCCGAGGAAATTGCCCTGAACTATGTGGTGGCACCTTGGCTAGTGCTAAAGTGCCCTCACACTTAGTAACTTTGTACCTAACCTTCACTAAGTGAGGGTTAGACATATAGGTGACTTGTAAGTTACTTAAGTGCAGTGTAAAATGGCTGTGAAATAACGTGGACGTTATTTCACTCAGGCTGCAGTGGCAGTTCTGTGTAAGAACTGTCTGAGCTCTATGGGTGGCAAAAGAAATGTTGCAGCCCATAGAGATCTCCTGGAACCCCAATACCCTGGGTACCGAGGTACCATATACTAGGGAATTATAAGGGTGTTCCAGTGTGCCAATCAGTATTGGTAAAAATGGTCACTAGCCTGCAGTGACAATTTTAAAGACAGAGAGAGCATAAGCACTGAGGTTCTGATTAGCAGAGCTTCAGTGAGACAGTTAGGCACCAGACAGGGAACACATTCAGGCCACAGTTATGAGCACTGGGGTCCTGGCTAGCATGATCTCAGCGGGACAGGTGAAAACAAACTGACACACAAGTAAAAAATGGGGGTAACATGCCAGGCAAGATGGTACTTTCCTACACAATGCCCCCCTCCCCCAAACAAGGGACAATAAGGCTAATCTTGCCCAGATGAGTCTTCATTGTCTAAGTAGAAATATCTGGAGAGTCCATCTGCATTGGAGTGGGTACTCCCAGGTCTATGTTCCACTGTATAGTCCATTCCCTGTAGGGGTATGAACCACCTCAACAATTTAGGGTTTTCACCTTTCATTTGTTTAAGCCATAATAGAGGTTTGTGGTCTGTCTGAACAATAAATTGAGTACCAAACAGGTATGGTCTCAACATTTTCAGTGCCCAGACCACAGCAAAGGCCTCCCTCTCTATGGCAGACCAATGCTTTTCTCTAGGGGTCAACCACCTGCTGATAAAAGCAACAGGTTGATTTTGGCCCTCTGTCTTAAGCTGTGATAGTACTGCCCCCACCCCTAATTCAGAAGCATCAGTCTGGACTATGAATTTCTTGGAGTAACAAGGGCTTTTTAGGACAGGTGTAGAGCACATGGCCTGTTTTAGCTCATCAAAAGCCTTTTGACAGCTAACTGTCCACAATACCTTTTAGGCATTTTCTTACTAGTGAGGTGATTAAGAGGAGCTGCAATGGAGCCATAGCTTTTAATGAACCTCCTATAGTACCCTGTGAGGCCTAAGAAGGCTCTCACTTGGGTTTGAGTTGTAGGGGGAAGCCCATTCCATAATGGTCTGGATCTTTCCCTGCAGTGGTGCAATCTGTTCCCCACCTACCATGTGGCCCAGATAAACCACTTTCCCCTGCCCTCTTTGGCACTTTGAAGCCTTGATAGTGAGGCCTGCCTTTTGCAGGGCCTCCAAACCTTTCCATAGGTGGGCCAGGTGCTCATCTCAGGTGGAGCTAAAGACAGCTATATCATCTAAATATGCTGTACTAAAAGCTTCCAAACCTTGCAGGACTGTGTTCACCAGCTCTGAAAAGTGGCAGGTGCATTCTGCAAACCAAAGGGTATAACAGTGAACTGATAGTGCCCTCCAATGGTGAAAAATGCAGTCTTAGGTTTAGCACCTTCTGATAATTTAATCTGCCAATACCCTGCAGTTAAATCAAAAGTGCTTAGAAACTTGGCAGAAGCCAGTGTATCTATTAGCTCATCTGCCCTGGGTATAGGGTGAGCATCAGTTTTGGTTACTTGATTGAGGCCTCTGTTGTCAACACAAAACCTCATTTCTCTTTTACCATCTTTACTGTGAGGTTTTGGGAGAAGCACCACTGGGCTAGCCCATGGGCTTTCTGAAGGCTTAATCACTCCTAAGTCCAGCGTTTTCTATTCCTCTTGTTTTATGCAATCTCTGACATGGTCAGGCTGCCTATAAATCTTACTTTTGACAGGTAAACTGTCTCCAGTATTGATTGTGTGCTCACCCAGGTAATAGTACCTGGTATCAGTGAGAAGAGGTCAGTAAATTGGCCTAGGAGATTTACACAGTTGTCCTTCTGCTCAGTAGTAAGGCAGTCTGCAAGCACCACTCCTTCCACTAAGCCATCAGCTTCAGTGGTGGAGAAGAGGTCAGGGAGAGGGTCACTCTTTTCTTCCTGCCCCTCATCAGTTGCCGTGAGCAGGGTTAAGTCAGCCCTGTCATAGTAGGGATTTAGGCGATTGACATGGAGCATCCTAAGGGGACTCCTGGCAGTGCCCTGGTCTACCAAATAGGTAACCTCACCCTTCTTTTCAACAAGGAGATGGGGTCCACTCCATTTGTCTTGGAGTTCTCTCGGGGCCACAGGCTCCAATACCCACACCTTCTGTCCTGGGTGGTACTGGGTCAGGACAGCCTTTTGGTCATGCCATTGCTTTTGGAGCTCTTGGCTGTCCTGAAGGTTTTAACTGGCCTTTTTAATGTACTCAGCCATTCTGAATCTCAGGCCAAGTACACAGTCCACAATGTCTTGCTTTGGAGCTTATAAAGTTTGTTCCTAACCCTCCTTCACAAGTGCAAAGGGACCTCTTGCAGGGTGTCCAAAGAGGAGTCCAAAGGGGCTAAAGCCCACTCCATTTTAGGGTACCTCCCTGTAAGCAAAAAGGAGGCATGGCAACAGGACATCCCATCTCCTGAGTTTTTCAGGGAGTCCCATAATCATACCTTTGAGAGTTTTATTAAACCTCTCAACCAGACCATTTATCTGTGGATGATAAGGAGTAGTGAACTTATAAGTTACACCACACTTCTTCCACATAGCTTTGAGATATGCAGACATGAAGTTACTACCTCTGTCTGACACCACTTCCTTAGGGAAGCCCACTCTGGATTCCCAGGAGGGCCTTTGCCACTGCAGGAGCTGTAGTGGTCCTTAAGGGAATTGCTTCAGGATACCTAGTGGCATGGTCCACTACCACAAGGATAAACCTATTGCCTGAAGCTGGTGCAGGGTCAAGGGGGCCAACTATGTCAACCCCTACCCTTTCAGAGGGCACCCTAACCACTGGGAGTGGAATTAAGGGGGCCGTAGGTGTGCCACCAGTCCTGCCACTGGCTTGGCAGGTCACACAGGAGCGACAAAACTCCTTTGTGTCCTCTGACATGTGAGGCCAGTGAAACAATGGAACAAGTCTGTCCCAAGTTTTGCTCTGGCACAAATGCCCAGCCAAAAGAATGTCATGTGCCAAGGTCAGAAGAAACTCCCTATACTGCAAAGGGATAACCAATCTCCTGGCAGCTCCAGGTTTAGGGTCCCTTGACTCAGTAGAAAGGAGGTTGTCTTCCCAATAGACCTTATGTCTACCAGTGACTTAAACCCTCTAGTGTGGGACAGGTCTGCTGTGCCACACTCAGCTCTTCTCTAGCAGGCACCCCTGCACCCAAAAGCTCAGCAGTGTCTGCTGCCAGCTCATCTGGTGTAGGTTCTGCACAGGGAGAGGATTCCTCTTCCTCAAAAGGGGAATCTTCTGGAGAGGGAGGGATAGTGGGCAAGGATTTACCCTTTCTACCCCTAGCTTTTGGGAGCACTTGGTCCATTGTTCCAGGATCCAAGTTTCCCTGTCCTTTTTGCTTTTTGGCCTGAGCCCTTATCAAAGCAAAAATATGCCTAGGAATGCCCAGCATTGCTGCATGAGCCTCCAACTCCACTTCAGCCCAAGCTCATGTCTCCAAATCATTGCCCAGTAAGCAATCTACAGGTAATTCAGTGGCTACCACAACTTTCTTTGGACCAGTACACCCCCCCATTTGAGATTCATAACAGCCCAGGGGTGGCTAAGAGTGTTGTTATGAGCATCAGTCACTTGGTACTGCTGACCAAGTAGATGTTGATCAGGGTGAACCAGTTTCTCAATCACCATAGTGACACTAGCTACTATATCCCTGTAGGCCTCAACCTCAACACCGTTTATTAGGGGAAGTTGCTTGTTCTTACCCAGATTAAGGGGACAAGCAACCAAGGTGGCAAAGTCATTACCACCATTAGAGACTACAACAGCCTCTGTGGACTCCCTAACAAGACTAACCGCAACTACATTACCAATGGTGAGCCCAGCTACATCCTTTGATTGCCTATTTGTAGTATACTTCCCACCACCACTGCTATTACTAGGGGCACTAGAGGACACAGTTTGGGTTGGGGTTGTGGTAGTGGGAGGCTTGGTGTTTTTCTTTGGACAAGTTGGATCGCTTGCCCAATGGCCTTTACTTTTACATAAATAACACCATGGCTTCTTTTGATTGTTGGAAGAGGATTTGGACCCACCACCCCCAGAGGATTTTTATGGGCCAGATGAAGACCCAGAATGTTTTTTTATCTTTGTCCCCAACCTTATCAAAAGACTTACCATCCTTCTTCTTGCCATCCTTGTCACCACCTGTATGTACTTTTCTGTTCACTCTTGTTCTGACCCATTTGTCTGCCTTCTTTCCAAATTCTTGGGGAGAGGTCAGATCCGAATCCACAAGATACTGATGTAACAAGTCAGACACAATTATTCAAAATATGCTCTCTCAGGATTAGATTATACAGGCTTTCATAGTCAGTCACCTTACTGCCATGTTACCATCCCTCCAAGGCCTTCACTGAACAGTCTACAAAGTCAGTCCAGTCTTGAGAGGACTCTTTTCTGGTATCTCTGAACTTTATCCTGCATTATTCAGTGGTTAAGCCAAATCCATCTAAGAGTGCATCCTTCAAAACCTTGTAATTATTAGCATCACTTTCTCTGACAGTAAGGCGCCTATCCCCTCCCTTTCCAGTGAAAGATAGCCACAAGATAGCAGCCCACTGCCTTTGACTGACCAACTGTACCATACAGGCCCTCTCAAGTGCAGCAAACCACTTGTTAATGTCATCTCCCTCCTTGTAAGGGGGGGACAATCTTATGCAGGTTCCTAGAATCTTGTTCTCTTACAGGATTACTATTAAGGACACTGCTGCTACCACCATGGGGAACTAACCTCAACCTCTGCCTTTCCCTCTCTACATCTAGAGATTCCCTGTCTAAGGCCAACTGCTGCTGACTCAGCTTCAGTATGGCCTCTTCCAACCTCAGCTTTCTGAGTTCCCTCTCTAGGGTGTTATCCTCAGGGTGGGAGGCTTGGGAATTCTGTGACACAGAGGAAATGTGGGAATTGGCAGAAGTGGACCTGTCTCTAACTGGCTGAACTCTAGTTCCCTGGCCTTTTGGAGTGAAAGGTGCCCTACTAGTGTGTGACCCACTACCAGTGTCACTAGGTGGCCTGTTAGCTGGGAGGTCTTTCGATGAACCCTCCCCAGAGTCCTCAGGGCCTTCCCCTGATTCTTGCTGGGTACCCCCCTCCTCTACCTCCTGATCCTGGCATGGGCCAGACTGGTTCTGGTCACTTTCTAGGAGAAGGCTAAGGAGAAGATCTTTGGTAGGGTTCTCACCAATACTTAAACCTCTTTTTATGCAGAGACCCCTCATACTTCTAAAGTTTAAATCTAGCATAGTTTGCCTGGACAACTGTGGGAGCAAGCTCTACTGCGGACATAGTTGTTCTAAAGGGTTTAGGACAGAGAGAAACAAGTTTTTAGAAACTTTTAAAGAAAAGAAAAAAAACTTTTCAAAACTTTTTAGAAAGTTTTTAGAAAGAGAGTTAAACTGTTTAGGTTAACTGTGTATATTTTTAAGTATTTGGAATATGTTTTTCTTATGAAAACCACCAATGACAAAGCGGTAAAGCAGTTACAACTACTTATCCCACAGCTGCACCACCAATGTAGGAGGCTGCCCTGGCTTATGGTACTGATGGTACTTATACCTTGTGCCAGGTCCAGTTATCCTTTATTAGTAGATTAGTAGTGTTATAGCAGTTTAGGCTGATAGAGGTAGCTATAGCAGAGCAGCTTATGCTGAACTAGGAGACATGCAAAGCTCCTACTATACCACTTATATCATATAGCACTATATCATAAACAACACAATAATCAGAGTTTCTAAAAATAAAGGTATTTTATTTTAGTGACAAAGTGCCAACAATATCTCAGAGGATATACTCCCTTAGGAGGTAAGTAAAATGCACAAAATATACACACAAACCAAAATCAGGTAAGTGAACAGTTAGAAAAGTAGTGCAAACACTGTAGAATACAATAGGATGCAATAGGCCTAGGGGCAACACAAACCATATACTAAGAAAGTGGAATGCGAACCACTTAGGGAACCCAGGCCTAGTGTAGTGTGTAGAGGGTCGCTGGGAGTGTATGAAAACACTGAGTGTCCAAGATACCCCACCCCAAGACCCTGAATAGTAGGAGTACAGTTACCCTACTTCCCCAGAAACACACTAAAGTTGTGGTAGGAGATTCTGCAAAGACCAGAACAGACTGCAAAGCACTGAGGACGAGTTCCTGGACCTGAACACATGTAAAGGAATCGGACCAAGTGCAAGAGTCTCAAAAGTGTCCGCGGTGGGAGGAGCCCACTAAACCCCGGATGAAGGTTCAAAATGGCTGCCTCCGGGTGGAAAAAGCTGAAGATTCTGCAGCAGGGGAAGATGCCAGGAACTTCTCCTTTACCCAGAAGATGTCCCACGGCGTGCTGGAGGATGCAGAATTTTTTCCACGCAGAAAGACCACAAACAAGGCTTGCTAGCTGCCAAGGTTGCGGTTAAAGAAAAAGTGTGCTGCCCAGGCCCAGAAAGGACCAGGAGGTCGCCAATTGGAAGAGGCGACAGAGGGGGTGCTCAGCAACACAGAGTGCCCATGCAGAAGCAGGCAGCACCCGCAGAAGTACTTGAAAACGGGTTCAAGAAAACTGAGCATGGCGGTTGTCTCAAAACTACAAAGGAGGGACCCACGAAGCCAGTGATCAACTCAGCGAGTTGAGCAATACAGGATGGAGTGCTGGGGACCTGGGCTGTGCTGTGCTTGAAGGATTCCTTGCAAAAGTGCACAGAAGCCCTAGCAGCTGCAGTTCACATAGTACACAGGATTACTGCTTAGCGTGGGGAGGCAAAGACTTACCTCCACCAAATTTGCACAGAAGGACCACTGAACTGTCGGGATCACTTGGATCTAGCTCCTGTGTTCCAGGGACCCCGCTTGTCATGATGAGAGGGGACCCAGAGGACAAGTGAAGCAGACGTTTGGTGCCTGCATTAGCAGGGGAAATATTCCGTCGACCCACAGGAGATTTCTTCTTGGCTTCCAGTGCAGAGTGAAGGCAGACAGCCCCCAGAGCATGCACCACCAGGAAACAGTTGAGAAAGCCAGCAGGATTAGGTGCTACAATGTCGCTGGTAGTCTTCTTGCTACTGTGTTGCAGTTTTGCAGGCGTCTTGAAGCTGTCAGCGGTCGATCCTTGGCAGAACTTGAAGAGGGAGATGCAGAGGAACTCTGGTAAGCTCTTGCATTCTTTATTTGAAGAGAAGCCCATAGGAGAGACCCTAAATAGCCCTTAGAGGAGGATTGGCTACCTAGTCAGGTAAGCACCTATCAGGAGATGTCTCTGACGTCACCTGCTGGCACTGGCCACTCAGAGGCCTCCATTTTGCCCTCACACGTCTGCATTCAAGATGATAGAGGTCTGGGACACACTGGAGGAGCTCTGGGCACCACCCCTGGGGTGGTGATGGACAGGGGAGTGGTCACTCCCCTTTCTTTTGTCCAGTTTCAGGCCAGAGCAGGGGCTGGGGGATCCCTGAACCGGTGTAGACTGGCTTATGCATGGAGGGTACCATCTGTGCCCCTCAAAGCATTTCCAGAGGCTGGGGGAAGCTACTCCTCCCTAGCCTTTAACACCTATTTCCAAAGGGAGAGGGTGTAACACCCTCTCTCAGAGGAAATTCTTTGTTCTGCCTTCCTGGGACTGGGCTGCCCAAACCACAGGAGGCCAGAAGCCTTACCAGATTTGGCATGGGGGGACATTTCCATGATCTTAGACATGTTACATGTTACATGGCCATATTTGGAGTTACCATTGTGAAGCTACATATAGGTATTGACCTATATGTAGTGCACGCGTGTAATGGTGTCCCCGCATTCACAACATCTGGGGAAATTGCCCTGAACTATGTGGGGGCACCTTGGCTAGTGCCAGGGTGCCCTCACACTTAGTAACTTTGCACCTAACCTTCACTAAGTGAGGGTTAGACCTATAGGTGACTTAAAAGTTACTTAAGTGCAGTGTAAAATGGCTGTGAAGTAACGTGGGCGTTATTTCACTCAGGCTGCAGTGGCAGTCCTGTGTAAGGTTTGTTTGAGCTCCCTATGGGTGGCAAAAGAAATGCTGCAGCCCATAGGGATCTCCAGGAACCCCAGTACCCTGGTTACCTAGGTACCATATACTAGGGAATTATAAGGGTGTTCCAATGTGCCAATCAGAATTAGTAAAAAGGGTCACTAGCCTGCAGTGACAATTTTAAAGGCAGAGAGAGCATAAGCACTGAGGTTCTGATTAGCAGAGCCTCAGTGACACAGTTAGGCACCACACAGGGAACACATTCAGGACACAATTATGAGCACTAGGGTCTTGGCTAGCAGGATCCCAGTGAGACAGGCAAAAACAAACTGACACACATGGAAAAAATGGGGGTAACATGCTTGGCAAGATGGTACTTTCCTACAAGAACCACCGGTGAAGAACAGTCAGTACTGCACCCAAGAAGATGGAGTCGGGGTCCTGGATGGTGCAGATGATGTCCCACACCGGATGGAGGATTGCAGTCTGGTTTGTGTTGCTGGAGTCTGCCAACAAGCCTAGGCACAAGTAAAGTTTGTGGTTAGCAGGAAATGGTGCTGCCCGGGTCCAGGAGGGACCTGGTGGACTCTACCCAGGAGGGGAAGTCAGAGGGGGCTCTCAGCAACTCAGAGAGCCCACAGAAGGCTGAACAGCGTGCACAGGAGTCCCACAACATGGGGACAAAGGAGGTGCAAAAAGAGGCCCATGCAGCACTACGACAAAGGCTCCCACGCTGCCCGAGAACCACTCAGTAAGATGTGTGTCACAGGCAGGATCTGCATGGTGCATGAAGAACTTCGTGGAAGGATGGCAACAAGCCTTGGCAACTGCAGAACACACAGTGCACGGGGTACTGTCTTGCGTGGGGAGGCAAGCTCTTACCTCCACCAAAGTTGCACAGTAGGATGTCAGGACCACTTCAGTCCACCACCCATGATGTAGGATACACAAAGCTTGTCAGAAGAGGCGATCCACACAGCCGGGTGTCATTGCACTAGGTGCCTGCTGAAGCAGGGGAGTGACTCCTTCACCCCAAGGGAGATTTCTTCGCTCTTCTGGTGCAGGCTGAAGACAGGGTGTCCTCTGAGGATGAATGACTGTTAAACAGTTGCAGGTGCTGGCAGGAGCTGAAGATATAATGTTGCAGAAGTCATCTTTGCTTCTTTGTTGCAGTTTGTAGAGTTCCTGGAGGGTCCAGATACAGTTTCTTCAGTGAGAAGGTGAAGTGGAGGATGCAGAGGATTCCTGCTGGAGTCTTGCAATCTGAATCTGAAGAACCCCCCAAAGGAGAGACCCTAAATAGTCCTGAAAGGGGAATTGGTCACCTAAACAGGTAAGCACCTATCGGGGCAAGGCTCTGACGTCACCTGCTGGTACTGGCCACTCAGATGCTCCCAGAGTTCCCTGCCAATTTGGAATCCAAGATGGCAAAAACCCAGGGACCCTCTGGAGGAGCTCTGGGCAACACCCCTGGGCTGGTCACTTCCTTTTCCTTTGTCCAGTTTCACGCCAGAACAGGGACTGGGGGTCCCTGAACCGGTGTAGACTGGATTATGCAGGGAGGGCACCAAATGTGCCCTTCAAAGCATTTCCAGGGGATTGGGAAGGCTAACCTCCTAAGCCTGTAACACCTATTTCCAAAGGAAGAGGGTGTAACACCCCTCTCCTAAAGGAAATCCTTTGTTCTGCCTTCCTGGGCTCGAGCTTTTCAAGCAACGGGAGGGCAGAAATCTGTCTGAGAGGTGGCAGCAGCTGGGGCTTCCTGGAAAACCTCAGGAGGCTGGAATGGCAATACTGGGGGTAATCTAAGGAGCTCCCAAAGTGCGTGGAATCATACAACCAATGCAAAAGCCTTGGGGTACTATTCCAACATGTTTGATACCTAACATGCCTATGTTCGGAGTTACCATTATGTAGCTGAACATAGGTAGTGACCTATGTCCAGTACACGCGTAAAATGGTGTCCCTGCACTCACAAAGTCTAGGAAAATGGTCCTGGAGGTTGTGGGGGCACCTCTGGTAGTGCTGGGGTGACCTTACTCACAGGTACTCTGCACCCTGCCTTCACACCTGGAGGGCCTGCTTTAGGGGTGACCTATATGTGACCTGGTGTAGTGAAAATGGCAGTGAAAGGGTGCATGCACCTTTTTAAACAGGCTACAATGGCAGTCCTGCAGAAGCCTTTCAATGGGCTCCCTCTGGGTGGCAAAAGACCTGCTGCAGCCCATAGGGATCCCTGGAACCTCAATGCCCTGTGTACCTGGGTACCATATACTAAGGACTTTTAAGGGGATACCAGTATGCCAATTGAGGGTGAAATACTGGGTTACAAGTATGCAACAAGCAAATTAGCAGCATCCCAGTGAACGCAGTCAAGCACACTGACATCAGGCAGAAAATGGGGGTAACCATGGCAAATGAGGGTACTTTCCTACATACATTCGTTATGACACAATGAATTCTATGAATTATGTATGGATTTTCCAATCAGAGTTGCCATATTGTTTGCTTGGGAGTCATAGGAAAGGCTTCTGCCACCAGGTATGCCCTCTCTCTCCCCTGATGGAAGTGGTGTATGGCCTAGAAGGACCAGTAGCCGCTCCCTTTCTGAAAGCTGGTTGGACAAAGTAGGCAAATCTAGTTCAAGGGCCCGGCACAGAAAGGATTGGCAGTCCTGAGTGTACGACGTTCGGTTTTAGAAACCAAAAGACAGAACTCTTCTACATTTCCTTTCATTTAAGCAGCAAGTGCAAAATCTGTTTCTCATTAATTGAAAGCTGTGTTATTTCCTCAAACTTTTTTTTGCGCCGCCACATGTTTTGGACTTTGTTTAATAATGTTTATTTAGGCAATTGCCATTTAAATTATACATAAAACGAACATCAACCATAATATGGACAATTGAGAAAAAAAAAAAAAAAAAAAAAAAAGAAGCTATATCAAGGCATCTTACAAACTAGCCAAATTTTGTTCACTTTGTACTCTTAAAAAATATGCCCACATCTGAAACTATATCATAAGGAATTGTAGCTGGGTAACAGTTAATTACGGGAATTTGCAAAGCTGAAGTTGCCCATGATGTCACTCAGAACTCTGGGGTGAAAAACATCCCTGTAATTCTCTTTTTACTAACCTAAAATTTTATGTTATGTATGGCCCCCAAAATCATCGATCCCTTTTCACTGCTACACAGGGGCAGAGGAGTAATGGGACAGCCATACATAGCCTCCCTGTTTAAATGTAGAAGAAAAAATCTGGCTTCCTTCCACCCACTCCTACCACTTGCTTGCTGGACCTTCCCTTCATTCTCCTCCAGAAACTTCGCCCACTGCTTTCCACTCTGCTTTGACAGGCTCTCAGAGATCTGTCGGAGCAGCCTGGAATTCTTTTATGATGAAGCAAAAGTGATAAACAGCTGTTGATAACGACTGTTGCTGTGTCATAGCAGTGGATTACTGGATTTAGAAACTAGTCATTCACACTAGTGTCTCTCTAACATACAAAATTATAGATAGGTAACAGTGAATAAGTGGAATGTTTCCACAGAGGGGTTCTGGGCAACATCAAGTAGAAAATGAGAGCAATGTTTTAGTTGTCTAGTATGTGACTGAACTCTCCAAGGCGAAAAACATCCACTTTATTCACTTATACCCATCTGTAATTTTATGTTATGTATGGCCCCTAAAATCATCTGCTACACGGGTGCATAGTAGTAGGGGAGCCATGCTTAACACAGCCTCTTCTCTCTAAACTGACCACCTGCCATCTACACCCGCCATTCTCTCTGCCTTCCCTTCCCTCCCGTACAAAATCTGTGCAGGCTTTTCTCCTCTGAGAGAACCAGCCAGAGTAGCAAAGAATTACTTTATGATGTAGCAACAGTGGGTAACAAGTTCTACTACTCTGTTGCTACATCACAGTACTTATTTACTGGAATTAGAAAACATTCTAAATCCAGAAAATCACTGCTATGATGTAGCAACATTGGGTAATGGAACAGTAGGGCAGTGTATTTAGAATGGATTTATATGTCAATATATTCACCTCACAATATTTTTGGATGGCATTCAGTGTATGTTGAACTACCAATGAAGTGTAATCAATACCTATAAGGCCATTAGCATAAAGCAAGAGAAAAATATGAACATTCCTCATTTCGGAGCGGAATGAGTATGTGTGTGACAGATATTGGGATTCATTATTCTGCTTACTACTCTACACGGTGACTGATCACCTCGGCACGTAGATTCCCATGCCCTGGTGTTCATGGTAAATTTCAATTTCACCTCGCTTGTCCAGCAGTGGAGCATCCTGGCCTAAAATCACCTGCCACATACAACGATACACTCACTCACTGGACAAGCCTGGTTAAGGCTTAAAGAATGGAGATTTAATCATGATGGGGCAATTCTGACACAACATACTCTAGTAAGGGCTCTTACTTGCTTAAACAAAAGCTGATCAAAATTTCTGCGAGTCCTCTGAGCTCACTACATCGCACGTTACGTACCAGCAGCTTATATTCATTGATATCTTTTAATCTTACTAAATGTGCAATAGTGTTATTTAAGACTGTTATATTTCACAGTCGAGACGTGATTACTTTATTTCCTGATTTTACCGAGTTTTATAATTTGATATTGATTTTAAAATGTTTTCTCCCGCAGGGCACGCACGAGTCTCTTAACGGCAATGCAAAAGCACTTTCAACAGTTGCAGCTATTATTGATGGAACTGGCTCCATAGGTGAGAGGAGCGAAAATAAATTATGCTTGGAATTCGCGTTGCAGGATTTCTTGTGAGCTTTACAGATCAATTCCTAGATGATTTGAAAGGGGACTAGTAATCATTTAAAGAAAATGATATACATTGTATCTCACTACTGATAATCATTCTTAAAACTGGCAAAGCTATCCCTTTTCTAGATCGAAAAAAGAAGGCATAACTCTGAACTGACTCCATAGAAGGAGGAAGCCAGAAGCACTAAACATGTTGGGACTTGTACGTCTCTACCTTCATTGGGATATGTGAAACCACAAATCTAAATATTATTTATATCGCTCCAAGACGCGTTCTCCTAAGACATCTAGGAGTACTAAAAGGCATGAAACTACAAAGTAACAGAAACTGACAAAAGAGATAGGTTTTCTAACTCTTTTTTGAACTGTTTGTAAATATCAGTTCTGAAATGACGGGCATTCCAGAACTGGGAACACAAAACCCTTGCACTGGGTTTCATGTTGATTGCATAATCAAGAATTATGCAAGTCACTCATCAGATGTGGCTACACAAACAAGGAAAGTAATTGCTTGATGACAAGCATCGTGTTCCAATGCATTATTCTATTTTAATCAAAGATATGCTGTCTGATATTGTTCCACAGTGTTAAATGTGTATCTATAATGAGTAGGTTGAACAATTGAAACAGAAATCGTGACAAATAATTAGAGCACATCCTATCATACTTGTAAACACTACTTGCTGGAAAATGTTGATGTAGGGAATAAAAATGCAAGTTCAAAAATAAGTTTGCCAGCAATATAAATACATGTGCATGTGTGAATAAATACCAAGGGATAAAAATGCAACCCCACATTAAGAATCATCAGTAGATACAATTGAATGAAATCAGGGTAAAAAGATGATACTTAGCACAACCACCTTAAGTCCCTTGCTCTACAAGGGTAACATCCTAGAAAGTAAATCAGCCCAACCATGTTGTGTAAAAGTGGTCAGGCCTGTACTTGACAAGAAAGTTGAGGTCAGACCTCTAGTGACATCACAGTTCCACCATGGATACAGTACCCATCACTGCACAACATACCATGTTGCAGAAGCTCCAAAAAGATTCAGTGTTAGACTCCACTAGGGGGACATAGGGTAAACAGGGACTACTGGGCCCCAACAGTAGTGGTTGAGGTAATTTGCCACTGGTGTCTTGGGATACATCCTACTAGGGGTCTGCTAAATGGATCAAGTACAACCCCTTCTGCATTAGCATCTCAGGGTAGTGAGCGTCAGCAGTCACAGGCTTCTTAGGGAGGTATTGTGGGGCTGTAGAAAACTGGAGTTAAACAATCAGCCACTCAACACAATAACTTTGATGTCCGGCCAGTGCTTATTTTTTAGCTAAATAAGTTACTTCTAATCACCCAGTGTGAGAAAGTAGCCTCTTTCTAGCATAGTTACCCCCACTATTGGCCTGTTTGTGAGTGTGTGTCTGTAGGAGGCTGGCCTGGCTTGTAGTGGGTACCAGAGGTACTTACACCTTGTGCCAGGTCCAGTTATCCCTTATTAGTGTAGAAGAGGTGTTTCTAGCAGCTTAGGCTGATAGAAGGTAGCTATGGCAAAGCAGCTGATGCTGAACTAGGAGACATGTAAAGCTCCCACTATACCACTGGTGTCATATGCACAATATCATAAGAAAACACAATACACAGATATACTAAAAATAAAGGTACTTTATTTTTATGACAATATGCCAAAAGTATCTCAGTGAGTACCCTCAGTATGAGAATGCCAAATATACACAAGATATATGTACACAATACCAAAATTATGCAGTAATAGCAAAAGGAAGAAATGCAAGCAGTGTAAAGTTACAATAGATTGCAATAGGAGCACATAGGTATAGGGGCAACACAAACCATATACTCCAAAAGTGGAATGCGAACCACGAATGGACCCCAAACCTATGTGAGCTTGTAGAGGGTCGCTGGGGCTGTAAGAAAACAGTGAGGGTTAGAAAAATAGCCCACCCCAAGACCCTGTAAGGTAGGTGTAAAGTGCACCTACAACCCCGAGAGAGCACAGAAGTCGTGATAGGGGGATTCTGCAAGGAAAACCAACACCAGCAATGCAACAACAGTGGATTTCTGGACCTGAGTACCTGTAAGACAAGGGGACCAAGTCCAAGAGTCGCGACAGTTTCGAGAATGGTCAGGAGCCCAGGAAATGCCAGCTGAGGGTGCAAGGAAGCTGCCACCGGATGGAAGAAGCTTGGTGTTTTGCAAGAATGAAGAGGACTAGGAACTTCCTCTTTGGAGGATGGATGTCCCATGTCGTGAAGAAGCTTGCAGAGGTGTTCCCATGCAGAAAGACCGCAAACAAGCCTTGCTAGCTGCAAGGGTCGCAGTTAGGGTTTTTGGATGCTGCTGTGGCCCAGGAGGGACCAGGATGTCGCCACTCGGATGAGGAGACAGAGGGGGCGCCCAGCAAGTCAGGGAGCCCTCACAGAAGCAGGCAGCACCCGCAGAAGTACCGGAAAAGGCACTTAGAAGAGGAGTGAACCGGAGTCAACGCGAAGTCACAAAAGAGAGTCCCACGACTCCAGAGGACAACTCAGAAGGTTGTGCACTGCAGGTTAGAGTGTCAGGGACCCAGGCTTGGCTGTGCACGAAGGAAATCCTGGAAGAGTGCACAGGAGCCGGAGCAGCTGCAAATCACGCGGTACCCAGCAATGCAGTCTAGCGTGGGGAGGCAAGGACTTACCTCCACCAAACTTGGACTGAGAGTCACTGGACTGTGGGAGTCACTTGGACAGAGTTGCTGAGTTCCAGGGACCACGCTCGTCATGCTGAGAGGGGACCTAGAGGACCGGTGATGCAGTCTTTTGTTACCTGCGGTTGCAGGGGGAAGATTGCGTCGACCCATGGGAGATTTCTTCAGAGCTCCTGGTGCAGAAAGGAGGCAGGCTACCCCCAGAGCATGTACCACCAGGAAACAGTCGAGAAGCCAGCAGGATGAGCGATACAAGGTTGCTAGTAGTTGTCTTTGCTACTTTGTTGCGGTTTTGCAGGCGTCCTGAGCAGTCAGCGGTCGATCCTTTGGCAGAAGGTGAAGAGGGAGATGCAGAGGAATTCTGGTGAGCTCTTGCATTCGGTATCTGAAGAATTCCCAAAGCAGAGACCCTAAATAGCCAGAAAAGGAGGTTTGGCTACCTAGGAAGGAGGATTGGCTACTAAGAGATAAGTGCCTATCAGAAGGAGTCTCTGACGTCACCTGCTGGCACTGGCCACTCAGAGCACACCAGTGTGCCAGCAACACCTCTGTTTCCAAGATGGCAGAGGTCTAGGGCACACTGGAGGAGCTCTGGGCACCTCCCCTGGGAGGTGCAGGTCAGGGGAGTGGTCACTCCCCTTTCCTTTGCCCAGTTTCGCGCCAGAGTAGGGCTGGGGGATCCCTAAACCGGTGTAGACTGTCTTATGCAGAGATGGGCAGCATCTGTGCCCATCAAAGCATTTCCAGAGGCTGGGGGAGGCTTCTCCTCCCAAGCCTTCACACCTATTTCCAAAGGGAGAGGGTGTTATACCCTCTCTCAGAGGAAATCCTTTGTTCTGCCTTCCTGGGTCAGGGCTGCCTGGACCCCAGGAGGGCAGAAACCTGTCTGAGGGGTTGGCAGCAGCTGCAGTGGGGACCCCGGAAAGGCAATTTGGCAGTACCCGGGTTCTGTGCTAGAGACCCGGGAATCATGGAATTGTCTCCCCAGTGCCAGAATGGCATTTGGGTGACAATTCCATGATCTTAGACATGTTACATGGCCATGTTCGGAGTTACCATTGTGACGCTATACATAGGTAGTGACCTATGTATAGTGCACGCGTGTAATGGTGTCCCGGCACTCACACAATATAGTCTCCAACCCCCTAGAATGTGGCTCGGGGGGGGCAGGAAGAGGCAGGGTCTTGTGGACTACAAAGACTTTCCTTTGAAGAGGGAAGTACAGAGGAACTCTGGTGAGCTCTTGCATTTGTTATCTGCAGAATTCCCCAGAGAAGAGACCCTAAATAGCCAGAAAAGGAGGTTTGGCTACCAAGAAAGGAGGATTGGCTACAAAGAGAGGTAAGAGCCTATCAGAGGGGGTCACTGACGTCACCTGCTGGCACTGACCACTCAGAGCAGTCCAGTGTGCCCCCAACACCTCTGTTTCCAAGATGGCAGAGGTCTGGGACACACTGGAGGAGCTCTGGGCACCTCCCCTGGGAGGTACTGGTCAGGGGAGTGGTCACTCCCCTTTCCTTTGTCCAGTTTCGTGCCAGAGCAGGCCTGGCGGATCCCTGAACCGGTGTAGACTGGCTTATGCAGAGATGGGCACCATCTTTGCCCATCAAAGCATTTCCAGAGGCTGGGGGAGGCTACTCCTCCCCAGCCCTTCACACCTATTTCCAAAGGGAGAGGGTGTAACACCCTCTCTCAGAGGAAATAGTTCTGCCTTCCTGGAGCCCAGGAGGGCAGAATCCTGTCTGAGGGGTTGGCAGCAGCTGCAGTGGAAACCCTGGAAAGGCAGTTTGGCAGTACCCGGGTTCTGTGCTAGAGACCCACAGGATCATGGAATTGTCCCCCCAATACCAGAATGGTATTGGTGTGACAATTCCATGATCTTAGACATGTTACATGGCCAAGTTCGGAGTTACCATTGTGACGCTATACATAGGTAGTGACCTATGTATAGTGCACGCGTGTAATGGTGTCCCCGCACTCACAAAGTCCGTGGAATTTGCCCTGAACGATGTGGGGGCACCTTGGCTAGTGCCAGGGTGCCCACACACTAAGTAACTTGGCACCCAACCTTCATCAGGTGAAGGTTAGACATATAGGTGATTTATAAGTTACTTATGTGCAGTGTAAAATGGCTGTGGAATAACGTGGACGTTATTTCACTCAGGCTGCAGTGGCAGGCCTGTGTAAGAATTGTCTGAGCTCCCTATGTGTGGCAAAAGAAATGCTGCAGCCCATAGGGATCTCCTGGAACCCCAATACCCTGGGTACCTCAGTACCATATACAAGGGAATTATATGGGTGTACCAGTATGCCAATGTGAATTTGTTACATTTAGTCACTAGCCTGTAGTGACAAATTTGGAAAGCAGAGAGAGCATAACCACTGAGGTTTCAGTTAGCAGAGCCTCAGTGATACAGTTAGGCACCACACAGGGAACACATACATGGCACATACTATGAGCACTGGGGTCCTGCCTGGCAGGATCCCAGTGACACAAGAACTAAAACAACATACATACAGTGAAATATGGGGGTAACATGCCACGCAAGATGGTACTTTCCTACACAACCCCCCCCCCCCCAAACGAAGGGCAATAAGACTAGCCATGTCCTGATGAGTCTTCATTCTCCAAGTGGAAATATCTGGAGAGTCCATCTGCATTGGAGTGGGTACTCCCAGGTCTATGTTCCACTGTATAGTCCATTCCCTTTAGAGATACGGACCACCTCAACAATTTAGGGTTTTCACTTTTCATTTGTTTTAGCCAAAGTAGAAGTTTGTGGTCTGTTTGAACAATAAAGTGATTGCCAAACTGGTATGGCCTCAACCTTTTCAGTGCCCAGACCACAGCAAAGGCCTCCCTCTCTATGGCAGGCCAACGCTTTTCTCTAAAGGTCAACCTTCTGCTGATAAAAGCAACTGGTTGATCCTGGTCCTCAGAATTCAGTTGTGATAAGACTGCCCCTACCCCTAATTCAGATGCATCAGTTTGAACAGTTCATTTCTTGGAGTAACATGGGCTTTTCAGGACAGGTGCAGAGCACATGGCCTGTTTGATCTCCTCAAAAGCTTTCTGACAGCTAGCTGTCCATAACACCTTCTTTGGCATTTTCTTGCTTGTGAGATCATTAAGAGTGGCTGCTATGGAGCCATAATTCTTGATGAATCTCCTGTAGTAACCTGTGAGGCCTAAAAAGGCTCTCACCTGGGTCTGAGTTGTAGGGGGAACCCAATCCATGCTTGTCTGGATTTTCCCCTGTAGGTGTGCAATCTGTTCTCCACCTACCAGGTGGCCCGGATAAACCACTTTCCCCTGCCCTATCTGACACTTTGAGGCCTTGATAGTGAGGCCTGCCTTTTGCAGGGCCTCCAAAACTTTCCAAAGGTGGACCAGGTGCTCATCCCAGGTTGAGCTAAAGTCAGCAATATCAAGATATGCTGCACTGAAAGCTTCCAACTCTTGCAGGACTGTGTTCACCAACCTCTGAAAAGTGGCAGGTGCATTTTTCAAACCAAAGGGCATTACTGTGATTTGGTAGTGCCCTCCTATAGTAAAAAATGCAGTCTTTGGTTCAGCATCTTCTTCCAATCTGACCTGCCAATACCCTGCAGTCAGATCAAAAGTGCTAAGATACTTGGCAGAAGCCAGTGTATCAATGAGCTCATCTGCCCTGGGTATAGGGTGAGCATCAGTTTTTGTTACCTGATTGAGCCCTCAGTAATCTACACAAAACCCCATCTCCCTCTTTCCATCTTTGGTGTGAGGTTTTGGTACAAGCACCACTGGCTAGCCCATGGGCTTTCAGAAGGTTCAATCACCCCCAAATCCAACATTTTCTGCACCTCTTGTTTAATGCAGTCTCTGGCATGGTCAGGCTGCCTATAAATTTTACTTTTGGCAGGCAGGCTGTCTCCAGTGTGAATTGTGTGTTCACATCAGGATGTTGTACCTGGTATAAGTGAAAAGAGGTCAGAAAATTAGCTTAGGAGATTGATGCAGTTGTCTTTCTGTTCTGCAGTCAGACAATCTGCTAAAACTACTCCCTCCACTATGGCAGTTGCTTCAGTGGTGGAAAAGAGATCAGGGAGAGTGTCATTCTCTTCTTCCTGTCCCTCATCTGTTGCCATGAGCAGGGTGGTATCAGCCCTGCCATAGTAGGGTTTTAGGCGGTTGACATGAATCACCCTAAGGGGACTCCTGGCAGTGCCCAGGTCTACCAAATAGGTAACATCCCCCCTCTTCTCAACAATTAGATGGGGTCCACTCCATTTGTCTTTGAGTGCTCTTGGGGCCACAGGCTCCAATACCCACACCTTCTGCCTTGGTTGGTACTGGATCCGAACAGCCTTCTGGTCATGCCATTGCTTTTGTAGCTCCTGGCTGGACCGAAGGTTTTTACTGGCCTTTTTCATGTGCTCAGCCATTCTGGATCTTAGGCCAAGTACATAATCCACTATGTCCTGTTTAGGAGCCTTTAAAGGTTGTTCCCAACCCTCCTTTACAAGAGTAAGTGGACCTCTTACAGGGTGCCCAAAGAGGAGTTCAAAGGGGCTGAAGCCCACTTGGGGTACCTCCCTGTAAGCAAAAAAGGAGGCAGGGTAACAGGACATCCCATCTCCTCCTGCGTTTTTCAGGGAGTCCCATTATCATTCCTTTGAGAGTTTTATTAAACCTCTCAACCAGTCCATTTGTCTGTGGATGGTAAGGGGTGGTTAACTAGTAGGTAACACCACACTCCTTCCACATTGCTTTTAGGTATGCAGACATGAAGTTGCTACCTCGGTCTGACACCACCTCTTTTGGAAAACCCACTCTGGAAAAGATTCCCAAGAGGGCTTTTGCTACAGCAGGAGCTGTAGTGGTCCTTAGAGGTATGGCTTCGGGATATCTTGTGGCATGGTCTACTACCACCAAGATAAATCTATTGCCTGAAGCAGTAGGAGGGCCAAGGGGGCCAACTATGTCAACCCCTACCCTTTCAAAGGGCACCCCAACCACTGGAAATGGAACTAGAGGGGCCTTTGGAGTGCCACCAGTCCTGCCACTGGCTTGGCAGGTCACACAGGACTTACAAAAGTCTTTGGTGTCCTCTGATATATGAGGTCAGTGAATCAAGGGGACAAGTCTTTCCCAAGTTTTTGTCTGGCCCAAATGCCCAGCCAAAGGAATGTCATGTGCTAGAGTGAGATGAAACTCTCTGTACTGCAGAGGAATGACCAATCTCCTGTCTGCTCTAGGTATTGGGTCCCTTGACTGTGTACAAGAGGTTATCTTCCCAGTATACTCTGACTGTCACTGACATCCCCATTTTGCTGCTTGACAGCTTGCTGTCTGAGACCCTCTAATGTGGGACAGGACTGCATCACTGGTCCTCTGGGTCCCCTCTCATCCTGACAAGCCTGGTCCCTGGAACACAGGAACTCTACCCAAGTGACTCCCACTGCCCACTGATCCTTCAGTCCAAGTTTGGTGGAGGTAAGTCCTTGCCTCCCCACGCTAGACTGCAAACCTGTGTACTGCGTGATTTGCAGCTGCTCCAGCTTCTGTGCACTCTTCCAGGATTTCCTTCATGCACAGCATAGCCTGGGTCCCCAGCACTCCGTCCTGCAGTGCTCAACCCACTGAGTTGGCCTGCGACTTTGTGGGACCCTCTTTTGTAACTCTACGTGGACTCCAGTTCACAAATCTTCCAAGTGCCTGTTCAGGTACTTCTGCGGGTACTGCCTGCTTCTGTGAGGGCTCTCTGTGTTGCTGATCGCCCCCTCTGTCTCCCCCTCCAAGGGGCTACATCCTGGTCCTTCCTGATCCTCAGCAGCACCCAAAAACCTCTACCGCGACCCTTGCAGCTAGCATGGCTTGTTTGCGGTATGTCTGCGTGGGAACACTTCTGCAACCTTCATCGTGACGTGGGACATCTTCCATCCAAATGAGAAGTTCCTAGTCCTCTTCGTTCTTGCAGAATTGCAAGCTTCTTCCATCCGAAGGCAGGTTCCTTGCACCTTCATCCAGGGTTTCCTGGGCTCCTGCCCCCACCCGGACACTGTTGCGACTATTGGACTTGGTCCCCTTGCTTTGCAGGTCCTCAGGTCCAGGAATCCATTTTCAGTGCACTGCTGGTGTTTGTTGTTCTTGCAGAATCCCCCTATCACGACTATTGTGCTCTTTTGGGGTAGTAGGTGTACTTTTCAGGGTCTTGGGGTGGGGTATCTTGGACACCCTCACTGTTTTCTTACAGTCCCAACAACCCTCTACAAGCTCCCTTAGGTCTGGGGTCCATTCGTGATTTGCAGTCCACTTTTGGAGTATATGGTTTGTGTTGCCCCTAGACCTATGCTTGCCTATTGCAACCTATTGTAATTCTACACTATTTGCATTACTTTTCTGACTCTTACTTACCTATTTGTAGTTTGTGTACATATATCTTGTGTATATCACTAACCTTCTTACTGAGGATATTCACTGAGATTCTTGTGGCATATTGTCATAAAAATAAAGTACCTTTATTTTTAGTAACTCTGTGTATTGTGTTTTCTTATGATATTTTGCATATGATATAAGTGGTATAGTAGGAGCTTTGCATGTCTCCTAGTTCAGCCTAAGCTGCTTTGCCATAGCTACCTTCTATCAGCCTAAGCTGCTAGAAACACCTCTATTCTAATAATAAGGGATAACTGGACCTGGCACAAAGTGTAAGTACCTTTGGTATCCACTACAAGCCAGGCCAGCCTCATACATTGGTGGTGCAGCTGTGGGATAAGTACTTGCAACTGATTTACCACTTTTTCATTTTGTACTTTTCATAAGAGAATCATATACCAAACAGTTCAGTGCATGTACACTTAACCCAAAAACCCTCTGCACAACCCTTTGAGTTGGTTCGCCGGCGGTATATCTGTAGTCACTCCGCCCCCCTGACACTACCAGGAAGGGAGGGAACCAGCAGCTCCCACCGCAGGGGCCCCGCCTCCGCGGCATCTTTTGCGCCAGCCATTTACGGCCGCCACCTACTACCAGGGCAAACCGCACTTTTGTTGCGGTATCTCCTGGGGCCTGTCAGTGTCATCGGCAGCCGGGCCCCATCAGGAACCACCGCCGGCCGCACTCGAGGCCTAAACAGTGTGTTCTTCCTCCCTGTGAGCCCCTCAGTCACGGCACCTCCTGGAGCCCAGTCTGGTCACATCCCTACCTTACTGCGTGAGAGCCTCAATCTGTCTGGACCTGGTTTCATCTAGCCCGCTGGCATCTGGAATTTCAGCCGCGGCCCCCAAACAGGCCTCAGCATGGATTGCTTCGGAGGCTTGCATATCTGCTGTGGGCAGAGGTGTCTCTGATCGCCTGGGGGGTCTGACGATACGTGCCACCAGGGCCTAGGCATCGTGCCGCTTCCTCCAATCCTCTGCTGTCCTGCCTATGCGCAGGCCGTGCCGTGCAGTCTTCAGTGGCCCACTCTCTCACTCACCTTCAACATGGGCAGCTGTCTACCGGTTGTCCCCCAAGCCCGCCACGAGGGTCTCCAGGGTACGCTCATCGCCGCACACCGTCATTGGGGCCAAATAACACCATTTGAGAAGGATTAATAGAGGGCTCACACGAAGCTTCACAGTCAGCGACCCAGGGCGGTCGCCATCTTGGCCACGCCCCCGTGTACAGCATTTATGCCAGAGATGTCAAAACCATCAGCCCCAACGGAACAGTCTCCGAAGGATGAACTCCAAAAGCCCTCATAAGGACATTTCAGCACCAAAGCCTAAGTCGACCTCTAAAGACCACGCACTTGTGGAAGAAGAAGGCCCTATCCACGAGAGACTGCCAGAGATCCTTCATTCATGCAAGAGAACAATAGATCCATCAACTGGCAAACTCATTGTCCTGAAAAAGGGGGGGCTAGAGTTTCAGGAACTCATCTTTCATCCACCAAATAAGTCTAAGGTCAACAAAGACGCTAGCCCACCTCCACCACCAATACCTCACAGCTCACCCATTCCCATTGCAGTCACCTACACATTCAGCTGGCTGTGTCGTACCATATTCGCCAGTGGATGATTTAGTGGGACCTACTGTATACCCACAGTGTCCACACAACACTTGGTAAGACTAGAGTGTTGACCCACAGGATGACCCTTTCTTGAGCCAAACCATATAAAACCATTCTAGCCAAATGCCAAAACTAGTTACTACACAGAGAGCCACTGCATACCACAAAGTAGATATGCATACTATTCCTGAAGAGGAGGACTTTATAGTGGAGACTTTATCTAGAATAGAAAAGTCTGTACAGTATATAGTAGTGGTAAAGTCTATACTAAAGCCATCCATTGCAATTTTCAAAGACCCAGTTAAAAGTAGGGTTCTAACTCCTAGGCTGAAAAAGAGGTATAAAGCCCCCCCCCATACCCACTATACATCAGGGAGCATCCACTGCCAGATTCCCCAGTAGTAGCTACTGCATGGAAATGCATGACAGCACAAACGAGGAGTGATGTTCCTTCTCCAGACAAGGAGAGTAAGAGGATAGTGGATGTGTGAAAAAGGGTATAAATAATGCTAACACTTGCCGCATAATCTGTTCTGTAGCCTCTTTGCCAGATACAATCAGGCTCAATGAGATAAGATGGAAGATCTCCTCTGGCACCTCCCAGATGAATATAGGAATAAAGAGGAAGATTTAGCAGCAGAAGGGAAACTTAGATCTAATGCAACAATTAGATGTGAATTGAATGCGCTTACACTTCAACAAGGGCACCAATTCTTCTAACCTACTACACAAACACGTATGGCTGCGTATTTCTGGATTGAAGCCTAAGGTACAATTCCACCTTTTCAATGTGTCCTCTGATGGAGCACCTCTCTTTGGCCCTAAGGTCAATGAGACGTTAGAAAAGATTAAAAATGACACAGACACATCGAAAGCAATGGGTCCGGTACAAACAGCCACTTCGCGTCAGTCCTTTCAGGAAAGGGGTGGAGGCAAAGTGTTCACCACAGACCAGGGCTAATCCAACCAGCGAAAGCACTAGGCCTACCACAAAGATTTTGATAGGAGTTCATAGAGAGAAAAGGGGAAAAGATAGAGGCATGCCAACTAAAGACACTTACTCCAATGTCAAGCAATGACTCCCTTTGTGTCTCCCCCACCACCCAGTACCTGTCAGGGGGAGACTTCAGAGGTTCCAGACACAGTGGGCAAACATCATGTCCGACCAGTGGTTACTCCTAATAGTACAACATGGTTACTGTCTGGACATCCTATCAACCCCACCAAACATTCCTTCAAGCAGACACATCTACAAGAGACACTTTTCTTCAACAACCTCAGCTCCAAGTCAGCAACTGCAACAGTTTCCACGGTGTGCATGCTCTGTGGACTCCCTGTCTTCATCCTGCACCAGAAGGACCGAAGAAATCTCCCGTGGAGTGACGGAGTCACTCCCCTCCTCCAAGCAGGCACCTTCCAAGACGACGACTGTTACCCTGGGTCCTGTGGGAGTCCTGTGTAAGGGTTTGTCTGAAGGAAGTACTGCAGCCCATTTAGAGCTCCTGGAACCCCAA
Organism: Pleurodeles waltl; assembly: GCF_031143425.1. Taxonomy (NCBI): domain Eukaryota; kingdom Metazoa; phylum Chordata; class Amphibia; order Caudata; family Salamandridae; genus Pleurodeles; species Pleurodeles waltl. The sequence goes on from NC_090440.1 coordinate 1,220,947,391, forward strand.
TGCCCTGGGTACCTAGGTACCATATACTAGGGACCTATAAGGGGGGTCCAGTTTGCCAATTGACATTTGTAAATGAAGTCACTAGGCTACAGTGACAAATCTAAAAGCAGAGAGCGCGTAAGCACTGAGGTTCTGGTTAGCAGAACCTCAGTGACAGTCAAGCACTACTGACAACACATACATTAGGCTACAAACTATGAGCACTGGGGTCCTGATTAGCAGGATCCCAGTGAGACAGACAAAACATACTGACATGTAGGTTTTTATCTATGAGCACTGGGGTCCTGGCTAGCAGGATCCCTGTGACACAGTAAAAACACACTGACACACACTCACAAACAGGCCAAAAGTGGGGGTAACCATGCTAGAAAGGGGCTACTTTGCTACACCCCCCCCCCCCAAAAAAACGAAAGACAATAAGACTTACCTTGGCCAGTTGAGGCTTTATTGTCCAAGTGGAGATAAGTGAAGAGTAGATCTGCAATAGAATGGTTATTCTCTTTATCATCCACTATGTGGATACTTCCCTGTGGTGATGTAAACCACCCTGTTTGGAGATTTTTACCTAACCAACAGCGTGAGTGTAAATTCTCAGAATTCCTAATAGTATGTTTTAAAGTTGGGCAGTGGGATTGGTCCACTGGGCCTATGTCAAATGCAGTAAATGCTAGACAGGGATGCGGTCTTGATAAAGCCATAGATTGGGAAAAAAGTTTGTCCATATGGCTGTTACAGAGAACAGTTTTGCTGCTTCTCTTGAGTTGGGGCAGGGCTGCTGTCCTATAAGCTCCACACCAGGACAGGGCTGCTGCACTAAAGTTTCTCTGGGCGGGCTGGTGGGAAGCTCTGTATTTACTAAAATGGTGCAGTTTTGCACATCTGCTTTAGTAGTTCCACAGAGAGGTACTTTTACCTCTGGGACTCCAGCTGTTGCAGCTAAGTGCTCCTTTGGTATAGGTTCCACCCCAGGAGAGGTTTATCCTACCACAGGAATGGTAGCCTTAGTGGCAGGGTGGGGAAGGGATACTTTGATACCCTTCGTATCTGTTGGTGGAGAGGGATCTTGAGATTTCAGGCCTTTTTCTCTCCTTTGCTTTTTCATTTCACCAGGAATGAGAGGAAGCAATTCTTCAGGGATACCCAGCATGGATGCATGGGTACTAAACCCTACCTCAGCCCAACCTGAGGCCTCTAGGTCATTCCCTAAGAGATAATCTACAGGCAAGCTAGGTGATAGCACCACCTGCTTAGGGCCAGTAACTCCACCCCCACTAAGTTGAACTACAGCTAAGAGGGGAGACTGAGTGGAGTTATTGACATCAGTAACTTGGTACTTCTGTCCAAGGAGGTGCTGTGAAGGTGAGACTAGGTTTTCAGTCACCAAAGTGATACTGGCGCCTGTGTTCCTGTAGGCCTGGGCCTCAACACCATTTATTAAGATTGACTGCCTGTACTTATCCATGTTAAGGGGACAAGCAGCCAAGGTGGCAAACCAATGCTACCAGGTGTGACAAACTGTGGACGATATTGCTGTCTTTCACCCCACCTGGGATGATCACCTGGTCCACCTCTGGAAAGTTTTAGAGGCCCTGCAAAAGGCAGCCCTAACTATCAAGGCTTCAAAGTGCCAGACAGGGCAGGGGAATGTGGTTTATCTGGGCCACTTGGTAGGTGGGGAACAGATTGCACCACTTCAGGGGAAGATTCAGACCATTATGGACTGGCTCCCCTGCAACTCAGACCCAGGTCAGAGCCTTCATAGGTCTCACTGGGTATTACAGGAGGTTCATTAAGAAGTATGGCTCCATTGCAGCATCTCCTAATGATCTCACCAGTAAGAAAATGCCTAAAAAGGTATTGTGGACAGCTGGTTTTCAGAACGCTTTTGAGGAGCTTAAGCAGGCAATGTGCTCTGCACCCTGTCTTAAAGAGCCCAAACTACTCCAAAAAATTAATTGTTGAAACAGATGCTTCTGAATTAGGGGTAGGGGCTGTACTATTGCAACTGAACTCAGAGGGCCAGGATCAACCTGTTGCTTTCATTAGCAGGAGGTTGACCCCTAGAGAAAACTGTTGGTCTGCCATAGAGAGGGAGGCCTTTGCTGTGGTCTGGGCACTGAAGAAGCTGAGACCCTACTTGTTTGGGGCTCACTTCATTGTTCAGACAGACCACAAACCTCCATTATGGCTTAAACAAATGAAAGGTGAAACCCCTAAATTGTTGAAGTGGTTCATTTCCCTACAGGGGATGGACTATACAGTGGAACATAGACCTGGGAGTACCTACTCCAATGCAGAAGGACTCTCCAGATATTTCCACTTAGACAATGACTTAATAATTAACTTATAAGTCACCTATATGTCTAACCTTCACTTGCTGAAGGTTAGGTGCAAAGTTACTAAGTGTGAGGGCACCCTTGCACTAACAATGGTGCCTCCACATAGTTCAGGGCCATTTCCTGGGACTTTGTGAGTGCGGGGACACCATTACACGTGTAGCCTTAGAGTTGTGGAAACAGCATATGAGACTCTTAACTTTAAAAGTTTGAGGGGTCTCTGTATTGAAAGAAGTTTAGGGATTGGGAAGAACCCCAACAAGGAATTCCTTTTAAATCTTCTCCTGAAGGATGACTAGGGTCTTAGTACTGGTCAGGGTCAGCCAGATGGGGGAGTAGAGGAAGATTCCTACCAGGCAGGCTCAGAGGAGCACACTGATAATCCTGGGGAGGGTCCGTCCACTGATCTTTCTGTCAACAAACCCTCTAGTGTATCTGGGAGTGGGAAGTATTCACACACTAGTAGGTCTCCCTTCACACCGAGAAGCCAGGTCACTAGGGTGGCTCAAGTTAGGGAAAGATAAGCCTCTGAAAATTCCAATGTCACTTCTGTTTCAGACTATCTAACAATTCTAACCCTAAGGACCAGTCCCTAGATAGGGAACTCATAAAGCTGAGGTTAGAGGAGGCCAGACTGAGGCTACAGCAGCAACTGTTGACCTTAGACAGGGAATCCCTGGCTGTGGAAAAGGAAAGGCAGTAGTTGGGGTTAGTTCCCCATTGTGGCAGCAGCAGTTTCAGGAATTCTAATGTTAGGGAACCATCATTTGATTCACGAAATCTTCATAAAGTTGTCCCTCCTTACAAGGATGGAGATGACATATACAAGTGGATTGCTGCACTGAAGAGGGCCTGTAAAGTTCCGAGGGTCACTCAAGTTCAGTGGGCTGCTGTCCTATGGCTACCTTTCTCTGGAAAGGGGAGAGACAGGCTCCTTGCTGTCAGAGTGGATGATGCAGATAACTACGATAGTCTTAAAAATGCACTTTTAGATAGTCTGGACTTAACCACTGAATAATACAGGATAAAGTTCAGAGAGACCAGAAAAAAGTCATCCCTGGATTGGACAGATTGTTTAGACTGTTGAGTGAAGGCCCTAGAAGGTTGTTAAAATGGCAGTATGGTGACTGACTATGAAAGCCTATGTAACTTAATTCTGAGAGAGCATATATTGAATAATTGTATGTCTGATATCTTGCATCAGTATCTTGTGGACTCAGATCTGACCTCTCCCCAAGAATTTGGAAGAAGGCAGATAAATGAGTCAGAATAAGGGTGAGCAGAAAAGCTCATACAGGGGGTGACAAAGACAGCAAAAAGAAAGCTGTTGAAAAATCTCAGGACAAGCATGGGGATAGAAGTAAGCACAAAGATCCTTCTTCAGGTCCAAAACACTCCTCTGGGGGTGGGGATAAAACTTCTTCATCATCTTCTCACAATCAGAAAAACCCTTGGTGCTATGTGCTCAGTGGTAAACGACATTTGCCAGGGGATAAGTCCTTCCCAGGTAAATCCCCTGAGCCTACCACCACTAATACATCAAACTCTAGTGCCCCTAGCAGTAGTGGTAATAGTGGTGGGACTACTGGCAATAGTCAAACTAAAGGTGTACTTGGGTTAACTTTTGGGTCCATAATAGAAACTGGGGTAGACAGTCCCAAGACCGTTTCTGTCACACCTGGTGGCATTGGCCTTACCACCTTGGCTGCTTGTCCCCTTAACAGGGATGGGTACAGGCAGTCAATCTTAATAAATGGTGTTGAGGCCCAGGCCTACAGTGACACAGGTGCCAGTATCACTTTGGTGACTGAAAACTTGTTGTCACCTGCACAACACCACCGTGGACAGAAGTACCAGGTTACTGAAGACAATAACTACACTCAGTCTCTCCCCTTAGCTGTAGGTCAACTCGGTTGGGGTGGAGTTACTAGCCCAAAGCAGGTGGTAGTATCACCTGGCTTACCTGTAGGTTGTCTCTTAGGGAATGATCTAGAGTCCTTTGGTTGGGCTGAGGTAGAGTTTAGGACCCAGGAACTCATGCTGGGTATCTCAGAGCAATTGCTTTCTCTCCTTTCTGGTAAAATGAAAAAGCAAAGCAGAGAAAAAGGCCTGAAATCTCAGGACCCCTCTTCACCAACAGATAAAAAGGGTATCAAAGAATCCCTTCGCCACCATGCCATTAAGGAGACCATTCTTGTGGTGGGAGAAACCTCTCCTGGGGTGGGCCCTGTACCAAAGAAGCATTCAACTACCACAGCTGGACTCCCAGAGGTTAAAGTACCTCTCTGTGGAACTACTAATCCAGATGTGCAATATTGCACCATTTTAGTAAATATAGAGCATCCCTCCAACCCTCCCAGAGAAACTTTAGTGCAGCAGCCCTGTACTGCCTCTAAACACTTAGGACAGCAGCTCTGTCTTGGTGTGGAGCTTATAGGACAGCAGCTCTGCCCTGCTCCAACTCAAGAGAAACAGCAACCCTGTTCTCTCTTACAGCCATGTAGTTTTTGCCCAGCTATGGCTATGAGACAGCATCCCTGTCTAGCATTCTCTCCATTTGACATAGGCCCGGTGGACCAATCCCACTGCCCAACTTTAAAAAATACTAATAGGAACACTGAGAATTTCCACTCACACTGTTGGTTAGGTATAAATTGCCAAACAGGGTGGTTTACATCTCCACAGGGAGGTAACCATACAGTGGATGATAAAGGGAGTAACCACTCTATTGCAGATCTACTCTCCACTTAGACAATAAAGTGTCAACTGGTCAAGGTTAGCCTTATTGTCCTTCGTTTGGGGGGTTATGTGAGAAAGTAGCCTCTTTCTAGCAAGGTTATCCCCACTTTTGGCCTGTTTGTGAGTGTGTGTCAGTGTGTTTGTGTGTTTTTACTGTGTCACTGGGATCCTGACAGCCAGGACCCCAGTACTCATAGCGAAAAACCTATATGTCAGTAAGTGTTTACCTGTCTCACTGGGATCCTGCTAGCCAGGACCCCAGTGCTCATAGTTTGTGACCTAATGTGTGTGTTGTCAGTATTGCTTAATTGTGTCATTCAGGCTCTGATAACCAGAACCTCAGTGCTTATGCTCTCTCAGCTTTTAAATTTGTCACTGTAGGCCAGTGACTTAATTTACCAATTTCGATTGGCATACTGGACCCCCTTATAAGTCCCTATTATGTGGGACCTAGGTACCCAGGACATTGGGGTTCCAGGAGATCCTTATGGGCTGCTGCATTTCTTTTTCCACCCATAAGGAGCTCAGACAAACCCTTTCACAGGACTGCCATCGCAGCCTGCGAGAAATAGTGCACACACTATTCCACAGCCATTTTCACTGCACTTAAGTAACTTATAAGTCACCTATATGGCGAACCTTCATTTAATGAAGGCTAGGTGCAAAGTTAGTAAGTGTGAGGGTACCCTTGCACTAGCATAGGTGCCCCCACATAGTTCAGGGCCAATTCCTGGGACTTTGTGATTGCAGGGACGTCATTACACGTGTGCACTACATATAGGTCAATACCTATATGTAACTTCACAATGGTAACACCGAATATGGCCATGTAAGGTGTCTAAGATCATGGAATTGTCCCCCCATTCCAAAACTGGTATTGGGGAACCAATTCCATGCATCCTGGGGGCTCCACCATGGACCCCCAGTACTGCCAAACCAGCTCTCTGAGGCTTGCAATGCAGCTACAGCTGCTGCCACCGCACAGACAGGGTTCTGCCCTCCTGGGGTCTGAGCAGCTCAGTCCCAGGAAGGCAGAACAAAGCATTTCCTTTGGGAGCAGGGTGTTACACCCTCTCCCTTTGGAGATAGGTGTTACAGGCTGTGGAGGGGTAGCCTCCCCCAGCCTATGGAAATGCTTTGAAGGGCACAGATGGTGCTCTCCTTGCCTAAGCCAGTCTACACTGGTTCAGGGACCCCCCAGTCCCTGCTCTGGTGCAAAACTGGACATATGAAAGGGGAGTGACCACTCCTCTGTCCACCACCAGCCCAGGGGTGGTGCCGAGAGCTCCTCCAGTGTGTCCCTGACCTCAGTCATCTTGTTTTCCAAGGTGTGGGGACACTCAGGAGGCCTCTGATGGGCCAGTGCCAGCAGGTGGCGTCAGAGAACCCTCCTGATAGGTCCACACCTGATAAGGTAGCCAATCCCCCCCTCAGGGCTATTTAGGGTCTCTCCTGTGGGTTTCTCTTCAGATTCTACTTGCAAGTTTCCAGCAGGAATCCTCCGCAACTACTACTTCATCCTCTGACCTCAGATCAACAGCAGACTGTTCCAGGAACCGCTGTAACAGCAACAAAGTATCCAGAAGGGCTACTTTTCCTCTGCAACTTCAGCTCCAGCCACTAACTGCAACAGTTTCCACGGTGTGGACGCTCTGGGGACTCCCTGTCTTCACCCTGCACCAGAAAAGAAATCTCCTGTGGAGTGACGGAGTCACTCCCCTGCTCAAGCAGGCACCTTCTAAGTTGACGACCGGTTCTCTTGGACTCCTGTCCTCGCGATGAGGGTGCTTCTTGGAACACAGAGGGTTGACCCCTTCGATGCAGACTGTCCTGAGGTCCTGCTGTCCCAATTTGGAGGAGGTAAGACCTTGCTTTCCCCGAAAACGACAGCACCCCTGTGAACCGCGTCATCTTCACCTCCTGAGGCCTCTGTGCACTGTTTGCAAAGTTTCTTTGTGCGCAGCTTGGCCCTGGTCCCCAGCACTCTATCCTGTGATTTTCACCTCGCCGAGTTGACCTCCGGCAGCGTGAGACCCTTCTTTGTAGTGCTGCACCAACCGCATTTTGCACCTCCTTTGTCCCCGTGTCCTGGGACTCCCGTGAGTGATGTCTGATCTTCTGAGGGCTCCCTGAAGTGCTGAAAGCCTCCGTACACAGAGTTGAGGCCCCCAGGTCCCTCCTGGGTCCAGACAGCACCACTTTGACACAAAACGTGACTTTGCCAGAACCAAGGCTTGTTGGAGGAATCCAGCACCAAAACTCGCCTGCATCCAACTTCTCTTCATGGGACAATGTAGGAGGCTGGCCTCGCTTATAGTGGGTACCCTGTGGTACTTACAACCTGTGCCAGGTCCAGTTATCCCTTATAAGTAGAATAGAGGTGTTTCTAGCAGCTTAGGCTGATAGAAGGTAGCTATGGCAAAGCAGCTTAGGCTGAACTAGGAGACATGCAAAGCTCCTACTATACCACTTATATCAAATGCACAACATCATAAGAAAACACAATACACAGTTACTAAAAATAAAGGTACTCTATTTTTATGACAACATGCCACAAGTATCTCAGTGAGTACCCTCAGTAAGAAGGTAAGTAATATACACAAGTTATATGTACACAAACCCAAAACAGGTAAGAGTCAGAAAAGTAATTCAAACAGTGTAGAATTACAATAGGTTGCAATAGGCAAACATAGGTCTAGGGGCAACACAAACCATATACTCCAAAAGTGGTATGCGAATCACGAATGGACCCCAGACCTATGGGTGGTTGTAGAGGGTCGCTGGGACTATAAGAAAACAGTCAGGGTGTCCAAGATACCCCACCCCAAGACCCTGAAAAGTAGGAGTAAAGTACACCTACTACCCTAAAAGAGCACAATAGTCGTGATAGGGGGATTCTGCAAGAACAACAAACACCAGTAAGGCACTGATGGTGGATTCCTGGTCCTGAGGACCTGCAAGGCAAGGGGATCAGGTCCAAGAGTCGCGATAGTGTCGGGGGGGGGCAGGAGCCCAGAAAACCCCGGATGAAGGTGCAAGGAAGCTGCCTCCGGGTGGAAGAAGCTTGGAGTTCTGCAACAACAAAGAGGACTAGGAACTTCTCCTTTGGATGGAAGATGTCCCACGTCGTGATGAAGGTTGCAGAAGTATTCCCATGCAGAAATACCACAAACAAGCATTGCTAGCTGCATAGGTCATGGTAAAGGTTTTTGGGTGCTGCTGGGGACCAGGAAGGACCAGGATGTGGCCCCTTGGAGGAGGAGACAGAGGGGGTGATCAGCAACTCAGAGAGCCCCCACAGAAGCAGGCAGCACCCGCAGAAGTACCCAAACAGGCACTTGGAAGATTTGTGAACTGGAGTCCATGCAGAGTTGCAAAGGAGGGTCCCACGACGTCGGAGGCCAACTCAGAGGGTTGAGTACTGCAGGACGGAGTGCTGGGGACCCAGGCTAGGCTGTGCACAAAGGAAATCCTGGAAGAGTGCATAGGAGCCGGAGCAGCTGCAAATCACGCAGTACACAGGTTTACAGTCTAGCGTGGGGAGGAAAGGACTTACCTCCACCAAACTTGGACTGAAGGATCACTGGACTGTGGGAGTCACTTGGATAGAGTTCCTGTTTCCAGGGACCACGCTCGTCAGGATGAGAGCGGACCCAAAGGACCGGTGATGCAGTCTTTTGGTGCCTGCGTTAGCAGGGGGAAGATTCTGTCGACCCACGGGAGATTTCTTCTTGGCGTCTGGTGCAGGGTGAAGGCAGGTGACCCCCAGAGCATGCACCACCTGGAAACAGTCGAGAAAGCCAGCAGGATGAGGCGCTACAATGTTGCTGGTAGTCGTCTTGCTACTTTGTTGTGGTTTTGCAGGCGTCCTGGAGCAGTCACTGGTCGATCCTTGGTTAAAGTCGAAGAGGGAGATGCAGAGGAACTCTGGTGAGCTCTTGCATTTGTTATCTGAAGAATACCCAGAGGAGAGACCCTAAATAGCCAGAAAAGGAGGTTTGGCTACCAAGAAAGGTAAGAGCCTATCAGAGGGGGTCTCTGACGTCACCTGCTGGCACTGGCCAACAAGGTTGTGCACTGTAGGTTAGAGTGTCGGGGACCCAGGCTTGGCTGTGCACGAAGGAAATCCTGGAAGAGTGCACAGGAGCCGGAGCAGCTGCAAATCATGCGGTACCCAGCAATGCAGTCTAGCGTGGGGAAAGACTTACCTTCACCAAACTTGGACTGAAGAGTCACTGGACTGTGGGAGTCACTTGGACAGAGTTGCTGAGTTCCAGGGACCACGCTCGTCGTGCTGAGAGGGGACCCAGAGGACCAGTGATGCAGTCTTTTGGTGCCTGCGGTTGCAGGGGGAAGATTCCGTCGGCCCACGGGAGATTTCTTCAGAGCTCCTGGTGCAGAGAGGAGGCAGGCTACCCCCAGAGCATGCACCACCTGGAAACAGTCAAGAAAGCCGGCAGGATGAAGCGATACAAGGTTGCTAGTAGTCATCTTGCTACTTTGTTGCGGTTTTGCAGGAGTCCTGAGCAGTAAGCGGTCGATCCTTTGTCAGAAGGTGAAGAGGGAGATGCAGAGAAACTCTGATGAGCTCTTGCATTTGTTATCTGGTGAGATCCCCAAAGAAGAGACCCTAAATAGCCAGAAAAGGAGGTTTGGCTACCTAGGAAGGAGGATTCGCTACCAAGAGAGGTAAGAGCCTATCAGAAGGAGCCTCTGACGTCACCTGCTGGCATTGGCCACTCAGAGCAGTCCAGTGTGCCCCCAACACCTGTTTCCAAGATGGCAGAGGTCTGGGACACACTGGAGGAGCTCTGGGCACCTCCCCTGGGAGGTACTGGACTGGTCACTCCCCTTTCCTTTGTCCAGTTTCGTGCCAGAGCAGGGCTGGGGGAATCCCTGAACCGGTGTAGACTGGCTTATGCAGAGATGGGCACCATATGTGCCCATCAAAGCATTTCCAGAGGCTGGGGGAGGCTACTCCTCCCCAGCCCTTCACACCTATTTCCAAAGGGAGAGGGAGTAACCCCCTCTCTCAGAGGAAATTCTTTGTTCTGCCTTCCTGGGCCAGGGCTGCCTGGACCCCAGGAGGGCAGAATCCTGTCTGAGGGGTTGGCAGCAGCTGCAGTGAAAACCCTGGAAAGGCAGTTTGGCAGTACCCAAGTTCTGTGCTAGAGACCCGGGGGATCATGGAATTGTCCCCCCAATACCAGAATCGTATTGGGGTGACAATTCCATGATCTTAGACATGTTACATGACTATGTTCGTAATTACCATTGTGACGCTATACATTGGTAGTGACCTATGTATAGTGCACGCGTGTAATGGTGTCCCCGCACTCACAAAGTCCGGGGAATTTGCCCTGAACGATGTGGGGGCACCTTGGCTAGTGCCAGGGTGCCCACACACTAAGTAACCTGGCAGCCAACCTTCACCAAGTCAGGGTTAGACATTTAGGTGTCTTATAAGTTACTGATGTGCAGTGAAAACGGGCTGTGAAATAACGTGGACGTTATCTCACTCAGGCTGCAGTGGCAGGCCTGTGTAAGAATTGTCTGAGCTCCTTATGGGTGGCAAAAGAAATGCTGCAACCCATAGGGATCTCCTGGAACCACAATACCCTGGGTACCTATGTACCATATACAAGGGAAGGATATGGGTGTACCAGTGTGCCCATGAGGTTTGATAAATGTAGTCACTAGCCTGCAGTGCCAAATTTAGAAAGCAGAGAGAGCATAAAGACTGAGGTTCTGGTTAGCAGAGCCTCGGTGATACAGTTAGGCACCACACAGGGAACACATATAGGTCACAACCTTATGAGCACTGGGGTCCTGGCTAGCAGGATCCCAGTGACACGTAACAAACACACTGACAACATATGGTTTTCACTATGAGCACTGGGCCCTGGCTAGCAGGATCCCAGTGAAACAGTGAAAACACCCTGACATATACTCACAAACAGGCCAAAAGTGGGGGTAACAAGGCTAGAAAGAGGCTACCTCCCTACAGACATCCAGTGAATTACACAGGAACCCGCTGACATCTTCCTTGGATGCATTTCTGCAGTCCTCGCCCAACTGGTGGACTCTTCTGTTGCACCCTCTTCTGGGTAGGCAGGGGCTCCTGTCCTTCTTGGAACTTCTTCCGACTTCTGGACTTGGTCTCCTTCCTTTGCAGGTCTTCAAGTTGAGGAATCCACCATTTGTTGTTTCCAGTCTTGCTTGGTTTTTGCAACAACTCTAATCATGACTTGTAGTGTGTCCTAAGGAGACTTGCAGTACTTTACTCCTATTTTCCCGGGCTCTGGAGTTGGGTATTTTACTTACCTTTACTGTATTCTTACTCTCCCAGCGATTCTGTACACACTACACTTGTCTAGGGGGGAATTTGTGATTCGCATTCCACTTTCTTAGTATATGGTTTGTGTTGCCTCTAGACCTATTTTCTCTCATTACATTCTATAGCATTTCATATTGTTTGCACTATCCTATGTCGAATTACTTACCTTATTTTGGTGTCTGGTGTATATATTGTGTATAATACTTACCTCCAGAAGGAGTATTGCCTTTAAGATATTTTTGGCCTTGTGTCATCCAAATAAACTACCTTTATTTTTGGTAACACTGAGTATTGTCTTTACTTGTGTACAAGTACTGTGTAACTAAAAGTGATATTGCAGGAGCTTTGCATGTCTCCTAGTTCAGCCTTAGCTGCTCTGCTATAGCTACCTCTGTCAGCCTAAGCTGCTAGAACACTACTACATTTCACTAATGAGGGATAACTGGACCTGGTATAAGGTGTAAGTGCCCAAGGTACCCACTACAAACCATGCCAGCCTCTTACAGCAGCTACTTGGGCAACTCCACACACATTTACCAAACACTGCTGTGTGGGTTTGCACACCAACAGGCATATGTTGGACAAGCTGTACTAAGAACCTTATTCCAAACATCTGCGACACCCACTGACCAGCCACACCATGGGGGAACAGTCTATGCACAGCATGTGTTTCTACAGCCACACAGGCAACAAATTAATTATGTTATTTACCTTTTAAGCATCTATTTGTTGCATGTAGTGCTGTAGATTCACATGCACCCATCCACTTCTCCAGAAGTCATTGGCTCTTCCAGATAATATACACATATATACTGGATATTCTCTTTATTTTTCACTAACACTGTATGATCATCATTATGAATGCTATCTGACTCTACTACACTAGCGCCCAGTGTCTAAAAAAGCAAACTGAATGTGTCACCGATGACCATACGCATTGCCTCAAATAGTAGTCGCCACTGGATCTCTGGATCTCGTTACTCGAAAGGCTTCTTCAAAGGAAAACAAGTTGTAAACACATCCAAGTCCAACACTAGATGGCAAAAGTGTGCAGAGCATATAAAACAACAGCATTACATGCAGCGAACAGATGCATACAAGGTAAGTAACATAATCCTTGTGGTGGATACTCTAACCGCAGAAACCTCATCACCTGCCTTTCTCCCCATTTATGTAGTGGAAATTTAGGAGTTAATAGGGTTTCCAGTTAGAGTCTGTGTGTTGTCAGCGTTTCCAATCTCTGACTCATGCTCGGCATCTGAGGGTATAGAAAACAGCAATGAAGAAACTGATGTAAGCGAGTAGAGATGCACCTATATATGGCTCTGTGTGATTACGTCCAAAGTTGTAACTGAGGCCAATTGCGCCACCTGCCGTCATACATCAGCTTTTGCAAGAGTTGCGCGATCCAGTCTCAAACCTGGGGAGGTTTAGTAAGTGAGGACTCGTTGTTGGGCTAGGGTAAAAGAGACACACAACTCACATGTCTGAAAGCTACATAAAATTAGACTATTTTGGGAACCAGCTACTTGATGTGTGTGCATCCTTTTGTGGTGATAGTAGGTGCTCTTCTTTGTTTACAGGTGCTGCTTTAGGACCCTTGCTGGCAGGGGTGATCTCCCCATATGGATGGAGCAGTGTTTTCTACATGTTAATTACCGCTGACATATGTGCTTGTCTGGTAAGTCGCTTACTGTTGTTATGTGTTTGTCTTGTATCATACTCTGGACAGGGGGCATAGCATAGACTTCTGCAGTACAGGGGGCCCAACCTTTCAGATGTCCCTGCTGTGTCCAAGGCTTTAGATATTTGTGAAATGGGCAGCCTAAAATAGATTTAGGCTTTCCTGCCCGAATGTTGCATTTTAGTACACCATATTGCATTTGACTGGGCCAGGTGAAATATTTGGTGATACATGTACGTGTATGTCGGTTGTTATCAAATATACGGGTGAAGGACCGTTCTTTCTCTCATGGATCTTCTTACCGTATGCGGTTCCATGAGCTATGTTGAAGATTAATGAGCTGATGTCCACACCCTCTGGTCTGGAGAGAGGGAAGGCTGAACCCGTCCACCGATCAGCCCTACTCCCCCCCCCCCCCCATCCCCCAGAATTTTCACTGTAGTGCTCAAACCAGTTGATGCTGGTTCAGGAGTGATATTGATGGACCTCAGTTTGGGACGATTTGATATTCTTATTTGCACATGTCCTACTTTGTATAGATGACCACATTGTCACGGTCCCCAAACTCCTTGAAACATTTAGGCCATGGGGACGATACTCTGGTTTCCCCCTTAACAAGGGTGTGTGACTACCGTGGCCTGTGCCTCACGTCATTTCTACTCTGCGCACCCTTTCAGGGATCTTGTTATTTGGGTATTTTTTGTGACCGCTGATGAGGGATTAGTTTGTCAAAATCTACTGAACATCTAGGCCCTGTTCTAGAATGATATCTTGCTCTGGATGACATTTTGCTTATCCTTGCTGTGAAGAACTGCCCTCGTAAAAGTGATAGACCCGCCATGTATATTTGCATCCTGCAGAAAAATCCATTCTGAGTTTCTGGTGATGTTTCTGTGCAACTAAGAGTTATTTGCAACCTATTGTGTACTGGAGGTACTTCTTGAATGTCACTGGTTTGCTATACAGATGTGTATATGATGGTGGGATTCTTTTCTGTATATGACGAGATGCTATTTGGCATCTCAGTTAGTGGTTCTGGGTGACTTTCTGCTTTCTTCCCAGCACAATTGCTCATTGAAAATTCGATATGCCATAAGCATAAGATGATATCCAAGGGCCATTTATGTTGCAAGACTTCCAGCCTGTCTTCAAGCCCCTGCTATACCTATATGCAAGCCTGCTGCGGGTACTACTAGAAAACAGGGGATTACAACTTTGGAAAACGATTCTAAAATGCAGCCTTGTCAGGTAATCTCAGAGATTTGAAGGAATTTATGTGCGGGGCTTGATTGAGATCTCCTAAGCCATGGGGATGTGAGTGGCTCAAAAAACCTTATCTTTAATCATGAGAAGTTTTCCTTAAATTCTCCCCAACAATATAGATAGATTTATTTAAAATATGACTTACGTAGGTATGTTGGCATACTCTGAAATACACAACACAGTATTTAACTGGAATATAGGGTGTTGCCTGAACCGATTCTGAGGAAAACAGGATGTGCCATATATAAAACTTTTGCCAATAATAATCATGACATGCTTACAAATTATTGCATGAATGGGAAAGAGATGTGGGCAAATTGAGTGAAGAAGCAAAATTACAGTCCAGGCAGGCGGCACTCTGTTCTGGTTTAGACTGGTGCGTCTGAAGAACCTACGTAAGACAAGAACACAGTAAGCCATGATGGGGATCATTGCCGATGATGACTGCCTGAGAGGGCATGTAAAAGGGTATATATAGAATAGGGTATGTACCCAACTCCATCACAGTTTCCCTGGTTCTGATGTTATGGAAGGGTGTCAGATGCTTGGGTACAGTTCGGAATCCCAGGTGATAAAAACGGAGCAGACGGTATTTCTTGGTGGGCTGTGGTCAGGATGCTCAACATGGTGGGGGGTAGAGAGGAAGCTCAAGGCTCCTTTCCCTTGATCCACCACAACCCGGACATGACTGTGATCAGTGACAACTTGTAAAGAAGCTTGGAATAAACAGTAACCAACAAGAAGTAACAACAACACTTCAGGCAAACAAGTAACGGCCCATCGTTCAACCTCAGTAACCAAGTCATCCTATAAGACGGGTGGGGACAAGGAAGTAAAATGTAAAAAAAAAAAGTAAATTAGCACTTGTATAGCGCACTACTCACCCGTTAGGGTCTCAAGGCGCTGTACTCATACCGCTATGGAACCCCTCCTGGCTTTTCCCTGTGAGGCGCCCACTCCTGAGCACCCCCAGGGTGAAGCCAGGCATCCAAGCGCTGTTGGGGCCGTTGTGGAGATTAAGCAAGCTATTGCCCAGAGTTGCACCCATGAATTAGATTAGGCACCGAGGCGAGAATTATCTGGTCAAGGGGAATTGAGCCCAAGACCTGCCGAAGCGGGACTTGAACCCTGGTCTTGAGCCAGATCTCTGCCTCAGGGTCTGCCGCTCTAACCATTGAGCCACACTTCTCCAGGAAGTGAGTGTGCAAGATAGTCCTGGGGCCATGAACCCGGAAGATAGGTAGATGGGAGAGGTGGCTCGTGCTCGTCCAGGAGAATGTCTTGACTCCAGTGCCAGCACCACCACAGTGCCAAAGCTGAGATTCAGTAGGACGGTGGCGTGGGCTGAGTTCTGTCAGTCTGTAGAATGTCATTTGTCATTTGGGGGGTAGGGGGATCAAATCCAGTAGCAAACAGGTATCTGACAGAGGTAGCTGCAGAACCTATGGACTCAAGTGATCCTCCTGTGGGTAACAGTATGCAGCCACCTCCAGGGCCGATAAGCAGCCATCCTGGACCTGCTCAGGGGAAGGCGTTCCCAGGACAGGGAACTGGCAGTGTTGGCCGCACCCAGAGTGGCGATGGCACCTAACCCAGAAGTTTGGGTAGCTTTTGGCTCACACGTGAAGCCTTTGGGTTAGGGTTATGGTTTTTATAGAAACAAAAGACCGTGGCAGTGTACAAAGTTCACACCTCCTATACATAGGTATATTGTAATATAGCAAACAAATTCAGTGCATTAGTATCTAGTAACATCAAGGGTGCCCAAACTGGTAAGCATCCAGCCACTGAGGATGCAGTAGTATAACTTGAAAAATCAAATGCTACTTGAAAGTTCTGTATTATTGTACCACGGCACGCCATAAAGGTCAGATTCTTCTTGTTGTGCCAATAAGAATTCCATTTCAGTATAGGTATATGATAGCGTTTTTATTGTGATTTTAAATGGTACATCCAGAAAGTTTCTCTGATGTCCAGTAGTTTAAAATCACTGCATCCAGATGGACTGAACATCACTGACAACACCACTTGATTTCTGCATATCTGCGAGTTCTCAGGACTGCATTGATTCCACATTCCAATTGGAATCTTCACTCTTGATGCTTTTTGAAAATCCACCAGTGTCAGCTGTGCAGCCACTGAGCAAACCATCTTGTACTACCTGAGGAAGGCGGAAGCTGAAATGTTGTAGTAGAAATATATTTTTGTTCTTTAGTGAGATCATCTGTTTGAGTCACTTCTTTCTTGGATATTACATTTTCTTGTGACTCTTTGTATCCTTTGGGATCCAGATTTTTGCCCTGGTTGGCTGTTGTTCTCTTGTGATATTGCATCTTCCAGTATATATTTATATATATATATATATATATATATATATATATATATGTGTGTATCTTCCGTAGAATTCAAAAGAGATGAAGAAGGAGTTCCCTTTACATAGAACACCTAAAATTAGAGAACCTTGATCAAGATGATGTAAAAGCAGGTAGACCGTGCATACCCAGTAATGACCATGTGGAAAGTGCATACAGTCATATGGTGCCCTCCTTGCATAAGCCAGTCTACACCGGTTCAGGGATCCCCCCAGCCCTGCTCTGGTGCGAAACTGGACAAAGGAAAGCGGAGTGACCACTCCCCAGAGCTCCTCCAGTGTGTTCCAGACCTCTGCCATCTTGGATGCAGAGGTGTGAGGGCACAATGGACAGCTCTGAGTGGCCAGTGCCAGCAGGTGACGTCGCGAGACCCCTCCTGATGGGTGCTTACCTTTCTCTGTTGCCAGTCCTCCTCTGAGGGCTATTTAGGGTCTCTCCTGTGGGTATCTCAGCAGATAACGAATGCAAGAGCTCACCAGAGTTCCTCTGCACTTCCCTCTTCGACTTCTGCCAAGGATCGACCACTGACTGCTCCAGGACGCCTGCATAACCGCAACAAAGTAGCAAGAAGACTACCAGCAACATTGTAGCACCTCATCCTGACGGATTTCTCGACTGTTTCCTGGTGGTGCATGCTCTGAGGACTGTCTGCCTTCACCCTGCACTGGAAGCCAAGAAGAAATCTCCCGTGGGTCGATGGAATCTTCCCCCTGCTAACGCAGGCACCAAACGTATGCATCACCTGTTTTCTGCGTCCCCTCTCATCCTGACGAGCGTTGTCCCTGGAACGCAGGAGCTGGGTCCAAGTGTCTTTGACAGTCCAGTGGCCCCTCTGTTCAAATTTGGTGGAGGTAAGTCTTCGCCTCCCCGTGCCAGACAGTAATCCTGTGTACTACGTGAACTGCAGCTGCTCAGGGCTTCGGTGCACTTTTGCAAGACTTCCTTTGTGCACAGCCTAGCCCAGGTCCCCAGCACTCCGTCCTGCATTGTAGGAGGCTGGCCTGGCTTGTAGTGGGTACCAGAGGTACTTACACCTTGTGCCAGGTCCAGATATCCCTTATTAGTGTAGAAGAGGTGTTTCTAGCAGCTAAGGCTGATCGAAGGTAGCTGTGGCAAAGCCGCTTAGGCTGAACTAGGAGACATGTACAGCTCCTACTATACCACTGGTGTCATATGCACAATATCATAAGAAAACACAATACACAGATATACTAAAAATAAAGGTACTTTATTTTTATGACAATATGCCAAAAGTATCTCAGTGAGTACCCTCAGTATGAGGATGCCAAATATACACAAGATAAATGTACACAATGCCAAAATTATGCAGTAATAGCAAAAGGAAGTAATGCAAGCAGTGTAAAGTTACAGTAGATTGCAATAGGAGCACATAGGTATAGGGGCAACACAAACCATAAACTCCAAAAGTGAAATGCAAACCACGAATGGACCCCAAACCTATGTGAGCTTGTAGAGGGTCGCTGGGACTGTAAGAAAACAGTGAGGGTTGAAACAATAGCCCACTCCAAGACCCTGTAAGGTAGGTGTAAAGTGCACCTACAACCCCCAGAGAGCACAGTAGTCGTGATAGGTGGATTCTGCAAGGAAAACCAACACCAGCAATGCAACAACAGTGGATTTCCGGACCTGATTACCTGTAAGACAAGAGGACCAAGTCCAAGAGTGGCGACAGTGTCGCGAGTGGGCAGGAGCCCAGGAAATGCCAGCTGAGGGTGCAAGGAAGCTGCCACCAGATGGAAGAAGCTTGGTGTTTTGCAAGAACGAAGAGGACTAGGAACTTCCCCTTTGGAGGATGGATGTCCCACGTCGGGAAGAAGCTTGCAGAGGTGGTCCCATGCAGAAAGACCGCAAACAAGCCTTGCTAGCTGCAAGGGTTGCGGTTAGTGTTTTTGGATGCCGCTGTGGCCCAGGAGAGACCAGGATGTTGCCACTTGGATGAGGAGACAGAGGGGCGCCCAGCAAGTCAGGGAGCCCTCACAGAAGCAGGCAGCACCTGCAGAAGTACCGGAACAGAAACTTAGAAGAGGAGTGAACCAGAGTCCATGCGAAGTCACAAAAGGGAGTCCCACGACACCGGAGGACAACTCAGAAGGTTGTGCACTGCAGGTTAGAGGGGCGGGGACCCAGGCTTGGCTGTGCACGAAGGAAATCCTGGAAGAGTGCACAGGAGCCGGAGCAGACTTACCTCCACCAGACTTGGACTGAAGAGTCACTGGACTGTGGGAGTCACTTGGACAGAGTTGCTGAGTTCCAGGGACCATGCTCGTCGTGCTGAGAGGGGACCCAGAGGACCGGTGATGCAGTCTTTTTTTTGCCTGCGGTTGCAGGGGGAAGATTCCATCGACCCAAGGGAGATTTCTTCAGAGCTCCTGGTGCAGAAAGGAGGCAGGCTACCCCCAGAGCATGGACCACCTGGAAACAGTTGAGAAAGCCGGCAGGATGAAGCGATACAAGGTTGCTAGTAGTCATCTGGCTACTTTGTTGCGGTTTTGCAGGCGTCCTGAGCAGTCAGCGGTCGATCCTTTGGCAGAAGGTGAAGAGGGAGATGCAGAGGAACTCTTGTGAGCTCTTGTATTCGGTATCTGAAGAATTCCCCAAAGCAGACACCCTAAATAGCCAGAAAAGGAGGTTTGGCTACCTAGGAAGGAGGATTGGCTACTAAGAGCGGTAAGAGCCCATCAGAAGGAGTCTCTGACGTCACCTGCTGGCACTGGCCACTCAGAGCAGTCCAGTGTGCCAGCAACACCTCTGTTTCCAAGATGGCAGAGGTCTGGGGCACACTGGAGGAGCTCTGGGCACCTCCCCTGGGAGGTGCAGGTCAGTGGAGTGGTCACTCCCCTTTCCTTTGTCCAGTTTCGGGCCAGAGCCGGGCTGGGGGATCCCTAAACCGGTGTAGACTGGCTTATGCAGTGATGGGCAGCATCTGTGCCCATCAAAGCATTTCCAGAGGCTGGGGGAGGCTACTCCTCCCCAGCCATCACACCTATTTCCAAAGGGAGAGGGTGTTACACCCTCTCTCAGAGGAAATCCTTTGTTCTGCCTTTCCTGGGCCAGGGCTGCCTGGACCCCAGGAGTGCAGAAGCCTGTCTGAGGGGTTGGCAGCAGCTGCAGTGGAGACCCCGGAAAGGCAGTTTGGCAGTACCCGGGTTCTGAGCTAGAGACCCGGGGGATCATGGAATTGTCTCCCCAATGCCAGAATGGCATTGGGTGACAATTCCATGATCTTAGACATGTTACATGGCATGTTCGGAGTTACGATTGTGACGCTATACATAGGTAGTGACCTATGTATAGTGCACGCGTGTAATGGTGTCCCCGCACTCACAAAGTCTGGGGAATTTGCCCTGAACGATGTGGGGGCACCTTGGCTAGTGCCAGGGTGCCCACACACTAAGTAACTTTGCACCCAACCTTCACCAGGTGAAGGTTAGACATATAGGTGACTTATAAGTTACTTAAGTGCAGTGGTAAATGGCTGTGAAATAACGTGGACGTTATTTCACCCAGACTGCACTGGAAGGCCTGTGTAAGAATTGTCAGATCTCCCTATGGGTGGCAAAAGAAATGTTGCAGCCAATAGGGATCTCCTGAAACCCCAATACCCTGGGTACCTCAGTACCATATACTAGGGAATTATAAGGGTGTTCCAGTATGCCAATTTGAATTGGTGAAATTGTTCACTAGCCTGTTAGTGACAATTTGGAAAGCAGAGAGAGCATAACCACTGAGGTTCTGGTTAGCAGAGCCTCAGTGAGACAGTAAGGCATCACACAGGGAACACATACAGGGCACATACTTATGAGCACTGGGGCCCTGCCTGGCAGGGTCCCAGTGACACATAGACTAAAACAACATATATACACTGAAATATGGGGGTAACATGCCAGACAAGATGGTACTTTCCTACATGCATTGCCCAACTCGCTGAGTTGGACTCTGACGTCGTGGGACCCTCCTTTGTGACTCTGAGTCGACCGTTGTCCTCAGATCTTCTAAGTGCCTGTTGAGGTGCTTCTGCGGATGCTGCCTGCTTCTGCCTGGGCTCTCTGTGTTGCTGAGCGCCCCCTCTGTCTCCTCCTCCAAGGGCGACGTCCTGGTCCTTCCTGGGCCCTGGCAGCACCCAAAACCTTCAACCGCGACTCTTGCAGCTAGCAAGGCTTGTTTGCGGTCTTTCTGTGTGGAAACAATTCTGCATCCTCCAGCACACCATGGGACATCTTCTGACCAAAGGAGGAGTTCCTGGCACCTTCCGTTGTTGCAGAATCTTTGGCTTCTTCCACCCGGAGGCAGCCGTTTTCAACCTTCATCCGGGGTTTAGTGGGCTCCTGCCCCCCAAACACTTGAGTGACTCTTGGACTTGGTCTCCTTCCTTTTCAGGTCCTCAGGTCGAGGAATCTGTCTTCAGTGCTTTGCATTCAGTTGTTGTCTTTGCAGAATCCCCTATCTCGACTTTACTGTCTCTCTGGGGTAGTAGGGTAACTTCACTCCTACGTTTCAGGGTCTTGCTGTGGGGTATCTGTAGGAGGCTGGCCTGGCTTATAGTGGGTACCTTGTGGTACTTACACCTTGTGCCAGGTCCAGTTATCCCTTATTAGTAGAATAGAGGTGTTCTAGCTCTTGCATTCGTTATCTGATGAGAAACCCACATTAGAGACTCTAAATAGCCCTCAGAGGAGGGTTGGCTACAGAGAAAGGTAAGCACCTATCAGGAGGGGTCTCTGACATCACCTGCTAGGTCTTGCCACTCAGAGGTGTCCATTGTGCCCAAGATGGCAGAGGTCTGGAACACACTGGAGGAGCTCTGGGCACTTCCCCTTTGGAGGTGCTGGTCAGGGGAGTGGTCACTCCCCTTTCCTTTGTCCAGTTTCGCGCCAGAGTAGGGCTGGGGGGATCCCTGAACCGGTGTAAACTGGCTTATGCAAGGAGGGCACCATCTGTGCCCATCAAAGCATTTCCACAGGCCAGGAGAGGCTACTCCTCTGAGGCCCTTAACACCTATTTCCAAAGGGAGAGGGTGTAACACCCTCTCTCAGAGGAAATCCTTTGTTCTGCCTTCCTGGGACCAGGCTGCCCAAGCCCCAGGGGGGCAGAAACCTGTCTGAGGGTTGGCAGCAGCGGTAGCTGCAGAGAAAACCCCGGAGAGTTATTTTGGCAGTACCCGGGCTCTATGCTGGGGCCCCAGGGATGCATGGAATTGTCCCCCAATACCAGAATGGTATTGGGGTGACAATTCCAGGATCCTAGACATGTTACATGGCCGTGTTCGGAGTTACCATTGTGACACTACATATAGGTATTGACCTATATGTAGTGCACGCGTGTAATGGTGTCCCCGCACTCACAAAGTCTGGGGAAATTGCCCTGAACAATGTGGGGGCACCTTGGCTAGTGCCAGGGTGCCCTCACACTAAGTAACTTTGCACCTAACCTTCAGCAAGTGAAAGTTAGTCGTATAGGTGACTTATAAGTTACTTAAGTGCATTGAAAATGCCTGTGAAATAACGTTTGTTTTTTCACGCAGGCTGCAATGGCAGGCCTGTGCAAGGGTTTGCCTGAGCTCCCTATGGGTGGCAAAAGAAGTGCTGCAGCCCGTATGGATCTCCTGGAACCCCAATGCCCTGGGTACCTAGGTACCATATACTAGGGACTTATAAGGGGGGGGGTCCAATGTGCCAATTGAAATTGGTAAATGAAGTCACTAGCATACAGTGACAAATTTAAAAGCAGAGAGCGCATAAGCACTGAGGTTCCGATTAGCAGAGCCTCGGTGACAGAGTCTAGCACTATACAGACACACATTAGGCCATAAACTATGAGCACTGGGGTCCTGACCAGCAGGATCCCAGTGAGATGGGCAAAAACATACTGACATACAGGTAAAAATGGGGGTAACATGCCACGGGAGATGGTACTTTCCTACAAGTATGTCAGCCAATTCCTTTTTTGTCTCCTAAAGGAAACTGGGCTAATGGATCCACCACACAAGTCGAGCTATAAAACTTGTTGTCTGAGTGCCATCCCGGTATCCAATGGAAGACCTTCTGGGGGTTTGGTCTGATGGGTGAAAATCTCCCTAAATGTTGAGATAAATATGCACGATATAGTCACTCCCGATATTTTGGGGGTGTCCTTGAGCGTCCAAAATGAGATTCTATTCCACCTTTTTAACATCTATATGAGGCCAAGGAGACTAAATCTGGAGTCACATGCAGTAGAAATCCTAGATGATAGGTTAAAAGGTATTCCCCCCAATGAAACAATACTAATAGGGGGAGATTTTAATTGCAACTACAAAACCATAATTGGCCTAGAGCAATTAGTAGAGGATGAAGACACGGTAAGAGGTATCCCATTGCTGTCCACAGAAGTGCTAGTTCCCTACACGACTGCAGCATTGCAACTCATGAGCTTTACTGTGAAACATAGATTACGGGTCTGCAGTGGCAGAAATGGCCAGGGTGGTTCCAACTTGGATACATTCCAAAGGGGCAGGGTCCGCTCAAGACTTGATTATATGATGCACAGCATAACAACGTGGGGCAGGATAGTAACATTCAAAATAGATAATAGAAGGGAAAGTGATAATTTCCGATTGCGTATAGAGCTAAGGGGGTCTCTTTCAGAGCTAATCTGCATGGGGAGGGACAGAATAGGACACCAATTTACTGTAAGTAATAATTGCAGGTCAATAAAATGGCCTTCGGTATTGGGTAATTTTGGGTACATGGCAAACATATATAATACGTTTAGACACACAAAAAAAGGGAGCACACTGCCTCACTCTGCCGCATAAAATAGCCCCAATACCTCATGGTAAATGCAGTCATTTGATTGAAAGATAGAGACATTTTTCAAAAAGTCTTTCATCTTAAGTAGGTGCAGCAAGTGCTGTATCTCTGGCAGAAATAGCCAGGGTGGTTCCAACTTGGATACATTCCAAAGAGACAGGGTCCGCTCAAGACTTGATTATATTATGCACAGCATAACAACATGGGGCAGGATAGTAACATTCAAAATAGATAATAGAAGGGAAAGTGATAATTTCCGATTACGTATAGAACTAAGGGGGTCTCTTTCAGAGCTAATCTGCATGAGGAGGGATAGAGTAGGACACCAATCTACTGTAAGTAATAATTGCAGGTCAATAAAATGACCTTCGATATTGGGTAATTTTGGGTACATGGCATATATAATACGTTTGCAGACCTGTTGAATTCATATGTCAAGAGAAGACCCATTGAAATACCTATTCTAGATATCCATCAATCTTTGGTTATAGCACTGAAACCCTACTTCACCAAAACAACACGTCAAAAGCCAGGTCAGGGTGAAAATAGCCGTAGACAGCTTAATCCCTGGTATACGAGAGAATGCAAAGAGGGGAAACTAAGCTACTAGCACCTGTAAAGTTGAAAAACCCAATAGTAATACAAGAGGCAAGGGTTAGCTGTAAAGAAAATCCTGGCCAATGCAGAGAAAAACTGGGAGGATCAGAATTGGGCCGATCTCCTCTGTGCAGCTAGATAAAGTAACCTTTTGTAGGATTGTAGCCCATGGAAGTAAAGAGGGGTTATCTAACACCGAGCGCTACATAGTTCCTGGTACATGGATCAGCCATTTTACCGATCTCTATTCTGAACCACTGGGGGATTCTCAATATTCCCTTTCTGCCAGATAACAATCGAACATGGCTACAACAGGATTCTGCTTTAGCCTGGGAGAAACAGTGGCGGGTATAGACTCCATTAAACTAGGTAAAGCCCCGGGCCTGGATAAGATCTCAGGAAGCCTGTTCAGGCATAGCACCGATATATGGGCTCCATACATAAATCTAATTTGCAACACAATAGCATCTGGAGACCCTGTTCCTGAGACGTGGAAAGGGGTGGAAATCATCCCGTTCTATAACAAAAGTTGTAGACAGGAGTCTGGGAACTATAGGCCGATTAGCTTGATTGATGTGCTCCAAAAAATATATGCAAGACATCTGCTGAATAGAAAAAACTGACTAGATGGAAGAGAGTAATATTCTAACATCTTAACAAGGAGGCTTCAGGCCAAGAACTAGGACAATCAACCACTTCTTCAGGCTCCTATGTATCATGTGGAAATACACCAAACTGACAAGTAGTTATCTTTATATTGTGTTCATAGATTTATGTGCTGCCTTCGATTTGGTCCCCAGAGGCTCTCTGTTAGAAATGGGGTCTTTGGTTGGCAGTCAGGTTATCCAAGCAAGGACCCTAACTTCTAGTCAGGGTAAAGGAGAATCAGCCTTAGTTAAGACTCGCTCACCCCCTTGGTAGCTTGGCACGAGCAGGCAGGCTTAATCTCAGAAGCAATATGTAAAGTATTTGTACCAACACACACAGTAACTCAGTGGAAGTACTACAAAATGACACAACACAGGTTTAGAAAAATAGGTAATATTTACCTAAACAAGACCAAAATGACAAAAGCTCAACATACACAAGTCAAGATATGAATTTTTTAAAAGAATAAGAGTCTTAGGGCCGTATGTATGAACACATTTTCCCATAGACACATAATGGGTAAAAACCTTTGATACATCTGGCCCTTAATCCATAGAAAACAGTGAGAACACTGTTAGCACACAAAAGTACATTGGTAGCGCCAAAATAAAGCCGCTCTGGCGAGTG
Source organism: Pleurodeles waltl (assembly GCF_031143425.1). Lineage (NCBI taxonomy): Eukaryota > Metazoa > Chordata > Amphibia > Caudata > Salamandridae > Pleurodeles > Pleurodeles waltl. Next base: position 1,220,972,803 of record NC_090440.1, read on the forward strand.
TGTGGTGAAAAACGCCAGCGATGCATCGATTTCTCACTCACAAGCAAGACCGTGCATCGTTCCTCCTCCAGTAGGGTCGGAATGTGTAATTTCTTCTCTCCCACAAGAGAGCGATGCATCGATCTGGACTGGCACCTCAGGTCCAGGCACGTTTTGCATAGATTGTCCGCGCCCAGTGATGTTGCATTGAAATACGGTCACACGGTGTCAAGAAACCGAGCTGCTGTGGGGGCTTGCGTCGTTAGCAGCTGCTGCGGGTGATGGTTCTCCTTCTGCATTGCATCAATCCCCCAGCCGCAATGCAGGAGGAGCAGTGATTTTAGACGCGAGGCCGGCTGCGCATTGTTTATCAGCCACGATGTGGGTGGTGCGTCAAAAGTTTCCCCGCAGGATTTCATGGATTTCTGTCCTTTTCCACCAGCTTCACCTTTCCAGGGCCCAGAGAGAGGTTAGGGCACCACTTGGCAGGCAGGATTCTCAGCAGAAAGCGCAGGTGCTGGCAGAGAAAAGTCTTTGATGTCCCTTAGACTTCAACAACAGGAGGAAATCTCAGTTCAAGCTCTTGGAGATTATTCACCAGTGGAAAGTCACACAAAAGTCAGTCTTTGTCCTTGCTCAAGTAGAAGCAACTACTGCAGGCCAACCCAGCAAAGCACAGTCACAGGCAAAGGGGCAGTACTCCTCCTCCAGCTTCCAGCTCTTCTTCTTGGCAGAGGTTTTCCTTGGTTCCAGAAGTAATCTGATTTTCAGGGGTTTTGGGTGCTCTTCTTATAGCCCTTTCTGCCTTTGAAGTAGGCCTACTTCAAAGACACACAGGTGGTTGGAGACTGCATGGTGTTAGGGCAGGCACAGCCCTTTCAGGTGTAAGTGACCACTCCTCCCCTTCCCTCAGCCGAGATGGTCCATCAGTATATGGAGGCTACACCCAGCTCCCTTTGTGTCACTGTCTAGAGGAGCGGTGCAAACATCCCAACTGCCAAACTCGCCCATACAGGGAATCCACAAACCAGCAGAGTCACAAAATGTTTAAGCAAGAAAATGCCTACTTTCTAAAAGTGGCATTTTCAAACACAATCTAAAAACGAACTTCACTAAAAGATGTATTTTTAAATTGTGAGTTCAGAGACCCCAAACTCCACTTCTATCTGCTCCCAAAGGGAATCTGTGCTTTAATAATACTTAAAGGAAGCCCCCGTGTTAACCTATGGGAGAGACAGGGCTTGCAACAGTGAAAACCGAATTTGGCAGTATTTCACTGTCAGGACATGTAAGACACATCAGTACATGTCCTACCTTTAACATACACTGCACCTTGCCCATGGGGATACCTAGGGCCTACCTTAGGGGTGCCTTACATGTATAGAAAGGGAAGGTTAGGCCTGGCAAGTGGGTACAATTGGCAGTTTAAACTGCACATAGAGACACTGCAGTGGCAGGTCTGAGACATGTTACAGGGCTACTAATGTGGGTGGCACAACCAGTGCTGCAGGCCCACTAGTAGCATTTGATTTACAGACCATGGGCACCTCCAGTGCACTTTATTAGGCAACTTACCAGTAAATCAGATATGCCAATAATGGATAAGCAAATGTACACATACAATTTATATAGGGAACACTTATACTTTAGCACTCGTCAGCAGTGGTAAAGTGTCCAGAGCAAACAAAAACAATAAAAACATAGTCCAGCACACAGAAGCAACCTGGGAAGTAGAGGCAAAAAGTTAGGGAAGACCGTGTCAATGATGCCAAGGCTAACACGTGCCCCCCCAGCTGAAAGTGGGTAGCAGCTACCCAATCTCATGGGAGTTCTCATCACTAAGGCCAAAGAATCTGAACAGACCATCAGCATTGGCGTGGTCGGTGCCAGAGCTGTGTTCCATCATAAAGTCTATTCCCTGTAGGGAGATGGACCACCTCAACAACTTGGGATTCTCACCCCTCATCTGCATTAACCATCTGAGGGGCCTGTGGTCTGTCTGAACCCTGAAGTGAGTCACAAAAAAGGAGGGTCTTAGCTTCTTCAGTGCCCCGACCACAGCAAAAGCTTCACACTCAATAACACACCACCTACGTTCCCTGGGAAGTAACCTCCTGTTAATAAAGGCTACAGGTTGATCTAGGCCCTCTTCATTAAGCTGTGAGAGTACTTCTCCAATACAATGTTCTGAGACGTCTGTTTGCATAACAAATTCCTTGGAATAGTTAGGTGCCTTCAGGGCATCAAAAGCTGTCTGGCAAGACTCAGTCCAGATCACATTTCTGGACTGTGGTTCTAAAAATTCTGGACCCATGTAATTTACTTTGCCACAGCAGTACGATTTTAGTATCAAAAGACAGATAATGACTAGTACACTAAGCATGAGCATTTTCGCTCAATTCCAGCAGCGTTTTCACCTCGAAATCGCCATTTTCGTCCTGCACTCTGTGGCTCCCATTTTATACACAGCAGCCATTTTTAAAAGTTGCCCTCACATAGGCTTATAATACAGTCAGATTTGATTCCAAGGACACGTACACCTTGATTGACTTTTCTCTGACCTGGGCAAGCTGGAACCATTGCCTCAGGCCAAACCTGTTTGGTCAGTCCCTCTCCCAGTGGCCGAATCAGATAGCATCAAGGCACACCATGCCATAAAACCCTTATTATCGCTCACACACCCTGCCTAATCTTGCTCACACCTGCACCTGCTCTTTTCTTCTTCTTACTTTACGAGGGGGAGGTGCCCGTTTTTATTGGGGGTCCACACTTATCTGATGTAAAATACTAGGCCTTGCCGGGTAATTTATTATGGGTTGGATGACATGAAATATGAGGTTTCATCAGGACACTGTTTTTCCCTTTGTAGTGAAAACATGTGAATGACCAACCAAAATGTCAAGAATGTTTGCCTGAAGCTTAAAAAACTGTATATAAGGAAACCTGACTTTGCATTGAAACAGTCTCCTGAGAACATACAAACCGTGCTGTTGTACTTCTAGGACGCTTGTTTCTTGGCTGCAGCCAATAAATTCAATCTTTGACTTCACCTAGAAGACTCTGAGTTTCTGTGGTCTGAATCAGGAAAGTACCCGAGGTCTTTGGGTGTACCCTGGCACCGCTGGGTTACCGGATCAGTACCGGTTCTGAAAAACCCAGTACCTCAGGACTGCTTTTTGGAAGTTAACTCAGTCAAGGGAGCAACACTTCTTCCATACCCCTTGACAAATCTATAGTATCCAGTGAGACCTAAGAAGGTTTTCACCTCAGTCTGGGTCTTGAGAGGCTCCCAAGCCAGAATGGCTTCAATTTTTGGCTGTAGGGGTGCCATCTTGCTACTTCCCACCTGGTGTCCCAAGTACACCACAGAACCCTGCCCTATTTGGCATTTGCTTGCCTTAATAGTGACGCCTGCCTTCTGCAGGGCCTCCAACATTTTACAGTTGCAAGTGTTTCTCCAATGTGGAACTAAAGACAGCAATGTCAGCCAGTTAGGCAGCACTGAAATCATCCAGTCCAGCCAGCACCTGGTTGACCAACCTCTGAAAGGTGGCAGGGGCATTCTTCATCCCAAAGGGCATCACCCTAAACTGGTAGTGCCCATCCGGTGTGGAGAATGCAGACCTCTCCTTAGCCCCCTCAGTTCAGGGCAATCTTCCAGTACCCAGAGGTAAGATCAAACGTACTTAGGTACTTGGCAGCTCCCAACCGGTCCGTGAGCTCATCAGTTTGGGGGATGGGGTGCACGTCAGTCTTAGTGACCGCACTGAGTCCCCAGTAATCCACACAGAACCAGAGTTCTGGAGTGGCACTAGGAGCAGCAGGCTTTGGGACCAAAACCATGGGGCTGGCCTAAGGGATGCTGGAAAACTCAATCACCCCAAACGCTAACATTTTAGAATCTTCATCTTTAATGTTAGCCCTCACCCTGTCAGTCACTCTGTAAACTCTGCATTTAACAGGAGGACTGGCCCCAGTGTCCACATCATCTGTACACAAGTATGTGACCCTTGGGATCAGGGAGAACAGGGAGGTGAACTGACCCAAGACCTGGTGACAGCCTGCTGCTCTGGGGTCAGGGAGTGTAGGAAAGTACCATCTTGCCTGACATGTTACCCCCATATTTCACTGTATATATGTTGTTTTAGTCTATGTGTCACTGGGACCCTGCCAGACAGGGCCCCAGTGCTCATAAGTATGTGCCCTGTATGTGTTCCCTGTGTGATGCCCAACTGTCTCACTGAGGCTCTGCTAAACAGAACCTCAGTGGTTATGCTCTTGCTGCTTTCCAAATTTGTCACTAACAGTCTAGTGACTAAATTTACCAATTCACATTGGCATACTGGTATACCCATATATATCCCTAGTATATGGTACTGAGGTACCCAGGGTATTGGGGTTCCAGGCGATCCCTATGGGCTGCAGCATTTCTTTTGCCACCCATAGGGAGCTCTGACAATTCTTACACAGGCCTGCCATTGCAGCCTGCGTGAAATAACGTCCACGTTATTTCACAGCCATTTACTACTGCACTTAAGTAACTTATAAGTCACCTATATATCTAACCCACACTTGGTGAAGGTTGGGTGCCAAGTTACTTAGTGTGTGGGCACCCTGGCACTAGCCAAGGTACCCCTACATCGTTCAGGGCAAATTCCCTGGATTTTGTGAGAGCGGGGACACCATTACACGCATGCACTATACATAGGTCACTACCTATGTATAGCGTCACAATGGTAACTCCGAACATGGCCATGTAACATGTCTAAGATCATGGAATTGTCACCCCAATGCCATTTTGGCATTGGGGGGACAATTCCATGATCCCCTGGGTCTCTAACATAGTACCCGGGTACTGCCAAACTGCCTTTACGGGGTCTCCACTGCAGCTGCTGCCAACCCCTCAGAGAGGTTTCTGCCGTCATGGGGTCCAGGCAGCCCTGGCCCAGGAAGGCAGAACAAAGGATTTCCTCTGAGAAAGGGTGTAACACCCTCTCCCTTTGGAAATAGGTGTCAGGGCTGGGGAGGAGTAGCCTCCCCCAGCCTCTGGAAATGCTTTGATGGGCACAGATGGTGCCCATCTCTGCATAAGCCAGTCTACACCGGTTTAGGGATCCCCCAGCCCTGCTCTGGCATGAAACTGGACAAAGGAAGGGGGAGTGACCACTCCCCTGACCTGCACCTCCCAGGGGAGGTGCCCAGAGCTCCTCCAGTGTGCCTTAGACCTCTGCCATCTTGGAAACAGATGTGTTTGTGGCACACTGGACTGCTCTGAGTGGCTAGTGCCAGCAGGTGACGTCAGAGGCTCTTTCTGATAGGCTCTTACGTCTCTTGGTAGCCAATCCTCCTTCGTAGGTAGCCAAACCTCCTTTTCTGGCTATTTAGGGTCTCTGCTTTGGGGATTTCACCAGATACCGAATAAAAGAGCTCATCAGAGTTCCTCTGCATCTCCCTCTTCACCTTCTGCCAAAGGATTGACCGCTGACTGCTCAGGACCCCTGCAAAACAGCAACAAAGTAGCAAGACGACTACTAGCAACATTGTATCGCCTCATCCTGCTCGCTTTCTCAACTGTTTCCAGGTGGTGCATGTTCTGGGGGTAGCCTGCCTCCTCCCTGCACCAGGAGCTCTGAAGAAATCTCCTGTGGGTTGACGGAATCTTCCCCCTGCTAACACAGGCACCAAAAGACTGCATCACTGGTCCTCTGGGTCTCCTCTCATCCCAACGAGCGTGGTCCCTGGAACTCAGCAACTCTGTCCAAGTGACTCCCACAGTCCAGTGACTCTTCAGTCCAAGTTTGGTGGTGGTAAGTCCTTGCCTCCCCACGCTAAACTGCATTGCTGGGTACCGTGTGTTTTGCAGCTGCTCCGGCTCTTGTGCACTCTTCCAGTATTTTCTATGAGCACAGCCAAGCCTGGGTCCCCAACACTCCTTCCTGCAGTGCACAACCTTCTGAGTTGTCCTCCGGTGTCGAGGGACTCCCTTTTGTGACTTTGTGTGGACTCCGGTTCACTTTCCTTCCAAGTGCCTGTTCAGGTACTTCTGCGGGTGCTGCCTGCTTCTGTGAGGGCTCCCTGAGTTGCTGGGCGCCCCCTCTGTCTCCTCCTCCAAGTGGCGACATCCTGGCCCTCCTGGGCCACAGCAGCACCCAAAACCCTCTACCGTGACCCTTGCAGCTAGCAAGGCTTGTTTGCATTCTTTCTGCATGGGAACACCTCTGCAAGCTTTGTTGCGACGTGGGACATCCGTCTTCCCAAGGGACAAGTCCCTAGCTCTCTTCTTTCTTGCAGAACTCCAAGCTTCTTCCATCCGGTGGCAGCTTCCTTGCACCCTCAGCTGGCATTTCATGGGCTCCTGCCCACTCTCGACACAGTTGCGACTATTGGACTTGGTCCCCTTGTCTTACAGGTACTCAGGTCCAGAAATCCACTGTTGTTGCATTGCTGGTGTTTGTTCTTCCTGCAGAAACCCCCAATCACGACTGCTGTGCTCTCTGGGGGTAGTAGGTGCACTTTACACCTACTTTTCAGGGTCTTGGGGTGGGCTATTTTTCTAACCCTCACTGTTTTCTTACAGTCCCAGCGACCCTCTACAAGCTCACATAGGTTTGGGGTCCATTCGTGGTTCGCATTCCACTTTTGGAGTATATGGTTTGTGTTGCCCCTATACCTATGTGCTCCTATTGCAATCTATTGTAATTCTACAGTATTTGCATTACTTTGCTTGCTATTACTTACCTAATTCTGGTTTGTGTACATATATCTTGTGTATATAACTTATCCTCATACTGAGTGTACTCACTGAGATACTTTTGGCATATTGTCATAAAAATAAATTACCTTTATTTTTAGTAACTCTGTGTATTGTGTTTTCTTATGATATTGAGCATATGACACCAGTGTTATAGTAGGAGCTTTACATGTCTCCTAGTTTAGCGTAAGCTGCTTTGCCATAGCTACCTTCTATCAGTCTAAGTTGCTAGAAACACCTCTTCTACACTAATAAGGGATAACTGGACCTGGCACAAGGTGTAAGTACCTCTGGTACCCACTACAAGCCAGGCCAGCCTCCTACATTGTCTCAAACTCATTCAGTCCTATATACTCCACCAAGCATACTGCTCCCCTAAACGGCTAACATGCATCTTCCCTGTGCCTTGGACCCTTGCGCCTGATACAATGACCCGGGGGCGGACTTAAGACATATATTATGGAATTGCCCACAATTATGTATGTACTGGATCACTGTATATTCCCAACTGGAAACAGTGATGGGCATCCAGGGCATCTCATCCTAAGAAGCAGGATACACTTTCTTGATATAGCTCTGTTAGAAATGGGGTTTTTGGTTGGCAGTCAGGTTGCCCTCTGTCCAAGCAAGAACCCTCACTCTAGTCAGGGTAAGTCACACATAATCCAAAATCAGCCTGTGCTCACCCTCCGGTAGCTTGGCACGAGCAGTCAGGCTTAACTTAGAAGGCAATGTGTAAAGCATTTGTGCAATAAATCATACAACACCATAGCATAACACCACAAAAATACACCACACAGTGTTTAGAAAAATATATAATATTTATCTGGGTATCTTCAGGTCAAAACGATCAAAGTTGCAATATGAATTTGTAAAGATATCACTGAAAAGTGATATAAAGTGTCTTAAGTCTTTAGAAAGTAAACAAAGTCTCTTTCAAACACAAAGTACCTGGTTTCTGGTGGAAAATCTCCTCAGAGGGCCACAGGAGAAGAGGTGCGTGGAAAACTGGTGTGTGCGTCGATTTCTCCTCAGCACACACAGACTTGCGTCGTTAGTTTCCACGCGGGGAGTCGTGCGTCGTTTTCCGGCGCGCGGACAGTCTCTTACTGTGGTTTGCGGGGAGTACCAGATGTCCCGGGTCTGTGCGTGGATTTTCCTGCTTGTTTTCTGGCTGCGCTTCGTTCTGCGGGGCTGCGCGGCGAAATTTCAATCTCACGGCAGGCGTCGCGTCGATTTCTCCTGCGGAATCGGGCGGCGTTGTCCTTGCGAGGCCGTGCGTCAAAGTTTCGATCTCACGACAGGCGTTGCGTCGATTTCTCCTGCGGAGTCGGGCGGCGTTGTCCTTGCGAGGCCGTGCGTCAAAGTTTTGATCTCACGGCAGGCGTCGCGTCGATTTCTCCCGGGAAGTCGGCCGGCGTTGTTCTTGCGAGGCCGTGCGTCAAAGTTTCGGTCGTCCCGAAGACGTCGCGTCGATCAGAGTCAGTGTGCGGCGTTTTTCTTGCCGCGGAACGAGCTGTGCGTCGAAAAGTTCGGCGCACGGAGCGTCCAAGAGGAAGAGAGAAGTCTTTTTGGTCCTGAGACTTCAGGGAACAGGAGGCAAGCTCTATCCAAGCCCTTGGAGAGCACTTTTACAGCCAGACAAGAGTTCAGCAAGGCAGCAGGCCAACAGCAAGGCAGCAGTCCTTCGTAGAAAAGCAGACAGGTGAGTCCTTTGAGCAGCCAGGCAGTTCAGCAAGGCAGCAGGCCAACAGCAAGGCAGCAGTCCTTTGTAGAAAAGCAGACAGGTGAGTCCTTTGAGCAGCCAGGCAGTTCTTCTTGGCAGGATGTAGTTTCTGGTTCAGGTTTCTTCTCCAGCAAGTGTCTGATGAGGTAGGGCAGAGGCCCTGTTTTATACTAAGTTGTGCCTTTGAAGTGGGGGTGACTTCAAAGGGTGTCTAAGAAATGCACCAAGCCCCCTTTCAGTTCAATCCTGTCTGCCAGAGTCCCAGTAGGGGGTGTGGCAGTCCTTTGTGTGAGGGCAGGCCCTCCACCCTCCCAGCCCAGGAAGACCCATTCAAAATGCAGATGTATGCAAGTGAGGCTGAGTACCCTGTGTTTGGGGTGTGTCTGAGTGAATGCACAAGGAGCTGTCAACTAAACCTATCCAGACGTGGATTGAAGGGCACAACAAGATTTTAGTGCAAAGAAATGCTCACTTTCTAAAAGTGGCATTTCTAGAATAGTAATATTAAATCCGACTTCACCAGTCGGCAGGACTTTATATTACCATTCTGGCCATACTAAATATGACCTTCCTGCTCCTTTCAGATCAGCAGCTGCCACTTCAACAGTGTATGAGGGCAGCCCCAATGTTAGCCTATGAAGGGAGCAGGCCTCACAGTAGTGTAAAAACGAATTTCGGAGTTTTACACTACCAGGACATATAACTACACAGGTACATGTCCTGCCTTTTACCTACACAGCACCCTGCTCTAGGGGTTACCTAGGGCACACATTAGGGATGACTTATATGTAGAAAAAGGGGAGTTCTAGGCTTGGCAAGTACTTTTAAATGCCAAGTCGAAGTGGCAGTGAAACTGCACACACAGGCCTTGCAATGGCAGGCCTGAGACAGGGTTAAGGGGCTACTGAAGTGGGTGGCACAACCAGTGCTGCAGGCCCACTAGCAGCATTTAATCTACAGGCCCTAGGGACACATAGTGCACTCTACTAGGGACTTATAAGTAAATTAAATAGCCAATCATGGATAAACCAATCAATAGTACCATTTACACAGAGAGCATATGCACTTTAGCACTGGTTTGCAGTGGTAAAGTGCCCAGAGGTCAAAAGCCAACAACAACAGATCAGACAAAATAGGAGGAAGGAGGCAAAAAGTTTGGGGATGACCCTGTCAAAAAGCCAGGTCCAACAGCTCTCATCATGACCAAAACAAAAAAAACAAATTATCACAGCACGTTGGATATTGTCTGCTCTCCCGAGCTCTCCTGAGCTCAGAACATTAGCTAAGTGCTTTTATCTGTTGTTCCAGGTCCAAGGCAGTGGTACTACATAGATAGGATGCCAGGGGGATACATTGTCACCCAATGGCCCGCAGCTGGGAGATATTACTTTCCCGACTGACCTATCCACCCCCAGAGTCTTCCTTGGAACACCAGACTACAGATTCCGGATCTTCGTCCTTCTGAGCAAGTACCCAGTTTGCCTCCCACTAAGACTTCCCTTTGGAGTTGTATACTCTTTCACTGCCCATTTATATCTGAGTCTTGCCTCCCTTTATTTCCACTCTTACCCACCAAACAATCCCACACATTTTCTGTTCCCTGCACCTTACGTTTGTGAGACTTATGTGTTCTGCAGTCCCATTCAAGCTCTGTTGGTAACAACCGAGACGAAAGTTGAAATATGGGAATACATTGTACATGTAATAGTTTGTAATGTACAGAATCTCCGTTTGGATTCTTCCTTTCAGAAAATCCCAATAAATAAACGTGATAAAAAAATTGATAACGAACCAAACAGTTACTGTTGGGAATATAGGGAGTGTGCTACCCACAATTGCAATATTCATGGGCCTGGTTCTGTTAGCAAAATTAAATTTTGCTTGATTTCGACGTGGGCTAGTGTGTGATGATTAAGAATGTGAGCTATGCCAGTTGAGGTTGCTGGAAAAGTTCAAATAAAATTGATATCCCTGGTAAAATTGTTGCATTTTGCCTAGACAATATTGTTTGCCCTCTTTTCACAACAGTTAAAACATGTTACTACATATAATACTCATACTTGAGCTTGATATAGTTCAGCCAATGGAACTGTGTGTTCTGTTGCTGCTTTCCTTAGTTCAGTGCCCTAATTACAATGGAGATTGCCAAATGTGAGCACCCCGCGCCATAGGACTTAAGCTATGTATGTATGCGTGTATGTCCATGGTATTAGCGCAAAACTAGCCAAAAGTCAGCAGAGCTCTGTACATGTTTAAAGACTAGCATAAAACCAAGGAGTAAAAGAATATATTGTGGAGTAGGGTTAGTTAAAGAGGTTAAGTCATCAGCTCTTTCCTTAATTGGTGTAGCGTTTGACTAGTTCTGGTTGATTCAGGATGTTGTTCCAGATCCTGAGTGCATAAATGAAAAAGGTCTGCTGTCTTGATTTTAGGTTTTTTAAACACCGTAGTCTTCAGCCTGATGGGGTCCTGGCTGCTGGTATGCTGAGATCACCAGAGATAGTGAGCTTGTCTGCAAGATAAGTGAAGGCGCTGGTCATGCTAGCTTTGTAAATTATACTGCTGGTTTTGAAGATGTTGTGGGCTGGCAAGGAGATCCAACGGAGTTCCATCTGGATGAAGCTATTGTGATTATAATTCCTCAGATGAGATGTGCTGAGGTGTCTAGGGTTCCCCGAAGGGCTGTCAGTGTGGCATCTAAAAGGCCATAGAGTAGGGTATTATTGTCATCCCGATGTGAGAGTACAAGGGATTGAAAAGCACTTTTGAAAGCGCTTTCTCAAAGAAGTAGTTTGACTTTCTTTAGAGGAGGGAACTGGTACTAGTCGGTCTTTGTTTTCCGTAGTGTGTACCTTGAGGCTGAGGTTGATGTCTAGGTTGAATACAAGTGACTGGTTTGGTGAAAGTTTGAGTTTGAATTGGCCAAGGTTATTGTAATTGAGCCAGGTTTGTACTGTATCTTCTTTATTGTTGTTTGGTAATTAACAGAAATTCTGTCTTCGGTTGTGCTTCAGGTAGGCATTGGACAGCCAGGTCTTGATGATGTGCAAGCAATATTTGAAGCATTGGATGTCTGAAGAAGAAGATACTCTAAATTAAAGTTGTGTATCATCAGTATAATGGTGAATCTTGATGCGGTTATCTGTGAGTAGAGCACCAAGTGGCTCTCAATGAAGAGTAAAGTTGACCGTATGGAGCCCTGGGTGACTCAACATGTGATAAGGATCTTCTGTGACTCACAGGTTCTAATGTGAACAAACTGGTGTTGCTTGGAAAGGTAGTAAGAGAACCAGTGAAGGACATTGCCTGTCAGTCCCATTCGAGACTCTAGGGTGCTTAAAAGGGTGGAATGATCAATTGTGTCCGGAGGTAGGCATCATCTTCATCCGCAGACAATGGGGCATCATCTGTGTGTGATGTGTAAAGTTGTGGTCTCCAATCTGCAGCGTGATCTGAATCCATACTGGTAGTTATTCATGAGATGGTTACCATTGATGCGATCATGAAGTTGAACATAGACTGTTTTTTTGTGGAGGAGGACATTGTAGTCTTGTTAAGGTTTCTTTAGTAGTGGGAGGATCTGGTCTGTCTTTGTAGCTTTTGGGAAGATGCCTTGCATGAGAGAGGTATTGAAACTGGTAAGTACAGGTAAGACCACATACCCTGGGAGAGCTTTGATGAAGGATGACGGTAAGACATAAAAGAAGGGGTTTTCAGGAAGATGAGTATGTCAGAAAGGTCTGGGAGAGATATGGCTTTGAAGAGTGACCAATGCAGGTTTCTTCGAGAAGGGATGCGTTTAAGAATTGAAGCAGGCTTGGTTTTGTCTGTGCTGTGGATCTTCTGTATTTTTTCTCTGAAGAAGAGGTTGATGGCATCGAACTTTTCAGTGAAGTAAGGAATAGGTGAGTGCAGTTGGTGTTGATACAGTGCTTGATTGCCTTGAACAGCATTCGGCTTCTGTCTGGGGCTTTTGGTATAGAGTTTTGCTATGGCTGATGTGATGAGCTGCCTGTATGTTGAGCGGAAGGACTTTAGTATCAAGAGTTCCTCAGGAGTTCTGTTTTTCTTTTAATTTCTCTCCTGTCTGTGGATGGATCATTTATTGGCAGCACAGTCTTTAGAGTAGCAAGGCGCTGAAGGCTTTGGCTTGCACTTGCATGGTGTAATTGGAGCGTGGATGTTAACATCTTTCCCAAAAATTATTCACTTTGTTTAGAAGGGTGTTTGTAACAGACAAGGAGTCCAAGCAGTAAGTTTTCAATGGAGAAGTCTTTGAAGTGTATGAAGTTTTGGATTTCTCTTTTGTGTTAATCTTGGTTTGTGTGTAGCACTCAGAGCATGGAGATAGAAATGGCAAAGTGGTTGGTCCAGTCCAGGGGTATGTGTGATTTGAATTGGAGTGTTATCAATGATGAGAAGACAAGGTCAAGAGTGTGGTCTTTGGATTTGTTTGTTGAGTGACATGTTGTACCAAGTTGAGTGCATTGATGACGTTGAAGGCGGGGTTCTTGTTTTTCCTGAACTTGTGTTGCCTGAGTGGTTAAGTCACCCAAAACATGGCATGTCAGATTGATGAGGTGGCAAGGAGGACCGAGAAATGATCAATGCAGCGCTTGTTCTGCCTGGAAGGGTCACCCAAGATATGGCATGTCAGATGGATGAGGTGGCAAGGAGATCCGTGAATTCGCTAATTATTTTCTTGTTCTGCCCAAAAGGCATGTAGATGAGATGGGCAGTGGCTTTCTGAGGTGAAGGGAGTGAGAATGACATGTCCCAGCAGCTCCATGGAGTGGAGTGTTACTTGTTTGCCTAAAAAGCAGGACCAGGGGGACTTATGATTGAAAGCGAGGACTCGTTTCTTCTTATCTCCCCAGTCCACATGATAGATGTCGTAGTCTGTGGGAAGAATGACATCTGGGAAGTGCAAAGATATGAGCATGAACCATGTTCCTTTGATGAAGGTGGTGTCAAGCTTGTGATAAGTGATGAGGTCTGGGATGTCTGGTGAGTGTAGTGCTAAAGAGCGAGTGTTTGAGTAGGATAGAGGTCTTGAGCAGCCGTACCAGTAGAAGGCCCGTTTTATCTCCTATCCTGTATAGGTGCTGTCTGTAACACATGTGAATGAAATGATCAAAGGCAATGGTGTGTCCTATAATTGTCTTTTGGTTTCATCATTTCAGCTAATTTAGTGCTGCAGGTTTTAGCCATGCACTCTTGTTGCAACACTGCTTTGAATGTTTCCCACTCATTAGTCCAGCTCCCCACTGAGTTCCACTTAATTAACATAGTGTAGGGTTATGTCCATCATCTCCTCAGCAAGCGTGCAATCTTCTAGCTCTTTCAAGCGGATGTACCACATAGGCACTCTGGATCTGTGGTATGTCTCACCCTGCACATCATTAATGGCACGCCTGCTGCCATCCTCGTCATATCCCCTCATGCCTAAATCTAGTCGGCAGCCACAAAAAGCTGCCATGCCATTTCTTATATACTTTATTATCCTCATCCACTGCCAGGTGTATCCCCTGAAGCACCACTACTGCAACGCCGTGCCTGTTTAAGAGTTTATTCTATACTATTTGGAGTAAGCTCTGAGACTTCTAACATTCCAAGTTAGCAGCTTCATTGTTCCTCCCATCTCAATGTCTTCAGTCAGTCATCTCTCCCCTACCTGGGAACGTCAAGATGCATTCTTGAGATTCCATCTCTCCAGTCCTCTATCCTGTCGACTCATCATCCAAATGTGTCAAGTTCACCTGCAGCTGCCACACGTTCATACCTGTTACCTTCCCCTACTGCAGGCAGAATTCCATACTACTGATTTTCAACATTTCCAACAGGATATCTGCACACATACATCTGCTACGTAGACTCAGACAGTGACCTGGTTTTTGCTGCGATCCAACCCTTTGCACCCCTCTCTATACATCCACCAGCACACTGCACATTTCAAGATCAACAACAGTCAAAACAAATTGTCCCCCAACAGTCGAGAGGCGCAGATGACTTTCCTTACCCACCTCAGTTACTTGTTCCATTGAGCCCCCTTGAACCCTAAGTATATTACATTTGCAGGGGCTGCTATTAGTGTAGAGCTGCAGCCCAGCTGTCTAATGTGTGTCTCGTGTTGCAGGTCTACAACTTTTCATTGTGTTATTTATTCCCATTTATTTGATGTCTTGTGTTTAAGATCTGTGAATTGGCTGAGGTAGCCTGGTCATATTAACAGTTCTCTTCTTTGCAGGATTTATCTCACCACTCTTACACTTCTGCGCATCTGTTGCAACCTCTTCTCTCTGATCACTTCTCAGTTAGCATTGGTCACAATGCTTTTGTCTTCGTTGTAATCTGTCTCCTCTACGCCCATAATATTTAGCTCACTGCTCTGCTTGGGGGCAATCATTAATGTTCCTTTCACTCTGAACAGCTCTCCTGCTTGCTCTTCGAGTACTGTTCTGTGCCTCAAATGCCACATATTTCTTGTCCTGTCTAACCTCATATTCAGTATATCTCATTTGTAACCTCTATTTTGGTGTTTTCCAGGGAGACCCCTGTCCCATTTTTCGAGGAATTCCCAGGCTTTCTGAAGGGCCATGTAAAAATGTGACTTGTCACCCTGAACTCTATGCTTCATTGGATATATTACACTACTGAAGTTCCAGTGCCTTCAGTTTATCCGCTGAAAGATCTAATTAGTCTGCCTAGGTTTTCTTGCTTTATCCTTCCATTGATGGTGCAGCACTCATCTTCATAGGTAATCCTCCACTGCACTGATAACCCGTGATAATTGTGCACATTCCTGCTAGTGCTTGCCCTACTGTTGCTAGAGTCAATTACTCTGCATTATTAACTTGTTAGGGTCCAATGCATGACAGCATAGCACTGCCCTGTTACTTTTGCATTTTCACCTGTCTTTCGCAAGCATTTCCTCCCTGTTGGGATCAGCACGTCTTATTTCCTGCTACCTTCAAATGCTGCACATGGTCTCTTCTCTTATGGTGCCTCCAAGCCAGGGGTCTCCACTCTAAGTTCAGTTGAGCACTGGCACAGGTGTCCCTCTCGTTCTTCTAGACGCTGCATTTAGAATCAATGGGTCCTATGTATTGTCCTTTCATGTGGTTCTCGACTCTGCACACTTCCTTAATATAGCGGTGACCTAAGCCTCAATCAATCAATCAGTAATTTTTAAAGCGAGACTAATCACCCGTATGGTCTCAAGGAGCTATTTGCAGGCATACTGCTTAATTGAAAAGTCAGGTCTTGAGGTCCTTCCTGAACGTCTTCAGTGGTGCTTTCTGTCTGAGTTTGAGAGGTAGCGTGTTCAATGTCCGGGCTGCAAGGTGGGAGAGGGATCTTCCTCCTGATGTGCTTTTTTGGATCTTGGTAAGGGTTGGGAGGGCAAGCTGGGAAGAGCGGACTTGTCTGGTGGGTACGTAGAAGGCGAAGAGGTGGTTGAGGAATGCCGGTCCTGTGTTGTGTAGTGCCTTGTAGGTGTGGATTAAGAGTGTGTGTGTGTAATGTGCTTGTTGACTGGAAGCCAGTGTAGGTCTATGAAGTGGGAGGAGATGTGGCTGTGTCGGGGGATGTCCAGGATGAGTCTGGCTGCTTGTTGAAAATGGCCCTTTTTGCAGGGTTATCCCCAAACTTTTTGCCTTCTTCCTCTGATTTTTTTGAGGTCTGTTTTTGATGGTTTATTGTTTCTGCACACTTTACCACTGCTAACCAGTGCTAAAGTGCAAGTGCTCCCTATAGAAATTGTACTGTTAATTGGTTTATCTATGATTGGTCATATTTGATTTACTAGTAAAGTGCACTAGAGGTGCCCAGGGTCTGTAAATCAAATGCTACTAGTGGGCCTGCAGCACTGGTAGTGCCACCCACATTAGTAGCCCTGTAAACATGACTCAGACCTGCCATGGCAGTGTGTGTGTGTGCAGTTTTAAACTGCCAATTCTACTTGGCAAGTGTACCCACTTGCCAGGCCTCAACCTTCCATTTTACGACATGTAAGGCACCCCTAAGTTAGGCCCTAGGTGGCCCTATGGGCAGGGTGCAGTGTATGTTTAAGGTAGGACATATACTAGTGTGTTTTATATGTCCTAACAGTGAAATACTGCCAAATTTGGTTTTCACTGTGCAAGGCCTATCTCTCTCATAGGTTAACATGGGGGCTGCCTTTAAATATCCTTGAAGTGCAGATTCTCTTTGAGAGCAGATAAAAATGTGGAGTTTAGGGTTTCTGAGCTAACAATTTGAGTTTAGGGTTTCTGAGCTAACAATTTAAAAATACATCTTCTAGTGAAGTTGGTTTTAGATTGTAAGTTTGAAAATGCCACTTTTAGAAAATAGGCATTTTCGTGCTTAATCCATTGTGTGACTCTGCCTGTTTGTGGATTCCCCGTCTGGGTCAGTTTGACAGTTGGGCTGTTCACACATCTCCTCTAGACTGTGACACAAACGGGGCTAGGATGTAGCCTGCATATCTTGATTAGCGATCTGTGCTAGAGGGGAGGGGGGGAGTGGTCACTCACACCTGAAAGGACTGTGCCTGCCCTCACACAATGCCGTCTCCAACCCCCTGGTGAGTGTCTGGGGCCTAGCCTGGACAAGGAGGGATCTTGCAAACATGCATTGCCCCACTGCGCACTGCGACCCTGGTCTCACCGACGCCGTCATCGGACGACTTCACCGAGCCGCTGCTCACACCGCGACCTGTGGGCCCGCACTCCGGCGTCACCTGCTCACACCACAGCCTGGGCATCCCCGACGACGTCGCTCCTGCTGACACCGGCGCTGCTGCCCGCAATGTGGCCTGTGGACCCCGCTCGTGAGGAGCACGAAGCACTGTCCCGTCCCGCACCGTAGCCTCGGTCCACCGACGCAAGCACCATCGGCTCAAGTGTTGTCACCATGCATCCTTGCCTGCACCTTGGCCTGTGGACACCGCTCGTGAGGGTCATGAAGCACCGTCCCATCCCGCTGGCTTGGGCCTACCGACGACAGTGTTTCGACAACGACGACGTCCCTGCCTACACCGTGACCTGTGGACACCGCACATTGCACCGCCCTGCTTCACACCGCAGCCCTTGTCTTACTGATGCCGCTGGAAGCCGTCAACTAGCTGCTGCTTGCACCGTGACTTGTGTGCACCGCACATCACATTGTCCCACTTCGCACTGCAGCCCCAACGCCATCCCCACCCGCGCACCTGATTTCATCTGCCCGGAGTTCGATCCCTGAGGTGCGTGACTTCAAGGGCCCGATTACTCCTGCACCGACTCCGGAACTGACGCCAGCGACGCCGCTCTCCGGCTGAGGCCAGCCTAAACTTATGGTTTTGTTGTTCACTACGCCGTGATAGCCCCAGGTGGAGCTGTCGACTTCAAGGAACTGTAGTTTTGAGTAAATCTTGCAGAATTCAAATTTTTCTTACTGTATGTTGGATTTTATCGTATTTGGTCTTGTTTTTTATAGATAAATATTGGCTATTTTTCTATAACTGGTGTGGTGTCCTTTTGTACTTATTACTGTGTGCTATGTGCAAATGCTTTACACAGTTCTGAGATAAGCCTGACTGCTCGTGCCAAGCTAACAAGGGGGTGAGCAGGGGCTATCTGAGCAGGTATCTCCCTTATCCTGACTAGAGTGAGGGTCCCTACTTTGACAGGGTGCAAACTGACTGCCAACTAGAGACCTCATTTCTAACATTGGTGGCAGCGGTGGGATAGGACTTGCATTTGCACTTGACCTACAGTGATTGGTGTACAATACTACCATATCGCAGGCCATTACGTGCCACATACAGTTTTTTGTTTTTGATTTTTTTCTCTTTGACCTATTTTTGATCTTGAGTTCAAGTGAACCCCAACGACGACGTGTCTCAATCAAGAGCATCTTCAGTTGCATCCCAGGATTTGGTTTTTGAGGAGGATAGGTTGGAAACCTATTCCATGAAGGAACTGTAGGCAGTTTGTAAAAACCTCAAAGTTCAGATCAGAGGCCTCACCAAAAAGGAGAAGCTACAGAAGGCGCTGAGGGCCTGGGTAGCAGCCAGAACTGCCAGTGGGCAGTCTGAGGATCCAAATGGAGAGTCTGCTGACACAAATTCTAGGGAAGATGTACTGAGGGTGCAGGAGCTGCCAGGGGGGAGGTACCCCCTGTGCCAAGCAACAGTGGTGGATCAAAAGGCCTTACTCCAGAGGATCTGGAGGACGGGAGAGAAGCCGGGAGGCACCCGATTGAGTTGGAGATATTAAAAATGGAGGCTCAGAGGGCGCAGCGAGCCATGCAGGAAAGAAAGCTGCTTTTGGACCATGAGCTTAAAGTAAAAGAGCTGGATGTGAGGAACAGGTCCAGCCAGGATGGTGGCAGCAATTCCTCAATGCAGTCAGACAGAATTGTACACATTCCTAAAAACGTAGGGAGAGAGTACTAGAAGGGAGATGACATACAGAGGTGGTTTCAGGGATATGAGGTGTCCATTGTAGGAGGCTGGCCTGGCTTATAGTGGGTACCTTGTGGTACTTACACCCTGTGCCAGGTCCAGTTATCCCTTATTGGTAGAATAGAGGTGTTTCTAGCAGCTTAGGCTGATAGAACGTAGCTATGGCAAAGCAGCTTAGGTTGAACTAGGAAACATTCAAAGCTCCTACTATACCACTTATATCATATAGCACAATATCATAAGAAAACACAATACTCAGAGTTACTAAAAATAAAGGTACTTTATTTTTATGACAATATGCCACAAGTATCTCAGTGAGTACCCTCAGTAAGAAGGTAAGTAATATACACAAGTTATATGTACACAAGCCCAAAACAGGTAAGTAACGGTAAGAAAAGTAATGTAAACAGTGTAGAATTACAATAGGCAAACATAGGTCTAGGGGCAACACAAACCATAAACTCCAAAAGTGGAATGCGAATCACGAATGGACCCCCGACCTATGGTAGCTTGTAGAGGGTCACTGGGACTGTAAGAAAACAGTCAGGGTGTCCAAGATACCCCACCCCAAGACCCTGAAAAGTAGGAGTAAAGTACCCCTACTACCTCAATAGGACACAATAGTCGTGATAGGGGGATTCTGCAAGAACCACAAACACCAGCAAAGCCCTGAAAACGGATTCCTGGACCTGAGGACCTGCAAGGCAAGGGGACCAAGTCCAAGAGTTGCGATAGTGTCCGGGGGGGAGGGGGGGAGGGGGGGAGAGCAGGAGCCCAGGAAACCCCGGATGAAGGTGCAAGGAAGCTGCCTCCAGATGGAAGAAGCTTAGGATTCTGCAACACCGAAGAGAGCTAGGAACTTCTCCTTTGGATGGAAGATGTCCCACGGCGTGCTGAAAGTTGCAGAAGTGTTCCCACACAGAAATACCGCAAACAAGCCTTGCTAGCTGCAAGGGTCGCGGTAGAGGTTTTTGGGTGCTGCTGGGGACCAGGAAGGAATAGGATGTCGCCCCTTGAAGGAGAAGACAGAGGGGGTGCTCAGCAATTCAGAGAGCCCCTACAGAAGCAGGCAGCACCCGCAGAAGTACCGGAGCAGGCACTTAGAAGATTTGTGAACCGGAGCTGGCTCAGAGGCACAAAGGAGGGTCCCACAACGTTGGAGTCCAACTCAGAGGGTTGAGCACTGCAGGATGGAGTGCTGGGAACTGATAACGCGTCCCAATCTAGATAATTTATTAACTCTAGGACTCGTTTTAGGCCGATTAATTTTTTGACCCTGATTGAAGACACCTTGAGACGGGATAACTAATCTGCATGTCAGTCAATAGATCAATAGCCTCATCAATATTCACAATAGAAAATCAATCAAATTAATCAATAACATCAATAAAATTTGAAACACACCATGACCTTTCAGTCATGAATAACCACACAGAATTTAGTAAGATTTATGGTATTTATTCCCTATTGATTACACTCTACTAGCAAGTTTATTAGTCTCAAAACCAGAAAACACATCAACAATGTCATAATATGGCAACTCGAATAGGATTTCAGCAAAGCAAAAATCATAAACATTAGAACATAGCACGACGTCAACATGGATTAACTTTAGCAGAGTATCATTAGCGCTTTCTTCAACAAAGCATAGATTCAGTCATTTGTCTATTTGCGTCCGTTTAGTGAATTCCTTAACTAACCTCGAATCAGCATTGGCATGTTGGGCTTCATACAAAACAATTTAGCAACACAAATTTTGAAAACATCTAGCTATGGTCTCTATCAAAATGTAGCAGTTTGGTACCTAGAAAGAAAAGGCAAACAGACAATACAATTTCATCATCCTATAATTACCCTCCGTAATGAGTCAGCATACAGAGTCAGTCTTCATCCTCAGGACATCAGTTGATTCGCCATCAGCCAGGAAACACAGCAAAGTTCAGCAAGACAAGCAATAAGGGACACTTCCCTCATAAGGAGGAAAAGTATAGAACGGGCTAGGCAAGTAAGGATGATTTGCAAAGTTCAAACAGCGTTAAGACAGAGGGTCATAGTAACACCATGCAATGGAAAAACAGCATATAATGGCATATTGGCAAGGAATGGTGAAGAATGGTTGATTTCTCCTCGGGTCATGCGGTTATATTAAAATTGTCAAACAAGTCTCTAATTTCCAATTGGTCAAGTTTTGGTGCATCATTATCTCAATCCAATAGTTTACTTGTCACCTCATTAAGATTGTCACCCCATAACAGTTCTCACGTAGTTCATTGGTTCCTTGGTTTGACGTCTCCAACGGGTAGAATGTCAGGTGAGGAATTAGTGACATTTGTTACTCAAGTCAGTAGTCCCATTGTCTTCCCTAGTCTAAATGACCTTGTACCTGTTGCGAATTACACTGTTGCGCTCCACAAGAATGTCTCCTTGAGCAAGTCGGGTTCTCATGAGAAGATTTACTACGGTTACATATCTCTTCTAGTCTTCTGGAAAAGTACGACTACATGTCTTTCAGCAAGTCAGCACATTGCACGTTAGAAAAACACATTTAATATGAAACCGGGCAGCTAGGCCCCGACTCATGCTAACTAAGGCCTAGTGATTAATTAGCAAAACCTTAACATATAACTCTTAATACTAATACAAAATCATACATTAGTATATTAATATTTCATTATTAGTCAGTTTCATTACTCATCATATACAATGGTCGCCACTCCCCGTGGGCACATTTCAAACACACGTTTAGTAAAAGCACATTAATACATTTTTTATGCGGCATCATTATGCATTAATTCGCAAACATTTCATGTTAATTTTGATTATAAAAACTACATTCCAACAATCCCTCCTCTGATGACCCTTGTCATCACACAAATCCTTTCCCTTCACAACATTTCACTTTCTTAGTTCCTTCATTTCAATTTCTTCCCCCATTTTTGACTTTTCGTATTTTGCTTTGAATATTTTCTCCCTTTTCTTTTCTTCTCACCTCATTTTGCGTTTTGCCAATTTTTCTCTAATCCTTTTACTAATTTTACATGATAACCATAGTCCGAATAAACAAGCTAAAACAATCCCCTATTATTTTTGCAAATATCCCATGCCAAATATTACTAAACCAACTTCACACTTTAGCAAGTCCCTTTCCAACCTTTTCCCAAACTCCAGGTTCTTTCAGCTCCTTCAAATCTGTACTATCTCTTGTTAGGTTAGTAAGCATACTTCTAATCTTATTACTATTATCCGGTATATATGCACAACAATGGCGCTCATTAAGCATCTTACAGACTCCGCCACTCTTTGCTAAAAGAATGTCTAAAGCAAGTCAGTTTTGAAGAGTCATAGCCCTCTCCGCAGCAATTTCAGTATCCATCAGGAGTATAGCCCCTGTGAAGTTTGTCAGCATGTTATTCATAATAGTAGACAACTTTCAAATGTTTATGGAGTTTAAGATAACTCCCACTAAAGGAATTAATGCTCCAAATATATCACCCACGACAGCAGCAGCTGTCTCTCTTTTCTGTCTAGTATGATGTAATTTAGACAATTTAGGAAACTTCCGTAAGTCATCAAATTGGTAAATCTTTGGAAAAACTATTCCCAAATAACATGTCCCATACCATCCTGTTGGAAGACGGTAATAAGGATTAAGTCCACATATGTAATAGATCCCTGAGATTGCTGGATTCTGTCCATTTAACATGAATGTCCACTTACTCTGAAACAAAAACACGTCTGCACTCACTCATTCCCACAAATAAAGTGTCATGGTCAGATTTTGGCCTATATATACACAAAGCTTTCCTACGTGTAATGCATCTAAAGCTCATTTTCCTTGTGTCTTTATTGCACTATAAGCATAATCATTTGCAAATGTTAGTTACTCTAATCCCTTTTCCAGCTTTTCTTTTTACGCTTTTCTTCTATCATCAGTGTGATCTAAAAAGCTCTTCTCTACAGGCGTTAGTAAGCAGGTTAGATTATTGCGATGCGCATTAGCTGTACCAAATGTCAGTGTGGGCTCAAAGAAACCCCTAACTATTTTTATACTATGATCTCTAGCTATCCTACTCCAATATTCATTTATAGGCACAAAAGAAAACACTACATCTAGATTAGAATAGAAGTACTGAATATATTCTTGATTATAAAACCTTGTTAATAACAAACTACAACTTATCCCGTATGTTAAAGGCAAACTATGATAGGTAACCCCTTCCTGCACTGACAAAGGAATTTTTGTGCACACAACAATTCTTCGCATCCATTGTTTCAACATAGTCATTCAACAAGCGATAGAAAACATTAGTAGATAGTTCTCTTTTTGTGTTAGTTCCCTCATGCAAATATTTGGTATCTTGCTCAAATCTCTCCCATGGTGTTAGTGTAGCAGTCTCAGGAATTGTAGCATTGTTAGTCCCACTCTTATCCACCAATGGCATTCCCACAATCACAGCTATGATTACTATCGCACACACAACACCCAAAATAATACTCCACCATCTACGAATCCTACTCCCCTTATTATTATCCCTAGTGTTAATCATGATCTGTAAAGAATCAGAAAGCAGAACAATATAAAGGCAAACAATCAACTGAGGAAGGACTGAAGCTCTTTTTTTTTTTTTCCAAGCAAAGTCTTTCTTTAGCAAGTATTTATAGCGTTTCACTCACTCCCAGGATCCTTATCAAATCAGGTTAGCAGCTTGTCAAAATCGTTTTTTCAAGTCAATTCAGGTTAACAGTGTCACATCCGGTAATTTATCAGTCTCTTTTTATCTCAGCTTTTCAGCTTTACTTCAAATTTAACACAATCTCTCTTCTCTGTAGTGAAGTTCAGGTGCCGTAGTATTGACCTGGAATCTCTCGATCAAAACAGAATGCCAAGAATTCTTGTTGCCACTCCGCTGATGTTGCATACGCCCATTCAGGACCTGCGTATCTTCTATTTGCAACTTGCTTTCTTTTCAATTTGCGATCACCCTGCAATTCTCCTTCGCTCAAATCTTCTTTCCTTGTGGTATCGACTTCCTCTTCCATACTTTCGTCAACAACCACCTTCCCCTTGGATACTCGCGATTCTGGCCACTTATCTCCTTTCAGTACCTTTTTGACTTTTCATTTTTCTTGTGGCTGTTCTCCGCCCTCCTCTTGTGCTATGGTGTCTCGTCTTGATGGACCTGCAATTTGTTCAGGAGGAGTCTGGCAGCTTTGCTTCTCTCCTGACTCTTCCCGTTTGCCTTCTGGGTCTGTCACAGGCGCTCCTTCAAACCCGTATCCGTCTGCTCCTGGGAGAACCTCTCTTTGTGTCAGTTCCCCTGGTGCCTCAGTTGAGATAGGCTCACTGTCACCCCTCCGGGTCTCAGCTCTTGCTGGAGTGACCAAGCCGTCCTCAACGGGCTCTCCTTCAGTCTCAGTTCCCCTTTGATTACTCTCTGGCCCTGAGACTTCCTTTTCTGTAGCTGTTATTCTCGACAACTCAAGTTCCTCATCAGTTGGACACGTCACTTTCTTTTTGTGACTGGCATGAATCCAGTTTGGAATTTCCGCACATTTCACAGCAGTAGTAGTTGTCATTATTACTTGATACAGCCCTTTCCACCTTGGCTCCAAACACCACTTCCTCACGTGTTTCTTGACAACAACCCAGTCACCGGCTTTCAGATTGTGACCTGGATCAGTTATTGGTGGCAGTGTGGTGGCTTCCACCTGGTGAGAGAAAGAGCGGACCACGTCAGCCAGACCCTTGCAGTAGTCCAACACCATATCATCCGTGATATTCACAAGAACATTTGCAGGCACTGCTGTTAATCTCATAGCTCGGCCCATGAGAATTTCACGAGGAGACAGTCCTGTTTTCTTGTTCGGTGTATTTCTCATTGGCATCAGCACTAAGGGTAACGCATCAGGCCATTTGAAATTTGTAGCTGCACACATTTTTGCCATTCTCGACTTCAAGGTACCATTCATCTGCTCCACTAGTCCTGAGGCTTCGGGACGGTAGCTACAATGTAACTTCTGTTCAATGTTCAGTGCGGCACTCAAGAGCTTAACCACCTCGTTGTTGAAGTGACTTCCCCTATCTGATTCTAAAGAGATCGGAAACCTGAAACGTGGAATCAACTCCCCAAGCAGCAACTTCGCTACTGTGAGACTGTCATTCCTACGTGTAGGGTAAGCTTCAATCCAGTGACTAAAGATGCACACAATCACCGAACACGTACCTCAGACCTCCACACACAGGCATCTCAATAAAATCCATCTGCATCCTGCTAAATGGACCTCCTGCTCTCCCAATGTGGCTCAAATTCACCACTGTCCCTTTCCCCACATTCATCTGCTGACAGATAATGCACCTGTGACAGATTACTTCTGCTGCTTGCCTGAACTTCGGGTTAAACGAGTCAATTTTGAACAAACTAATCATGGCATCTCTCCCAATATGTGCTTGTCCATGGTAAAACCTTGCGAACTGTGACAAAAGACAGTTTGGCAAAACCATTTTCCCCTCATCTGAAACCCACAAACCATCAGGTCTTTGTACACATTGCATTTTGAGCCAAGAGCGTTTCTCATCTTTGCTGGCACGTCCCTGCAACTATTTCAACTCTTCCATTGTGTCAACTACCCTCAATGCATAACCTGTGCATGTCTCATTTTCAGTTTCTGGTAACAATTCCCACTGATCTTTGAACGATATACAGTTCAATGCACAAAACCTTGTGACTTGATCTGCATACCCGTTTCCCATTGACACAAAGTCTTGCGACTTCACATGAGCATTGCATTTCACCACGGCAATTTCAAGAGGTAACTGAATCGCGTGCAACAACTCCTTAATTCTTTCACCATTTTTCACCGGGGAACCAGAAGAGGTCAGGAAACCCCTCTGGGAACATAATTGGCCAAAATCATGGACAATTCCAAAACCATACCTGCTGTGAGTATAGATAGTCACTTTTAGTTTATCAGCGGCATGGCATGCCCTAGTAAGAGCAATCAATTCAGCCACTTGAGCAGAATACACTCTCTCGAGCCCAGATGCTTTCAGGATACCGGTGATTGTACACACAGAGTATCCGGATCTTAGTACTCCCACTGAGTCCCTTATGCATGAACCATCAACAAAGATAATGTAATCATTTTCCTCCAATTGAGTATCTTTAATGTCAGGTCATAGTTTGGTGCACAGTTCGGTTACCTCAAGACAATAATGTTCTACTTCCTCAGCGTCATCAACATCTGCATTTTCATTAGGAAGCAAAGTTGCCGGGTTCAACACAGTACATTGTTTCAGTGATACAATAGGTGACCCCAATATAATAGTTTCATATTTGGTCAGGCGGGCATTTGCCATGTGCTGGGTCTTAGTTCGGGTGAGTAATATTTCAACTGAGTGTGGGACCATGACTGTTAAGGGACGTCCCATCACTATGCCTTCACACTGAGGGAGGCTTTGACCAACTGCTGTGACTGCGTGCAAACAACCCGGTAAGGCTGCTGCGACTGGGTCCAAAGTAGCTGAAAAATATGCTACTGGGCGGTTTGCACCTCAATGGACCTGTGTCAGGACAGACAAAGAACAAGCATCACGTTCATGACAAAATAGTACAAAAGGCTTTGTGTAGTCAGGCAGACCTAAAGCTGTAGCCCTGCACATGCACTCTCTCAGTTCAATGAATGCCCTCATTTCTTTCTCGGACATAGTTAGGGTATCTGGGCCATCCTTAACCTCTTTGACAGTCAAGCTCACCAAAGGCTTAGAGATGATCGAGAAGTTGGGAATCCACTGGCGAGAGTAGCCCACCATTCCCAAAAACTTCCTCATGTTTGTATTGGATGTCGGGGGACTCATTTGTAATATAGCTGTCACTCTTTCTTTGGATATTCTCCTTGACCCCTTCTCAATCAGGTGGCCTAAGTACTTCATCTCTTTCTGACAGTACTGTAGCTTCTTTGGGGACACTTTATGTCCGTTCTTTCCCAAATGATTCAGTAGGGCAATAGTATCATACCTGCAGTCATCTTTAGTTTTGGATGCAATCAGCAAATCATTCCTGTACTGTACTAGAGTCAAATTAAAAGGCAGTTCCAATGATTCCAAATATTTTTTCAATATCTGATTGAAGATGGAAGGTGATTCTGAAAACCCCTGAGGAATTCGACACCAACTGTAAACCTTGTCCAAGAATTTAAAACTGAAGAGAAATTGTCTGTCCTCATGAAGAGACACCAAAAAGAATGCTTGAGACAAGTCCACAACCGTGAACCACTCTGCATCACATGGGATCTGAAACATAATCACGGCTGGATTTGGCACTATGGGGCAACATTTTACCACTATCTCATTAATTTTTCTCAGGTCTTGGACAATTCGAACTTTCCCACAAGGCTCATCTCTTCTTTTAAGACCCCTTGCTTCACAAAGTCTGCAATTATCTGTGTCACTTGTATGAGAACATCTTGTGCCATGTGGTACTGTGGTACCTGGGGAAACACGGCATTTGGTTTCACGTCTACTTTGACTGGTTCTATGCCTTTGATCAGTCCCACTTCCTTTCCTGTCAAGTCCCACACCTTCTCTGTCGCTGTTCCCTGTAATTCTGTTGGCAAATCGGTCACTGTGAAAATCGTGAAGAAGCTTATCAACGGGTATTCCCTATCTGTGGTCTCCGTCTCTGCCTCTGAGATCTGATCATCGTCCCTTTCATCATCACTGTTTGTCTGCACCTCAATCCCTTCATTGGAACAGGTGAATGAACACCTCGTCTTACACAATAAGGCCCTCATTCTGACCCTGGCGGTCGGCGGAGAGACGGCGGTCGGACCGCGAACAGACCGGCGGTATTAAAAATGGCATTCTGACCGCGGCGGTCCCCGCCGCGACCGACCGCTACTTCTCCACTCCGACCGCCGCGGCGGTCATGACCGCGGGGCTGGAGTTTGCGCACTCCGGCCCGGCGGTCGTCCCAAGACCGCCAAGGGTATTATGACCCTGCCTACCGCCGCGGTTTCTTGCGGGCGGGAACCGCCGTGCGAACCATGGCGGTAAGCACTATCGGGGCCAGGGAATTCCTTCCCTGGCACTGATAGGGGTCTCCCCCACCCCCCACTACCCACCCGAGTCCTCCCCCCACACCCTCCACCCCCCTGCCACCCCCCAGAGGTGGTACGAACCCCCTCCCCACCCCCACCCCGACATGCACATACATGTACCCCGACATGCACACACCCCCAACATGCACATATACACACCCCCTACACACACATACACAACGGGGACACATACCCGCACACATACATGCCGACATGCGCACCTGCCGAACAGCACACATTACCCATAGACACAGCAGCACCCCCGCCCGCATACACGCACTCACACACCCCCTCTACACACTCACACGCACACCCCCATGCACGCCCACATCACACAACACCCCCCCACCCCCTCCCCTCACGGACGATCAACTTACCTTGTGCGTTGGTCCTCCGGGAGGCGACGGGAGCCATAGGGACGTGACCGCCAACAGAAGACCGCCAACAGAAGACCGCCACACAGAAATGTGGGTCGTAATTCTGTGGGCGGTGTTCTGCTGGCGTGGCGGTGGAGGTTGACCAGTCTCCACTTTCCCGCCGACCGCCAGTGTGGCTGCTGGCGGTTTTCCGGCGGAACGCTCCCAGCGGTCAGAATGCGCACAGCGGCACACCGCCGCGGTCGGCGGTCTTCACCGCGGCGGTAACTCAGCGGTCTTGCGAAAAGACCGCCAAGGTCAGAATGAGGGCCTAAGTCTCTTCCCAGTAGGGATACAGGACTTGAATCACAGACTACAAACCTGTGTAATCCCTGGAAGGTACCAATCTCAATTTGGACCGGATCCGTAATCAGATTAGTCAGGCGCTGATTTGCTACTCCTACCACTTTTATGGTACGCCCCGAAAGCGGCAACTTCGGAACCTCTGCACTTCTGACTGTAGAGCGTGTAGCTCCTGTGTCAGCCCGGAACGAAACCTTGTGACCCATCACCTTCCCTTGCACATTAGGTCCCCTCTGATCTACTTCTAGGGACGCTGCAAGCCTGCACTGCTCACTATCTGAACAATTATCCGACCATTCATCGTTTATTCCATTCTCACCACGCAATGCGAACTGTTGTACTGTATTATTTTGACTCATTGTTTGGCCTCTGACCTGTTGAGGAAGCATCACCTGTTGTTGTCCCATCAGAGCTAATGGCAACTGCATTTGCTGTCTAGGTACCATGGGAATCTGCTGTTGTATTTGCTGCAACTGTGCTGGTTGAACGCGTGGCATTTGCATTTCTTGCATAGGCTGGAGACCCTGCATCTGAACCATATTATTCTGGAAGTTCAGATTTGGATCCCTCATTCTTGGACCACTCACATTTTGAAATGTACCCACATGATTGCTTTGTTAAACAACACCATCCTGCACCATCATTGGGCACTCTCGCTTCCAGTGTCCCACGCCCCCGCACGCATGGCATGGTAACATCTTTTTCATCCCTTGCACATCATTTTGAACCACAGCAGTATTCAAGTCTGGACCACGGTTCACAAAACCTCCCTGACCTCTGCCTCTTTTTTGCGTTTGGAACATTCCTTTCCCTTGAGGCTGTTTCTGTACCATCTGCTGTACTCCATTTCCCTACATCCCTGCCTGAGCTGCCTTAATTTGCATCACCATCACCTTCTCTTTCAGCTTTCTCTGTTTCAATTCAATCTCATCGCTACAGTATTTCGCATACTGCAACACTTCATCAATCGGTTTTGCTTGCCAACAGATCAAATGATTCTTAATCATCTGGCTCATCTCTGGTCTCAATCCCTCAACGAACCTGAACACAAGGTGATTCATGTCTTTCGGCTCTATGACTTCCGTGCCACTGTAATGTTTGAATGCCTTTAACAAACTCTCATACTAAGCATGTATCGACTCTTTGCCTTCTTGTGCCGTTCGATCGATTTTCTGCCAATCAGTAACTTTCGGCGACACCTTCTGTTTCAAAAACTCAATCACCTTATAGTAGTACCTCATTACTTCAGGAGATGGTGCTCCAGTAATGTTATCCCTTGCCGGTTCCTCTGTTGGACAATCCCCACCCCTCTTGCACTCAAGCCACAAATCGGCTGGAACTATGATCTCAAACAGGGTATTCAAGTCTTCCCAAAGACATTTCACAAGCTTCACAAACCTGTCTGTCTGCTGGTACCACTCTATTGGCTTTTCCCTCAACCTGGGATAGTCATTTGTGAATGACAAAATGTCACCTCTAGACCACGGTACATGAACTAGAACCCCTCCAGCTGTTTCTCTCATTGGTAACATCTTTATTGTTCCCGTGTCTGGTGCAGCTATCGCCTGCTGCGGTTCCAGGCAGTCACTTTTCCTATTATCTCTCTTCTTTGCCCATCTGCCTTCCCACTTCTCTAATGCTCCCCAAACTTGGGCGCTCTGTAGAATTTCTTTAAGGTGTGCCTTCATCCCAGTAGATCTCATGTGATCAAAATCTTTAGGTTCAAAGTCTAACCTATAACTCCTTTTCAGATGCTTAGTATTGTCTAAGTCTATGCCGTATTTGCCTGCTACGTTCGCTAACCGCTGGTGCACATTACTCACTTCTTTGGTTATTTTCGGGCACAGCTATCTTAATTCCGCCTCAGTGTATGATTCTAACCTGTTCACTCCCATGCTCCCTTCAACTAGCTCGGCTGTTTCCACACCCAACCTCACAAAATTCAGGTATTCCTCTCTCTCTGACCGCTCTGCTGTCACAGGAGTAGTCTGTGGAGTGCTAAGCTTGTCTAACCACTCAGTCAATTGTTGCGCTGTTAAGCCTTGCAACAAAATATTTCCAGCCTTCATCGTCGGTGCCTGTGACGTATTTGCTCCCACTACCTGTGGTGTCAATAGACCCAAACCTGGTTGTCTCATTGTCTCTAAAGGAACCGAAGTCCAACAAAGATCTAGATACCTCGACTGTCTGTTCTCCCGGTGTCATCCCTTGGGAACTTCCTGTCAACCCTCCTCTTATCACCTCTTGAGTCATTACTCCTTGATTGCATACACTGTGCTTCGCCTGCGCATATAGCGGTACTGGCAGACCAACGGTAATCTTCAGTGATATAGCGGCGAGTGCCTGTCCGTTTCCCAATCCCGGTGGAGCATTAACTCCCATAGCTTGATTCGTCATAGGTGCTGAGCCGCGTTTCCCCGGCGCTGCCTCCCTGCGGCCCGCCCCCCTCGTGCCCCCATTCGCCACTCCCTCCCGCCTCCCAGCTGCTCCTCCCTCCCCTCCTCCCTTCTTAATGGCTGGGGCCGGAGGCGCGCCAGAGCCAAGCCCGTCTGCGCCCGACCGTGCCCAGCGCCACCCCCCCGGTCCGCATGACCCCCGCACCACCAGACGCCGCTACTCGGCCAACCAGCTCATCGCCCTCAACCCCGGCCGCTCCACAACATGCTTCCAGTCCTCACCGAAGAACACCAAAGGACCCTTCTCCTGCCGCGCCTGCAACTTCACCTGTGACAGAACAAGGAAACCTGCAACAACCGGTACAAACCACCTCCACTGTATACTCCTCAACACACGCTCCGCACGCAAGCACGCCATTGAGCTCTGGGACCTGCTCGACACCACCGCCCCAGACGAAGCCTTCCTGACCGAAACCTGGTGGAACAACGCTTCAGCACCTGACATCGCCATAGCCATCACGGACGGCTACAAGATCACCAGAAGGGATCGCGCCAACGGAATCGGAGGAGGAATAGCCATCGCCCACAAATCCACCCTCAAAATCCACACCCACACGGACGACACCCTCAAGACCGCCGAACACTTGCACTTCAGAATCAACACTGACCCCAACACCACTCTGAGGAACGCTCATCTACAGACCCCCAGGACCACGAGCACCCTTCAGCGACTCCATCGCCGACCTCACCCACGCGCTCCCTTCTACGGACTACATCCTCCCGGGAGACCTTAATTACCACTTGGAGAACAACAACGACGCCAACACCGCATCTCTATCCACAACCTCTCCAACCTCGGCCTCAGACAACTCGTCAACACACCCACCCACATCGCCGGCCACACGCTTGACCCAATCTTCTCCGCAAGCACCCACGTCACCTTCAACCACACCACCGAACTTCACTGCACCGACCACCACTGCATCCACTTCACATTCAAGAAGCATATCGAGCACCACCGCACCCAACAACCACCCCGCAGCCGCTGGAGCAAAATCACCGAAGACCAGCTGACCAGCACCCTCGCCCAGAACCCACCTACTGACTCCACCGACCCAGACACCGCTGCACTCAACCTACGATGGTGGATCAACGACTGCGCCAACACCCTTGCACCACTCGAGATCCACCGACAACCAAGAAAGGAAAAAAGCCACCTCGTTCACTGACGAACTCCTCACCTCCAAACGCATCTGCCAGAAACTAAAGAAGAAATGGCTCCTCGAACACACCCGACAGCCTTACAGCCCACAAGGATGCCACCCGCAAGCACCACCAGCTAATCAGACTTGCCAAACGATCCCACTTCACAGAATGCCTGAACAACAACACACACAACAGCAAAGAGCTCTTCTGCATCGTGAAAGAGCTCTCCAACCCCAGCGCTAACGTCAACAACATCCCACCATCCCAAGAACTCTGCGACGCCTTGTCCACCTTTTTCTATCAGAAGATCGCCGACATCCACGACAGCCTCAACACCACGCCCACGTCGGACCCCACCCCCGAAAACTCCACCTGCACCAACCGCTTGACCTCCTGGACCCATGTAGACGACACAGAAACATGCAAGATCATGAATTCCATCCACTCAGGATCTCCATCAGCCCCATGCCCCCACCACGTTTACAACAAAGCCGACTCTACCATCGCCCCCCAACTTAGAAAGGTCATAAACTTATCCTTCGAAAGCGCGACATTCCCGGAAAGCTGGAAGCACGCCGAAATCCACGCCCTCCTTAAGAAGCCCAAAGCGGACCCCAATGACCTCAAAAACTTCCGACCCATCTCCCTGCTCCCCTTCCTGGTGAAGGTCACTGAGAAGATCGTAAACGCTCAGCTTACCCACCACCTCGAGGACAACTCCATCCTGGACCCCTCCCAGTCCGGTTTCAGACATAACCCCAGCACGAGACTGCCCTTCTCGCCGCCACAGATGACATCAGACAGCAAATGGACAACGGCGAAACATCAGCCCTCATCCTCCTGGACCTATCCGCTGCGTTCGACGCGGTCTGCCATCGCTCCCTGAAAACACGCCTCCACAAAGCCGGAATACAAGAAAAAGCCCTCAACTGGATCTCCTCATTCCTCTCCGGCAGAACCCAGAGAGTCCGCCTCCCACCCTTCCGCTCCGAAGCCACCAACATCTGCGGCGTCCCCCAAGGCTCCTCATTGAGCCCGACGCTGTTCAACATCTACATGGTCCCCCTCGCACAACTGGCCCGTCGACACAACCTCAACATTCTCTCTTACGCCGACGACACCCAGCTCATCCTCTCCCTCACTAAAGACCAGCGCACCGCCAAAGCCAACCTCCACGAGGGAATGAAGTCCATCGCCGAGTGGATGAGAAGCAGCCGCCTGAAGTTGAACTCTGACAAGACGGAGGTCCTCATCCTCGGAAGCACCCCCTCCGCCTGGGATGACTCCTGGTGGCCCACCTCACTGGGTGCCCCGCCAACACATGCCGACCACGCATGCAACCTAGGTTTCATCCTCGACTCCTCCCTCTCCATGTCCAAGCAGGTCAACGCAGTTTCCTCCTCCTGCTACAACATTCTATGCATGCTCCGTAGAATCTACAAAAGGATCCCGACGGAAACCAGAAGAACAGTGACCCAGGCCCTCGTCCGCAGTAGGCTAGACTACGGCAACGCACTCTACACAGGCATCCCAGCAAAAGACATACAACGCCTCCAACTGGCTGGTCCTCGACGTACCCCGCCGCTGCCACATCTCCCACCACCTGAGAGACCTCCACTGGCTCCCCGTGGACAAGAGGATCACCTTGAAGCTCCTTACCCACCCTCGCAAGGCACTCCACAACGCCGGACCAGCCTACCTGAACAACAGATTCAACTTCTACGCCCCCACTCGCCAACTCCGCTCCGCCAACCTCACCCTCCCCATCGTTCCCCGCATTCAGCGTAAGACCTCCGGTGGCAGATCCTTCTCCTACCTCGCAGCTAAGACCTGAAACACCCTCCCGACCGTCCTACGACAGACCCAGGACCTACTCACCTTCAGGAGACTACTTAAGACCTGGCTCTTTGACCAATAGCAGCACCCCCCCCCTCCCTCAGCGCCTTCAAACCCTAACGGGTACGTAGTGCGCTCTACAAATAGTGTGATTGATTGATTGATTGAAAAACTTTATTTTTGCGTCTTTTATTTTGTTTAGAATCTAATCAGGAAGTGACTTTAATTCCCAGAACACTCTTTGCCTACCTTCTCAGCCAATTGCCTCTCACGGACGGCTGCCAATCCGTGCGTGACCATTCTCGGCAACTGACCTATCCCAGCGCGGCTCCAATGACGTCACACTCACACACACTGCGGCTGACAAAGTCTTGCGGCTTGTCTTCCGCACTCTCTATTCACTCAAAAACTAATACAATATATTGCGAGCACTTTAACAACAAAACCCAAATTTGCCGGTTTACTACAGGAAGGGTAACACAATCGCTTCAGAACTTTACAGAGATTTCACTTGAAGCCTCGGCCGCTACTCTCTCCTTCTCATATCCCGCACTCGCAAGCAAAATTTGACCCGCAAATTTCACTCTCGACTTGTCAATGGTTCGTTCTAGTGCACTTTAGAACTTGCCAAATCTCCATTGAAGGTTTCATTCACACAATTTGACTCAAACTCGACTCGTCAACCACGCCCGATTGACCTATTAAACTGCGCAAATTACAGCATAAACGAAGTGTCTCATACACTTATCAATATACTCCGGCGTCTTAGACCACGCCGGATCCGTACATCACCAACAAACACGTGGACAATTTTTTAGCACAAAGCGCCACACTCACATGAAGTTCGACGACTTCCCTACTCTCATACTGCAGAGTACGCCCACTCCTACTAAAACATTACATGGCCTAATTTCTCACAAACCTCACAATTCACCTGTGATATGCATAAGCTGAGCAATCGCAAATTCTGCTTCACTCATACTATCACTAGAACGCCGAGAACATATCCAACTCACTTAGGCAAGCTTCGAGATTCAGGGAAAGTCATTTGGGACTTAGGGGCTCATCATATCTCCAATTTGCATTATCTCAAAAAACAATTCCAAAAAAATGTCGTCCTAGGGCCCCAAAGGGCCAAACCGTCCTCTGCTACCAGAACTGATAACACGTCCCAATCTAGATAATTTATTCACTCTGGGACTCGTTTTAGGCCGATGAATCTTTTGACCCTGATTGAAGACACCTTGAGACGAGATAACTAATCTGCACGTCAGTCAATAGATCAATAGCCTCATCAATATTCACAATAGCAAATCAATCGAGTTAATCAATAACAGCAATAAAATTTGAAACACACCATGACCTTTCAGTCATGAATAACCACACAGAATTTAGTAAGATTTATGGTATTTATTCCCTATTGATTACACTCTACTAGCAAGTTTATTAGTCTCAAAACCAGAAAACACATCCACAATGTCATAATATGGCAACTCGAATAAGATTTCAGCAAAGCAAAAGTCATAAACATTAGAACATAGCACGACGTCAACATGGATTAACTTTAGCAGAGTATCATTAGCGCTTTATTCAACAAAGCATAGATTGAGTCATTTGTCTATTTGCGTCCGTTTAGTCAATTCCTTAACTAACCTCGAATCAGCATTGGCATGTTGGGCTTCATGCACAACAATTTAGCAACACAAATTTAGAAAACATCTAGCTATGGTCTCTATCAAAATGTAGCAGTTGGTACCTAGAAAGAAAAGGCAAACAATTTCATCATCATATAATTACCCTCCGTAATGAGTCAGCATACAGTCAGTCTTTGTCCTCAGGACATCAGTTGATTCATCATCAGCCAGGAAACACAGCAAAATTCAGCAAGAGGAGCAATAAGAGACACTTCCCTCATAAGGAGGAAAAGTATAGAATGGGCTAGGCAAGTAAGGATGGTTTGCAAAGTTCAAACAACAAAGTCTTTAAGACAGAGAGTCATAGTAACAGCCTGCAATGGCAAAATGGCATATAATGGCATATTGGCAAGTAATGGTGATGAATGGTTGATTTCTCCTCGGGTCATGCGGTTATATTAAAATTGTCGAACAAGTCTCTAATTTCCAATTGGTCAAGTTTTGGTGCATCATTATCTCCATCCAATAGTTTACTTGTCGCCTCATTAAGATTGTCACCCCATAACAGTTCTCACGTAGTTCATTGGTTCCTTGGTTTGACGCCTCCAACGGGTAGAATGTCAGGTGAGGAATAAGTGACATTTGTTACTCAAGTCAGTAGTCCCATTGTCTTCCCTAGTCTAAATGACCTTGTACCTGTGGCGAATTACACTGTTGCGCTCCACAAGAATGTCTCCTTGAGCAAGTCGGATTCTCATGAGAAGATTTACTACGGTTACACATCTCTTTTAGTCTTCTGGAAAAGTACGACTACATGTCCTTCAGCAAGTCAGCACATTGCACGTTAGAAAAACACATTTAATATGAAACCGGGCAGCTAGGCCCCGACTCATACTAACTAAGGCCTAGTGATTAATTAGCAAAACCTTAACATATAACTCTTAATACTAATACAAAATCATACATTAGTACAATAATATTTCATTATTAGTCAGTTTCATTACTCATCGTATACAATGGTGGCCACTCCCCGTGGGCACATTTCAAACACACGTTTAGTAAAAGCACATTAATACATTTTCTATGTGGCATCATTATGCATTAATTTGCGAACATTTCATGTTAATTTTGATTATAAAAACTACACTCCAACAGGACCCAGGCTAAGCTGTGCACAAAGGAATCCTTGGAGGAGTGCACAGAAGCCAGAGCAGCTGCAAATCACGCTGTACACAGGTTTGCAGTCTAGCGTGGGGAGGCAGGGACTTACCTCCACCAAACTTGGACTGAAGGATCACTGGACTGGGGGAGTCACTTGGATAGAGTTCCTGTGTTCCAGGAACCACGCTCGTCAGGATGAGAGGGGACCTAGAGGACCGGTGATGCAGTCTTTTGGTGCCTGCGTTAGCAGGGGGAAGATTCCGTCGACCCACAGGAGATTTCTTCTTGGCTTCCAGTGCAGGGTGAAGGCAGATGAACCCCAGAGCATGCACCACCAGGAAACAGTAGAGAAAGCCAGCAGGATGAGGCACTACAATGTTGCTGGTAGTCGTCTTGCTACTTTGTTGCGGTTTTGCAGGCGTCCTGGAGCAGTCAGCGGTCGATCCTTGGCAGAAGTCGAAGAGGGAAGTGCAGAGGAACTCTGGTGAGCTCTTGCATTCGTTATCTGAAGAATTCCCCAGAGAAGAGACCCTAAATAGCCAGAAAAGGAGGTTTGGCTACCAAGAAAGGAGGATTGGCTACAAAGAGAGGTAAGAGCCTATCAGAGGGGGTCTCTGACGTCACCTGCTGGCACTGACCACTCAGAGCAGTCCAGTGTGCCCCCAACACCTCTGTTGTCAAGATGGCAGAGGTCTGGGACACACTGGAGGAGCTCTGGGCACCTCCCCTGGGAGGTACTGGTCAGGGGAGTGGTCACTCCCCTTTCCTTTGTCCAGTTTTGCGCCAGAGCAGGGCTGGGGGATCCCTGAACCGGTGTAGAGTAGCTTATGCAGAGATGGCCACCATCTGTGCCCATCAAAGCATTTCCAGAGGCTGGGGGAGGCTACTCCTCCCCATCCCTTCACACCTATTTCCAAAGGGAGAGGGTGTAACACCCTCCCTCAGAGGAAATCCTTTGTTCTGCCTTCCTGGGCCAGGGCTGCCTAGACCCCAGGAGGTCAGAATCCTGTCTGAGGGGTTGGCAGCAGCAGCAGCTGCAGTGGAAACCCCGGAGAGGCAGTTTGGCAGTACCCGGGTTCTGTGCTAGAGACCCGGGAGATCATGGAATTGTCCCCCCAATACGAGAATGGTATTGGGGTGACAATTCGATGATCTTAGACATGTTACATGGCCATGTTCGGAGTTACCATTGTGATGCTATACATAGGTAGTGACCTATGTATAGTGCACGCGTGTAATGGTGTCCCCGCACTCGCAAAGTTCGGGGAATTTGCCCTGAACAATGTGGGGGCACCTTGGCTAGTGCCAGGGTGCCACACACTAAGTAACTTGGCACCCAACCTTCACCAGGTGAAGGTTAGACATATAGGTGACTTATAAGTTACTTATGTGCAGTGAAAAATGGCTGTGAAATAACATGGACTTTATTTCACTGAGGCTGCAGTGGCAGGCCTGTGTAAGGATTGTCTGAGCTCCCTATGGGTGGCAAAAGAAATGCTGCAGCCCATAGAGATCTCCTGGAACCCCAATACCCTGGGTACCTAAGCACCATATACAAGGGAATTATATGGGTGTACCAGTGTGCCAATGAGAATTGGTAAATTTAGACACTATCCTGCAGTGACAAATTTAGAAAGCAGAGAGAGCATAAACACTGAGGTTCTGGTTAGCAGAGCAGGCACCAAAAGACTGCATCACTGGTCCTCTGGGTCCCCTCTCAGCACGACGAGCGTGGTCCCTGGAACTCAGCAACACTTTCCAAGTGACTCCCACAGTCCAGTGACTCTTCAGTCCAAGTTTGGTGGAGGTAAGTCCTTCCCCACGCTAGACTGCATTGCTGGGTACCGCGTGATTTGCAGCTGCTCCGGCTCCTGTGCACTCTTCCAGGATTTCCTTCATGCACAGCCAAGCCTGGATCCCCGACACTCTAACCTACAGTGCACAACCTTATGAGTTGTCCTCCGGTGTCGTGGGACTCCCTTTTGTGACTTCGGGTGGACTCCGGTTCACTTTTCTTCTAAGTGCCTGTTCAGGTACTTCTGCGGGTGCTGTCTGCTTCTGTGAGGGCTCCCTGACTTGCTGCCCCCCCCCCTTTGTCTCCTCATCCAATTGGCGATATCCTGGTCCCTCCTGGGCCACAGCAGCATCCCAAACCCCTAACCGCGACCCTTGCAGCTAGCAAGGCTTGATTGTGGTCTTTGTGCGTGGGAACACCTCTGCAAGCTTCCTCGCAACGTGGGACATCCATCCTCCAAAGTGGAAGTTCGTAGTCCTCTTCGTTCTTGCAGAACACCAAGCTTCTTCCAACAGGTGGCAGCTTCCTTGCACCCTCAGCTGGCATTTCCTGGGCTCCTGTCCACTCTCGACACTGTCGCGACTATTGGACTTGGTCCCCTTGTCTTACAGGTACTCAGGTCCGAAAACCCACTGCTGTTGCATTGCTGGTGTTTGTTCTTCCTGCAGAATCCCCCTATCACGACTTCTGTACTCTCTGGGGGTAGTAGGTGCACTTGACACCTACCTTTCAGGGTCTTGGGGTGGCCTATTTTTCTAACCCTCACTGTTTTCTTACAGTCCCAGCGACCCTCTACAAGCTCACATAGGTTTGGGGTCCATTTGTGGTTTGCATTCCACTTTTGGAGTATATGGTTTGTGTTGCCCCTATACCTATGTACTCCTATTGCAATCTATTGTAACTTTACACTGCTTGCATTACTTTTCTTGCTAAAACCTGCATAATTGTGGTTTGTGTACATATATCTTGTGTATATAAATTATCCTCATACTGAGGGTACTCACTGAGATACTTTTGGCATATTGTCATAAAAAATAAAGTACCTTTATTTTTAGTATATCTGTGTATTCTGTTTTCTTATGATATTGTGCATATGACTCCAGTGGTATAGCAGGAGCTTTACATGTCTCCTAGTTCAGCCTAAACTGCTTTGCCATAGCTACCTTCTATCAGCCTTAGCTGCTAGAAACACCTCTTCTACACTAATAAGGGATAACTGGACCTGGCACAAGGTGTAAGTACCTCTGGTACCCACTACAAGCCAGGCCAGCCTCCTACTGGCACCACACAGGGAACACATACAGGCCACAAACGTATGAGCACTGGGGTCCTGGCTAGCAGGATCCCAGTGACACATATCAAACATACTGACAACATATGGTTTTCACTATGAGCACTGGACTGGGGGAGTCACTTGGATAGAGTTCCTGTGTTCCAGGAACCACGCTCGTCAGGATGAGAGGGGACCTAGAGGACCGGTGATGCAGTCTTTTGGTGCCTGCGGGGAATTTGCCCTGAACGATGTGGGGCCACCTTGGCTAGTGCCAGGGTGCCACACACTAAGTAACTTGGCACCCAACCTTCACCAGGTGAAGGTTAGACATATAGGTGACTTATAAGTTACTTATGTGCAGTGAAAAATGGCTGTGAAATAACGTGGACTTTATTTCACTGAGGCTGCAGTGGCAGGCCTGTGTAAGGATTGTCTGAGCTCCCTATGGGTGGCAAAAGAAATGCTGCAGCCCATAGAGATCTCCTGGAACCCCAATACACTGGGTACCTAAGCACCATATACAAGGGAATTATATGGGTGTACCAGTGTGCCAATGAGAATTGGTAAATTTAGACACTAGCCTGCAGTGACAAATTTAGAAAGCAGAGAGAGCATAAACACTGAGGTTCTGGTTAGCAGAGCAGGCACCAAAAGACTGCATCACTGGTCCTCTGGGTCCCCTCTCAGCACGACGAGCGTGGTCCCTGGAACTCAGCAACTCTTTCCAAGTGACTCCCACAGTCCAGTGACTCTTCAGTCCAAGTTTGGTGGAGGTAAGTCCTTCCCCACGCTAGACTGCATTGCTGGGTACTGCGTGATTTGCAGCTGCTCCGGCTCCTGTGCACTCTTCCAGGATTTCCTTCGTGCACAGCCAAGCCTGGATCCCCGACACTCTAACCTACAGTGCACAACCTTATGAGTTGTCCTCCGGTGTCGTGGGACTCCCTTTTGTGACTTCGGGTGGACTCCGGTTCACTTTTCTTCTAAGTGCCTGTTCAGGTACTTCTGCGGGTGCTGTCTGCTTCTGTGAGGGCTCCCTGACTTGCTGCCCCCCCCCCCTTTGTCTCCTCATCCAATTGGCGATATCCTGGTCCCTCCTGGGCCACAGCAGCATCCCAAACCCCTAACCGCGACCCTTGCAGCTAGCAAGGCTTGATTGTGGTCTTTGTGCGTGGGAACACCTCTGCAAGCTTCCTCGCAACGTGGGACATCCATCCTCCAAAGGGGAAGTTCGTAGTCCTCTTCGTTCTTGCAGAACACCAAGCTTCTTCCAACAGGTGGCAGCTTCCTTGCACCCTCAGATGGCATTTCCTGGGCTCCTGTCCACTCTCGACACTGTCGCGACTATTGGACTTGATCCCCTTGTCTTACAGGTACTCAGGTCTGAAAACCCACTGCTGTTGCATTGC
This sequence comes from Pleurodeles waltl, assembly GCF_031143425.1. Classification (NCBI taxonomy): domain Eukaryota; kingdom Metazoa; phylum Chordata; class Amphibia; order Caudata; family Salamandridae; genus Pleurodeles; species Pleurodeles waltl. The sequence goes on from NC_090440.1 coordinate 1,221,014,231, forward strand.
TGGTGTTTGTTCTTCCTGCAGAATCCCCCTATCACGACTTCTGTACTCTCTGGGGGTAGTAGGTGCACTTGACACCTACCTTTCAGGGTCTTGGGGTGGCCTATTTTTCTAACCCTCACTGTTTTCTTACAGTCCCAGCGACCCTCTACAAGCTCACATAGGTTTGGGGTCCATTTGTGGTTTGCATTCCACTTTTGGAGTATATGGTTTGTGTTGCCCCTATACATATGTACTCCTATTGCAATCTATTGTAACTTTACACTGCTTGCATTACTTTTCTTGCTAAAACCTGCATAATTGTGGTTTGTGTACATATATCTTGTGTATATAAATTATCCTCATACTGAGGGTACTCACTGAGATACTTTTGGCATATTGTCATAAAAAATAAAGTACCTTTATTTTTAGTATATCTGTGTATTCTGTTTTCTTATGATATTGTGCATATGACTCCAGTGGTATAGCAGGAGCTTTACATGTCTCCTAGTTCAGCCTAAGCTGCTTTGCCATAGCTACCTTCTATCAGCCTTAGCTGCTAGAAACACCTCTTCTACACTAATAAGGGATAACTGGACCTGGCACAAGGTGTAAGTACCTCTGGTACCCACTACAAGCCAGGCCAGCCTCCTACTGGCACCACACAGGGAACACATACAGGCCACAAACGTATGAGCACTGGGGTCCTGGCTAGCAGGATCCCAGTGACACATATCAAACATACTGACAACATATGGTTTTCACTATGAGCACTGGGCCCTGGCTAGCAGGATCCCAGTGAGACAGTAAAAACACCCTGACATATACTCACAACAGGCCACAAGTGGGGGTAACAAGGCTAGAAAGAGGCTACCTTCCTACATCCACCCACATGAATAGAGTCCCTGAAAAGAACCGGGGAGCAGGATTGTGGAACCACTTCACAGAGGAGGGGAGGGACACTTTGCTAGCTTTGGGTAAGGGGTACAACCTCACCTACGCTGATATGAAGGAGGCCCTTCTCACTCGGTATGGTCTCACTCCTGACCAGTACAGTGATCAGTTTAGGCAGAGTAAGAAAACTGAGTCCCAGACCTGGTTAGAGTGTGTAGATTCATTTTCCAGAGCACTGGATGGTTGGGTGAAGGGCAGTAATGTGACAGATTTTCAGGGGCTGTACAACTTAATTGCTGTGTTTTGCAGAGGTATGCCAGCACTTGACTGATAGTAAGCTGACTGACCCAGGAAGCTTGCTATGGAGGTGGACCGCTGGGTGAATACCAGGGTCCACAAGAAGGTTTATGGGGAAGACTCAGCCAGAGGTGGGCAGGGTTCCCAGAAGGAGAGGGAAGTCAAGGGAGACGCAGAGCGGTCCAAGGATAAGGAGGGAGAAAAAGAGTCCCAGGCCCCTTCTGACAGGAAGGAGGGAAGTTCTGGTAGGCGGTGGCCCAGGGCACCCCATTTTCAACCCCGGTGCTTTGAATGTTTCCAGTTAAGACACATGAAAGAGGACTCTGTCTGTCCTAAAACAACCCTCATTGGTGGCCCCTCTACTGAGGTGGCTAATGTGGCTTTAGGGGGAGGTAGCCCCCAGGGGCAGGTATTAGACCATGCCATGATATCCTTAGTTGGGAGGTTGACTCAGAGGGTGAGTTGGTGATCCCTGAGGGTGGGAGTCGTCACTTCCACGAGGTAACAGTGAATGGGGTCCCAGTCACTGCTCTGAGGGACAGTGGGAGTAGCCATACAATGATGGTGGAAAGGCTTGTCTCCCCAGAACAGTACACCGGCCAGGTGTGTAGGGTGACACCAGCCAATCGGCTGGACTTCTTCCGTCCTATGGCCCTGGTATCCCTAGAGTGGGGTGGGGAGGTGACCCAGAGGCGGGTCATAGTCAGTCCCCAGATGCCCATAGGCTGGCTTCTGGTGAATGAGTTGCCCCAGGTGTCAGGGGAACTGGGAGGGGTGGCCCCCAGAGGCACCCTCCCAGTCAAGTTGTCTGGGGTTGCCACTCCAAGGCGGAGGGTACCGGATCCCAGCACGAGGGACAGGAGGAGGGAGAGCCCACCCCTGTCCCCTGCTCATCCTGAGGGTACAGACCCAAGGGTGAGTGACCAGTCTCAGGACACCACTCCTTAATTCTGGATTCTTTGTAGACTTCATTGCAGTTTCTTGGTAATGCAGGCATAGAGTGCATTGCCGTAGTCCAGTTTGCTAGTGACGAGTGCTTGGGTGATTGTCTTCCTCATGTCGGAGGGGATCCACTTGAAGATCTTTTGAAGGAGTCGGAAGGTGTGGAAGCATGACGATGAGACGGCATTGACTTGGCGGATCATGGACAAAGAGTAGTCCATGATGATGCCCAGATTGCATGTGTGGTCCGTGGGAGCTGGGCGTTTCCCAGTGCAGTAGGTCACCAGGAATCTTTCCAGGTGGAAGGGGTGGAGCCGATTACGAGGATCTCCATCTTGTCCAAGTTGAGTTTGAGGCAGCTGGCTTCCATCCAGGGGGTTACTGTTCTCATCCCATTGTGGAAATTTCTCTTGGCTTTTGCAGGGTCGTCGGACAGGGAGAGGATCAGTTAGGTATTGTCAGCAAAGGAGATGATGTTTAGCCTGTGTTGTTTGTTCTTGGCTAGCAGGCCATGTAGATGCTGAAAGGCGTCGGGCTGAGTGATGATCCTCGAGGAACTTTGCAGCATAGAACTTTGGGTTCTGATGTGAACGGCAGTAGTCTGACACTGAGCTCTTCCGGTGAGGAAGGGCCTGATCCATTCCAGTGCTTCATCATGGACGCTGGTGTCGTGGAGTCTGGTGCAAAGGGTGAAGTGGGAGACCGTGTCAAATGCAGTGGAGAGGTCGAGGAGGATGAGTGCTGCTGTGCCTCCATGTTCTAGTACAGTGCATATGTCGTCGGTGGCTGCTAGAAGTGCTGTTTCTGTGCAGTGGTTGCTCCTGAATCCGGATTGGGATGAGTCTGGTATTTGGTGTGCCTTGTGGAATTTGGTGAGTTTCTGGTTGACGCCCTTTTCCACTGCTATGGCTAGGAAAGGGAGGAGAGAAATGGGTCTGTAGTTTTTCAGCTCCATAGGGTCAGCGGTGGGTTTTTTGAGTAGCTGGTTGATCTCGGCTTGCTTCCAGTCTGAACGAAAGGTGGCAGCCTCAAAGGATCGGTAGATAGTTCGGCAGAGCTCAGGTGCTATGATGCCACTGGCCAGGTTGAAGATGTGATGAGGGCACAGATCCGAGGGTGCTCACGACTGGAAGGAGTTCAGGAGTCTTTGGGTGTCCTCTTTGTTGATGGGGGTCCAGGAGTTCAGGACCTGGTGTGGTGCTGGGTCCGTGGTGGTGTTTGTGGGCGGTGCGGGTGGGTTTTGGTTCTTGAAGCCTTCGTAAATGTCTTGAATTTTTTGGTGGAAGAAGGTGGCATGGTCGTCGCAGAGCTCCTCTGCGGGATGGATGGATTAGGTGTATGTCCTAAGGTTCTGCATTGGACACCCTGTTCCTTGATGCCAAGATTTTCTGTGTGTTGCTGCTTAGTTTAACATTTCCTGCAGAGATTCTGTCAGACCATGTTGACACATTCTATCAGGCATCTGCTCTGTTTCTCAGAGCTTGCCGGCTTCCTGCAAGTTGCTACGTCTCACTTCACACTGCTCATCTTCTATGTCTATGGACCCCGCTGTACCTCCCACACTGACCATCCAACACCTCTATATGCCTCTCACTGCAGTTTCATCTGCTTAACACCAGATTCTGCATCTCCTCTGCCTTGTCTTCTGTCTCCTTTAGGCTTCAGTCCCGCTTCAAGGAGCCCAGTCATTCATCTTCTGTCACCATAGTCACTCCACAGATTCTCCACCCCCCTCCTGCCTTGCAAGGGTTCAGGTTTATAGGCAAGTGTGCACCACTCTGTGTTTTCTCCCCATCTACTGTGTCAGCCGGATCGTGGCTTTCACTATATGTGATACACTTTCTGCCAAGGGGGACACCGCATGTGTATGTCCACAACAAATATCACCAGCATTTTTTGCCATTGGAAACCCCACTATCTGTTCTACATTGGTTGAGGCACGCACCAAGATTGCGTGCTTTCTTCATCTTTATCTGCAAAATTCTGCAGGAGGCTTTAGGACTAATAGAACGACACCCGAGAGAGACTGTAGTACAGGATTAGTCAGCCATCTTGCTGGCCACCATCCTTTTCTCAAGGTTGAAGCCCTTCATGCATCCCAGCTATTTTTAAACAGCTTTGAAAGTAGAACCACTCAATTACATACTCTTTAGATGAACTATAATGTTATAAATGACCTGCATTGCCAGTTCCATGCATGACTCTTCTTTCACTGTCGTGTGTATACCCTATACACCTCAACACACACATCTTGAACATCCTCTTTCAAATAGAAAGTTGCCTTTTAAACATGATGACGCCTTGGTGGATGTTTAAACGACAAAGAAAACATGAGTGTTTAGAAGAACGGTTTCACCGTTCTAAAGCATAAAATAGGATTTCGGAGTTTGAATTCAGATAACATAGTGCTCAAAACAACTGCTGATGGCGTGAGGCACCAGAACGCTATGTAGGGGCGCCAATGTCTGGCAGAAGTGGATAATTATATGGTACCAAGTCACTTGGTTCTAGTTCATGAATTCGGTTGCTACAGCCACTTTTGTATATACCCCTGTCCGAAAGCACTCCTGAAGCTCTTTATAAAAAACCCAGGAAATAATAATGAAATTAACAAATTGCAAGTGTTGCAAAAGTCACTGGTATGAACAATCTTTTATTTACCATGGGAAGCGCGCATTATGTTCTAACTGCTATAACTGATTTGGCTCCTCATAGAGACTAGAGTTGATTCAATTTAAGACTGTTAACGTCACAATTTTACTTTGTCATGACTCCAGAATGTTGATTTAATCCCTGTTGGCCTAGTAGAGTGCTTGGATCAGTTGGCAAAAATATTCTAGGCTCTCCAAATTCATCAAGAAAAAAGCTGAGGTACATCTTTTCCAGTAATCGTGAGCAACCTGTAGAATGCTGTGCTCGTGCTGAGGCAGCTAAAACCACCATAGCTATGTATGTCTTCCCATCTGATATAATGCCTAGTTTCCTGGCGGGTCTTTTGATGCTACATTGAAATAGGATGATGATTTTAGCTCCGATCTTTTTTTTTAGCCTCCTAAAATGTCTTAATGAGTTTTATACTTTACTCTTATTGTTGGTAACATGCTATGTGTAGAAGAGACCAAGACGGCAATCATTTGGAAGTGCTTTATGTGTGCTCCCTAGGCAATACCAAGTTCAATTTTGGATAGAGCCTCTAGACTTGCCTTTTTTATATTCTGAGGTTAATGCCACAATATCATGTTTTCTCGCTGTCCATTGTGCCCTAGTGCAGATAACTGAAGAAATTCAATCTCTAAAAGCTTAACTCCAGAAATCCTCAACACGCACACACTTTAGTTGGAAAAATGCATATTTATAATTTGCTTTAACTCTGTTGGTCACAGCTGGCTGGGCTGAGCATCAACAACAAGTGATGGACGGAATGCTGACCATTGTCAAACACTCACCCCCAGTCACAGATCTGGGTTTAATCCATTGTTCTTTTGATCACCATGCCACCCCAGTTTGGACCCAGCCATATGCAAATCAGTCTTGACCCTGTTCCTCATGGGAACAGTCCAGCCCGAACTGCCAAGCCAGGTCCTCACTGGACCGGAAACAAGCATCCTGGGACCGGTTTCGGGGTTGAGCATCCACTGCACGGGTCAGTTTACAATCTGCAGGTCACAGGTTTGATTTTGACTATTGAACATCAGCATCCTTACTGAGTTGGTGGCAGGCATCTCTGCAAGATTGTTCAGTAACAGTGCTTCCCATGCAGTAAATGGAAACAATTTGTGGGAACTTTTTAGCTGCTTTAGTCTGGCTTATAGAAATAGAGAAGAAACAAATATGATCTAAACGCGCACTTTTTCCTTCTCTGATATATCTCCACCGTCTGTGTTCCATTTTTCACTCTCATATTCTCATCTTCCCTCATCTGTTCCTGTTCAGCACTCTTAGGCACCTTGAAGGTGTAAGCCCTTACAAGCAACTCAGTGGCATAACACCCGTTATTTAAGCTCCAAGAAAATCAAGTTTGTACTATTCACATAAACATTTCTTGGGTGAAGAGTCAGATAGCTGACTGGTTAGTGAGGACAATAGATGTGGTTACAGGTATCTCCTTTCCCTCCCATTGTCCTGCCCTTGGCTGAAGTTAAATTGACTATCAGAATTATAATTTTCCTCGGTCTACAGAAGTGGCATTTCTATGCTTAGTATTATTTTGTATGGACAGTGAGTAGAGCCGTATGAAGGCTGGCTGTAGCCATGATTATGACACCGTGACCTCACGTCTGGTGAAAGCTAAAGTAATGGATGGATTTCATGCATGAAAAAGGTTCGCAATCAAAAGAATACATGAAATTAAAACTTCAGTTGCGTATTACATTATCCAACAGCCCACCTCTAAGCACTTCTAGTTTTAGCCGATATTGCGACTGTAGCTCTATGGGGTAACATGATTTTCCCACAATTAGAATGTTTACGTGGAAGTAAGTGCGAAAATACAGAGGTCCTGGAACTGTACGTGATAACTTAACTCTGTACGTTGGAATTGTGTTTACCTGTGATTGTTTGGCACATATCAAGTTATTGTTCAAGCTATTGCTACACAACACAGTGGTTTTCTGAAGACATCTTGATGCAGGTCCGATAACAACACTGATAAATGCCCGATCGAGGGAACGTGACTTTGTAAGCTAAAAGGCAGTCGTTGTAGGGAGATGCAATTAATGCATATAATTCTTCTTACAGAGTCAAGGTCATAGAACTCATTGCGCTTTGGATTTGATTATAACAGAGCTCATTTAATTTATGTCCCATTCACTGCAATTGGTAGTGCATGAATTTTCCTGCCGTCTGATCTCATGCGAGTAGCATCCATCTTCTTCCCTCATTCCTTTTTCTCTTTTTTTCCTTGTATGAGATTGTAAGAACATTCTTTTTTACTCTCCTGCAGTTGCTGTCACGATTGGTGTACAAGGAGACCTGCGGATGGTGCACAATGCTAACGAAAAGGAAAGGGTATGCATGATTTAACACTGAGATTGAGACATTAACAGAGGCTCAAATGTAGACATATTATATTGGTTTGATAGGGACAGGGTGACAGGAAATCTGTTTGCTTTAAAAGTATTTTCTGGCCCCGTGCTATGACTGAATAGTTGCCTCATTGAGGTGCAGCAGCACCTGCCCAAATGTATAGAATTCTAATTTTCGTTTGCTCTTGTCATATGGCAGCACACGTATTGACAAGTTATCTTTCATCCCAAAAAAATCCCAAAGATTTGAGACTTCTTCCACGAAACCTATGTGATTTACTAAAAGCATCGCAGCACTCATCTTAATTTATTTATCCAGCCAGGCAGGTGGTAAATGTCTCCACTGGGCGTTAATGCAGGGGATGATAAATTACAAAAAGTAAAAACTATTTGCCATTTACAAGAAAAATGGAAGAATGGACTGCCTTGTCCGCTTGGCAGATCATTGAATACCCTGTCGCAAATTTCTCTGCCAGGAGAAGTTGTCCACCCCACACAGCTGACCTCTTTTTGTACTATCCCAGAGGATGGTTAAAGCTCCGCAGGCAATCTGGTTTCATGGACATGTACTGGTGCCCCAACATTCACTGTAAAACATTATTCCAGCAAATAACTGGTCTCGTCCAGAGGAGCGTGTGCCTGGTCAGCACTGGCTTCATAATACTAACCCATAATTAGTAGTGTACAACAGCAGAGGGAACGACGTACTGTGTATGGGTGTGTCCTCTAACACATTAGGCCCCTCTTGTCCACTGTCAGTACAGGGAGCCCACATATGTGAAAGTCATGCCTTGCATACTGGAACAGTAGGCCCCCACTTGGTAGTAGCCCAGTTGTTATTAGGATGGAATGACCGCTCCTTACTCTAATAGATGCCTTTCTCCATTGGAAATCCCGCCACTAACCTAGTATGATGGGTGCAAGATATAGAATAACTTAATTTAGCACCTCTAGCTATCAAGTGGCAAGGTTTAGTAATTACACAGAGAGCCTCCCTGGGAAGACTTGATCCCTTGTATATGATCGTCAAGATCAGACTATAGTTAATCATTCTCTTGAAAACATGAACTGCTTTCATTTGTAGCTAAAAGGCTGTCATCAATGTGTCTTCATAGCTCGGCTCTGGTTTTAAAGTCCAAATTAGCACTGGATGACACGAAGTAATTGACAAAACCTATGTGTTGTAAATTGTAAGTATTTTCACTATTTATTTGCTTCTTTTCGCAGCTGTGGTGTGACTAATCTATGGATCAGTTCATTTAAAATTAATAATTGATTTTTTTTTTTTTTTTGGAGTTGATTTGGGCGATGAAGTGCAAATTACTTTACTGAATCAAGCGTTGTTTCTGTATTAAACTGTGGTGGATTATATAATGCATACCAATGCTTTTTTCTCTTTCAACTTTTCTTGTAAGGCACTACATCGCAGTATTACATTCATGAGAGTTGGGTGCCTTATGAAATCATTTTCAAGAATGGAGTAGAAAACATGATTGATCTTAATCGCTGTATATGGCAGTATGAACCAGGAGATGCACCTGGTTAATAGGTTGGTGACTGATAGGTTTGGATAGTGTTACTCACATCGTATGACCTAATATTCTCCGACACCATGAGTCAATCAGAGGCACCAAAATGCAATGGATTTTTATCTCTGGAACAGCTGTTAGAGACTCCAGCCAACAAACGTAATTTTAGCTTATTCTAAGCAATTAATGAGAAGTTACTATTGCAACTGGTTTTTCCTTATAGCGCCATGGCAGTCCTTTAACAATAGGTGGTACAATACTTATATTTTCAAGAGACAGACTAGGATACGTGTATTCATGCAGTGTACAACTAGCTGTTCAGTTATCTGTCGGAGTTGGGGACAATTACTTATATTAAGATCACTTGTCATTTATCTAAACAGTGCCAGTATGGCTGTTTGTGCTTGCATCAAGCCACACAATGCGATCTAAAATTGCCAAACAGGAAAATACTACGCCGAGGCCTTTCCAAAATGGATCTTTGGGACACCTTTGTTTTCAATAACAAACCTCTCAACAATAATGAATGCTTGAGATGGTCAGGATCATTGATATAGTGAGCTTGAAGACCGCCATTCTGATTCAGTAACTGTGATAGAGACTTCTAGCTGCAGATTCTTCACCTTTTGAATTTTCTCCAGCCATCAGCATGGTCCCGGACACTTTTCAGCAATACCTCTTTACATCGGAAGGTTGTGCCTTGTGGCTCTGCACTGATGCTGTTCTGCTCTGGAAATCAAGTACAGGGCCGATGTAGGTGCCACTCCTACTTGCCAATTCTTTTCTTTTTGCACCTTCTGACATGGATTTAAAGCTCCCTCTCATCTCTCTGAGACACTTACCTCGATATTTCATCTAAATTCCTACAGTGTGCAGCGGATGTCATTCCCTAAAACAACAGGTTTCAAGCCTTGTAGGGATGGTGGAAGACAAATGTTTGTGACGGATTGTAGTGAATCCTAGTTTGTAATAATGGGAAACAGAGGTTAGCTTAGCATTTGGCTTGCAGACTCCTGCCCCGGTCACCTAGTGACTTTTACCCTACTTAGCTTGCTCTGTTTTAGCGCATTTATTTAATTATATTTTTTAAGATGGCTGCCTTGTTTCTAGTTAGGCCAATGTTTTAGTTTCAGGTTATCAGCGCCACTGTGGTAAGGCGTCAATATAGGTAGGGACAGACCACTTACTGTCAGGGAGAGTGCTGCCAACAACTACAATGTTTTGAAAGATGCACTCTTAGATGAATTTGGCTTAACCACTGAACAATACGGGATAAAGTTCAGAGATACCAGAAAGAGTCCTCTCAGGACTGGACAGACTTTGTAGACTGTTCAGTGAAGGCCTTGGAGAGATGGTTACATGGCAGTACGGTGACTGACTGTGAAAGCCTGTATAATCGAATTTTGAGAGAGCATATCTTGAATAGTTGTGTTAGACATCTTGCATTAGTACTTGGTAGACTCAGATCTGACCTCTCCCCAAGAATTGGGAAAGAAGGCAAACAAAAGGGTCAGAACAAGAGTGAGCAGAAAAGCTCATACAGGGGGTGACAAGGATGGCAAGAAGGATGGTAAGTCTCATTACTAGGGTGGGGACGAAGACAAAAAGAATTCTGAGTCTTTATCAGGCCCATAAAAATCCTCCAGGGGAGGTGGGTCCAAATCCTCTTCTCACAATCAAAAGACGCCATGGTGTTATTTATGTAAAAGTAAAGGCCATTGGGCAAGTGATCCCACTTGTCCAAAGAAAAACACCAAGGCTCCCACCACCACAAACCCAACTGCGTCTACTAGTGCCCCTAGTAATAGCAGTGGTGGAATGAATACTACAAATAGCTAGACAAAGGATGTAGCTGGGCTCACCATTGGTAATGTAGTGTGGGTTGGTCTAGTTAGGGAGACCACAGAGGCTGTTTTAGTCTCTGATGGTGGTACTGATTTTGCCACCTTAGTTGCTTGTCCCCTTAATAAGGGTAAGTACAAGCCAACTACTCCTAATAAATGGTGTTGAGGCCTACATGGACAAAGGAGCCAGTGTCACCATGGTGATAGAGAAACTGGTTGCCCCTGAACAACACCTACTTGGTCAGCAGTACCAAGTGAATGATGCTCGTAACAACACTCTTAGCCACCCCATGGCTGTTGTGAATCTCAACTCTGGGGGGGGGGGTTACTGGTCCAAAGAAAGTTGTGGCAGCCACTGATTTACCTGTAGACTGCTTACAAGGAAATTATATGGAAACATCAGCTTGGGCTGAAGTGGAGTTGGAGGCTCATGCAGCAATGCTGGGTATTCCAGGGCATATCTTTGCTCTCACAAGGGCTCAGGCCCAGAAGCAAGGAGGACAGGAAAACTTGGATCCTGGAAAAATGGACCATGTGCTCCCAAAAGCTAGGGGTAGAAAGAGTAAATCCTTGCCAGCTATCCCTCCCTCTCCAGAAGATTCCCCTTTTGAGGAAGAGGAATCATCTCCCAGTGCAGAACCTACACCAGAAGTGCTGGCAGCTGGCACTGCTGAGCTTTTTGGTGCAGGGGGTCCTGCTAGGGAAGAGCTGAGTGTGGCACAGCAGACCTGTCCCACACTAGAGGGGCCAAGACAGCAAGCTGTCAAACAGCAAATGGGGATGTCACTGATACCCACAATGTCTATTGGGAAGATAACCTACTGAGGCAAGGGACCCTAAACCTGGAGCTGCCAGGAGATTGCCCATCCATTTGCAGTATAGAGAGCTTCTTCTCACTTTGGCTCATGACATTCCTTTGGCTGGGCATTTGGGACAAAGTAAAACATGAGACAGACTTGTTCCATTGTTTCACTGTCCTCACATGTCAGAGGACACAAGGGAGTTTTGTCACTCCTGTGTGACCTGCCAAGCCAGTGGCAAGACTGGTGGCACACCTAAGGCCCCCTTAATTCCACTTCCTGTGGTTGGGGTGCTCTTTGAGAGGGAAGGGGTTGACATTGTTTGGCCCCTTGACCCTCCAACAGCTTCAGGCAATAGATTCACCCTAGTAGTAGTGGACCATGCCACTAGGTAACCTGAAGCTATAACCTTAAGGACCACTACACCTCCTGCAGTGGCAAAAACCCTCCTGGGAATTTTTTCCAGAGTGGGCTTCCCTAAGGAAGTGGTTTCAGACAGAGGTAGTAACTTCATGTCTGCATATCTCAAATCAATGTGAAAGGAGTGTGGTATTAACTACAAGTTCACCACTCCTGATCATCCACAGATTGTTTAAGAGATTTAACAAAACTCCCAAAGGCATGATCATGGGACTCCCTGAAAAGCTCAGGAGAAGATGGGGTGTCCTGTTGCCATGCCTCTTTTTTCCTTATAGGGAGGTACCACAGAAAGGAGTGGACTACAGCCCATTCAAACTCCTCTTTGGACACCCTGTAAGAGGTCCCCTTGCTCTTGTAAAGGAGGGTTGGGAACAACCTTTAAAATCTCCCAAACAAGATATTGTGGACTATGTGCTTGGCCTCAGATCATGGATGGCTGAGTACATGAAAAAGGCCACTAAAACCTTCAGGTCAGCCAAGAGCTCCAAAAGCAATGGCATGACCAGAAGGCTGTCCTGACTCAGTACCAACCAGGACAGAAGGTGTGGTTATTGGAGCCTGTGACACCAAGAGCACTCCAGGACAAATGGAGTGGACCCCATCTCATGGTGGAGAAGCAAGGTGAGGTCACCTATTTGGTGGACCTGGGCACTGCCAGAAGCCCTCTTAGGGTGCTTCATGTCAATCGCCTTAAACCTTACTATGAGAGGGCTGACTTAACCCTGCTTATGGCCACAGATGAGGGGCAGGAGGAAGAGAGCGACCCTCTCCCTGACCTCTTCACCACTGAAGCTGAAGGCTTAGTGGAGGGAGTTGTACTAGCAGATTGCCTTAATGCTGAGCAGAGGGACAACTGCATAAATCTCCTTGGACAATTCTCTGACCTCTTCTCACTAGTTCTAGGTACAACTACCTGGTGTGAGCACACAATTGACATTGGAGACAGTTTACCTACCAAAAGTAAAATTTATAGACAGCCTGACCATGTCAGAGACGGTATCAAACAAGAGGTACAGATAATGTTAGATCTTGGAGTGGTTGACCCCTCTGAAAGCCCCTGCACCTGCCCAGTGTTGCTTGTCCCCAAACCTCATTGTAAAGAAGGAAAGAAGGAAATGTGGTTTTCTGTGGACTACAGGGGTCTCAATCAAGTAACAAAAACTGATGCTCACCCTATACCCAGGGCAGATGAGCTGATAGATATACTGGCTTCTGTCAAGTATCTAAGCACTTTTGATTTAACTGCAGGGTATTAGCAGATTAAGTTATCAGAAGATGCAAAACCAAAGACAGCATTTTCAACCATTGGGGGGCATTATCAATTCACAGTTATGCCCTTTTGATTGACAAATGCACCTGCCACTTTTCAGAGGTTGGTGAACACAGTCCTCCAAGGATTGGAAGCCTTTAGTGCAGCATATCTACGTGATATTGCTGTCTTTAGCTCCACCTGGGATGATCACCTGGTCCACCTGTGGAACGTTCTGGAGGCCATGCAAAAGGCAGACCTCTCTATCAAGGCCTCAAAGTGCCAGATAGGGCAGGGGAAAGTGGTTTATCTGTGCACCTTGTTGGTGGGGAACAGATTGTACCACTGCAGGGGAAGATCCAAACCATTATGGAATGGACTCCCCCTACAACTCAGACCCAAGTGAGAGCCTTCCTAGGCCTCACTGAGTACTACAGGAGGTTCATCAAGCATTATGGCACTATAGTTACCCCTCTTAATGACCTCACATCAAAGAAGATGCCTAAAAGGTATTATGGACAGCTAGCTGTCAAAAGGCTTTCGATGAGCTCAAACAGGCCATGTGCTCTGCACCGGTCCTCAAAAGCCCTTGTTACTCCAAAAAATTCATTGTACAAACTGATGCTTCTGAATTAGGGGTAGGGGCAGTTCTATCACAGCTAAACACAGAGGGCCAGGATCAACCTGTTGCTTTTATCAGCAGGAGGTTGACCCCTATAGAAAAGCATTGGTGTGCCATAGAGAGGGAGGCCTTTGCTGTGGTCTGGGCCTTGAAAAAGTTGGGACTTTACCTCTTTGGTACTCACTTTATTGTTCAGACAGACCACAAACCTCCTATTATGGCTTAAACAAATGAAAGGTGAAAAGCTTAAATTGTTGAGGTGGTCCCTCTCCCTACAGGGAATGGACTATACGGTGGAACATAGACCTGGGAGTACCCACTCCAATGCAGATGGACTCTCTGAATTTTTCCACTCAGACAATGAAGACTCATCTGGGCAAGGTTAGCCTTATTGTCCCTCGTTTTGGGGGGGGGGGGTGTTGTGTAGGAAAGTACCATCTTTCTTGGGATGTTACCCCCAATTTTACATGTATGTCAGTATGTTTTGCCTGTCTCACTGGGATCCTGCTAGCCAGGACCCCAGTGCTCATAGTTTGTGGCCTAAATGTGTATACCTGTGTAGTGCCTAACTTTGTTTTGATGCTCTGCTAATCAGAACCTCAGTGCTCATGCTCTCTCTGCCTTTAAATTTGTCACAATAGGCTAGTGACTACATTTACCAATTTCACTGGGCATACTGAAACACACTTAAAATTCCCTAGTATATGGTACCTAGGTACCCAGGGTATTGGGGTTCCAGGAGATCCATATGGGCTGCGGTATTTTTTTTGCCACACATAGGGACCTCAGACAAACCTTTACACAGGACTGCCTTTGCAACCTGAGTGAAATAATGCACATGTTATTTCACAGCCATTTTCACTGCACTTAAGTAACTTATAAGTCACCTATATGTCTAACCTTCACTTGCAGAAGGTTAGGTGCAAAGTTACTAAGTGTGAGGGAACCCTTGCACTAGCAAATTTGCCCCCAACTAGTTCAGGGCCATTTCCCCGGACTTTGTGAGTGCGGGGACACCATTACACGTGTGCACTACATATAGGTCAATACCTATATGTAGCTTCACAATGGTAACTCCGAATATGGCCATGTAACATGTCTAAGGTCATGGAATTGTCCCCCAGATCCATGCATCCTGGGGGCTCCACTATGGACACCCAGTACTGCCAAACCAGCTCTCTGGGGTTTTCTCTGCAGCTAGTTGCTGCCACCCCACAGACAGGGTTCTGCCCTCCTGGGGTCTGGGCATCCCGGTCCCAGAAAGGCAGAACAAAGCATTTCCTCTGAGAGCAGGGTGTTACGCCCTCTGTCTTTGGAAATAGGTGTTAAAGGCTGGGGAGGGGTAGCCTCTCCCAACCTCTGGAAATGCTTTGAAGGGCACAGATGGTGCCCTCCTTGTATAAGCCAGTCTTCACTGGTTTAGGGAACCACCAGTCCCTGCTGTGGCGCGAAACTGGACAAAGGAAAAGGGAGTGACCAATACCCTGTCCAACACCACCCCAGGGGTGGTGCCCAGAGCTCCTCCAGTGTGTCTCAGACCTCTACCATCTTGTTTTCAGAGGTGTGGGGGCACTCTGCAGGCTTCTGAGTGGCCAGTGCCAGCAGGTGACATCAGAGACCCCTCCTGATAGGTGCATACCTGACTAGGTGGCCAATCCTCCTCTGAGAGCTTTTTAGGGTCTCTCCAGTGGGCTTTTCCTCAGATTACGACTTGCAAGAATTCACCAGGGTTCCTCTGCGCTTCTCTCTTCGACTTATGCCAAGAATCGACCACTGACTGCTCGAGGACGCCTGCAAAACTGCGATAAAGTAGCCAGAAGACTACCAGCGACATTGTAGCGCCTAATCCTTCCAGCTTTCTCGACAGTTTCCTGGTGGTGCATGCTCTGGGGGCTGGCTGCCTTCACCCTGCACTGAAAGCCATGAAGAAATCTCCTGTGGGCCAACTGAATCTTCTCCCTGCCTTAGCAGGCACCAAACTTCAGCTTCACTGCTACCCTGGGTCCCCTCTCATCCTGACAAGCGTGGCCCCTGGAACACAGGTGGTGGACCCAAGTGACCCAGACTGTCCAGTGGTCCAAATTTGCAGGAGGTAAGTCCTTGCCTCCCCTTCCCAGACAGTAATCCTGTGCTCCGTGTGATCTGCAGCTACAAGGGCTTCTGTGCACATTTCCAAGAAATCCTGCATGCACAGCCGAGCCTAGGTTCCCAGCATTCCGTCCTGCAATGCTCAGCTCCCTGAGTTGATCTCCGGTGTCGTGGGACCTCTCTCTGCAGTTTTGAGATGACCGCCGTGCTCAGACTTCTTGAACCCATGCTCAGGGACTTCTGTGGGTGCTTCCTTCTTACCCGTGGGCTCTGTACGTTGCTGAGGCCCCCCCTGTCTCTTCTCCCAAGTGGCGACATCCTGGTCCTTCCTGGGCCCGGGCAGCACCCTTTTTCTCCAACCGCGACCCTTGCAAGTAGCAAGGCTTGTTGGTGGTGTTTTGCCAAGGAAACAACTCTGCATCCTCCAGCACGCTGTGGGACATCTTCTGCATGAAGAAGAACTTCCTACCTCCTTTGGTTTTTGCAAATCCTGCAGCTTCTTCCAAACTGAGGCAGCCATTTTCCACCTTCACCCGGGGTTTAGTTGGCTCCTGCCCCCCCCGGACACTTTAGCGACCCTAGGACTTGGTCCTCTTCCTTTGCAGGTCTTCAGGTCAACAATCCATCTTCAGTGCTTTGCAGTCTGTTGTGGTCCTTGCAAAATCCACTTTCTTTGTATATGGTTTGTGTTGGCCCTAGGGCTACTGCATCCTATTGTGTTTTACAGTGTTTGCACTACTTTCTGACTGTTTTACTTACCTGATTTGGTTAGTTGTGTATATTTTGTGTATGTTAATTATCTCCTAAGGGAGTATATCCTCTGAGATATTTTTGGCACATTGTCACTAAAATAAAGTACCTTTATTTTTAGTAACTATGAGTATAGTCTTTCTTATGATATAGTTCCTATATGATATAAGTGGTTTTGCATGAGCTTTGCATGTCTCCTAGTTTAGCCTTGGATGCTCTGCTATAGCTACCTCTTTCAGCCTGAGCTGCTAGAACACTACTACAGTCTACTAATAAGGGATAACTGGACCTGGCATAATGTGTAAGTACCATTGGTACCCACTACAAGCCAGGCCAGCCTCCTACAGGTAGGCCTGGCAGCTGCAGTTTGCTACAGGACAGCTTCTTTCTCTTTTGCTTTTGTGCACCTTTTATTTTGTTTACCCATCCAATATGGAAATATAAATGGAAAAAACACCAAAATGGCCACTCTGTCATGACTTTTGCATGTGCATACATAGTGATGCTTGTGTGCATACACCATCACACGGATCCCAAAAGCCAAAACGGCCACTGCAGCATGAATGGCTAATAATTTTTAGAAGCTAAACCTGTTGACTTTGCCAATACTTGTTTATAACTCAGTTTTTGCAATTTCCTAAGTGTTGATCATTATTGCTTATTTTTGCAGATTTAACCTGATTACAATTTGTGGGAGAAAGATGTGTGAAATCTATGAGTTGTAGGAGACTGGCCTGGTTTGTAGTGGGGACCTAGGGTACTTACATCTTATACCAGGTCCAGTTATCCCTTATTAGTGAAATGTAGTCAGTGTCTAGAAGCCAGGCTCTCTAGAGGTAGCTGTAGGCAGAGCAGCTTAGGCTGACCTAGGAGACAAAGCTCTTGCAATACCACTGTACTCACACAGTACTTACATACAAAAAAGACAATACTCAGTGTTAACAAAAATGAAGGTACTTTATTTTAGTGACACAAGGCCAAAAATATCTTAGAGGCTATACTCCCTTAGGAGGTAAGTATTACACAAAATATACATTAGTAACCAAAATCAGGTAAGTACACAGTCAGAAAATAGTATAAACAGTGAAAATCACAACAGGTTGCAATGGGCCTAGGGGCAACACTAACCATATAATAAAATAGTGGAATGTGAAATTCGGTTTCCCACCTAGGCAAGTGTAGTGTGTAGAGGGGCGCTGGGAGTGTAAGAACACATCAAAGATAAGTAAGTACCCCACCCCAAGGCCCAGGACAACAGGAGTATAGAACAGCAAGTTTCCTCAGAACACACTAGACGTTGTGGTAAAGGATTATGCAAAAACTAAGCAAGACTGCAAGACATCAACGATGGATTCCTGGACCTGAAGACCTGTGGAGAGAGAGAACTAAGTCCAAGAACAGCTGAAGAGTCCAGGAAGAACAGGAGCCCCTGATAACACGGATGAAGTGCAAAAGTGGATTCTCCGCTTATAAGAAAAAGTCAGATACACCCCGCTTAGAAGAAAAAGTCAGAGATGCACCAAAGACAACAGCTGCGGGTTCCTGCTTGCTGCAAGAGATGTCCCATGTTGAGTAGAAGAATGCAGGCTCAATTTCATCGTTGGATTCTTCCAACAAGCTTCGGCTCACACAAAAGACCCTTTTGGTAGGAAAAGGCACTACCTGGACCCAGGAGGAACCTGGGGGTCTCAACTCATAATGAGGAGACAGAGGAGGCTCTCAGCACTACAGAGAGCCCTCAGAAGACCAGACAGCACCCACTGGAGTCCCAGGACATGGGGACAAAGGAGATGGAAAATGTGGTTGGTGCAGCACTACAAAGGAAGGTCCCACACCACTGGCGAACAACTCAGCGAGTTGAGCATTGCAGAATAGAGTTCTGGGGTCCTGGGCCGGACTGTGCACAAAGGAATTTTGCAAATAGTGCAAAGAGGCCTCAGGAGGTGAAGAAGACGCGGTGCACAGGGATACTGTCATTCTAGGGGAAGGCAAGGTCTAACCTCGTCCAAATTGCGACAGTAGGACCTCAGGACTGTCTGTGTCAATGGGGTCCACCCTCTGTGTTCCAAAGAGCATGCTCGTCGCTGTGGCCGGAGTCCAAAAGAACTGGTTGTCGACTTAGAAGGTGCCTGTGTGAGCAGGGGAGTGACTCCGTCACCCCACAGGAGATTTCTTCGGTCCTTCTGGTGCAGGGTGAAGACCGGGAGTCCTCAGAGCTGTTGCAGTTGCTGGCTGGAGCTGAAATTTCAGAAGAAAAGTATCTCTTGTGGATACTTCGTTGCTGTTACAGCTGTTCCTGGAGTAGGCTGCGGCTGATCCGAGGTCCGAGGATAAAGTAGTAGTTGCAGGGGATTCCTGCTGGAAACTTGCAAGTAGAATCTCAAGACAACCCACAGGAGAGACCCTAAGTAGCCCTGAGAGGGGGATTGGCTACCTTATCTGGTAAGGCTCTATCAGGAGGAGTCTCGGACGTCACCTCCTGGCACTGGCCACTCAGAGCCCTCCATCGTGCCCCAACACCTTGCAAAGCAAGATGGCGGAATGCTGGGACACACTGAAGGAGCTCTGGGCACCACCCCTAGGGTGGTGATGGACGGGGGAGTGGTCACTCCACTTTCCTTTCTCCAGTTTCGCACCAGAGCAGGGGAGAAGGGGTCCCTGAACTGGTGTAGACTGGCTTATGCAAGGAGGGCCCTATCTGTGCCCTTCAAAGCATTTCCAGAGGCTACCCCTCCCCAGCCTGCAACACCTATTTCCAAAGGGAGAGGGTGTAACACCCTGCTCCCAAAGGAAATGCTTTGTTCTGCCTTCCTGGGACTGAGCTGCTCAGACCCCAGGAGGCAGAACCCTGTCCGTGAGGTGGCAGCAGCTGTAGCTGCAGTGCAAGCCTCAGGGAGCTGGTTTGGCAGTACTGGGGGTCGATAGTGGAGCCCCCAGGATGCATGTAATTGGCTCCCCAATACCATATTTGGAATGGGGGGGGGGGACAATTCCATGATCTTAGACACCTTACATGGCCATATTCGGAGTTACCATTGTGAAGCTACATATAGGTATTGACCTATATGTAGTGCATGCGTGTAATGGCGTCCCCACGCTCACAAAGTCCCGGGAAATGGCCCTGAACTATGTGGGGGCACCTTTGCTAGTGCAAGGGTGCCCTCACACTTGGTACCTTTGCACCTAACCTTCAGCAAGTGAAAGTTACACATATAGGTGACTTATAAGTTACTTAAGTGCAGTGAAAATGGCTGTGAAATAACGTGTACGTTATTCCACTCAGGCTGCAATGGCAGGCCTGTGTAAAGGTTTGTTTGAGCTCCTTATGGGTGGCAAAAGAAATGCTGCAGCCCATTAGGATCTCCTGGAACCACTATCCCCTGGGTACCTAGGTACCATATACTAGGGACTTATAAGGAGGGTCAAGTGTGCCAATTGAAATTGGTAAATGAAGTCACTAGCCTATAGTGACAAATTCAAAAGCCGAGAGAGCATAAGCACTGAGGTTCTGATTGGCAGATTACTATACAGACACACACATTAGGCCATAAACTATGAGCACTGGGGTCCTGACCAGCAGGATCCCAGTGAGACAGGCAAAAACATACTGACATACAGGTAAAAACGTGGGTAACATGCCAAGAAAGATGGTACTTTCCTACACCCCCTGTGTGAGCTTTTCTGCTCACATTTGTCCTGACCCATTTGTCTGCCGTCTTTTCCAATTCTTGGTGAGAGGCCAGATCTGAGTCCAAAAGATACTGGTGTAACAAGTGAGAGACAGACTTATTTAATATATGCTTTCTCAAAATCCGATTATACAGACCCTGGTAATCAAACATTTTACTGCCATGTAGCCAACCTTCTAAACCTTTGACAGAACATTCCACAAAGTCAACCCAATCTTGTGAAGATTCTTTCTTGGTTTCCATGAACTTAATTCTGTATAGCTCTATGGAGAGCTCAAAACCATCAAGGAGTGCATGTTTTAGAATGTTGTAGTTGTCTGAGTCCTCCTTTCTAACAGTGGGTAGCCTGTCCCTCCCTTTGTCAGAGAAGGACAACCAGAGAATAGCAGCCCACTGCCTATGAGGGACCCTCTGAATTTTACAGGCCCTCAAGTGCAACAAACCACTTTTGGATATCATCCCCCACCTTGTATGGGGGAACAATGTTATGTAAGTTTCTGGAGTTAATGTTGTCCTCCCTGATCTCAAAACTTCTGAAACTGTTAATGCTGCTGCCACCATGGGGAACTAACCCCAAGAGGCTTATCTTTCCCTAACTTGTATAACCCTAGTGACCTGCCCTCTAGGTGTGAAGGGTGCTCTACCTGTGTGTGACCCCTTCACACTACAAGCTACACTAGGAGGTTTGTTAGTGGAAAGATCTGTGGACGGAGCCTCCCATGGATCTTCAGGACCCTCTCCTGAATTTACCTGATTAGAATCCCACTCAACCTCCCCTTTAGTTCCTCATCACCATCAGAATGCTCCTGATCATCTTGCAAGTGGAGATTTAAAGGAATTTCTTATTGGGATTCTTCCCAATCCCTAAGATTCTCTCTAAGCACAGCCCCTCAGACTTTTAACATTAAGGTTATCATAAGGTGTCTTGATAACCCTATGGGTGGCCTCAATTGAAGACATAGTGATAGAAAAAGGTAGGATAAAGCTGAGAAAAGGATAAGACTTATGATATCTACCTTTTCAGATGTTTTAGAGTGAAAGTGGGACTGCTAGGTATACCTACATATAGCTTTAAATATGTGAGTACACTTACTTGTGGAAAGCACCAGTGACAGAGTGATAATGCAATTGCAAGTACTTATCCCACCGCTGGACCAACAGTGCAGGAGGCTGGCCTGGTTTGTAGTGGGTACCACAGGTTCTTACACCTTATACCAGGTCCAGTTATCCCTTATTAGTGGAATGCAGTCAGTGTCTAGAAGCCAGGCTGTCTAGAGGTAGCTATAGGCAGAGCAGCCAAGGCTGAACTGGAAGACATGCGAAGCTCTTGTAATACAACTGTAGTCATACAGTACTCATACACAAAAATAAGACAATACTCAGTGTTACCAAAAATAAAGGTACTTTATTTTAGTGACACAATGCCAAATATATCTTAGAGGCTATACTCCCTTAGGAGGTAAGTATTATACACAAAATATACACCACTAACCAAAATCAGGTAAGTACAGTCATAAAATAATGCAAACAGTAAAAATCACAATAGGTTGCAATCTGCCTAGGTGGGAACACAAACCATATACTAAAATAGTGGAATGCGAAAGTCAGTTTCCCACCTACGCAAGTAAAGTACCCCACCCCAGGGTCCAGGAAAAGTGGAGTAACGTACAGTAAGTTTCCTCACTAGAAGCCGTGGTAAAGGATTATGCAATAACCAAGCAAGACTGCAAGATACCAATGATTGATTACTGGTCCTGAAGACCTGTGGAGAGAGGAGACCAAGTCCAAGAATGGCTGAAGAGTCCAGGAAGAACAGGAGCCCCTGCTAATACGAATGAAGGTGCAAAAGTGGATTCTCCAGTTGGAAGAAAAAGTCAGAGATGCACCAAAGAAGACAGCTGTCTGTACCTGCTTGGTGCAAGAGATGTCCCACGTCGAGTAGAAGAATGCAGGCTTGTTTTCGTGTTGGATTCCACCAGCAAGCTTTGGCTCATGCAAAAGACATGTTTGGCGGGTAAAGGCACTACATGGACCCAGGAGGGACCTGGGGGTTTCATCTCAGACTGAGGAGACAGAGAAGGCACTCAGCACTTCAGAGAACCCTCAGAAGACCAGGCAGCACCCACAGGAGTCCCAGGACACTGGGAGAAAGGAGATGCAAATTGCGATCATCACAGCACTACACAAAGGGATCCCAAGGCGTCAGAGAACAACGTAGGGAGCTGAGCGCCGCAGGATAGAGTGCTGTGGACCTAGACTGCATTATGCATGAAGGATTTCTTGGAGAAGCGCACAGAAGCCCTAGGAGCTGCAAAACACGCGGTGCACAGGGGTACTGTCTGGCTCGGGGATGCTAGCTCTTACCTCCACCAAATTTGGACAGTTTGACCTTTGGACAGTCTGGGTCACTTTAGTCCACCACCTGTGATCCACGCTCGTCGTCAGGAGAGGGGATGCACAGTACAGGTCCTCGCTGCAGTGAGGTGCCTGCTGAAGCAGGGAAGTGACTCTGTCACTCCACAGGAGATTCCTTTGACTCTTCTGGTGCAGGATGAACACAAGCAGTCCTCAGAGCATACACAACCTGGAAACTGTTGCAGTTGTTGGCAGGAGCTGAAGTTACAGAGTTGCAGTAGCCTTCTTCGATACTTTTTTGCAGTTGTAGAGTTCTTGGAGCAGTTCTGCGGTTGATCCGATGGTAGAAGCTGAATCAGAGGTTGCAGAGGATTCCTGCTGGAGTCTTGCAAAACCGAATCTGAGGGGGGGAGTGGTCACCTAACCAGGTAAGCACCTATCAGGAGGGGTCTCTGACGTCACCTGCTGGTACTGGCCAATCAGATGCTCCCAGAGTTCCCTGACCATCCTGAAAACAAGATGGCAGAACCCAGGGACACTCTGGAGGAGCTCTGGGCACCACCCCTGGGGTCGTGATGGACAGGGGAGTGGTCACTCCCCTTTCCTTTGTCCAGTTTGGCACCAGAGCAGGGCCTGGGGTCCGTAACTGGTGTAGACTGGATTATGCAAGGAGGGCGCTGTTTGTGCCCTTCAAGGCTTTTCCAAAGTCTCTGGGAAGATACCCCTCCCATGCCTGTAACACTTATTTCTAAAAGGAGAGGGTGTAACACCCCTCTCCTAAAAGAAATAATTGTTCTGCCTTCCTGGGATTGAACTGCTGAAGCCCCAGGAGGGCAGAGGCCTGTCTGTGAGGTGGCAGCAGCTGGGCCTCAGTAAAAACCTCAGAAGACTGGTATGACACTACGGGGGTCCATGGTGGAGCCGCCATGGTGCACAGAATTGGCTCACCAGTACCAGAATCAGATTTGGGGTACAAATTATCAATCCTAGACACCTCACATGGCCATATTCGGGTTACCATTGTGGAGCTACATATATGTATTGACATATATGTAGTACAGGCTGATAATGGCGTCCCTGCACTCATGAAGTCTGGTAAAATGGGCCTGGACAACATGGGGGCACCTTAGCTAGTGCAGGGGTGCCCTCACACACAGGTACTATGCACCTAGCCTTCAGGGTGTGAAGGTTAGATACATAGGTTACTTATAAGTGACCTGGTGCCGTAAAATGGCTGTGAAATTGTGCTTACCCTATTTCAGTCAGGCTGCAATGGCAGTCCTGAAGAAGTGTTTTTTGAGAGATCTTATGGGTGGCAAAATAAATGCTGCAGCCCATAAGGATCTCCTGGAACCCCAATGTCCTGGGTACCTAGGTACCATATACTAGGGACTTGTAAGGGGGGGTCCAGTATGCCAATTGGGAGTGGAATACTGGGTTACCAGTATGTTAGTACAAATTTGGAATCAGAGAGAGCATAAGCACTGGCGTTCTGGTTAGCAGGACTCTAGTGACACAGTCAAGCATACTGACAAAACAGTAAAACATACTGACATGTAGGCCACAAACTATGAGCACTGGGGTCCTGACTAGCAGGATCCCAGTGAGACATTAAAAACACATTTACAAACAGGCAAACATGGGGGTATTCATGCTAGAAAGAGACTACTTTCTCACATGAGTGAACCAAGAAACTATACATTTCCGAGTAATCGACAATTCTAAATTCAGCAAGAAGTCATGTTGAGGTTGCTAATGGTTTACCTAAAGAGGCTAGTAGTTGAAATCAAAGACTTAAGTAAGACAAAATAGAAATGGGTAACTAAGGGCCTTATTTTGAGTTTGGTAGGTGCTGTACAGTCAGTCATAGTGTCAGATAACATTACTTCTGCCATCCTCACTGACTACTATCTGCTAAATTTAGAGTTGACAACGGGTCCAGCAGTCATCTCTTTACATTGAACTAAACCGCTGTCACAGAGGTTCCTTTCACTATACAATAAGTTTGGTGGACAGGCGCCATTGTCTTTGACAGCCATTCACCACACTTTTCACTTTTTTGTCCTTTCCAAAAACAAACTCTCAAAGCTGGACTTTGTTTTTGAAAAACAAAAAACTAATAATTCAGACGGTGTGGGGATCATTATATTTTTTAACCTGTGCATCTCCTCCAGGGTTTTCCTTACCTGTCCACCTTCAATGGCTTGTGGTGTAATGTCATTCCTCAGATAGCCCCTTCACTGTTGGCCCGTATGTAGGAAAGTACCATCTTTCTTGGCATGTTACCCCCATTTTTACCTGTATGTCAGTATGTGTTTGCCTGTCTCACTGGGATCGTGCTGGTCAGGACCCCAGTGCTCATAGTTTATGGCCTAATGTGTGTGTCTGTATAGTGCTTAACTGTGTCACTGAGGCTCTTCTAATCAGAACCTCAGAGCTTAAGCTCTCTCTGCTTTTAAATGTGTCACTATAGGCTAGTGACTTAATTTACCAATTTTAATTGGCACACAGGACCCTCCTTATAAGTCCCTAGTATATGGTACCTAGGAACCCAGTGTAGGAAAGTAGCCTCTTTCTAGCAAGGTTACCCCCACTTTTGGCCTGTTTGTGAGTGTGTGTCAGTGTGTTTTTACTGTGTCACTGGGATCCTGCTAGACAGGACCCCGGTGCTCATAGATAAAAACCTATATGTCAGTGTGTTTTGCCTGTCTCACTGGGACCCTGCTAGCCAGGATCCCAGTGCTCATAGTTTGTGGTCTAATGATTGTGTTGTCAGTATTGCTTGACTGTGTCAATGAGGCTCTGCTAATCAGAACCTCAGTGCTTATGCTCTATCTGCTTTAAAATTTATCACTATAGGCTAGTGACTTCATTTACCAATTTCAATTGGCACACTGGACCCTCCTTATAAGTCCCTAGTATATGGTACCTAGTTACCCAGGGACTTGGGGTTCCAGGAGATCCATATGGGTGGCAGCATTTCTTTTGCCACTCATAGGGAGCTCAGAAAAACCCTTGCACAGGCCTGCCATTGCAGCCTGCGTGAAGTAACGCACACGTTATTTCACAGCCATTTTCACTGCACTTAAGTAACTTATAAGTCACCTATATGTATAACCTTCACTTGCTGAAGGTTAGGTGCAAAGTTACTAAGTGTGAGGGCACCCTTGCACTAGCAAAGTTGCCCCCACATAGTTTAGGGCCATTTCCCAAGACTTTGTGAGTGTGGGGACGCCATTACATGCGTGCACTACAAATAGGTCAACACCTATATGTAGCTTCACAATGGTAACCCCGAATATGGCCATGTAACATGTCTAATATCATGGAATTGTTCCCCCATTCCAAAACTGGTATTGGGGAGCCAATTCCATGCATCCTGGGGGGGCTCCACCATGGACCCCCAGTACTGCCAAACCAGCTCTTTGAGGCTTGCACTGCAGCTACAGCTGCTGCCACCTTACAGACAGGGTTCTGCCCTCCTGGGGTCTGGGCAGTCCAATCCCAGGAAGGCAGAACAAAGCATTTCCTCTGAGAGCAGGGTGTTACACCCTCTCCCTTTAGAAATTGGTGTTACAGACTGGGAAGGGGTAGCCTCCCCCAGCCTTTGGAAATGCTTTCTTTTAAAGGCACAGGTGGTGCCCTCCTTGCAGAAGCCAGTCTACCCTGATTCAGGGACCCCTTGTCCCTGCTCTGACACGAAACTGGACAAAGGAAAGGGGAGTGACCACTCCCCTGTCCATCACCACCCTAAGGGTGGTGCGTGCCCAGAGCTCCTCCAGTGTGTCCCAGACTTCAGCCATCTTGCTTTGCAAGGTGTGGGGGCACTCTGGAGGCCTCTGAGTGGCCAGTGCCAGCAGGTGACATCAGAGACCCCTCCTGATAGGTCCTTACCTGATAAGGTAGCCAATCCCCCTCTCAGGGCTATTTAGGGTCTCTCCTGTGGGTTCTGCTTGCAGGTTTCCTTCAGGAATCCTCTGCCACAACTTCAGACTTTTCTGACCTCTGATCAATCGCAGCCTGCTCCAAGAAAAACTGTAACTCCAACCTAGTGTCTACAAGAGACACTTTTCTTCAGCAACCTCAGCTCTAAGTCAGCAACTGCAACAGGTTCCACAGTGTGCACGCTCTGGGGATCCCTGTCTTCATCCTGCACCAGAGGGACCAAAGAAATCTCCCGTGGAGTGACGGAGTCACTCCCCTGCTCACGCAGGCACCTTCTAAGTCAACGACCGGTTCTCTTGGACTCCTCTCCTGGAGATGAGCGTGCTCCTTGGAACACAAAGGGTGGACCCCATCGACACAGTCTGTCCTGAGGTCCTGCTGTCGCAATTTGGATGAGGTAAGACCTTGCCTTCCCCCAGAACGACAGTACCCCTGTGCACCGCGTCTTCTTCACCTCTTGAGGAGTCTGTTCACTATTTGCAAAATTCCTTCATGCACAGCCTGGCCCAGGTCCCCAGCACTCTATCCTGCGACGCCCAACTCGCTGAGTTGTTCTCCGGCGGTATGGGACCTTCCTTTGTAGTGCCGCACCATCTGCATTTTGCACCTCTTTTGTCCCCGTGTCCTGGGACACCCGTGTGTGCTATGTGGGCTCTGAGGGCTCTCTGAAGTGGTGACACCTCTTCCTCCTCACACAGAGTTGAGGCCCCCAGGTCCCTCCTGGGTCCAGATAGCGCCTAGTTGACGCAAAACGTGACTTTGCCAGAATCAAGGCTTGTTGGAGGAATCCAGTGCCAAAACTTGCCTGCATCCAACTTCACGACGTGGGACATCCTTTGCATTATGCAGGAACCCCCTGGAATCTTCCTAGGGTGCATTTCTGCAGTCTTTGTCCAACCAGGGACTCTTGTTTTGCACCCTCTTCTGGGTTGACAGTGGCTCCTGTCCTTCCTGGAACTTCTTTCGACTTCTGGACTTGGTCTCCTTCTTTTACAGGTCTTCAGGTCCTGGAATACACTGTTTGTTGTTTGCAGACTTGATTGGTTCTTGTAATAATTCCAATCACGAGGTGTAGTGTGTCTTAAGGAAACTTGCAGTACTTTCCTCCTGCTTTTCTGGGCTCTGGAGTGGGGTAATTTACTTAACTTTACGGTATTCTTACTCTCAGCGATTCTGCACACACTACTCTTGTCTAGGGGGAATTAGTAATTCGCATTCCACTTTCTTAGTACATGAGTTGTGTTGCCCCTTGCATTCTATAGCATATCCTATTGTTTATGCTATCCTATGTCTAATTACTTGCCTTATTTTGGTGTCTAGTATACATATGGTGTATAATACTTACCTCCAGAAGGAATATTGGGCCAGATGTATCATCCGATTTTGCACTCGCAAACAGTGAAATCGGCCGTTTGCGAGTGTAAAATCGGGTTCTGCAATGCATCAAATGCATTCACAGACCAAATACCAAAAAATGCAAAAATTTCTATTTTCTGCGTTGCAACCTGGATTTTGCGAATCGCAATTTGCGATTCGCAAAATCCAGGTCGCAAAGCAATTCTGCAAAAAATCGCAAATTGCGATTTTTCGCAGAATGGTATTTTGCAAGTGCAAAATACCATGTCCAGCAACCAGGTGGTAACCTGGTGCAAAATTTAAAAATGCAGTAAAACTGTATTTTTAAATTTGAAATGTAAAGCACACATGCCCTTTTGGCATGTGTGTCCTTTACATGTATCAAAAAAAAAATGGGGTGCAGGAGAGGGTCCCTTAGGCCCCCAGTACCCTGGCCCTTTGCTTTTCTCAAATTGCGATTTCTGTTTAAGAAATTGCAATTTGCGAAATACTAAAAATTCGCAGCTGTGGGCCAACAGGCCCATAGCTGCGAATGGGGCCAGTATCGCAATTTGCGATTCGGTAATTGCATTTGCGATTTTTAAGAAATCGCAATTACCGACTCGCAAATGTGATACATGGCCCTTTGCGAGTCGGTAATTGCGATTTCTTAAAAATCACAATTACCGAATCGCAATGGGCCAGATTCATACATCTGGCCCATTGTCTCTAAGATATTTTTGGTACTGTGTCACCCAAATAAATTCCTTTATTTTTGGTAACACTGAGTATTGTCTTTACTTATGTATAAGTACTGATTGACTATAAGTGGTATAGTAGGAGCTTTACATGTCTCCTAGCTCAGCCTAAGCTGCTCTGCTATAGCTACCTCTATCAGCCTAAGCTGCTAGAACACTACTAGATTTCACTAATAATGGATAACTGGACCTGGTGTAAGTTGTAAGTACCCAAGGTACCCACTGCAAACCAGTCCAGCCTCCTACACCGTAAAAGGGAATATTCCATCGACAGAGCTAATAGGTGTTCCATCGATGGAATACTTATCCATCTCTAAATGAGGAGGTGAACCTAGGGTTTGGCACATCTACGACAGAGTACCCTATACACCAAATTTTAAATCAGGCTCTATGTTTTTATCTGCAATTATTTTGCTCTGTTGGCAGGCATATTTGTATGTCATTTGGACTCTTACAGCCACAGAGATATATAGTGTCTGTCTTTTGTCCAAAACAAGCCAGTGTGACTAAATCTTTCTCCCAGTGCATTATGAGCCTATATGTTAGCCTTGGGTAAACTAATTATATTGCATCCTCCTTACTGAGCTACAGCCTTCCAAATGAAAAGAACACTTTGACAAACTTTGCCTGAGTGTGTGCCAAAAGAATTTCTTTAAAACGTTCTAAAGAGGATCAAAATATCAGTTACTTCTGTTTCTCACTCACCTGCGATAAGGCTATACAGAGCCATGGAAATGGCCTTATAAAAAACAAAATAGTCCAACATTTTGATGTGCTGGTTCTCACTTGTAATTACATTCTGTGTAAAGCTATTTGACCCATGCCCCCCAATTTAAGTCTTGTCTGCATGCTAGAAAACTGCAATATATATGAATGAATGACTAGGGCAAATGTTGGCACTAAACTGATTGAGGTCACTCTGGTCTACACAAGTCTTACCAGAAGCTGAAGCCGACAATTTGAATGGGTAGCCACATAAAAATTCTAAGGGGAATACTGATAAACTAATATGAGGTATTTGATCAGGCTTTGCAGTCTCCTGAGCCTCTTGTAAATGTGAGAACTGCTAATATAATCTACACACTTCTACACATCCGTCCTGTAAACTGTATGCATGTCTAAATTTGCTACCTCACACCATGTGCTGTAATTTTGAAATCTTTTGCCAGGAGTTGATATTTAAGCACCCCATAAACTCTAAACTAAGATCACTAAACCTCTGTCTAAAACTGTGTTCTTGGTAGCCTTTTGTGAACCGAACGGAAGGTACTGTTGTAGGAGGCTGGCCTGGTTTGTAGTGGGTACCCTAGGTACTTACACCTTATACCTTATATCAATCAATCAATCAATCATAACATTTATAAAGCGCTCTATGTACCCGTTAGGGTTTCAAGGCGCTGAGGGGGGGGGCAGCTGCTATTGGTCGAAGAGCCAGGTCTTGAGGAGTCTCCTAAAGGTGAGGAGGTCCTGTGTCTGGCACAGGGGGGTCGGGAGGGAGTTCCAGGTCTTGGCGGCGAGGTAGGAGAAGGATCTGCCGCCGGAGTTCTTGCGTTGGAATCGGGGAACGATGGCGAGGGAGAGATTGGCAGAGCGGAGTTGGCGGGAGGGGACGTAGAAGTTGAGTCTGTTGTTCAGGTAGGCGGGTCCGGCGTTGTGTAGTGCTTTGTGCACGTGGGTGAGTAGTTTAAAGGTGATCCTCTTTTCCACGGGGAGCCAGTGGAGGTCCTTCAGGTGATGGGAGATGTGGCATCGGCGGGGTATGTCGAGGATCAGGCGGGCGGATGCGTTCTGGATGCGTTGGAGTCGTTGGATGTCTTTTGCTGGGATGCCTGTGTAGAGTGCGTTGTCGTAGTCCAGTCTGCTACTGACGAGGGCCTGGGTCACCGTTTTTCTGGTTTCCGTCGGGATCCACTTGTAGATTCTACGGAGCATGCAAAGGGTGTTGAAGCAGGAGGAGGAGAGTGCGTTGACCTGTTTGGACATGGTGTGGGCGGAGTCGAGGATAAAGCCGAGGTTGCGTGCGTGGTTGGCTGGAGTAGGGGGGGGGTCCCAGCGTGGTGGGCCACCAGGAGTCGTCCCAGGCAGAGGGGGTGCGTCTGAGGATGAGGACTTCCGTCTTGTCGGAGTTTAATTTTAGGCGGCTGTTTCTCATCCATTCGGCAATGGATTTCAATCCCTCATGGAGGTTGGCTTTGGCAGTGTGTGGGTCCTTGGTGAGGGAGAGGATGAGCTGGGTGTTGTCGGCGTAGGAGAGGATGCTGAGGTTGTGCTGACGGGCCAGTTGTGCGAGGGGTGCCATGTAGACGTTGAATAGCGTCAGGCTTAGCGAGGAGCCTTGGGGGACGCCGCAGATGAGGTTGGTGGCTTCGGAGCGGAAGGGTGAGAATCGGACTCTCTGGGTTCTGCCGGAGAGGAAAGAGGAGATCCAGTTGAGGGCTTTGTCTTGTATTCCGGCTTCATGGAGACGAGTTAGTAGGGTGCGGTGGCAGACCGTGTCGAAGGCAGCGGAGAGGTCTAGAAGGATGAGGGCTGAAGTCTCGCCGTTGTCCATTTGCTGTCTGATGTCATCTGTGGCGGCGAGGAGCGCAGTTTCGGTGCTGTGATTTCGTCTGAATCTGGATTGGGAGGGGTCTAGGATGGAGTTGTCTTCGAGGTAGTGGGTGAGCTGGGCGTTGACGATCTTCTCGATGACCTTCACAGGGAAGGGGAGGAGGGAGATCCGGCGGACGTTTTTGAGGTCGTTGAGGTCAGCCTTGGGTTTCTTGAGGAGGGCTTGGATGTCGGCGTGCTTCCAGCTGTCCGGGAAGGTCGCAGTATCGAAGGATAGGTTGATGATCTTGCGAAGATGGGGGGCGATGGTGGAGTCAGCTTTGTTGTAGACGTGGTGTGGGCAGGGGTCTGATGGGGATCCTGAGTGGATGGAGTTCATGGTCTTTCGGGTTTCGGCGTCGTCTACGTGGGTCCAGGTGGTGAGGCGGTCGGCGTCAGAGGAGTTGTCGGGGGTGGGGTCTGGCGGAGGTGTGGTGTTGAGGCTGTCGTGGATGGCGGCTATTTTCTGGTAAAAAAAGGTTGAGTGCGCGTCGCAGAGTTTCTGGGATGGTGGGACGTCGTTGACGTTGGCGCTGGGGTTGGAGAGCTCCTTCACGATGCAGAAGAGCTCCTTGCTGTCGTGTGCGTTGTTGTTTAGGTGTGCTGTGAAGTGGGAGCGTTTGGCGAGTCGGATCAGTTGGTGGTGCTTGCGGGTGGCTTCCTTGTGGGTTGCCAGGCTGTCAGGTGTGCACTCGAGAAGCCATTTTTTCTTAAGTTTCTGGCAGGTGCGTTTGGAGGTGATCAGTTCGTCTGTGAACCAGGCTGCTTTTTTCTTTTCTTGGTTGACGGTGGGCCTCTTGAGTGGTGCGAGGGTGTTGGCGCAGTTGAGGATCCACTGTTGAAGGTTGATGGCGGCGGAGTCCGGGTCAGTAGGGTCGGTCGGCGAGTTCTTGGCGAGGGTGCTGGTTAGTTGGTCATCGGTGACTTTGCCCCAGCGGCGGTGCGGTGGTAGTGGGGTGCGGTGGTGTTCGGTGTGTTTCTTGAATGTGAAGTGGACGCAGTGGTGGTCGGTCCAGTGGAGTTCGTTGGTGTGGCTGAAGGAGATGTGGTTGCTTGCAGTGAAGAGTGGGTCTAGAGTGTGACCGGCGATGTGGGTGGGTGTGTTGACCAGTTGTCTGAGTCCGAGGTTGGTGGCCAGTGATGTGGTGTTGGCGTCATTGTTGTTCTCCAGGTGGAAGTTGAGGTCTCCAAGGAGGATGTAGTCCGTTGAGGCGAGGGCGTCAGTGCTTGCGAGGTCAGAAATGGTGTCACTGAAGGGCGCTCTTGGTCCTGGAGGTCGGTATATGAGAGTTCCTCTGAGGGTGGTGTTGGGGTCCGTGTGGATCTGGAAGTGAAGGTGTTCAGCTGTCTTGAGGGTGTCGTCCGTGTGGGTGTGGATCTTGAGGGTGGATTTGTGGACGATGGCTATTCCTCCACCGATTCTGTTGGTGCGATCTCTTCTGGTGATCTTGTAGCCGTCAGGGATGGCGATGGCGATGTCTGGGGCCGAGGAGTCGTTCCACCAGGTTTCGGTCAGGAAGGCTACGTCTGGGGCGGTGGTGTCGAGCAGGTCCCAGAGCTCGATGGCGTGTGTTGAGGAGGATGCAGTGGAGGTGGTTGGTGTTGGTTGTTGCAGGCTTCGTTGTTCTGTTGTAGGTGAAGTTGCAGGTGCAGCAGGAGAAGGGTCCTTTGGTGTGCTTCGGAGTGGCCTGGAAGCAGGCTGTGGAGGAGCCAGGGTTAAGGGCGAGGAGCTCGCTGGCCGAGTAGCGAAGGCTGGTGGTGCGGGGGGCGTGCAGACCAGGGGGGGTGGCGCTGGGTGCAGTCCAGGCGCGGACGGGCGCAGACGGGCTTGCCTCTGGCGCGCCAGCGGCGCGGACGCACAGCGCCAGCCATTAAGAAGGGAGGGGGGAGGGAGGAGCAGCTAGGAGACGGGAGGCGGGAGGGAGCGGCAAATGGGGGCGCAAGGGGGGTGGGGCCGGAGGGAGGCAGCGGCAGGGAGAAAACGGCAAGGGGGAGCGCACAAGGGGCGAAAACCAGGAAAAACATGGCACAATGACAAAAGTAAGGCACAAGTCAAAAACAGTCACAAAATACGATAAATGGCACAAAATACAATCAGAATACAGCAATCAGAAGGGGCACAAATGGGGGGCAAGAGCGCAAGGAGGCAAGGCGCTGAAAAGTAGAAAAACACTTACAGATACAGCGAAAAGCGGCAGAGAGCACACGGGTCTAGCGAAGCTTACCAGAGCCTACTAGACACCAGGGATGAGGCGCAGGAGGATGCCTGCGGGTGGAGGAGGGCCTCGAACACGCTAGCAGCAGCGTGGGCGGGGGTCAGGGGCACAAGACAGCAAGGTAGTGCTGCGGACGTGGGGGGCGAGCTCTAGACCAAAAACAGGTCAGAGGTCCCTCACTCGCGACGCACAGCGCCAGCCATTAAGAAGGGAGGGGGGATGGAGGAGCAGCTGGGAGGCGGGAGGGAGTACCCATGGTTCTAATAATGTAGTGTATGTACATATATGTGTGTGTATTCATGTGTGCTTTTGTATGTGTGTGTGTGTATGTATATATATATTTTTTTATATCTACGTATGTATGTATGTGTATATGTTGTTTCTGTGCTTGGCATGTTCGTGGGTCATTGCATGGCTCCTGGGTGGGTTGTTATACTAGATATCTATGAATCCCTGCTTTCATCTTATCACACTTATCTACCCATCATCATATGTCATGTCTCTATCAAACTATCCTCCATTCCCACTCTGACTCATCCCAAATCCTTTCTCCTACTTTCATCTCCTAAATAACTCTGCCTAAGCTCTTCCCTCCGCTTCCACATCTAATGCACCAAACCTCACTCTACTACCATGACCTCCCACACAACCCTACTATATTCTCCTTCATTTATTTCACCCTGCTACTATGCTCTCCCTAACCCTTCCACACTCTTCCCTCCTCCATCCCCCTTTACTCATCCCAAGCCTTTGAGTTGAGTAAATGAGGGATATACTCCCAATTAACACTTCTGGATTTCTTTCCTCCTCCACTCCTCCATTACTCCAGTCAATCTAACTAACAAACTCTAATATCTGCGGCTCAAATTAACTCATAATAATACTAAAACTGTACTCATATTTCCCGATACTAAATCATCACTAATTCTTGTTGGGTTCCAGAGTAGCATGCTACTCACCGAAAAGCGCTTCGGCGCCTCGTCAGGGGTAGTAAGCGCTATATAAATACTATTACAATACATTACAATGATTGGCTATATCTAAAGGGCATCAAGAATGTTGTTTACTTTTCAGGATCTCGCTGTACCTGCCTTTAACACCCTTAACAGCCAAAGCCTCCCTTTCCCAATACCCATAAAACCCTGCTTGATGTGCAACTTTTTTGGTTGAGTACACTGCTGAGATGGTTAAGAAACCTCAGATTTACACCCCTAAATCTCACAGACTGAACTATGCCATTAATAATCCGGATACCTGAAATGCATATACTCTCACCAATTGATGCTGTTAAGAGAAGTCTAATATGTTATGAATTAAATCAGTTAGGAATGACAAATGCCAGATATAATTGATTAAATAAATCACATTTTCATTGCCGTAGAAACAAATGACCTCAAAAAACCTTCTGTGGTTTTACTTCTTGCGAAAACAAAATTCATCCACTTATCTTGTGAATATCCATCTACTCACAATTCACCTATTCTAAAGAATCGAATTCAGCAGAGCTGCCGTTGGAAGCAAGAGACTAGCTGGGGTACTCCTCTTTATGGGCAACCTCACTTGGCCCTTCGTAAACAGCATTATGGGGTGACTTTTTGCTGGCTAATCAATATGCTTAACGAGTAATTGTCAACCCAGAAGTCGGAGAGTGTCTGGAAGCCTTTTGGTAGACGGTCACTCTGTAAAAAAAAAAAAATATATATATATATATATATATACATATATATATATATATATATATATATATATATATACACACACTGATGTCCTTATTGTACCAGGTATTAGCTTGGAGCGATGTTCCCTTTTTTGATAGATTCCTTGTTATTTTGACTTTAAAGTAAATGTCTCAGGGAAATCTTTTTGTTACACAGAGTTGAAACGATGGATGATGTGTTATAATGGAGACCACCACACACATCTTTTCTACTTTGGTATGACTAATGCTATGCTTACTTTTAACGTTTCAGGAAAATGTGGAAGTACAGCATAAGTAAATGATTGAAGCATAGTGAATGATGTTATTTAGCAAGCATGAGTGGCGTGATGTGAGATCATAGGCAGAGCATGGTGGAGGCACAAGTTAGCTCACTAAACTCTAACTGATGAATTTCAGTGTAGTGTTTTTTTAATTTTTTAACATTATTTCTTTCTGATTCAACACCTATAAAAACCTTTGTTTTTTTTAAGTGACTTGAGGTACTGGGTTTTTCAGAACTGGTACTGATCCGGTAACCCAGCGGTGCCAGGGTACACCCAAAGACCTCGGGTACTTTCCTGATTCAGACTACAGAAACTCAGAGTCTTCTAGGTGAAGTCAAAGATCGAATTTATTGGCTGCAACCAATTGACAAGTGTCCTAGAAGTACAGCAGCACGATTTGTATGTTCTCAGGAGACTGTGTTTCAATGCAAAGTCAGGTTTCCTTATATACAGTTTTTTAAGCTTCAGGCAAACATTCTTGACATTTTGGTTGGTCATTCACATGTTTTCACTACAAAGGAAAAAACAGTGTCATGATGAAACCTTATATTTCATGTCATCCAACCCATAATAAATTACCCGGCAAGGCCTAGTATTTTACATCAGATAAGTGTGGACCCCTAATAAAAACGGGCACCTCCCCCTCGTAAAGTAAGAAGAAGAAAAGAGCAGGTGCAGGTGTGAGCAAGTTAGGCAGTGTGTGTGAGCGATAATAAGGGTTTTATGGCCTGGTGTGCCTTGATGCTATCTGATTCGGCCACTGGGAGAGGGACTGACCAAACAGGTTTGGCCTGAGGCAATGGTTCCAGCTTGCCCAGGTCAGAGAAAAGTCAATCAAGGTGTACGTGTCCTTGGAATCAAATCTGACTGTATTATAAGCCTATGTGAGGGCAACTTTTAAAAATGGCTGCCGTGTATAAAATGGGAGCCACGAGTGCAGGACGAAAATGGCGATTTCGAGGTGAAAACGCTGCTGGAATTGAGCGAAAATGCTCATGCTTAGTGTACTAGTCATTATCGGTCTTTTGATACTAAAATCGTACTGCTGTGGCAAAGTAAATTACATGGGTCCAGAATTTTTAGAACCACAGACTTTCAATGGTTTTTTTTTCGATGTAAGCTAAGATCCTGTTACTATAACGACCCAGTGTGTGGCCCTTCTGATAAGAGTTTTGGGTTACATTTTTCCCATTTTGGCATTTCACATGGTGAAGGATGCATAAGCCGGCAGATAATATCTTCCGAGGAGCCGAAACATCACCATACAGCAGACTTGATTTTCACTCCCTGAAAAGCCACGAGTTGTGAGCCCATCCCATCCTGGAGAGCTGCAAGCCTGGTCGTTTCTGCTTTTGGGGGTTGAAAGAGCGGTAGAGAGACATACTAAAGCCCATCGAAGGCCCAGGAGTATCTGCACAGAAGAGTGTTCTGTTCTTCCTCCACAGTGCTTCATCAATCTTGTACAATTGCGAGAGTGACTGCTGCTGTACTCTTCAACTATGACTTGTTCGTCGCATGCTATGCCCTTTGCCTTGGAAGTTGGGCTCTTTGCTAAACCGATTACATTAGCAGAGTTTTCTAGTAATCTCAAAGAAAAGTATTCAGAAGAAAAAGAGTTAAAAGTTTAAAGTAAATGTAAAAGTCATACGCAGCGCAATATGGCATATTAGATTCTTTTGACAGAGGTTGTACATACATCTTCACAAAAAAAGTTGTAAATCCAACATTTTTCAATGACTGCAAATGAAACAAGCACGAGCCTTACTGAGAGGGTAAGGCATCCAAAACTCTAGCACTTCCTAAATATGCAAACATTGGAAAAGCCAATAAGTCTGGTATTCGCAGACTAATGCCATGAGTATGTTTTCTTTTCATTGAAAACGTGTGTAACAAAAAGAAAAACTCTTCAAATGACAGTGCCACTGTTTGCTTGCCATAACAGTTTTAAATGTAAAACCCTTTCAGAGACGTAATTGTTTTACTGCTGATTGGTTTTTTAAAACAAGCACTCAGTAGTGCCGTGCATTTTATTATTATTTTCGAAGGCAACTGGAATAAAGACTCAAATCTCAGGCACCAAAATGTTACAGTGCCACAACACTATAAAATACAATTTAAAAAGAAGTGTAGACAAAATAAACAGCCACCATTTAAAAATAATATGATACATTTATAAAATAAAAATGTACACTGTGAACCAACTTTAACAAAAATGTCACAGGCTTTGTGCAGTCACTCAAAGTGAAGGGAAACAGTGGAGAGTGTAGGCTAACTCATTGTCCCAGGCTGTAAGGTCTGGTAAGAAGCAACATGCGAATGGCAGTTTAAAAGACTTCTGCATGAAGCCTGCTAACAAAAAAAGTATTTCCTGTATTTATATTTTATATATATTTTGGGGGAAAAATAACAGACTAGCGAGACAGCTAAAGCTGTGTCAAAGGCCAGACCTAAATAGCCATAAACATGCAATTAAGATGTTGTCCTTACTAAGAAGCACATTTATTAAAGAGCACGCACTAGGTTTCAAGCTATGTGTTGCATCTTCAGCCTAACACAAACATTAGCAAAAGGTGTGGCTTTAATGTGCTAATACATGTAAAATTACAGGAGAGCACCAATGTTATTTGGATGTATTAGCACATTAAAACCTGTTAACTGATTATATTTTTCCATGTTAACTACTTTGAGAGTGACAACGATGTTCAGAGTCCCAAGCCAATATCTTTATGTAAAGTTTTACTGCCACCTCATGTGCTGTGCTTGTATGCATATTTTAGTGAGTATTTTTGTGCATGCATGCAAAGGAAACTTCTGTTGCCGCTACAGGTGCTGTACTTGCGCTAGAATGAAAAAACGTAACAAATAATAGTTGCTTTCTGTATACAGTGAATGTATAAAATAAAGGATTTGCTGTGTGGCGATTCACTGTCCATTTGAGATACGAGAACTTTCTCGTGTATTGCATTGCAAGCACTCTATATTAGTCAGAATGATGCACCAAAAAGCCAATTCCAGGAGATGAGAGAAAAATACTCCTCCGTACAGGGCCAAGCACCACTCTGTGTATATTTTAAGGAATTGCACTGTCAAGCCAGACCTAAAAGGGACTGTATGGTGCCCCTTCACCAAAATTGAATTGATAAAAAAATTAGGTAAAGTAACTAGAGTTAAAAGGCCATGGAATGAATCCCCAGCTCGCTCACCCAAGCAATGGCAAACCAAGAAAACGCATGAGACCATGGCTGAAGAGGGGGCAATCCAAAAACCCCACTGTACCTCTCGATATTGTACGTTTTTGAAGAATTGATAACATGAGGGTTTATTTTGCAGACATAGAAAAACGTTTGTAGCCAGACCTAAACAAAAGTCTGCATTCCATGGTGTCCGTTTTCAAACACTGAATTTCCAGTTATTTTTGTGATCCATACGATTTCGTCCGACTTGTTTACGAATATTTTATATGTGTGGAGAGAAGCAGCAGCTAGAAAATGTTCAGTTTCTCAGTCAACCACATCCAAATTTTAGTAATCCTTGAAGCTTGAGTTGGTTAGTGTGTGTCAAAATAACACATCATAGAACGTAAGTGGGTTGGTGCCTCACCTTGTTTGAAATTGTCTAGGTGCAATTTCACCATTAGAGCCCAATGTAAAGATACAGAACTGGAGTGGGTTGTTTTAGATTGTACGTAAGTTCCACATGCACTTGTAATTGGTCTAAATGCCCAGCAGGGACGTCATTTCACCAAAATTCCAGAAAGAGAAGTATCCGCAATTCTCACCCTTTGCTATTGTTTCACAGTTGCCCCATGAACGCACCATTCATACCTTAAAGCCTCCTAAATGTTTCTGGTAATGTAGGGAGGGAGTAAATGTAGAAACCACAGAAATAAAAGGTGACTCTTCAGATCTGTTCCTGCTTGCTCTTCCTGCTGCTGCCTCCTTGACCCCTGAGACTTGGGTTGGAATGGAAGGTCAAGGCTAATGGTAACAAAGTGCGAGCCAGGAATCGCCCATAATGCCCTGGGGGTGGTGGGGCCATCATACTGCATAAAGTCATATGAAATGTTGTTTTTAAGTTTGCAATGTAAATGTGAAAGAAAAAAGGCAACAGTTCACAGGAAAGACAAAGGGGGTCGTCAGAGTGACCACCAGCGGCAACTGTTTCACATGGTCCGCTGCCCAGTATCTCACCAGTACAGCTGTCCTGGCTGCTTAGGATCAAGAGCTAAGTTGTCCTCTTGCATTGGAGGAAGCAGTCTGCACTGCAGCACCATCTAGAGCAAGGATACTCAAAGTACGGCCCGCGGGCCACATGCGGCCCCTATGACCTTTACATGTGGCCCCTGGGGCAACAGGAGCACTGGGCAGCTGTTTGCTCGACTCCACACTAACAAATATTAAATACACAGACAATCATTTATTTCAAACTTAATTGGTGTTAAAGGAAGTTACTAGGGACTCCTGCACTTGACTTTAGAAATGCCTTCATGTTTAAAGACGTCTTGTAGCATAAGTGTTAAACTAAGACAGTCTCTTCAATATTAACTAAGTGTATTTAGTTAACATGCAGAACGTTTTCGCCTTAGTACAATTTATTTTATCAGTGCATTGAGATGTATTCCTTTTAAAGTGATAGTTTTCAAACATAAATTTAGAAACATTAATTATTTCCCTTACTCTGAGAACACCAATAGTAAATTAAAGAGGCAAGTCACTTGGTATGTGCACTTTATGTATGATAGGAACCCAGGCCACCCATAAACATTATAGTTAATTAAATCAAACATAGAAGCAGGTTTTTTGCTGCGCACACCTTGAATCATGTATTTCGAGGTCATCTTAAATGTGATAATGCAGAAAAAGGAGGGAAAGTGACACTAAACAATTGCCTAGGATCACACAATTTGGAAAAGTGGGTAAGCCGGGATTCATTCACAGGTTTTCTGGTTTCCCATTGTTTATTTCAGCCACTAGGTGTATATCCTTTGCTTCCCCTACACCTACCTTGCCACCAATCCCCCTAGTCACCCCACCCGACTACCACCTCCCTGGCATCAATTCGACCCCCAGGCAAGTCACAGACCAAACTTTTTGGCCCCTGGGAAAATGTTTGCGAGTACCCCTGATCTAGAGGGTACTATGGCGTATTTTGAGGCATATGACGCCCAGATAAATGCAGATCAGATCGAGGTTTTAGATGAATTAAGAAAACAGAAATAATACCAGTGGCCATAATCATATTTTGGAAACATACAGAATTACCATTTACACTTAAAATTTCGAATTATACCTTGTGATCTAACTGTACATGTAAATGTGTTGATTGATGATCAAGCATGGGTTTCATTTACTTGATATGGTGGAAGTTTTATCATTTGGAGTGTTGAAACAACAATCAAGAAATGATCCACCCAACTAGCAAATTAATCAGATTTTTTGTGAATTGTTATAATCACTCTGATTTCACATACTATGTAAATTGTGTATTTAAACAGATTCATTTGTAAATTTCCCGACTGAGATCTGACTTTGATCTGTTTGATGTGCAATATTTTTCTTATAACTGCTACTAAAATGTAAGTGAATACAGAGCAAGCCACGCTCTGGCAAAATTCCTCACCAGGTAACCTCTACCTTCAGTTATACGGGTAATGTATGGCGTGTATTCTTCTTACCTGTTCGTTTAACATAATATCTTTCGAACCATGAGTTCGTTCTTTTAAAATCATTTAGGCTAGCATACACAAGAACTGGATAGTCAATGTGAAATAGAAGATCACTATTATGCAACATAAAACTATTAGGGAGTTCTCCCAACCACAACTTTTTGGCGTTGGGTGTACCCCTTCACTATGAGTTTGCATTGTGGTTCTCCCATTTGTAGAAGCCTGCTGCCTAAAATATGAATATGATAAATGTGCTCCTATGGAGTACTTGTACATCTATTCTTCTTAGCTCTTACATGAGTTTTGTTTACATTCTGTTATTTACAAGTCATGTTTTTAGACATTAAATGCTACATTCCAGCAATGTGATTTCCACCAGAACCGGCCTGTGTACTGTAAATCAACATCTCGCTGTTGTATTTCCTTTCCGTGTTTTGTCAGCCCTTTGAAGAATCAGGAACAGGTGCACTTTTCGTATCGCACAACTTGGCGAGTCCACATATTATTTTGTTGAGGTGTGGTTCATCGCCGCGCTTTCTTAGCATGATCCCAAGAAATAAAAAAGTTTGACAGTTAAGGGGATTGCAGTGTGCGGAATTTTGTAATGGTGATCAAGGTGCACAGAAGCAGGTAGATGATAAAAACGCATACATGCAAAATTAAAGGTTTGTAGCGATGTATGAAAACCATGTAGAATCCAAATCCAAATTATACTTTATTTTGGCTGGAAGCCATAAAAGTAAACAAAAAATATCGTATCATAATTGAGCAACATATCAGTTATAGATAAGAATCAACAAGAAATACCACAATATACATTTAAAACCCCAATTAAATTATAAAATCTCTTTTGTAAAACCAATGCATCACAGCCATTGTTCTTAAGATATTGGTATTCAAAAATGTTAATTATATGATATGATGGACTGGTATATCTTGATTTCAATCAATTGACGACTTGATATATTAAATAGATAAAATCTAGAATCTTAATATTCAAAGATATTAGATATATGATATGATGGACTATTATATCTTAGTTCCAGTCAATTTACAACTTG
Organism: Pleurodeles waltl; assembly: GCF_031143425.1. Taxonomy (NCBI): domain Eukaryota; kingdom Metazoa; phylum Chordata; class Amphibia; order Caudata; family Salamandridae; genus Pleurodeles; species Pleurodeles waltl. Next base: position 1,221,056,262 of record NC_090440.1, read on the forward strand.
ATGTATTAAATAGATAAAATCTAAGACCAATATGTTAAAACACACAATTATGGTAATTCTCTAGTTCTTATAGCCCATGCACTCTGCAAATATCTCGCAACTGAAAAAACTATTTTGTCATTTGTATCAGTTGTCAGGATACGTAAAGCTGTAATCCATTCACTTATCCCCATTAACCTACATAGCCGGGCAATCCACTTTTTCCTTGGCACCAAATATCTAGGACAGAAAAACATAAAGTGCTTGAGTGACTCTGTTGACTTTTGGCAATGATGACAAAATATTGAATTACAATCCTCCACTCTCCATCGTGCAGTAAATGTCTTTAGCGGGAGAATCCCTAACCTGAACTTAATAAAAAGTGTTTTAGTATAGGGAGGATTTACATTGTCCATGTAGGCCTCAAATTTGGGACTACATTTATGATCCAGGAACTGTAGCGTCCGACTGCCTTGATTTTTCGCCCAAATTTGCGCCAAGATGTTCTCCCAGTATCACCTATTTATACGCTCATTTACTTCCTTGGTCAAGTTTTGTGGAGCACTCCACACCTCCTACATTTTTAAGTAGTTTACACATGTCTCTGATGTAGCTCAGCCAAGGGATCTTTGATGCACGATCACCTGCAAGAAACTCCTTTAATGCTATCTGGAGGGTGGGCAAATATTCAGAAGTCCAGAGGGGAACCCAGTACTTAAGCGGTCTTAGTGCAATTATGTTGTGGATCTCATTTAAGGCTAGATCAAATCTAAGCGGAATGAGAGGAGTACTCATCGGCAGTCGCAAGAAGTTCCGTAGAAAACGGTTTTCTACCATAGTCAAGCACCTGGAGTTAATATGTCCCCAAAGCTCAGCACCATAGGTTGAAGCTGCGACTGCCGCTGCTTTATATACAGTGATAGCAGGTGATATCTCCCCTGGCGCAATGTTAGCAATTTTCTTCCCTATCACTGATGACCTCTGCCTTAGAACTGTCAGACTCTTCCCAATCTGTGCTGTCCATTTTTGGTAGTCGCTTAGCCTAATCCCCAGGTAATCAAATTGGCTGACTCTCTCCACTGGTTGGCCTGCTATGGTCATTCCCCCTCTAAACCGTTTGTGCGGGTTAAAAGCCATAAACTTGGATTTTGATGGATTTATTTCAAGACCTCTATTATAATAGAACTTATAGAAAGCATCCAGTTCATTTTGCAATCCCATGGGTGTTCTCGAAATTAATAAGAGTATCGTCAGCAAACATTAAAATGGGGACAGAGTTTCCATCAAGCTTTGGGGCGTCGTGGTTACAATGTAACAATTGGTCTGCCGCACCATTAATGTAAAGGTTAAACAAGGTTGGGGCCAGTATACACCCCTGCCTGACCCCCCTGTTGACAGATATAGCTTCTGTTCAATCGCCACTTTGGGACCATCGTACTTGGGCGTACGTTCCCTCATGGAGATACCTGATCAATTTTAATAGTTCTCCATCAAGTTGGTAACTCTCCAAAACGTTCCACAATAAGTCGCGTGGAACCATGTCAAAGGCGGCTATTAAGTCGATAAAAGCTACATACAAATGGCTTTTATTCAATGACAGATATTTCCAACAAAGGAGGTTAAATCTAAATACCTGGTCTATTGTGCTCATTCCTTTCCTAAAACCTGCCTGAAAGTTGGAAAGAATATGAGAGTCCTCTATCCATACCTGTAGTCTATACAGTACCTGCTTACTAAATATTTTTTGGCTGACATCAAGTAAGCTGATTGGTCTATAGTTTGTAGGTTCTTCTCTTGGCCCTTTCTTGTAAATAGGGACTATAATAGCTCCTCCTTGCCACGTGGGGGGAAGTCCTCCCCCCTCAGTATTTCATTGCTGAGCGCATTTAAGTACAGCGACCAAGTTGTCGGTCGGGACAGGTATAAATCTCCTGGGACACCATCCAACCCAGGGGCCTTCCCTTTCCGTACCGATTGGAGAGCCAAAGTTGTTTCTTTTAGAGAGAAAAGACCCAGAGCAAATTTAGGAGGTATAGCTCTCCCAGCAGGTGATATATTAACAGCAAGTCCATTATATTTGGATAGAGGGATGGTAATACTATTAATTTGAGGTTTCCTATATACCTTATTAAAATGTGTCATCCAGGTTCCTGGCTGGATTACAGGATCTCCATTTCTTGAGAGCTGCCTTTGTCTGCCACTAATTTTCAAAATAATTTGAAATCCTTCTCATGAAGTGCTTCTACCAGCCCATTCCAATATTTAGTTTCCAACTCTTTTTTTGCATCTTTGAGTGCTACTTTGTACGCAGCCCTGGATTCTCTTATCTCTCGGCAGCTCCCTGCCTTTAATGCTCCAAATAACTGTATTTTGGCCTGATGACAGGAGTTAGAAAACCAGCTTGTCGTTCTAGGCCCAATCGCTATGCGCCTCCTTACCACCTGGAAATGTGGTTTTAGTCGATTGGTCAAAATACTATGCAAGCTGATCAGGTCCACCGATGAAGTATATGTATGCTTCAAAGGGAGGAGCGTTGTTGCAACTATTCTATAAATAGATAGCTGGAAGTTAATATCCTCTTCCACCCAATCCCATTTTACATTTTTGAGATCGTTCGTCTTGGCTATGGCATTGCCCTTGGCCCATGTTGCTAATGTTTTACAACTAAATGAAGTTGTAGAGAAAACGGTACTCAGGGCTAGATGGTCGCTGTCATCTCGAGGGAGAATAACCATGTCAATGAGGGTTTTCCAGAGAACATCATCTACCAAAATATAATCAAGATGGCTAGCATATGAGCCTCTCCTATATGTGGGCACGGCCGGGGTATCTGACCTAGTATTCCCGTTTACTATTCTTAACCCCTTAGATATTATTAGATCTTCTAATAGATTTAGTGCTTCCCTTTCTTTCTTGGTCATGGCTCGAACCGGCCCGGATCTATCCCATGGCTCTACAAACTGAAATTCTTTTTGCTGATTGACATCTCTGGTGTTCAGTTTCATATTGAAATCTCTTGCAACGATTAAGCCCTGGCCTCCCGGTAGACAGTTGAGGAAATCTGTTAGCATACTTATCAGAGCAATCTGCATCCTTTGGGTGCTGGGTCTAGCATATATGTTTATAATTACTATGCTGACAGGTCCCCTGGCAGTGCTTAATTCCACCTCAACAGCTAATAGATCCCTTATGGGAGTTGTTAGCTCCTTCACCCTTGGGAACAGATCGTGTTTTAACCAGATTATCAAACCCCCTGACGCCCTTCCAGATGGTGAAGGAAGTGCAGTTTTCTGGAAGGTCCAGTATCCTTCTCTGTTGATCGCTGATGATACCCATGTCTCCTGCAATAGAATAATATGGTGTTGATCTATAAAACTACACCAGTCAGGGTTAGCTGATTTCTGAAGGAGCCCTGCCACATTCCAAGATAGGAACCTGATCGGAGGATCACGACCATTCCCCATATCTATTGGATTCTCTCTAGCCTCATTTAGACAAGACAATACTCCATTATCCAACTCCTCTAGTGGATCACTACAATGTGCTTCAGACTCAGCTTACCCGATATACAATATCTGATTACTTGGCTTAGCAGGGTCTGAATTGGGTGTAACGTCACTCTCATCCTTCCCCCCTGGGGACTTCACGTCAATCTATAGCTGAGGTTGGACTACTCTTTTGGTCCCTTCTAAGAGGACATGTATGCAGGGTCATTGGGGCATTGTTTCTCTCTTGGAGAGACAAATTTACTGGGGCTTGAGGGATTTTTTGGGCAAGTGACACTTGTGATGAAGAACCCGGTCTCACTCTCAAATCAAGTGCCAGAAGACCCTTTACTAGACTCTGGCTACTCAGTTTAAGCCCTATGAAGTCTGTTGTTGAATCTGCTCCTGTGTATCTCTGAGCGGTTACTATGTCATCTCTTATAATAGAGCTGCATTTCTTCGTTCCCCCTTATCCAATGGATTACTTTGTTTATGAGAGAGTCTCCTTGTTCCTTTTGGCCGTTGCTTAGCTTAGGTACATTTGTCATATATATGTTGTAATCGCTATGTCTGACCTGACTAGGGGAGGCATTTCTGAGAGGGCCTATCAACCTTTTATTTAAAAATTCATTTCTGTATACCTCACAGTTCGGTCCTCTGTTGCTCAATGAATCACATTTATTAGAGGCAACCGCGCCCGGAGATTGGCCTTTGCCCCTGTGAGAATTCTGCTTTACCACGTCAATCCTTTTGCCCCTACACATTCCTATCATAGATGTTCCAGCTAGTTGGGTTTGCTTGACCAGGACGTTAGGGTCAGGTTTGGGTGATAGATTCCTTATGTCCCCAATTACAACAGATATGCCATCCAGTTTCTTGCATATCATATAGCTAAAGGATGTAAGGTACTCTCTGAGGCTCAGAATTTCAGCTCTTATCTGTACTAACTGTGACTGAACGGGTTCTTCCCTCTGTCTGCCTAAGGAAGTTAGTGGCTCCTCTATCTCCCTTTGCGTACTCTTCTCGAATTCAGATGACGTCAATTGGGCGAGTGGACAAAAACGGTTATTACAATTTGTAAGTGGAAACACACCACCCTGGTGGCTTGGCTGGCACTGTTTAGGGCTCTCTAACAAGTTATTTGAATTACCTGGCCTATTCAATTCTAAATCAGATCCCTGTAATGTAGGTAACTGTGATTCTCTGCTCACAGGGGCAAAAAAAGATTTTATATCATTAGTAGTAGCGGTCTCCTCTTTCTTACGGGATTTAGAGGGCTTAGTAGCTAACAAGCTTTCTACTTCCTCAATAAGCTCGTCAATTTGAGTCATAGTACAGTTTTCTGCAGCATGTCGAGGAACTTTCTTTGCCCCTCCCTGGTTAGTGGAATTACCACTGGCTTTCCTCTTCCCCATCCTGCTATGGTGTTGATAGTTTCCTCTAGTTAATTATCACACAGGAAACAGTGAATAAATATTCTACCTAGCCTGTATGCAATACTAAGTGCTAGTGTTGGGATATTGCTTTGCTTAAACTGCAAGTTAAATCTAGATGCGAGGTGACAAAGAAACAAATAAGCAATCACCAATACAGTACCTTCAGGCAGACACGCGCAGCTTAATCCTACAGTCTTTGGAGGGATGTTAGGGGGGTGCCCTGCCCTGCCTCTTCCTGGCGATGACGGGCGAAGGACGGGCCCGCCCTTGGGCCGGGCTGCGCCTAGGCGCGTCCCGCGAGGCGGGAGCACGAAAGGATTTAAATAGGGCTTCTGCCCCTCCTCCTTGGACGGTGAATCAACACGAGAGGCTCCTACCCCTCCTCCTTAGTTCGGCAAACGCTCGTCCCACGAGGCGGGAGCGCGAAGGGATTTAAATAGGGCTCCTGCCCCTCCTCCTTGGGCGGTGAATCAACATGAGAAGCTCCTGCGCCTCCTCCTCCTTAGTTCGGCAAACGCACGTCCCGCAAGGCGGGAGCGCGAAGGGATTTAAATAGGGCTCCTGCCCCTCCTCCTTGGGCGGTGAATCAACACAAGAGGCTCCTGCCCCTCCTCCTCCTTAGTTCGGCAAACGCGCGTCCCACTAGGCGGGAGCGCAAAGGGATTTAAATAGGGCTCCTGCCCCTCCTCCTTGGGCGGTAAATCAACACGAGAGGCTCCTGTCCCTCCTCCTCCTTAGTTCGGCAAATGCGCGTCCCCATGCAGAATCAAAGTGAAGTCATTGGCATACACCTGCAAACATCTGTTGTTTTATGGGTCTTGTTTGGATATATTTGCTGGGGAATTTACGCCACTGCAGCACGTCTTAGTTGATCCTTAAAACACATTGACCATGCTTCCCCTCTTTAGGTAGACCATGCAAGCGCTTTGACCTGTTGTAAGTATTGTGGGCTTTTAACAATGCCCACTGCATGTCCTTCACTTTCACTCGTTCGTGGGCTTGCCTTTCAAAAATCCTTTATCATCATTGGGACAGTTTTGTTACCGCCTTGCAGACTGCCCCTGTTACATGGATACTTCACGATTGCCAATACGTTTGACTGCTTGCAAACTTCTTTTACTTTTTGTGTCCCTCCATCGCCCGCATGTTCATGGTGGCCATGACGCTATGAATTGGCTCGCTTATGTCAACTGTTCTACCACTTTTCAATTTAAGTTCAACAAAAGTCCAGTTAGGAATTTACAACGTTAATAGCTCCAACTCGAGCAAATGCGAGACCCATTGCATTGCAAGTGCTTGTTTTTTCCTTCTGCAGCTACCTCTATTGTCACATCTCTGTTTTGAAAGGCCCTACTCACCTATGAACTTCCAGTTTCCACCCATTTGCCATCATTCTACCTACACTTTCTCTACCACTTTATCACTTTACTTTCTGTCTGTCTCCTGCTCTTCCTTTTGTCTTCAGCTATTCAAGCAATCCCATTCCTCACTCTATTCACCAGCTCTTTTCGTTTATGTCCGCCCTTCTTCTAGTTTTCTCTTGAACTGTTTTCTATATTTGTCATCTTAGGACTGTCCACATTACCTAATATTTTTTAGGGCTGGCTTTTAGTCAAGACCTTTTGATTGTATTAAAACATGTATGATATACAAACAGATAGGGGTTTTCAGCCACCTCTCTGTAGGAGACTGGCCTGGTTTTTAGTGGGTACCAAAGGAACATACACCTTATACCGGGTCCAGTTATCCCTTATTAGTGAAATGTAGTCAGTGTCTAGAAGCCAGGCTGTCTAGATGTAGCTGTAGGCAGAGCAGCCAGGGCTGAACTAGGAGACATGCAAAGCTCTTGCAATACCACTGTGGTCACACAGTACTCAAAATCACACACAGGAGTATGGGGTTCACTTTATATTGAGGAACTACTGACAGGGGAAGTATCCCTTGGAGTTCCTAGAACTTATTAGATGGGTTAATAGTGTTGAATACTGTGGAGGGTCATGTGTTGATAGCTTTACGGTTAGGGGGATGTCTCCTTTACGGACTAGGTGGTCTCACACACTATATAGTGTCATGCTTCATCATATGACCACCTACCCCCACCCAGGTAGGACAATGCCACCTGGGCGGACTCAACCTCACTGATAAAGGAACAGGAGGGAATGTGTAATTTTTAACTGTTCTGGAAAATGTGGGATCCAGCTAAGCTAGGGTATACATAAAAACACCTAGACAGTCACCTTGTGTGAGAGTACACTTTTAATAGTGGTGTCTGCTGGTGTGATTAAAAACACAAATTGGGACACCTCTGTGAGAATAATGACTCAATGGGTCACCTATCTGAAAATGGCCAACCTGTTTCTGCCCTCTATAATGAGCCAAGGAAATTCTCGGGTCATTCTTCAGGGCCTTGGATCCCTAAACCTTATGCAATGTAAGTGAAAACTACTCCACTCAAAGGGAGTGAGTGTAAAAAGGTGAGAAAAAAAGGTAAGGGGCCTACCTTAAGCAAGGAAATACCTTGTGGAGGCCTGAGGGAAACAAAGCACACATATAGTTTTGTATGTGAAATACAACACTACACAGCACAGCACATGAAAAGGTGACATAGCAGGCAAAAGACATGCAAAGCACACGTGTTAGAAATGTATTCAAAATGGAGGGAGAGCGTCTTACCCTATACCTAAAGGCTACTAGCCCCAGGATTCCAGGAGGGGGTGGGTCCCCTTATTGTCACACACTAAGGAGAAGAGGATAGATAAACAGGGTACGGTAGTAAGAACATGAAAAGTATGGAGGAATGTAAAGGTGAAAGGGCTCCTGCCTAGCCATAATTTGCACTCTTTGAGGGGTGCGCTAACAGTTGTAAATGCCATATTGCTTAATATATAATCCCCACAGGAAGCAGGTGAATGAATACATATAGGAAATATACAGGGAGCAAGTAATTCACAGTTTATACAACCTGCTATCAACAGGTAAATAAAAGGATATACAACAAAATACCCCCGTGATTAGGGGCATAATTACGCGAAAGAAAATAAATTAAAAAGATCTTATCTGTGCCAAGGATGTCGCTGTATACCAAAAGAAGCGTTCTCACTCACAACTCCAAAGGAGGCGCTTGCTGTGCGCTTAACACGTCCCCTCGCTGGACCGCTTGAGGTGATGGTCCTGCATGGGGACGGATATTTAAGGAGATCAGAATGATTAGAACCGGCGCACAAAGTGCGCAATCACCGCCACCGGCCCGGGCTGGATTTCAAGGCCCGGGTGTGGTTGGATGCGCGGCATCAACGTGAATAAGTCACGTGACGTCGCGTTGCTCAAAGGCTGCTGGGAAACGTAGTTCCCAGCAGTACTGGTGACGCGATGGCAGTCCTCTCGCATTTAGCGAGATAGGCGCGTGCACAAGGGGGGGGCAGGGGGGAGTAGGCGGAAAGGAGTGCTGGAGGGAAGGGAGGGAGGGGGAAGGGGGGTAAAAGAAGGAGTGCAGACATTGAAGGGGGGACAAGGAAAAAAGGAAGAAAGGAAAGGGAATAAAAAAGAGAAGGGAAAGAAAGAGGGTGGGAGTGAGGGTGCAGAGATTAGAGGATAAATAAAGGGGAAGGGAAAGGAAGAGGGGGAGGGAGGGGGTCAGTTGAGGGGGGAGAAAAAAGGGGAAAAAGCAATAGGGACAAGAGTGGGGAAAAAGTATGGAAGGAGGTGAGAAACAGAGAGAAAAAAGGGAAGAAAAAAGAAAGAGGGAGGGAGATGAAGGGAGAGGGTGAGGAACGGGGGCTGTAGGGGAGGGGTAGAGAGAGAAAGGTACACGTGCTGGGAGGGGTCACCAGTAGGGAGTTATCCACTGGACTAGGTTATAGTGCGCCATGGTTTAACTGTATGCCATGATGTTGAAAAGGAGGTCATCCACGGGATCTCGTCGTTCAATCCATTCGTATCCGAGTGTAGTCTCCAGACCCACCGCTGTTTATAGAAAAAAAGCTTCTGTGGCATATTGTTTGTCATGTGAGGCAGTTGCTTTAGAACGGTCCAAATCAGATCATCTGGGGAATGGTTACTCAGAATAAAGTGGCTTGTAAGTTTTGTGGCAGCACGTTTGCATCGGATAGTGCTCCTGTGTTCACAGATACGGGTGCCAACCTTCCTCGTTGTCATTCGATATATTTAAGCTGGCAAGGGCGCTTGATCAAACAGATTACATTCTTACTGTTGCAATTTGTAAGTGATTTCAGAACCCACGGGGTTTTAAGACCAAGGTGTACCGTGGTAGATTTTTGTGTAAACCGGCATACACTACAGTTGACACATGGGTGGTGGCCCGTGGGAGGTGGTAGGTGCCAGAGTGTTGTCTGTTTGTTAAGAGATTTAGAGATTGGTCTAGTGTGAACCACCATGTCACGTATATCGGTGGCTCTCTTGAAGGCCTGCAAAGGATGTTGAAAAGGGAGGCCTCCAGATGTCAGGATCTTCCAGTCATCTCTGATGATTTTTTGGATCTTGTTAGATAGAAGTTGAACGTGGTCACACACACTGTCTGTTTCATCTTGGGTTTGTTTATACGGGGTTGCAACAGTTGGTCTCAATTGTTATTAAGTGCTCTTTTGTTGGCTCTTCTGAAAAGATGTGTGGGGTAATCTTTTTCTTGAAGTTTAGTGGACAGTTTGTTAGCATGTTTTATGTAATCTGTGAGGTTCGAGCAGTTCCGTCGTAAACGTAAGAATTGGCCCACAGGGAGGTTTTCCTTCAGGGACCTTGGGTGGAAGCTCTGAAATTGGAGAAGGTTATTGTGATCTGTGGGTTTATAGTAGACCTCGGTGGCTAAGGATCCATTTTTTTCATAGATTAGTAGATCCAAGAAAGGCACTTGGTTACCGCTTATTGTCAATGTAGCCAGTGTCTTGAAGGCAGGCTGTCTAGATGTAGCTGTAGGCAGAGCAGCCAAGGCTGAACTAGGAGACATGCAAAGCTCTTGCAGTACCACTGTAGTCACACAGTACTCATACGCATGAAAGACAATACTCAGTGTTACCAAAAATAAAGGTGCTTTATTTTAGTGACACAATGATAAAAATACTTTGGAGACTATACTACCATAGGAGGTAAGTAAATTACACAATATATACACTAGTAACCAAACACAGGTAAGTACACAGTAGGAAAACAGTGCAATTAGTGAAAATCACAATAGGTTTCAATGGGCCTAGGGGGAACACAAACCATATACTAAAATAGATGAATGTGAAAGTCGGTTTCCCACCTAGGCAAGTGTAGTGTGTAGAGGGGCGCTGGGAGTTTAAAAACACCAAAGGTAAGTAATGTAGCCTACCCCAGAGCCCAGGAAAGCAGGAGTAAAACACAGCAAGTTTCCTAAAACACACTGGAAGTCGTGATAGAAGAAAATGCAAGAACCAGAAAAGACTGCAAGACACCAACAATGGATTCCTGGACCTGAAGACCTGTGGAAGAAGGGGACCAAGTCCAAGAAGCACTAAAGAGTCCAGGGAGACCAGGAGCCCCTGCTAACCCGGATGAGGGTGCAAAAGAAGAACCACAGATGAGAAGACAAAGTCAGTATTGCACCAAAGAAGACAGAAGCAGGTTCGTGGTTGGTGCAGAAGATGTCCCACACTGGATGCATGAATGCAGTCTGGTTTGAGTCGCTGGATTCCGCCAGCAAGCCTTGGCACACGCAAAGCTCACGGTTAGTGGTAAATGGCACTGCCCGGGACCGGGATGGACTTGTTGGCCTCTACCCAGGACGGGGTGAGAGAGGGGGCTCTCAGGAACTCAGAGAGCCCTCAGAAGACCATGCACCGCGCACAGGAGTCCCTCAGCACAGGGACAAAGGAGGTGCGAATGGAGGCCCATGCAGCGCAACACAAAGGAGTCCCATGCCGCCGGAGATCAACTCAGGAAGCTGTGCGTCGCAGGTTGGAGTGCTGGGGGACCGAGATGTGCTGTGCATGAAGAACTTCTTGGAAGGTTGCACACAAGCCTTGGCAACTGCAAGTCACACGGTGCATGGGGTACTGTCTTGCGTGGGGAGGTAAGCTCTTCCACCAAAGTTGGACAGCTGGACGTTGGGACTGCCGGAGTCACTTTAGTCCACCACCTGTTTTGCTGGATTCACACCTGTCATCTGGAGAGGGAACCCAAGCCTTTGGTTCTTCTGGTGCAGGCTGAAGACAGGCAGTCCTCGGAGGATGCACGACCTGGAAACTGTTGCAGTTGCTGGCTGTAGGAAAGTACCAGCTTTCTTGGCATGTTACCCCCAATTTTATGTGTATATCTGATACAGATTTCTAGTTGCAGATTCCTTACCTTAGAATTTTCCCCCAGGCATCAGACTGGATCCAGAGATTTTTTTCTTCGAGCAATACCATTGCACGTTGGTAGGTGTCGTCGGTGGACTCCGTAGGCATCGTGGTCGCGGGGATGACGTCGGGAGTAGCACATAGACGCTGCCCTCGTACAGTGACGTCAGTTCTTTTCTTTCCGCACCACACACTGATCCGAGAGAGAGCTACCCTCGGCTATTTTTTGGCCGAATTCAACCGTTTTGTTGATATTTTTTGGTGCGACCTTTGGTGCATCGATGATGTCCCCGAAGACCGGGTTCAAGCCGTACGAGGACTGCCACCCTGTCCTGAGCATGATGTCGGTGACGGACCCTCATCGTGTCTTTCTGTGGTGCCTCGAGCGCGACCACCACCCGAAGTCGTGCTCCGAGTGCCTAGCGATGCATCCGAAGGCTTTGAGGAAGCGGTCCCTAAAGCTGATGGCACTGGACTCAGCTTAGGTCCCGATCTCGCTCGACAGGAAGGTCTTGAGATCGTTCGCGGAGCCACCACCACTCGTCTTCTTCGAAATGTTCAGGGCAAGGTAAGAAGAAGTCCCATCGCTCTCCGACTTCACCCCGTCGCTCGGTCGACGTGACGCAGGACGAGCATCCATGAAGTAGGCCTCTGTCCCAGAGTTTCCCAGAGCCGGAGCGACCACCGCCCAACTCAGAGTTCTACGAGGTCATGCGCCTCATCTTTGGGCTTGCCGACCCCGATACGACACCTTCGGGCCCAAGGGGCTTGGCTGAGGGGCCTTTGGGTTCCGAACCGGTGGCTTCGGTCCTGGCCACTGTGGTCGCCTCCGGATCCGTATGCGGATCCGCACCGACACCGGTCGCACAGTCGAGACCTTCCCCGGCGCCGTTTAGCGACGCTCACGATGTCGGTAGTACCCACTATCGACGTCGACCCGATTCTCATTCCCGACGACTCAGAGTGGGAGCGGCGTCGGCCGATGCTGCCATCGGCTTCAGTGGGCCCTAATCGCCCGAGGTCGAATTCTGACCCATTTTCCTATGGGCGGAGGGAGCAACCTATGGTATGGTGGTTGGTAGGGCGGCGGAGGTCCTTGGCCTTGAGCTACCTACTGTCGAAGTCAGGTCTAACCTCCTGACGGAGGTGCTTCAGCCTGGGGCCTCTACATCGGAACCCCCTTCTCCCATTTAATGAAGCCCTCACTGACGTCCTTTTGGGTATGTGGTCCAAACCCAACACAGGGGCTCCTGTGAACAGGGCGATTGCTCGCCACCATCGGCCTGCGCCAAACGACCTGAAGTTCCTGTCCCAACATCCTATGCCTGAGAGGCATGTTATCCCGGCGTCCTCTTCTTCTGGCGCGTTCCCTTCCGCACCCACCGGATAGGGAATCCAAAAGGCTGGAACAATTTGGTACGAAGTTATTTTCTTCCTCCAGCCTCGCGCTGCGGTCCATGAACACCGCATGCCTTTTGGGCCGTTATTCCCACACCCTGTGGGATCCGGTTGCGCAGATACCAGTGGAGGCCCGTGCTATCATCTCCCAAGCAGTCAAAGATGGGAGAGACGTGGCGAAGTTCACCATCTGTTGTGGGCTGGATACGACCGACTTTCTGGGCAGATCGGTTGCTACGACAGTGGCCTTACAGCGCCAGGTTCTTGGGGGATGTCCAACAGTCACTCATGGACATGCCCTTTGATGGCACTAGTCTCTTTGGAGACAAAGCGGATTCGGCCTTGGAGAGGTTCAAGGAGTCCAGGGCTATGGCTCGGTCCCTTGGCCTTTCTGCCGCCACAGGCCCCCCACAGTCCGCTTTTCATCCCTTTTGTGACCACAGAAGTGGCGCCCTGTTGCGTCCTCAACCCAGCCACCGCTGGTGTTTGTGGTTCTTGCAGAATCCCCGTATCACGACTATTGTGCTCTTTTGGGGTAGTAGGTGTACTTTACTCCTACTTTTCAGGGTCTTGGGGTGGGGTATTGTAGGAAAGTACCATCTTGCCTGGCATGTTACCCCCATATTTCACTGTGTTTATGTTGTTTTAGTGTATGTGTCACTGGGACCCTGCCAGCCAGGGCCCCAGTACTCACAAGTGTGCCCTGTATGTGTTCCCTGTGTGATGACTAACTGTCTCACTGAGGCTCTGCTAACCAGAACCTCAGTGGTTATGCTCTCTCTGCTTTCTAAATTGTCACTAACAGGCTAGTGACCAATTTCACCAATTCACATTGGCATACTGGAACACCCTAATAATTCCCTAGTATATGGTACTGAGGTACCCAGGGTATTGGGGTTCCAGGAGATCCCTATGGGCTGCAGCATTTCTTTTGCCACCCATAGGGAGCTCTGACAATTCTTACACAGGCCTGCCACTGCAGCCTGAGTGAAATAACGTCCACGTTATTTCAAAGCCATTTACCACTGCACTTAAGTAACTTATAAGTCACCTATATGTCTAACCTTCACCTGGTGAAAGTTGGGTGCTAAGTTACTTAGTGTGTGGGCACCCTGGCACTAGCCAAGGTGCCCCCACATTGTTCAGGGCAAATTCCCCGGACTTTGTGAGTGCGGGGACACCATTTCACGCGTGCACTATATATAGGTCACTACCTATGTATAGCGTCACAATGGTAACTCCGAACATGGCCATGTAACATGTCTAAGATAATGGAATTATCACCCCAATGCCATTCTGGCATTGGGGAGACAATTCCATGATCCCCCGAGTCTCTAGCACAGACCCGAGTACTGCCAAACTGCCTTTCCCGGGGTTTCACTGCAGCTGCTACCAACCCCTCAGACAGGTTTCTGCCCTCCTGGGGTCCAGCCAGGCCTGGCCCAGGAAGGCAGAACAAAGGACTTCCTCAGAGAGAGGGTGTTACACCCTCTCCTTTTGGAAAAAGGTGTCAGGCCTGGGGAGGAGTAGCCTCTCCCAGCCTCTGGAAATGCTTTGATGGGCACAGATGGTGCCCATCTCTGCATAAGCCAGTCTACACCAGTTCAGGGATCCCCCAGTGCTGCTTTGGCGCGAAACTGGACAAAGGAAAGGGGAGTGACCACTTCCCTGACCTGCACCTCACAGGGGAGGTGCCCAGAGCTCCTCCAGCATGCCCCAGACCTCTGCCATCTTGGATTCAGAGGTGTGCTGGCACACTGGACTGCTCTGAGTGGCCAGGGTCAGCAGGTGACGTCAGAGACTCCTTTTGATAGGCTCTTACCTGTGTTACTAGCCTATCCTCCTTCCTATGTAGCCAAACCTCCTTTCCTGGCTATTTAGGGTCTCTGCTTTGGGGAATTCTTCAGATAATGAATGCAAGTGCTCATCAGAGTTCCTCTGCATCTCTCTCTTCACCTTCTGCCAAAGGATTGACCGCTGACTGCTCAGGACGCCTGCAAAACCGCAACAAAGTAGCAAAGACGACTACTGCAACCTTGTATCGCTTCATCCTGCTGGCTTTCTCGCCTGTTTCCTAGTGGTGCATGCTCTGGGGGTAGCCTGCCTCCTTCTTGCACCAGGAGCTCTGAAGAAATCTCCTGTGGGTCGACGGAATCTTCCCCCTGCAACCGCAGGCACCAAAAGACTGCATCACCGGTCCTCTGGGTCCCCTTTCAGCACGACGAGCGTGGTCCCCGGAACTCAGTAACTCTGTCCAAGTGACTCCCACAGTCCAGTGACTCTTCAGTCCAAGTTTGGTGGAGGCAAGTCCTTGCTTCCCCACGCTAGACTGCATTGCTGGGTACCGTGTGATTTGCAGCTGCTCTGGCTCCTGTGCACTCTTCCAGGATTTCCTTCGTGCACAGCCAAGCCTAGGTCCCCGACACTCTAACCTGCAGTGCACACCCTTCTGAGTTGTCCTCCGGCGTCATGGGACTCCCTTTTCTGACTTCGGGTGGACTCCTGTTCACTCCTCTTCCAAGTGCCTGTTCCAGTACTTCTACGGGTGCTGCATGCTTCTGTGAGGGCTCCCTGACTTGCTGGTCGCCCTCTCTGTCTCCTCATCCAAGTGGCGACATCCTGGTCCCTCCTGGGCCACAGCAGCATCCAAAAACCGTAACCGCGACCCTTGCAGCTAGCAAGGCTTGTTTGCGGTCTTTCTGCGTGGGAACACCTCTGCAAGCTTCTTCACAACGTGGGACATCCATCCTCCAAAGGGGAAGTTCCTAGTCCTCTTCGTTCTTGCAGAAACCAAAGCTTCTTCCATCCGGTGACAGCTTCTTTGCACCCTCAGCTGGCATTTCCTGGGCATCTGCCCACTCTCAACATTGTCACGACTCTTGGACTTGGTCCCCTTGTTTCACAGGTACTCAGGTCCGGAAATCCACTGTTGTTGCTTTGCTGGTGTTGGCCTTCCTTGCAGAATCCCCCATCACGACTTCTGTGCCCTCTGGGGGTTATAGGTGCACTTTACACCTACTTTTCAGGGTCTTGGGGTGGGCTATTATTCTAACCCTCACTGTTTTCTTACAGTCCCAGCGACCCTCTACAAGCTCACATAGGTTTGGGGTCCATTCGTGGTTCGCATTCCACTTTTGGAGTATATGGTTTGTGTTGCCGCTATGTGCTCCTATTGCAATCTACTGTAAGTTTACATTGCTTGCATTACTTCCTTTTGCTATTACTGCATATTTTTGGTATTGTGTACATATATCTTGTGTATTTGGCATCCTCATACTGAGGGTACTCACTGAGATACTTTTGGCATATTGTCATAATAATAAAGTACCTTTATTTTTAGTATATCTGTGTATTGTGTTTTCTTATGATATTGTGCATATGACACCAGTGGTATAGTAGGAGCTTTGCATGTCTCCTAGTTCAGCCTAAGCTGCTCTGCTATAGCTACCTTATATTAGCCTAAGCTGCTAGAAACACCACTTCTACACTAATAAGGGATAACTGGACCTGGTACAAAGTGTAAGTACCGCTTGGTACCCACTACAAGCCAGGCCAGCCTCTTACATTGGTTGTGCAGCGATGGGATAAGTACTTGTAACTACTTACCACTTTGTCATTTTGTACTTTTTTCATAAGAGAATAATATTCAAAACAAGTTCAGTGTATGTACACCTAACCAAAAGGTTTTGCTTTTCTTCTCTTACACTATCTGCTAAGTGCTGAAAAGTACTCCTAAACTTTCTAAAAGTTCCAAAAAGTTTTCTGTTCTTTAAAAAGTCCTAAAACGTTTTCTCTCTTTTATCTGTCTCTAAACCTTCTTCTATCATGTCTGGTGTGGGAACTCCTCTTAATTTGGTCAATACAACTTATGACCACCTTAACTTTAAGAGCCTAAGGAGTCTCTGCATTGATAGAGGTTTAGTGGTTGGAAAAAACCCTACTAGAGAATTTCTGTCTAATATGCTTATTGAGAATGATAAGGCCCTGGGTGGCACCTCATCTGAAAAGTTGATAGATAGCTCACACTCTGACTCAGGGGAGCCCCTTGAGTGAGTGTTACAGGGTTCCCTTCCTAATCTGCCCCTTAGCAGACCACCTAGCAATGCTGGTAGTAATAGAAGCTCCCACCATAGTAGGGATGTTTTTGTTCCTGGAGGCCAGGTTGTTAGAGTGCCAACTGTTGGGGACAGGTCTCCCTCTGCTCATTCCAATATTTCTTCTGTGTCAAAGCATTCCCAACCCACCCACCCTGATGACAAAATGTTAGAAAGGGAACTCAATAAGTTGAGAGTGGAAGAGACCAGGCTGAAGCTTAAACAGCAACAGCTGGCTCTAGACAGGGAATCCCTAGACTTAGAGAAGGAGAGACAGAGGTTGGGGTTAGGACCCCATGGTGGCAGCAGCAGTATTCCTGATAGTAATCCTGTTAGAGAGCATAATTCCAGGAATCTGCACAAGATAGTTCCCCCTTTCAAGGAGGGGGATGACATTAACAACTGGTTTGCTGCACTTGAGAGGGCCTGTATGGTACAGGGGTTCCCTCAAAGGCAGTGGGCTGCTATCCTATGGCTATCTTTCAGTGGAAAGGGTAGGGATAGGCTTCTTACTGTGAAGGAAAGTCATGCTAATAATTTTACAGTTTTGAAGAATGCACTCTTGGATGGATTTGGCTTAACCACTGAACAATACAGGATTAAGTTTAGAGAAACCAAAAAAGAGTGCTCACAAGACTGGGTAGACTTTGTTGACTATTCAGTGAAGGCCTTGGAGGGGTGGTTACATGGCAGTAAAGTTTCTGACTATGAAAGCCAGTACAATCTAATCCTGAGAGAGCATATTCTGAATACCTGTGCGTCTGATTTGTTACACCAATATCTAGTGGACTCAGATCTGACCTCTCTCCAAGAATTGGGAAAGAAGGTAGACAAATGGGTCAGAACAAGAGTGAACAGAAAAGTTCATACGGGGGTGACAAGGATGGCAAGAAGAAGGATGGTAAGTCTTCAGACAAGGGTGGGGACAAATCTAAAAATGTCTTCATCAGGCCCACAAAAACACTCTGGTGGGGGTGGTGGGTCCAAATCCTCTTCTAATCATGATAAAACCATGGTGCTATTTATGTTAAGTAAAAGGCCATTGGACAACTGATGCCAGTTGTCCAAAGAAAAGCACCAAGCCTCCCACTACCACAATCCCTACTGCAACCTCTAGTGCCCCTAGTAATAGCAGTGGTGGTGAGAGCAAACCTACTAATAGCCAATCCAAGGGAGTAGCTGGGCTCACTTTTGGTAATTTAGTTGGGGTTGGTCTTGTTAGGGAGACCACAGAGGCTGTGCTAGTCTCTAAAGGTGCCATTGATTTGGCCACCTTGGTTGCTTGTCCCCTTAATATGGATAAGTACAAGCAACTTCCCCTAATCAATGGTGTTGAGGTTCAGGCCTACAGGGACACAGGTGCCAGTGTTACCATGGTAATAGAGAAACTGGTACACCCTGAACAACACCTACTTGGTCACCAGTACCAAGTGACAGATGCTCATAACAACACTCTTAACCACCCCATGGCTGTTGTAAATCTCAACTGGGGGGTGGGTTACTGGTCCAAAGAAAGTTGTGGTTGCCTCAGATTTACCTGTAGACTGTCTACTAGGAAATTATTTAGAAACATCAGCTTGGGCAGAAGTGGAGTTGGAGGCTCATGCAGCAATGCTGGGCATTCCTGGGCATATTTTTGCTTTGACAAGGGCTCAGGCCAAAAAGCAAAAAGCACAGGGTGACTTGGATCCTGGAACAAAGGACCAAGTGCTCCCTAAAGCTAGGGTTAGTAAGGGTAAATCCCTACCTACTATCCCTCCCTCTACAGATGATTCAACTTCTGAGGAAGAAGAATTTCCCCCCTGTGCAGAACCTTCACCAGAGGAGCTGGCAGCAGACACTGCTGAGCTTTTGGGTGGAGGTGGGCCTGCCAGGGAGGAGCTGAGTGTGGCACAGCAATCCTGTCCCACTTTAGAGGGTCTAAGACAGCAAGCTGTCAAACAGCAAAATGGGGATGTCAGTGACTCACATAGAGTTTACTGGGAGGACTACCTCTTGTACACAGAGGCAAGGGACCCAAAACCTGGAGCAGCCAGGAGATTGGTCATTCCCCTGCAGTACAGAGAGTTCCTCCTAACTCTGGCACATGACATTCCTTTGGCTGGACATTTGGGTCAGATTAAAACATGGGAAAGGCTTTTCCCCTTGTTTCACTGGCCTAGGATGTGAGAGGACACAAAAGACTTTTGTAAATCTTGCGTGACCTGCCAAGCCAGTGGCAAGACTGGTGGCACTCCAAAGACTCCCCTTATTCCACTACCTTTGGTTGGGGATCCCTTTGAAAGGGTAGGGGTTGACATAGTTGGCCCCCTTGACCCTCCTACTGCTTCAGGCAATAGGTTTATCTTGGTGGTAGTGGACCATGCCACAAGATATCCTGAAGCAATTCCTCTAAGGACCACTACAGCACCTGCAGTGGCAAAAGCCCTCCTGGGAATCTTTTCCAGGGTGGGTTTTCCAAAAGACGTTGTATCAGACAGGGGTAGCAACTTTGTCTGCATACTTGAAGGCCTTGTGGAAGGAATGTGGTGTAACATACCAATTTACCACACCTTATCATCCACAAACAAATGGACTGGTAGAGAGGTTTAATAAAACTCTCAAAGGAATGATAATGGGACTCCCTGAAAAACTCAGGAGGAGATGGGATGTCCTGTTACCTTGCCTCCTTTTTGCTTACAGGGAGGTACCCCAGAAAGGAGTGGGCTTCAGCCCCTTTGAACTCCTATTTGGACACACTGTAAGAGGTTCCCTAACACTTGTGAAGGAGGGTTGGGAACAACCTTTAAAAGCTCCCAAGCAAGACATAGTGGACTATGTACTCGGCCTAAGATCCAGAATGGCTGAGTACATGAAAAAGGCCAGTAAAAACCTTCAGGCCAGCCAAGAGCTCCGAAAGCAATGGCATGACCAGAAGGCTGTTCTGATTCAGTACCAACCAGGACAGAAGGTGTGGGTATTGGAGCCTGTGGCCCCAAGAGCACTCCAAGACAAATGGAGTGGACCCCATCTCATTGTTAAAAAGAAGGGCGAGGTCACGTACTTGGTTGACCTGGGCACTACCAGTAGTCCCCTTAGGGTGCTCCATGTCAATCGCCTAAAACCCTACTACGACAGGGCTGATCTCACCCTGCTCATGGCAACAGATGAAGGACAGGAAGAAGAGAGTGACCCTCTCCCTGATGTCTTCTCTTCCACTGAACAAGATGCTCTAGTGGAAGGAGTAGTTTTGGCAGACTGTCTTACTGCTGAGCAGAAAGACAACTGCATAAATCTCCTAGGTCAGTTTTCTGAACTCTTTTCTACTGTGCCAGACACCACTTCTTGGTGTGAGCATACTATAGATACTGGAGACAGCATGCCTGTCAAAAGTAAGATCTATAGGCAGCCTGACCATGTCAGGGACTGCATAAAACAAGAAGTTCAGAAAATGCTTGAACTAGGAGTGGTTGAACATTCTGAAAGTCCATGGGCCTCTCCTGTGGTGCTTGTACCAAAGCCTCACTCAAAAGATGGGAAAAGAGAGATGAGGTTTTGTGTAGATTACAGAGGTCTCAACCAGGTAACAAAAACTGATGCTCACCCTATACCCAGGGCAGATGAGCTCATAGATACACTGGCATCTGCCAAGTATCTAAGCACCTTTGATTTGACTGCAGGGTATTGGCAGATCAAGTTATCAGAGGATGCTAAAGCAAAATCTGCATTTTCGACAATTGGAGGGCACTACCAATTCACAGTAATACCCTTTGGTTTGAAAAATGCACCTGCCACTTTTCAGAGGTTGGTGAATACAGTCCTGCAAGGGTTGGGGGCTTTTAGTGCAGCATATCTGGACGATATAGCTGTCTTTAGCTCCACCTGGGATGATCACCTGGTCCACCTGTGGAAAGTTTTGGAGGCCCTGCAAAAGGCAGGCCTCACTATCAAGGCTTCAAAGTGCCAGATAGGGCAGGGGAAAGGGGTTTACCTGGGATACCTGGTAGGTGGAGAACAGATTGCACCAATTCAGGGGAAAATCCAGACAATCATGGATTGGGCTCCCCGTACAACTCAGACCCAGGTGAGAGCCTTCTTAGGCCTCACTGGGTATTACAGGAGATTCATTAAAAACTATGGCTCCATTGCAGCCCCACTTAATGATCTCACTTCCAAGAAGATGCCTAAACAGGTATTGTGGACAGCTAGCTGTCAGAAAGCTTTTGAGGAGCTGAAACAGGCCATGTGCACTGCACCTGTAATAAAAAGCCCATGTTACTCCGAGAAATTCATTGTTCAAACTGATACATCTGAATTAGGGGTAGGGGCAGTCTTATCACAACTCAATTCTGAGGGCCAGGATCAACCTGCTGCTTTTATCAGCAGGAGGTTGACCCCTAGAGAAAAGTGTTGGTCTGACATAGAGAGGGAGGCCTTTGCTGTGGTCTGGGCACTGAAGAAGTTGAGGCCATACCTGTTTGGCACTCACTTCATTGTTCAGACAGACCACCAACCTCTACTTTGGCTAAAACAAATGAAAGGTGAAAACCCTAAATTGTTGAAGTGGACCATATCTCTACAGGGAATGGACTATACAGTGGAACATAGACCTGGGAGTACCCACTCCAATGCAGATGGACTTTCCAGATATTTCCACTTAGACAATGAAGACTCATCAGGTCATGGCTAGTTTTATTGTCCTTTGTTTGGGGGGGAGGGGGTTGTGTAGGAAAGTACCATCTTGCCTGGCATGTTACCCCCATATTTCACTGTATATAAGTTATTTTAGTGTATGTGTCACTGGGACCCTGCCAGCCAGGGCCCCAGTGCTCATAAGTGTGCCCGGTATGTGTTCCCTGTGTGATGACTAACTGTCTCACTGAGGCTCTGCTAACCAGAACCTCAGTGGTCATGCTCTCTCTGCTTTCTAAATTGTCACTAACAGGCTAGTGACCAATTTCACCAATTCATATTGGCATACTGGAACACCCTTATAATTCCCTAGTATATGGTCCTGAGGTACCCAGGAGATCCCTATGGGCTGCAGCATTTCTTTTGCCACCCATAGGGAACTCTAACAATTCTTACACAGGCCTGCCACTGCAGCCTGAGTGAAATAACGTCCACGTTATTTCACAGCCATTTACCACCGCACTTACGTAACTTATAAGTCACCTATATGTCTAACCTTCACCTGGTAAAGGTTGGGTGCTAAGTTACGTAGTGTGTGGGCACCCTGGCACTAGCCAAGGTGCCCCCACATCGTTCAGGGCAAATTCCTCAGACTTTGTGAGTGCGGGGACACCATTTCACGCCTGCACTATACATAGGTCACTACCTATGTATAGCGTCACAATGGTAACTCCGAACATGGCCATGTAACATGTCTAAGATAATTGGGGAGACAATTCCATGATCCCCCGAGTCTTTAGCACAGACCCGGGTACTGCCAAACTGCCTTTCCCGGGGTTTCACTGCAGCTGCTGCTGCTGCTTCTAACCCGTCAGACAGGTCTGGCCCAGGAAGGCAGAACAAAGGACTTCCTCAGAGAGAGGGTGTTACACCCTCTCCCTTTGGAAAAAGGTGTCAGGGCTGGGAGGAGTAGCCTCCCCCCAGCCTCTGGAAATGCTTTGATGGGCACAGATGGTGCCCATCTCTGCATAAGCCAGTCTACACCAGTTCAGGGATCCCCCAGCCCTGCTCTGGCGCGAAACTGGACAAAGGAAAGGGGAGCGACCACTCCCCTGACCTGCACCTCCCAGGGGAGGTGCCCAGAGCTCCTCCAGGGTGCCCCAGACCTCTGCCATTTTGGATTCAGAGGTGTGCTGGCACACTGGACTGCTCTGAGTGGCCAGGGCCAGCAGGTGACGTCAGAGACTCCTGATAGGCTCTTACCTGTGTTACTAGCCTATCCTCCTTCCTAGGTAGCCAAACCTCCTTTCCTGGCTATTTAGGGTCTCTGCTTTGGGGAATTCTTCAGATAACGAATGCATCAGAGTTCCTCTGCATCTCTCTCTTCACCTTCTGCCAAAGGATCGACCGCTGACTGCTCAGGATGCCTGCAAAACCGCAACAAAGTAGCAAAGACTTCTACTGCAACCTTGTATCGCTTCATCCTGCTGGCTTTCTCGCCTGTTTCCTGGTGGTGCATGCTCTGGGGGTAGCCTGCCTCCTTCTTGCACCAGGAGCTCTGAAGAATACTCCCGTGGGTCGATGGAATCTTCCCCCTGCAACCGCAGGCAACAAAAGACTGCATCACCGGTCCTCTGGGTCCCCTCTCACCACGACGAGCGTGGTCCCCAGAACTCAGCAACTCTGTCCAAGTGACTCCCACAGTCCAGTGACTCTTCAGTCCAAGTTTGGTGGAGGTAAGTCCTTGCCTCCCCGCACTAGACTGCATTGCTGGGTATCGTGTGATTTGCAGCTGCTCCGGCTCCTGTGCACTCTTCCAGGATTTCCTTTGTGCACAGCCAAGCCTTGGTCCCGACACTCTAACCTGCAGTGCACAACCTTCTGAGTTGTCCTCCGGCGTCGTGAGACTCCCTTTTCTGACTTCGGGTGGACTCCAGTTCTCTCCTCTTCCAAGTGCCTGTTCCGGTACTCTGCCTGCTTCTGTGCGGGCTCCCTGACTTGCTGGGCGCCCCCTCTGTCTCCTCATCCAAGTGGCGACATCCTGGTCCCTCCTGGGCCACAGCAGCATCCAAAAACCCTAACCGCGACCCTTGCAGCTAGCAAGGCTTGTTTGCGGTCTTTCTGCGTGGGAACACCTCTGCAAGCTTCTTCACGACATGGGATATCCATCCTCCAAAGGGGAAGTGTTGGACCTGGCTTTTTGACAGGGACATCCCCAAACTTTTTGCCTCCTTCCTCCTATTTTTTCTGACCTGTTGTTGTTGGCTTTTGACCTCTGGGCACTTTACCACTGCTAACTAGTGCTGAAGTGCATATGCTCTCTGTGTAAATTGTACTACTGATTGGTTTATCCATGATTGACTATTTAATTTACTTGTAAGTCCCTGGTAGAGTGCACTACATGTGCCTAGGGCAGGTAGATTAAATGCTACTAGTGGGCCTGCAGCACTGGTTGTGCCACCCACCTCAGTAGCCCCTTAACCTTGTCTCAGGCCTGCCACTGCAAGGCCTGTGTGTGCAGTTTCACTGCCACTTCGACTTGGCATTTAAAGGTACTTGCCAAGCCTAGAACTCCCCTTTTTCTATACATAAGTCACCCCTAATGTGTGCCCTAGGTAACCCCTAGAGCAGGGTGCTGTGTGGGTAAAAGGCAGGACATGTACTTGTGTGGTTATATGTCCTGGTAGTGTAAAACTCCTAAATTTGTTTTTACACTACTGTGAGGCCTGCTCCCTTCATAGGCTAACATTGGGGCTGCTCTCATACATTGTTGAAGTGGCAGCTGCTGATCTGAAAGGAGCAGGAAGGTCATATTTAGTATGGCCAGAATGGTAATATAAAATCCTGCTGACTGGTGAAGTCGGATTTAATATTACTATTCTAGAAATGCCACTTTTAGAAAGTGAGCATTTCTTTGCACTAAAATCTTGTTGTGCCCTTCAATCCACGTCTGGCTAGGTTTAGTTGACAGCTCCTTGTGCATTCACTCAGACACACCCCAAACACAGGGTACTCAGCCTCACTTGCATACATCTGCATTTTGAATGGGTCTTCCTGGGCTGGGAGGGTGGAGGGCCTGCCCTCACACAAAGGACTGCCACACCCCCTACTGGGACTCTGGCAGACAGGATTGAACTGAAAGGGGGCTTGGTGCATTTCTTAGAGACTCTTTGAAGTCACCCCCACTTCAAAGGCACAACTTAGTATAAAACAGGGCCTCTGCCCTACCTCATCAGACACTTGCTGGAGAAGAAACCTGAACCAGAAATGACATCCTGCCAAGATGAACTGCCTCAAAGGACTCACCTGTCTGCTTTTCTACAAAGGACTGCTGCCTTGCTGTTGGCCTGCTGCCTTGCTGAACTCTTGTCCGGCTGTAAAAGTGCTCTCCAAGGGCTTGGATAGAGCTTGCCTCCTGTTCCCTGAAGTCTCAGGACCAAAATGACTTCTCTCTTCCTCTTGGACGCCCCGTGCGCCAAACTTTTCGACGCACAGCTTGTTCCGCGGCAAGAAAAACGCCGCACACCGACGCTGATCGACGCGACGTCTTTGGGACGACCGAAACTTTGACGCACGGCCTCGCAAGGACAACGCCGCCCGACTTCCCGGAAGAAATCGACGCGACGCCTGCCGTGAGATCAAAACTTTGACGCACGGCCTCGCAAGGACAACGCCGCCCGACTCCGCAGGAGAAATCGACGCGACGCCTGCCGTGAGATCGAAACTTTGACGCACGGCCTCGCAAGGACAACGCCGCCCGACTCCGCAGGAGAAATCGACGCTACGCCTGCCGTGAGATCGAAACTTTGACGCGCAGCCCCGCAGAACGACGCACAGCCAGAAAACAAGCAGGAAAATCCACGCACAGACCCGGGACATCTGGTACTCCCCGCAAACCACAGTAAGAGACTGTCCGCGCGCCGGAAAACGACGCCCAACTCCCCGCGTGGAAAATAACGCCTCAAGTCCTTGTGTGCTGAGGAGAAATCGACGCACACACCAGTTTTCCACGCACCTCTTCTCCTGTGGCCCTCTGAGGAGATTTTCCACCAGAAACCAGGTACTTTGTGTTTGAAAGAGACTTTGTTTACTTTCTAAAGACTTAAGACACTTTCTATCACTTTTCAGTGATATCTTTACAAATTCGTATTGCAACTTTGATCGTTTTGACCTGAAGATACCCAGATAAATATTATATATTTTTCTAAACACTGTGTGGTGTATTTTTGTGGTGTTATGCTATGGTGTTGTATGATTTATTGCACAAATGCTTTACACATTGCCTTCTAAGTTAAGCCTGACTGCTCGTGCCAAGCTACCGGAGGGTGAGCACAGGCTGATTTTGGATTGTGTGTGACTTACCCTGACTAGAGTGAGGGTTCTTGCTTGGACAGAGGGCAACCTGACTGCCAACCAAAAACCCCATTTCTAACATTGGTGATCAGCGGTGAGGATAGGACTTGTGTTTGTGCAGTGACATACAGTAGCTAAGTATTTCACTACCTACCCACAGTTGAAGGTCAACTTGATTTTTCATCTTTTTTGGCTTTTGATTCTCTGATGTCCTCCTGGATATACTATTGATATTTTGGACTTTGGATTTTGTTTTTTGCTGGTAAGATCTTATCAGAATGGGATTGCTTACCTACTCATTCTTTGTTCGTACTGACCACCTCACTAAGGCTGACCTAAGGGAGCTTTGCAGAAAATGGGGCCTTCCTGTAGCAAGGAGATCTACTAAGGCGGAGATGCTACATAACTACATAGTCTGGGGGGAGGAAAGATGGGCAGAGAGAGAGGCAGCAAGAAACCAAATGACTAAGTACCCCTCAGATGAGGAGGAGGACTACGCACATGAGGAGGAAGACTGCTCACATGAGGAGGAAGACTACTCAGGTGAGGACAGTGACCCAGAAATAGATGAATGGCTCCGAAGTCAAAGGCGACAGGAGCAACAATTAGAGGAGTATCTTGCAGAGGTTGAGGCAAAAAGACTCTTAGCCCTGGAAGAAGAAAAGATTGCAGCTCAAGAGCTGAGCTGTAAAGAGCTGAAACTGGAGGCCGGAAGGGCTGAGTCCAGTTCAGATGGTGGCAGCAAAAATCTTGCATCTAGTACTGCTGAAGAAGGGCACAAGCCCAGAGATGTGGTGCCCAACTTGAAGAAGGGAGTTGACACACCCCAAGCGGTTCAAGGGTATGAGGTAGTTCCCGTTATGCACAGGGTCCCTGAGAAGGATTGGGGAACTGGCACAGGGAGTCATATTCCTACTGGGGGGAGGGACACTTTACTGACTCTAGCAGAGAGTGACAGAGAAAAGGGTTCCCCCCTGGTGGACGTCCTGGATATAGTGTGTAGAGACATCCCAGAAGAGTATGGGTTGAGTGTCAGGGACAGACAGATACTGTCTCACCAGTCTCAGGAGGGTGAGGTAGAGTGCTTTTCCAAGGTTGAGTTACTGTGTGGTTGGGTGAAGGGTACTGTGGTTAATACATGTGAAGGGCGGAATGATGTAATTGCTGGAGAGCATATGTCTGGTCCTTATTTTCCAGAGCTACGCCAACACCAGGTGGAGTGTGAGTTCTCTGACCCCAGGGAACTTACAATGGAGGCAGACTTCTGGGTGAGTACCAGAGAGTCTGAAGAGGCATTTGGGGGTGCTCCTGAAGGGAGTGGTCTAGGTGGTTCCCAACCGAGTGAGGTGGGAAAGGATTGTAGTGTCCCAGGTAGGTCCCAGGTCCTAGAGGGTTCCATGAGGCCTAGCCTGTGCCGTAGGGCCACCTTTTGAGGGAAGCCCCGCAGTGGCAGAAGAACTTGGGGGGGGGTGACTGTAGCCAGCATCCCAACAGTTCTGGTGTCTGGCAGTACCCCTCCTAGTGCGGGGGTGCAGAAGTCCAGACATAGGGTTGAGAGGGGGTTGCGGACCCCAGTGGAGGACCTTGAGAGTCAGGGGACAGCTCTGAGAGCAGAGCCCCCCAGGAATGACCCAGGTGAAACCGTTTCTGGTTTGGGGGAAACCCAGACTCTGCCGGATGGGCAGAGGTCGGGAGACCTGCGCCAACCAGACTCTTGTGTGGCCCTTGGGGACGGTGTGTCCCTTGTGGGGGGTGAGAGTGCCCCCCTGGAAGTCCTGGCATGCCAGGCAAAGATTCAACCTCAGGGTGGTGACTCTGGGTTGGATACCCAGGTTCAGAGGTTAAACTCTGACCTGGTGGGAGGTAGATGTGCCTCCCAAGAAGTCCTGCTGTGCCAGGCAATTGTCCAACCTCAGGGTGTTGACTCTGGGTTGGATGACCAGGTTCAGAGGTTAAACTCTGAGCTGGTGGGGGGTAGGTGTGCCCCCCAGAAAGTCCTGGCGTGCCAGGCAATTGTTCAACCTCAGGGTGGTGACTCTGGGTTGGATAGCCAGGTTCAGAGGTTAAACTCTGACCTGGTGGGAGGTAGATGTGCCTCCCAAGAAGTCCTGGCGTGCCAGGCAATTGTTCAACCTCAGGGTGGTGACTCTGGGTTGGATACCCAGGTTCAGAGGTTAAACTCTGACCTGGTGGGAGGTAGGTGTGCCTCCCAAGAAGTCCTGCTGTGCCAGGCAATTGTCCAACCTCAGGGTGTTGACTCTGGGTTGGATGACCAGGTTCAGAGGTTAAACTCTGACCTGGTGGGGGGTAGGTGTGCCTCCCAGGAAGTCCTGGTGTGCCAGGCAATTGCCCAACCTCAGGGTGGTGACCCTGGGTTGGGGAACCAGGCTCAGAGGTTAAACTCTGACCTGGTGGGAGGTAGGTGTGCCTCCCTGGAAGTCCTGGCCTGCCAGGCAATGGTTCAACCTCAGGGTGTTGACTCTGGGTTGGATAACCGGGTTCAGAGGTTAAACTCTGACCTGGTGGGGGGTACTAGTGCCCCCCAGAAAGTCCTGGTGTACCAGGCAGTTGTCCAACCTCAGGGTGCTGACTCTGGGTTGGATAACCGGGTTCAGAGGTTAAACTTTGACCTGGTGGGGGGTAGGTGTGCCCCCCAGAAAGTCCTGGCATGCCAGGCAATTGTTTAACCTCAGGGTGGTGACCCTGGGTTGGAGAACCAGGTTCAGAGGTTAACCACTGACCTGGTGGGAGGTAGGTGTGCCTCCCAGAAAGTCCTGGTGTGCCAGGCAGTCGCCCAACCTCAGGGTGGTGACCCTAGGTTGGAGAACCAGGTTCAGAGGTTAAACTCTGACCTGGTGGAGGGTCAGTGTGCCCTCCAGGAAGTCCTGGCGTGCCAGGGAATTGTTCAACTTCAGGGTGGTGACTCTGAGTTGGATGGCCAAGTTCAGAGGTTAAACTCTGACCTGGTGGAGGGTCAGTGTGCCCTCCAGGAAGTCCTGGCGTGCCAGGCAATTGTTCAACTTCAGGGTGGTGACTCTGAGTTGGATGGCCAAGTTCAGAGGTTAAACTCTGACCTGGTGGAGGGTCAGTGTGCCCTCCAGGAAGTCCTGGCGTGCCAGGCAATTGTTCAACTTCAGGGTGGTGACTCTGAGTTGAATGGTCAGGTGCAGAGGTTAAACTCTGACCTGGTGGGGGGTAGGTGTGCCTCCCAGGAAGTCCTGGTTTGCCAGGCAGTGATCCAGTCTGAGGGTACAGACCCTGGGCTGGAAGACCAGGTTCAGGGTGTCCCCCCGGACCTGGAGGGAGGGGCTACTGATAACCGTGCCCCTACCATGTTGTCTTCTGAGGAGGCCACTCCTAGTTGGAGGGTGCTGGACCCCAGAAGGGAAGGCAGGGGAGGGAAGCCTCACCCCGGGCCCTAGTCCAACCTGAAGGTACAGACCCCAGGTTGGAGGGCCAGTTGCAGGTTAACAGCCCTGCACTGGTGGAGGAATGGTACAGGGCGACGTCTGTAAGCACCCTGACCATGTTGGACTCTGGGGGTACTGCTCCAGGAGGGAGGGTACAGAGCCCCAGAGGGGAGGACCAGGTTCAGGCTGTCATCCCTGAACGGGTGCAAGGGAGAGTGGTTAAAGGGTGCCCAGCACCTGGGGCTACCGCCCCCCACTCTCCACAGCCACAGTGGTTGGAGAGCTTTGAGAGGCCTGGGGCCTGGCTCTCATCCCTGGCAGCTGTCAGTAATCACTGTGGCTTGCTGTCCGGGTGGACAGAGTTATCCCTGGGGAGGGGACAAGTGTCACACCCCGGGGGTAGAGTGGGCAACACCACTGTGTTGGTCATGGTGGTACTATCCTGCTCCTGGGATACATCTGTGAGCAAAGTAAGGTTAGGTGCTGCACAGATGGGATCCGCAGGTAAGGAGAAAGGTTCCCCATGGGTTGGCTTAGTGCGCCCTGGGAGTATGGACAGAGGGATCCAATTGGAGTCAGGAAGGCGAAGAACTGGAGCATGCCCCTGCTGTTGTGGGCCTGGGTCCTTGTTCTGTCGCCTCAAACAGGGAAGTACATCAGGATAGTGATTGTTCTCCCCTGGCTTTAGGCTGGTAGGGGGTCATGTTGGACCTGGCTTTTTGACAGGGACATCCAAACTTTTTGCCTCCTTCCTCCTATTTTTTCTGACATGTTGTTGTTGGCTTTTGACCTCTGGGCACTTTACCACTGCTAACCAGTGCTGAAGTGCATATGCTCTCTGTGTAAATTGTACTACTGATTGGTTTATCCATGATTGACTATTTAATTTACTTGTAAGTCCCTGGTAGAGTGCACTACATGTGCCTAGGGCAGGTAGATTAAATGCTACTAGTGGGCCTGCAGCACTGGTTGTGCCACCCACCTCAGTAGCCCCTTAACCTTGTCTCAGGCCTGCCACTGCAAGGCCTGTGTGTGCAGTTTCACTGCAACTTCGACTTGGCATTTAAAGGTACTTGCCAAGCCTAGAACTCCCCTTTTTCTATACATAAGTCACCCCTAATGTGTGCCCAAGGTAACCCCTAGAGCAGGGTGCTTTGTGGGTAAAAGGCAGGACATGTACTTGTGTGGTTATATGTCCTGGTAGTGTAAAACTCCTAAATTCGTTTTTACACTACTGTGAGGCCTGCTCCCTTCATAGGCTAACATTGGGGCTGCTCTCATACATTGTTGAAGTGGCAGCTGCTGACCTGAAAGGAGCAGGAAGGTCATATTTAGTATGGCCAGAATGGTAATATAAAATCCTGCTGACTGGTGAAGTCTGATTTAATATTACTATTCTAGAAATGCCACTTTTAGAAAGTGAGCATTTCTTTGCACTAAAATCTTGTTGTGCCCTTCAATCCACGTCTGGCTAGGTTTAGTTGACAGCTCCTTGTGCATTCACTCAGACACACCCCAAACACAGGGTACTCAGCCTCGCTTGCATACATCTGCATTTTGAATGGGTCTTCCTGGGCTGGGAGGGTGGAGGGCCTGCCCTCACACAAAGGACTCCCACACCCCCTACTGGGACTCTGGCAGACAGGATTGAACTGAAAGGGGGCTTGGTGCATTTCTTAGAGACTCTTTGAAGTCACCCCCACTTCAAAGGCACAACTTAGTATAAAACAGGGCCTCTGCCCTACCTCATCAGACACTTGCTGGAGAAGAAACCTGAACCAGAAACTACATCCTGCCAAGAAGAACTGCCTGTCTACTCAAAGGACTCACCTGTCTGCTTTTCTACAAAGGACTGCTGCCTTGCTGTTGGCCTGCTGCCTTGCTGAACTCTTGTCTGGCTGTAAAAGTGCTCTCCAAGGGCTTGGATAGAGCTTGCCTCCTGTTCCCTGAAGTCTCAGGACCAAAAAGACTTCTCTCTTCCTCTTGGACGCTCTGTGCGCCGAACTATTCGACGCACAGCTTGTTCCGCGGCAAGAAAAACGCCGCACACCGACTCTGATCGACGCGACGTCTTCGGGACGACCGAAACTTTGCCGCACGGCCTCGCAAGGACAACGCCGCCCGACTTCCCGGGAGAAATCGACGCGACGCCTGCTGTGAGATCAAAACTTTGACGCACGGCCTCGCAAGGACAACGCCGCCCGACTCCGCAGGAGAAATCGACGCGACGCCTGCCGTGAGATCAAAACTTTGACGCACGGCCTCGCAAGGACAACGCCGCCCGACTCCGCAGGAGAAATCAACGCCTGCCGTAAGATCGAAACTTCGACGCGCAGCCCCGCAGAACGACGCGCAGCCGGAAAACAAGCAGGAAAATCCACGCACAGACCCGGGACATCTGGTACTCCCCGCAAACCACAGTAAGAGACTGTCCGCGCACCGGAAAAACGACGCCCGACTCCCCGCGTGGAAAATAACGACGCAAGTCCGTGTGTGCTGAGGAGAAATCGACGCACACACCAGTTTTCCACGCACCTCTTCTCCTGTGGCCCTCTGAGGAGATTTTCCACCAGAAACCAGGTACTTTGTGTTTGAAAGAGACTTTGGTGGTCATTCTGACCTCGGCGGTAAAAGGCGCCTACCGCCGGTCAGAAATCCTCCATAATCCCGCCGCGGTCGCGGAAACCCGCCACGGTCATTCTGACACGCAGAAGGCAAACCTCCGAAAATCCGACCGCCACAACAGACCGCCAGACCAGCGGTCGGCGGAAAGGTGGAGGTGACCAAACCTCCACCGCCACGCCAACAGAAATACGCCCATCCCATTACGACCCACGAATCCACGCGGCGGTCATTCAAACGCGGTATTCCATTGGCGGGACACACCGCCGCGGTCAGAATACACACAAACGAACCAAACTCAGCCACATTGGACGATTTGAATCCCACACACCTGATACACATACACACACCACTCCCACACACACAATACAATATAAAACACCCACCCATATCACCCACAAACCCCTACGCTAAAAAATTCGTAAAGAAGGCAAGAGCGAGACACCAGCATCCAAAAAATAACAGCCACAGCCACTCAACACCTTCACCCACACACTATCCACACACAAAACAACACACACCACCACACTCAACTCACTTAAATACACATACTCCACCCCACACATCATACACACCACCCCATGGCACCCCAAAGACAACCCCGCTTCACAGACGAAGAACTCAGGGTCATGGTGGAGGAAATCGTTCTGGTAGAGCCCCAGCTGTTCGGCACACAGATACAATACACCAGCATTGCCCGGAGGACGGAGCTATGGCAGAGGATTGTCGACAGGGTCAACGCAGTGGGACAGCACCCCAGAAATCGGGAAGACATCAGGAAGCGATGGAACGACCTACGGGGGAAGGTGCGTTCCATGGTATCCAGGCACAACATCGCCGTGCAGAAGACTGGCGGAGGACCCCCACCTCAACCCCCACAATTCACATCATGGGAGGAGGAAGTCTTGAACATCCTGCATCCTGACGGCCTCGCAGGAGTCGGCGGAGGAATGGATACTGGTAAGTTGAAGCTTCAATACTGCTTCCCCCCCACCTGCATGCCAAATCATACCCCAAACCTCACCCCCATCCTCGAACCCCACCCTCACCCCCATCCTCGAACCCCACCCTCACCCCCACCCCCACCACCATCCTCACCCCCACCACCATCCTCACCCCCACCCCCAGCACACCTATTCCCCGCCAATGTCTCACCATCACAACCCACACATCCCAAAACCTAGGCCTGCATGCGTCCACTAAGCATGGACACCCATCACCAAAGCATGCCCAATGCATATACACATCCCCCCCACAAGCCACCCTCACCAAAGCCCCCACACACGAATGCCAGCACTTGGGGACACGAGAACCCACAGATACACCCATATGCCACACATTGAAACTATAACCATACCTCTATACCCCTGCAGGACCCGACCGTCAACACACCGCGGCGGAGGGGCCAGAATTCTCCACACCCCCCACCCAAGAGGCCGTCAGCGATGACAGCAGCTCTGTCGACCTGGACACCGATGACCAGCCCGGACCATCGGGGACCTCTGGACAGTCGGTTCCCCTCACACAGGCCCAGGCCACTACAGACCCAAACCCCTCTGGGAACACCAGCACAGATCCCACCCAGCTGGCCCATGCCTCTGTCTCCAGGGCGCGTCAATCTGCGGTGTGTCTACCACTACAGGGCACCCAGGATAACCCACCACCCCAACAACAACAGGGACCTGGGGGCAGTGGTAGTGGGCACACCGGCCAGGGGGCAGAGGCCCAGGGAAACAGGGCAACTCGGAGGGCAGCTGTGCGACAGGGGGGGGAGGAGAGGCCCAGGGAACCCACTCTCCACGAGGTCCTCACCACCATCATGGGAGCATACAACCGCTCCCAGGAGACGATGGCGACGGTACTGGCCCGGTTCCAGGAGATCCAGGTACTGCAGGAGGAACACTATCGGGGGTACAGGGAGGACATCAGAGCCATCAACACCACCCTGGTTACCATGGTAGGGCTGCTGCAGGACCTCGTCAACAACAGGGCGGACACTGAACAACACCCAAGGGCCCCTGCCACTAGCCTGGACCAAGAACAGCCAACCACCTCCGCCGGCGCTAGTGGACAGGAGGCCCCCGCACAGCAGCAGCCCACCAGACCCCCACCTCCTGCAGGAGAAGAACCACCCCGCAAGAGGGCCCTGAGATCTCGCAAGAAGACAGAGTAGGATGTCAAGACCCCCGCCAGCAATGGATACCACCTGATGTCATCCCACTGTCCCACATTGTCACCCTGTCCATCCTTGAACTGCCCATGCTCCATCTCTCCACAGGCCTCTGGACAATGCACCTGTGTGACTGTTACTCTGGACTCTGCCATGGACATTCCTTCACCATAGCCCCCACCCACTTGAAACCACCCATCCCATTTTGAGCACTTAAATAAACACCTATTTTGCACCAAAATATCTGGAGTCTGGCTGTGATTTCAATAGATTGTAATTGACATGACAGTGCAAATATGTCCTTGTACATGGTGAAGTCAACAAACAGCTGCCACAAAGCTGTAGTCCATGGGGAAACAAAGCACAGGACTCGTAGTGGGGACCCCAGATCTGAAATAGGGAGGGAAAAGCCAAAACTCATGCTGGATGCTGGAGAGTAGTTAACATTTACTAAATTATCTTTGAAATGTTACCTGTGTCCTATTGGAAGTACTGTTCAATGATTCTGTCCCTGTTGTCTGTTTCAGCCCCGTCGTCTTCCTCCTCGTCACTCTCCTCAGGTTCCACCGCTGCCACAACACCACCGTCTCGACCATCCTCCTGCAGGAAAGGCACCTGGCGGCGCAAAGCCAGGTTGTGAAGCATGCAGCAGGCCACGATGATGTGACACACCTTCTTAGGTGAGTACATTAGGGATCCACCTGTCATATGCAGGCACCGAAACCTGGCCTTTAGGAGGCCGAAGGTGCGTTCGATCACCCTCCTAGTACGCCCATGGGCCTCATTGTACCGTTCCTCTGCCCTGGTCCGGGGATTCCTTACTGGGGTCAGTAGCCACGACAGGTTGGGGTACCCAGAGTCCCCCACTAGCCATACACGGTGTCTCTGTAGCTGTTCCATCACGTAAGGGATGCTGCTATTCCTGAGGATGTAGGCGTCATGCACTGACCCTGGGAATTTGGCATTTACATGCGAGATGTACTGGTCAGCCAAACACACCACCTGGATGTTCATTGAATGGTAATTTTTTCTGTTCCTGTACACCTGCTCCCTGTCTCTTGGGGGAACCAAAGCCACATGGGTCCCATCAATGGCACCAATTACGTTGGGAATATGTCCAAGGGCGTAGAAATCACCCTTCACTGTAGCCAATTCGCCCACCTCAGGGAAAATGATGTAGCTCCTCACGGATTTCATCAGGGCAGACAACACTCTGGATAACACCTTCGAAAACATGGGCTGAGACATCCCAGAAGCAATTCCCACGGTTGTCTGAAATGACCCACTTGCCAAGAAATGGAGTACTGACATGACCTGCACCAGAGGGGGAATCCCTGTGGGTTGGCGGATGGGGGACATCAGGTCGGGCTCCAGCTGGGCACACAGTTCATGGATAGTGGCACGGTTAAGACGGTAGGTCAGGATAATGTGGCGTTCTTCCATTGTCGACAGGTCCACCAGCGGTCGGTACACGGGAGGATTCATCCGTCTCCTCGCCCAACCCAGCGGACGGTGCCTAGGAAGGACAACATGGAGCACACAGTCAAGCAACCCACAGGTACGTACTCACAGCTAGCACAGTATACGATTCTCTATGCAGTGAATGGCGTGTCTGAGTGGCTATGCAAGGCCTAGGCCTGTGTGACGCAGTTGAAATTGAGCCATGTGGGCCCTGGAAATGGCGGCTGCCTGACCTGTGAAGTGTGACAATGGGATGTGAGGTCAATGCGCTGGCGTGGCACACCGCGGCGGGCGGCGGGCGAAGACCGCGGCGCAAAGCCGCATTGGTTAACATTGAAGCCTATGGGTTTCAGGAGCCAATGGCGAAGGGCGCCGGCGGTGGCGGGACGCACCGCCGCGGTACGCACCGCCGCGGACGTGACCGCCATTTTCTATCTACTTATCCACTTGCGACTTGAACTTTCACAGGAGAGGACCTATACTGCAAGTGTTGCTGTGACCTCGGTCTGGAAGGGACAATGGCTGCTGCGCCTGGGGAAAGGGCCCCTGCCTTCACTGGAGAGGAGTTGGAGAAACTTGTGGATGGGGTCCTCCCCCAGTATGCGCTACTCTACGGTCCTCCAGACCAACAAGTGAGTTTAATTCAATATGGATTTGGGGCCACTGGCTGGCTTGGGGGCCTGGCGGGGGGCCTGGCGGGGATGGGGGGCATGTTGGGCCTGGCGGGGGGCATGGCGGGGGGCCTGGCGGGGATGGGGGGCATGTTGGGCCTGGCGGGGGGCATGGCGGGGGGCCTGGCGGGGATGGGGGGCATGTTGGGCCTGGCGGGGGGCCTGGCGGGGATGGGGGGCATGTTGGGCCTGGCGGGTGGCCTGGCGGGGGGCCTGGCGGGGATGGGGGGCATGTTGGGCCTGGCGGGCGCATGGCGGGGGGCCTGGCGGGGATGGGGGGCATGTTGGGCCTGGCGGGGGGCATGGCGGGGGGCCTGGCGGGGATGGGGGGCATGTTGGGCCTGGCGGGGGGCATGGCGGGGGGCCTGGCGGGGATGGGGGGCATGTTGGGCCTGGCGGGGGGCATGGCGGGGGGCCTGGCGGGGATGGGGGGCATGTTGGGCCTGGCGGGGGGCATGGCGGGGGGCCTGGCGGGGACTGGGGGCATGTTGGGCCTGGCGGGGGGCCTGGCGGGGGGCCTGGCGGGGATGGGGGGCATGTTGGGCCTGGCGGGGGGCATGGCGGGGGCCTGGCGGGGATGGGGGGCGTTGGGCCACTGGAAAGGAAAATGCTGAGAAACTTGAACGTGGTATTTCTCCCTCCCTGTACGTGTCACATAGGTCCGCGCCCATGAGAAGATCGGGATTTGGCGTGCCATCGCCAAGGAAGTCCGGACCCTGGGGGTCCACCATCGACGGGGCACCCACTGCCGCAAGAGGTGGGAGGACATCCGCCGCGGGACCAAGAAGACTGCCGAGTCTCTGCTGGGGATGGCCTCCCAACGTAGGCGGGGTGCCTGCCGTCAACTGAGCCCCCTGATGTTCCGGATCCTGGCGGTGGCCTACCCTGAATTGGATGGGCGCGTGAGGGCAGCACAGCAGACACAAGGGGGTGAGTACAAGCATTATCTACTCTGTTGTCGCGCAGTGGAGGTGTCTGGGTGGGGGAGGAGGGCTGGGGGTCCCCCTAGGCCAGGGCGATATCTGTAGGCTGGGCACCCCCGTAAGCCCCTGTGTCCCCAGCCACCACCCTCAGTAGTGTGCCAGTACAGCCATCCCTGGGCCGTGTCATCCATGGGTGCAGTTGTCAACTCTAGGCGTGTAGGGCATGTTTCACGGAATGCGTAGCGGACCCCAAGTGCGCAACTTAGTGCAGGGGGCATCTGTGTCTGTCATGTCCGCTAACTGTACCGGAGATCCATGTACTCAATATCCCTTTATTTCTCTCTCCCCCCCCCCCTTTTTGTTTGTCTTTCTGTGCTTGTGTGCATCAGCATCATCAGGCGGAGGAGAAGTGGCATCGGGGCAGGAGGGAGCTGCATCTCACATGGCCCAGGAGGGCCATGCCACAGAGTCAGACTGGACCAGTGAGACGGAGGGCGAGGGGAGCTCCACGACGGGGACGACTGGACCCTGCAGCGACACGGACACGTCCTCGGAAGGGGGCTCCCTTGCGGGGGTGGCACCATCCGTGCCCCCCGCCATTACAGGTACAGCCGCCACCCAGCGCACCATCTCCGCCCTCCCAGCAGCCCCTCAGCGTTCGCCCCGTGCCCGCTCTGCCAGGAAGCCGGGCATCTCCTTCGCCCCAGGCACCTCAGGCCCTGCCCCTGTTACCCCCGCTGCCCTCAGTGAGGAGGTCATTGACCTCCTCCGAACGCTCATTGTTGGGCAGACTACCCTTTTGAATGCCATCCAGGGGGTGGAGAGGGAGGTTCATCGCAGCAATGCGTACCTGGAGGGCATTCATTCGGGTCAGGCTGCCCATCAGCGATCGTTCCAGGCTCTGGCCTCAGCACTGACGGCAGCCATTGTCCCTGTCTCCTGCCTGCCTCTACTAACTCCCTCCTCCCAGTCTCCTGTTCCTCTGCCTGTCCCACCCACACCATCAGACCAGCCTGCACACACTTCAACACCCAAGAGAAGCTCATCCAAACATAAGCACCACAGATCACGCAGACATTCACACACGCAACATTCCGATGCAGACATGCCAACAGTCACTACCACCTCTGTGACCCCCACCTCCTCGTCTCCCTCCTCCCTCCCTGTGACGTCTACACTCACACCTCCATTCACCTCACCATCAGCCAGTGTTTCCATCACCAGCACACCCTCCACTCCAGTCCGCACACGTGCAGTCACCACCCCCACTGCCATTTACACGTCCCCTGTGTCCTCTCCCACTGTGTCTGTCACCCCCTCTTCCACACCACACAAACGCAGCCACCCACCCACCCAACAGCCATCCACCTCACGACAGCCTATCCCTCCTGCACCTGCACCCAAAGACAGCAAACGTGACTCACCTACAACCACATCCTCTCCCTCCACTCCCATTCCCACTGTACCTACCACTCTCCATTGTCCCAAGAAGCTCTTCCTCGCCACTACTAACTTCTTTCCTGACCCTGAGCCCCCCCCTCCTTCTCGTCGGGGTAAGAAGAGCACCTCAGCCACCACCAGCCCTGCAGCCCCCTTGACAAGGGTGCAGGGGTATTGGAGCCCGCCAGCCCGCATGTCTGGATCTTCGCCCAGCAGCAAGGGGACAGCCAGCCCACCCCCTGGGAAGAGGAGCAGAAGGCGGAAGGGTCGCCGCAGGAGCCCGCCTTCTACATCCCCCCCGGACACCACCCAGAGACAGTCACCAGCCACAGCTCCAAAGGGAGGAAAGGGCCACAGGCCCACGACTAAGGAGGGCAAGGGCAGCAAGTCGGAGAGGTCAGGCAGCAGGCCTGCTGCCCAGGAGGAGCCCACAACCCCCATAGCCGCTGCCCCGGGAGGAACCGGCATAGCTGCCCCGGGAGAGCCCACCACCCCCATAGCCGCTGCCCAGGGAGGACCCAGCCCAGCTGGCCAGGAGGGCCCCACCACCCACAGCCCAGGTGGGCAGTGAAGGAGCACCATCCCCGCTGCCCAGGAGGGCACCACCAGGCAATTAGCAGTTGGCCATAGACCGGCCGCCGTCTCAAGAACCGCTGAACTGGGCCCTTCAAGGCAAGGACCGCTGAACTGGGCCCCGCCGTCTCAAGAACCGCTGAACTGGGCCCTTCAAGGCAAGGACCGCTGAACTGGGCCCCGCAGTCTCAAGAACCGCTCCGCTGGGCCCCGCCGTCTCACGCACCGCTCCGCTGGGCCCCGCCGTCTCAAGAACCGCTGAACTGGGCCCTTCAAGGCAAGGACCGCTGAACTGGGCCCCGCAGTCTCAAGCACCGCTCCGCTGGGCCCCGCCGTCTCAAGAACCGCTGAACTGGGCCCTTCAAGGCAAGGACCGCTGAACTGGGCCCCGCCGTCTCAAGAACCGCTCCGCTGGGCCCCGCAGTCTCAAGAACCGCTGAACTGGGCCCTTCAGGGCAAGGACCGCTGAACTGGGCCCCGCAGTCTCAAGAACCGCTCCGCTGGGCCCCGCCGTCTCACGCACCGCTCCGCTGGGCCCCGCCGTCTCAGGAACCGCTGAACTGGGCCCTTCAAGGCAAGAACCGCTGGCCCTTTGGCAGACGTGGCAGGGCAGGATCTATCTCGGGCAGGGCTGCAGGATGTCCTCTGGCCAACTTGCCTCCTCCAGTGGCAGTGGGGTCTGTTATGGACTGTATGGACTGTGGCTTTGCTCTCCCCAGGATGGCCCAGTGGGCAGGCCACCCACTGTATGGACTGTTTGGACTGTGGCTTTGCTCTCCCCAGGATGGCCCAGTGGGCAGGCCACCCACTGTATGGACTGTATGGACTGTGGCTTTGCTCTCCCCAGGATGGCCCAGTGGGCAGGCCACCCACTGTATGGACTGTATGGACTGTGGCTTTGCTCTCCCCAGGATGGCCCAGTGGGCAGGCCACCCACTGTATGGACTGTTTGGACTGTGGCTTTGCTCTCCCCAGGATGGCCCAGTGGGCAGGCCACCCACTGTATGGACTGTTTGGACTGTGGCTTTGCTCTCCCCAGGATGGCCCAGTGGGCAGGCCACCCACTGTATGGACTGTTTGGACTGTGGCTTTGCTCTCCCCAGGATGGCCCAGTGGGCAGGCCACCCACTGTATGGACTGTTTGGACTGTGGCTTTGCTCTCCCCAGGATGGGCCAGTGGTCATGGAGTCCCCTCGTGGATCTGGCGTCGTGTACTCAAGTGGCTGAGGTGCCCCCCCTTCCCTTCCCCCTGAGGTGCCTGTCCTATTTTCTTTCTGATGCCCCTGCAGTGTTCTCTCCGTGGAGTTCTTGTCGTGGGACTGGGCCTTGCCCCTTTGCACAGGACCCCTGTGATCCACGGACAGTGGTTGGACTACATTTAGTAGCTGTATATATTTTGTACATAGTTTATTTATTTATTGGGATTACTGGTGTACATATTTCAATATATCTGCCCGTTTATGATCTCTTCTTTTGGTCTTTGCATTATTTCGGAGGGGGGTGGTTTGTGGGTTGTGACAGTGATCTGTGGGAATGCATTGATGTGTGTGTTGTAGTGGGTGTGGGTGGGTGGGTGTGTGCCGGTAATCTTTTCCCTCCCCTGTGTCGTAGGTGCAGTACTCACCGATGTCTTCCGTGCCGCCGGGCGTGCTCCTGGTATATGAGCAGGAATAGGAGTGCGGGGATGACCTGCAACTCTGGTTCCATACTGCCGGAATCTCGCGTGGAGTGCGTAGAGGTGAGCGTTTTCCCGTTCGTAGTCTGTTTCCGCCGTGTTCTTATCGGCGGTGCTCCCGCCCCGGAAAAGGTGGCAGATTGGTGGGTCGTAATAGGGTGGGCGGTACATTGTCTGCCGCCTGGCTGTTGGCGGGAACCGCCGCGCTGTTTGTTTGTACCGCCGTGGCGGGCGGAGTGTTAAGTTGGCGGGCTGTGTTGGCGGTTCCCGCCAGGGTCAGAATTGCATATTTTAGACCGCCGGCCTGTTGGCGGCTTGGCCGCTGCTTTATCACCGACCGCCAGGGTCAGAATGAGGGCCTTTGTTTACTTTCTAAAGACTTAAGACACTTTCTATCACTTTTCAGTGATATCTTTACAAATTCGTATTGCAACTTTGATCGTTTTGACCTGAAGATACCCAGATAAATATTATATATTTTTCTAAACACTGTGTGGTGTATTTTTGTGGTGTTATGCTATGGTGTTGTATGA
This sequence comes from Pleurodeles waltl, assembly GCF_031143425.1. Classification (NCBI taxonomy): domain Eukaryota; kingdom Metazoa; phylum Chordata; class Amphibia; order Caudata; family Salamandridae; genus Pleurodeles; species Pleurodeles waltl. Next base: position 1,221,097,410 of record NC_090440.1, read on the forward strand.
TTTATTGCACAAATGCTTTACACATTGCCTTCTAAGTTAAGCCTGACTGCTCGTGCCAAGCTACCGGAGGGTGAGCACAGGCTGATTTTGGATTGTGTGTGACTTACCCTGACTAGAGTGAGGGTTCTTGCTTGGACAGAGGGCAACCTGACTGCCAACCAAAAACCCAATTTCTAACAGGAAGTTCCTAGTCCTCTTCGTTCTTGCAGAAACCAAAGCTTCTTCCATCCGGTGGCAGCTTCTTTGCACCCTCAGCTGGCATTTCCTGGGCATCTGCCCGCTCTCAACATTGTTTCGACTCTTGGACTTGGTCCCCTTGTTTCACAGGTACTCAGGTCCGGAAATCCACTGCTGTTGCTTTGCTGGTGTTAGTCTTCCTTGCAGAATCCCCATACCATGGCTTCTGTGCTCTCTGGGGGTTATAGGTGCACTTTACACCTACTTTTCAGGGTCTTGGGGTGGGCTATTTTTCTAACCCTCACTGTTTTCTTACAGTCCCAGCGACCCTCTACAAGCTCACATAGGTTTGGGGTCCATTCGTGGTTCGCATGCCACTTTGGAGTATATGGTTTGTGTTGCCCCTATACCTATGTGCTCCTATTGCAATCTACTGTAAATTTACAGTGCTTGCATTACTTCCTTTTGCTATTACTGCATATTTTTGGTATTGTGTACATATATCTTGTGTATATTTGGCATCCTCATACTGAGGGTACTCACTGAGATACTTTTGGCATATTGTCATAAAAATAAAGTACCTTTATTTTTAGTATATCTGTGTATTGTTTTTTCTTATGATATTGTGCATATGACACCAGTGGTATAGTAGGAGCTTTGCAGGTCTTAGTTCAGCCTAAGTTGCTCTGCTATAGCTACCTTCTATCAGCCTAAGCTGCTAGAAACACCTCTTCTACACTAATAAGGGATAACTGGACCTGGCACAAGGTGTAAGTACCTTTGGTACCCACTGCAAGCCAGGCCAGCCTCCTACACTTCCTTCCTATGGTGGTTACACCGTTTCATGTAGGCCAGTCCATCACTTTGCCTACCTTCTACGCACCCCCACATCCTTCCCATGAGGAGGAGGAGACTTCACCGTTTGGACCCAAAAAGAGCGTTGGAGTTCTATCTCAATTGTACTAAAGACTTACAGGTGGATGATCAACTCTTTTTGGCTATGTGGGTGCGAAGAAAGGGAAGGCGGTGCAGAAACGTACCATCTCTCGATGGGTGCTTCTTTGCATCAAAATGTGCTTTGCTTTGGCGAAAAAGCAACCTCCTGATGGCTTGGGGGCTCATTCCACCAGGGCCACTGGTGCATCCACTGCGTTAGCACGCGGAGTTCCTGTCCTGGATATCTGTCAGGCAGCTATATGGGCATCTCTGCACACTTTTGCTAAGCATTACTGCCTGGACAGTCAGGTCCGTCAGGACGGTTACATTGGTCGTTCGGTCCTGCAGGACTTTCTAGTATGATCTTAGTTTGCAGCCCACCACCGAGGATGGCATTGCTTAGGTATTTATTCTAAGGTAAGGAATCTGCGACTAGAAGTCTCTATCAAATGTAATAGTTACTTTCCTTCGGTAACGAAATATCTTGTAGAGACATCTTCTAGTTGCAGATTCCTTACCGCCCACCCATCCTCCCTGCTTGCGAACTGATTACTAGGAACAGGGATTCTCCCCTTTCAGGTCCTTAGCTCTGGCTCACCAACATCAGTGTTCTTAGTGGCTCTGCGCTCTGGCGTGGAAAGTCGTTAAAAGAAACTGACGTCACTGTGTGAGGGCAGCGTCTATGTACTACTCCAGACGTCATCACGGCGACTACAACGCCTGCGGGGTCGACGACGCCACCTACCGACGCGCAAGGGTATTGCTCGAAGAAAAAATATCTGGATCCAGTCTGATGCCTGGGGGGAAATTCTAAGGTAAGGAATCTGCAACTAGAATATGTCTCTACCAGATATTTCGTTACTTGTACGTCAGAATGTTTTTGCCTGCCTTACTGGGATCCTGCTAGCCAGGACCCCAGTGCTCATAGTTTGTAGCCTAAATGTGTATGCCTGTGTAGTGCCTGCCTGTGTAGTGCCTAACTGTGTCACTGAGGCTCTGCTAATCAGAACCTCAGTGTCATGCTCTCTCTGCCTTTAAATTTGTCACTATTGGCTAGTGACGACTTTTACCAATTTCAATTGGCATACTGGAACACCCTTATAATTCCCTAGTATATGGTACCTAGGTACCCAGGGTATTGGGGTTCCAGGAGATCCATTTGGGCTGCAGCATTTCTTTTGCCACCCATAGGGAGCTCAGACAATTCTTACACAGAACTGCCACTGCAGCCTGAGTGAAATAACGTCCATGTTATTTCACAGCCATTTTACATTGCACATAAGTAACTTATAAGTCACCTATATGTCTGTAGGAGGCTGGACTGGCTTGTTGTGAGTACCAAGGGGTACTTACACCTTGCACCAGGCCCAGGTATCCCTTATTAGTGTAGAGGGGTGTCTAGCAGCTTAGGCTGATAGAAAAGGTAGCTTAGCAGAGCAGCTTAGGCTGAACTAGGAGACGAGTGAAGCTCCTACAGTACCACTAGTGTCACTTGCACAATATCATAAGAAAACACAATACACAGTTATACTAAAAATAAAGGTACTTTATTTTTATGACAATATGCCAAAGTATCTCAGTGAGTACCCTCAGTATGAGGATAGCAAATATACACAAGATATATGTACACAATACCAAAATATGCAGTAATAGCAATAGAAAACAGTGCAAACAATGTATAGTCACAATAGAATGCAATGGGGGCACATAGGGATAGGGGCAACACAAACCATATACTCTAGAAGTGGAATACGAACCACGAATGGACCCCAAACCTATGTGACCTTGTAGGGGGTCGCTGGGACTGTAAGAAAACAGTGAGGGTTAGGAAAATAGCCCACCCCAAGACCCTGAAAAGTGGGTGCAAAGTGCACCTAAGTTCCCCAAAGGGCACAGAAGTCGTGATAGGGGAATTCTGCAAGAAAGACCAACACCAGCAATGCAACAACGATGGATTTCCTGACGAGAGTACCTGTGGAACAAGGGGACCAAGTCCAAGAGTCACGATCAAGTCGGGAGTGGGCAGATGCCCAGGAAATGCCAGCTGTGGGTGCAAAGAAGCTGCCACCGGATGGTAGAAGATGTGGATTCTGCAAGAACGACAAGGGCTAGAAACTTCCCCTTTGGAGGACGGATGTCCCACGTCGTGAAGAGTTGTGCAGAGATGTTTCCGTGCAGAAAGACCGTAAACAAGCCTTGCTAGTTGCAAGGGTCGCAGTTAGGGTTTTTGGACGCTGCTGTGGCCCAGGAGGGACCAGGATGGCGCCAATTGCGTGAGGGGACAGAGGGGGCATCCAGCAAGACAAAGAGCCCACTCAGAAGCAAGCAGCACCCGCAGAAGTGCTGGAACAGGCACTACGAAGTGGAGTGAACTGGAGCTCACCTGAAGTCACAAATGAGAGTCCCACGACGCCGGAGGACAACTCAGGAGGTCGTGCACTGCAGGTTAGAGTGCCGGGGACCCAGGCTTGGCTGTGCACAAAGGAAATCCTGGAAGAGTGCACAGGAGCCGGAGTAGCTGCAAAACACGCAGTTCCCAGCAATGCAGTCTAGCGTGGGGAGGCAAGGACTTACCTCCACCAAACTTGGACTGAAGAGTCACTGGACTGTGGGAGTCACTTGGACTGAGTTGCTGAGTTCAAGGGACCTCGCTCGTCGTGCTGAGAGGAGACCCAGAGGACCGGTGATGCAGTTCTTTGGTGCCTGCGGTTGCAGGGGGAAGATTCCATCGACCCAATGGAGATTTCTTCGGAGCTTCTAGTGCAGAGAGGAGGCAGACTACCCCCATAGCATGCACCACCAGGAAAACAGTCGAGAAGGCAGTAGGATCAGCGTTACAAGGTCGCAGTAGTCGTCTTTGCTACTTTGTTGCAGTTTTGCAGGCTTCCAGCGCGGTCAGCAGTCGATTCCTTGGCAGAAGGTGAAGAGAGAGATGCAGAGGAACTCTGATGAGCCCTTGCATTCGTTATCTAAGGAATTCCCCAAAGCAGAGACCCTAAATAGCCAGAAAAGGAGGTTTCTCTACCTAGGAGAGAAGATAGGCTAGCAACACCTGAAGGAGCCATCAGAAGGAGTCTCTGACGTCACCTGCTGGCCCTTGCCACTCAGAGCAGTCCAGTGTGCCAGCAGCACCTCTGTTTCCAAGATGGCAGAGGTCTGGAGCACACTGGAGGAGCTCTGGGCACCTCCCAGGGGAGGTGCAGGTCAGGGGAGTGGTCACTCCCCTTTCCTTTGTCCAGTTTCGCGCCAGAGCAGGGCTGGGGGATCCCTGAACCGGTGTAGACTGGCTTATGCAGAAATGGGCACCAACTGTGCCCATGAAAGCATTTCCAGAGGCTGGGGGAGTCTACTCCTCCCCTGCCTTAACACCTTTTTCCAAAGGGAGAGGGTGTAACACCCTCTATCTGAGGAAGTCCTTTGTTCTGCCTTCCTGGGCCAAGCCTGGCTGGACCCCAGGAGGGCAGAAACCTGTCTGAGGGGTTGGCAGCAGCAGCAGCTGCAGTGAAACCCCAGAAAAGGTAGTTTGGCAGTACCCGGGTCTGTGCTAGAGACCCGGGGAATCATGGGGTTGTCTCCCCAATACCAGGATGGCATTAGGGGGGAAATTCCATGATCTTAGACATGTTACATGGCTATGTTCGGAGTTACCATTGTGAAGCTACACATAGGTAGTGACCTATGTGTAGTGCACGCGTGTAATGGTGTCCCGGCACTCACAAAGTCCGGGGAATTTGCCCTGAACAATGTGGGGGCACCTTGGCTAGTGCTATACCACTGGTGTCATATGCACAATATCATAAGAAAACACAATACACAGATATACTAAAAATAAAGGTACTTTATTTTTATGACAATATGCCAAAAGTATCTCAGTGAGTACCCTCAGTATGAGGATGCCAAATATACACAAGATATATGTACACAATACCAAAAATATGCAGTAATAGCAAAAGGAAGTAATGCAAGCAGTGTAAAGTTACAGTAGATTGCAATAGGAGCACATAGGAATAGGGGCAACACAAACCATATACTCCAAAAGTGGAATGCGAACCACGAATGGACCCCAAACCTATGTGAGCTTGCAGAGGGTCACTGGGACTGTAAGAAAACAGTGAGGGTTAGAAAAATAGCCCACCCCAAGACCCTGTAAGGTAGGTGTAAAGTGCACCTACAACCCCCAGAGAGCACAGAAGTCGTGATAGGGGGTTTCTGCAAGGAAGACCAACACCAGCAAAGCAACAACAGTGGATTTCCGGACCTGAGTACCTGTAAGACAAGGGGACCAAGTCCAAGAGTCACGACAGTGTCGAGAGTGGGCAGATGCCCAGGAAATGCCAGCTGAGGGTGCAAAGAAGCTGCCACCGGATGGAAGAAGCTTTGTGTTCTGCAAGAAAGAAGAGGACTAGGAACTTCCCCTTTGGAGGATGGATGTCCTACATCGTGAAGAAGCTTGCAGACGTGTTCCCATGCAGAAATACCGCAAACAAGCCTTGCTAGCTGCAAGGGTCGCGGTTAGGGTTTTTGGATGCTGCTGTGGCCCAGGAGGGACCAGGATGTCGTCACTTGGATGAGGAGACAGAGGGGGCGCCGAGCAAGTCAGGGAGCCCTCACAGAAGCAGGCAGCACCCGCAGAAGTACTGGAACAGGCACTTGGAAGAGGAGTGAACTGGAGTCCACCCGAAGTCACAAAACGGAGTCCCACGATGCCAGAGGACAACTCAGAAGCTTGTGCACTGCAGGTTAGAGTGTCGGGGACCCAGGCTTGGCTGTGCACAAAGGAAATCCTGGAAGAGTGCACAGGAGCCGGAGCAGCTGCAAATCACGCGGTACCCAGCAATGCAGTCTAGCGTGGGGAGGCAAGGACTTACCTCCACCAAACTTGGACTGAGAGTCACTGGACTGTGGGAGTCACTTGGACAGAGTTGCTGAGTTCCAGGGACCACGCTCGTCGTGCAGAGAGGACCCAGAGGACCGGTGATGCAGTCTTTTGTTGCCTGCGGTTGCAGGGGGAAGATTCAGTCGATCCACGGGAGATTTCTTCAGAGCTCCTGGTGCAAGAAGGAGGCAGGCTACCCCCAGAGCATGCACCACCAGGAAACAGGCGAGAAAGCCGGCAGGATGAAGCGATACAAGGTTGCAGTAGTCGTCTTTGCTACTTTGTTGCGGTTTTGCAGGCATCCTGAGCAGTCAGCGGTCGATCCTTAGGCAGAAGGTGAAGAGGGAGATGCAGAGGAACTCTGGTGAACTCTTGCATTCGGTATCTGAAAAATTCCCCAAAGCAGAGACCCTAAATAGCCAGAAAAGGAGGTTTGGCTACCTAGGAAGGAGGGTAGGCTACTAAGAAAGGTAAGAGCCTATCAGAAGGAGTCTCTGATGTCACCTGATGGCACTGGCCACTCAGAGCAGTCCAGTGTGCCAGCAACACCTCTGTTTCCAAGATGGCAGAGGTCTGGAGCACACTGGAGGAGCTCTAGGCACCTCCCCTGGGAGGTGCAGGTCAGGGGAGTGGTCACTCCTCTTTCCTTTGTCCAGTTTCGCGCCAGAGCAGGGCTGGGGGATCCCTAAACCGGTGTAGACTGGCTTATGCAGAGATGGGCACCATCTGTGCCCATCAAAGCATTTCCAGAGGCTGGGGGAGGCTTCTCCTCCCCAGCCCTGACACCTTTTTCCAAAGGGAGAGGGTGTAACACCCTCTCTCTGAGGAAGTCCTTTCTTCCTCCTTCCTGGGCCAGGCCTGGCTGGACCCCAGGAGGGCAGAAACCTGTCTGAGGGGTTGGCAGCAGCTGCAGTGAAACCCCGGGAAAGGCAGTTTGGCAGTACCAGGGTGTGTGCTAGAGGCTCGGGGGATCATGGAATTGTCTCCCCAGTGCCAGAATGGCATTGGGGTGACAATTCCATGATCTTAGACATGTTACATGACCATGTTTGGAGTTAACATTGTGACGCAATACATAGGTAGTGACCTATGTATAGTGCACGTGTGAAATGGTGTCCCCGCACTCACAAAGTCCGGGGAATGTGCCCTGAACGATGTGGGGGCACCTTGGCTAGTGCCAGGGTGCCTACATACAAAGTAACTTTGCGCCCAACCTTCACCAGGTGAAGGTTAGACATATAGGTGACTGATAAGTTACTTAAGTGCAGTGGTAAATGGCTGTGAAATAATCTGGGCATTATTTCACTCAGGCTGCAGTGGCAGGCCTGTGTAAGAATTGTCAGAGCTCCCTATGGGTGGCAAAAGAAATGCTGCAGCCCATAGGGATCTCCTGGAACCCCAATACCCTGGGTACCTCAGTACCATATACTAGGGAATTATAAGGGTGTTCCAGTATGCCAATGTGAATTAGTAAAATTGGTCACTAGCCTCTTAGTGACAATTTGTAAAGCAGGGAGAGCATAACCACTGAGGTTCTGGTTAGCAGAGCCTCAGTGAGACAGTTAGGCATCACACAGGGAACGCATACATATAGGCTACACACTTATGAGCACTGGTGTCCTGGCTAGCAGGGTCCCAGTGACACATACCAAACATACTGAAAACAATGGGTTTTCACTATGAGCACTGGGCCCTGGCTAGCAGGATCCCAGTGTGACAGTGAAAACACCCTGACATATACTTACAAACAGGCCAAAAGTGGGGGTAACAAGGCTAGCAAGAGGCTACTTTCGCAGTTAGGTAGCCAATCCTCCTCTGAGGGCTATTTAGGGTCTCTCCTGTGGGTTTCTGTTCAGATAGCGAATGCAAGAGCTCACCAGAGTTCCTCTGCACTGCTCTCTTCAACTTCTGCTAAGGATCGACTGCTGACCGCTCCAGGATGCCTGCAAAACCGCAACAAAGTAGCAAGATGACTACCAGCAACATTGTAGCGCCTCATCCTGGTGGCTTTCTCGACTGTTTCCTGGTGGTGCATGCTCTGAGGGCTGTCGGCCTTCACCCTGCATGGGAAGCCAAGAAGAAACCTCCTGTGGATCGACGGAATCTTCCCCCTGCCAACGCAGGCACCAAACTTCTGCATCACCGGTCCTCTGGGTCCCCTCTCATCTTGACGAGCGTGGTCGCTGGAACACAGGAGCTGGATCCAAGTGACCCTGACAGTCCAGTGGTCCTTCTGTCCAAATGTGGTGGAGGTAAGTCCTTGCCTCCCCACGCCAGACAGTGATCTTGTGTGCTGCTTGATCTGCAGCTGCTAGGGCTTCTGTGCACTTTTGCGAGACTTCCTTTGTGCAGAGCGCAGCCCAGGTCCCTAGCACTCCGTCCTGCATTGCCCAACTCGATGAGTTGACCTCCGGCTTTGTGGGACCCTATTTTGTTTTTTTGACAAGACCACTGTGCTCAGATTTCATGAACGCCCATTGAAGTGCTTCTGTGGGTGCTGCCTGTTTCTGCGTGGGCTCTCTCTATTGCTGAGCACCCCCTCTGTCTCCTCCTCCAAGGGGCGACCTCCTGGTCCTTCCTGGGCCCTGGCAGCACCCATAATCTTCAACCGTGACTCTTGCAGCTAGCAAGGCTTGTTTGTGGTCTTTCTGCGTGGAAACTACTCTGCATCCTCCAGCACACCGTGGGACATCTTCTGACCAAAGGAGACGTTCCTGGCACCTTCCGTTGTTGCAGAATCTTCGGCTTCTTCCACCTAGAGGCAGCCCTTTTGCACCTTCATCCGGGGTTTAGTGGGCTCCTGCCCCCCCTGGACCCTTGCGTGACTCTTGGACTTGGTCCCCTTCCTTTACAGGTACTCAGGTCCAGGAATCAGTCTTCAGTGCTTTGCAGTCAGTTGTTGTCTTTGCAGAATCCCCTATCTCAACTTTACTTCCTTTCTGGGGTAGTAGGGTAACTTTACTCCTACTTTTCAGGGTCTTGGGGTGGAGTATCTTGGACAACCTTAGTGTTTTCTTACAATCCCAGCGACCCTCTACACACTACACTAAGCCTGGGGTGCATTTGTGGTTCACATTCCACTTTTGGAGTATATGGTTTGTGTTGCCCCCTAGGCCTATTGTCTCGTATTGCATTCTATTTTGTTCTACAGTGTTTGCACTACTTTTCTAAGTGTTTTACTCACCTGATTTTGGTTTGTGTGTATATTTTGTGTATTTTACTTACCTCCTAAGGGAGTATATCCTCTGGGATACTTTTGGCATATTGTCACTAGAATAAAGTACCTTTATTTTTAGTAACTCTGAGTATAGTGTTGCTTATGATATAGTGCTGTATGATATAAGTGGTATAGTAGGAACTTTGCATGTCTCCTAATTCAGCCTAAGCTGCTCTGCTATAGATACCTCTATCAGCCTAAGCTGCTAGAACACTACTATTCTACTAATAATGGATAACTGGACCTGGCACAAGGTGTAAGTACCATCAGGTACGCACTATAAGCCAGGCCAGCCTCCTACAGCTGGCTTCTTACACACGATGTGTACCTGGGTCTCCAAGACTGCAATTCAGCCTTGTACACTGAAACCTCCCCCTCACTGCTGATGATAGTACATGTACAACATGAAAGTTCACCTTTGATGCATTAATAGATGTGTGGTTCAAAGTATACGTGAAACAACCACGCCGAGGTCAGTTATCTGAGCGACACACGCCATTAGACATCTTCCATTGATTTAGACTTAGACATACACCATTATCCTTCATTGTTGGCTGAGTTGCAGTATAAGTCACACTCACACACGGGATAGTCTCTGATTCACTGAGCCACATTGTCTTCCAACTGTATAATGCAGTTGCCAACTTGAGACCAGTAAAAGTGGGAATTACTAGCCAGCGATCAAACCTAGACTTGGGAATTACATTATCCGGTGAGCAGAAGTGTTACAGTTGTTCCCAGACAAACGTGTATTTAAATGGTAGACTCAGACTATTGCATTATAAGAATCTTTATAGTTTGTTATATGCCAGCGTGGCTGAAGTCAGTTGGATTGGATGAAGATTTACACTTCACAATTTGCGGCAACCTGTAAACAGATTTTCTAAATTTAGCATTTGATGTTGCTATATCAAACAATTCATGCAAGATCGTTTGTATATTATCTGATATGGTTGATCTACTGCTTATCCCATTCTCCCTTATGTCATTGATTGGACTTGTCAAAGAGATATCAGCCAATGTGACATAGTTTTCAATGAATAGCGGTTATTTAATAAGGCAGGGCACCTATTGCCACTATCAAGGACTGGATTACAGACTTAGGCCCTTATTACGGTTTTGGCGGCTTTTGGGCAAGACCTCCATGTGATATGGTGCCACCATACTGCCAGGGGTGGAGTTACAGCGTCTGCTGTATTACAAGTGACAAAGAAGCAAAAGCGCAAATCCAGCCACAAGAACAACACTGGCAATCTGACCTACTGCGAAAGAGTGACTGACCAACCGCCGGTCCCGCCACACTGACAACTTTTTGACAGCCCCATTACAAGACAGTTCACAGCACAGCAGCACTTGCACAGCGGTAAACCATTGGCTGTTGGCACTGCTGCAGTACAATAAGGCACCGCCAATAGTATCCCACACCACATTGGACAGTTTGAATCCCCCACACCTGAAACACATACACACACACATACACCTGATCACAGAACTATAAAACACACCTCCCACCCACGACCAGCCACTGAGACAGAAGCCATGAAACATATCTCATATACTACGAGCACCTTCACATTGCACACTTAGCACATAACACCACCCACCTGCACTCACTTACACATACCCCCACACCACCAATCCCTCCACACTGCACCCTACCCGCACAGCACCCCCCTCAACATGTCACGCCAGAAGAACCCACAGTTCACTGTCAACAAACTGAGGGTCATGGCAGATGAGATCATCAGAGTAGAGCCACAACTGATGGGAGGCCAAGTCCAGCAAACATCCTTGGCCAGGAAAAGGAGTTATGGCAGAGGATCGTCGACAGGGGCAGTGCATTCAGCAACTATGCATGCACAAGGGAGGATATCAGGAAGAGGTAGAATTACCTCAGGAGGAAGGTCCGTTCCATGGTGGCCAGGTACAATATTGTCCTGAACAAGGCTAGTGGTGGGCCCCCACCTCCTCCCCTTGACTTGACATCCTGGGAGGAGAAGGTCCTGGACATCATGCTTCCGGAGGGCCTGACTGGTATCATCGGAGGTCTCAACTCTGGTAAGTCATTCAATTCACCCCCAAGGCCCCAAACAATCCTATCCGGCATGCCTCCCCACTTCTCCCCAATCCATCCCATCCCACTGCACCCCTCCAAATCACCCTGCGCCTCTCACATGCATGCCAACCATCCCGTCCCACAATCCCCACACAACCCCCCATTCACGGATGACATTCACAAAGTGTAGAACCACCACTCCCACAAAGCATTACTCCTCACACAGCAAAAGAATCACAGTCCTACATCAAAGTGGCATACCTGCATGGGCAACCATACCACAGCCCACTCCTACTGTTTGCCACAACTGCGTCCCAACACACGGCAATGACAGCAGTGCCAACCACCATCCACAACCCTCCATGGCACAGGTAACCATGGCACAATCCCTATATCTAAATCAATATCTGCAGTGCTGCTGCTGTCAGTGCCATCACTGGGAAGCAAGTCGGGCCACTGCATACACCACGCCATGAAAATTACTAATCCACATCCACATACAAACTCTCAACCTTTCCATCCACAGGTGACCCTGCTACTGCCACCCTGCAGAGGAGGCCAGGGTCAGACAGACCTCACCAGGATAAAGGCCCCAGCGGATGTCTGGATGGGCTCGACTTGCCTGGGCCATCTGGGGGACTGGTCAGTCCACTCCCAGTAGGCCAACCATGGACATACCGGACAGCCCCTCCCATGTGCCCACAAAATGTAAAATCCCTTCTTCCACAAACCTGTGCCCCAGGGACCTCTCAATCAATCAGAAGTGTGCACCACAGTAGAGGGGCCCTTGTCAAGGGCACACACCCCAGACAATGAAGGGTCTGGGGCCACTGGGAGTGGGCACACTGTGCCAGGGTCACAGGGGGCTATGGGTAGTGGGAGGGGTACAGTTATCCAAGGGATGGGCCAGCCACAACACCAGTTTGTCCAGGATGCCCTCACCCAAGTCCTGGGTGCATACCACCAAACCCAGGACACCATGGCCCAGCTCCTCGCCACCGTGCAGGTGACACAGTGTGAGAAAGTAGCCTCTTTCTATCATGGTTACCCTTATTTATGGCCTGTTTGTCAGTGTGTTTGTGAGAAGCTGGCCTGGTTTGTAGTGGGTACCAGAGGTACTTACACCTTATACCAGGTCCAGTGATCCACCTTAGTGAAATGAAGGCAGTGTCTACCAGCTTAGGTTGTCTGGAGGTAGCTGTAATAGAGCATCCGAGGCTGAACTAAGAGACATGCAAAGCTCTTGCAATACCACTATAGTTACACAGTACTTATACACAATAAAAGCCAATACTCAGTGTTACCAAAAATAAAGGAACTTTAGTTTAGTGTCACAAGGCCAAAAATATCTTAGAGGCAATACTCCTACTGGAGGTAAGTATTATACACAATATATACACTAGTAGCCAAAAACAGGTAAGTATGCAGTAAGAAAATAGTGCAAACAGTAAAAAACACGATAGGTTGCAATAGGCCTAGGGGCAACACAAACCATATACTAAAATAATGGAATGCGAATGTCTAATTCCCCCCCTAGGCAAGTGTAGTGTGTAGAGGGGCACTGGGAGTGTAAGAAAACACCAAAGGTAAGTAAAATACCCCACCACAGAGCCCAGGAAAATTGGAGTAAAGTACAGCAAGTTTCCTCAGGACACACTAGAAGCTGTGATAAAGGATTTTGCAAAGACCAAGCAAGACTGCAAGAAACCAACAATGGATTCCTGGACCTGAAGACCTGTGGAGAAAGGAGACCAAGCCCAGAAGTTGATGAAGCGTCCAAGAAGAACAGGAGCCCCTCCCAACCTGGATGAAGGTGCAAAAGTGGATTCTCCGGTTAGAAGAAAAGTACAGAAATGCACCAAAGAAGACAGCTGCAAGTTACTGCCTGGCGCAAGAGATGTCCCATGTCGTGCTTGCTGAAGCAGGGAAGTAACTCCATCACTCCACGGGAGATTCCTTCGGTTCTTCTGGTGCAGAATGAAGACAGGTAGTCCTCAGAGCGTGCACAACCTGGAAACTGTTGCAGTTGCTGGCAGGAGCTGAAGATACAATGTTGCAGAAGTCGTCTTTGCTTCTTTGTTGCAGTTTTGCAGAGATCCTGGAGCAGTCAGCGGTTGATCTGTCGGTAGAAGATGAAGTAAAAGATGCAGAGAATTCCTGCTGGAGTTTTGCAATCCGAATCTGAAGAAACACTCAGAGGAGAGACCCTAAATAGCTCTGAGAGGGGGATTGGGCACCCAACCAGGTAAGCACCTTTCAGGAAGGGTTTCTGACGTCACATGCTGGCACTGGCCACTCAGATGCTCCCAGAGTACCCAATCACCTAGGAATCCAAGATGGCATAACCCAGGGACACTCTGGAGGAGTTCTGGGCACAAACCCTGGAGTCACTCCCCTTTCTTTTGTCCAGTTCGCGCCAGAGCAGGGACTAGGGGTCCCTGAACTAGTGTAGACTGGATTATGCAAGGAGGGCAACATCTTTGCCCTTCAAAGCATTTCCAGAGGCTTAGGGAGGGTGTCCCTCCCATGCCTGTAAAACGTATTTCCAAGGGGAGAGGGTGTAACACCCCTCTCCTAAAGGAAAGGCATTGTTCTGCCTTCCTGGGAGTGAGCTGCTCAAGCCCAGGAGGGCAGAAGCCTGTCTGCAAGGTGGCAGTAGCTGGGGCTGCAGTGAAAACCTCAGAAGGCTGGTATGGCAGTGCTGGGGATCCACAGTGGAGCCCCCAGAGTGCATGGGATTGTGCAACCAATACTGGAATCAGTATTGGGGTACAATTCCCAGTTGTTAGACTCCTTAAATGGCCATATTCGTAGTTACCATTGTGAAGCTGTACATAGGTATTGACCTATGTCCAGTGCACACTTAAAATGGTATCCCTGTACTCACAAAGCCCCCCAAAGTCGAACCCTTGGAGAGGATGTCATTCAGAGGAATCCACCTAGTCAGCAAACATGAAGCACTGGATCTGCAAGTCCAGGCAACAGTGGTCATTCACATAGAAGTCACTGGTGCAGCAACACGACATCAGGTACAGAATGGCACAGACCTGTTCACAGTAAGGTACCAACTCATGGGCACATGTAGCCCACTAGCCAAGCCACCTAGAGTCAGAGCTGTAACTAATCCATACAGTGATTACAGACACCAGGTAGCAGCCTGGCACAAGGCAGACAGTTGCACAGGTCACATCCAAGACAATTGCCACATACCTGTATCTCAGTGGAAGTATTGTCGTATCAGCTCTGCTCTGGAGTCTGCTGCATCCTCATCATCATCCTCCTCCTCATCACTCCCCATGTCCCCTTCATCAGCCCCCGATACAGGTGCTCCATCCCCTAGATCCAGCAATGGGATGTTAATGTCTGAGGGCCAGATTGTGTAGCATGCAGCAGGCAACTATGATCTGGCACGCCTTTCTGTGGTCTGTAGAGTAGGGCACCTCCAGAGATGTGGAGTCTCCGAAATCTGGCCTTCAGCAGGCCGAAGGTCCTCTCAGTCACCCGTCTTGTCCTACCGTGGGCCTCATTGAAACTGTTTTCAGCAGTTGTAGTCAGATGCCTCGCGGGTGTCAGTAGCCAAGGAAGGTTGCGATAACCAGCATCACCTGTGTGCAAAGAGGTATTAATCATGTCATTTTCGGGAGTGTGATAGGGCAGGTCGCGAAGGGTGTTGAGAGCAGAAGGGCACACATCTAAAAGGATACATACCAATGAGGCAGGACCGCTCCCTCTGATATGGTGCCATCATGTGTGGGACGGTGCTGTTCCGCAAAATGTATGAGTCATGGACAGAACCAGGGAACTTTGCAGTCACTTGTGTAATGTATTGGTCAGCGAGACACATCACCTGTACATTGGTGGAATGGAAGTTTTTACGGTTCCTATACCCTTGTTCACTCTTCCTGGATGGCACCAGTGCAATGTGGGTGCCATCAATGGCCCCTGTCACATGAGTTACATTTACAAATTCGTAAAATGCCGCTTTGACGGTGGCCAATTCAGCACCCTGGGGGAACCTGATGTAGTTGGGCAGATGTTTTAGCGGGGCACATAGTATGTACCTCAGGACATTGGTGAACATGGGCTGTGACATCCCTGCTGCCAAGGCCACTGTAATCTGGGACGACCCCGAGGCAAGGAAGTGGAGGACTGACAACACCTGTACTGTGGGAGGGATGACATTGAGATGACGATTGGCAGCCAACAGATCTGGCTACAACTAACTCACCAGCTCCATGATGGTCTGCCGGTTCAGATGATAGGTCTGAATGACGTGTTGCTCCTCCAGGGTGGCAAGGTCGACTAGGGGCCTGTATAACAGAGCATTCCTCATCCTCACCCTTCCACAGTGCCTGGGAATTGGAGGGAGCAGAAATCAAGATGTGCACCATTGACTGTGTGAATGTAGTTGTGCTGTGCACAGCTCACAACATTATACAAATTACACACCTAGAATACACTCTTAATGCATATTGCACGTGTAAAATGGCAGCCACCTGTCCTGCTTGCACAGGACAGACAGAAGTTAGCCCATCCTACTGGCCTAACATGGCGGTAGGCAGTCGCTACCGCTGTGCAACTCCTCTTTTCTTAACAGTGTTGCCTATGGGAGACAAGAGCCAATGCTGATCACCGCCGGCAGTGATGGTGATGTCCGCTGTAGACGTGACTGCCATTTCATGTGCTCAGGCTCACTTGACTCCTGACATTTGTGCACAGAAGATCTCCAATGCGTGTGCTGCTGTGTTCTGACTCTAGTTGCCAAGATGCCAAGTCCTGCAGGAGGTAGGGCCCCAGCATTCACCCAGAAAGAATTAGAGAATATTGTGGACGGTGTCCTACCTCTGTATAGACATTTGTATGGGCCACCAGAGGAGTAGGTGAGTGCATTGTCACTGTCCTGTCTGTGAGTGGTGCGTATGGGGATGGGGGCCTTGGGACGAGGCAGTGTGACTGGTGCATGGACATGAGTGAGGAGTCCGAAGATATGTGGATTGGTGAAACTTGCGTGTAGGTAGTGAGATGTGTGCTGTCCACTGCTGTCCCTGTGTTGCAACGCAACATGATTTTGTCCTTCTGTCTGTGTCACCCATGCAGGTCAATGCCCATCAGAAGAAGGGAATATGGCGTGCCATCACCAAGAAGCGGTGGACCCTGGGCACGGCAGAGCACCCACTGCAGAAATCGGTGGGAGGACCTGAGATGCTGGTCCCGGAAGACTACGGAGGCCCAGCTGGGGATGTCATCCCAACAAGGGAGGGGTGCCGTCGGACCCTGACCCCGTTATGTCCCATATTTTGGCTGTGGCACACCCTGAGGTGGATGGGCGCTTGAGAGCATCACAGCAGCCACAATGGGTACACACTCTCACTTGCATTATGGGCAGCCTTAGTGGCTCATGATGTGCACTATTGGATGGCTGTAGCGTGGGTGCTAGGTAGATACGTGTCCACTATGGGTATTAGACAGCCGGGAATTATTTGATCATAGAGGTTAGACTTTTCATCCTTGGCATGGTCTCCCTTAACTTGTTGCCTCTGTTCTCCAAGTTGTTGTGTGCTGGACTCTGATTTTAATGTTTTGTTACTCTGGGCACATTACCACTGCTAACCAGTGCTAAAGTGCAAGTGCTCCTTTACAAAATGTGTATTTAATTGGCTTATCCATGATTGGCATATTTGATTTATTAGTAAGTCCCTAGTACAGTGCACTAGAGGTGCGCAGGGCCTGTAAATCAAATGCTGCTAGTGGGCCTGCAGCACTGATTGTGCCACCCACATAAGTAGCTCTTTAATCAGGTCTCAGACCTGCCACTGCAGTGTCTGTGTGTGCAGATTTAACTGTAAATTCAACTTGGCAAGTGTACCCACTTGCCAGGCCTAAACCTTCCCTTTTCTTACATGTAAGGTATCCCTAAGTAGCCCCAAGGGCAGGGTGCAGTGTATGGTTAAGGTGGGACATATGGTAATGTGTTTTATATGTCCTGACAGTGAAATATTGCTAAATTCGTTTTTCACTGTTGCAAGGCCTGTCCCTCGCATAGGTTAACATAGGGGCTACCTTTAAATCTGATTAACTTGTAGATCCCCTTTGGGAGCAGATGGACATGTGGAGTTTGGGGTCTCAGAGCTCACAATTTAAAAATACATCTTTTAGTAAAGTTGATTTTAAGATTGTGTGTTTGAAAATGCCACTTTTAGAAAGTGAGCATTTTCTTGCTTATACCGTTTCTGTGACTCTGCCTGTGTGTGGATTCCCTGTCTGAGTCAGTTTGACAGTTGGGCTGGTTGCATCTCACACTAGACAGTGACACAAAGGGAGCTGGGGTGTGGTCTGCATTTCCTGATGAGCCATCTGTGCCAGGAGGGAGGGGAGGAGTAATCACTTATACCTGAAAGGGGTGTGCCTGTCCTCACACAATGCTGTCTCCGACCCCCTGGTGAGTGTCTGGGGCCTGGCCTGGGCAGGGCAGGATTTCACATTCAAAAGAGACTTTACTTTGAAGTAGGCCTACTTCAAAGGCGAAATTGGGTATAAGAAGGGCACCCAAAACCATAGACTTTAGAACACTTCTGGAAACAAGAGGAACCTCTGCCTGGAGAAGAGCTGAAGAGCTAAGGAAGAAGAGCTGCCCTGCCTGTGACTATGCTTTGTGGAGCTATCCTGCAGTTGCTGCTTCTGCCAGAGTAAGAGGGCAAAGACTGGACTTTGTGTGCCTTCCATCTTGTGAAGAAATCTCCAAGTGCTTGATTTAGAGCTTGCCTCCTGTTGTTTGAAGTCTCAGGGATAGCAAAGACTTCTCTCTCCCAGCACCTGGAGTCTCTGGAGAGACTCCTGCTCTGACAAGTGGTACCCTATCCAGTCCCTGAGCCCTTGATAGGAAAGCTGGTGGAAATCCAAGGAAATCGACTTCGAACCAACGCCACTGCTGAATCCCGTGACGCCACCTGTAACCGACTCCGTGATCTTCGCTGGAATGCGACGACCTTTGCAGGCCTGACGCCGCTGCAGCCCTGGTGAAGTCCACGGCTCCACGGAAGTCCCTGCACCAAGTCGTGACTGACGCCGCTCGAGGTGCGCGGTTTCAATGTTTCACACAGACGCCGTGATCCCCGACTTCGCGCATTGGTTTGTTTTCACTCTTCACCAAAGGTGCTGTACTTGGGGTCTACGTGACTCCGTGTCCGGCGCCGCTGGTGTCGGCTTGTTGGGAACGACTCCGTCACGGCGCCTTGTTAACACCTCATCAAAGCATTTTGTGTTTCTAAGTGCTATTTTTGAGTTTAATCTTTAAAAATTCATAACTTGACTTGTGTATGTCGGACATTTGTCGTTTTGGTCTTGTTTTGTTTAGATAAATATTTCCTATTGTTCTAAACTGGTGTTGTCATTTTGTAGTGTTTTCATTAAGTTATGGTGTGTGTTGGTACAAGTACTTTCACCTAGCTCTCTGAAGTTAAGCCTATTGCTCTGCCAAGCTGCCAGGAGGTAAGCAGAAGTTAGCTGAGGGTGATTCTCTTTTACCCTCACTAGAGTGAGGGTCCTTGCTTGAACAGGGGGTAACCTGACTGTCAAACAAAGAAGCCATTTGTAACCATGCCATGCAGTCAGTGAGTTGAGGGCCACTTATCCCCAATGTGGTATCAGTGTTGTCACCCACTACCAAGATGAGCTTGGCAGTTCATGGCAACAGGGTCATTGCATCTGATATGTCAGGCCATTGAGAAATGTTCTTGGAACCACTTCTAATATTGAACAAGGCTTTAGCCTTTCTAATAATCTTAGACGATTGGATCAAACTACTCAATTTGAAGAAGAAGGCACGTAGAACGGAAGCTCATGCTGAGTTCATTTTAGAACACCTTAAGGCAGAGGTTATTTCCAAATGGACTAAAAGTTAGAAACATACTGGGTCTTTTTGTGGAAATTAAACCTTTTTAGAAAAGTGGTCTTTCATTTCCAATTGATGCTCCAGAGATTGGATGCCATTAATTATTGAGACAGCACGTGAAATTGTGTCCCTTTTTATTAAAGAGATTGAAGAGTTAGAAGATAAACTTAAACAGACCACCGCTTTAGAAGAAGCTAAGAAAAAGTTAGAGGAAGTTACAATTGAGTTTGAGTCCTTCCATCAGTACTTAATAAAAAGGAAGACTGAAAAATTAAAGAAGGACATTAGTTTTTTCTCTTTAGAAGGAACATATCCATATTTATCTGAGAACTACTATAAACAGTCTACTCAGACTCTTCAAGAGAAACAGGATTGGACATAAAAAGAAATAGTGACTTTTTCAGATACATCAGATTCTCAAGGAGAGGGCAGTTCACATCATTTTGATACCCATGGTAACAGACGGAATCAGGCAAGCCAAGGCTATAATAATACCAGTTTTTTAGGCAACGGGTGGAACAATTACAGGTCCAGACCTCGGTACAATCAAAGGAACAGATTTGCAAATTCGGAACAGTCTCCTCATTTTTTACAAACCAGACGCAATCAATATTGGCGGGATTAGATAATACTGTGATTTTCAATCTAAGTACAACAAGTTTGGATATCAACTCGGAAAGGGTATTGAGATAGTTCTTTATAACAACTATTTTGAATTTAACTCAAGTATTTTCCAACAGATCAAAGGTGTTAGTATGGGAGCAGCATGTGCACCCAGTGTAGCTAATCTTTATGTTGGACAATTCGAACAGAAGTTTATCTATAATGGGATTGCTCCCTTTTTTGAGAATATCTGTTGGTGGTCTAGATATATATAGACAATATTTTCCTCATTTGTAAGGGTGAACGAGAACATTTGAAAGAGTTTTTCACGTGGCTCAATTTGTGCGATCCAAATTTGATATTTACAATGAAAAGCGACAGAACTCAATCAATCAATCAGAATATTTATAAAGCGCACTACATACCCGTGAGGGTTTCAAGGCGCTGGGGGAGAGAAAAAAAGGGGGTGGGGGTGCTGCGACTGTTCGAAGAGCCAGGTCTTGAGGTGTCTTCTGAAGGTAAATCAGGTAGAGTTTCTGGGCGTTTGCATTATACAAAAGGATAGATGTCTTGCTGTATCATTGTATATTAAACCTACCCCTAGGAATACCCTTTTACACTTCGACAGTTATCATCGTAAAAGTCAGAGTCAAGGAATTCCATTCAGCCAGTTTTGCGTATTAGGAGAAACTGTACTGACGTGAAGGATTTTTTGGAACATTCTGAAATTTTGGCCAAGAAATTCTTAGCAAGAGGCTATCTTAGAAAACTGATTAAGGACTCTTTGAAAAGAGCGAAATATTATGATTGTTAATCTATGTTTCAAGGGAACAGCAGGAAGATCAATGAAAGGCTAGTATGTACTATTCGTCATTCAAAGGTCAATGATAAAATCAGACATATTATCAACTCACAATGGCATATCCTCAATGTGAGGTCAGACTCCGGACCAACAGAGAAGCCCATCTTTGCCTTTAAAAACAATAGCAATTTGAGAAATATTCTAGTCACGTCAGGAATGAATATCTCTCAGGAACTTACACAAAAGCCTCTCTTAGGTTTGAAACCTATTACTGGTAACCATAAATGTGGAGACTACTTAGCATGTAAGGGAGTTATATTTTTAGATAGAATTTTATAAAACAACAAGTCAATTGATTTGAAAACGGTGTCAAATTGTAGATCAAAGAATATGGTCTATTTGATTCTCTGCCCATGTAATTTGGGATACGTTGGCGAAACATCAGGAGAATTTAGAACGAGGTATTATGAACATTGATCGTCTCTGAAGACCCATAGACATAATGCTCCACTAGTTGCACATTGGACTGAATTTTCTCATAAGGAGGATGACATCAGATGGACGATCTTGGAGAAGATCACTTTTCATAGAGGATTGAATGAGGAAATTCCTTGGCATAATACCTTATAGGCAAGGTTTTTTTAATCATTTTTCTTTGATAAAGTGTATTTATATCTCACATCCACCTTGGGTATCCTGCTTGATTGTCCTTTTAAGTGCAGTATAGGTTGTACATTTGCCCTCGTATGCTTCAAAGTTTTCTTTGATCTCTTTTTGACTTGCGATTGCCTTTGTTGTTACTATCATGGGAATCTGTTTACTCCGTTTAAATATGTCCGACACTGTTTTTGTGTTGGTTAGCTTGTATTTGTAAATAGTCTATTTTCTACCTCTTCGAATAGCATTTTGGGCTGCTACAAAAGCAGCATGAGTTTGGACTCTTGCTGTTTCTCTAATTTATTTCATCCGGCTATTACAGAATTTCGATCATCTTCTGATTGTAAGGTGAGTACCGCTATTTTAGAAGGAAGTGTGGTGAGTTTGTTTTTGTTTTGTTCATATTTAGGCAAAGTAAGACACGCTGCGCCCAATGGGAATAGCGCGACGCATCACTGGTGTATTTTTTCCGTGCTTCCTTGTTTTACTTAGCGTCAGAATTGGCATTAGGGAGCTACTTGATTCACTGATTCTAAGTGGTTCTATGATGGGACGTTTTTTCAGAAATCTATAAGTGATTTATTTTTAGCTGCTTGTTATTGTCTTCGCAGGCACGCATGATTGGGATGCAATATTTGCGAGTGAGTGCATCCGTTCGCTCTCTCATTAAGGGCTAAATTATGTTGATAAAGTTTCAGACATTCAATTGAACTGAAAGACTGATCTTGATTCGTTTTCTCTGCTTGAGTGGTGGTTTACCTGGCTCAGCCCGATTGTGGTTGACATTTTCTAATTTTGTTATAGAATGACTGACAAAGGAATTTTGACATAAGTTCGAAAGGTGAAATCCCGCCAGGTATAGTACACTGCTTGCAAGTTAAGTTTTTCTTTAGGGGATAGATGCTTTCACAAGTGGTGTTATTTTGGTGCTTGAGGTGGTTCACATGCCTGCTTTGGTCTTTGCATTTTTTTTTCATTGGTAATTACTATATGGTGAATGGTTTATACTGTCTAATTTCCGTCTCTGGTTTTTATTTTATTTTCATCTTTACTGTTCTTTTATTTATGTTATGGTAAGGATACCCACATCCATTTACTTTCTATTTGGGTGATCATTTGAAGAGATTGAACTATTTGTTTATAGTGATACAGCTGTTACATACATATTATTGAATAATGCATTCCCTTTAACCTTTTGATGTAGATAAATCAAATTTTGTTTTTGGTGCTTTGTTATACGTGCCCTGAGGAAGGTGGCTGTGTGACCATGTACGCATTGGAAAGTCGAAATCCACCGAAATGTGCGTTGGCTATGGAGTACCAAAGTGGTCAATGGAGAATGGATGTTTAATAGATCCAAGGACGGACTATTATACTTGGAATATTTAAAGTACAGACAGCATTGTGATGTTGAGCTATCCTTAAGAACTAAAATGTTTAGGATTGCTATGGAGTACTAAAGTGGTCAATAGAGAATTGACGTTGATGAATATATATAAAAAATTGTCCATGTGATTTCTCTGTGTAAATTGTTCAACATATTAATTTGTTATGTATATATATGTTATTACATTAAGATAAATTATTTGTTTGGTTTCTTTTGCATAGATAATGTTACAGGTTGTCTGATTTATTGTTGGTGTAATTCTGTATTGTGTTGTTATATATATGGTGTTATTTGTGTTGTATGTTATTTGTTATTTTGAAATCTTAGGATTGGGCTGTTATTGTAAATTGTTTTTGGATTTGTTGCTTTATGTTTAAGCTGTATTTTGTAATGAATAAAAAATATATTGTTTGGTACATTAGATAGGAGAGTCATTTTCATATTGATTTTGCACTTGGCAACCACTGTGCCAGGGGTGAATGCAGTGTCCTCAATGTGCAGGCAGGTAGTGTTTGTGTAGTGAGGTAAGGTTGTCCAGGATGTCACACTGCAATTTGTGTAGGGCCTAGTTGGCATGCCAACTACCCATGCAGGATTCAGTTGGTTCAGTAGTCTAGGAATTGTGTGTATCAGAGGGTATGGGAAGTGGCCAGGTACTGTGCAGCTGTGGCGGGTATGCCTCCCATTATTTACACGATTGCATCAGTGTCACCATCAGTGGTACACATGTGCATTGCTGTGGTTGGGCCCATGGTGTTCCATTGCTGTAGCATGTGTAAGTTAGGGCATGGCGGGTCATGGTGGGTCATGGCATGCCATTTGAGGATGTTGTAGTTAAAGTTTGTGACTGTTGTTCTGGCATTGACCGATTGCACCCTGCTTCTCTCTGTCTCCCACCCACCCTCTCTCCCTCCCTCCCTCCCTCCCTTGCTTCCTCTCCTCCTCTGTCTTTGTGTGCATCAGCATCATCTGGCGAAGGAGAAGGGGCACTGGTGAGTCGGGAAGCTGCAGCCCATGGGACCCAGGAGGCTGAATCCAGTGGAGCCGAAGGGACCAGTGGGACGAAGGGCGAGGGGAGAGCCACGGGGGAGACGGGATCGAACACAGCATCTTTGGATTCCTCCTCCGATGGCGCTTCCTGGCAGTGGTGGGCCCATCTGGGCCCATGCCTGCATCATCCTAGTCCGCCACCCCCCTTACCAGGACCATCCTTCCTGTAGCTCTTCACCCAGTTGCCCATGCCCGCTCACCCAGGAGGGTGGTCGTCTCCTTCGCAGCAGGCACCTCTGCCCCCACCCCAGTCAGCCCTGCTGCCCTCAGTGAGGAGGCAATTGATCTCCTGAGGTCTATCTCTGTGGGACAGACTACCCTTGTGAATGCCATCCAGGGACTGGCATCCCAAATGCAGCAGTCAAATGCCTTCCTGGAGGGCATTGAAGGTGCCCTGTCTGCCCTTCAGAGATCGTTTCAGGCTCTGGCCTCCTCATTGATGATAGTCAGTGTTCTACTCCTTCCGTCCCCCATCCAACCATCTGTTCCCACATCCCTCTCCCATCACCCATCCAAGGCACACCTTCATACTACCATGCATCCACATCAACAGACCGAGTTCGCAAGGACAAACACAAATACCTCAGGAGACACCACCCACATGTACACACACAACAGACACAAGCAGACACAAAAACATCCACTCCCTACACGGAGTCCCCCACCATCTCCACCCTCAGTCACATCACTAGTCACACCTGCAGTCCCCACCTCATTAGTCCCAGAACCTGCCACATGTGCTCTCACTGCCACCATCATCACAATATCACACCCCCACACATGCCCCCATACACCACATGCTCACGCACCACAGCTGTCAACACAGCCACAGGCAGCACATCGACCTTACCTGCAAACACCACCCCAACATTCACTCTCACATCCCCCCTGCCATCTCCCTCCGTCTCCTTCCCCCCCTCCAGTACACCTAAACACCCACACTCACCTACCCAACAGTCACCCAGCACACGTCATCCACCCAGGCACCTGTACCCGAGGCACCTCCACGTACACACCTCTCAACCATTCTCTCTGCCTTTACTCCCAAACACCTTTCCCACGACCTACCTTCTGCTCCTAAGAAAAGTTTCCTTCAAGAGTTTTCCCTGTCCCCACCCCCTCTGGCTGAGTCCCGGTTCCCCCCAGGCATCCTTCTACCCTTCCCAGACCCCAGCCTTCCACCTCACATCCCTCCTCCGGTTCTCACAAGGCCCCTCCACCAACTGAGACCTCCACCTGCACAAAGTCAGCAGTTGCCCCTCCCAAAGCGAAGCCAAAACACACTCCGTCCACCTCAAAGGCTATGTGAAGGTCCACCTCCCTTCCGGCTAAACCAGCGCATTCCAAGAGAAATCCTGGTGGTGTGCAACCTCGTAATAGTCATATGGAACAGCCTGGCTGCCGGCCTGGAGATGCCTTTTGCAGGCCGCAGCGGTCCATCCACTGTGGCAGTCTGAACGGAAACTTGACTGTGTTCTGCAGGAGCCTTCCTAGTACTTGTAATATAGGCCCACGGTGGTTCGACCGCCACCTCCACCACAGCTGTCCACTGGCCACCAACACTGTAATGAAGCCCTTAGTCTACTGTAATGACACAATGGACATATATGTGACTGGTTGCCCCTTACATTATGTCCAAGGCATAGATGAAACCTCCTATAGTATTACTTCTTTGAACTGACCTCTGAGTGAGAGGAATCATGATTAGATTGATTCTTTGTTACAGACTTGTGTGGAAAATTTCTCAGATGACTAGAAATGAACTTCAAGGTTACTCTTGGATTGGCCCTTTTGAACACCTACATGGCATACCTTTCACCAATCATCAACAGTTACAGTGTTAACTAAAATTTTTACACTAACAATTTCCAGACCCTAAAAGGTCAGGAAAATAGTTGTGTGGCTCACATTGGCTTCTCTCACACATACAAGAGGGAATGTTCATAACTGCCTTTGATGGAATAGTGAAAAAACACCCTGATTAGTGAGTGTTGATCCAGGGGCTCTCTCACTAACCTGATCAATCTTTTTGCTAAGAAACACATGGGATCTCCACCTTCGTTCTACACTTTGCCAACAATGTAAAGTCTGTCAGCCGACTCACTACTGAAGACTGCAGTTTTTCCTTCTGATGTGGCCATGTCATAATGAAGACAGTAGTTTTTATCAACAGCTATTGCTGATTCACCTTATAGTGTTTGTGAATACTATTTTGAACTTAACAAGCACATGGCGCTTTGCAGACTTCAGTAACCTCTCTTTGAATCTGGCAGCCCAAAGTTCCTGGGCTATGGGGAATGGGGTAATTTCTAGTATCAATCATAAATTTGAGGGCAGCTGACCTTGACCTTTACAGATCCAAAACTAGATCAGATAACTGTCGCCACCACGATGTAAAAGTTTGAAGGATATTGCACTACTCTTTCTATTTGCTGACACATCTGCCCCTGTAATGCATTAAAACTGATGCTTCCTAATGCATTTGTGTACATCGTCACCCCTCCTTTGGTTCTCCTTAATCTTCTCCATAGTTGTCCCCAATAGAAATCAATTCTCAACAATCCCACCCCTGCAATTTTTGTTCAGGCATTAATTTTAATTTACAGCAAAGTCCCATTGTAGCTCTGTGCAAGTAGCTTTGTACCTTGGCTTCGTACATGACACTGTAATCCTTCATGCAGTCCTTCATGTGAGCTGCCAATCTGGTCGTGAGATCTTTTGGCACACTGACTTGAGAAATCTACCCTGTACTTATACTGGGTTAGTAGACTGCAATGTGTTGTTTCCCAAAACCATGTATTTTCCGTGTTGTTCCGGAGGAATTTCTCCCTCTTTACTCTATCTATTCCTACACATGCCTTTGTTCTACAGATTTTGAACTGAATATTCCCTGAAAAGGGCTAGTGCTATGTTAGTACAAAAGAGTAGGGCCTTTCTCTCTTAGCTAGTTCACAGAACTATCAGTAGCACACATCAGATAAAGAATGAAGCAGGAAAGGGCCAGAATCTGTTCCCACCTTTAAAGGGGCCCCAGGCTTCCTCCTTCCTTTCATAAGCACCAGGAACATTTCCAATGACTTAAGCAGTGTTCTGGGAGACTCCTACAGTTCACATCTCTGGCAGACACTCTCTCCTCATCGTCCATTTAGTGTTAGTACACACAGGAGATCCAAAATATATTCCCAACTACCTGCAGGCACAAACTGCGCAAACGCTCACACTGCTACATCTTTGCAGAACAAACGTATGCCATCCATATCCCATATAAGAATTAAGGTCCTAGCTTAGAGAAAGCTGGCAAACTCTTTTTCTTTTGGCTGCAGATTCTCCACCTTTTGAATGTTCCCCAGGATTCAGACTGGATCTGGATACTTTTCAGCGTTATCTCTGCTTGCCAGATGGTGGCTCCTTGCGACTCTGCACTAACAATGTTCTGAAAATGTTGTGCGGGTCCTCTATAGCCACCACTCTTGCAGGATGTTCCAGTTCC
The DNA here is from genome assembly GCF_031143425.1 of Pleurodeles waltl. Taxonomy (NCBI): domain Eukaryota; kingdom Metazoa; phylum Chordata; class Amphibia; order Caudata; family Salamandridae; genus Pleurodeles; species Pleurodeles waltl. The sequence continues at coordinate 1,221,124,552 of NC_090440.1, forward strand.
ATTGTTTCTGCACCACCAGCCATGGATCTTACGCTCCCTCTCCTCTCTAAGACACCTCAATATTTTCCAAATTGTCTTCAGTGTGCAAGGGATCTCATCCCCTAAAACAGGTTTCATGCCTTGTACTGACAGTCACAAACAAATGTCTGTGACAGATCCCCATCAGGTATGTCTGTGGTTCCTTGGGTCAAGTCATGACTCCAAGGCCTGCGGTGACTGCGCGTCAGTGAACCCAAAGACCATCAGGGAACACAAGGCAAAGCTTTACATTGCCAAGCATAGGAAGACTCCGTGACAGGACTGTTTCAAATCACGTTCTGTGTCCAAGGTTCACTCTCAGTCCCATCTCAAGAGTCAGCGGAGCTGCTTAAAAGGGGGTCTTTGTCACGCTCCAAGTCCTCAGGTAAGAGTAAAAAATGCAAGAAGTAAAAGTGTGATTCTGCTCCCTCATTCCACCCCCATTTGCCTGAGCAGGAATAGAGGAAGTCCCACTCTTATCAATCTTGCTCGCAAAAATGGCCATCTTCAGAGACGGCCTGCAGCAGGTTCTGACACAACCCAAGTTTCTGGTGCCTTAATCTCTTGGCCCCAAAAGAGCACTGAGCTTCCACATAGATCATGCTAAAGACCACTTGGTGGACGATCAGAACTTTGTTGGGTTATCTGGAGTGAAAAAAGGTGAGACAGTGCAGAAGAGAACCATCTTTCACTGGATTGTGTTCTCCATTAGGATCTGCTATGCATTGGACAAAATGTTAAGCATCAACAGGGTAACCGTGTATTCCTCAGAAGCTGGGTATCATGTAGTACCTAAACAAAAATGGTTTATATGATTCATCATCAATTACCAAAAGCAGAAGTAGCACAAATGCTTATGAAGTGAAATCATGTTGTCGAAATGAATCACAAAACATGTATGCCAAAATAACATGGTTATTGGATGACTGAGATGTATTTAATAGTCATTGAGTGGCAATACATCATATGATCAAACAGTAATGTGCTTCATACATGCAAACTGAAAAGATGTTTTGCAGTGCATCAAAAAGGTGACTTTACATATACAAGAACACAAAATATTTCAGATTCTTCTATGACCCTGTCCTCTATAGCCCAATTTTCAGTCTCATAGATTCAGAAAAATCTGAGTTTTGTTACAGGCAATGTATGAGCCGTCAGTGTTTTTGACCCTCTAAGGAAGCATGCGCTTTCTATGCATTTAACCGGGTCTTCATCAGGAGAAGGGTGTGGAACAACCTGTGTATTAAAATATATACTGTCAGGCCTCATGTAGTAAGAAATGTGTATGGTCATGGAGTGCCTCCTAAACAAATCTGCAACTCGTCAGGGCCCAAAGAAAGGCATTTTTGAGAATGACCCTCCATGTCTCTGTATTGATAACATAGTGGGGTGGGTTAAAAAATGAAAACATAATGGAAGAACTAGGTGGTATGACAAAAAGTATCACACTTATCTATTGTATCAGATGGTGTGCTTCTCTCTGTAGCAAAGTGATGGAGTGAGTTGCTCGTCATGTGGGAGGGTCAAATATAAGGAAGACTGCTACAAATTAAGGATCAAAACTAAATGTCAGAGACCAATGGGACCCCAAAATATATGTAAAGATGGAATCCACTTAACTTATCGATTTGAGTAAAAGGTGTATGTTGTTTAATTACATGTGCTGCAATCCAATCTGCAATGCTAAATAAGATATGAAAAATAAAAAGGAAATGAATTTAATGGGAGTAATTCAAAAATAGCATGAACAAAGGGTGTCATGAAGATCTTAGTTCAACATGCCTCCTTCTCGTGGGATGCAGCGCTCAAAATGGTCTTGTATGTGCTGCGCTGCATCCCACGGCCAATAGATAGCGGAGACAAGGCACGCCATTGTGTGTGTGCACTCTTCCTGCTAGGAGGAAATTGCTAACTCCATGATGACTGCTTGAGGGTCAGCGGTCCATGCTACCTTGAAGGCAATAATCCTGCCTATAGGGATACATAGTTTCAAGTCAAAAATGCAAAAACAATGAGTCAAAACCCCATATTGTGTTGGAATGCTACCTTCTGTCGGTGCTACAATTGTGCACAGCCGTATGGGAAAGGCCCAAAACAGCTCTGAAGGCAAAGACAACTCAATGTGACATCAGTAATAATATTCAAATATAATTGTTGGACCTATTTTGCTGAAAGTGAAGGCCATCCCTTTCCAAACAGGAGTCTAAGGCCAAACAACTGAGTCTGTTATATCTGAACGCAGATGGTCTTTGGAGAAAATCAAAACTATTGCAATTTGGATGCACATAGTGAGCATATATCACAGGGTCAAATCTGCAAATTTGTACCAATGTATATTGGAAACTTCAAACTACACTGGTAATCTGAATCACATGGCACAATGTGTATAAATTGATTGGGTAAAGATGCAGTAATCTAATACAGAGCAGCAGCCGGTGGCCTAAGAACTAGATCACTGAATATGCAAGGTCATTGGAACAAATTGATGGTGTCTATACATCAGGGACAGATGTCATAGGATCCAAAATTCATAACGAAATATCTGAAAGGCATTTTGTTTAACTTACCAATATGGAAGTCTTACAAACATATATCCAAGCGAATTTCACCCACTTGAAAACAGCCACTTGTTTGTTAATTTCCTCAAACCTGTGTTAAACTCTATGCCTTTGCTGAAGCATTTTCTTATTTTGCAGGAATCAGTGCTCATCGAGGCCGATGGACCTTTGAACCCAGATAAGAGTATGGTGAACCATTAACACCATATGCAATAAAAGCCAATCAAATTACACAGTACGACCCATTTGACCGTACAAGGAAAACTCCAGTCAGGAATAAAGTTAAGGGGTTTATTACAAACTCAAGCTCAAAGTCATGTAGACAATTGTCAAGAAAAAAGGTACAAAGATACAGAATCACCAAGAGTTGCCCACGACAACAAAATATTTTAAGGCAAACTAACATTAAAAGATCTAGGCATTCAATAAGACAAGTACATAACATTAGTAAAATTAGTTGTGATATAGAAATAGCACATTGGACAGGCTTAGCCAGCATCAGTCAGTTTCAAATTCATCAAAGTTCAATGTTAGCTGGGCACAGGGTAGCCCTACAGTTGGCCAAATCAGAGAATAACTTGTGGGACGGAACACATGCGGACAAAAGACAAAAAGGGCAAAAGAGCTTGGAAAAAGGAAATCTTGGGCAACAAGGTACCAACTAAGGTGGGCAAAAGATAAGGCAAAAAAGAAAGTGTCAGCATGTCAGTAGCTAGATCAAGAGTCTACTGCAAAGGTTAGGGAGAAAATCTCCAAGTCTCTATAGGACATCTCAAAGTGGCAAAGCAGACAAGATACCTGTCCAAGGGGTTCAGCATTCATGGATTCTTCATCAGCAAAGATTCAGGAACTCCGGAGATCTGATCAAAGTCTCACTGTTCATCGATATATCAAAGTTCTTGAAACAATCTGATTCGCCAAAGGTGACAGTCCATATTAAGTTGAAGGGTCATCACCATTAAGAAAAGATCACATGACTTCAGATTGTAACACCAACATTTCTTCCCAGGTCTGTCATGAGAACATCCTCCATCCATGTAGCTTCACATGAGATTGAAACATTTGTATAATTTGTTAATCTATTTGCTGAGGATGTTCCAAAATCAAGGACACAGTTACACTTTCTTGCAGTGTCTAAACAATAGGGCCTATTACCAAAGGCTATTCTTCTCATGGGATTAAAGCCTGAAAGAAACCTCATGGTATGAAAATGAATCAGCATTTCATGCACAGTCACGAAATACAAGACTTATAGCCCTCACTTAGGCTAATGCAAGTGAATTTCAGCAACACAATAATATATCTTAATAAACACATTTTTTAATATGCAGCTTGCGAAATCAACATAAATAATACTTCAACAATATGCATGTTGCATTCACTTTAAACTGAATGACTGTTAATACATTTCAATTGATATAACGCAGAACTGCATTTCTGTATTTTTTCACACATATTTAAATCATTAATCATTAGAAATTCAATATCGTTTCAATACATTCTGTTAATCTAAGGTCTAAATTATAACATAACATCAATTAAATTCTGCAAACATTTGATATATAAGCTATACCACCAATGTTGCTAACGCTAGTTCAAATGAATGTGCAGTTTAAATTACTTCTCATGGCATTTTCTACATTCAATCTTTTAGTACTTTGGTTAACATAATGCATGTATTGTCATGTATTAATGACTTCTGTAGTATGAGGGACAGCATTAAAATTTCAACTACATCAAGATACTTTGGTATGAATTGTGGCAGTTTGTTACACTACTCCACTGATTGCTACTGCTCCTCTGTGACTCCACTGTCTTCCTCTTCTCTGTCCTTTTTCAGCATCATTACTTCCACGTATTAATTAATGAAATGCTTCTTCTAAAGCACAAACACCTGCCTCTGAAGAAATATCTTAGCACACCCAGAAGAAAAAAAAACACATAATAAGCTAGATGTTCCTTAAAAGGAAGGTCTTCAAATCTTTTAAAAGTGAACTTCTGAGTTTGTGATACTGATCTCTCTCACCAGAGCATTCCACAATGTTGCTACCTGAAAAGAAAAGGAACTTCCACATCTGCTGGCTAGCCACACTCTAGGGTTGAAGAGAGAGAAGTCCCTCATTAGAGAACCTCAGATCTCTCTCTTGCTGAATCTACTGCCAAGGTAGCGAGGCCCCTAATTTTCTGTAGCTGTAAAGGGGATCAACAGGGCCTTAAAAACTATCCTTTTGCTCACAGGTAACCAGCAGAGCTTCTTTAGTCTGAGGCACATAGCCTGTCTTCTTGAGCACTTTAGGATCAAGTGAGTTGCCACATTTTGCACTAACTGTAATTTGTTTAGAATCCTAGGCTGGATCCCCAATTACAGAGAGTTTGAATAGTCCAACCGAGATGTCACCATCGTTTACATAATAGACTTCCTTGTGTGGGCAGATAAGAATTTTTAAGTTTTATGTAAGGACTTCAGTACTCCAAAGCAAGTTGCACTAATCTCCTTACCTAATATGTGGTTTGAAGGAGAGATCCTTATAAAATGTTACCACAAGGTTCTTCATATCCACAGCAGGAGTCGGGGTGGACGGAGTTGTCAAGATCTTTAGACCTTAGCCTCCGGAGATCAAAAAGGGAGGGATTTCCAAATGCTAGAGCGTTTCATTTTTTGGAGTTCAAGTTGTGGCAGCTCTGTTGCATCCAATTAGCAATAGCAGCAAGACAAACATGGAAACAATCCACCAATGCAACATCTACCTGCTGGAAAGAGAACATGAGTTGTGTGTCATCAGAGTATGATATTTTATTAAATACCGAAGGTTCTACCACCTTGGCCGGAGGGTGCCATGTAGTTGTTAAACAATGAAGGACTTAAGGCCAAACCCTGAGGGACATCATGTCTTAATTCCTTAAAACTAGAGATAAAAGGCTGAATACATACTACCTGAAATCTTGATAGAAATGATTATAACCACAGATAGGCACAGCCCTTCACCCCAGCTGCATCCAGATGTTCCAACAAGATCTCATGGGATACTGTTGAAAGCAGCCAACAAATCCCAAAGGTTGCCAACAGCTTTGTTACCTCAAGCTTAATTTAATAAATTTGGAGACCTCTAAGAGCTTTCAAACGTGGCAAAAACCTGATTGAGTTGATTGCAAAATTCTGTTAGAATCTATAAACTGGGTAAGCTCTTGTAATGCCTTTTTCGTTTGTGTTTATCTCTCTGACACACTTGTCATCAATCATTCCTCCCTTTTTCTCTCTTCACCACTTTTCCCTTTTTATACTTCCCTTCTTTCTCACTATCACACTCACCAGGCTGAGGACTACATAATCCTCTTTGTTCCTTTTTCCTTTAATTCCCACCTACCCGTATTTTGTTCAAGTTCTATCCTTGTAACTGTCTTCCTTAACACCCCTCCCTCCCATTCTGTTTTTATGCTTGGCTCATGCCCCATTCTGCACCTCTTCCTGCCCAATGCAACTCCAAACTACACATTCCCACTTTTCCATCTTCCTTCTACCTAGACAGTTCTTGATGTCACTAAGTATTTCATCATCTTCGTGCAAAGTTTTAGCATTTTTTAAACCTGTTTTTTTTTTTACTGTTACCCTTTGTTTCGTGTATAACCCTTTTTGTTTATCTCTTCTCTCCTTCCTCAACTTAAGCATCATGCAGCTTTTCAGTATACTTGTTGATGTCTTCTGTGATTTTTGTGATTGCTTTCTATGCTTCTATCCTTGCCATAGAAAATATCCTTGACGCTTCCCTGCTCTTCCCTGCTGAAAGCTTCATTACTGATCTGATGTCTCGACTCTCCAACCAAAGATATCATTGCTTACTATCCTTTTCACACCCTGCTGGTGATAGCCTACTGGTAAACAACGGTTCAGTAGTCCTATCCTACCTCCTTTTACCCGTGGTGTTATGTCACCTAACACCACCATCTCAAAGTACTATGTTGCCATAAATCACCAAGGAACAGGTTGCAACCTGCTGTATTTCTGTCATGTGCTACCTAAATTTTACAAACATTAGCGGATATTCATGCTCGTTTGGCCCTACTTGTACTTTGCACTGTCTCGAAGTATCGCCTGGTGATGCTTCATGCATGCCATCTCACTTTCTAACCAAATGCTTATGTGAAGCAGGGGCTCCTAAAAACCTGGATCCTAGTGGTTAGCAGGTGTTCTAGTGGCTCTGTCCACTTATATGTTCCGAAAACAAAAATGGATCACCTTGTGGTGGTTCCTGTAGGGACAGATTTGTCAAGAATCATATTGGCCTTTCTCTAACCTGTTATGCCAGAGTGTTGGACCTGGCCCTTTTACAGGTTAATTCCCCAGAATTTTTGCTTTTTGCCTCCTTATTTTTCTGACCTTTGTTGGCTGACTTTTTGACTCTGAACACTTTTTCACTGCTAACCAGTGCTAAAGTGCATGTGCTCTCTCTTACAAATTTGGTATGATTGGATTATACCTGATTGGCATATTTAATTTACCTATAAGTCCCTTGTAAAGTGGTATCCCTATACCCAGGGCCTGTAAATTAAATGCTACTAGTGGGCCTGCAGCGCTGCTTGTGCCACCCACTGAAGTAGCATGTCAAACCTATCTAAGGCCTGCTAGCGCTGAGCCTGTGTGCGCAGTTTTCTGCCACAGGGACCTGGCATCTAAATTTACTTGCCAGGCCCATAAACTCCCCTTTTACTACATGTAAGTAACCCCTAAGGTACACCCTAGCTAGCCCTTTGGGCAGGGTGCCATGTATGTAGAAGGCAGAACATGTGCCATGTTACATGGCCTGTCCTGGTAGGGACAAACAGCCTAACTTGGAGTCTCACTGCTGTGGGTGCTGCCTCCTCATAGGATTGCATTGGAGATGTCCTGCCTTATGTGTAAGGGGTATTGTCTGATTTATGAGGGGTAGCGTAGGCATGTTTGGTATGGTTGTGATAGTGATGAGAAATGCTGCTTACTGGGGTAGGTGTATTTTTTATTACTATCACAGAAATGCTACTTCTAGAAAGTGCGCATTTATCTCTGCTTATGACTTTGGTGTTTTACAGCTTGTCTCCAATCAACGTCTGGGCAGACTGACAGTTGGGGCTTTGTGCATATTTCTCAGACAGCCTGAACACATGGAGGGTGGAGGTGACACAGAGGTGCATTTATATATTGTAAAGCCTTCCTGGGCTGAGAGAAGGGAGAGGCGGGGCACACCTGCATTTGTAAAGACTGTGCCCTGGCCTCACACAATCTGGTTGTTAACCCCCCACTGATGTCTAGAGCCTGTACTGAAAGGAAAGAGGCGGCACTCCCAGAACCAGTTGTAACTGGCTGGAACCTCCTCTCGCTACCATTGAAAAACACTGTAAGAACTGACTATAAGTACAGGGGAATTTTCCCCACAATTTGAACATTCTTGGAACTGGAAACTAGACACAGAACGCTAATGAATGGACTCTCCAGGAAACCACCTTGGACTGCTGCTGTTGTGCTGACCTGTGACCTGCCTGGTCACTAGGAGGAACTGCCACCATCTGCACCCCTTGTGCTGGTCTGTAGTTGGGCCCACCAGCCCTGTGCTCCTTGGGCTCCGGATTGCTACCAGGGGCAGGGTGCTGTGCCCCTGACCCCTGCACCGATTTCTCCAGCGTTGTCTTACCGCTTTGGAAAAGCGCTCCTCTCTTGAAATTGCTGGAACATATCACCGCCGCAGCGCGGGCTTTAATTTTGCCCTGAGCGCTCTAAAAAACGCTGTACCTTTGCCCCAGGACACCGCCGCAACCTGGGGCTCCAAACTTATTTCAGCGATTGGGAAGCGCTTTATTTATTCCCTAGAAATCACCGTCGCAGCCGGGGTGCTGGGCTCTACTCAGCGCGAGATCCGCGCTACTCCCAGTGCCCCCGGGGCACAATGACACTTCAACTGGAGCCAGCACGCACGTAGCGGCGCCACCGGGGCACTGTCCGCTCCCAGGAACGCCACGGGGCAGCAGCCGCCTGCGTCCTTACAGGGAAGCCTCCCAACGGCTTGGGAGCAGCTTCCCCTGACTCGCGCACCACATTGGGTGCGGGCGAGTCTTTCCTTCGGGCCCCCGGAGGGGTCCGAGCTCCTTCTTGTTACTTGGCAGGACTAGGGGAAGGCACGGGGAGTGCCCCCTTCCCCAGTCGCTGCACTAGGAGCAGAACGCTCCTAATTTTGGGCATTTCTTTTTACCCACCAAAAATCGGGAAAGGAGACCTCAGTGGAGGTCCCTTCCCGCCGTTTACGCTGCAACTTGTTGCTGGGGCCAAGCCTGGCCCCCACCCCATGGACAGGGTGTGAGGAGGCCGAGGCAGGCCCCCACCACGAGGTAGGCCCCCGTTTCGTGCACAGGAGCGCCGGGGGGCCCCCGTGTTCCTCGTTAAGCACTGGAAGTGCCTCTCCTACCAAAACCCAGGTACTCTTTAGGAAATCTAGCCTCTAGGAGCCTAATACAGACTTGTAGATGCTTGTTATTTCCTAAACTGTTTATTGGTTCTACATATATGTGCTAGTGTTTCGTTTATGGGCATGTCTAGCTGATATGTAATTAGATGACTCGTGGTATATTTTCTAAGGTTCCTTTTATGGGTATTTAGGAATTGTTCATGACAAGTGCATATACCTTTTACTGTAATTCCTGACTACTGCTTATGTTGCAGAATTATGAGTACTTACGTGTTTTAATGTGACAACTGCATATTCTCCCAGAGTATTAGTAACTTGTGTAACCTTCTGAAAACTGCTAAGGTAGCAGGGTATTACTTACGTGTAATGTTGGTCTAATTATGTTTTGTGCAATACAGATTATTTTTACATAGCTCAGTGTTGTGTTTAGTTTGTGGTGTATATTTTGCGTCACGTGTGTTGGGTGTTGTGCAAACGCTTTACACATTGCCTCCAGGTTAAGCCTGACTGCTCGTGCCAAGCTACCCAGGGGGTGAGCAGGGGTTATCTTAGACGTGTAACTCCCAAGCCCTGACTAGAGTGGGTATGTTCTGCCTGGCTGAGGTGTATATCCTAGCCAACCAGAAGCCTATTTCTAACACAGAGGATTACCCCTATTTAACTGGACCTGTGGAGCTCCTCTTGTACCTATCAGTCAAGTGCCTTGGTGGCCTGTCTTTTGGCAAAAACTTGCTGCACCTGGGAGTGTACCATAGAGGACTGAACACTATATACCCTGTTGCCCCTAAAGATCTCTAGTGACTCTTTCGCTGCCCCCAGAAAAACATGCCTGTTCATGGTCTACCTGCTGGTCATTGGCATCACCTACTGGACACTGTTAGCTGAAGGATGTGTCCTTATTTTCAGACAACCGCAAACCAAATCCACTTGAGGCACCTACCACTCCTTCTTAACATTTTTTAGTGATCAAAGATGGGATCAAACGAACAAGGGAAGCCAGATCAGCCAGCAACCCCTGTTGCCTTTTTCCTGAAGACATTGCCATAGCCCCTTGACCTTCAGGTGGGCTACATTACTTCTTCATGTCACTGGGAGACTCTCTGGCCGTGAGGAAAGACTGTGTGATCAAAAAAGCAATGGGCACTGAAAAACAGACCTAAAATTTCTAAAATGACGCAATAAAGGACCTCAGGTGCTCTTATGCTAAAAAAAAGGAGTCTTGTTGAGCACTAGGACATCACACGCTTGGCGTGCACAATGCCAGTTCTCCAGTGTTATATGTTACAGACCTTTCGACTCACATGTGTCTCATGATACCGGCTCCCATCACATGGTCACCTGGTGAGGAGTGATAGTGCGTCAGAACCTTGATAAGTACACTTACTAGGAGACATGCCTAGGCCGATGTACCTTTTGACCACGACTTCCTAGTATGAGGTATCTTTCTGGCATTACAAAAACAATATTTCAATAACCCAATCAATCTCTTAGTAACTAATCAATTAGATAATCAATAACATTTAATATGAATCAATAAAGCTAAAACACCATGACCTTTCAGTCATGAATAACCACACCAATTTAGTTGAGTTAGAAAATGTATTTCCCTATTTGTTACAATCTAATATCTCCGTTAATCTCATTAGCAGTCAATCTCATTAGTAACTCTTCAAACTTGTAATTAAAACACAATGAATATAAAGTATAGAGCATATACGTCCAGCATTAACATGTCATTAGTAAGAAACAGTTTAGCAAGTAGCAATGATACGTGATTCAACAAAGCAAGAATTCAGTCATTTGTCTATTTGTGTCAGATTGTGGTGAACACCTTAACTACCCTCGAATTAGCATCGGCATGTTGGGCTTCATGCAAAACAATTTAGGAAACACAAATTTGGAAAACATCTAACTATGGACTCTATCAAAAGAGCAGTTGGTACCTAGAAAGAAAAGGCAAACAGACAATTACAATTTTCATCAGATAGTTACCCCTCCAACGAATCAGCAATCCGCGTCAGTCTTCGTCCTCAGGACATCAGTCGATTCACCATCAGCAAGAACAGGACTGGGCAAAGTCTCAGTATGGCATAGCTAAGAATAAGGCTTTTCCCTCATAAGGAGGAGAAGTAAGTATCATGTAAGGAATGGGCTGATGATGGTTAAAGTATCAGAAGAATAAACGGCAAAGTCGCAAATGGCAAGGTATAGCTTCAAGTGGAATGTCCGTTAATGGCCGATTTCTACTCGGGTTATGCGGTTATATCAAAACTGTCAAACTAGCCCTTAATTCCCCATTGGATCATTTTTGGTGCATCATTTTCTCCATCCAATAATTCTCCACGCACCTTACTAGAATTTTCCACAAAACACAGTTCTCATGTAGTTGATTGGCCCATGTTATTGACGTCTTCATCGGTTGGAATGTCAGGTAAGAAAAGTTACACTTTACGCTCCAGTCAGTAGTCCCATTGTTTTCTCCTAGTCTAGGCAGCCTTGCACCTGTTACGAATTACACTGTTGCATTCGGCAAGAATGTCCTTAGCAAGTCGGGTCTCATGAGAAAGAATTTACTACAGCTACACACACGCACATCTCTAGCTTCTGGAAAAGTACAGCTTTGTGTCCTTCAGGAGAACAGTACATTGCACGTTAGGAAAAACACAGTTTAATATGAGACCAGACAACTAGGCCCAGACCCTCGCTAAACTAAGGCCTAGTGATTAAGTTAACAAACCCCTAATACATGACTCTAATTAAGATATGCTAATGCAAATTCAAAACGTTAGTACATGATTAATTCATCATTAATAACTTTAATTAGTCTTCGTATACATTGGTAGCCACTCCCCGTGGGCACATTTCAAACGTGTGTATTATTTTCTACCTTAACACATTTTCTATGCAGCTTCACGATACACTGTATCTCGAGCTTTTCATGTTAATATTAATTTTAAAGGTCACACTCCAACAGGAGTCAACATCACACTGTGCACACAATTAGCTGGAAACGGCTGCACAGCGCAAGTTTCCAGATGATTGATTGGATGTTTTGCTCAGTAGATGCCCATTAGTGGGTGTGAAGCCTCCCCAGGACATCGGCGGCACCGTCCATGGCTAAGTGTAGACTAGGAAGATGGGGGCAGGAGTAAGCTGTTGGAGGTGCATTTAAAAGTGACTCAGGCTGTGCCTGGCTCTTAGCCCTGTCCCCTTCAAGGCCCCACATCCTCCTCATACTATGAATCATTTTCACATGGGACGGTGGCCCTCTGTATATAAAATACCTGGAGGCAGGTGATGACTCTTTCACTGCAGTGCCACCCTGACCAGCCCTGCCTTATCTCCCCGGCTACTGCCTGCAGTCCTCAACTTCTTATTTATACTGCGTATTTCGTATGTTTCACGTCAATCTCTCTCTTTTCCTAGCTTTCGTTCTCCTGCTTTTCGGTGTTCACATTTCTCTCAAGCTTTCCGATGTCCCACTTTTTCTTTGCATCTGGATGAGGCTTCTGGCAGAAAACAAAGATTGAATGCCATGTACAGCTGCACCTGAGTTTATACAAGATGTAATAGTAATTTGAGAGGACATTTAATGTTTAAATTAAATGTGCTTACGGATGTGAAAATTAATTACTCCTTCACAGTCTTAGTAAAACACTCATGAATGGCGGAGCACTCAAATATGTTTAACTTGCCCATCTCTTAAAACACATTGTCGTTTTTGTTTTCATCTTTTAGGTTTAAAGAAGTCTGAGCAGTTAATTAATAACATGGAGGTCTCCAACAACGAGGAGGTCTCGGAGTTCAGTCAAATATTGCTGACGGGTTCGTCTTTGAAGCTGCTGCTCCACAGCTGGGCAGAAAGAAGAAAGCAAGTCACATGGACTCGCAAATTTAAAATGAAAAAGGAAAATGTGCTGACTAATCATCTGCTCAACTTTCTGTTCAGGGGTGAAGGGTAGAATTTCAAATCCAGAGAGGATTGGAAATCCGCGTTTTTATGTAATGCATTTACTGTAATTTAACGGGAAATTGATTGTCAAAACATGGCTGCTGTCTGATAATTGTTGCTCCTATTTGATTCTCATTTTTACTATTAAAAATTCGACAAACGTATTCCGCCTGTTTCTTATTCTGGGTTGATTCTCGGAGAGTGACGTAATAATATTATTGCCAAGCAAAACCCCATTGATATGCTTCTTTGCCCTTTGTCATTTAACTAATCATCACGAAGAACATTACATTATTTTTGTTCCATGTGTTTTTAAATGGTACCACACAAGTTACACTGCAGCCACTTAAGAGAGTAATGTACAACTACAGAGTGGAAGGGTGGCGATTACCAAACGAAAGTTTGCGGTAGCGATTTCTTTCTCGGTCAGCGTTCAGTAGTCTCTAGCCTGTTTCTGCATGGTAGTTTTCATGAGTTATTGGGAAAATGAAAGTTTAACTCTTCTCTGAAGAATGTGCTTTGGGTGTTTGCTGCTTAAGCATTGAAAAAGATTGTCCAAATATTGTTCGATCAGGAATTCCTAACCAGTGTGCTTAGCTTTTATTTACATCGATTTAGCTACACAGGGATTCGGAATCTTGTACATTCTGGGATTTGTAAGAGTTGGTTTATATTTCGGAGCATGGGCAACCCAAGACTGTAATCAAGAGCATCAAATCCATTGACAGGTGGAGGTTTACGTCTGAAGTGAAAGACCTACCATTAGTAACTAGTGTTCCTGGTGAATACAGAATCTTCCATCAGTTTCCTCACCTTATGAATTATATTTTCCAGCTTCAGACCTTTCTGTAAAGCGTATTTCCAGCAATAGCTCTCCAGCGCCACCAGGTGGAACCATAGAGCTCCAATCACAGCTCTCTCTTGGGAAATGATGAAACCACACCATATATATATTAGGCACACTGGCATCAGTTCCTGAACTTTCTCCCAGTAGAGGCGAGTGGGGAGAAACACCTTGGGAAAATATTTGTCATGACATTAATTCCTCAGGGAAGAGAAGGTTATGTATCAAAGGTCTGATATTTCAAGGTATATCATTTTTACTTCTGTTGAATCTTCCTTGCAGATTTATTGCCTCCTAATGTGTCCTAAAGTAATAACGTCCTCGGAAGTAGGATGGAGTATGGTAGTTTGTCTGAAAAGTGTTCCATGGATTCCTTGGCTGAGTGCCCATAACTACGAGGCTGAGACGTGAGGCAGTACCGTTTTGCAAAATTATGCAAAGATGACCATGTATCATCTGGCAGATATCTGTAATTAGGATGCATTTGGGGAGAGTCAAGGATCAATCACAGCCCTGAGGTGAGTAGAAACAACCTTTCTTGGCCAGGGTGTAGCAGATCTTATTACAGTAGATAACTGTAGGAGGCTGGCCTGGTTTGTAATGGGTACCTTGGTTACTTAAACCTTATACCAGGTCCACTTATCCCTTATTAGTGAAATGTAGTAGTGTTCTAGCAGCATAGGCTGATAGAGGTAGCTATAGCAGAGCAGCTTAGGCTAAACTAGGAGACATGCAAAGCTCATGCAATACCTCTTATACACAGTACTTATACACAAGCAAAGACAATACTCAGTGTTACCGAAAATAAAGGTATTTATTTGGGTGACACACTAAGAAAAATATCTTAGAGACAATACTCCTTCTGGAGGTAAGTATTATACACAATATATAAACTAGACACCAAAATTAGACAAGAAAATAGTCATAGAACAATGCAAACAATAGGAAATGCTATAGAATGCAATGGGAGAAAATAGGTCTAGGGGCAACACAAACCATATACTAAGAAAGTGGAATGTGAATGACGAATTCCTCCCTAGACAAGTGTAGTGTGTGCCGAATCGCTGGGAGAGTAAGAATACAGTAAAGGTAAGTAAATGACCCCACCCCAGAGCCCAGAAAAGCAGGAGTAAAGTACTGCAAGTTTCCTTAGGACAAACTACACCTCGTGATTGGGAATTTGCAGTAACCAACTAAGTCTGCAAACAAAAACTGCTGAATTCCTGGACCCTGAAGACCTGCAAAAGAAGGGGACCAAGTCCAGAAGTCGAAAGAAATTCCAGGAAGGGCAGGAGCCCATGCCAACCCAGAAGAGGGTGCAAAAGAAGAGTCCCCAGTAAGTCGAAGACTGCAGGAATGCACCCTAGGAAGATGCCAACGGGTTCCTGCATGATGCAAAGGATGTCCCACAACGTGAAGATGGATGCAGATGTGATTTTATGTTGGAAGGAGTTAACAAGCCTTGGTTACAACAAAAGTGCATTTTGCATCAAAATGGCACAGGATGGATCCAGGAGGGAACTGGGGGTCTCAACTCTATGTGAGGAGGAAGAGGGGGCTCTAAGCACTTTAGAGAGCCCTGAGGATGGCAGGCAGCACTCACGGGAGTCCCAGGACACGGGGACAAAGGAGGTGTAAAACGCAGTTGGTGCAGCACAACAAAGGAAGGTCCCATGCCGCCGTAGAACAACTCAGCGAGTTCAGCGTCGCAGGATGGAGTGCTGGGGACCTGGGCCAGGTTGTGCCTGGAGGAATGTTGTAAATAGTGCACAGAGTCCTCAGGAGGCGAAGAAGATGCAGTACATAGGGGTACCATCGCTCTCAGGGAAGGGAAGGTCTTACCTTCTCCAAATGCATCAGCTGGACCTCAGGACAGTCTATGTCGAAGGGGTTCAACCTCTGTGTCCTTAAGAGCCCACTTGTCGCTGTGAGAGGAGTCCAAGGGTACCAGTCGTCACTTAGAAGGTGTCTGCTGGAGCAGGGGAGTGACTCTGTCACCCCACGGGAGATTTCTTCGGTCCTTCTGGTGCAGGATGAAGACGGGGAGTCCTCAGAGCGTGCACACTGTGGAAACTGTTGCTAGCACTGGCCACTTAGAGCCCTCCAGAGTACCCCCGCACCTCGCAAAGCAAGATGGCCGAAGTCTGGGACACACTGGAGGAGCTCTGGGCACCACGCCTAGGGTGGTGATGGACAGGGGAGTGGTCACTCCTCTTTCCTTTGTCCAGTTTCACACCAGAGCAGGGGACAAGGGGTCCCTGAACTGGCGTAGACTGGCTTATGCAAGGAGGGCACCATCTGTGCCCTTCAAAGCATTTCCAGAGGCTGGGGGAGGCTAGCACTCCCCAGACTGTAACACATATTTCCAGAGGGAGAGGGTGTAACACCCTGCTCTCAGAGGAAATGCTTTGTTCTGCCTTCCTGGGACTGGGCTGCCCAGACCCCAGGAGGGCAGAACTCTGTCTGTGAGGTGGCAGCAGCTGTAGCTGCAGTGCAAGCCTCAGAGAGCTGGTTTGGTAGTACTGGGGGTCCATAGTGGTGCCCCTAGGATGCATGGAATTGGCTCCCTAATACCAGATTTGGAATGGGGGGACAATTCCATAATCTTAGACCTGTTACATGGCCATATTCAGACTTAACATTATGAAGCTACATATAGGTATTGACCAATATGTAGTGGACACGTGTAATGCTGTCCCCGCACTCACATAGTCCAGGGAAATGGCCCTGGACTATGTGGGGGCACCTTTGCTAGTGCAAGGGTGCCCTCACACTTAGTAACTTTGCACCTTACGTTCAGCAAGTGAAGGTTAGACATATGGGTGACTTATAAGTTACTTAAGTGCAGTGAAAATGGCTGTGAAATAACTTGTGCGTTATTTCACACAGGCTGCATTGGCAGGCATGTGCAAGGGTTTGTCTGAGCTCCCTATGGGTGGCAAAAGAAATGCTGCAGCCCATATGGATCTCCTGGAACCCCAATACCCTGGATACCTAGGTGCCATATGCTAGGGACTTATAAGGGGGGTCCAGTGTGCCAATTGGAATTGGTAAATGAAGTCACTAGCCTATAGTGACAAATTTAAAAGCAGAGAGAGCATAAGCACTGAGGTTCTGATTAGCAGAGCCTCAGTGCCACAGTCAAGCACTATGCAGACACACATTAGGCCATAAACTATGAGCACTGGGGTCCTGACCAGCAGGATCCCAGTGAGACAGGCAAAAACATACTGACATGCAGGTAAAAATGGGGTTAGCATGCCAAGGAAGATGGTACTTTCCCACACTCAACCCCACCTACCATTGCACAGAGGTACTGCTCAGTATTTTCTGTATCCAGTCTGCTGCATGGAAAATATTCTAAGGTGAGGAATCTGTGGGTAGATAGTCGTTCCCAGAAAAAAGGCAAGTAACTTGTTCTTTTGCCTTTAATATGGCTGTTCCTACAGTTAGTATGTAACTTGTTACTTCTTCAACACCAACAACCACCCTTTTTGGCACCCTTAAGGCAGCGCTAATTTACATCGAACAGCAGTAGAGTTTTTCTAGGTAATTTGAAATGCTACTTTGTGTCCAATTTCCAGTTACCTGGTGGTCTACCTCCAATTTTCCCTTGCCTGGTGGAGAAACATATGGCCATTGTAAATGTACATAATGGAGCTGCTGTTTGATAGCCTATAACTGGTAGTGCATGCTCACCTTGTCAGTAAGAGAGTTTGTGGCCTTGCCTTTGGCCCAGGAGTGAAATTCACTACATTATTCTGCAGCTTACCTCTGACCTAAACCTTATTTGTTAGTTGCGGTTTAGGAGGGATTATTAGATGAACTCTGACAGTGCCCAATTCCCATCCAGTATCAAATATTTTAGCAGTGCGTCATGGTTTACCATCTCAAAGATGTCAGAGTAGTCCTATGCTCTGTGATATCTTCATTTAAGTCCAAGCATTTGCAAAGGATGTAAACTTGGCTTTAATGGTCTAACACTTGGAAACACAAGAATGCACAATTGTGCATTTATACATGCCTGTCCTTGCATGTATAAATTAATGCTAGACCTATTAGCTTTGCACTGCTTTTTTTTCTCAAAGCATCACTGTCGTTTTCAATGACGATACTAATTTTGTTCCCAGGCATCAGCTTTCCCCTTCGGTGCAATGGCTTCTCTGCGAGCCAAGGTGATTGCCCCTCACCTAACCCTACGGTCCACGGGTCTCCTAGCTTATTTGTACAAATTGCACACAAATAACCCGAGCCCTGGCTGTGGCCCTGTCGCAGGCGGCGTAGGTGATTCTCTCTGCTTTGTGAGCTCACCCTCCGTTATACCAGAAACCATCTTGCGTTCCACTTTGTGATCTGCGCCAGAGGAGAATATCTTTGCTTGCCTGCCTTGCTAGAAAGTGAAGTAAGACTTCGCTAATCGCTTAGCTTTAGAAGCTGCCATTTTCACCTTGCCTGACACTTTGACAAGTGAAATAGCACTACAGTTGGTACACCTGCAGATTGGGGAGTGCACTGCCTCTTCCTGCAAGCCCTAGGAAAAGTGATTAAAAAGCTATTTTTACTTGACTTGTAGTATGCCACCCTTAAATGTCACAACCTATTTCAGGTCAGACACAGTTTGTAAGCAGGTCTACTAATTCACTAAAAGTGAAAGTCTGATGTAATCTCTACTCACTTGATTGGTCTTTGGTCCTAATAAGTTATTTTCCCTGTTGGCACATGGAAGTGGAGGTGCTACATTTTGGCAGCCTAAGGCAGGAGCGGCTCGTGGTGCTAAATAGGGGCAGAGCAGTGCATGCACAGGTGAGGGGTGAGTGGTGGGGGGGATGTGGTACTGAAAGTTCTGGACCCGTGTTACGACGATGTTTATATCACAACGATTTTGGTATCAGCAGACAGAGAATGATTAGAATAGTATGCACAAGCATTGTATTCATATTCAGGTGACGAAATCACCCGAATATCAGAGTTTCCGTCCTGAAACTCTGAGGTTCCATTTAAACGACAGCCATTTTGGGATTGCCCTCACATAGGCCAATGACTAATGCCGAAAACGAGTCTGAAGGACACGTACATCTTTGCTGACTCCTCTGTGACCTGAGCAAGCTGACACCACTGCCTGAAGCCAAACCTGTTCGGCCAGTTTCTTTCCCAGTGGCCGAATGAGATTAGTATCAAGGCACAAACAATCATAAAACCTTTTCATCACACACAAACCATGCCTAATCTTACACACACCTGTCCCTGTTTCTTTCTTTATGACTTGCTTTACAAGGAGGAGGTGCCTGTTTATATTGGGGGTCCGTCGATATCTGATGAAAGTACTGAGCCTTGCCGGGTAATTGATTGAGGGCTGGACAAACTGAATTATGGCTTGTCATCATAACCCTGCTATTTCTTTGTAGTGAAAATATGTGAATGGTCAACTGTAAAATAAGGAATGTTTGCCTAAAGCATAATATTTTGTATAAAAGAGAAGGTTAGCTTTGCAAGGGGAGCAGTCTCCTGAGAATATACACCTTGTTGTACTTCTAGGATACCTGTTACTGGCTGCAGCCAATAAACAAGATCTTTGACTTCACCAAGAAGACTCTGTGTTTCTGTAGTCTGAAACAGGAAGGACTCGAAGTCTTAGGGTGTGTTCCCTGGCACCACTGGGTTCTGAAAAACCCAGTACTTCAGTTGGCGCCCAACGTGGGGCGATTTCAGCGGTACCGGTCCAAGCCAGAGGTTCGTGAGGAGCTTCGTGTGAAAATTCTGGAGGGAGGCCGCCACTTCATCGACCCCTGTATGTCGACGTGGTCCGAAAGTCTTTGCTGCGAGGTTCCCCGCTTTCCGACGGCTACGAAGGACTGCTGCCCTGACTATCGCCCTGTTTTGGACCCTTGATGATTTGGTAGAGCGAAACGATAAACGAGTCTTCTGGTGACGTCATCGATACCTCAGTTAAGTATAAGTGGAGCGTCTCCCAGTCCTTAGTTTGGTTCTTAGTTTGGTATCCCCTTGGGATCTTTGATTTGGAACTTGCAAGTACCAAAGCCGAGGGATTCGTGTATTCACGAGACTATCGTATTCGATAATCCTTTGAAGTTTGAAGCTAGACTGGAGAGCGAAGATGCCTGGTCTTAGCAGACATGGAAATTTGTTTTGTCTTGGTTATAATAGGGATTCCCGATTGGAGGACTCGTGTCCGGTTCCTCCGATTGGAACTCCAACCTATGAACTATATGTGAAACATGGCATAGGCCCCATCATATATAATGAAGTATGGATCCGATACACCAGGAAAGATGGTGTTTTAAAATGGCCCCAATATGGTAGTTTTGACACAGAGATTCTGGATAATCTTGAGGTTAAACTTTTTAAGAAGAAAGCCCGGCCGGCGATGTTTGACTCTTTCCGCCTATGGCGTAAGGAAGCCAAACAGAAGGAAATTAAATTAGCAAAGAGAAATAAGAGGGAAGAGGGTATCTCGATAATGCAAGCTGCCATACAGTTTAAAGATGATGAAGAAGAACAGATAAATGAGCAGTTGCACAGGCAACGTAAAATGGTGACCGATAAATGTTATCCAGTTTTTCCGCTTCTTCTGCAAGATGCAGCAAAAGAACTTGAGAAAGATCCTTTAATGTCACACTTGTTGAGGTCGCCACCCCCTTATGCGCAGAATGCTACAGCACCTCCGCAACCTTTAGCTGTGCAACCTCCGGTTATTGTGCCTCAGGTTCTTCCACAGCCGCCAGCTCCTCTTCAGTTGGCTCCTACTACTATGGCGCAGCCCCTTCAAGGGCCGCCGACTTCGCTACCTGCTCCATCTGTACCTCCTACAACTTTATGTACTACATCGACTGCCTCTTCTGGTGTTCTTCCTGATACTGCCTCTGAGTCTGCCTCTGCGTCTGCCTTGCCTCCCTCTGTTTTTCCTCCTGTTCTTTCATCAACTTCTCCTTCTGTCCGACAGAGAATGACAGATACTGTTGCCAGCCTTATATTTCCTCTCTTTGGGTCGTCTGGTGTGACCCCAGATTCGGAGCGTAAGCAGTCGTGTAGACAACTGCCTAATTCTCGAGAGAGAGAAATGTTTGACCGTATGGCGCGTAAATGGGTTGTTTACCCTTCAAGATACGATGTAGAGTCTGTTATGGATGTCTTATGTCAATGGGAAGCACCGAAACAAAGATACGTTTTTGAGAAAATGTGTGCTTTCCTTTGTGAGGAATTGGAGGATAATGATTTGGAAACAAATCCGCCTGATTTGTGCTGTGTACGGTTTGAGTTTGCAAAGGGCACGATTGTGGGTTCCGATGTTGAGAAAGCAGTTGCGACGTTGTTGTCCTTTAGGAATAAGAATCCTTCTCAGTCATTGTTTGAACATGACTCCTCTGTTAAAAAAAAGGTGGGACAGTACCCAATGAGAGAAGTCCCTCCGGTATGGAAGGACGCCGATGCGGCTGATGTTGCTAATCAAATTGATGCTGTCCCAGCTCATTTTCAGCGTGTTTGGGTACATGTTCCGTGGAAGCGAGCTGAAGTTTTAGCCCTTAAGCAGACTTTGCCTGATCCCCGTAAAAACCCTGCAGGGTATTATAAGGAATTATCACAGACTGCAGACTCATGCATTATGAATTTAGCCGACATAGACATGTTATTTGGGAATGTTGTTCCACAGCCTTTGTGGGGATTGATTCGCCATACAGATCATGCGCAAGAGTTAGGTGACTCATGGGCTAATATTAGTGCTGCAAATGATAGACAAGTTGGTGGTGCCAAGCCTGAGCCTTTGGTAGCAGAACTGCCTGCTAGGATCATTACTTACATGAAGACTTTAATGCCTGCGATGCGTGTGAATTGGGATAAATTGTCTGCGTGTAAGCAGAAGAAAGATGAATCAGTGTCTGATTTCTTCACCAGGTTTGAGGAAACGTTTATCGACCACAGTGGTCAAGATATGAGTACAGAAGGTGGTCAACGGTTGTTCGTCGACAAGTTTGTGCACAATTTGCTTGCCGAGCTGTGTAAGAAATTGAATGATTCAGAGAGTTCTTGGGCCGTCTCCTCTTCAGCACAAATATTGGCTACTGCACAGTACTACGAAAATAGGGATAAAGATGAGAAGGATAGAGCAGACAAGAAAACTAAAGAATTAAAAACGAAGGTTCTTTTACAACAGGCGTATCCGCCACGTGGTGGTCAGAGCAACTATCAGCAACCTCAACAGTTCCAGAGAAACTCGCAAAGGTTCGAGTTTTCTCAACCACGTGTTCCTGTAGGTCCCAATCAGTGTTCATATTGTAAAGAAGACGGTCATTTCAAGTATAGTTGTCCTATTTTGTTACAGCGTACGAATGGTGCTTCTGGCGCAAGAGGTCGAGGTGTTCAACAAGCTCCTAGAGGTAGAGGACGTGGAAGTTTCCCCAAGAACACGCGTTCCTTTCCGTCTCAAAACTCAATGAATAGTTTTGACCAGCAACATAACGTGTCTGGTAGGACGGCTCAGTACTATGCTGACGACTACTATGCAGAAGATGAGAATCTGGAAGGTAATAATTGCTAGGACAGCCATAGACGGAGAGAGGGAGTTTTTTTAGTTCCAGTAGATCAGAATGGACCTTATGTTAAGGTGATTACATCAAGTGTGTCGGAGCCTTTTCTACTGGATACTGGTGCTACAAAGAGTTCTATTATGCACTCAAAACTCCCTGGTGCACCTTTGTCTGGCGAGATGAATGTTTCAGTAGGTTTTTCTGGCGCCCCGGTTAGGAACCCGATTTCTAGTCCTATGTCCCTTTCTGTTGGACCTTGTGAATTGGAAGCACCCCTTATTCTGACGACAGGTTGTGGTGAAAACTTGTTAGGATTGGGTTTGTTGAAAAGATTGTATGCAACATTATATTGTTCTCCTTCGGGAGTACAACTTACACTAGGTAGGAAAATGGTCTCTCCAATGTATTTGTCGAAGGATAAACTTCTGACCGAATTGTCGTTTCTTCCTGATATCATTTGGGCTACTCGTCCTAATGATGTGGGTCTTTGGGAAATACCGCCTTATGTTGTGACATTGAAAGCCAATGTTAAATTACCACGCATTCAACAATACAAGATCTCTAGTGAAGGTGAAAAGGCGTTGCTAGCAATCATTTATGATTTAATTGAAAAAGATGTAATTGAAGAGACAAGAGGCAACGTTTGTAATAGTCCTGTTCTGCCTGTTTTGAAACGTACTGACCCCTCTAAGCCACCTGTTTACAGGTTCGTGATTGATCATAGAGAGGTAAATAAAATAGTTGTGCCACAGTTTCCAGTTGTTCCTGATATCACTGCCATATTAACTATGATTCCAGCTTCCGCCACCTGGTTCTCGGTGATTGACTTAAAGAATGCTTTCTTCAGCATCCCGATTGCCGAGGAGAGCAGGGATATTTTTGGCTTCAGTTTAGGAGGCCAAAGTTTCCGCTTCAAACGCGCTCCTCAAGGCTACTGTGAAAGTCCATCAATATATAGTCAGGCTTTAAAAACACAACTTGATGCAATTGTTTTACCTGACGGCGCTACCCTTATTCATTACATTGATGATTTGCTAGTCGCTACAGATACTGAAGAGATTTGTAAAGAAGCCACCTTGTTGTTGTTGCGTCATTTGTCTGATTTACATCACAAAGTGTTCCTTTCAAAACTGCAATATTGTCGACAAGAAGTGACCTACTTAGGTCATCTCTTATCGAAGGAGGGAAGGAAACTGACCTCAGAAAGAATTCAGGCAATTGCAAAATTGAGTGTGCCAAGGACACAGAGAGAAGTACGTGCTTTCTTGGGCATTACATCATACTGCAGACAATGGATACCGAATTTTTCTTTGCTGGCCAAACCTTTGGTAGCATTGACCTATAAAGATACACCGAATCCCGTTCCGTGGTCTGAAGATTGTCAGAAAAGTTTTTCCGAATTGCGTAATGCATTGTGTTGGGCTCCTGTGTTGGGTACCCCCGACTACAGTAAGCCCTTTACACTGTATGTCCATGAGAGAGAGGGTTGTGCATTGTCAGTGCTGACACAGTCTTTTGGAGACAAGCAGCGCCCATGCGCATATTTTTCGTCGACTTTGGATCCGGTAGCTAAAGCATTGCCGAGTTGCTTGAGAGCCACAGCGTCAGCAGCTGTTTCTATTCGACAGTCTGCTGGGTTAGTGATGAATAATATGTTGATTGTGATGGTTCCACATGCAGTGGACACGTTGTTAAACAGGACCAAGACACAGCATTTAACTAGTGCTCGATTGTCAGGTTACGAGTTGACACTGTTAGCGAGTCATGTGCACATAAAGAGGTGCAATACGTTGAATCCGGCCACGTTTTCGCCGATTTCAGTAGAAACAGATGATGTTGAACAACATGATTGTTTTCTTAGGACAGAAGAAGAAACGAAAGGGAGAGTAGATCTTAAAGATACTCCTCTTGTAAAGTGTGATGGTACCTTATGGGTGGATGGTTCATGCTTCAAGCTTCCGAATGGTGATACGACTGCAGCATATGCTGTCACAACTTTGCATACGATTGTTGAAGCTGCACGTATACCACATAATTCAGCTCAAGCAGCAGAGCTGATTGCACTTACGAGAGCGTGTGCATTATCGAAAGGAATGAAAGTGACCATATATACCGACAGCCAGTATGCGTTTGGTGTGGCCCATAGTTTTGGACGATTGTGGAAAGAACGTGGGTTCCTGACTTCGCATGGAGCTAAAATTCAGCATGGTCAGTTGGTGAATGAGCTTCTTGAGTCACTGACCTTGCCATTACAAGTTGCGATTGTGAAATGCAGTGCACACAAGAAGGTTACTGATGATGTCGGTCGTGGCAATGCATTTGCTGACGAAATCGCAAAAGAAACAGCAAAAGATGTGATGAATCGAATGTATGTTGCAGGCCCCGCAAGATGGGTTGGTGACGTTGGAATGTGTGAAGATACGATAGAGGGTGTGAAGTCTCTTCAAGCTGAAGCTTCAGAGAAAGAGTTGAATATGTGGAAAGAAAGTACGGGTAAATTGGATGAAAATGGTGTAGGAGGCTGGACTGGCTTGTAGTGAGTACCAAGGGGTACTTGCACCTTGCGCCAGGCCCAGTTATCCCTTATTAGTGTATAGGGTGTCTAGCAGCTTAGGCTGATAGATAATGGTAGCTTAGCAGAGCAGCTTAGGCTGAACTAGGAGACGTGTGAAGCTACTACAGTACCACTTAGTGTCCTATGCACAATATCATAAGAAAACACAATACACAGTTATACTAAAAATAAAGGTACTTTATTTTTATGACAATATGCCAAAGTATCTTAGAGTGTACCCTCAGTGAGAGGATAGGAAATATACACAAGATATATATACACAATAGCAAAAATATGCAGTATAGTCTTAGAAAACAGTGCAAACAATGTATAGTTCAATAGGATGCAATGGGGAAACATAGGGATAGGGGCAACACAAACCATATACTCTAGAAGTGGAATGCGAACCACGAATGGACCCCAAACCTATGTGACCTTGTAGAGGGTCGCTGGGACTATTAGAAAATAGTGAGAGTTAGAAAAATAACCCTCCCCAAGACCCTGAAAAGTGAGTGCAAAGTGCACTAAAGTTCCCCTAAGGACAAAATAGTCGTGTTAGAGGAATAATGCAAGAAAGACACAAACCAGCAATGCAACAACTGTGGATTTCCAATCTAGGGTACCTGTGGAACAAGGGGACCAAGTCCAAAAGTCACAAGCAAGTCGGAGATGGGCAGATGCCCAGGAAATGCCAGCTGCGGGTGCAAAGAAGCTTCGACTGGACAGAAGAAGCTGAGGTTTCTGCAGGAACGAAAAGGGCTAGAGACTTCCCCTTTGGTGGACGGATCCCTCTCGCCTTGGAGAGTCGTGCAGAAGTGTTTTCCCGCCGGAAGGACGCCAACAAGCCTTGCTACACGCAAATCGTGTGTTTGGCGTTTTTGGACGCTGCTGGGGCCCAAGAGGGACCAGGAGGTCGCAAAATGGACCTGAAGAGAGAGGGGATGTCGAGCAAGACAAAGAGCCCTCCCTGAAGCAGGTAGCCCCCGGAGAAGTGCCAGAAACAGGCACTACGAGGATGCGTGAAACGGTGCTCGCCGAAGTTGCACAAAGGAGTCCCACGTCGCCGGAGACCAACTTAGAAAGTCGTGCAATGCAGGTTAGAGTGCCGTGGACCCAGGCTTGGCTGTGCACAAAGGATTTCCGCCGGAAGTGCACAGGGGCCGGAGTAGCTGCAAAGTCGCGGTTCCCAGCAATGCAGCCCAGCGAGGTGAGGCAAGGACTTACCTCCACCAAACTTGGGCTGAAGAGTCACTGGACTGTGGGGGTCACTTGGACAGCATCGCTGGATTCGAGGGACCTCGCTCGTCGTGCTGAGAGGAGACCCAAGGGACCGGTAATGCAGCTTTTTGGTGCCTGCGGTTGCAGGGGGAAGATTCCGTCGACCAACGGGAGATTTCTTCGGAGCTTCTGGTGCAGAGAGGAGGCAGGCTACCCCCACAGCATGCACAAGCAGGAAAACAGTCGAGAATGCGGCAGGATCAGCGTTACAGAGTTGCAGTAGTCGTCTTTGCTACTATGTTGCAGGTTTGCAGGCTTCCAGCGCGGTCAGCGGTCGTTTCCTTATCAGAAGGTGAAGAGAGAGATGCAGAGGAACTCAGCTGAGCTCATGCATTCGTTATCTAAAGTTTCCCCAGAGACAGAGACCCTAAATAGCCAGAAAAGAGGGTTTGGCTACCTAGGAGAGAGGAAAGGCTACTAACACCTGAAGGAGCCTATCAGCAGGAGTCTCTGACGTCACCTGGTGGCACTGGCCACTCAGAGCAGTCCAGTGTGCCAGCAGCACCTCTGTTTCAAAGATGGCAGAGGTCTGGAGCACACTGGAGGAGCTCTGGACACCTCCCAGGGGAGGTGCAGGTCAGGGGAGTGGTCACTCCCCTTTCCTTTGTCCAGTTTCGCGCCAGAGCAGGGGCTAAGGGGTCCCTGAACCGGTGTAGACTGGCTTATGCAGAATTGGGCACATCTGTGCCCAACAAAGCATTTCCAGAGGCTGGGGGAGGCTACTCCTCCCCTGCCTTCACACCATTTTCCAAAGGGAGAGGGTGTCACACCCTCTCTCAGAGGAAGTTCTTTGTTCTGCCATCCTGGGCCAGGCCTGGCTGGACCCCAGGAGGGCAGCTGCCTGTCTGAGGGGTTGGCAGCAGCAGCAGCTGCAGTGAAACCCCAGGAAGGGCAGTCTGGCAGGACCAGGGTCTGTGCTACAGACCACTGGGATCATGGAATTGTACCAACAATGCCAGGATGGCATAGAGGGGGCAATTCCATGATCATAGACATGTTACATGGCCATATTCGGAGTTACCATGGTGAAGCTACATATAGGTAGTGACCTATATGTAGTGCACGCGTGTAATGGTGTCCCCGCACTCACAAAGTTCAGTGAATTGGCTCTGAACAATGTGGGGGCACCTTGGCTAGTGCCAGGGTGCCCTCACACTAAGTAACTTTGCACCTAACCTTTACCAGGTAAAGGTTAGACATATAGGTGACTTATAAGTTACTTAAGTGCAGTGTAAAATGGCTGTGAAATAACGTGGACGTTATTTCACTCAGGCTGCAGTGGCAGGCCTGTGTAAGAATTGTCAGAGCTCCCTATGGGTGGCAAAAGAAATGCTGCAGCCCATAGGGATCTCCTGGAACCCCAATACCCTGGGTACCTCAGTACCATATACTAGGGAATTATAAGGGTGTTCCAGTAAGCCAATGTAAATTGGTAAAAATGGTCACTAGCCTGTCAGTGACAATTTGGAAAGAAATGAGAGAGCATAACCACTGAGGTTCTGATTAGCAGAGCCTCAGTGAGACAGTTAGTCACTACACAGGTAACACATTCAGGCACACTTATGAGCACTGGGGCCCTGGGTTACCAGGGTCCCAGTGACACATACAACTAAAACAACATATATACAGTGAAAAATGGGGGTAACATGCCAGGCAAGATGGTACTTTCCTACAAATGGTTGTTGGGTTGACTTGTCAGAACATCAGCGATGGTTGTTACCCGATGCGTATGTGCTTGCAGTGGTGACAATGGCTCATGGAATGGCCCATATCAGTGTGAAAGGGATTTGTAAGTTGTTGGCTCCAGTGTGGCAAAATGCTGGAATTCCTAAATGTGCAGAGAATGTGGTCAAGAATTGCATGGTGTGTCTGAAATACAATCCTGGTAGGGGAACCCCAACTCCAGCTGGTCATTTTGCGCCTCCAACGTATCCGTTCGAGGTTTTGCAGCTAGATTTCATCCACATGGAAAGGTGCAACAATCTGAAATACGTACTCGTTGTTGTTTGTGCCTTTTCAAGATGGGTAAAAGCATATCCCTTAAAAGACAACACTGCCTTATCCACAGCTAAAGCCCTTGCCAAATAATTCTTCCCTAGGTTTGGAATGCCGAGAATGGTCTGGAGTGATAATGGGAGTGAATTTGTGGGTCGAGTGATGAAAAAAGTATGTGAGGGGCTAGGTATCCAGCAAAAATTCCACGCTGCAAATCACCCCCAATCAGCTGGACTAGTAGAGTGCTATAATGGCACGCTAAAACTGAAGTTGGCAAAGATACAAGCGAGCTCTGGTCTTAAATGGCCTGACGCTCTGCCTTTAGCACTCCTATCAACAAGAATGACTGTGCATTCGCGAGTGGGACTTAGTCCCTATGAAATTGTGTTCGGCCGCCCGGCCAACATATGGGGAGTGCCAAGACCAACAAAATTCAGTGAGATCGAACAACCTGTACTGCTTGATTATTTGTATGAATTGACGGCTAAATTGCGTGTTCTACACCAACAGGTTCACGATACTCTGCCCCGGGTCTCTGAAGCTCCAGGACATCTTATCGATCATGGGTGCTGGTCAAGAACTTCCAGCGGACAAAGAATGACCAGCCCCGTTGGACTGGCCCCCACCTAGTCCTTCTCTCAACAAGATCAGCTGTTCGAGTGGAAGGGAAAAAGAACTGGATCCACGGCGTACACTGCAAGAGGGTCCCTTTTCCTCTACCGTACGACCGGTGGGTCCAGGAGGGGATCGCTGACTCTGAGACTGAGACGGTGCCTCGTTTTTTGCCATTTAGCGATGCACGTGTAAAAGGAACAATTTCTGAACGAGAAAGTGACAATAATTTGCAAGAAGCTGTGCCACCGTCAATTCGATTTAACACTACAGAGCCTGAACTCTTGTTCCAGAACCAGACAGTACATGGAAAAAGCCGTTATAATTTGAGACCAAGAACTATAGACAAATATTTTTTTTTCCCGTTCCTTTGCTATTTTTTTTTTTAAAGTGCGGCTCTCTCATTTGAGAAACTTTCTTATTTTAGTTTTTTTTTCTTTTCGAACCGCCATCCGGGTTCAGCTGTAGGGTCGTGGTTGCCCAAGTCTTTGGAGTGCAGCTGAAGACGTTAGGTCAACAGTTCTGGTCAGTCTAAGGGAGTTGCCCTGGACTGACAGAAGCATTCCCTAGCATAGAACACCCTACCACCGCGAGCAGCAATTAGAGAGGATGGAGTTTTTCAAGAAGGAGAGACCTGCCAAACAGATGGATTTTAAAGCCAGAATGTCTATAATAATGACAAAGAAACGATTTTTGATATTATGTATTTTCATGTTGCTCAGTGTAATGACGTTTTTAATAGGATATGTTTTATTCTCTTTTCAAGTGACATTTGCACCCATTACACAGCCTATACCTCCTTCTACTGTTTCCTCGCATTCTTTTCACCCCCTGCCTGAACACGAGTCTGCCAGAAGATTAGAATTTGTCAACAATTCATTCATTCAGCTTCTACACCAACACCAATTAGTAGTGAACACAACTAACTGTTGGGTGTGTGGTCTTATGCCTCATACTACTGATAAAGGTATCCCTTATCTGGTCCTGCCTTTCAGCCATAATGGTTCTGTGTGGGCATATAGAACGGTGTTCATATACGCGTATGAAGCCAACCCCCTACGTTCTGTGAAAGATAACCCTAAGAATAGTGCTCTAGCTAAGGGTATAGTAGATATTATTAGGGAAGATATTTCCTATGAGACTATCCCGAGAGATGAGACACTAGCATATATTGGATGGAACATAACAGGATATGGAGTTACTCTGAGTGGAAACCAGCGAGCAAAGTTATCCTCCCCGATTTGGATTGTACCCCATCAGGGTCACCTATGTCTGCAAGGTAATGGCAAGAATCCCAGAGCTCAGTTAGGGAAAAGTATCTGCACTGAAACATATGTTTTTGCGTCTCAGACTTCTCCTTCGTTATTAGCAGCTAAGGGTACCTATTTCATCTGCCATAATAGAGCCTATACATGGTTGCCCCCTGACTTCTCAGGCACATGTTTTGTTTCATTCCTGTTACCTCCCACCTACACGGCCGCGGCAGATTACCATAAGACAAGGATAGTTAGAGGTGTCATAAGTAAAGAAGACACTACAGGACAAGAATTTGGAGATTTCGTAAAGGGTTTTCTGCCGTTTTGGGGTCCTATGGTTAACAGCAGGAACATAAGGCAATTGACAAGGGTGGTTGAATCCACGGTAGTTGAAACCGACGGTGCCGTTAGTAATTTGACTGCTGAGCTCCAGTCGGATCGCCTTATGACTCTTCAGAACAGGGTTGCATTAGACGTCATACTTGCAGACCGAGGTGGGGTATGTAAAGTGATCCAATCAAGTTGTTGTGTTTTCATCCCAGATAACGCTCCGACAGTCTACCAGGCCATTTCCAAACTGCATAAGATCTCCGAATCTATTCACATGGATAAAGGAGATTGGTCATTGATGGGGTGGTTCTGGGAGCTGATATCCGCCTGGGGATGGAAGACTCTGGTAGTCATTGGGATGATTTTAGCCATTCTTTTCCTGTCCTGTTTGTGTGTACAGTGTGCTCCTGCAATATGTGACCTCTGTGCTACATCGTGTGTAAGGAAACCTGTATCAAAAGACAAGCTAAGTAATAGGATGATGCTACAGCAACATCTCAACGACTTTATGAATATAGACCTGGACCCAGATTAGCGTGAGTATGGGTTATTGCCTATGTAAGGGCAAAAGGAGGGTCTGTGGTACTGAAAATTCTGGACCCGTGTTATAAACATCGTCGTATCACAACGATTTTGGGATCAGCAGACCGAGAATGATTAGAATAGTATGCACAAGCATTGTAATCATATTCAGGTGACGAAATCACCCGAATATCAGAGTTTCCGTCCTGAAACTCTGAGGTTCCATTTAAACGACAGCCATTTTGTGATTGCCCTCACATAGGCCAATGACTAATGCCGGAAATGAGTCTGAAGGACACGTACATCTTTGCTGACTCCTCTGTGACCTGAGCAAGCTGACTCCACTGCCTGAAGCCAAACCTGTTCGGCCAGTTTCTTTCCCAGTGGCCGAATGAGATTAGTATCAAGGCACAAACAATCATAAAACCTTTTCATCACACACAAACCATGCCTAATCTTACACACACCTGTCCCAGTTTCTTTCTTTATGACTTGCTTTACAAGGAGGAGGTGCCTGTTTATATTGGGGGTCCGTCGATATCTGATGAAAGTACTGAGCCTTGCCGGTTAATTGATTGAGGGCTGGACAAACTGAATTATGGCTTGTCATCATAACCCTGCTTTTTCTTTGTAGTGAAAATATGTGAATGGTCAACTGTAAAATAAGGAATGTTTGCCTAAAGCATAATATTTTGTATAAAAGAGAAGGTTAGCTTTGCAAGGGGAGCAGTCTCCTGAGAATATACACCGTGTTGTACTTCTAGGATACCTGTTACTGGCTGCAGCCAATAAACAAGATCTTTGACTTCACCAAGAAGACTCTGTGTTTCTGTAGTCTGAAACAGGAAGGACTCGAAGTCTTAGGGTGTGTTCCCTGGCACCACTGGGTTCTGAAAATCCCAGTACTTCAGGGAATGAATTAAAAAAAGTTACCTGTATCGTCACTGCCACCACCACCACCACCCTGCCGCTCCGCACCTGCAGGCAGGCTGAAGGCACAGGCCCCAACCTGCCCTGCAGCCAATCCTGAAGCTGCTCAGAGCAGCATTAGGATTGTCTGGGACCACCCAGCCATGGCGCTCCCAGGCAGACTGGGAGCCTGTGCCTGCTCTCTCCAGCCTGTCAACACAGTGCCAGGCTGGAGAGAGCCTACTGCGTATGTGTTTGGCCGGCCCGAGACTGCCGGCCAAACATACATGCGCAATGAGGGGGAGTGCAGTGCATTCCCCCTCAGTGCTCGTCGCAGCCTGTCGCCCCACCCTTTTAAAAAAAAAAAAAGATAATAAACATAGTTTATTATTGTTTTTCAGTAAAAGGTTTACAGCTGCTGCTGGCGGGGAGGCGACGCTCCTCTGCTATAGCGGAGGAGTCCCGCCTTGCCTAAGCAGCAAATACGGTCCAGTTTTAGGCCACCTAAACCCTGTGGTAAAGTGCAGGCTTAGCCAATCTACCAACCCGAGCCATTGAATATGGCAGGCTTTGTTTATAGAGCAACAATCAACCCTGTTCAACTACAGAATTACTTGTATTATTAGTGAGTTCGAAAACATCTGGCCCCATCATTCCAAACACTCACGTAAGCCACACTACATAGTTAAACAGCTTGATTAAAATTTAATGCCCTAAACTAGTGCAGATTACATGAACAGATGTAACTATGAAAATAATCTAAATACTGGCAATAAAACAGGTTTTACACAATATATGATAACCAGCCTGTGACAGATCGAACAGTATAAAGGCAACGGAGAGGTATGGAATTGATCAGGTAAGTGGTTTATTCTTATTAATTGATGAAAATAAGGTGTTATAACAGAGGTGGTTGGATTTTCCCCTTTTGGTCTTGTTTGTCTGCTTCCCCAGGCTTGGTGGTTTCTTCTAATTTTGTTTCCTTGTTGTCCCTTTCAAGCTGAATGCTGGCTGGTTCTCTCAGGTGTATCCAGGACGACACCGGAAACAGAAGGACAAAAATGCTCGGGTAAGTATGGGGTCTTATAACAGGGTTTTCACTCTCTCTCCCTTTTATTGACTGGGGAAAAGGTAAGGACACAAGGAGGGGTTTGGTGCAAGTGAGGAGTTGGGGAAATGATGTGCCCACAAACTAAAATTTGGTCGGGTAAAAGTGCCACACTTGTGCTGGTCGAGGTGCCCTTATTAATCCTCCCTTTCCACCCCTCCTCTATATCCCCTCCCCAGTCCTTTTATTATTTATGCCCTTTTTCTGGGTCCACAAGGACCGTACCTTGGTTAGCCACGACCCTCCAGGGTCGTGGCTGGCGTTGTAACGGTCCTCCTGTTGCTCTCTCCTTCCAGGGTATTTCAGCTCGAGCTCCTCGTGGTCTTCCGGCTTTCCTCGTTCTGCCGTCCTCGTTAGTTTTTCTTCTTGGTGTTCCTCCTCGCGGGTTCTCTCCTCCTGACTCCTGTTCTTCTTTTCCCTCACGGGTCGCTCGCCTGGTTGCGGCGCGTTCTCCTTTTGACCATTGCCGTGCCGGGAAACCATAATGATTTCCCCGGCAACGGCATTCTGCCAGCCTCACTCTCGACGCGTTTCCCCGACAACAGGGAGACGGGGAAATGACGTATCGGCACCGTCCGATACGTCACTGGGAGCGTTCTGTGCCGGGAACACCCGGTCACACACCTCTCCCCATGAACGGTCCTGTTCGAGGACCGCAGTAGAGTCCGGGAACCTAGACAAATAATCAGCCGGGGCCTGTTGGGGACCGGGTATGTGACGGACCTGAAAGGAAAACGGTTGGAGTTCAAGGAACCATCTCAAAATCCGGGAATTTGTATCCTTATGAGCGGATAGCCAAGTGAGGGGAGCATGATCCGTAAAAAGTATAAAAGGTCGACCTAACAGGTAATACTGTAAAGTGTCCACGGCCCATTTAATGGCCAAACATTCTCGTTCAATGGTAGGATAGTGGCGTTCCCGGGGAAACAGCTTCCTACTGACATATACTACCGGGTGATCCCTACCCTCCCCATCGGGTTGGGCCAGTACTCCCCCCAAACCTACATCAGAGGCATCTGTCTATAGATGGAAGGGTTTTGAGAAATCTGGGCACCGTACTATCGGGTCTCTAGTCAGACAGGACTTCAGTTGCTCAAAGCTAGCCGTCTGTTGATCCGAAAAAGGGGCTAACCGATTAGGATGGGATTTGGACAGAAGATCTGTGAGGGGGGCTGCCAGGGTGGAATAGTCGGGTATGAACCTTCGATAGTAGCCTACTAACCCCAGGAACGAGCGCAAATCTTTTTTTGTTGTAGGGTTAGGTGCATTTAGAATGGCGTCTACTTTCTTAGTTTGAGGTTGTAGGCTCCCCTGACTGATTTTATATCCTAAGTATGAAATGTCGGGTTTTCCTATAACGCACTTTTTTGGGTTGGCAGTTAAGCCAGCGGTTGCAAGAGTGTGGAATATCCATTGTAAATGTATTAGATGATCATCCCAGGTTTCACTAAAGATAACTACGTCATCTAGGTAAGCTGCTGCAAACGTTTGGAATGGATTTAAGAGTCTATCGATTAACCTTTGGAACGTAGCAGGTGCTCCGTGTAGCCCGAACGGTAACACAGTGAAATTATAAAGACCGGACTGAGTGGCAAAAGCCGTTTTTTCTTTATCCTCTGGGGCTAATGGAATCTGCCAATATCCTTTAGTTAAATCTAATGTGGACATATATTTTGCCTTCCCCAGTTTTTCTAGAACGTCATCCACTCTAGGTATGGGGTATGTGACGAACATTGAATTTTCGTTAAGCTTCCTGAAGTCAATACAGAATCGAATAGTACCGTCAGGTTTCGGTACTAGGACAACTGGGGAGCACCAGGGACTAGTTGAGGGCTCTATCACTCCTAGTTCTAGCATTTTCTGGATTTCGTTCTCCATAATCTGTTTCCTTGCCTCGGGGATACGATACGGCCGTAACCTAACTATTTTACACGGTGTAGTCCTTATGTTATGGGTTATCATGGTAGTTTTACCTGGCACTTCTGAAAAGAAATTTCTGAAGTGCTCTAGTAAGCTATATACCTGTTCCATCTCTGATTTCGTTAATGTTTCGTTTACTGCGGGTAGCCCTTCCCCATCATTGTGTTCGGTTGGACAAAACTCGATATGTACGTTTTTGCTAGGACATAGGAATTGGCCCATTGCTCCGGAAGCGTCTGAGTTGTTTGGTTCTTCCCATTTTTTAAAGAGATTTATATGATAAATTTGGGTTTTCCGAGGAGTGTTCTAGAGTTCAACTAGGTAAGTGACAGGAGAAACGGCTCGTAAAACCTTATAGGGACCCTGCCATTTTGCCACCAACTTTTGTTCAGACGTAGGACGCATAATTAGTACTTGGTCTCCTGGTTGTAAAACCCTTAACTTACTCCCTCGGTCATAATACTGTTTTTGGTTTTGTTGAGCCCGTTCCATATTTACTCTGACTGTTTCCCATAAACCTTGTAGTTGAGAGAGTAAGTTGTGGGCATATTTTAATAAGGGTCTTCCCCTTTCTTCCGCCTCTTCCTCCCATGTTTCAATGGCCATGTCTAAAAGGGACCGAGGCTGTCTTCCGAACACGAGCTCAAAAGGGCTGTGGCCTGTTGAGGCCTGTTCATGAGTTCGTATTGCGTATAATACTAATGGTAACTTCTGATCCCAGTCTCTCCCTGAATCCTCCACTACTTTCCTCAGTAGGGTTTTTATTGTTCGGTTGTACCGTTCCACCAGGCCATCCGTCTGTGGATGGTACACCGAAGTTCGAATTTGGGAAATACCTAATGTCTTACACACCTGCTTCATAAGTGTAGACATAAAAGGGGTTCGTTGATCGGTGAGTATTTCATGTGGAAACCCCACTCGAGAGAAGACATTTATCATTGCTTGGGCAACTGTTTTGGTTGTCATACTTTTTAGAGGAACGGCCTCGGGGTATCGAGTGGCATAATCAACCATAACTAAGATATACATGTGACCTTTCGTTGAGGGTACCACAGGACCAATCAGGTCCATTCCCATTCTACTAAAAGGGATGTCTATGATGGGTAGGGGCATTAGAGGGGCTTTCTTAGGTCTACCCGGTTCAGTAAGTTGGCACCTGGGACATTGGGAACAATATTTGCGTATGTGGGCGAAAACCCCTGGCCAATAAAACCGCCGAAGGAGGTACTCTTCGGTTTTTTCCCTCCCATAATGACCCCCACCGGGTTGACAATGAGCCAAAGTGAGGACATGTTCTCTATAATGATTGGGTACTAATAATTGGTGTTTATGGTCTCCTGTACGAGTAGTGGTTACCCG
Source organism: Pleurodeles waltl (assembly GCF_031143425.1). Classification (NCBI taxonomy): domain Eukaryota; kingdom Metazoa; phylum Chordata; class Amphibia; order Caudata; family Salamandridae; genus Pleurodeles; species Pleurodeles waltl. The sequence continues at coordinate 1,221,160,744 of NC_090440.1, forward strand.
GTATAAGAGGTTTTTCTTAATTAAGAAGTAGGGACCCACCTCCTCGCTTTCTTCTGACTTTGCTGACTTCCAAGCTTGGGCGAGAGAAGGATCTTCTCTCTGTCGCTGGGGAAAACTGACAGGTACCTCATGTGTTACGGCAACAAGACCTGGGTTTTGTCCTGATACCTCTCTTCCCTGGTGATTCGCTCTTTCTGCCCGCTTCTCTTTACGTGACAATTTCCTACGGGTTATGGGACATTCAATATCACTGTCAGCAAAGGGAGCTTCCCCCCACCAGTCCTGTGTTAGTTTGGGTTTTCTGACGTGATCCAGGATTTCTTGGAAATGTGCATAATCAGTCCCGATGATACACTCCTCGATCAGATCGGTCATTAGTCCCATAGGTAGGACATCCCGGTAATTTTTCCACTCTATGGTTAGATTGTGTAAGGGGTATTGCTCTTTGTCCCCGTGAATACAGCAAATATTCACCCATCGTTTTACTTCCTTGTCTGCTATGTTTACAACATCGTTCCTTACTACGGATTGGCTACACCCGGAATCAATAAGGGCCCATACCGCTCGTCCATTGATGTTCAGAGTCTGTTTAAACTTCAGGTTACCTCTGCCTGTACACAGTACCCGTCGCCGAGTTACTCCTATCTCCATTGGCTCACTACTATCCTGTTTCCTCGGACACATGCGGGCGATGTGTCCCCATTCCCCACAGTTGTAACATTGGGGTCCAGTTACTGGTGGATGTTCGATTAGCCTGCGAGGAACGGGTTCATCGGGGAGGCCTCGGGGAGTACTTTTAGGGTTGGATAGCCCTGGTTTTATACTGGGTCGGGGTGGTACACTTCGTACATCCACCGAGCGATGATAGGCACATGCTAGATCGATCGCCATGTCCGTATTCACCTTTGGATGTTGACGGATCCAGTGTTTTGTAGCCGTAGGCAAGGCATCTAGATATTGTTCAAGAACGATCGTTTGGATCACTTCTTCCCTGCTATTCCCGCAAGGACCCAACCACTTCAAAGCCAAATCCTGTACACGATAGTAAAAGGTTCGGGGGTCCTCATTCGGTCCCCATTTGATTTTCCGGAATTTGACCCTATAATATTCAGTGTCATGTCCCACTCGTTCTAAGATACTAGTCTTTATTTCTTGGTATGGCGTGGTTCCACCCGGGTTTGCTGCTTGATATGCTGCTTGTAATATCCCTGTAAGTAGGGGTGCGACATACTGACCCCATCTATCCTCAGGCCATTGAGCAGATGAAGCCACCCTCTCAGAATTAGTGAAAAAGGCTTCGGGGTCTTCACCGTCTTGATACTTCTGCAGCACAGAACTTGGGACATTGGGGTGAACCTTACTGATAGCAATAGTCTCGGTTAATTTCTTCATGGCCGTCTCGTGGACCAGTTGATTATTTGCAAGGATTGTTGCCTGACTTTTCAAAGCCGACTGTAAGGCTTCCCTGTCCTCTTTTGCTTCTCGCTGATGGGCCTCCAATACCAGCTGCAGGTGTCGCTGGCCTTCGGCTAATTGTTTTATCATATCCTCCAACGAGGGGGTGTCGCTCATGGTGTATACTGTTCGGTTGTCTGGGAGGGGTCCAAACAAGATCCCACTTCTGACACCACTGTGACAGATCGAACAGTATAAAGGCAACGGAGAGGTATGGAATTGATCAGGTAAGTGGTTTATTCTTATTAATTGATTAAAATAAAGTGTTATAACAGAGGTGGTTGGATTTTCCCCTTTTGGTCTTGTTCGTCTGCTTCCCCAGGCTTGGTGGTTTCTTCTAATTTTGTTTCCTTGTTGTCCCTTTCAGGCTGAATGCTGGCTGGTTCTCTCAGGTGTATCCAGGACGACACCGGAAACAGAAGGACAAAAATGCTCGGGTAAGTATGGGGTCTTATAACAGGGTTTTCACTCTCTCTCCCTTTTATTGACTGGGGAAAAGGTAAGGACACAAGGAGGGGTTTGGTGCAAGTGAGGAGTTGGGGAAATGATGTCCCCCCACAAACTAAAATTTGGTCGGGTAAAAGTGCCACACTTGTGCTGGTCGTGGTGCCCTTATTAATCCTCCCTTTCCACCCCTCCTCTATATCCCCTCCCCAGTCCTTTTATTATTTATGCCCTTTCTCTGGGTCCACAAGAACCGTACCTTGGTTAGCCGCGACCCTCCAGGGTCGTGGCTGGCGTTGTAACGGTCCTCCTGTTGCTCTCTCCTTCCAGGGTATTTCAGCTCGAGCTCCTCGTGGTCTTCCGGCTTTCCTCGTTCTGCCGTCCTCGTTAGTTTTTCTTCTTGGTGTTCCTCCTCGCGGGTTCTCTCCTCCTGACTCCTGTTCTTCTTTTCCCTCACGGGTCGCTCGCCTGGTTGCGGCGCGTTCTCCTTTTGACCATTGCCGTGCCGGGAAACCATAATGGTTTCCCCGGCAACGGCATTCTGCCAGCCTCGCTCTCGACGCGTTTCCCCGACAACGGGGAGACGCGGAAATGACGTATCGGCATCGTCCGATATGTCACTGGGAGCGTTCTGTGCCGGGAACACTCGGTCACACAGCCCTTCTAGCCTCCAGCTAAACCTTATTACCAAAGTGCTAGATGCAAAGGTGGCCTCTACCTTCAGATTTTTTTTAATCCACTATGCTTTGAGAAGGTCACTGTAGGAGGCTGGACTGGCTTGTAGTGAGTACCTAGGGTTACTTGCACCAGGCCCAGTTATCCCTTACTAGTGTATAGGGTGTCTAGCAGCATAGGCTGATAGATAATGGTAGCTTAGCAGAGCAGCTTAGGCTGAACTAGGAGACGAGTGAAGCTCCTACAGTACCACTAGTGTCACTTGCACAATATCATAAGAAAACACAATACACAGATATACTAAAAATAAAGGTACTTTATTTTTATGACAATATGCCAAAGTATCTCAGAGTGTACCCTCAGTATGAGGATAGTAAATATACACAAGATATATGTACACAATACCAAAAATATGCAGTATAGTCTTAGAAAACTGTGCAAACAATGTATAGTTACAATAGGATGCAATGGGGACACATAGGGATAGGGGCAACACAAACCATATACTCCAAAAGTGGAATGCGAACCACGAATGGACCCCAAACCTATGTGACCTTGTAGAGGGTCGCTGGGACTATTAGAAAATAGTAAGGGTTAGAAAAATAGCCCACCCCAAGACCCTGAAAAGTGAGTGCAAAGTGCACTAAAGTTCCCCAAAGGACATAGAAGTCGTGATAGGGGAATTCTGCAGGAAAGACACAAACCAGCAATGCAACAACAATGGATTTCCAGTCGAGGGTACCTGTGGAACAAGGGGACCAAGTCCAAAAGTCACAAGCAAGTCGGAGATGGGCAGATGCCCAGGAAATGCCAGCTGTGGGTGCAAAGAAGTTGCTACTGGACAGTAGAAGCTGAGGATTCTGCAGGAACGACAAGGGCTAGAGACTTCCCCTTTGGAGGATGGATCCCCCACGCCGTGGAGAATCGTGCAGAAGTATTTTCCTGCTGAAAGATTGCCAATAAGCCTTGCTAGCTGCAAGTCGTGCGGTTAGCATTTTTGGATGCTGCTGTGGCCCAGGAGGGACCAGGATGTCGCCAATTGCGTCTGGAAACAGAGGGGGCGTCGAGCAAGACAAGGAGCCCTCTCAGAAGCAGGCAGCACCCGCAGAAGTGCCAGAACAGGCACTACAAAGTGGAGTGAAACGGTGCTCACCCGAAGTTGCACAAAGGAGTCCCACATAGCCGGAGACCAACTTAGAAAGTTGTGCAATGCAGGTTAGAGTGCCGTGGACCCAGGCTTGGCTGTGCACAAAGGATTTCTGCCGGAAGTGCACAAAGGCGGGAGTAGCTGCAAAAGTCGCGGTTCCCAGCAATGCAGTCTGGCGTGGGGAGGCAAGGACTTACCTCCACCAAACTTGGACTGAAGAGTCACTGGACTGTGGGAGTCACTTGGACACAGTTGCTGGATTCAAGGGACCTCGCTCGTCGTGCTGAGAGGAGACCCAGGGGACCGGTGATGCAGTTCTTTGGTGTTCTTCGGAGCTTCTAGTGCAGAGAGGAGGCAGACTACCCCCACAGCATGCACCACCAGGAAAACAGTCGAGAAGGCGGCAGGATCAGCATTACAGAGTTGCAGTAGTCGTCTTTGCTACTTTGTTGCAGTTTTGCAGGCTTCCAGCGCGGTCAGCAGTCGATTCCTTGGCAGAAGGTGAAGAGAGAGATGCAGAGGAACTCTGATGAGCTCATGCATTCGTTATCTAAGGAAATCCCCAAAGCAGAGACCCTAAATAGCCAGAAAAGAGGGTTTGGCTACTTAGGAGAGAGGATAGGCTAGCAACACCTGAAGGAGCCTATCAGAAGGAGTCTCTGACGTCACCTGCTGGCCCTGGCCACTCAGAGCAGTCCAGTGGGCCAGCAGCACCTCTGTTTCCAAGATGGCAGAGGTCTGGAGCACACTGGAGGAGCTCTGGACACCTCCCAGGGGAGGTGCAGGTCAGGGGAGTGGTCACTCCCCTTTCCTTTGTCCAGTTTCGCGCCAGAGCAGGGCGAAGGGGTCCCTGAACCGGTGTAGACTGGCTTATGCAGAAATGGGCACCAAATGTGCCCATGAAAGCATTTCCAGAGGCTGGGGGAGGCTACTCCTCCCCTGCCTTCACACCCTTTTCCAAAGGGAGAGGGTGTAACACCCTCTCTCAGAGGAAGTCCTTTGTTCTGCCATCCTGGGACAAGCCTGGCTTGACCCCAAGAGGGCAGAAACCTGTCTGAGGGGTTGGCAGCAGCAGCAGCTGCAGTGAAACCCCAGGAAAGGCAGTTTGGCAGTACCAGGGTCTGTGCTACAGACCACTGGGATCATGGGATTGTGCCAACTATGCCAGGATGGCACAGAGGGGTAAATTCCATGATCATAGACATGTTACATGGCTATATTCGGAGTTACCATTGTGAAGCTACATATAGGTAGTGACCTATATGTAGTGCACGCGTGTAATGGTGTCCCCGCACTCACAAAGTCCGGGAAATTGGCCCTGAACAATGTGGGGGCACCTTGGCTAGTGCCAGGGTGCCCTCACACTAAGTAACTTTGCACCTAACCTTTACCAGGTAAAGGATAGACATATAGGTAACTTATAAGTTACTTAAGTGCAGTGTAAAATGGCTGTGAAATAACGTGGACGTTATTTCACTCAGGCTGCAGTGGCAGGCCTGTGTAAGAATTGTCAGAGCTCCCTATGGGTGGCAAAAGAAATGCTGCAGCCCATAGGGATCTCCTGGAACCCCAATACCCTGGGTACCTCAGTACCATATACTAGGGAATTATAAGGGTGTTCCAGTAAGCCAATGTAAATTGGTAAAATTGGTCACTAGCCTGTTAGTGACAATTTGAAAGAAATGAGAGAGCATAACCACTGAGGTTCTGGTTAGCAGAGCCTCAGTGAGACAGTTAGTCACTACACAGGTAACACATTCAGGCATACTTATGAGCACTGGGGCCCTGGCTGACAGGGTCCCAGTGACACATACAACTAAAACAACATATATACAGTGACAAATGGGGGTAACATGCCAGGCAAGATTGTACTTTCCTACAGTCACCGCCTATTTCTGTTATGGCTTTCAAGAACTGAGAAATTTGCAAATAGGGGCCTGGCTCTAAATGCTTGCGGCCTTCAATAGAAATGTTTGCTGTACATATCTCAAGGAAAGCGCCAGAGGAAAGCTGAATATATATCCCCCTCCCCCCAAAGGTGTCTGTACTAGGCTTATATATTCCTTGTCTAATTATTATGAAGGGGGCAGAGCTCATGATGAATGATGTAAAATCGAATACATAGTGTGCAATTTCTGTTGCATTGCAATCAATAAAATATACCACTCATTTTGAATCACATTATGTATATGATATACATGTGCAAATAATATTAAAGGCAGCATGATGTATTTATAAAAGAAACATGTACTCAGATACATGAATATGTGAGAAGCAATGAGGGCACATAAGCAGAAAACACAAAGCAATCTTCAGAGGAAAGGCATGGCATTTTTTGTTTAACACATCTGGAATATCCTGCCTAAATTGGGCGTGTTGGTATGTGTGATTCAGACTCTCATGTAATCGCTGAAATCTCATGTTTTCACGGACAGATTCCACCACTTGACCCAGCAACCTATATAATCAGACATGATGGAGATCAAAGATTCATCTTCATTAAACATATGCTTGTGAGACAAACAAAGAAGTGAAGATCCTTTGGCATTACATTAAACCAGTCTGATACCTCTTAAGCAATACTCAAACTGTGCACAGACTGTCCCCATTTCCCATAAGAACTAACACATGTTCGTATGTTTAACTCCATCTTCGGTGCTACCTGACTCCGAGGATGCAAGATAGGATTGTGCTTTCTCTAAGAAGCACTGCTACATCGCACAGCCCCTAGAAATCTCTCGACCCCAATGAGAGAATTCCTGGCAAAACAGTCCCTTACCTTACAGAATTATCAACCCCCTGGACCTTTCAAAACAATGACTTGAAATGTCAGACAAGATCCTAAAAGCACACCTTGAGACTCTCCTTGCCGATCATTACTTTTGCAGCTGAAATAGACAACAAAAAACACACCAACCCTGTTTCGCTAACATCCTGTAGAAAGCCTGCAGAGCCAAAATCCCATACGTCCATGATAGTGGCCTCTCCTTCCATCAAAGCTCATCTCTCAATCGCCATCTTCAGCAATGGTAATGTTATTGTTCAAGCCTCTGTCTCAAACCTACTCAAGGGCTCCATGTTGAGCAGGGAGTCTTTTAGAGAGTCCTAAATTATGTAATGGTGGAATAGACCATGCATTGTAATGGAGCGAGGATGAAATATTTAATTACAGTATGAGGCTACAATTTGCAGGTTACAAGTTTCTGTCTGGGTTTGCATTTGGGCATATAATTTAGCTATGTTGAGTAAACTCACTGGATTGATTTAAAGACTAGAGTCCGCATTTTAATGCCCTCTTTATGTGAGCCTAACCATCCAATCTTGTATTGCTATTTGAAGTTGGTTGTTTGGTTGGGTTGAAAAGGGAGCCTATTATAAAGACAATAATCTTGTCTCAGGGGAAACAGCATAAATTCGAGCACTCCGTTCATGTGACTGCTGTATGAATTAATTTTGCTAATTCCTAAACGCTGCTTTCATTTACTTCAATCCAGATTCAAATATGAGCATTTTCTGCAATAGGAGAGCACGTATATCGCAATGATCATTGACCCACGGACTCACGAAATGCTTCAGAAAGTTCAAAAATTGACCTCTTTCATGTGTTGCATCTTTTAATTCTTTATGACATGTTGAAGTGAATCATCGCTTTTGGGGCTTAAATAAACATGTTTAGAGACGTTGCCATGCTCTCAAGTGGCCAAATGCCTAATTTTGTGATTTTGTGACAGTGAATGAAAATGGCCCGCTTGGTTACATTAAGGCCTTAAACACTGTTTATACCCTGCGGTCTTCTGGGTTGGCAGGGGCTCTCTCCTCAGTGAGACAGTTAGGCATCACACAGGGAACACATACATATATGCCACAAACTTGTGAGTACTGGGGTCCTGGCTAGCAGGGTCCCAGTGACACATAACAAACATACTGAGAACATAGGGTTTTCACTATGAGCACTGGGCCCTGGCTAGCAGGGTCCCAGTGAGACAGTGAAAACACCCTGACATATACTCACAAACAGGCCAAAAGTGGGGGTAACAAGGCTAGAAAGAGGCTACTTTCTCACAGAGACAATAGGCCTAACGGCAACACAAACCATATACCAAAAGTGGAATGCGAACCACAAATGGACCCCAGGCCTAGTGTAGTGTGTAGAGGGTCGCTGGGAGCGTAAGAAAACACTAAGGGTGTCCAAGATACCCCACTCCAAGACCCTAAAAAGTAGGAGTAAAGTTCCCCTACTACCCCAGAAAGACTAAATAGGGGATTCTGCAAGGACAACAACTGACTGCAAAACACTGAAGATGGGTTCCTGGACCTGAAAACCTGTAAAGGCAGGGGACCAAGTCCAAGAGTCACGCAAGTGTCCGGAGGAGGGCATGAAGGTGCAAAAGGGGTGGGAGAAGCCAAAGATTCTGCAACAACGGAAGGTGCCAGGAACTTTTCCATTGGTCCGAAGATGTCCCGCGGCGTGCTGGAGAAAGCAGAGTTGTTTCCACACAGAAAGATTGCAAACAAGCCTTGCTAGTTGCAAGAGTCGCGGTTGAGGATTTAGGGTGCTGCCAGGGCCCAGGAAGGACCAGGAGGTGGTCCCTTGGAGGAGGAGACAGAGGCGGCGCTCAGCAACACAGAGAGCCCATGCAGAAGCAGGCAGCACCCGCAGAAGCACCTGAACAGGCACTTAGAAGATCTGAGGACAACAGTCGACTCAGAGCATCAAAGGAGGGTCCCATGACGTTGTATTCCAACTCAGCGAGTTGGGCAATGCAGGACGGAGTGCTGGTGACCTGGGCTAGGCTGTGCACAAAGGAAGTCTTGCAAAAGTGCACAGAAGCCCGAGCAGCTGCAGTTCACGCAGTACACAGGATTACTGTCTGGCGTGGGGAGGCAAGGATTTATCTCCACCAAATTTGGACAGAAGGGCCACTGGACTGTAGGGGACACTTGGACCGAGCTTCTATGTTCCAGGGACCACGCTCGTCAGGATGAGAGGGGACCCAGAGGACCGGTGATGCAGATGTTTGGTGCCTGCGTTGGCAGGGGAAGATGCCGTCAACCCACTGGAGATTTATTCTTGGCTTCCAGTGCAGGGTGAAGGCAGACAGCCCTCAGAGCATGCACCACCAGGAAACAGTCGAGAAAGCCGGCAGGATGAGGCGCTACAATGTTGCTGGTAGTCTTCTTGCTACTTTGTTGCGGTTATGCAGGCGTCCTGGAGCAGTCAGCGGTCGATCCTTGGCAGAAGTCAAAGAGGGAAGTGAGGAGGAACTCTGATGAGCTCTAAAATTCGTTATCTGATGAGATACCCACAGGGGAGACCCTAAAAAGCCCACAGAGGAGGATTGGCTACAGAGAAAGGTAAGCACCTATCAGGAGGGGTCTCTGACGTTACCTTCTGGAGCTGTCCATTGTGCCCTCACACCTCTGCATCCAAGATGGCAGAGGTCTGAGACATACTGAAGGAGCTCTGGGCACCTCCCCTGGGAGGTGCTGGTCAGGGGAGTGGTCACTCCCCTTTCCTATGTCCAGTTTCGCCCCAGAGCAGGGCTGGGGGGGGATCCCTGAACCGGTGTAGACTGGCTTATGCAAGGAGGGCACCATCTGTGCCCTTCAAAGCATTTCCAGAGGCCAGGAGAAGCTACTCCTCCCAGGCCCTTTACACCTATTTCCAAAGGGAGAGGGTGTAACACCCTCTCTCTGAGGAAATCCTTTGTTCTCCCTTCCTGGGACCAGGCTGCCCAGGCCCCAGGGGGGCAGAAACCTGTCTGAGGGGTTGGCAGCCACGGTAGCTGCAGAGGAGACCCCGGAAAGTTTGTTTGGCAGGACCCGGGCTCTATGCTGGAGAACCGGGGATGCATGGAATTGTCCCTCAATACCAGAATTGTATTGGGGTGACAATTCCATGATCCTAGACATGTTACATAGCCATGTTCGGAGTTAACATTGTGACGTTACATATAGATATTGACCCATATGTAGTGCATGCGTGTAATGGTGTCCCCTCACTCACATAGTCCAGGGAAATTGTCCTAAACAATGTGGGGGCACCTTGGCTAGTGCCAGGGTGCCCTCACACTAAGTAACTTTGCACCTAACCTTCACTAAGTGAGGGTTAGACATATAGGTGACTTATAAGTTACTTAAGTGCAGTGTAAAATGGCTGTGAAATAACGTGGACATTATTTCACACAGGCTGCAGTGGCAGGCCTGTGTAAGAATTGTCTGAGCTCCCTATGGGTGGCAAAAGAAATGCTGCAGCCCATAGGGATATTCTGGAACCCCAATACCCTGTACCCAATACCACATACTAGGGAATTATAAGGGTGTTACAGTGTGCCAACGAGAATTGGTGAAATTAGTCACTAGCCTGCACATACTAGGGAATTATAAGGGTGTTACAGTGTGCCAACGAGAATTGGTGAAATTAGTCACTAGCCTGCAGTGACAATTTTAAAAGCAGAGAGAGCATAAACACTGAGGTTCTGGTTAGCAGAGCCTCAGTGATACAGTTAGGCACCACACAGGGAACACATACTTTATGAGCACTGGGGTCCTGACTAGCAGGATCCCAGTGACACATAGGCAAAAACAAACATACATACAGTAAAAATGGGGATAACATGCCAGGCAAGATGGTACTTTCCTACACCACTTTGCAATGGCCTTAGATATATCTCGGTAGTAGTCTGTTCTCTTAATGTGTCAAGGCATTTCCCACTAGGAGAGCAGATAGCCTTACACTAACCAAATTGTTGTTGAGGGAGTTGCTACCACGATCTGCTTTCCAACTTCTTTTGAACTGCTTGAGGTACCCACTTCAAGAATGAAGTGCTACAGATAATTTGTACAGAAATTATTCCATTGGAGTTATCGGCCACAAACAGCGGTGTGTTGGAGAGGACAAACTGTACCCCCAAATAACAGGTTGACAAAGGTCTGTGCCTCAACAGGTCTGAAATGGCATGATGCAAATCTGGGAAGTTCTCGAAACAAGAAGATAGGTTTATCACCCCACGAAGTCAATATGGGTAGAGCAATAAGACTTGCACATGTTTCAATAACTGATTACATAGTTCTGGATTATTGCAAAGGCCTGGCTGATGTGGTAAAATCTGTCTCTCGCAGATGTATGCAGTCACAAAGGACTATAGAGATGCTCCATGCCACAGTCTATATGCAGAGGACTGGGTTTTCATTCATAAACATGTCTGCAAGTGGTGTTTAGATGAACAGTGGCGTGGACCTTATCAATTCATCCTGACAATCAGTTATGCAGTCAAATGTGTGGGTGTGCCTCAGTGGATCCATGCTCCTCACAAAAAGAGAGTTAGAGCAGTTGAAACCATGGAAGAGGGAGAAGCTGATGCTTCAGGTGCACTGGTTGCTGAACAACTAACAGTTTAAATGAAAGTCTAGGCCAAGTTCGTAGCATGTATCCAGAGGGTGCTAAAGAAACTTCTTTTGTAACTCATGAAGATCAAGTTGAAAATAAAAAGAGAAATCTAAAGCAACATTTTCAAGTGAGTGAGAGTTCAGATGGGGAGTTTGAAACTCCAGAAGTCCAGTTATAAAGTGATCAGACTGAAGGGCTGTTGTCATGCAAAAGAGCAAACTCGGTTGACAAGAAGACAAATTGGACTCTGATAAAAAATGATTAGCTTGACAAGTTGCAACTGAAAATCAGATTTGAAAAGACCCTCTTTGAAAGAAGAAATTTTGCTGTAGGAAGAGAAGACAAAATGGAGCCTGAACAAAGTATGATATCATTTGAAAGACAATGATTTAAGAGAAACTAGGAATTAAAGACTGTGTCAGAGGAAGTAAGGCCTGAAGAAATTTCCAGGAAGATAACTTGCAGAGAGAAACACTTTAAGCCCAAGTCAGAGACTGGAAAGCAGTCCGCCTGGGAGACTGATGAGAGTGAAACATCACCTGGTTAAAGATAAGCCATATGAAGCAGACTTCCTAGTCAAAAGCATGCTTCATAGCAATGGGTATATTTAGATGCGATGTCAGAGAATGACATAGATGAAGATGATTACTTTCTAGTGAACAGGTGGCATGACTAGTATTAGAATGACCCAGATCTAGAGTTTGATACAGAGGAAACACCACCTTGAGCATGAAATAAAGGCTTCGAAATATGGTGTTTTGATGAAGTCCATCATAGGACAGGGGGATACTGCTTAAAGCTTTAAAAGTATGAAGAAATTACATGCAGAGATAATCTGATTGGTCGATTTGGTGGAGACGTTTTTAATTTTCATTTTTTCACATTAACAAGAAATGAGATTTGAAGTTGAAAAAAAGTTTGAAATCTGAACTTGATATTTTTGCTTTTATTGTTCCTACGTGTGCTTTGTGAGAGCAAGATATAGAACTTGATTTTTGCTACAACAATTTTTATTTTTATATTTGTTTGTTCCTTTTGGTTTTAGTCTCTAACATGAAGATGGTATACAACACTTGCTGTAAAATTTTAGGGATGATACTAACTTTAATATTAGTGATATAGTTGGCCTGTTGGAGTGAGTACCGGCTTCTTTGGGAACTGTTTCAGAACATATAACTAATGATGCAGCAATTGGAATTAATCATAAGGAAGAAGGATAGGGGACACCAGTACATGAAAAGTATTAGGCAGTGGTTTTAGAGATAATGAGTATACACGAATGCTCAGAGAATATATTGAAATTATGAAACTTAAAAATTGTTTTGTGTGCACTTTTCTTCCAAAGTCGGCCTGGGGGCAATCTACGTGCAACTGAAGCTTTCTTACTCACTCTCCTGCAATGTCTTTGTTGTCAATGTCTTTGTTGCTGTTTTTAATTATGAAGATTTCCTTTCCCAAACCTGACGGATTTTCATGTGACACCAGAGAATCTATTCATTAGTGGAAATTATGAAGAGATAAAATATGGTAAATGTTTAAGGGAGATTGTACACATCAGAGTTGAAATTAATATGGAAGCTGCTTATTCGTGTTTATTAAAGAAGGAAGAGCATCATTTTAAAATGGAATAGATTGAAGGAGTAATATAAGAGGTAAGAACTTTGTAAGAGAATGACACTGCTTTGAAATAGATCTGGGAAGAAGAAGAATTTAGGTTTTCGGGTTTACATCCAAGATTGAGAATGGTGCAGGAAAAGTAAAGGGAAGAATGTTTGGTATGGTGTAGTCCTATGGAAGGAGGTAAGGCAGCATTTGTAGGTGAAAGTTCATATGACAAAACCTATGAAGTGGGGCATTATTAAAAAGGATATAACCTATTATGAGGAGAATGTATTATACTTGCAGGAACACTGCATATTTTAATTTGCCAAATAATTGGGTGGGTTTGTGCTCTTTAGCTTTAGTTTTCACTAGACTCTATCTTTTGGAAGAATTGAACGAGGAACACAATCTGAGGGGAATGAAGAGGTGTTTTGGGCAAGTGGTCTTGGAAATATTGGGGGCTACTCCTCCTATGGGAATAGCTGTGAATGATGTAAGATTAGACTTTTCTCTGAAGTTGTGGATAGACAGATGGATACAACAGGATCTTGTAGGCTAGTGAATGTAGAGATATTGTCAATTAGAGCAATGGTAAGGCAGAACCAGCTAGACTTAGACATTATTTTGGCAAAAGAGCAGGGTGTCTGTAAGGTAATTGGGGCAATTAAATGCTGTACTTATGTCCCTGATTATATTAGACTGATAGGGCTTGTCGTCGAAATACCTTATTCGGCTGTGTTCCAACCATAAAAATCACAAACATAAAACAAACAAAAAACAAGCATAGAAATTACAAACAATAAAATTAATACAAAACACAGCTTCTAAAAAATATCAAAACACACTATGCATTCAGATGACAGAATTCACACATCATAATGAGACCGCTCTATATAGAAGACCATATATTTGAAGAACTGCCCTCAATATCTATATCCTACTTTCGTAGCACTCAATAGAGCATTTAAAACAGCCTGGATAACCCTTTGGTTACCCAGCTGAAACAAAAAGGCAAATGCAGCAGCATGAGACTTAGGCCCTCATTTTAACCCTGGAGGTCTTTTGACCACCAGGGTTAATGTGGCGGTATCACCGGCATCAGGCTGGCGGTGTATACTGCCACATTATGAGATTGGCAGGATGGCTCCAGCCAACCCACCACTTCTCCAATCATACCGCCATGGCGGTATGAGCCACCGTTCCGGAGATATCTATCTCCAGCCTGGCAGCCGACATAGTGCCGCCCATGGCATTATGAGCTGGCCTACTTCCATGGTTATCATAGCATTAGCAACGCCACAAAACCCCTGGCGGTAGGCCCTACCGGTGACAGGGAATTACTTCCCTGTCACTGGTAGGCAGCTCCCCCACCCCCCAACACCCACCTGACACACCCCCCTGACACACCCCCTCCATCCATACCCACCCCAACTGATCCACTCACTCACCCCCATACACCCAAACACCACACAACTGACCCCACAGCCACGTGAACACATCACCCCCCACTACAGGCACAGCACCCCTCACACCACACACCCCCTCCCCGCATACATGCACACAGACACCCTCACGCACCAGGCATACACCTATTCACTTAAACATACATGTATTTATTCACGCATGCTTCCAGACATACTCCCACACATTATAACACATAGTCACACTGACATGCAGACATTCACTCACTTCACCATTCACACAGACGCATTCACACACATACTCACACACTCGAACACACACAACACCCCTCACCCTCCCACCGCCCTCCCCTGTCGTAAGCCTGACTTACCTTGGTCAAGTAGGTCTTCCAGCAGGGAAAAGGATGGGGCACTGTTACCGCCAGCAAAACACCACCAGGCCGTGTCACTGGTCATATGACATGACTGGCAGCATTCTACTGGTGTGGCGGTGCTGGTGGTAGCAGCGCCAGCTGACCACCACCCATCACCATGAGCACTGCCGGATTTTTGCCCTTAATGTGGCGGAAGTCAGGCAGTGCTCATAATATGGCAGACGGATGGTAGCTGCCGTGGCGGTATGTTGGCGGCCGTCACCGCGGCGGTAGGCGTTTAGTACCACCAATGTTAAAATGAGGGCCTTAGTTCCTAGTGTGTGTAAGGACACGAAAACAGCCATCTCTGAGGTGCATAGAAAGTGCAAAACAACACAAAGTGCAATATGCTTTGCTCTGCCGGCAACTGGCAAAGGCAGTGAGGGAGAGAAGGAAACCAAGTGCCTTTATGAGGAAAAGCCACTAAAAAGTGTATTGCCCTTAATCAAAACCACGTCAGTAAAAAAAAAAAAAATTTAATGGACAATAAGTTGCAAATAAAGTGCTGGTGTTCTATATGGTGTCTTTGATTTGCAGTCAGGTTAACACCTGTCCAACCAAGGACCCTCACTCTAGTCAGGGTAAAGGAGAATCACCCTCAGCCAACTCCCGCTCACCCCCTTCGAAGCATGGCACGAGCAGGCAGGCTTAACTTCAGAAGCAATGTGTAAAGTATTTGTACCAACACACACAGTAACTCAATGAAAACACTACAAAATGACACAACACAGGTTTAGAAAAATAGGTAATTTTTATTTAAACAAAACAGGACCGAAACAACAAAAAAATCCAACATACTCATGTCAACATATGAATTTTTAAAAGAATAAGGCCCAAATTACAACCCTGGAGGTCGGTGATAAAGTGGCGGTAATACCACCAACAGGCTGGCGGTAAATACCGCCAAATTATGACCATGGCGAAAAGAGCTTAGACAGACAGCCACTTTACCACACCGACTGCCAGGGCGGAATCAACAGCCACCACGGCGGTAGCCGCCAACAGCCAGGCAGAAGCTAATGTTACGCCTACTGTATTATGACAGGCCAATCTGCCACCTTTTTCAGGGCGGTACCAACGACATCAAAAGCCTGGCGGAAACACTGCACAGAAGGGAAATGACTCACCATTGGAGACTCAAGGAAGAACCATGCCACTATGGAGCCCGAACTGCAGATCTTCCCAATTATTTTCTATGTCCTGCTTCACCACGAACACCAACGATGGCGAAGACGACCACAGTGAGTACTGCCGCCTAGCACAGAGGGGAGGGGGGAGGAAAAAGAGAGTGACGCACACACGCAACACCCTCAACCCCAACACCATACACACAAGCAGATGCTGTAACATAACATATTTACCCCGTACCCCTCAGGAATAATGCAGGGACAACACCAATAAATGAAAGTGAGTGTAATAATATAAATATAGTAGAAATACGAAAATTTAATCTAGAAATATATACATATGTTCAAACAGGGGACACTGCACATTCCTCATTCTGCGTGGGCCACAAGCCCACATCACAAAGTCCAAGGCCCCACTTGACTCCTGCAACAACACGGAGAGAACACTGCAGGGGCATCAGTTCGAAAATAGGCAGGCACCTCAGGGGGACAGGGAACGGGGGACACTTCAGCCGGAAGATAAAACAAATCCACTGGTCCTGGAGAGGGCAACATGCCCTGTGCTTGGTCCTGGGAAGTGCAAGGCCGCAGTCTCTCAAGTGGGTGACTTGCCCAATGGCTCTGGAGGGGGCAACATGCCCTGTGATCTTCATCCTGGAGCGGATGGTGTATGAAAGTACCATCTTCCTTGACATGTTACCCCCATTTTTACTTGTATGTCAGTATGTTTTTGCCTGTCTCACTGGGATCCTGCTGGTCAGGACTCCAGTGCTCATAGTTTATGGCCTAATGTGTGTGTCTGTATAGTGCTTGACTGTCAGTTTGTCACTGTAGGCTAGTGACTTCATTTACCAATTTCAATTGGCACACTGCATCACCCTTATAAGTCCCTAGTACATGGTACTTAGGTACCCAGGGCATTGGGGTTCTAGGAGATCCATATGGGTTGCAGCATGTCTTTTCCACCCATAGGGAGCTCAGACAAACCCTTGCACAGGCCTGCCATTGCAGCCTGCGTGAAATAGTGCACACACTATTTCACAGCCATTTTCACTGCATTTAAGTAACTCATAAGTCACCTATATGTCTAACCTTCACTTGCTGAAGGTTAGGTGCAAAGTTACTATGTGTGAGGGCAACCTTGCACTAGCAAAGGTGCCCCCACATAGTTCAGGGCCAGTTCCCCGGACTTTGTGAGTGTGCGGATGCCATTACATGCGTGCACTACATATAGGTCAATATCTATATGTATCTTCACAATGGTAACTCTGAATATGGTCATGTAATATGTCTAAGATCATGGAAGTATCTTCCATTCCAAATCTGGTATTGGAAAGCCAATTCCATGCATCCTGGGGGCTCCACTATGGACCCCCAGTACTGCCAAACCAGCTCTCTGAGGCTTGCACTGCAGCTACAGCTGCTGCCACCTCACAGACAGGGTTCTGCCCTCCTGGAGTCTGAGTAGCTCAGTCCAAGGAAGGTAGAACAAAGCATTTCCTCTGAGAGCAGGGTGTTATACCCTCTCCCTTTGTAAATAGGTGTTACAGGCTGGGGAGGGGTAGCCTCCCCCAGCTTCTGGAAATGCTTTGTGGGCACAGATGTGCCCTCCTTGCATAAGCCAGTCTACACCAGTTCAGGGTCCCCTTGTCACCTGCTCCAGCGCGAAACTGGACAAAGGAAATGGGAGAGGCCACTCCCCTGTCCATCACCACACTAGATGTGGTGCCCAGAGCTCCTCCAGTGTGTCCCAGACTTCAGCCATCTTGCTTTGCAAGGTGTGGGGGCACTCTGGAGGGCTCTGAGTTTCCACGGTGTGCACGCTCTGAGGACTCCCTGTCTTCACCCTGCACTAGAAGGACCGAAGAAATCTCCCATAGGGTGACAGAGTCAATCCCCTGCTCACACAGGCACCTTCCAAGTCGGCTACCAGTAACCTTGGACTCCTCTCACAGTGACGAGTGTGCTCCTAAGGACACAGAGGGTGAACCCTATCGACATAGACTGTCCTGAGGTCCTGCTGATGCATTTGGAGGAGGTAAGACCTTACCTTCCCTGAGAGCAACGGTACACCTGTGTACTGCATCTTCTTCACCTCCTGAGGCCTCTGCACTATTTGCAAAATTCCTTCATGCACAGCCTGGCCCAGGTCCCCAACACTCCATCCTGTGATGCTCAACTCGCTGAGTTGTTCTCCAGCGGCGTGGGACCTACCTTTGTTGTGCTGCACCAACTGTGTTTTGCACCTCCTTTGTCCCCATGGGACTTCCGTGGGTGCTGTCTGGCATCCTGAGGGCTCTCTAAAGTGCTGAGAGCCCCCTCTTCCTCCTCACACAGAGTTGAGGTCCCCAGTTCACACCCGGTTCCAGCCAGTGCCATTTTGACACAAAACACACTTTTGTCTTAACCAAGGCTTGTTGGCAACTTCTAACACAAAATCACATCTGCATCCTTCTTCACGTTGTGGGACATCTTCTGCATCATGCAGGAACCCACTGGCATCTTCCTATGGTGCATTCCTGCAGACTTCATCCAACCGGGGACTCTTCTTTTCACCCTCTTACGGGTTGGCAGGGGCTCCTGTCGTTCCTGGAACTTCTTTCAACTTCTAGACTTGGTCACCTTCTTTTGCAGGTCTTCAGGTCCAGGAATTCAGCAGTTGTTGTTTGTAGACTTGGTTGGTTACTGCAATAATCCATATCATGGGTGTAGTGTGTCCCAGGGAAACTTGCAATACTTTACCCCTGCTTTTCTGGGCTCTGGGCTGGGGTAATTTACTTACCTTTACTGTATTCTTACTCTCCCTGCGATTCTGCACACACTACACTTGTCTAGGGGGGAATTTGTGATTCGCATTCCACTTTCTTAGTATATGGTTTGTGTTGCCCCTAGACCTATTTTCTCCTATTGCAATCTATAGCATTTCCTATTGTTTGCACTATCCTATGTCTAATTACTTACCTTATTTTGGTGTCTAGTGAATATATTGTGTATAATACTTACCTCCAGAAGGAGTATTGCCTCTAAGATATTTTTGGTACTGTGTCACCCAAATAAACTACCTTTATCTTTGGTAACACTGAGTATTGTCTTTACTTGTGTAACTATAAGTGGTATTGCATGACCTTTGCATGTCTCCTAGTTCCGCCTAAGCTGCTCTGCTATAGCTACCTCTATCAGCCTAAGCTGCTAGAACGCTCCTACTTCACTAATAAAGGATAACTGGACCTGGTATAAGGTGTAAGTACCCAAGGTACCCACTATAAACCAGGTCAGCCTCCTACAAGGGGGAAGAGCAATGGGCTGGGGTGATGATGGAGGAAAGTCCAGGGTATAGTTCCAGTTTATATGTAGCACAGATGCATTGTCCAATGGGGCATAGGAAGGGGAGCAATGGCAGTTTGAGGTGGACAGGGTGACAGAGTGGGACACAAGGGTGACAATCAGGAGAGTCTCATTTCCTGGCGGGGTCTTGGCAATAGTCTCTGGCTTCTGCCTGGATCACAGGGAATATTTGCAGGGTGGTTCTCCTTCTGCAGAGGGAGGGGTGCTGGTGGCCTGTTGGTCCTGTGGCGGGGCCTCCTGTCCACTATTGGCAGCGGAGGTGGAGGGCTGTTCAGTAGTCTGGCTAGTGGCAGGGGCCCGCTGGTGTGACACTGCCTCTCTCATTATATTGGCCATGTCTGATAGAAATAGTGACCTGGGTGGTGTTAATGTGCCTGTCCCTCCTGCAGCCGCCTTTTTTCTTGCATGTTGTCCATAATCTGGCCCAGCGTGTCCTGGGAATGTTGGTATGCTCCCAGGATCTCGGTGAGTGCCTCCTGGGAGTTGGTTCCTTGGGCCTGTCCTCCCACTGGCTCACAGCACTCCTCTCAGATTCCTTATTATACTGTGCCTCTGTCCCCTGAATTGCCCTCAGGTCCCTGATTGTTTTGGGTTTGTAGTGTTGTAGGAAAGTACCATCTTGCCTGGCATGTTACCCCCATATTTCACTGTATATATGTTGTTTTAGTTGTATGTGTCACTGGGACCCTGCCAGCCAGGGCCCCAGTGCTCATAAGTGTGCCCTGTATGTGTTACCTGTGTTATGACTAACTGTCTCACTGAGGCTCTGCTATCCAGAACCTCAGTGGTTATGCTCTCTCATTTCTTTCCAAATTGTCACTAACAGGCTAGTGACCAATTTCACCAATTTACATTGGCATACTGGAACACCCTTATAATTCCCTAGTATATGGTACTGAGGTATTGGGGTTCTAGGAGATCCCTATGGGCTGCAGCATTTCTTGTGCCACCCATAGGGAGCTCTGACAATTCTTACACAGGCCTGCTACTGCAGCCTGAGTGAAATAACGTCCACGTTATTTCACAGCTATTTACCACTGCACTTAAGTAACTTATAAGTCACCTATATGTCTAACCTTTACCTGGTAAAGGTTGGGTGCTAAGTTACTTAGTGTGTGGGCACCCTGGTACTAGCCAAGGTGCTCCCACATTGTTCAGGGCAAAGTCCCCGCACTTTGTGAGTGCGGGGACACCATTACACGCGTGCACTATACATATGTCACGACATATGTATAGCGTCACAATGGTAACTCCGAACATGGCCATGTAACATGTCTAAGATCATGGAATTGTCACCCCAATGCCATTCTGGCATTGGGGAGACAATTCCATGATCCCCCGAGTCTCTAGCACAGACCCGGGTACTGCCAAACTGCCTTTCCCGGGGTTTCACTGCAGCTGCTGCTGCTGCCAACCCCTCAGACAGGTTTCTGCCCTCCTGGGGTCCAGCCAGGCTTGGCCCAGGAAGGCAGAACAAAGGACTTCACCCTCTCCCTTTGGAAAAAGGTGTCAGGGCTGGGGAGGAGTAGCCTCCCCCAGCCTCTGGAAATGCTTTGATGGGCACAGATGGTGCCCATCTCTGCATAAGCCAGTCTACACCGGTTCAGGGATCCCCCAGCCCTGCTCTGGTGCGAAACTGGACAAAGGAAAGGGGAGTGACCACTCCCCTGACTTGCACCTCCCCTGGGAGGTGCCCAGAGCTCCTCCAGTGTGCTCCAGACCTCTGCCATCTTGGAAACAGAGGTGCTGCTGGCACACTGGACTGCTCTGAGGTGACGTCAGAGACTCCTTCTGATAGGCTCCTCCAGGTGTTGCTAGCCTATCCTCTCTCCTAGGTAGCCAAACCTCCTTTTCTGGCTATTTAGGGTCTCTGCTTTGGAGAATTCTTTAGATAACGAATACAAGAGCTCATCAGAGTTCCTCTGCATCTCTCTCTTCACCTTCTGCCAAGGAATCGACTGCTGACCGCGCTGGAAGCCTGCAAAACTGCAACAAAGTAGCAGAGACGACTACTGCGACCTTGTAACGCTGATCCTGCCGCCTTCTCGACTGTTTTCCTGGTGGTGCATGCTGTGGGGGTAGTCTGCCTCCTCTCTGCACTAGAAGCTCTGAAGAAATCTCCCGTGGGTCGACGGAATTTTCCCCCTGCAACCGCAGGCACCAAAGAACTGCATCACCGGTCCTCTGGGTCTCCTCTCAGCACGACGAGCAAGGTCCCTTGAACTCAGCAACTCTGTCCAAGTGACTCCCACAGTCCAGTGACTCTTCAGTCCAAGTTTGGTGGAGGTAAGTCCTTTCCTCCCCACGCTAGACTGCATTTCTGGGAACCGCGTGTTTTGCAGCTACTCCGGCTCCTGTGCACTCCTCCAGGATTTCCTTTGTGCACAGCCAAGCCTGGATCCCCGGCACTCTAACCTGCAGTGCATGACCTCCTGAGTTGTCCTCCGGCGTCGTAGGACCTTCCCTTGTGTCTTCGGGTGAGCTCCGGTTCACTCCAATTCGTAGTGCCTGTTCCGGCACTTCTGTGGGTGCTGCTTGCTTCTGAGTGGGCTCCTTGTCTTGCTGGATGCCCCCTCTGTCTCCTCACGCAATTGGCGACATCCTGGTCCCTCCTGGGCCACAGCAGCATCCAAAAACCCTAACCACGACCCTTGCAGATAGCAAGGCTTGTTTGCGGTATTTTTGCATGGAAACACCTCTGCACGACTCTTCACGACGTGGGACATCCATCCTCCAAAGGGGAAGTTTCTAGCCCTTGTCGTTCTTGCAGAATCCACAGCTTCTACCATCCGGTGGCAGCTTCTTTGCACCCACAGCTGGCATTTCCTGGGCATCTGCCCACTCCCGACTTGATTGTGACTCTTGGACTTGGTCCCCCTGTTCCACAGGTACTCTCGTCAGGAAATCCATCGTTGTTGCATTGCTGGTGTTGGTCTTCCTTGCAGAATTCCCCTATCACGACTTCTGTGCTCTCTGGGGAACTTAGGTGCACTTTGTACCCACTTTTCAGGGTCTTGGGGTGGGCTATTTTTCTAACCCTCACTGTTTTCTTACAGTCCCAGCGACCCTCTACAAGGTCACATAGGTTTGGGGTCCATTCGTGGTTCGCATTCCACTTCTAGAGTATATGGTTTGTGTTGCCCCTATCCCTATGTGCCCCCATTGCATTCTATTGTGACTATACATTGTTTGCACTGTTTTCTATTCCTATTACTGCATATTTTGGTATTGTGTACATATATCGTGTGTATATTTGCTATCCTCATACTGAGGGTACTCACTGAGATACTTTGGCATATTGTCATAAAAATAAAGTACCTTTATTTTTAGTATATCTGTGTATTGTGTTTTCTTATGATATTGTGCATATGACACTAGTGATACTGTAGGAGCTTCACTCGTCTCCTAGTTCAGCCTAAGCTGCTCTGCTAAGCTACCTTTTCTATCAGCCTAAGCTGCTAGATACCCCTCTACACTAATAAGAGATACCTGTGGTTCTAAAAATTCTGGACCCATGTAATTTACTTTGCCACAGCAGTACGATTTTAGTATCAAAAGACCGATAATGACTAGTACACTAAGCATGAGCATTTTCGCTCAATTCCAGCAGTGTTTTCACCTCGAAATCGCCATTTTCGTCCTGCACTCGTGGCTCCCATTTTATACACGACAGCCATTTTAAAAGTTGCCCTCACATAGGCTTATAATACAGTCAGATTTGATTCCAAGGACACGTACACCTTGATTGACTTTTCTCTGACCTGGGCAAGCTGGAACCATTGCCTCAGGCCAAACCTGTTTGGTCAGTCCCTCTCCCAGTGGCCGAATCAGATAGCATCAAGGCACACCAGGCCATAAAACCCTTATTATCGCTCACACACCCTGCCTAACTTGCTCACACCTGCACCTGCTCTTTTCTTCTTCTTACTTTATGAGGGGGAGGTGCCCGTTTTTATTGGGGGTCCACACTTATCTGATGTGAAGTTCTAGGCCTTGCCGGGTAATTTATTATGGGCTGGATGACATGAAATATGAGGTTTCATCATGACACTGGTTTTTCCTTTGTAGTGAAAACATGTGAATGACCAACCAAAATGTCAAGAATGTTTGCCTGAAGCTTAAAAAACTGTATATAAGGAAACCTGATTTTGCATGGACACACAGTCTCCTGAGAACATACAAATCGTGCTGTTGTACTTCTAGGACACTTGTCAATTGGTTGCAGCCAATAAATTCGATCTTTGACTTCACCTAGAAGACTCTGAGTTTCTGTAGTCTGAATCAGGAAAGTACCCGAGGTCTTTGGGTGTACCCTGGCACCGCTGGGTTACCGGATCAGTACCGGTTCTGAAAAACCCAGTACCTCATACCTGGGCCTGGTGCAAAGTGTAAGTACCGCTTGGTACCCACTGCAAGCCAGTCCAGCCTCCTACATTGGTTGTGCAGCGGTGGGATAAGTACTTGCAACTACTTACCACTTTGTCATTTTGTACTTTTCATAAGAGAAAAATATACAAAACAAGTTCAGTGTATGTACACCTAACCAAAAAGTTTTGCTTTTCTTATCTTACTCTTTTGCTAAGTGCTGAAAAGTACCTCTAAAACTTTCAAAAAGTTCTTTAAAAGTTTTTAAAGTTTTTTTTCTGTCCTTTAAAAAGTTCTGAAAACTTTTTCTTTATTTTTCTGTCCCTTAAACCTTTTCTATAATGTCTGGTACAGGTCAAACTGTTGATCTGACTAAACTTGCTTATGACCACCTTAGCTGGAAAGGAGCAAGGAGTCTCTCCATTGAAAGAGGTTTAAGGGTAGGGAAGAATCCCTCTAGAGAACTATTAGTTAACATGCTCATTGAACAAGATAAGACCTTAGTTGGCACTTCTGGTGAGAGATTAGCTGATGGCTCCCATTTGGATTCTGGGGCACCCCTAGTAAAAGAGTTAGAAGGGAACCTTCCCAACCTGCCCCTTAGCAGGCCACCTAGCATAGCCGGTACTAATGTGACTTCTCATCACAGTAAGAGTGTTACTTCTCATCATAGTAGGAGTGTTACTTCTGTAGGCCAGGTTGTTAGAGTGCCATCTGTTAGGGACAGGTCTCCCTCTGTTCATTCACACCATTCTTCTGTGTCGAGGCATGCCCAACCCACCCTCCCCGAAGACAGAATGTTAGAACGGGAACTCAATAGATTGAGAGTGGAAGAGTCCAGGCTGAAGCTTAAAAAGCAACAGCTGGATCTAGACAGCAAAGCATTTGACTTAGAAAAAGAAAGACAGAGGTTGGGGTTTGGACCCCATGGTGGCAGCAGCAGTATTCCAAATAGTCATCCTGTAAAAGAGCATGATTCTAGGAATCTGCACAAGATAGTTCCCCCTTACAAGGAGGGGGATGACATTAACAAGTGGTTTGCTGCACTTGGGGGGCCTGTGTTGTACAGGAGGTCCCTCAACGGCAGTGGGCTGCTATCCTATGGCTATCTTTCAGTGGAAAGGGTAGGGATAGGCTCCTTACTGTTAAGGAAAGTGATGCCAATAATCTTACAGTTCTTAAGAATGCACTCCTTGATGGTTATGGCTTAACCACTGAACAGTACAGGATCAAGTTCAGAGAAACCAAAAAGGAGTCTTCACAAGACTGGGTAGACTTTGTTGACCATTCAGTGAAGTCCTTGGGGGGTGGTTACATGGCAGTAAAGTTTCCGACTATGAAAGACTGTATAACTTAATCCTGAGAGAGCATATTCTTAATAATTGTGTGTCTGATTTGTTACACCAGTACCTGGTAGACTCTGATCTGACCTCTCCCCAAGAATTGGGAAAGAAGGCAGACAAATGGGTCAGAACAAGGGTGAACAGAAAAGTTCATACAGGGGGTGACAAGGCTGGCAAGAAGAAGGATGGTAAGTCTTCTGACAAGGGTGGGGACAAATCTAAAAATGAGTCTTCATCAGGCCCACAAAAACACCCTGGTGGGGGTGGTGGGCCCAAATCCTCTTCAAATCAAAATAAAGAAAAGAACCCATGGTCCTATTTATGTAAAATAAAAGGCCATTGGACAACTGATCCCAGTTGTCCAAAGAAAAGCACCAAGCCTCCTACCACTACAACCCCTGCTGCTACACCTAGTGCCCCTAGTAATAGCAGTGGTGGTGGGAGCAAACCTACTAATAGCCAATCCAAGGGAGTAGTTGGGCTCACTTTTGGTAACTTAGTTGGGGTTGGTCTTGTTAGGGAGACCACAGAGGCTGTGTTAGTCTCTGAGGGGGCTCTTGATTTAGCCACCTTAGTTGCTTGTCCCCTTAATATGGATAAGTACAAGCAGCTACCCCTAATAAATGGTGTTGAGGTTCACGCCTACAGGGACACAGGTGCCAGTGTTACCATGGTAATAGAGATACTGGTCCACCCTAAACAACACCTACTTGGTCACCAGTACCAAGTGACTGATGCTCATAACAACACTCTTAGCCACCCCATGGCTGTTGTGAATCTCAACTGGGGGGGGGGTTACTGGTCCAAAGAAAGTTGTGGTAGCCACAGATTTACCTGTAGACTGTCTACTAGGAAATGATTTGGAGAGATCAGCTTGGTCAGATGTGGAGTTGGAGGCCCATGCAGCAATGCTGGGCATCCCAGGGCATATTTTTGCTTTAACCAGGGCTCAGGCCAAAAAGCAAAAAGGACAGGGAAGCTTGGATCCTGGAACAATGGACCAAGTGCTCCCTAAAGCTAGGGCTAGTAGAAGCAAACCACTTCCTACTATCCCTCCCTCTACAGTGGATTCTACTTCTGAGGAAGAAGAATTTCCACCCTGTGCAGAACCTACACCAGAGGAGCTGGAAACAGACACTGCTGAGCTTTTGGGTGAAGGGGGGGGCTGCCAGGAAGGAGCTGAGTGTGGCACAGCAAACCTGTCCCACACTAGAGGGTCTAAGACAGCAAGCTGTCAAACAGGCTAATGGGGATGTCAGTGACTCTCACAGAGTTTACTTGGAGGACAACCTCTTGTACACTGAATCAAGGGATCCTAAACCTGGAACTGCCAGGAGGTTAGTGATTCCTCAGGAGTACAGAAAGTTCCTCCTAACTCTAGCCCACGACATTCCCCTAGCTGGACATCTAGGACAAATGAAAACTTGGGACAGGCTTGTTCCCTTGTTTCATTGGCCTAGAATGTCTGAGGACACAAAATAGTTTTGTAAGTCCTGTGAAACCTGTCAAGCCAGTGGCAAAACAGGTGGCACACCAAAGGCACCCCTTATTCCACTGCCTGTGGTTGGGGTTCCCTTTGAAAGGGTAGGGGTTGACATAGTTGGCCCCCTTGACCCTCCTACTGCTTCAGGCAATAGGTTTATCTTGGTGGTAGTGGACCATGCCACAAGATATCCTGAAGCAATTCCTTTAAGGACCACTACAGCACCTGCAGTGGCAAAGGCCCTCCTGGGAATATTTTCCAGGGTGGGCTTCCCAAAGGAAGTAGTATCAGACAGGGGAAGCAATTTCATGTCTGCATACTTAAAGGCCATGTGGAAGGAGTGTGGTGTGACATACAAGTTCACTACACCCTTTCATCCACAAACAAATGGACTGGTGGAGAGATTTAACAAAACTCTCAAAGGCATGATTATGGGTCTCCCTGAAAAACTCCACAGGAGATGGGATATCCTGTTGCCAAGCCTCCTTTTTGCCTACAGGGAGGTACCCCAGAAAGGAGTGGGCTTTAGCCCCTTTGAACTCCTCTTTGGACACCCTGTTAGGGGTCCACTAACACTTGTCAAGGAGGGTTGGGAACAACCTTTAAAAGCTCCAAAACAAGATATTGTGGATTATGTACTTGGCCTCAGATCAAGGATGGCTGAGTACATGAAAAAGGCCAGTAAAAACCTTCAGGCCAGCCAAGAGCTCCAAAAGCAATGGCATGACCAGAAGGCTGTTTTGGTTCAGTACAAACCAGGGCAGAAAGTGTGGGTCTTGGAGCCTGTGGCCCCAAGAGCACTCCAAGATAAATGGAGTGGGCCCCACACAATTGTTGAGAAAAAGGGTGAAGTCACCTATTTAGTTGACTTAGGCACTGCCAGGAGTCCCCTTAGGGTGCTCCATGTCAACCGCCTGAAACCCTACTATGACAGGGCTGATCTCACCCTGCTCATGGCAACTGATGAGGGACAGGAAGAAGACAGTGATCCTCTACCTGATCTCTTCTCTTCCACAGAACAAGATGCTCTAGTGGAAGGTGTAGTTTTGGCTGATTGTCTTACTGCTGAGCAGAAAGACCATTGCATAAATCTCCTGGGTCAGTTTTCTGAACTCTTCTCTACTGTGCAAGGTACCACTTCTTGGTGTGAGCACACTATAGATACTGGAGACAGCTTGCCTGTCAAAAGTAAGATCTATAGGCAGCCTGACCATGTCAGGGACTGCATAAAGCAAGAGGTGCAGAAAATGTTACAACTGGGAGTGGTTGAGCACTCTGAAAGTCCATGGGCCTCTCCTGTGGTACTTGTACCAAAACCTCATTCCAAGGATGGAAAGAAGGAAATGCGGTTTTGTGTAGACTACAGAGGTCTCAACCAGGTAACCAAAACTGATGCCCACCCTATACCCAGGGCAGATGAGCTCATAGATACACTGGCATCTGCCAAGTATCTAAGCACTTTTGATTTGACTGCAGGGTATTGGCAGATCAAATTATCAGAAGATGCTAAACCTAAAACTGCATTTTCAACCATTGGAGGACATTACCAGTTCACAGTAATGCCTTTTGGATTGAAAAATGCACCTGCCACTTTTCAGAGGTTGGTGAACACAGTCCTGCAAGGGCTGGAAGCTTTCAGTGCAGCATATTTGGACGATATACCTGTCTTTAGCTCCAGCTGGGATGATCACCTGGTCCACCTATGGAAAGTTTTGGAGGCCCTGCAAAAGGCAGGCCTCACTATCAAGGCTTCAAAGTGCCAGATAGGGCAGGGTAAGGTGGTTTATCTGGGACACCTTGTTGGTGGGGAACAGATTGCACCACTTCAGGGGAAAACCCAAACAATTATTGATTGGGTTCCCCCTACTACTCAGACTCAAGTGAGAGCCTTCCTAGGCCTCACTGGGTATTACAGGAGGTTCATTAAGAACTATGGCTCCATTGCAGCCCCTCTTAATGACCTCACATCCAAGAAAATGCCTAAAAAGGTATTATGGACAGCAAACTGTCAGAAAGCTTTTGAGGAGCTGAAGCAGGCCATGTGCTCTGCACCTGTCCTGAAAAGCCCTTGTTACTCTAAAAAATTCTATGTCCAAACTGATGCATCTGAATTAGGAGTAGGGGCAGTCCTATCACAACTTAATTCTGAGGGCCAGGATCAACCTGTTGCTTTTATTAGTAGGAGGTTGACCCCTAGAGAAAAGCGTTGGTCTGCCATTGAGAGGGAGGCCTTTGCTGTGGTCTGGGCACTGAAGAAGTTGAGGCCATACCTGTTTGGCACTCAATTAATTGTTCAGACAGACCACAAACCTCTACTTTGGCTAAAACAAATGAAAGGTGAAAATCCTAAATTGTTGAGGTGGTCCATATCCCTACAGGGAATGGACTATACAGTGGAACATAGACCTGGGAGTAGCCACTCCAATGCAGATGGACTCTCCAGATATTTCCACTTAGACAATGAAGACTCATCAGGTCATGGCTAGTCTTATTGTCCTTCGTTTGGGGGGGGTTGTGTAGGAAAGTACCATCTTGCCTGGCATGTTACCCCCATTTTTCACTGTATATATGTTGTTTTAGTTGTATGTGTCACTGGGACCCTGTCATCCAGGGCCCCAGTGCTCATAAGTGTGCCTGAATGTGTTACCTGTGTAGTGACTAACTGTCTCACTGAGGCTCTGCTAATCAGAACTTCAGTGGTTATGCTCTCTCATTTCTTTCAAATTGTCACTAACAGGCTAGTGACCAATTTTACCAATTTACATTGGCTTACTGGAACACCCTTATAATTCCCTAGTATATTGTACTAAGGTACCCAGGGTATTGGGGTTCCAGGAGATCCCTATGGGCTGCAGCATTTCTTTTGCCACCCATAGGGAGCTCTGACAATTCTTACACAGGCCTGCCACTGCAGCCTGAGTGAAATAACGTCCACGTTATTTCACAGCCATTTTACACTGCACTTAAGTAACTTATAAGTCACCTATATGTCTAACTTTTACCTGGTAAAGGTTAGGTGCAAAGTTACTTAGTGTGAGGGCACCCTGGCACTAGCCAAGGTGCCCCACATTGTTTCGGGCCAATTCCCCGGACTTTGTGAGTGCGGGGACACCATTACACGCGTGCACTACATATAGGTCACTACCTATATGTAGCTTCACAATGGTAACTCCGAATATGGCCATGTAACATGTCTATGATCATGGAATTGCCCCCTCTATGCCATCCTGGCATAGTTGGCACAATCCCATGATCCCAGTAGTCTGTAGCACAGACCCTGGTACTGCCAAACTGCCTTTCCTGGGGTTTCACTGCAGCTGCTGCTGCTCTCAACCCCTCAGACAGGTTTCTGCCCTCCTGGGTTCAAGCCAGGCTTGTCCCAGGATGGCAGAACAAAGGACTTCCTCTGAGAGAGGGTGTTACACCCTCTCCCTTTGGAAAATGGTGTGAAGGCAGGGGAGGAGTAGCCTCCCCCAGCCTCTGGAAATGCTTTCATGGGCACATTTGGTGCCCATTTCTGCATAAGCCAGTCTACACCGGTTCAGGGACCCCTTAGCCCTGCTCTGGCGCGAAACTGGACAAAGGAAAGGGGAGTGACCACTCCCCTGACCTGCACCTCCCCTGGGAGGTGCCCAGAGCTCCTCCAGTGTGCTCCAGACCTCTGCCATCTTGGAAACAGAGGTGCTGCTGGCACACTGGACTGCTCTGAGTGGCAAGGGCCAGCAGGTGATGTCAGAGACTCCTTCTGATAGGCTCCTCCAGGTGTTGCTAGCCTATCCTCTCTCCTAGGTAGCCAAACCTCCTTTTCTGGCTATTTAGGGTCTTTGCTTTGGGGAATTCTTTAGATAACGAATGCAAGAGCTCATCAGAGTTCCTCTGCATCTCTCTCTTCACCTTCTGCCAAGGAATCGACTGCTGACCGCGCTGGAAGCCTGCAAAACTGCAACAAAGTAGCAAAGACGACTACTGCGACCTTGTAACGCTGATCCTGCCGCCTTCTCGACTGTTTTCCTGGTGGTGCATGCTGTGGGGGTAGTCTGCCTCCTCTCTGCACTAGAAGCTCCGAAGAAATCTCCCGTGGGTCGACGGAATCTTCCCCCTGCAACCACAGGCACCAAAGAACTGTATCACCGGTCCTCTGGGTCTCCTCTCAGCACAACGAGCGAGGTCCCTTGAACTCAGCAACTCTGTCCAAGTGACTCCCACAGTCCAGTGACTCTTCAGTCCAAGTTTGGAGGAGGTAAGTCCTTGCCTCCCCATGCTAGACTGCATTGCTAGGAACCACGTGTTTTGCAGCTACTCCGGCTCCTGTGCACTCTTCCAGGATTTCCTTTGTGCACAGCCAAGCCTGGGTCCCCGGCACTCTAACCTGCAGTGCACAACCTCCTGAGTTGTCCTCCGGCGTCGTGGGACCTTCCCTTGTGACTTCGGGTGAGCTCCAGTTCACTCCACTTCGTAGTGCCTGTTCCAGCACTTCTGCAGGTGCTGCTTGCTTCTGAGTG
The DNA here is from genome assembly GCF_031143425.1 of Pleurodeles waltl. NCBI lineage: Eukaryota > Metazoa > Chordata > Amphibia > Caudata > Salamandridae > Pleurodeles > Pleurodeles waltl. The sequence continues at coordinate 1,221,191,456 of NC_090440.1, forward strand.
GGCTCCTTGTCTTGCTGGATGCCCCCTCTGTCTCCTCACGCAATTGGCAACATCCTGGTCCCTCCTGGGCCACAGCAGCATCCAAAAACCCTAACCGCGACCCTTGCAGCTAGCAAGGGTTGTTTGTGGTCTTTTTGCACGGAAACACCTCTGCACAACTCTTCACGACGTGGGACATCCATCCTCTAAAGGAGAAGTTTCTAGCACTTGTCGTTCTTGCAGAATCCACAGCTTTTACCATCCAGTGGCAACTTCTTTGCACGCACAGCTGGCATTTCCTGGGCATCTGCCCACTCCCGACTTGATCGTGACTCTTGGACTTGGTCCCCTTGTTCCACAGGTACTCTCGTCAGGAAATCCATCATTGTTGCATTGCTGGTGTTGGTCTTCCTTGCAGAATTCCCCTATCACGACTTCTGTGCTCTCTGGGGAACTTAGGTGCACTTTGCACCCACTTTTCAGGGTCTTGGGGTGGGCTATTTTTCTAACCCTCACTGTTTTCTTACAGTCCCAGCGACCCTCTACAAGGTCACATAGGTTTGAGGTCCATTCGTGGTTCGCATTCCACTACTAGAGTATATGGTTTGTGTTGCCCCTATCCCTATGTGCCCCCTTTGCATTCTATTGTGACCATACATTGCTTGCACTGTTTTCTATTGCCATTACTGCATATTTTGGTATTGTGTACATGTATCTTGTGTATATTTGCTGTCCTCATACTGAGGATACTCACTGAGATACTTTGGCATATTGTCATAAAAATAAAGTACCTTTATTTTTAGTATATCTGTGTATTGTGTTTTCTTATGATATTGTGCATATGACACTAGTGGTACTGTAGGAGCTTCACTCGTCTCCTAGTTCAGCCTAAGCTGCTCTGCTAAGCTACCTTTTCTATTAGCCTGAGCTGCTAGACACCTCTCTACACTAATAAGGGATACCTGGGCCTGGTGCAAAGTGTAACTACCCCTTGGTACCCACTATAAGCCATTCCTGCCTCCTACAAGTGTGCCCTGGGGTCCCTGTAGTGGTGGACACACTGCTGATTGAGGTGTCCTGGGGACAGAGGTATGGGTACGCTGGGTGGGTGCTGTGGTGGTGTTTCCTGAGTGGGAGGCTCTGTGGTGGTGTGTGACTGTGGCTGAGTAACGGACTGTCTGGAGGTCCCTGATGGGCTAGGTTGGACATCCAAAACCAGGCGAGCAGAGTCACTGTCATCACTGTGGGCCTCTTCTGTAGGTGGACTGGATTGTCTTCTCCGGTGACATTGGCTGGGGTACCTGTGGGGATGTAAATGCAGTGTTATTATTTATGGGTGTGACATATTGTGTTTGGGTGGGCTGCCCTCTATGGTTGTTTTTGCTCTGGCAGCTTTCAATTGTGTACGTTGGTGTATGGTGGGATAATTATTTCTCTTTAGTGTGCATGCTTTAGTGATAGGTTTTCATGCAGGTCTGTAAGTGGTGTCCATGCATTGGTTTGGCATGCAGGGCTTGGCATTGGGATGAGTGGGTTGTGATGGTGGGGTGTGTGGGTAGTGGTGGAGTGATGGGAATGAGGGTGGGGGTATGTGATGGCATGCAGATAGGGGGGTGAAAGTATAGAGTTGACTTACCAGGGTCCAGTCTTCCTTCTACTCCTGCCAGGCCCTCAGGATGCATGATTGCCAAGACTTGCTCCTCCTATGTTGTTAGTTGTGGAGGAGGAGGTGGGGTCCACCACCAGTCGTTTGTACAGCGAGTTGGTGTCTTGCTGCAATGGAACGTACCTTCCCCTGTAGGTCGTTCCACCTCTTCCTGATGTTGTCCCTTGTTCTGGGGTGCTGTCCTATGGTGTTGACCCTGTCCACGCACGATCCTCTGCTATAGCTTCATCATCCTAGCAATGGATATCTGCTGCACCTGTGCTCCAAATAGCTGCGGCTCTACCCGGATGATTTTCTCCACCATGACCCTCAGCTCCTCTTCAGAGAATCTGGGGTGTAGTCGTGGTGCCATGGGTGTTGTGTGAGTAGTGCGGGTGAGGGTGTGTAGGGTGATTTGTTGGGGTGTGTGTTGTGAGGTGTGTGGGTGGTGTATAGGTGATGGTGGTATGTGGCTCTGGTTGTGTGACTGGTCTTGCTGTCTCTCTGTTGGCAATTATTTGTAATGGTAAAGGGTTGTGGGTAATGTGCGGTATGTTGGCTGCAGTCAGCGTGGCGTTAAGTGTGATTTACCGCCAATGTCATAACGAGGGCCTAAGAGTCTTAATCCCTAGAAAACCGTGAGAATGCTGTTAAGGCACAAAAGTACCTGGATAGCATCAAACTAAAAGGCGCACGGGCAAGTGGGCATCGAAAAAGTCCAGCGATGTGTTGATTTCTCACCCACAAGCGAGAATGTGCATCGTTCCTCCTTCAGTCGGGTCGGCATGAGTTGTTTCTTCTCGCAAGAGAGCAATGCCTCGATCCAGACGGGCACCTTGGGTCCGGGCAGGCTTTGCATTGATTTTCCGCTCCCAGCGATGTTGCTTTGAAAGCCAGTTGCACAGTGTCAAGAAACCGTGCTGCTCAGAGTCTTGCGTCATTAACAGCAGCAGCTGCGTGTGTTGCACGTCGTTTCTCTAGCCGTGTTGCATCGATCTTCCAGCTGTGATGCAGCAGGAGCATCAATTTTAGCCGCGAGGCCGACGGTGCGTTGTTTATCAGCCGCGAGGTGGGTGGTGTGTCAAAAGTTTCCCTGCACAGCGGTCTTTGCGTGAATTTTCAGTTCTTAGCTGCCAGCTTCACCTCTCAAGGGCCCAGAGACTGGATAGGGCACCACTTGGTAGGACAGGAGTCTCAGCAGAGAGTCCAGGTGCTGGCAGGGGAAGTCTTTGATGACCCTGAGACTTCAAGAACAGGAGGCAAGCTCTGTTCAAGCCCTTGGAGATTCTTCTCAAGCAGGAATGCACTCAAAGTCCAGTTGTTGTCCCCTTTCACAGGCAGAAGCAGCAATTGCAGGATAGCCCAGCCAAGAACAGTCACAAGCAGGGGCAGCACTTCTCCTGAGCTCTTCAGCTCTTCTCCTTGGCAGAGCTTCCTTTTGATTTCAGAAGTGATCTAATCTTCAGGGGTTTTGGGTGCTCTTCTTATACCCCTTTCTGCCTTTGAAGTAGGCCTACTCCAAAGAGAAGTCTCTGTTGTATTCAAAATCCTGCCTTGCCCAGGCCAGGCCCCAGACACACACCGGAGGGTTGGAAACTACATTGTGTGAGGACAGGCACAGCCCTTTCACATATGAGTGACCACTCCTCCCCTCCCTCCCATCACAGATGGCTCATTAGGTATGCAGGCTACACCCCAGCTCCCTTTGTGTCACTGTCTAGAGGAGAGGTGCAAACAGCCAAACTGTCAAACTGACCCAGACAGGAAATCCACAAACAGACAGTCTCACAGAATGGTTTAAGCTTGAAAATGCCTACTTTCTAATAGTGGCATTTTCAAACACACAATCTAAAAACCGACTTCAATAAAATATGTATTTTAAAATTGTGAGTTCAGAGACCCCAAACTCAACATGTCTATCTGCTCTCAAAGGGAATCTGTACTTTGATAATATTTAAAGGCAGCTTCCATGTTAACCTATGAGAGAGATAGGCCTTGTAACAGTGAAAAACAAATTTGGCAGTATTTTACTGTCAGGACATGTAAAACACATAAGTACATGTCCCACCTTTAACATACACTGTACCCTGCCCATTGGGATACCTAGGGCCTACCTTAGTGGTGCCTTACATGTAGAAAAATTGAAGTTTTAGAGCCAAGTCAAATTGGCAGTTTAAAACTGCACACACAGACACTGCAGTGGCAGGTCTGAGGCATGTTTACAGGGCTACTAATGTTGGTGTCACAACCAGTGCTGCAGGCCCACTAGTAGCATTTAATTGTGGGCACCTCTAGTGCACTGTACTAGGGACTTACCAGTAAATCAAATATGCCAATCATGGAACGTCAATTACACATACACTTTACGTAGGAGCACTTGCACCTTGGCAGTGGATAGCTGTGGTAAAGTGCCCAAAGTAACACAAACAGCAAAAACAGAGTCCAGCTTATATCAACAACCTGGGAAACAGGCAAAAAGTTAGGGGAGACCACGCCAAGAATGCCAAGTCTAACTTGTGTCCCCCTCAGCTGAAGGTGGGGAGCAACTACCCAACCTCTTGGGAGTTATAGTCACTAAGGTGGAAGAATCTGGACAGACCATCAGCATTGGCGTGTTCTTTACCAGGGAGGTGTTCCACCATAAATTCCATCCCCTGTAAGGAAATGGACCACCTCAACAATTTTGGATTCTCATCCCTCATCTGCATTAACCATCTGAGGGGCCTGTGGTCAGTCTGAACCTGGACGTGAGTCCCAAACAAGTAGGGTCTTAGTTTCTTGAGTGCCCAGGCCACAGCAAAAGCTTCATGCTCTATTGCACTCCACCTACGTTCCCTGGGAAGAAACTTCATGCTAATAAAGGCAACAGGTTGGTCTAGGCCCTCTTCATTAAGCTGTGAGAGTACTGCTCACATACCATGCTCTGAGGCGTCTGTTTGCACAACAAACTCCTTGGAGTAGTCAGGTGCTTTCAGCACAGGTGCTGTGCACATGGCAGCCTTCAGGGCATTAAAAGCAGTCTGGCAAGCCTCTGTCCAGATCACCTTCTTTGGTTGCTTCTTGGATGTCAACTTATTTAAGGGGGCAACAATGGTGTTATGTCCCTTGACAAACCTCCTGTAATAGCAAATGAGGCTTCAAAAGGCCCTCGCCTCAGTCTCAGGAGGCTCCCAAGCCAGAATGGTGTCAATTTTTGGCTGTAGGGGTGCCTCTTGGCCACTCTCTGTCTGGTGTCCCAAATACACCACTGAACCCTGCCCTATTTAGCACTTGCTTGCCTTAATAGTGAGGCCTGCCCTTTAAGGGCCTCCAGCACTCTACAGAGGTGCTGCAAGTGCTCTTCCCAATTGGAACTGAACACTGCAATGTCATCCAGGTATGCTTCACTGACGTCATCCAGCCAAGTCAACACCTGGATGACCAACCTCCAGAATGTGGCAGAGGCATTTTTCATCCCAAATGGCATCACTTTAAACTGGAAGTGTCCATCTGGGGTAAAAAATGCTGACCTCTCCTTGGCCCCCTCAGTTAAGGCAATCTACCAATACCCAGACATAAAATAAAACGTGCTGAGGTATTTGGCTGCTCCCAATCGATCTATGAGCTCATCCGCTCGGGGGATGGAGTGCGCATCAGTTTTAGTGACCGCATTGAACCGGAGTTCTGGGGTGGCACCAGGAGCAGCAGCCTTTGGGACCAAGACCACAGGGCAGGCCCAAGGACTGCTAAAAAACTCAATCATACCTAGGGCTACCATCTTAGACACCTCATCTTGACACTGGCCCTGAGCTTATCAGTCACTCCGTTAACCTTCTGTTTAATGGGTGGACTCTCCCCAGTGTCCACATCATGTGTACACAAGTGTGTGACCCCTGGGATCAGGGAGAACAGGAAGGCAAACTGACCCAACACCTGGCAACAGTCCCTCTGTTGTTCTGAGGTCAGGAAGGGGGAGAGGTTCACTCCCTCCACAGACCCATCTTTCTCTCCAGCAGACAGGAGGTCAGGAAGATACTAACTCTCTTCCTCCATCCCATCATCTTTCGCTAGGAGCAGTGACTATTACGTCCGCTCAAAGTGTGGCTTGAGATGCGTCACATGTAGGACCCTAAAGGGGTTCCTGGGAATCCACAAGTCCACCAGGTAGGTGACTTCACTCTTGCACTCCATCACCTCAAATGGCCCAGTCCACTTGTCCTGGAGCACCCTGGGCTCCACTGGCGCCATTACCCACACTTTTTACCCAGGATGAAACTGGACCAGAGAGTCATTCTGGTCATACCACCATTTCATGTCGGCCTGGCTCGCTTCCAGGTTCTCTTGTGCAAGAGCTCTGAAGTAGGCAGTCTGGTTTCTGAAGGCCAACATGTAGCTAAATACATCCTTTAGATGTTTACTGGGGCTTTCTCGAAGTCCTCCTTCACCAGACTCAAAGGTCCCCTAACAGTGTGGCCATACAGTAACTCAAAAGGACTTAATCCAAACCCTTTTGAGGCACCTCCCTGTAGGCGAACAAAAGTCATGGCATGAGGACTTCCCACTTCCGCCTCAAGGGCTCTGACAGGCCCATGATCATGCATTTTAAGTTTCAGTTGAATCTTTCAACCAGACCATTGCTTTGGGGGTGGTAAGGAGTGGTGAACTTATACGTTACCCCACACTCATTCCACAGTGACTTCATATAAGTAGATATGAAGTTGGTACTCCTATCAGATAGCACTTCTTTGGGGAACCTCATGCGTGTGAAAACCCCCATCAATGCACAACCCACCACAGGGGAAGTGCTTAATCTCAGAGGAATGTCTTCTGGGTCCCTGGTGGCATGGTCCACCAGGACCAGGATGAACCTGTTGCCCATGGCTGTCTTCGGATCCAGAGGCCCCACAATATCAATATTGACTCTTTTAAATGGGGTACTAACTACTGGAAAAGGTTGGAGGGGAGCCTTACATTTCTCCACTCTCTTGCCACTTGCCTGATAAGTCTGACAAGACTTGCAATGAGCATCTGAGTGCCCTGCGCATTAGGGTCCAGTAGAAGTGGGTGACAAGCCATTCAAAGGTCTTGTCCTGCCCAATATGTCCAGCTAAAGGCACATCATAAGCCAGACCAAGTAGGAAGGCTCTAAAGCACTTGGGTACCACCAGTACACGGGCTGACCCAGGCTCAGCAACCTTAGGCTCACTATAGAAGAGGCCATCCTCCAATAAATCAGGTGAGATCCTGGCTCCTTGCCAGCCGCTTGGTCTGCAGCCTACTAGAGTAGGGCATGTCCTCTGTGCCTCACAGAATGCGTCCCTGGTGGGTCCCCCTTCCTGCTGCCACTGTGACAGCTCAGAGACCTCTCCCAGTTCAGCTACCTGTTCCCCTGTAGGCTCCGGGGTGTCACCCTCAGGCTCTGTCTCCTCTGGACCATGGGAACTTCTGGGGCTGGTTTCCTGTGCCCCTTGCCCTTTCTCTTTCTGGCGGTCCCCTGGGGCATTGTTTCAGGCTCCAGGGGCTCCTGACCACCTTGACGGGCTGCCATTGACCTGGTGGATATGCATACCCACCCAGGCAGACCCAACATCTTCAAGTGTGACCTGTGTTCCTCCTCCTTTCAAGGGGAATCCTCCAGGTCACTGCCAAGCAAACAATCCACAGCCATGGTTGGACTCACAGCTAACTTCAAGGAATCTGAGACCGCCCCTCCCCCCATTCAAAGGGAACCTGCGCCAATCTGACAAGGCGCTCTGAGTTGTCCACTGCAACTACTTGGTGAAATACATGGGGATCTATCTGCTCTTCAGACACTAGGTTACTCCTCACTGTAGTCACACTGACTCCTGTGTCTCTCAGAGCCTCCACCCTCTGTCCATTAATGGTCACCCACTGCCTGTAGTTTTTAGTGTTCTCAGGTACTAGGGTTCTCTGGACCATCTCACTGTCCCTTAGTGAGACAACGGTCATCTCAGCTGGCTCCCACCCACCTGGAACCAACTCCTCCCCAAGCGCTACACTAGCCAAACCCTAGGACTGAGCACCAGTGTGTGCTGGTGTACTCTTGGGGCATTTGGGGTCCCCCCTCACATGACCCAGCTAGTCACATGCACAACACTTACGTGAAGGACCTCTTACCACAGGTTTCCCTACGGAGAACCATGGCTTCTTTTCACTGGGGGGCTGGGAATCCTTGCCCTGGGAAGTATGTTGGGGCCCTTTAGAGAACTCCCTCTGTTTACCCTTACCCCCCCTTTCTTCTGAGAGGGACCCTGCCCACCCTTGGTGTGGTCTCCCCCATACCTCTTCTGGACCCTGGTGCTCTCCCAGCGGTCTGCTTCCTGGGATTGCTGTCAATTAGGTGCTAGCGCAGCTCTGGAAAACATAAAATGTACAAGTGGTCCCAAGCAATTAAATTGTAAAGCCCCTCATATGTTGTCACTTTACTGCCCTTCACCCAACCACCCAGTGACCTGCAAAAAGAATCAACACATTCCAACCATGTTTTGGATTCCTTTCTCTTATAGGACTTAAACTTGTCCTTATACTGCTCAGGGGTGAGACCATACCTTGTGAGTAGGGCACCCTTCATGTTAGAGTAGGTGAGCCCCAGAGGATCCCCTAAGGACATCAGAGTATTCCTCTCCTCTACCTCAAAGTGCTTCCACAGACCACCCCCCAATGAGATTTAGGGACCAGATTCATATGGAGAGCAGACTCATACCCCTTGAACCACAAGAATATGTCATCCTCCCTTTTGTAATCTTTCACAAGTTCTTTCGAAATGTGCACCCTGCTCTCAGGCTGCACTGTGATATTGCTGCCACCATCCCTACTGGACTGGCTCCTCTGATTCAGCTCCCTCAAGCTGAGCTCATGAGCCAGCAGTATCTTCTTCTCCTCTATGGCCATCCTCCTTTCTTCCATCTCCCTTTGCATCCTAAACTTTTCCAACTCCAGCTTTTGAGCCCTCTCTACCTGTCTGTCCTATAACTCTTCAGGAGTCAGAACCTTGAATGACACACTGCTATCTGCCCTGGAGACTCTCTCCCTGGACATAACAGGCCCACCTGCTATACCATTGTGTAGGGATTGCACCTCCTCACCCTCATTCTCCTCCTCTCTGTGCCCTTCAGCTTCCTTGGCTGTCATCCAGGCCATCAGTGCCTTTTGCAGCTCCTCCTTCCTGGTGGAGCCCTTAATAGGACAAGCAAGGTTTTTGCAGAACTGCCTCAACTGGGCTACTGTATAGGTCTCTAGTTTCCCTAAATCAAAAGCAGCTCCAGCTGATGCATCCTCAGATTGAGACATGATGAAGAATCAACAAAAGTGCAAGTTCCTAGGCAGAAGAAAAGAGTTCCCAATGAAGTTCAAAAGTCAGTCAAAGATCAGCAAAAATATGGAAGTAGAAAAAACCAATCCAAGATAGAAAAAGCAAAAACAAGTAGTATGTGGTCACGTAATGGTATGCACTGAAAACAGTAGTGTACACTTAATCACTGTATGTCAAGTACAAATACAAGTCCAATCCTTACCGCTGACCAATCAGTTTACCTCCTGCCCAAGCAAGGATCCTCACTCTAGTCAGGGTAAAGGAGAATCACCCTCAGCTAACCCCTGCTCACCCCTTTGGTAGCTTGGCACAAGCAGGTAGGCTTAACTTCAGAAGCAAGGTGTAAAGTATTTGTACACAGTAACACAGTAACTCAGTGAAAACACTACATAATGACACAACACAGGTTTAGAAAAATAGGTAATATTTATCTAAACAAAACAAGACCAAAATGACAAAAATCCAACATATACAAGTCATGATATGAATTTTAAAAGAATAAGAGTCTTAGGCCCTCATTACAACCCTGGCGTTTGGTGTTAAAGCGGCGGTATTACCTCAAACAGGCTGGCGGAAGAGAAAATGGGATTACGACCATGGCGGAAAGCGCCAACATAGACAGTCACTTTCACACTCCGACCTCCACGGTGGTAGAAACAAACACTGCAGCGGTAACCGCCAACAGACAGGAGGAAGACAAAGTACCGCCTACTGTATTATGACAGGCCTATCCGCAACCTTTCCGGGGCAGAACCAACGCTATCAAAAGCATGGCGGAAACAGTGCACAGAAATACATGCAGCAACATTACAGATACACCCCCCACCCCCTGGAAGAATGCAAGGACAAAAGGAAATGATTGTAACAATTGTAATCATGAAAAATCCATTAGTCAAAAGTCAAAATTTAGTATATACAAATATGTACACCAACTAGACAAGTCTGGATAGAGTACCAATCATTGTCCGTGAACCACTGGGCCCAAAATGCATGGGCGAAGCCCCCACATGATACCTCACTGGAAATGAAGAGAACACTGCTGGGGCATCAGATCAAAAATACACAGGTACCTCAGGGGGAGGGGGGGCACCTCAGCCTGATGAACGCACAACGCCACTGCTGCACGAGGGGGCTCCATGCCCACTCCTGTATCCTGGGGAGTGCAAAGCCACAGTCTCTTAAGTCTCTCCAGTGGGTGGTTTGCCCACTGCTTTATCCTGGGGGAGTGCAAATCCACAGTCTCTCAAGTTGCTCCAGTGGGTGGTTTGCCCACTGCTTTATCCTGGGGAGTGCAAAGCCAAAGTCTCTCTAGTGGATGTTTTTCTCCACTGGTTCTGGAGGGGACCTGGTGCTTCATCCTGCCAAGGACTGAGGTAGTGGATGTATCTCTTCACTGGTTCTGGAGGGGGCCTGGTGCCCAGAGTGCTTCTGTCTGCCAAGGACTGCGGTAGTGGATGTATGTCTCCACTGGTTCTTGAGGGGGCATGGTGCCCAGATTGCTCCACATGCAGTGTTGCCGGTACAATTCCCTCACCTTGGTGTGCGTGCCATGAGATTGGCGAGGTTCAGGTAGCATGATACGCCATGGAGGCAGCGACATACCCCACACTGCTGCAGCTTCTCCTTCCACCTGCAGGTGCAAACAGTGATGGAAGTCAAGCCGCATGGAAGCTGCCCAGGGTCCAGGAACTCTTCTCAAGCCTCAGACGACTGGCCACTGGAGACGGTAGCCATGTCAGCGGTGCTGCCAGTGTCAGAGGACACCCAGGGCCGTTGGCGGTGCTTGCGGAGGTGTCTGTGGCGGCGGTGCATGGGTCAGCACCTGCTGTGGGACAAAGCAGGACGTCTCCTGCAGCCTCGGATGGCTGTCCACTAGGTAAGAGGCTGGGGACTGTCGCTGTGGCTGTAGACACGCCGGTGTCTGTGCTGGTGTCTGTGCAGGTGGCGGTTGTGGTGGCGGTACAGGTGGCAGTTGTGGTGGCGGGGCAGCTTGCTGTGTTCGCCGCTGTACAGGTTGGTGTGGTCATGGACAGAAGGGGTGACACTGGTCCGTCAGTCGGTGCCACCGTGCCCTCTCCTAACCTGCTCTTCTGCTTTTGCCCCTTCCCCACCTTTGATGGTGCCACAGTTGTCTTGCCACTATCCCCTTTTGTTTTTGCTGAGCCCTTGGTGGCTGGTAGTTTCGGCTTCTCCCTCCGGGATGTGGGCACCTTTTTTACCTTGGCAGGTGGCGGAATGTCCTTGCCCTCGCTACGTGGCACACTGGCAGCCCTGATGGGTGGCGCACTCGATGACACCGCAGTTGCTGACACCACTGTGCCCTGTGATTTGGTGGCTGAAGTGCTGGGCTGGGGCCTGGAAAGCCTAGCCCGAGGGGAAGGACGGGGGGAGGTGAAGAGAAGAGGTCAAGGGTTGCCAGGAATTCTTTTTTTAGACACACTGGGATGGGAGGATGGTGGGGGTTTGGGAGTGGAGGAAGAGGTAGTGGTTGTGGGAGGTGTACGTCTGCTGAATTTGGGTGAAGGTGCATGGGCCGGAGGCTGTTGTGAGGTGGATCGCAGTTGCGTGGTTGTGTGCCTGCATTTGTGTACTATGGGAGGAGGGCTCACAGACACACTGGGAGAGGTCACAGGGGATGTGTGAATGGTAATGGGGGTGGTGATTGCACGTGAGCGGTGTGTGGTGATGGACGTGCTGGTGATGGAGGTAGTGGCTGAGGATGTAGTGCATGCAGGTGTGAGTGGAGATGAGAAAGGGACGGAGGAGGACAACGTGGAGAAAGGGGACACAGTGGAGGTGAGGTACTGGGTTTTTCAGAACCGGTACTGATCCGGTAACCCAGCGGTGCCAGGGTACACCCAAAGACCTCGGGTACTTTCCTGATTCAGACCACAGAAACTCAGAGTCTTCTAGGTGAAGTCAAAGATCGAATTTATTGGCTGCAACCAATTAACAAGCGTCCTAGAAGTACAACAGCACGGTTTGTATGTTCTCAGGAGACTGTGTTTCAATGCAAAGTCAGGTTTCCTTATATACAGTTTTTTAAGCTTCAGGCAAACATTCTTGACATTTTGGTTGGTCATTCACATTTTTTCACTACAAAGGAAAAAACAGTGTCATGATGAAACCTCATATTTCATGTCATCCAACCCATAATAAATTACCCGGCAAGGCCTAGTATTTTACATCAGATAAGTGTGGACCCCCAATAAAAACGGGCACCTCCCCCTCGTAAAGTAAGAAGAAGAAAAGAGCAGGTGCAGGTGTGAGCAAGATTAGGCAGGGTGTGTGAGCGATAATAAGGGTTTTATGGCATGGTGTGCCTTGATGCTATCTGATTCGGCCACTGGGAGAGGGACTGACCAAACAGGTTTGGCCTGAGGCAATGGTTCCAGCTTGCCCAGGTCAGAGAAAAGTCAATCAAGGTGTACGTGTCCTTGGAATCAAATCTGACTGTATTATAAGCCTATGTGAGGGCAACTTTTAAAAATGGCTGCCGTGTATAAAATGGGAGCCATGAGTGCAGGACGAAAATGGCGATTTCGAGGTGAAAACGCTGCTGGAATTGAGCGAAAATGCTCATGCTTAGTGTACTAGTCATTATCGGTCTTTTGCTACTAAAATCGTACTGCTGTGGCAAAGTAAATTACATGGGTCCAGAATTTTTAGAACCACAAACCCTCCTTTTGCCCTTACATAGGCAATAAACCTATTCTCATGCTAATCTGAGTCCAGGTCTATGTTTATAAGGCCATGGAGATGTTGCTGGAGCAAAATTCTAGTACTTGGTAACTCTCTCTGGACAGGTCTCCTCGAACATGAAGTAGCACAAAAGGCCACATATGGCAGGACAAAATAAGGAATACCTCTATCTGCAGTAGGTGGCATAAGATCACACACCCAACAATTAGTGATGTTCACTACTAACTAGTGTTGATGCAGAAGCTGTACAAAAGAATTGCTTACGAATTCTGATCTTCTAACCTGCTCATGTTCAGGAAAAGGGTGAAAAGAGTGCAAAGAAACAATAGTAGGAAAAGACATAGGTTGGGAAGTGGGTGCAGAAGTCAATTGAGTAGAGAAAAACAATCCCACCCATAAATGACAACGTCATGTTTAAAAGACACTAGAAAACACGTTATTAAGAACATATAGACAACGGGAGAAAGTAGTGACCACTATTACAAATGAAATAATAATTTTTCACAACCCTAACCAAAAAGCAAATCCTAAAATTATCTAGTGACATTTTTAGGGCTCCTCTGCATTTCAGTAATTTTTGTATGTTCAGGTGGACAGTGGTGACTCTCATCAATGCTCTAAGGTGAAAAGGGGGTACTCTTTCCACAGAAAATGGACTTTATTCTGCATTTACTAAACAGAATAGTACTTTAAAACAATGCCAGCAAAACAATCAGTCTCCTAACACCTAGTCTATACAATCACACGGAAACCTCTTGTGAAACCAACTATGCCCAGAGTCCATTCAAAAAGCCTCTCTGGCAGGCTTCTATTGTCCATCAAATTTTCTTTTGTTGATTTCTTTCGCATGGGCCTCTCAATTCAGGCCTCTTCGTGAGAAAAGTACTGCTTAGTTGGAGTGCCCTCCTGGCAAACACCCACAGCTCACTCGAAAGTCTCAATGTCTTAAAGCAATGCACCAGTGTCTCTCCTCTGTGGCAGACACTACAAACAATGTGCTCTTCATTGATCAAGGGCACAAATCATCTTGTGCAGACCCAAGCGCCATTAATTGGGAAATAGCTCAAGCTCAGCAGCACTTTCAGACTCCAACACTCATTATTTAGTGTCAGAGGATGCTCAAGCTGCTCTTTCATGGGCACCACAATATAGTGCCTTTTTCCAAACTTGAAATCTCCGGTGCACTGCCCTTCTTCCGTTGGAGCAAAGAAAAGGGGGTGTGTGGCCAAAACTCAGGCCAAGGGGCTCAAGGGATTGCACACTGTCAGAGGTTACCAGCACATGACAGGTAGAGAAATGAAACCTCAAAACAGCTCTGCTATCAACAACAGGAATCCTTCTCTTTAGCTCTTTTACACTGAAACTTTGGTTTTGTGATGTCCAACGCCGTCTGATGGAGCAAGTACGATACCATGCACTGGCGATCGCTGTCCAGCTTTGCTACTTTCTGGGTGCTGAGACTGTAGGGCCAAGACGTCCGTCTTTCATCTGTAGCTGTTACTGATGGAAATTAGGCTTAAATCAATGTCCTGCAGGTTATTATGACTTGATACCCGCAGAATCTAGTGACGTAGGAAATGTGCCACAGTTGGTAGTTTCCTTCAATTTAGTAAAAAAAACAGTTCATGGTTTTTAGCAAGGGGACTGCAAGCAGGTGGTCTGCAATCTTCAAAGGAGTAGCCATACACCATGGGCATAAAATACAAAGACAAATGCAGAAGGGCAAAACAGGGTCTCTAGCATCTTTAATTGGGTTCTCTCCATTATTCTCTGCCATCTATAGCTACATGAGAATTCTATCTGAATGGATTTCCTCACACAGTGGCATTGTCTAATGGGGTAAACACATATTTTCCTCAATGATTAAGTCTAGGTGTTCCTCCTTACCTTAGAACATCTCAATAGAGAAATCACATGATTCCGATTATCAGGGACATGTAGAAACCTTCCTTTAAAAAAACTCAGTCTTTCAACATGTTCTCCATTTTGGAAAGATTCCATCCTCTAACCGTTGCCGCTCGTGGCGGTTGGTTTACTTCACTTAGGAGTGTTCTGAATGTTCCAGGCCGCCCTAGAACAAACCAGACCTGTAGACCTTGTGTCCACAGGCTACCCCCCTAAGTCTTTTCAGCCACGATCCTACAGCTGAACCCGGATGGAGGTTCGAAAAATACAAAAAGCAAAAAGTCATTCAAAAATAATTTTCCATATTGGAGAATTTTGCTAAAGAGAAGAAATGTAAACTATTTTATTTGTCCTTTATTCTTGGTCGTAGATCATAACGGTTAGTCCCAGGTATCGTGTGGTCCTGAAAAAGGAGTTCAGGTTCTGTAGTGTCCAATCGAACTGACGGTGATACTGCTGATTGTAAAATGTCATCACTTTCTTTCTCAGTGAGTGTTCCTTTTATTCGTGCATCGCTGAAAGGCAGAAAACGTGGCACGGTTTCAGTCTCTGAGTTGGCAACACCTTCCTGGACCCACCGGTCACATGGCAGAGGTAGGGGTACCCTTTTGCAATGGGTCCCATGGATCCAGTGTTTCTTCCCTTCTACTCGAACAGCTGATCTTGTGGAGAGAAGAACGAGGTGCGGTCCGGTCCACCTGGGCTGCTCGTTTTTGGTTCGCTGAAAGTTCTTATTAAAACCCAAGATCCAGGCTCAATGGGATGACCTGGAGATTCAGAGACCGGAGGCAAGGTGTCGTGGACCTGTTGATGTAAGACACGCAATTTAGCCGTCAATTCATACAAATAGTCAAGCAAGACAGGATGCTCTATCTCGCTGAACTTCTTGGGCCTAGGCACTCCCCATATATTGGCCGGGCGGCCAAAGACTATTTCGTAAGGACTAAGTTTCACTCGTGAATGCACAGTCATTCTGGTTGATAGGAGTGCTAAGGGTAGAGCGTCAGGCCATTTGAGACCAGAGCTCGCTTGTATCTTGGCCAATTTTAGCTTTAGAGTGCCGTTATAGCACTCTACTAATCCAGCTGATTGGGGGTGATTTGCAGCGTGAAACTTTTGGTTGATGCCTAGCCCTTCGCATACTTTCTTCATCACTTGACCCACAAATTTACTTCCATTGTCACTCCAGATCATTCTCGGCATTCCGAATCTAGGGAAGAACTCTTTCACAAGGGCTTTGGCTGTGGATAGCGCAGTATTGTCTTTTAGGGGATAGGCTTCCACCCATCTTGAAAAGGCACAAACAACAACGAGTACGTATTTTAAGTTGTTGCACCTCTCCATGTGGATGAAATCTAGCTGCAGAACCTCAAACGGATACGTAGGAGGTGCAAAATGACCAGCTGGAGTTGGGGTTCCTCTACCAGGGTTGTGTTTCAGGCATACCATGCAATTTCTAACCACATTTTCTGCGCACTTGGGAATTCCTGTATTTTGCCATACTGGGGCCAACAACTTACAAATCCCTTTCACACTGATGTGAGCCATTCCATGAGCCATTGTAACTACTGCAAGCACATACGCATTGGGTAGCAACCATCTTTGATGTTCTGACAACTCGACCCAACAACCATTCGCATCCAATTTACCCGTACTTTCTCTCCACACACTCAATTCTCTCTCTGTGGCTTCAGCTTGAATCGACTTCACGCTATCTATCGTGTCTTCACACATTCCAACATCACCAATCCATCTTGCAGGGCCCGCGACATACATTCGGCTCATCACATTCCTTGCCGTTTCTTTTGCGACCTCGTCAGCAAATGCATTCCCACGACCAACATCATCAGTCACCTTTTTATGTGCGCTACACTTCACAATCGCAACTTGCAACGGTAAAGTAAGTGAATCAAGGAGCTCATTTACCAACTGACCATGCTGTATTTTAGTTCCATGTGAGGTCAGGAACCCACGTTCCTTCCACAACCGCCCAAAATTATGGGCCACACCAAACGCATATTGGCTATCGGTATAGATAGTCACTTTCATTCCTTTTGATACTGTACATGCTCTTGTTAGGGCTATTAACTCAGCTGCTTGGGCTGAATTATGTGGGATACGTGCAGCTTCAACAATCGTACCCAAAGTTGTCACAGCATACGCCGCAGTCGTGTCACCATTCGGGAGCTTAAAGCATGAACCATCCACCCACAAAGTACCATCACTCTTTGCAATGGGAGTGTCCAGAAGGTCTATTCTCCCTTTCGTTTCTTCTTCTGTTCTACGGAGACAATCATGTTGTTCAGAAGTATCTAACTCCGTCACAATTGGCAATAACGTAGCTGGGTTAAGTGTAGTGCATCTTTTTATATGTACATGGCTTGCTAACAATGTCAACTCGTAACCTGACAATCGAGCACTAGTTAAATGCTGTGTCTTGGTTCTGTTTAACAACGTGTCCACTGCATGTGGAACCATTACGACTAATGTGTTATTCATCACTAAACCAGCAGACTGTCGGATAGAAACAGCAGCTGCCGCTGCCGCTCTTAAGCAGCTCGGTAGTGACTTAGCTACTGGGTCTAAGGTTGAAGAGAAATAGGCGCATGGACGCTCCCTGTCTCCAAACTGTTGTGTCAAAACTGCTAACGCACAACCTTCTTTCTCATGGACATACAATGTAAAAGGCTTGCTGTAGTTGGGGGTACCCAACACAGGAGCTGAACATAATGCATCACTTAATTCGACAAAACTTTTCTGACAATCTTCAGACCATGGGACGGGATTTGGTATATCTTTACAAGTTAATGCCACCAAGGGTTTGGCTATTAACGAAAAATTAGGTATCCATTGTCTGCAATATGATGTAATACCCAAGAAAGCACGCACTTCTCTTTGTGTTCTTGGAACACTCATTGCTGCAACAGCCCTGATTCTCTCTGGGGTCAGTTGCCTTCCCTCCTTCGAAAAGAGATGACCTAAATAGGTCACTTCTTTTTGACAATACTGTAATTTTGAAAGGGACACTTTGTGGTGTAAGTCAGAAAAATGACGCAATAATGACAATGTTGCTTCTTTGCAGATCTCCTTAGTATCTGCGGCAACTAGCAAATCATCGACATATTGAATGAGAGTGGCGCCATCAGGTAACATAAGAGTGTCAAGTTGTGCTTTCAAAGCCTGACTATAAATAGATGGACTTTCACAATAGCCTTGAGGAGCTCTCTTAAATCTGAAGCATCGTCCTCCCAAATTGAAGCCAAAAATGTCCCTGCTCTCTTCTGCAATAGGGATGCTGAAGAAAGCATTCTTCAGGTCTATTACTGAGAACCAAGTGGCTGAAGCTGGAATCATTGTCAACAATGCAGTGATATCGGGGACGACTGGAAACTGTGGCACAACTATTTTGTTCACCTCTCTAAGATCAATTACAAACCTATAAACAGGTGGCTGAGTAGGGTCAGTATGCTTCAAGACAGGCAAAACAGGACTATTGCAAACGTTGCCTCTTGTCTCTTCAATTACATCCTTCTCAATCAGATCACAAATAATTACCATCAACGCTTTTTCCCCTTCACTAGAGATCTTGTATTGGGGAATACGTGGCATTTTAACATTGGCTTTTAATGTTATCACATATGGCTGAATTTCCAAAAGACCTACATCATTAGGTCCAGTAGCCCAAAGAGTATTAGGAAGAGACGAAAATTCTGATGGAAATCTGCCCTTTGACAAATACATTGGTGAAACCACTTTCTTACCCAATGTGAGTTGCACTCCAGAAGGAGAGCAATACAATGTCGCATACAATCTCTTTAACAGATCTAGTCCTAATAAGTTCTCGCCACAACCTGTCGTCAAAATAAGGGGTGTTTCAAATGAACAAGGTCCAACAGAAAGAGATATAGGGTTAGAAATCGGATTTCTAACTGGGGCGCCGGAAAAACCTACTGATACATTTGTTTCGCCAGACAAAGGTGCGCCAGGGAGTTTTGAGTGCATAATAGAACTCTTGGTAGCACCAGTATCCAACAGAAAAGGTTCTGACACACCTGATGCAATCACCTTAACATAAGGCCCACTCTGATCTACTGGAACTGAAACAACTCCCTCTCTTTGTCTATGGCTGTCCTAGCAATCATTACTGTCCAAATGCTCACCCTCTGTATAGTAATCATCAGTATAGTACTGAGCCGTCCTATCAGATGCATTAACCTGTTGATCAAATCTGTTCATTGAGTTTTGAGGGCGGAATGGGCGCGCGCTCTGGGGAACATATCCACGTCCTCTTCCTCTAGGTGCTTGTGGAACACCTCGACCTCTTAAACCAGAAGTACCATTTGCGCGCTGTAGCAAAGCAGGGCAACTATACTTGAAATGACCCTCTTCCTTGCAATATGAACACTGATTGGGACCTACTGGGATACGTGGTTGAGCATACTCAGCTCTTTGCGAGTTTCTCTGAAACGGTTGGGGCTGATATTTATTCTGATAGTTGTTCTGTGCACCACTATTCTGACCACCACGTGGCAGGTACGCTTGTTGTAACAGAACCTTTGTTTTCAATTCTTTAGTTTTCTTCTCTACTCTATCTCTCTCATCTTTATCTCTATTTTCGTAGTACTGTGCAGTAGCCAATATCTGCGCTGAAGAGGAAACTGCCCAAGAACTTTCTGAATCTTTTAACTTTTTACACAACTCAGGAAGCAGATTATGCACAAATGTATCGACGAACAAACGTTGACCACCTTCCGTGCTCATATCTTGACCACTGTGGTCCACAAACGTTTCTTCAAACCTGGTGAAGAAATCTGATACCGTTTCTTCTTTCTTTTGCTTACATGCAGACAATTTATCCCAGTTTACACGCATCGCAGGCATTATAGTTTTCATGTAATCAATAATTCTACCAGGAAGTTCTGTCACTAAAGGCTCAGGTTTAGCACCACCAATTTGTCGGGCATCTGCAGCAGCAATATTAGCCCATGTGTCACCTAATTCTTGAGCATGGTCTGCATGGCGAATCTTTCCCCATAAAGGCTGTGGAACAACATTCCCAAACAACATGTCTATGTCCGCTAAATTCATAATGCAAGACCCCGCAGTCTGTGACAATTCCTTGTAATACCCTGTAGGGTTCTTACGGGGATCAGGCAATGTCTGCTTAAGGGCTAAAACTTCAGCTCGCTTCCATGGAACGTGTACCCATACACACTGGAAGTGAGGCAGGACAGGTGGATTAGCATTTGGGTCCCCTTCCCTCCACTGTGGGGGAACTTCTCTCATGGGGTACTGTTTCCCTTTCTTTTTAGCAGAAGAATCATATTTAAACAATAACCTGGAAACACCTTCAGTCCTAAACGACAATAACGTCGCAACTGCTTTCTCGACATCTGAACCCACAATCAAACCTGTCGAAAAATCAAACCGTACACAACACAACTTAGGCGGATTGGGCTCCAAACCATTTTCCTCTAAATCCTCAGAAAGGAAAGTACACATTTTCTCAAAAACGTATCTCTGTTTCGGTTCTTCCCACTGATGGAAGACATCCATAACAGACTCTAGTTCATATCTCGCTGGTTCAGTAACCCATTTATGCGCCAGATAATTCAGTGTCTCTTTCTCCATACCATCAGGCAATTGGCTACGCAATTGCTTACGCTCTGTAACTGGGGTCGTAGCTAATGACCCAAAGAGAGGGGATAAAAGACTAGTCACAGTGTTTGTCATTCTCTGACGGATAGAGGGAGAGGTTGACAAATGAACAGGAGGAAAAACAGAATGAGACAAGGCAGAGACAGAAGCAGTATCAAGAAACAATACCAGGACTGGTAGTCGCTATAGTAGTCAAAGTTGTAGGAAGTAAAGGCAGAGCGGATGTCAAAGCCGGTGGCCCTTGAGAAGGCTGCACCGGAGGAATAGGAACCAACTGAAGAATAGCTGGTGGGTGCTGGGGAGGAGCAGGAGGCAATGCAACCACTGGTTGTGCAACTAGAGGTTGCGGAGGTGCTGTTGCATTCTGCGCATAGGGTGGTGGCGAACTTAGCAAATGCGACATTAGGGGATCTTTTTCAGAGTCTTTTGCTGCATCTTGCTGAAGAGGCGACAAAACTGGATAGCATTTATCTACTGTCATTTTATGTCGCCTATGCAACTGCTCATTCAACTGTTCTGCTTCGTTATCTTTAAACTGTATAGCAGCTTGCATAATCGAAATACCTTTTTCTCTCTTATTTTTCTTAGCTAATTTAATTTCCTTTTGCTTGGCTTCTGTACGCCATAAGCGGAAAGAATCAAACATTGCCGGCCGGGCTTTCTTCTTAAAAAGTCTAACTTCGAGGTTATCTAAGATTTCTGTGTCAAAGCTACCATTTTGGGGCCATTTTAAAACACCATCTTTTCTGGTGTAACGGATCCATACTTCATTATATGTGATGGGGCCTACTCCGTGCTTCACATATAGTTCATAAGTTGGAGTTCCAATCGGAGGAACCGGACATGAGTCCTCCAACCGGGAGTCCCTTTTACAACCAAGACAAAACAAATTTCCAAGTCTGCTAAGACCAGGCATCTTCGCTCACTAGTCTAGCTTCAAACTTCAAAGGATTATCGTTTACGATAGTCTCGTGAATACACGAGTCCTTCGGCTTTGGTACTTGCAAGTTCCAAATCAAAGTGATCCCGAAGGGATACCAAACCAAATGTCCAACTTAAGGACCAAACCAAGTGTCCAACTAAGGACCAAACCAAGTGTCCAACTAAGGACTGGGAGACGCTCCACTTATACTTAACTGAAAATATCAATGATGTCACCAGAAGACTCGTCTTATCGTTTCGCTCTACCAAACATCAAGGGTCCAAATCAGGGCAATAGCCAGGACAGCAGTCCTTCGTAGCCATCTGGAAGCGGGGAACCTCGCAGCAAAGACTTTCGGACCACGTCGACATGCAGGGGTCGATGAAGTGGCGGCCTTCCTCCAGAATTTTCACATGAAGCTCCCTACGGACCTCAGGCTTGGACCGGTACCGCTGGTATCGCCCCACGTTGGGCGCCAACTGAGGTACTGGGTTTTTTCAGAACCGGTACTGATCCGGTAACCCAGCGGTGCCAGGGTACACCCAAAGACCTCGGGTACTTTCCTGATTCAGACTACAGAAACTCAGAGTCTTCTAGGTGAAGTCAAAGATCGAATTTATTGGCTGCAACCAATTGACAGGCGTCCTAGAAGTACAACAGCACGACTTGTATGTTCTCAGGAGACTGTGTGTCAATGCAAAATCAGGTTTCCTTATATACAGTTTTTTAAGCTTCAGGCAAACATTCTTGACATTTTGGTTGGTCATTCACATGTTTTCACTACAAAGGAAAAAACAGTGTCATGATGAAACCTCATATTTCATGTCATCCAACCCATAATAAATTACCCGGCAAGGCCTAGAATTTCACATCAGATAAGTGTGGACCCCCAATAAAAACGGGCACCTCCCCCTCGTAAAGTAAGAAGAAGAAAAGAGCAGGTGCAGGTGTGAGCAAGATTAGGCAGGGTGTGCGAGCGATAATAAGGGTTTTATGGCATGGTGTGCCTTGATGCTATCTGATTCGGCCACTGGGAGAGAGACTGACCAAACAGGTTTGGCCTGAGGCAATGGTTCCAGCTTGCCCAGGTCAGAGAAAAGTCAATCAAGGTGTACGTGTCCTTGGAATCAAATCCGACTGTATTATAAGCCTATGTGAGGGCAACTTTTAAAATGGCTGTCGTGTATAAAATGGGAGCCACGAGTGCAGGACGAAAATGGCGATTTCGAGGTGAAAACGCTGCTGGAATTGAGCGAAAATGCTCATGCTTAGTGTACTAGTCATTATCGGTCTTTTGATACTAAAATCGTACTGCTGTGGCAAAGCAGATTACATGGGTCCAGAATTTTTAGAACCACATTCCAGATTCCAATATGAGCATTATCTGCCTTAGGGGAGCACGTATATCGCACTAAAAGGCTTTTTTAAGCTTAGATAGTGAGAAAGCATATAAACTACCACAAAGTATAGGAATGGTGAAGATTTGATAACAGCACATTTTCTACTGTTCTGAAGCATTTCCTAGCTCATTAGCCATTAATTTTGAGCATAAATATCACTTGCTCGATTGAATGCTAAGGTATGCCAAATGTTGTTTAAAACACTCCCCGCAGCCTTTAAACGATGTTTTCATTGACTTCAATCCAGATTCAAATATGAGCATTTTCTGCAATAGGAGAGTACGTATATCGCTTTAAAGGGCTTATTTAAGCATAGAAAGTGATAAAGCATATAAACTACCTCAAAGTATAGGAATGGTGGATCATTTGATAACAGCACATTTTCTACTGTTCTGAAGCATTTCCTAGCTCATTAGCCATTAATTTGACCATAAATATCACTTGCTCGATTGTATGCTGAGGTATGCCAAATGTTGTTTAAAACACTCCCGCGGCCTTTAAACGATGTTTTCATTGACTTCAATCCAGATTCAAATATGAGCTTTTTCTGCAATAGGAGAGCACATATATCGCTCTAAAGGGCTTATTGAAGCATAGAAAGTGGTAAAGCATATAAACTACCACAAGGTATAGGAATGGTGGATCAGTTGATAACAGCAGATTTTCTACTGTTCTGAAGCATTTCCTAGCTTATTAACCATTAATTTTGAGCATAACTTTCAGTTGCTCCATTGTATGCTATAAGGAATTCCAAATACTGTTTAAAACACTCCCCGTTGCCTTTAAACGCTGCTTTCATTGACTTCAATCCAGAGTCAAATATCAGCTTTTTCTGCAATAGGAGAGCACATATATCGCTCTAAAGGGCTTATTTAAGCATAGAAAGTGATAAACCATATA